>NC_138988.1:54253836-56653836 GCF_964341445.2 Mesoplodon mirus
GTTTTATCTTGTTCCTTCATCTGGTACATAGCCCTCTGCCCTTTCATCTTGTCTATCTTTCTGTGAATGTGGTTTTTGTTCCACAGGCTGTAGGATTGTAGTTCTTCTTGCTTCTGTTGTCTGCCCTCTGGTCGATGAGGCTATCTAAGAGGCTTGTGTAAGTTTCCTGATGGGAGGGACTGGTGGTGGGCAGAGCTGGGTGTTGCTCTTGTGGGCAGAGCTCAGTTAAACTTTAATCTGCTTGACTGCTGATGGGTGGGGCTGGGTTCCCTCCCTGTTGGTTGTTTGGCCTGAGGCAACCCAACACTGGAGCCTACTTGGGCTCTTTGGTGGGGCTAATGACAGACCCTGGGAGAGCTCACGCCAAGGAGTACTTCCCAGAACTTCTGCTGCCAGTGTCCTTGTCCCCACGGTGAGCCACAGCCACCCCCCGCCTCTGCAGGAGATCCTCCAACAGTAGCAGGTAGGTCTGGTTCAGTCTCCCCTAGGGTCACTGCTCTTTCCCCTGGATCCCAATGCGCACACTACTTTGTGTGTGCCCTCCAAGAGTGGAGTCTCTGTTTCCCCCAGTCCTGTCGAAGTCCTGCAATCAAATCCCACTAGGCTTCAAAGTCTGATTCTCTATGAATTCCTCCTCCTGTTGCCGCACCCCCAGGTTGGGAAGCCTGACGTGGGGCTCAGAACCTTCACTCCAGTGGGTGGACTTCTGTGGTATAAGTGTTCTCCAGTCTGTGAGTCACCCACCCAGCAGTTATGGGATTTGATTTTACTGTGATTTGCCCCTCCTTCCATCTCACTGTGGCTTCTTCTTTGTCTTTGGATGTGGGGTATCTTTTTTGGTGAGTTCCAGTGTCTTCCTGTCAATGATTGTCCAGCAGCTAGTTGTGATTCTGATGTTTTCACAAGAGGGAGTGAGAGCACATCCTTCTAGTCCACCATCTTGGTTCCTCTTCTGTTTGTTTGTTCTTTCTGTAGCTAGCTCCTTTTTTTTTTTTTAGTCAAATGCAATAAGCCTGTTACAAACTTCAAAGGTGAAGGGATGATCAGATCAAGAGCTTACCTTGTTGAGCTGGAATGTTTCTGGGCTATGAGTTGTAATTTAAAATCCACTAAAATCAAAACTCTTTATAATACCAGTTTTGATCTTAAGATGTGAGGTGAGCTGTTTCCTCTCTCTGAAATACTTTATACTGACAATGTAGCATAACTTGGTTATTGAGAACTATTATAACACCGGTTGTTATCTACAAACTGTGCTTGTGGTGGGAAAATGGAAGTCATTTCAAAAATTGTCTGCATGAAAAATCAGATGAGGAAGGTGCTGAGTGGGTGGGCATGACCCAGCATGACCCAGTTCTTCAGCCATTTCTATGACAGACTTATTCAGCTCGGGGTATTCTGAGCCCAGGTGCTGAGAGTCTTCATTTTGAGCAAGCCGTCTAGCAGACTCACACCCTTCCTGATACTGATACTTGAGAGCCATTAGTCAAACCGATGGCCATTTTTTTCCTTCTGTTGCTGTATTGGCCAGGGTCACAGCAGGGCTGGTTAAGTGGAGCCCAAGTATATCATATGTTACTGACTCACAGGTAATTGGGGATTTTGCATTTGTCAAGTGTAGCAGGTAATAGAAGACAACTTTGGCCACCTTAAGTAGAGAAGAAATTATTGGAAGGATATGGTGGTGTGAGATATAACTTAAGGATTAGGGTTGAAGAGGGATGAACCAGGGTATCTCTAGGTATATGTGTATCAGGTGCTAACTAATGGTTAGTTAGAGCTGTGTGGAGTTAGCTTCAAACTCCATTATGTTTATTTCTGATCTTGTGCACATTCCTTACCCAGAGGGGAGAGCACTCTCTGGCTGCACCCAACTGAGAAGAAAATTTCTCAATAAGCTGTTATCAAAAGTAAGCCTGAACGGGTGTCTAATCTATCAGATTCTGGTGTTATCAACTTAAGACACACATGATGACTCAAAGAAACTACTAAGAGTTGAATTGCATTCTAAGATTAATTAAAAACTTTCTTCATCTTCAGCCTGAATATGCCAATGTTTGCTTTTGGTACATTCCACCGAGCCTCAGAGAGATGGAGGAAGGACCTGAATTCTGGGCAAGACTTCATTTGGTGAGTGATAAGGATATTGCATTTTTTCCTTTGGATGAAATAGATTCAATGCCCATTGTCTATTGATCCTATAAATAATTTGATACTTGCAAGAACTTCTTGAGGATCTAGAGAGGTTGTTCTTAGTATATTAAACGTTAATGACATGCCAAACAGTTGTGAGCGTTTGTTAAAACAAATCAACATACTTGACATACACGTATTCAAAATAATTGTGCTGTTTGCAAGAGAGTGGTAGAATTTATCAGAAGTTCTAATTCACAGTGCACTTCAGAGCACGTGATCTGGTAATGGTTAATGTCCTATGATGAATGGCTTCTTCCTTCAACTCTGCTGGTGCATGTCTGTGACTGCTTGCATCACTTCACTAGCAGCTAATGTTAAAGTCTAAATCTGGTACCCTTTGTGAGTGTGAGACTTTCTGTTCTTTCCACCAAGGGGCTTATGTGATAAAAAAGAAAAGAAATGTCAGCAATGAATTTCAACTGATCATTGAACTAAATGTGACTTGCAAACCCCTCCTTACCCTCAGTGTGGAAATCAATGGTAGTTTTAACAGCTTTGATAGGTGATAGCCCTTCTCCTTGCCCTCTAGAAGAAAAGGAAAAACTTGCCAGTCATGCAAGCGACAGACATTTAGCACTCACTGTGCCGGTCACTGGAGATACAAACATCAAAGAGACTTGGTCCGTGGCCTGGGAAGCTTGTATTCTAGGAGGCAAATGAGTAAAGAGATCATCACCAGGTAACTAGTAGGTGCCTAGATGAAGAGAAACCCTGTAAAGGCAGAGAGAAAGGATATCTACCCCAAAGTGTGACACTAGATTGGAGTCTTGGACAATAAGTAGGTGTGAGTCGGTGTCAACTGTGAAGAAGTGGGTTCCAGGAAGAATCACAACAGCATGGCCCAGAGGCTAAGAGGGGAGGGTGTGATCAAAGACCACAGTGGGGCAGGGGGCAGTGCTAGGAGTAGGACAAGAACAGCAGGCACGGGAACGCATGGAAGCCTCATCTCCCATGACAAGGTGCTTGGAATTTGTGCCTAGTTAGGTGGAGGTGGGAAGACCATGGCCTTTAAGTCATAGCCACCTGGATCCTCACCTGCAGCATCTTCTTTAGCCTCAGGCCACTTTCTGTTTCTTCGTGGCTCATTTAGCCTCCTGCAAGGTAGCACAATACATACTCAATATATAAATATCTTACCTCTTGTTAAACCTGAGGTCAGGCAGCAGAGATGGGGAGAGATGGACAGAGTTACCTGTGCCTTTGCCTAGACAAGCCCTCCATGGCCATTTCAGGCAGTTAGCCTGGTCCTTGGATCTGGTTTGTCTTTTTGTCACACAATGTAAATGAGAAAGTGCTAAAGAATACATTTCAGATGGTAAGTGACTCAAAAAGAAACAATGTGAGAATTTAATGGTGATGTTTCCAGGGACATTTTGCAGTTTGATGGAATGCATCAGGCATTGTTTGGTGATGTTGAGAAGGATATGGCTGCCATCCTTCTCACTTTCTGATTGTTAAGAAAAGCAACCGAGAAGGTGATATTTGTGTTTTATGGGCTCAATACTGTTGCATGGACACGGATCAGGATAAGTAAATAGTCTCTTTATGTTTGGAGATACTATGGACTCACTCTTCCATTGTTTAAAGAAATATTTACACTATCTAGTCTCAGAAAATTTGAAATTGAGGATGGGTATATAAGCTAAAATCAGATAAATCAGCATATAATACACTTTTAATCTTAACTGGAGATCAAATATGAATCAAGACAGTCTCTCCTCTCCCCAGTATTCTCCAGCATCAGTTCTCTGATGATTGACATACATGACTCTCCATCCCTTCTTTTTGGAAACACTTTTCTGCCATTTAGAACCATGGGGCCCTTGCCCAGTCTAATATCATATTATTTTAATTGTTCTGGTTGCTTCTGGTTCGTAAACATGTATGCTGCAGATGAATCATCATTGGTTCTGTCTTAGTTTCCTTTTATCCTCTCTCTTGGCATGGGTGTGTGTGCGTGAATTTGGCAAGGAAGGGAGGCATATATATCTGTTGTTGATCTATGTGGTTTCATGCTTCCTGTCGTATGAGAATGCAAGTATATGATTTATAACCTGGAATGTACTTAAAGCACACTTAAAATTTGTTTCAGGATTTATCTTGGATGGAGAATCACAAACAAATAAATAAACCGAATAAGCCTTCGCCCCTCCAATTCAGACTCATGTCAGGCGGAGCTGTCAGATTTCAGAATCAGTGGTGTGATAAGTCTTCCCTTTGGCAGCAGGAGGGGAGCAGTATTATTTCATAAAGAACCTGGAGTTTGGATGTCTGTGTGTGTGTGTGCGCGTGCATGCGTGTGTGCATGCGTGCACACACATGAGACTGTTTTTGAGAACACAGTCACTCTACTGTCTACTGATGCTGTGACAGCCCCTCTCTGACACTGTGTTCAACCACCGCGTTCCAGCAACTCTTTTTAAAATGTCCTCCATGAAAGTTCTTCTTTTTGGTTTTTTCAGGCGTTGCGGCATTCTAGGTCTTCATTAGTTCTCTGCCCAGATTGTACTCGCTTCTTTTCTGGTCTCTGCCTCCTGTTTATTTTCCTTCCTCTCCGCACAGTCATACCTGCAGCCCTGTTTTATCTTGTCATTTTCCTTCTGGAAGCTTCCGAATGCTTTACACTCTTTACACTCGCAACTTTCAACCCGATCGACCAATGACCACTGTTTCTAATAACTGCTGTTAAATGTTCTCTTTATTCTCCTAAGATGAAACCAATAGAAAATAGGACCTACCTACACGGAATTTTGTAAAAGGCAATAGAAGGCCTTACATGTCATATGAAGGAAAAATAATCTTCATAATAAAGATATGTATTTCATTACATAAACGTTTGGCATGACATATTAGAAGACACAAGGAAATGATAAGATGCTCACACATCCTCTTAGAATCACTGTGAATGTGAGCCATCTTCAAACTCAGACTCTTAGAAGTAGGTGATGTTGCTGATGCCAATAATAGGAATGGGGTGATGTTAGTGACATAATTTTCAAAAAAGGTGCACAATTCTTGGTAAAGCATTGAAGAAAACATTTTCCCCTTGATTTACATGGTAGTAGAAAACTTAATGTTTATTTAAAATGGGCACAGAATAGTTTGCATTTGCATGTAAACCAGAGTTAAGTTCTGGGCTTGGATAATTGTAATCAGGCTCCTGGCCTCCTGCATTTCCAGCAGGACATTTCAAAGTTGTACAGGACATGGGGCAGCTCTTCCTGGCTCAGGATTGCTCTCCATGGTGCAAGGCAGCTGGCATCCCTGTTTCCCACCTTCTAAACACAAGGAGCAACCCCCAAACATCATGAAAACCAAAAACATCTGCCCAAATTTTGAAGATATTCCCTGGAGGTGTAATACCATTTCCTTGAGAATGACTGGTCCACAGTATAAAATCTAGTTCATTCTGCTTGGCATCCAAAGGCCTCCATGTCTGTTCCTCAGACATTAAAAAAGCAAGAAAATTTTAAAAACTTAAATATTCAACTATAGGGAATTGATTAAAATGTGGTACATAATTTATATGCAAATTTGTAGTGTATAGACAATTAAAAATTTCTTCCAAAATAACATATTCATAATTTATTATTAATTGAAAAAATAAGTTATGGAACAGTCACTATATTGTATATACATAGAGATTTATATACATATGCAATATTGTATATGTGGTTAGATAAGGGGCACCAAACTATTTTAGAAATAGAGTTACAGATGATTTTTCCTTTCTTTTGTATTCCTCTGCAATTTCTTTTTTTTTTTTTTTTTTTTTTTCTTTTTGCGGTATGCGGGCCTCTCACTGTTGTGGCCTCTCCCGTTGCGGAGCACAGGCTCCGGATGCGCAGGCCCAGCGGCCATGGCTCACGGGCCCAGCCGCTCCGCGGCATATGGGATCCTCCCAGACCGGGGCACGAACCCGTATCCCCTGCATCGGCAGGCGGACTCTCAACCACTGCGCCACCAGGGAGGCCCCTGCAATTTCTTAATTTTCTACAATTAATATATATTGCTTTTGTGAAAATAATAATAACAGCAGCAACAATAATAATAATAATAAACCAAAGTATAGAATAATTGACCCAACGAAGCCTTAGAGTTGCTTGAGTGTTTATACAGGCAAAGGTTACCCAGGTTTTGACCGCAATCTCCTAATAGTTAAAAAAAAATTTTTTAATTGAGTATTTACCCCAATATGTGTTTATTGTTTTAAATTATCTACATGTATTCATTTTTAAATACAGTATGTACATTTAAAAAATGCACAAAATAAGTTTTTTTAAGGATGGATTTAAAGTATTTAATTATTCAGAGATGCTCTAATCTTTTCTTCTTATACCAAAGGGATTGTCTTGTTTGGAGACCATGATTATACCATAGTCAAATCAATTAGTTTGCAAACTATTTTCTCTCATGACTTGCTCCTAGACATAGTATATAATTTGTCTTCCCTTCCTACTTCTCTTTTTCTCTCTCCTTATCTCCTTACTGAAACACCTACACTATCTGCACTGATTTCAAGTTCAGAGACGTTGCCCCTGGGGTCCACACTGAGAGCTTCAGCAGACTTCCCAGGGCTTCTTGAAAGCTGCCTGCTCTGTGGTCAAGGTAGACTTCACTCGCTAAGGTGACTGCCCCAAATAAGATTACGTATGTTTGTTTCTTCTCACTTGGTGATCAGGTATGGAGGGCAAGGGAGTCGGGGAGAGAGGGCAAAGATAAAGCTGAAAGCAGAAGACCCAGATAATGTAATTGAAAATTTCATCAGTTTGTTTTATTTCATCATTACTCAATGTTCTGATGCAGAAGATTTCCTCTTTTGTCGACATTTCATAAACAGTCATGCATTCCACCAACATAATTTACATTCTTAAAAGTAATTACCAAGGTGTCTTTTTGTACCTAAGCATGGTCATTTCAACTATTTTTTCATTCACTGACCTGCAGATTTGTGACTAATGTTAGACATTTATAATAGGCTCATTTCTCCTCGACAGTAGGCAAAGAATAAATCTTTTAGAAACTACTAGATGGGTTTGTTGTATTGCTTATTTGGTGATATAACTTGATATAGTATTCCAGATATCTTTGGAGAGAATCTAGTGCTCTCCCTGGCGGGTTTCTGATGAACAGCACTTGGAGATGAGACAGCGCAGACTGGGTAGGGTTGTGTGCTTTCAAGGATGCCCACTTTCTGGGTTTGGATCAGGGAGGGCCTCAGTGCCCCTGGCTGTGCTTCACTTGTTTCCGCTGTGTGTGTGTATGTGTGTGTGCATATGTGTTCACATGAGTGCATATGAGTCCATACACATTTTGAGGTCTTCTGTGTATTTTGAGGACTTTGATTCTGATTTTCTTTCCCTCATCATCTGTGACATTTGCTTATCAAGCACTCGTTTTTGGATTGTGAAAAAAAACCCGTTTCTTTAAAGGTGTGACAGTGTTTTGTTTTGTTTTTGAATTTTCAAAGATGAGTTTCTTTTTTAATCCTGTAATATAGAAATTATAACATCTTCAAAAATCCTGTTTGCTAGTGGATATCCCTCATTTTAAAGCTCTACTTTGGGCTTCCCTGGTGGCGCAGTGGTTGAGAGTCCGCCTGCCGATGCAGGGGACACGGGTTCGTGCCCCGGTCCGGGAAGATCCCGCATGCCACAGAGTGGCTGGGCCCGTGAGCCATGGCCGCTGGGCCTGCGCGTCCGGAGCCTGTGCTCCGCAACGGGAGAGGCCACAACAGTGAGAGGCCCGCGTACTACAAAAAAAAAAAAAAAAAAAAGCTCTACTTTAAAAAAATTATATTTAAGGAGAATGTAACATAGAAGTATCTTAAAATAAAATATTTCTGAGTGTGACTTGAGACTCTCTCCTTCTGATGATGGCTGGGATGTTGATTTTGAAAATGCTTAATGTACTAAATACTTAATGTACTATTTCTTGCAGATACTATATTCTCTTTCCCCAAATTATTAAGACCTGAGATAAAATGCTGTTCTTTTAACTATTCTCTGAGGGAGAGATGTTATTTTCTACAGTCTGTCAGATATTCTACTATCTGTGATCAGTTTCTTCTGAGTCATTAAGGGTCAAGGAGCTACTTAGGTAAGTCCTGTGTGTATGGCCTTCTTCAGAAATCAGCTGGGGAAGCTGGGTGTCCCTCCTGTTGAAGGACATGGGATACTCTGTCTTATAGCTTTTATGCTCATCTGTCTTCCCCAGTTGTTTACTCCTGGCCTTTCTAAATAGCTCTACTCCATTGGATCAATAAAATTTCAAGCCGTAAAAGATTCCAACAGCATCCTTGTTGGATATGTGTGTACCATGGGGAAGTTCACATGAGTTGACCTTTGTATTCAACACCTTTCAACACGTAGAAGACATTTGCCAAATTGGTGGTGTTAATTTATTTATTTCATATGTTGCTTTTTAGTCTTTTAAACATTATTTTCAGACACATAGAGAGGAATTTCCATGGATAGTTCCTTGAATCCCCAGGAAAGCCAGACAAGTCCAGATGTCCTCAACAAAGAATTATTTTTTCTTTCCTTTATTTTTCTCCCCTAAGTTTATTGACTGTGCAAGAAGTTCTAAACTTGGAATGATCTATTGAAGGTTAAAACTGAGCAAAATGAAGCTGGGTTTCTCTGCAGGCTGGGGCTGAACTGTCCTGGACCTGAGGTCAGGACAGGACTGGGTCTGAGAGGAATGTCCATGGGTGTGGCCTCCTGTAGCTCAGTCACACCAGCGCACACTCCATGGGGCATTCAAGATAGCAGTAATGGGAAATGAGGCCAAAGAACATAGCTAAAGCTGCATTTCACAAGTATCTTTTTGTGCCTTGGGTTTACTCTTTAGCACACAAGCAACGAGTCTACTTGATGCCAGGAGTATGGCTGGCCTTGTCTGTAACATTTGCATATGAACCAAGTTAATCACTTAAGTACAACAGTTTCTTCAGTCTCTGCTCAAATCTTCAGGCCCATCTGAAATAATTCTGAATTTCCAGATCAGAGTGCGAATTGAAGAAATGCAGAAGCTTAATTAGTTTCATGGAACACTTACCACTGTACCCTGAGTATGATTTTATTTAGTTCACTCAGTCAGGAGTTACAGACTCAAAACCTATAGAAGATAGGCCAGTAGCATACATGAGGGAAGTAGATGGGGCATAACACAATAGGGAATGGTGGGGACTGTGGACAACTGGAAAGCAGTGGCCCCAGCTAAAGGGGGCAGCCTCTACTCAACTCCTAATGATGGCTGCCATGTGGAAATGCAGGTCTGGGTTGCCAGGTCTTCTTATTTTTAAAGAGATGCTAGATTTATAGAAACTTATGTAAACCGTCCTTTGCTTTTAATGTTTTAAATGTTGGCAAGTGAAAAATTACTAAGGTTGGCAGGCTCTGGCCTTCAGGCTTTTAGTTTGCAACTCTTACCTAAATCCATTAGTGCCCTATCACCTGTTTCTCTTTATGTGTCACCAGAAGCTCCTTGAGATGAGGGTGTGCCCCGTCTTTGTCTTTGTTCCCCCAGGGCAGCTAATCTGATGGCCAGTCCCAGCCCGCCATCAACTTTGAGAGATGTCCGAGTTCTGTGTCATCTACCAGAAAAAGAAAACTCACTGTTGCATGCTGTCAGACTTGTAAATGGGGCTTTAAGAACTGTGGTCTTGTGGTCAATGTGGCAATACAATTAGGATATACGGGTGTTTGCTGTTCTTTTGATGTTCTTGTGTTTTCTCCTTTCCCTGTCCTGAGCACTGGACCTGGCCTCTGGGCTCCAGTCTTCTCTTGAGGCTTCTCAAGACAGACGACGTCTGTCTTCCTAGATTTTCTGAAAGCCTCAGCTGGCCAGAGATGAAACCCATAGAGGAAGGCAAGGAGTCTGGAGGTGGAGAGGCAGGCACAGAAGAGAGGAGCAGAAAGGGGTGTGCTGGAGACAAGAGCTCTAAAGATAAGGATGAATCCCAGCTTCCCTTCTCTGAGTGCCCTAAGGAGGTGTGTGCGTGTGTGTGTGTGTGTTCCAGGTGATGGAATGTCTGCCCATTCCTAACAAGTCACAGCCTATCAAGGGATCATGTTGGTTCAGACCATAAGCATTTCACATATTGCACCAATGACCTAAATGTTAGCCCTGGCTGAGACCCCCAAGAACCTCTGCAGGACCCAATGAGGCTGTGGGAGCCATAATAATGACTGAAATTGACTTTTAACCTGACCTAGTAGGATAGCAGCTTGAGGCTGGATTTAATTTTATTTAAAGGATATAAAGTACTGTGACATTTCTTGCACACCTGAGCGAAATTCATATCCATTAAGGAATTGCTCTGGACTTGATGCAATATTTATTGTTGCAAAACAAAGAATGGATCCTGTGCTGAAAGAAAAAATATATATATATATTTTTCATGTTGTCTTTGAAGTCCCTTTGCCAGTACCAAACCTGCCCCCTGGTGGCACTTTTGCTCACTTTTCCTTTCCTTGCTGGAAAGTGACACTAAATGCTGACTGAATAAATGCGGTTATAAAATGTTACAGAATTACAGCATCACTGGGGTCAGGGCTTCTGGATTCTGCCAAACCAAGAGCAGCTCACCTGAGTGAGAAATTCTCAAAGGATAAAATTGACCTGTGTGTCTTCACTTCAAACATGTTTCCTGTTGCTCTTTCTTCGTCTTCACTCCTCGTTTCCACAGCAAACTCTTCTGTGCTTACCTTGGCGTCTGCTGTCTGGACTTCATCCCACCTGCAATCTTACCACACACTTCCCTATCCTTCTCTGCCCTCCCACCCTCTCTTCTCCTTACTTCTCTCTCTCACTCCTTCTCACATTTTCCTTCTTCTTTTTTCTCTAATATATTGCTCCCCTCCAATGATAAGCACATCCAGGCTCTGACAGCCTTAAAGGAAATAATTTTATGATTTTTCTCTTAATACTGTTGCCCCCTCAAGATACATCCCTGTCTCTTTCTCCATCCCTTTGGACTAAACTTATGAAAATAATAGCTTAAAGTGTCTCATCCTGAATAATAGTCTGTGTCATAGTTTATAAAACCATTCCCATAATTTGGGGTGTTCAGGTTGTTTCCAACATTTCCCCTTTGTGAGCGGTAACGAATGACCATCTCCATTCCCAATCCACTTTTGCTTTTATTATTTCCAGAAGATAAAGTGCTCGGTATGTAATTGCTGATTATAGAAATCATTGTGGTTTGGAGCCTGAACTCTGGCTGTGTACTGGGATACTGATTTTTAAGAAGGTTGCATTCCACCAGTAAGCAACCAGTACACAGCCTTCCCTCTAACTGCGGCAACACTGGGTGTTGCCTGCTTGGGGGGAAATGTTATTTAGAAAGGGGAAAAATACTATCTTCAGTTTGTCTTGCTTTTATTGTATTCATTGTTGGTGGTTTGAACCATTTTCTATTTCTTTCTTTACTGATGGTGCTTTTCTGTGTATCCATTGTTTTTTCTTATCTTACATGTTTGTATTTTGAGGTCTGATGGTTTCCTTATAAATTTGAATGAGGATATATATAGTTTGAGTTTTAAAGCCCTTTTTGCCAGATGGAATGCAAATAATGCCCTTAGTATAATGTCCTTTTTATTTTAGTCTTGCTGTTTTTTCATTGTACAGAACTTTTAAATTTTTTATGTATTCAGATCTGTCAGTCCTTTCCTTCATGATTTATTCCACTGCTTCAAAGCTGAAGTTATTGTTCTTTCACAAATCTGATAAATATTCTATTCCATCTCCTGCTGGTTTTTCTGTCATTCATTTTTTTTTTTATTTAACTCAGTTCATGTGGAGGCTATTTTTGTGTACAGTGTAAAATATGTATCTAACCTGATCAGTTCCCCAAATTACTATCCAGTTATTCCAATTTGATTTATTTAATAATTCTTCCTAACACTTTTTATTATGGGAAGCTTGTGTTATCATGTGTTACACTTTTTAAAACACTTTAGTCTATTTCTAGATTTTCCAATCTGTTCTGTTGATCTGTGTTTCTGTTTTTGTGTCAGGAACAAAAGGTTTTAAATGGTGTTGCTTTATAATGAGTTCTCAAGGCTGCTAAAATATTACCCTTCTGGTTCTTTTTCAAAAGAGCATTCTTTAACATTACATTTAAAATTTTTTGTACGGCTCGTAGAACTTTTAGTTAAAGACATCTTGTTAGGATTTTTATCGGAGTTTAAAATCATTGAATCTGGAGTTAAATAAATAATACCTTTGCTGCCGCTGGCTGTGTAACCATGGGCAAGTTACTTAAAGTCCCTTTACCTCCTCTTTTTCCTCAATAGCGTGGGGATAATAAAAAGCACCTATCTTAAAGGGTTTTGATAGGGTTGAATGGCATAATCCAGGTACAGTGTCTGGCACAGAGTAAGTGTTCATTAAATATTATCTTGCATTATTATTAATCCTAGTTCCTCATTTTTGAAGGACTGTATGAGCCTTAAATGTCTTCTTCATGCCTTTTTGCTTATCCCCCTTCAAATTACCTTAAATACTATTACAACAGTAAACTTTCTAAAATACAACCCTGATCATGTCACTCCTTCTGTTTCCCTTTGTCCCAAAGGAAAGAGTCCGCAAACATTCAGGGACTGCGGAGATATGATTTAACTCAGCCTCCGTGCCCTGTCTCCTGCTAACCCTCTTCATGTACAGTTTTCTCCTGGAGGCCCCAGAGATACGTATTTGTTTCCGCCTCTGAAGTATTATCACTATGACCTAGTCTTCTTGAAGCCTCTTATAGCTTTCAACCTAATATAGTATAGGGAATCTGGGGGTCTGAGTCAACCTTCAATTAGGCTGGCAACACCTCAACTTGCCCAGAAGGCATTTCCTGACACTTGAGTATGAATACCCTTTCCATATACTCCTGTGACATCTTTGCTACCCTGTCTTGGCTGCTACCATAAGATAGCAGCATTTGGGGTGGGGAATGGAAAAGATGGTGGCAAGCCAGGGAGGAGGGGAGTAGACAGTGAGAAGTCACCCATTGCAGGAAATAGCTGATGGATTTTAGCACAAGGAAGATGCATTGATAACCCCCGTTATCAACAAAGGTTCACTTATTTGTACTGATGACACTGTTGATGGAGGGGAGATGAAGAAAGTGGGCAGCATGTCCCACTGGGGTTGGCCATATTTGAGCTTCAATATCCCAAGCCAGGCTAGTATAGAGCCCTTGAAGCTCTATACTAGAGCACAATGAAAATGCAGAGCCCTTTGTTCCAAAATTATCAAGAATTTCAAGATGGTGACAGCACGGGGCTCTTCCACACCCAGGGCCCTATGCAGCTACACTGGTTGCACACTTATGAGGCCAGCCTGGTTGTATACTCATGTGGCGTGAGTGTTTAATAAGGGGAAAGTTGCTAGTGTTACTATTTCTTTGCATTTTCTCACGCTGCTATCACACAGTCGATGCACAATAAATGTTTGCTAAATGAATGAATTGGTGAGTAAAGACATGGCCTGATGGATTACCCTTTGGGTGACTGACTCTTATGCTTATAGTGGTTTCCTAGAGACATTAGTTGTTCTTACCTTTCTTGCCCATCAACTCACCCACAGAAGTTTTAAAAACTAAGAGTGCTCATTCTCAGAGTGTGATTGGGTTGGTCTGGAGTGAAGCGCTGGGATCATCTTTTTTATCTGGTTTCTGATATGCAGGAAGGACTGGGAACCATCACATCTTATGAATGATCTGTGTAAGGGATTCTCAGGATGAGGGCAGCTTAATAATGAAGATATTGTGAGGAGATAAATTGGAGGAGGCCACCTCCTCTGTCTCTATGTGAATCTAGCAGGGTTGGTGTTGTAGTTTGCTGTCTAGTTAGTTGTGTTCTGTTCACCAAATCATCATTAGTTCAGAATGCAAAAAAATTTTTTTGAAGGTCAAAATTTTTAAAGTCTGACTTCAGATAGCTCTCTCGATTTTAGTTCAGACTTTTCATACTACCTATCTTTGAATCACGCTCCGCTACTTATGAAAATATCCCCCTATCTAGGAGGTCCTAGAAAGAATAGCACTCCACTATTTTAGGGGTCAGGGATAATTCAAATGCTAGAACTACAGCGGCAGAGCTTGCTTTAGTTGATTGTAATGCCACCTGTCTGACTCAGAATTGAGGCTGTCTCTCAGTCTACAACCTGGGGGGAGCTGCTTTTCCAGGTGGTACTACAATGGGCTAGAACAGCGGTCCCCAACCTTTTTGGCACCAGGAACCGGTTTTGTGGAAGACAATTTTTCCATGGACCGGAGGGTGGGGGTGTGGGGTATGGTTCAGGAGGTAATGTGAGCAGTGGGGAGCAATGGGGAGCGGCAGATGAAGCTTCACTTGCTTGCTAGCCGCTCACCTCCTGCTGTGTGGCCTGGTTCCTAACAGGCTGCAGACCATTACCAGTCCGTGGCCCAGGGTTTGGGGACGCCTGGGTTAGAATCTTGTAGGTAATGGATTGGGTCTTAATCATGTCTTTCATATGGGTTAACAATGCTTCAGGGTAAAAACACAATCAGGGAGTCAGAATTCTCATTTGAATCTGCCTATTCATTAAAAAAATACGTATCTAGCACCTACCATGTACCACACTCTTTTCTAGGTGCTTGGGGTACATCTCTTTTGTTGAATAGTTTCTCTAATAAAATGTGACCAAAGCTTAGAAGAATTACAATTAGAGACTGAGGTTTTATGAAGGATAACAGGAAAGGTTTAAAAAATTAAAACTGAGTTACTCCTCAGTTTTTACAAATGAAAGTTCAGCTTGGTTTTTAGTTTATAATGCAGTGGTCCTGCAGCTCTGTTGTTCTTACAGGCATACATTACATTGTAAGTGTAATCTAACATAAATGTTGCAAAACTGAGTTATGATTTCTTTTATACTCTGAACATCAGAATCTATCAGATCATGTCTTGGAAACTAGTTTCTACTGTGTACTTCTTTTCTACTTCTTATAGTCTGAACAGAGAAAATGTCTTGGATCTAAAGTCTTACACTCTTAACTCCACTGAGATTTTTTCCCCTTTCATATACTCAGTTATTATTTAAGAGAACTAAATTTTAAAATTTCTTAAAGCAAGTTGTTTATTTTATTTTTTTGGTATGAAGTTTAAATATAAAATAGCTTCAGTAATTACATTATTAAAGATAAATTATCTTTGATATATATTAATATATTATATATATTAACTTAATATATTAACTTAATATATTATATATTAATATATATTAATATATATTATACATAATATATATTATACATATATATAATACATTAATATATTATATATATTAAATATCAATTTACATCTTTGTAAAATACTTGTATTAAAATTTTCTATGCTATTATCATAAAATTAATATTTTTTTTTGGATTCTGGTTCAATTTAATGGTGAAGAATTCTAATTAATAAATGTAAAGGGAATGAGGGAAATAGGAAATCGCCATAATAATTGTGGTAATTATATACAAAATCCATTGATGGATGGTAAGAGTTGAAAGTAAAAGTATAAGGAAAAAATGGGATATTAGAATTGTCTCAAAGTATCTCTCCCAAGTATTTAATTACAAAGATAAAACATTGCACACACCCCTTTAACCAAATAAGCACCAACAGTAAGACATTGGCATCAAGGTGATGCACTAAGAAGGGCAGGGCTTCCCTGGTGGCGCAGTGGTTGAGAGTCTGCCTGCCGATGCAGGGGACGCAGATTCGTGCCCCGGTCCGGAAGAATCCCACATGCCGCGGAGCGGCTGGGCCCATGAGCCATGGCCGCTGAGCCTGTGCGTCTGGAGCCTGTGCTCCGCAACGGGAGAGGCCACAACAGTGAGAGGCCCGCGTACGGCAAAAAAAAAAAAAAAAAGAAGGGCAAACACTTGGGTAGTATTCTCACCAAAACATGTGTAACTATGTTCTAATAATGAAGGAACTGCAGGCAGACCCAAAATGAGTACCCTTTTGTAAAATAACTTGCCCAATACTCCAAAAGTTCATAACTTTTCTAGGTCATAAAAGGCAAGGGAACTAAATACAATGCCAGATTATGGATTCAATTTTTGCAACATAAGCAGAGAAAACTTGATGAAATTCAATCAAACCTGTCATTTGATTGATAGTACTGTTCCCAGTGTTAATGTCCTGGTTTTGATCATTATACTACAGTAGTGTAAAATGTTAGTATTAGGCAAACTGGGAGAAGGGCATATGGAAGCTCTGTAGTCCTCTTGCAATTCTTTTTTTTTTTTTTTTAACATCTTTATTGGAGTATAATTGTTTTACAATGGTGTGTTAGTTTCTGCTTCATAACAAAGTGAATCAGTTATACATATACATATGTTCCCATATCTCTTCCCTCTTACGTCTCCCTCCCTCCCACCCTCCCTATCCCACCCCTCTAGGTGGTCACAAAGCACCGAGCTGATCTCCCTGTGCTATGCGACTGCTTCCCACTAGCTATCTATTTTACGTTTGGTAGTGTATATATGTCCATGCCACTCTCTCACTTTGTCACAGCTTACCCTTCCCCCTCCCCATGTCTTCAAGTCCATTCTCTAGTAGGTCTGTGTCTTTATTCCTGTCTTACCCCTAGGTTCTTCATGACTTTTTTTTTTCTTAGATTCCATATATATGTGTTAGCATACGGTATTTGTTGTTCTCTTTCTGACTTACTTCACTCTGTATGACAGACTCTAGGTGCATCCACCTCACTACAAATAACTCAATTTCATTTATTTTTATGGCTGAATAATATTCCATTGTATATATGTGCCACATCTTCTTTATCCATTCACCTGTTGATGGACACTAAGGTTGCTTCCATCTCCTGGCTATTGTAAATAGAGCTGCAATGAACATTTTGGTACATGACTCTTTGAATTATGGTCTTCTCAGGGTATATGCCCAGTAGTGGGATTGCTGGGTCATATGGTAGTTCTATTTTTAGTTTTTAAAGGAACCTCCTTACTGTTTTCCATAGTGGTTGTATCAATTTACATTCCCACCAGTAGTGCAGGAGGGTTCCCTTTTCACCACATCCTCTCCAGCATTTATTGTTTCTAGATTTTTTGATAATAGCCATCCTGACCGGCCACACACTTATATTTTTAATGGAAGTCAAAGGGTGGAAAGTATATTGAATAAAAAACAGTTTACAAGCTAATAAAAATATTTTTGTTAAATTTCTAATCTGATTTTGGAGGTCAGTTTGTTGTACTGGAGAACTCAGATATGTTTTGTGTATTTTTTCAAGTAATGGCATTTCTGAAAAATCACATGGAAATTTTGACTATAGCCTTCCAAAGGGACATTATATTGAGGTACTGGGTGAACTGGAAGCTATTTTAAACCTATGTTCTCACTTTTCCTACGTAGATTATTGCCACAGATGTCTCCACCTGACCCACCTGCTTCCGCACTGCCTCTGCTCCAAGCCCCTGTTCTCACACTATCAGAGGGCCATGCATAAATGGCCATGAGTCACTGTGTTCCACTGCTTAAAGACCTTCCTGCCACCTTCTCTAGAAAATGCGGGTTCCTGAGCTGGGCCGTCGAGGCATTTGGGGATGTGGCTTTGCTCCTCCTACAGCTACACCTCCCACCTGTCCTGGCTGCACGAGTTCCTTTCAGATCCCAGAGCTCCAAGCTCAAGGTCTCATCTCTCACTTCTGTACCTTAGTCCCAGATGCCCCCTTTTCTTAGAATCTCACTGCACCCATCATCCCATCTTCCTGAAATATCACATACGTATATGTGTATGTGTATGTGTACACACATGTAAACATTTCTTATTATATATAAGGCAAAAGACAGCATACTGATGTGCTGTACTATTTCAACACTGTCTTAAAAATATTAACCTTATGTTTGGCCCCAGTTGGTGCATGTCTGCATGCTCGATTGTGGGTATGGTGTAGAATAAGAGTTCCAGGATGATTTTTTGACTTAATGCTGGTCCAGTAAAGTCATTTTCTCTCTGTCTGTTCCTCTCTCCCCCTACACACCTCTGAAAATCTCATCCCAGTCCCCTTTTTGATCACTTCAGTCTGCTAAATATTGATATTTTCAATAGGACAAAGTTTAATCTAGACCCAAAGACTTTTTTGGGAATAAAGAAAAAGGATCAACTACAGTGTCAGGGAAGGAAGCTTGCCCAATTTCCATCTGCACAAAAACACTTGGCCAGCACAGGAGCTAAAATATACCATGCAATAAAAATAAACATATAAAACCTCAAGTTCTGCAGTTAATGAGATGTGAAAATGTGTTTGCTACAGACACTGGGTGCCTGGGAGAAGACGTAGCCACTTGTTTTGTCAATAAGCCCCCCACCACACACACACACTTAGTAAACAGTTGTCATTCGTTCCTGGAATCCACCAAACAAATATTCTCGGAATCGGTTTTAACTCAGCAACGTGGTAAGGGGCTCTGACAGGCTCTCGTTGTCTCCTCCCTAGAGGCTGTGCCCAGAATTCTCATTACTGTCCCTGCCGGACAGATCTCAGTAACAGACAGTGTGGTAGAAAGCCAGCCAGACTGGAAGAAAAGCTGGAATTATACAAAATGAGTTTTAAAAAAAAGCATCCAACATGAGATTTACGCCCAGGGTCTCTTCAGAAGTCCTTCGTTAAATGCCTGTCTATAAGCTGAGAGTGTGATATCCTTTTTGAATGGCAAGAAAAATCTAGTTGCAAAATTTTTATGGGCTGTGTTCTGCATGGTAAATTTTAATCCCTGTTTTGCCAGCCTGAATTAATATTGCTTACATTTTTATTAGCCATTGATTTTTGAATAAGACAGTACAGGATATCAGCCTTTAATTTGGATAATTGAAGTGGGCGTGGCCTCAGTTTCCCTATGCCCTTTGTGTCCCACCAAAACCCTTACTGGTTCCCACAGTCTTTTTATACATGAGGCTCCATCTTCTGTCCCTCACCACCCTGCCCCTAATTCAAGGAAAATGTATACAGTAAAAATCCTGAAATTAGAGAACACATTCAGGGCAAAGCTGCATTGCCAAAGTCCCTCTGCTTTACAAAATTATTCCAGAGAGTTCTCCTTTAACTTAAAAGCTCCATGAACCTAAATAACTCCCTCTGAGTGCTTTTGAAAGCCACATCAGTTCACCTACAAGGTATCTGGCGGGTATTTGGTGACAGGCAGAGAACTATTTATTCCTGCAATTTTTGTGTATGGATGACCTGGGAGATGGTCAAAGGAAGAGGAGACAGAAGAGTGAATTAGAAGAAGTTGCTGGCTGTGGTCTGGGAGTTCCGTGTCAGAGATTCCGTGAGGAGTGCCACCTGGAGACAGGCTTTTGGCAGGTGGAACTCAGTGGCTATGACTTGAGGACAACTTAGGGACTGGGGCAGAGTTTGGGAGTTTTCCACAGAGAGTGATACAAGTCCTCAAAAATGATACTGAGAGGAGAGAAGAGGACTCAATGAAGAGAAGCCAACATCTACTGAAAAGCACAAGGAAGGTGGGGTGGGAAGGGCAGAAAGTAGCTCCAACCCCACGATGTGTGTTGGGTGGAAATGAAGGAGATGAGTCTCCAGGAGGAAGGGGGGTGTGGAGGAAAGTATTAAACTTCATACAAGAGGCACCTTCTCTTTCTAATACATCCGATCTTCTTTGAAAGGGGGAATTTCCCTCTTTGCCTCTCCAGGAACATGATTTATTGCTACAACAACACTGTGTCGCAAACCTCAGTGATAGAAAACAGTAATCATGTATTACTCATGCATCTGCAGATGAGAGGGGAAGGCGAGGTGGGGGTGCTAATTTAGGCTGGACTCTTGGAGGGGGCGCTCTGCTCCATGGATCCCTTATCCTCCTCCTTGAGCCAGTGGACTCTCTGGGGCATGTTGTTATGACAATGACAAGAGACCCACGAGCACAAACCTACTGCGTAAGAGCATGTCAAGAGTCTCTGTCATAGCATGTCTGCTAACAGATAATCAAAGCAAATCATGTAACTGAACCCAACATGAAAAGATGGTGGAGATATGCTCTACCCCAGTGTGAGGCCAAATCAAGCCATGTGACCAAAATCAATATAGTACTCCCTTGGAAGTGAGGCAGTGGGAAGAAATATTTCTGAAGAGCTACCTAGTCTACCACAAATAAAGATGGCCACTTTGAAAACTTACATTTAAGCATAATTTAACAAGAGATCAAACATGGAATAATAAAACCTAGTGATATTTCAAAATCAGTCTTTTGCCAGCCACGGTGCTGCTGTGGGGAAGTCCCAGTTCCATTCAGCACATGCATTGTGCTGAGTGCTGTGGGGAAAATCAAAGATGAAAGTGATGTCTTCTATCAAGCTGCCTTCAATTGGAAAAAGAGACAGTCATATATAAAAGTTACTATAATGAAAAGTCAAATGTCACAAGAATTATGGGCAGGAACAAAGGACTGTGGGTAGAGAAAGGAGGTCAAGAAGAATTCCTCTTCTAAGTGACTGCTTAGAGATCAATTTCAGAAAATAGAACATACTCTGGTTAATTTAAGAAGAAAGGGATTTATAGAAAATTAAAGTCTTACAAAATCACTGAAGGGCTGAAAAGACACGTTTCAAAGTCCTACCCCAGAACTGGGCCATGCAGGGGGCTGCTGCTCCTTCCCGAGTCTGAAGTGGCCTGTTGAATTGTGAATCTGCCATAAGAGATGCCAGCACCAGAACCAGCTGTCCCACCATGACCTTCCTGGCAAAAACGGACCCCTGCCATTATGCCCCTTCTCCCACTCGATTCTGAAATTATGGCTTATACATGGTCCAATAGTTGGCTAACCTTCAATCACATCAGACACCCTAGCTGCAAAAGAGACTTTATTAGAAGGAGGTTGGATGATGCTGAATCAATCCCTAATGTCTTCTATAGGAAGTTCAGGGAAGACATCATCAAGAGTGTGGCATTGGTACCACGTCTTGGAAAGTGCTGCCTCATGTCAAGGGCGACATAAGATTCTGTTTATGGAAGTACTTTATAAATTGTAAAGCAGCAAACAAATATAAAGAAGACTTGCTTTATGCACTTCCAATGAAGTCCTCTTGAATGGGGTCACCATGGAGACCTTTTTCTCAGTAACAAGAATCTAGGAATAGTTTTGGCTTTCTCCTTCCACCAAATTTATATGTTCCTGGAAGGCATATATTTATTTTTCCATAACAATTTTTGAGCTTATACTATATTGCCTTACACTGTGCTAAGCCCAGTACATATATAATTTCATTTAGCCTTTTCTTATTTTGTTCATTTGGGTCCTCTCTCTTTTCTTCATGGTGAGCCTGACCAGAGGTTTGTCAATTTTGTTTATCCTTTTAAAAAACCAGCTCTTGGTTTTATTGATTTTTTCTAATTTTTTAAAATCTCTATCTTATTTATTTTCTCTCTGATCTTTATTATATCCTTCCTTCTGCTGACTTTAGGTTTTGTTTGTTTCTCTTTTTCTAATTCTTTTAGGTGGTAGGTTAGGTTGTTTATTTGAGATTTTTCTTGTTTTTTGAGGAAGACCTGTAGTGCTGTGAATTTCCCTCTTAGGACTGCTTTTGCTGCATCTCCTAGATTTTGTATGGTTGTGTTTTCATTGTCATTTATCTCAAATTATCTTTAAATTTCCTCTTTAATTTCATCAGTGACCCATTGGTGTTTTAGTGGCATGTTTTTTAGTCTCCATGTAATCATTTTTGTCTCATTTTTCTTTCCATGGTTAATTTCTAGTTTCATGCCATTGTGGTCAGAAAAGATGCTTAAAATAACCTCTTAAATTTGTTGAGGCTAGTTTTCTGTCCTACTTATTTAGTCTTTTCTATGAAGTAGGTTCTGTTATTACCCTCAGAGAAGGTAAGTTACTTGTCAAACATCTCATGTTAATCAATTAGTTAGTTAATGACAGAGCTAGTCTAACACTAAAGTTCTTAAGCCCAGGCACCGTGGCTCTTGGTAAAGGGAAGGGAGCAAAAAGGATGAAAAGCAAAGTGTAGAGAATGGAGCTTGGGCAAAAGGCAGAGCTGGGAGAGGCTGCAAAAAGTGGCCCCAAGAAAAATTGTCAGCCAGGAGGGGCTCTGCAGGGAGCTGGACCAAGCTCTGCTAAGGAAGGGGATGCACTCAGGAAGGTGAAACATTTGGTTCAGGCAGCTGACAAAAATGCTTGGCAGTTTGTAACATGTTGAATAAGCATTATTTTCAAATGCAAAGAATTTTGGCTGGAGTCAAAGCTTGAGGTTCAGGTGGTTGTTGGGAGAGAAGTACTTTGGTCTCATCCAGACTTAGTTTTGCTCTCAGCTCTGCCAGTAAGTAGCTATGAGACTTTTGGGACAAACCGCTGCATCTTGCCAATTCTCATCTGTAAATGGGCTTAACAATACCTGACTCATGGAATTGTTGAGAGACAAATTTGAGGTAATGTATGAACACCATGGTGCTTAGTACATAGTAAAATACTCCGTGAATGGTATCTGCAGTCATTGTTTATGGGTACTTGGCCTTCTGATCTTAAGCTCATATGCTTTTCTTAGTTTTTGCTGATTTGTTGGTTGTGTAAACAGCTTTGCTGCTGGTGTATTTTGATAATAAAGGAGAAAGAGAGAAGGCTGGGTATCCAGAAGTTACAGTATAGAAAGAGAACGCTTTAAGCAAGGGTGGGGATGTATTTGTAGGAGTTGTAGAATTCCTTCAATTCCTCATAACTTTGTGAACCTGATCTATTAATCATGAGACATATTTGGATGATTGGAGTCTGGGCCCTCATCCCATGCTTATGCACACTCTGTGGGGGAGTTAAGCCCTAGGAAATAAACAAAACTCCCATCAACAAGGCAGAAATATAGGGAAACATTAATCCATGGGCCTGTGATTATCCTCAGAATATTCACAAAGGGCATCACATTAGCCTTGACTATGGTGGCCAAAACTCTGTGAGCAAAGACATAGTTGGTCATAAAGAAGACTTTGATGGCTTTTACCCTTTCATTTCTTTTTTAATTACCTTTCCACTTGCCACACAAATCATCCTGAACATTTATGGTTTTTATAGGCTTCTGATAATCTAGCCTCTGATCTATTCCCTTTTCCACTTCTGCTGACTAATCCCTTCCTGCTTTCCTGTATCAGCCGATTTTTAAATGTCAGTCTGGGTAGGTTGATTTCAGAAGCTATATTTAAAAAGAGACCTGCCTGCATCTTTGGCTCTTTGCCGGGACAGCATACTTAAAGAGGGATGAGATCCAGGAGGCCATTTCTTATTTTCTTTTTAGATCGCATCTTGGAAGCAGAAGCACAGCTGTTCACTTGGTATCCTGTGAACTCAGGGCAGGCTTTCTGCTGAGATCAGAAGCTCTCAGCCTTAGTCCTGAGGTCAGCCAGAAATTGTGGTTAAAACCACCCTGGAAATGCTGAAGGAAGCTGAAGGGAAAAGCTGTACCATACAGTTGTCATTGACTTACACATTTTCCGACCACGTGAGCCCTCTTCTCTGGACATGTCCCCAAGGGCTCTGGTAGGCAGCTATGATGCCAGGTCAGTGAGCCATTGCCATGTAGTGCACCACCCCCAAACCCAGTGCTCTCAAACAATAAGCTGTCACCAGTCCTGATGAATTTATAGATGGTCTGGCGGTTCTGCTGGTCTTGGCTGGGTTCCCTTTACACCTACAGTCACCTATGGGGCAGGCAGGCAGCTCTGCTCATCGTGGCTCTTTTTGCTGCTGGATGCTGCACTAGGATGACCTCGGCTGGGACAACCGAGCCGTCCTCCAAATGACTCTAATCCTCACCAGGCTATTCTGGGTGCGTTGTTCTGGCAGTGGTAGCGTTCCAAGAGAGAAAATGAAAGTTTGCAGGACTTCTTGGGCTCAGGGCTCCCACACCATCACCTCTGCTGTTTTTTATAGATCAGAGCAAATTGCAAAGCCAGACAGATTGGAGAAGAGGTTTGGTGGAGGAATAGACGCCACCACTGCCAATGGGGGGGAACTTAAAAGTCACACTGCAAAGCATGGCAGAGGGATAGAAATTAGCATTCTACCACACAGACCCCTTTCTTTATAACTTTGTATATTGCAGAGTGTTCTATGGCTTGACAAGTGTTTCCACATCCACAATCTCACTTGACTTGCCTAAGAATCCTGTAAAGTCAGTTTCATTCTTATGATCATTCCCATCTTCCATATGAAGAAACTGAGGCCCAGATCAGTTCATTAGGTAGTTAATTAGGTAGAGTTGAGGTGGAGCCAAGACTTAAATACAGTTCTTTTTTTTTTTTTTTTTTTTTTGCCTTATAACAAATTTAATCAGTTATACATATACATATGTTTCCATATCCCCTCCCTTTTGCGTCTCCCTCCCACCCTCCCTATCCCACCCCTCCAGGCGGTCACAAAGCACCAAGCTGATCTCCCTGTGCTATGCGGCTGCTTCCCACTAGCTATCTACCTTACGTTTGGTAGTGTATATATGTCCATGCCGCTCTTTCACTTTGTCACAGCTTACCCTTCCCCCTCCCCATATCCTCAAGTCCATTCTCTAGTAGGTCTGTGTCTTTATTCCTGTCTTACCCCTATGTTCTTCATTACATTTTTTTTTCTTAAATTCCATATATATGTGTTAGCATACAGTATTTGTCTTTCTCTTTCTGACTTACTTCACTCTGTATGACAGACTCTAGGTCTATCCACCTCATTACAAATAGCTCAATTTCATTTCTTTTTATGGCTGAGTAATATTCCATTGTATATATGTGCCACATCTTCTTTATCCATTCATCCGATGATGGACACTTAGGTTGTTTCCATCTCCGGGCTATTGTAAATAGGGCTGCTATGAACATTTTGGTACATGTCTCTTTTTGAATTATGGTTTTCTCGGGGTATATGCCCAGTAGTGGGATTGCTGGGTCATATGGTAGTTCTATTTGTAGTTTTTTAAGGAACCTCCATACCGTTCTCCATAGCGGCTGTACCAATTCACATTCCCACCAGCAGTGCAAGAGTGTTCCCTTTTTTCCACACCCTCTCCAGCATTTATTGTTTCTAGATTTTTTGATGATAGCCATTCTGACTGGTGTGAGATGATATCTCATTGTAGTTTTGATTTGCATTTCTCTAATGAGTAAAGATGTTGAGCATCCTTTCATGTGTTTGTTGGCAGTCTGTATATCTTCTGTGGAGAAATGTCTGTTTAGGTCTTCTGCCCATTTTTGGATTGGGTTGTTTGTTTTTTTGTTATTGAGCTGCATGAGCTGCTTATAAATTTTGGAGATTAATCCTTTGTCAGTTGCTTCATTTGCAAATATTTTCTCCCATTCTGAGGGTTGTCTTTTGGTCTTGTTTATGGTTTCCTTTGCTGTGCAAAAGCTTTTAAGTTTCATTAGGTCCCATGTGTTTATTTTTGTCTTTATTTCCATTTCTCTAGGAGGTGGGTCAAAAAGGATCTTGCTGTGATTTATGTCATACAGTGTTCTGCCTATGTTTTCCTCTAAGAGTTTGATAGTGTCTGGCCTTACATTTAGGTCTTTAATCCATTTTGAGCTTATTTTTGTGTATGGTGTTAGGGAGTGATCTAATCTCATACTTTTACATGTCCCTATCCAGTTTTCCCAGCACCACTTATTGAAGAGACTGTCCTTTCTCCACTGTACATTCCTGCCTCCTTTATCAAAGATAAGGTGACCATATGTCCGTGGGTTTAACTCTGGGCTTTCTATCCTGTTCCATTGATGTATCTTTCTGTTTTTGTGCCAGTACCATACTGTCTTGATTACTGTAGCTTTGTAGTATAGTCTGAAGTCAGGGAGCCTAATTCCTCCAGCTCCATTTTTCGTTCTCAAGATTGCTTTGGCTATTTGGGGTCTTTTGTGTTTCCATACAAATTGTGAAATTTTTTGTTCTAGTTCTGTGAAAAATGCCAGTGGTAGTTTGATAGGGATTGCATTGAATCTGTAGATTGCTTTGGGGAGTAGAGTCATTTTCACAATGTTGATTCTTCCAATCCAAGAACATGGTACATCTCTCCATCTATTTGTATCATCTTTAATTTCTTTCATCAGTGTCTTATAATTTTCTGCATACAGGTCTTCTGTCTCCTTAGGTAGGTTTATTCCTAGATATTTTATTCTTTTTGTTGCAATGGTAAATGGGAGTGTTTCCTTGATTTCACTTTCAGATTTTTCATCATTAGTATATAGGAATGCCAGAGATTTCTGTGCATTAATTTTGTATCCTGCAACTTGACCAAATTCATTGATTAACTCTAGTAGTTTTCTGGTAGCATCTTTAGGATTCTCTATGTATAGTATCATGTCATCTGCAAACAGTGACAGCTTTACTTCTTCTTTTCCGATTTGGATTCCTTTTATTTCCTTTTCTTCTCTGATTGCTGTGGCTAAAACTTCCAAAACTAGGTTGAATAAGAGTGGTGAGAGTGGGCAACCTTGTCTTGTTCCTGATCTTAGTGGAAATGGTTTCAGTTTTTCACCATTGAGGACGATGCTGGCTGTGTGTTTGTCATATATGGCCTTTATTATGTTGAGGAAAGTTCCCTCTATGCCTACTTTCTGCAGGGTTTTTATCATAAATGGGTGTTGAATTTTGTCGAAAGCTTTCTCTGCATCTATTGAGATGATCATATGGTTTTTCTCCTTCAATTTGTTAATGTGGTGTATCACGTTGATTGATTTGCGTATATTGAAGAATCCTTGCATTCCTGGAATAAACCCCACTTGATCATGGTGTATGATCCTTTTAATGTGCTGTTGGATTCTGTTTGCTAGTATTTTGTTGAGGATTTTTGCATCTATGTTCATCAGTGATATTGGCCTGTAGTTTTCTTTCTTTGTGACATCCTTGTCTGGTTTTGGTATCAAGGTGATGGTGGCCTCGTAGAATGAGTTTGGGAGTGTTCCTCCCTCTGCTATATTTTGGAAGAGTTTCAGAAGGATAGGTGTTAGCTCTTCTCTAAATGCTTGATAGAATTCGCCTGTGAAGCCATCTGGTCCTGGGCTTTTGTTTGTTGGAAGATTTTTTATCACAGTTTCAATTTCAGTGCTTGTGATTGGTCTGTTCATATTTTCTATTTCTTCCTGATTCAGTCTTGGCAGGTTGTGCATTTCTAAGAATTTGTCCATTTCTTCCAGGTTGTCCATTTTATTGGCATAGAGTTGCTTATAGTAATCTCTCATGATCTTTTGTATTTCTGCAGTGTCAGTTGTTACTTCTCCTTTTTCATTTCTAATTCTATTGATTTGAGTCTTCTCCCTTTTTTTCTTGATGAGTCTGGCTAATGGTTTATCAATTTTGTTTATCTTCTCAAAGAACCAGCTTTTAGTTTTATTGATCTTTGCTATCGTTTCCTTCATTTCTTTTTCATTTATTTCTGATCTGATTTTTATGATTTCTTTCCTTCTGCTAACTTTGGGATGTTTTTGTTCTTCTTTCTCTAATTGCTTTAGGTGCAAGGTTAGGTTGCTTATTCGAGATGTTTCCTGTTTCTTAAGGTGGGATTGTATTGCTATAAACTTCCCTCTTAGAACTGCTTTTGCTGCATCCCATAGGTTTTGGGTCGTCGTGTCTCCATTGTCATTTGTTTCTAGGTATTTTTTAATTTCCTCTTTGATTTCTTCAGTGATCACTTTGTTATTAAGTAGTGTATTGTTTAGCCTCCATGTGTTTGTATTTTTTACAGCTCTTTTCCTGTAATTGATATCTAGTCTCATAGCATTGTGGTCGGAAAAGATACTTGATACAATTTCAATTTTCTTAAATTTACCAAGGCTTGATTTGTGGCCCAAGATATGATCTATCCTGGAGAATGTTCCATGAGCACTTGAGAAAAATGTGTATTCTGTTGTTTTTGGATGGAATGTCCTATAAATATCAATTAAGTCCATCTTGTTTAATGTATCATTTAAAGCTTGTGTTTCCTTATTTATTTTCATTTTGGATGATCTGTCCATTGGTGAAAGTGGGGTGTTAAAGTCCCCTACTATGAGTGTGTTACTGTCGATTTCTCCTTTTATGGCTGTTAGTATTTGCCTTATGTATTGAGGTGCTCCTATGTTGGGTGCATAAATATTTACAATTGTTATATCTTCTTCTTGGATCGATCCCTTGATCATTATGTAGTGTCCTTCTTTGTCTCTTCTAGTAGTCTTTACTTTAAAGTCTATTTTGTCTGATATGAGAATTGCTACTCCAGCTTTCTTTTGGTTTCCATTTGCATGGAATATCTTTTTCCATCCCCTTACTTTCAGTCTGTATGTGTCTCTAGGTCTGAAGTGGGTCTCTTGTAGACAGCATATATATGGGTCTTGTTTTTGTATCCATTCAGCCAATCTGTGTCTTTTGGTGGGAGCATTTAGTCCATTTACATTTAAGGTAATTATTGATATGTATGTTCCTGTTCCCATTTTCTTAATTGTTTTGGGTTCGTTATTGTAGGTCTTTTACTTCTGTTGTGTTTCTTGCCTAGAGAAGATCCTTTAGCATTTGTTGTAAAGCTGGTTTGGTGGTGCTGAACTCTCTCAGCTTTTGCTTGTCTGTAAACGTTTTAATTTCTCCATCAAATCTGAATGAGATCCTTGCTGGGTAGAGTAATCTTGGTTGCAGGTTTTTCTCCTTCATCACTTTAATTATGTCCTGCCACTCCCTTCTGGCTTGTAGAGTTTCTGCTGAGAGATCAGCTGTTATCCTGATGGGGATTCCCTTGTGTGTTATTTGTTGTTTTTGCCTTGCTGCTTTTAATATGATTTCTTTGTGTTTAATTTTTGACAGTTTGATTAATATGTGTCTTGGCGTATTTCTCCTTGGATTTATTCTGTATGGGACTCTCTGTGCCTCCTGGACTTGATTAACTATTTCCTTTCCCATATTAGGGAAGTTTTCAACTATAATCTCTTCAAATATTTTCTCAGTCCCTTTCTTTTTCTCTTCTTCTTCTGGAACCCCTATAATTCGAATGTTGGTGCGTTTAATGTTGTCCCAGAGGTCTCTGAGACTGTCCTCTGTTCTTTTCATTCTTTTTTCTTTATTTTGCTCTGCAGCAGTGATTTCCACTATTTTATCTTCCACCTCACTTATCCGTTCTTCTGCCTCAGTTATTCTGCTATTGAATCCCATCTAGAGTATTTTTTATTTCATGTATTGTGTTTTTAATCGATGCTTGATTCATCTTTAGTTCTTCTAGGTCCTTGTTAACTGTTTCTTGCATTTTGTCTATTCTATTTCCAAGATTTTGGATCTGGGAAATAGAATCTTGGATCATCTTTACCATCATTATTCTGAATTCTTTTTCAGGTAGACTGCCTATTACCTCTTCATTTGTTAGATCTGGTGGGTTTTTATCTTGCTCCTTCTCCTGCTGTGTGTTTTTCTGTCTTCTCATTTTGCTTATGTTACTGTGTTTGGGGTCTCCTTTTTGCAGGCTGCAGGTTCGTAGTTCCCGTTGTTTTTGGTGTCTGTCCCCAGTGGCTAAGGTTGGTTTAGTGGGTTGTGTAGGCTTCCTGGTGGAGGGGACTAGTGCCTGTGTTCTGGTGGATGAGGCTGGATCTTGTCTTTCTGGTGGGCAGGTCCACGTCTGGTGGTGTGTTTTGGGGTGTCTGCAGACTTTTTATGAGTTTAGGCCACCTCTCTGCTAATGGGTGGCGTTGTGTTCCTGTCTTGCTAGTTGTTTGGCTTAGGGTGTCCAGCACTGTAGCTTGCTGGTCGTTGAGTGAAGCTGGGTGCTGGTGTTGAGATGGAGATCTCTGGAAGATTTTTGCCATTTGATATTATGTGGAGCTGGGAGGTCTCTTGTGGACCAGTGTCCTGAAGTTGGCTCTCCCACCTCAGAGGCACAGCACTGACTCCGGGCTCCTCAATTTGGGATGATGTGTTGTCTATTCATGTATTCCACAGATGCAGGGTACATCAAGTTGATTGTGGAGCTTTAATCCGCTGCTTCTGAGGCTGCTGGGAGAGGTTTCCCTTTCTCTTCTTTGTTCTCACAGCTCCTGGGTCTCAGCTTTGGATTTGGCCCCGCCTCTGCGTGTAGGTCGCCGGAGGGCGTCTGTTCTTCGCTCAGGCAGGAGAGGGTTAAAGGAGCAGCCTCTTCGGGGACTCTGGCTCACTCAGGCCGGGCGGGAGGGAGGGGCACGGAGTGCGGGGCGAGCCTGCAGCGGCAAAGGTCGGCGTGACGTTGCACCAGCCCGAGGCGCGCCGTGCGTTCTCCCAGGGAAGCCGCCCCTGGATCCCGGGACCCCGGCGGTGGCGGGCTGCACAGGCTCCCGGAAGGGCGGTGTGGGCAGTGACCTGCGCTCGCACACAGGCTTCTTGGCGGCGGCAGCAGCAGCCCCAGCGTCCCACGCCCGTCTCTGGGCTCCGCGCTTTCAGTCGCGACTCGCGCCCGTCTGTGGAGCCCCTTTAAGCAGCGCTCTTAATCCCCTCTCCTCGCGCACCAGGAAACCAAGAGGGAAGAAAAAGTCTCTTGCCTCTTCGGCAGCTCCAGAGTTTTCCCGGACTCCCTCCCGGCTAGCTGTGGCACATTAGCCCCCTTCAGGCTGAGTTCTCGCCGCCAGCCCCAGTCCTCTCCCTGCGCTCTGACCGAAGCCCGAGCCTCAGCTTCCAGCGCTGCGCGCCCCGGCGGGCGAGCAGACAAGCCTCTCGGGCTGGTGAGTGCCGCTCGGCACTGATCCTCTGTGTGGGGATCTCTCCGCTTTGCCCTACCCAGGTATGTGGGGAGTTTCTTGCCTTTGGGGAGGTCTGGGGTCTTCTGCCAGCGTTCAGTAGGTGTTCTGTAGGAGTTGTTCCACGTGTAGCTGTATTTCTGGTGTATCCGTGGGGAGGAAGGTGATCTCCGCGTCTTACTCTTCCGCCATCTTACCCGGAAGTCTTAAATACAGTTCTTATTGTAACCATGCCCCATGTGGTTTTCATGGCACATGATAAGATGATTACATCAAAGGATGAAGGGAAAAGAAATGCTCTTGATGTAGCTAGATCGTGTGTGTCCGAAGAGTGGTGAGTCATTTTGTCTCTGCTGCTGCTGGCTCCACGCTGCTGAGGCATCTTGTGAAGCTCCCTCTGGCTGTGAGTGTCTCCTGAACCATAGTAGGTCTCTGCTGCAGGCCTGGGCATGGTGCCCTTATGGATGGTCTGGATGGGGGGCTCTTCATATCCCATAGGAGAGGCCTGCCAGAGGTCTCCCTGTGAGGCAGCATGGCTCTCCCAGAGGAACCAGCCCCTTAAGGCTGACTTGGGGTTACCTGTATGAATGTTAGGTATACAGACAAGTGCCTCACACTTTCTTTTAGTAAGCAAAGAGAGTGCTTTGGCACATGTTTAAATCATTTTCTATCATAACATATGTTTCTGGACATTCAGCCTTTATCTTATTCACTCACTCATTTAATAAATATTTATTGAGTGTTTCCGATATGTCAGGCTGTGTTCTCGGAGGGTTCTGTGTCCTCGATGAGCTTAAGGTCTAATGGAGGATACAGACAAACATATAAATATACTATATATACATATATATTTACATGTATATATACATGTGTATATACATATATGTACATGTGTGCATATATTATATGTGTATAAATATACAGATGAACAGACAAATAACATTACATTAGTGTATATAAATATACACCATATATACATGTATGTGTGTCTATATGCAATATAAACATTAATACATGTAAATATACAGATAAACATATAAATAACTACAACTTTACCGTCATTCAGAAAGTTTATATTCTCTCCAAAGTCACACCCTAACAAAAGCCCCCTGACAATTTCCTGTCTTACCAGTATTGCAGAGGAGGTAACCCCACCCTAGGACAGGCTCAAGAAATGCCCAATGGAGAGGTAGCATCTTCACCAAGACTTTAACTTAATATATTTTTTAATGTGTGACTAATTATCTTTGTATTTACTCCAGTGTTGGCTTAGAGAAAATTTTGACTTATTAAAAGTTTCATTATGTAGAAAACTTTATTTATAGTGGTTCTCTTCTTCCAAGAGCTAGTTTGGAACTGTCCTCTTTTATTGTTGCTATTTAATAACAAGAAAAAACCACCCAGGTTCTTTAATAAATCAGGTTTATGGTTTCATAATATAAACATCTCTGTATGTATACCTTCAAGTCAATAAATAATTATTATCTCCTATTATATACAAGACATATCTAGTTGGGATATAATTTACATTAAGGGAAAGGTAAGTCCTTGATAGAAATGCGAATTCTCTGGATTTCTTGCTAGCTTAAATAGTATTCTTCATCAAGGAAATCCTCTTCAGAGATGCTATAATGCTTTCTCAATGAAAGTCTCCGTTTTTCAATATTTAACCATCTTATTAGTTTCTAAAGAAAATTTTAAAAAAATTTCCCAAGCACCTGAGATGATTTTTCAGAAAGGAAGAAAAAAAGGAAAAGAAACCAGTGCTCCCATGGCCCAGAGTTAAGATCCATTGTTAGGAAAACATGCTGGGTAATTACATCTTTTACATGTGCTGGTTTATCTCTGTTGACCATAGTAAACATCTCACTGCTTAATTTGTTCTGTCAACCACAGCTTTTAAAAAAACTGGGGCTCTCAGGAAGTTGAGGGTTTGTGTCTGCAGTATAATTTCACAGGCAGTTTTTTTCCATCTAATTTTGTATTCTTGGCTCATTTACAGTCAAATATCTAACAAATATCTAACACTCCATGAAGCTTAAATATTTACCCATTGAGGTAATATACTTTATCATCTGTCAGCTTAGCCGTAGAAGCTGGACTCCATACTCCTGATGCTCCCAGGCTTCTGTAGCTTCAAAAGTTTGTCATCAGCAACCCTGTGGAGCTCTCTCTTTCCCTATCCCTTTAGGATTTAGGCTTTATAATGTTTATCATCGTCACTGCATCATGACTCTCAAAATGCAGTCACAACATACTCCCTTTCTCTTTCCTGAAGGAATCCATAAGGTAATATTACTTGATAACTTTTATTTCATTAGTTGGATAAAATTATAGTTGGTGTCCCAAAAGGCTTTTGTGTAGGACCCTTTTTATACATCTTGTTAAAAAATAAATGGTGGACTTCCTGCCCCTTACACTACACTGGACTTGTAACCCCTGGAGAAAGTGAAAAGGATGAGGTCACACCTCAAAGGCAAACTAATACACCTTCTTTTCTCTTTTTATTGAAAGGGGTTTTAATCATTTGGGAACCACATATCAATCAGCTACTTTTTTACAGGGGCTGTGTCAGTAATTGAGTTTATCACCTGAAAGTCGAAGACAGAAAATGAAATTGGTAATGCAAATGGCCCTCATCACCCCTGGAGAAATTGTGTGCATTGCCGTGACTTTCAGTGTGCTTCTAGCAGCTAGTGATGTCATGTAAGCAATTGCTTCCTCTTCTCTGATTAGTCAAGGTTCTAGTTACCTATTTTTGCAGAGGCCACTAAAACTAAGTACTGAGTCGGGAGCCTCATAAGTGGGTTAAGGCATCAAAGAAACTTGCCTGTTTTCTTGCAGTTTATGAATTAGCTCTTACCTAGAAACACATGCCTTCCAGGTTTAATAGTTAAGAAGCAAATGAGACTGTCATTGTTTATTTTTCGTGGTAAATTCACGTTGGCTTCCTCATATGATTACCCACATGTCAGCAGCACCTCCTGTAGGTCCCGACCCACAGGTAAACATGGGGTTAAGAGGGTGAGTTTAAGTATTGCTCGGGAGGACTAACCAGTTATCCTTTAAAGTCTGTGGTCTTTGGTTTTGTTGGATGAGCTCCGTGGTGGTGGGTGGGGAAAAGGGTTTCTCATTAATCACCTTCAATAAGAAACAGTAGTTTGCTTTCTTTTTTTTTTTAAACTTTATTGAAGTAGAGTTGATTTTCAATGTTGTGTTTAATTTCTGCTGTTTAATTTCTTTTTAAATTGAAAAAAATGACTACTTGAGAGAGTATTATATTCTGTTTTCCCTAAATATTAAAATTAAGAAGATTTAAAAATAGACAATAAGCAAGAACCCCAATTAACCAAGATAAATAAGCAAAAGGCATATTGTATGCAAATCTCTCCCTGGCATCTTTAAAGATGTATTTGGACCTAGGAAAGCTGCTTTTGAGGAAAGACTTCTGAATGGAAGAAATAACTGTCGGAGAAAATATGCTGTTATGGACACAGCATGTAATGTCAACTGGAACCATCCCCACGCACACGATCTGAAGTCAGGTCCCCCTGTTTGCGTGCAATCATGGGTTGGGTCTCTATAGTGTGGTTAGTATTTCACAAGCCTATTTAGCACATTGACATCACAGAGGCTGTGAATTGCTGCCTCATCAGTAAGAGAAAACATTGCATTTTTTTGGCAGTGACTGTGTTTTAAAGAGAAGCTGGTTTACAAAGATGCCTATTATGACTCTCCTCTATGAATCTGAATATAGTTGAAATTTAATTTAAGACTTCATCAGGGGAGGGATGGAGTGGGAGTTTGGGGTTAGCAGATGCAAACTATTATATATAGGATGGACAAATGACAAGGTCCTACTGTATAACACAGGGAACTATATTCAATATCCTGTGATAAACCATAATGGAAAAGAATATAGAAAAGAATATATATATGTATAAATGAATCACTTTCCTGTACAGCAGAAATTAACACAACATTGTAAAACTATGCTTCAAAATGAAAATTTTTTTAAAAAGACGGACTTCATCTGCTCTGATGATAGAGTGTCCTACACTGATTGAAGTTGGTGAGGGTGAGAGTCTACATTCTTAGCTGACTTTAAGGGACTTATCTGTTTGCTGTCATCCACTTATACTGACTTGACTTCCATCCACCTTTTGTAGCATTTATTTTTTGAGACCTTAAGAAATAATTATCCTATTAATTTAAATAAAACAAGCACTAGTCTCCCAACAGTTGGGTTGTTTTAACAGGTGATTGACATCTTTCAAATGTTAACAAACAAATCTTTTCTAGAAACCCACAAGTGAACTAGGAGATGGTGGAGGTTTCTTCTAGAACAATCTATGGTGCCCTTCTGCTCCTGCCATCCGCTGTGGAGTGTGTTCCAACCACCATTTTCTAGAAGCTATCAGATGTGTTAAGGGGGAGAGGTGAAGAGACAAGGAACAAGGAAAGAGTCACTTAGAGCTCCTTGAGACTGAGTCTCAGAGTGGTTCTGGTGATTTAAAGAAGCAAACAGAGTTCCATGTGATCCTCATCTCCAGGGCTATGGAGATGCACAGTAAATGCACAGTAACTATGGTAACTGTGAGACGCAGGGCATTAGCTAAAGCTGAGGTCAGCATGGCACAGACTCCACTGTTATTCCCATCATCTTGTACCATAAATTTCTTCACCTCCATGCACAGCACACCACTTACATGAATTTTATGCTTAAACTGTACCCTGTGACTGGCAGACAGGAAAGGCAGGCCCTACAGTGTCTGAAACGAGAGAACAGTACGCTTTGTCTCATGCCAGTCTGGGCTAGTGCTAAGTTTGTGATTCTGCATCCCTTGGAAATGACTCTGAAATTACCTGAGGAAGCCCGGGGAGCAGGACGACAGCTCAGGTGTGTCAGCGAAGGTCCCTTTGTGTGTGTGTACTGAGAACCCACACCAGCACTTGGAACTTGGATGAAAGAGGTTTCAGCCGTCAGGTGAGGCAGCCTTTGGAAAATTCTGCCTGCTGGGTTTAATTTCAGAACCTTGGCCTGTTTTATTCAGACGGACAGCCAACACACGTCTTTCTTTCTTTTTTTTTTTTTTTTGTCCTTTTCATCCTTGGCCTCATTACCCTTTGCCATTCACTTGTTGGAAAGACAGGGGAATGAAATTGGCCGGGGGCGAAGAGGGAAGCTGAATTAAATCCTGCATGTGACAAAAACCTGTGAAAAAATTTCCAAAGGGCTTTCCTCTGAAACTGTGAGATGGTGAGACCAGTGGGGGGCGTCAGTGCAGCAGAAATCTAATTGAGTTTCTCAGTCCCTCTATTGATGTCTCTGGGACACAGCTATAGTACAAATAGACTGGGGGAGGGGAAGATCATCCCTCAAATCATTTGTCTTTGAAGTTGTGTATTAGCCTATTTTCCCCAGATACTGCCATTCAAAACCTGGAGGGCTTTCTTCTGCTCTGCTTGGTATATTCAGTTTGCCTAAGAAATAGCTCTTTACTTCTTTCTCTACCAAATATGCCCTTTCACATTTGCAACAAAAGTTGACCTTGGGCTACAGATGAGGTCCTGTGTCTTCCAAAACTATGTAAAATATATCATGTTCTATTTATTATACGCTCTACCAGGGCCTGATTTTCATTGTAAATAAAAAATAAGCTAAGTCAGGCAAATGAATTAGCACTTTTCTTTTTAATGTGATTTTAGTAATTTTTTTATACAGCAGGTTCTTATTAGTCATCCATTTTTACACATCAGTGTGTACGTGTCAATCCCAATCTCCCAATTCATGACACCACCACCACCACCACCCCGCTTTCCCCCCTTGGTGTCCATACCTTTGTTCTCTACATCTCTGTCTCCATTTCTGCCCTGCAAACCAGTTCATCTGTATCATTTTCTAGGTTGCACATATATGCGATAATATACGATATTTGTTTTTCTCTTTCTGACTTACTTCACTCTGTATGACAGTCTCTAGATGCATCCAAGTCTCTACAAATGACCCAATTCTGTTCCTTTTTATGGCTGAGTAGTATTCCATTGTATATATGTACCACAACTTATTTATCCATTCGTCTGTCGATGAGCATTTAGGTTGTTTCCATGACCTGGCTATTGTAAATAGTTCTGCAATAAACATTGGGGTGCATGTGTCTTTTTGAATTATAGTTTTCTCTGGGTATATGCCCAGTAATGGGATTGCTGGGTCATATGGTAATTCTACTTTTAGTTTTTTAAGGAACCTCCATACTGTTCTCCATAGTGGCTGTATCAATTTACATTCCCACCAACAGTGCAAGAGGGTTCCCTTTCCTCCACACCCTCTAAAGCATTTGTTGTTTGTAGATTTTCTGATGATGCCCATTCTAACTGGTGTGAGGTGATACCTCATTGTAGTTTTCATTTGCATTTCTCTAACAACTAGTGATGTTGAGCAGCTATTCATGTGCTTCTTGGCTATCAGTATGTCTTCTTTGGAGAAATCTCTATTTAGGTCTTCTGCCCATTTTTGGATTAGGTTGTTTGTTTTTTAATATTGAGCTGCATGAGTTGTTTATATATTTTGGAGATTAATCCTTTGTCCGTTGATTCATTTGCAAATATTTGCTCCCATTCTGAGGGTTGTCTTTTCATCTTGTTTATGGTTTCCTTTGCTGTGCAAAAGCTTTTAAGTTTCATTAGGTCCCATTTGTTTATTTTTGTTTTAATTTCCATTATTCTAGAAGAGGGATCAGAAAACATCTTGCTGTGATTTATGTCAAAGAGTGTTCTTCCTATGTTTTCCTCTAAGAGTTTTATAGTGCCTCGTCTTATATTTAGGTCTCTAATCCATTTTGAGTTTATTTTTTTATTATTTATTTATTTATTTATTTATTTGCGGTACGAGGGCCTCTCACTGTTGTGGCCTCTCCTGTTGCGGAGCACAGGTTCCAGGCGCGCAGGCTCAACGGCCATGGCTCACAGGCCCAACCACTCTGCGGCATGTGGGATCCTCCCGGACCAGGGCACGAACCCATGTCCCCTGCATTGGCAGGCGGACTCTCAACCACTGCGCCACCAAGGAAGCCCCTGAGTTTATTTTTGTATATGGTGTTAGGGAGTGTTCGACTTTCATCCTTTTACATGGAGCTGTCCGGTTTTCCCAGCACCGCTTACTGAAGAGACTGTCTATTCTCCATTGTACATCCTTGCCTCCTTTGTCATACATTAGTTGACCATAGGTGTGTGGGTTTATCTCTGGGCATTCTATCCTGTTCCATTGATCTATATTTCTGTTTTTGTGCCAGTACCATATTATCTTCAGTACTGTAGCTTTGTAGTATAGTCTGAAGTCAGGGAATATGATTCCTCCAGCTCCGTTTTTTTCCCTCAAGACTGCTATGGTAATTCAGGGTCTTTTGTGTCTCCATACAAATTTTAAGATTTTCTGTTCTAGTTCTGTAAAAAATGCCATTGGTAATTTGTTAGGGATTGCATTGAATCTGTAGATTGCTTTGGGTAGTATAGTCATTTTCACAATATTGATTCTTCCAATCCAAGAACATGATATATCTCTCCATCTGTTGGTATCATATTTAATTTCTTCCATCAGTGTCTTATAGTTTTCTGCATACAGGTCTTTTGTCTCCCTAGGTAGGTTTATTCCTAGGTATTTTATTCTTTTTGTTGCAATGGTAAATGGGAGAGTTTCCTTAATTTCTCTTCCATATTTTTCATCATTGGTGTATAGGAATGCAAGAGATTTCTGTGCATTCACTTTGTATCCTGCTACTTTACCAAATTCATTGATTAGCTCTAGTAGTTTTCTTGTAGCATCTTTAGGATTCTCTATGTATAGTATCATGTCATCTGCAAACAATGACAGTTTTACTTCTTCTTTTCCAATTTAGATTCCTTTTATTTCTTTTTCTTCTCTGATTGCCGTGGCTAGGACTTCCAAAACTATGTTGAATAATAGTGGTGAGGGCTTCCCTGGTGGCGCAGTGGATGAGAGTCCTCCTGCCGATGCAGGGGACACGGGTTCGTGCCCCAATATGGGAAGATCCCATATGCCACGGAGCGGCTGGGTTCGTGAGCCAGGGCCGCTGAGCCTTTGCGTCCGGAGCCTGTGCTCCGCAATGGGAGAGGCCACAACAGTGAGAGGCCCGCGTACCGCAAAAAAAAAAAATTAATAATAGTGGTGAGAGTGGACCTACTTGTCTTGTTCCTGATCTTAGAGGAAATGCTTTCAGTTTTTCACCATTGAGAATGATGTTTGCTGTGCGTTTGTCATATATGGCCTTTATTATGTTGTGGTAGGTTCCCTCTATGCCCACTTTCTGGAGAGTTTTTATCATAAATTGGTGTTGAATTTTGTCAAAAGCTTTTTCTGCACTTACTGAGATCATCATATGGTTTCTATTCTTCAATTTGTTAATATAGTGTATCATTTTCATTGATTTGCATATATTTGAGAATCCTTGTATCCCTGGGATAAATCCCACTTGATCATGGTGTATGATCCTTTTAATGTGTTGCTGGATTCTGTTTGCTCGTATTTTATTGAAGATTTTTGCAACTATATTCATCAGTGATATTGGTCTGTAATTTTCTTTTTTTGTAGTATGTTTGTCTGGTTTTGGTATCAGGGTGATAATGGTGGCCTCACAGAATGAGTTTGGGAGTGTTCCTTCCTCTGAAATTTTTTGGAACTGTTTGAGAAGAAAGGGTGTAAGCTCTTCTCTGAATGTTTGATAGAATTCACCTGTGAAGCCATCTGGTCCTGGACTTTGGTTTGTTGGAAGATTTATAATCACAGTTTCAATTCCTTTACTTGTGATCAGTCTGTTCATATTTTCTGTTTCTTCCTGCTTCAGTCTTGGAAGGTTATACTTTGCTAAGAATTTGTCCATTTCTTCCAAGTTGTCCATTTTATTGGCATAGAGTTGCGTGTAGTAGTCTCCTAGGATGCTTTGTGTTTCTGTGGTGTCTGTCGTAACTTCTCCTTTTTCATTTCTAATTTTATTGATTTGAGTCCTCTCCCTCTTTTTCTTGATGAGTCTGGCTAATGGTTTATCAATTTTGTTTATCTTCTCAAAGAACCAGCTTTTAGTTTGATTGATCGTTGCTATTGCTTTCCTTGTTTCTATTTCATTTATTTCTGCTGTGATCTTTATGATTTCTTTCCTTCTGCTAACTTTGGGTTTTGTTTGTTCTTCTTTCTCTAGTTCCTTTAGGTGTAAGGTTAGATTGTTTATTTGAGATATTTCTTGTTCCTTGAGGTAGGCTTGTATAGCTATAAACTTCCCTCTTAAAACTGCTTTTGCTGCATCCCATAGGTTTTGGATTGTGTTTTCATTGTCATTTGTCTCTAAGTACTTTTTGATTTCCTCTTTGATTTCTTCAGTGATCTCTTGGTTATTTAGTAACGTATTGTTTAGCCTCCATGTGTTTGTGTTTTTACGTTTTTTCCCCAGTAATTCATTTCTTTTTTTCTTTTTTTTAACATCTTTATTGGAATATAATTGCTTTACAATGGTGTGTTAGTTTCTGCTTTATAACAAAGTGAATCAGTTATACATATACATATGTTCCCATATCTCTTCCCTCTTGCATCTCCCTCCCTCCCACCCTCCCTACCCCACCCCTCTAGGTGGTCACAAAGCACTGAGCTGATCTCCCTGTGCTATGCGGCTGCTTCCCACTAGCTATCTGTTTTACGTTTGGTAGTGTATATATGTCCATGCCACTCTCTCGCTTTGTCACAGCTTACCCTTCCCCCTCCCCATATCCTCAAGTCCATTCTCTAGTAGGTCCGTGTCTTTATTCCTGTCTTACCCCTAGGTTCTTCATGACATTTTTTTTCTTAAATTCCATATATGTGTGTTGGCATACGGTATTTGTCTTTCTCTTTCTGACTTACTTCACTCTGTATGGCAGACCCGAGGTCCATTCACCTCAATACAAATAGCTCAATTTCGTTTCTTTTTATGGCTGAGTAATATTCCATTGTATATATGTTCCACATCTTCTTTATCCATTCATCTAATGATGGACACTTAGGTTGTTTCTATCTCCTGGCTATTGTAAATAGAGCTGCAATGAACATTTTGGTGCATGACTCTTTTTGAATTATGGTTTTCTCAGGGTATATGCCCAGTAGTGGGATTACTGAGTCATATGGTAGTTCTATTTGTAGTTTTTTAAGGAACCTCCATACTGTTTTTCATAGTGGCTATACCAATTCACATTCCCACCAGCAGTGCAAGAGTGTTCCCTTTTCTCCACACCCTCTCCAGCATTTATTGTTTCTAGATTTTTTGATGATGGCCATTCTGACTGGTGTGAGATGATATCTCATTGTAGTTTAGATTTGCATTTCTCTAATGATTAATGATGTTGAGCATTCTTTCATGTGTTTGTTGGCAGTCTGTATATCTTCTTTGGACAAATGTCTATATAGGTCTTCTGCCCATTTTTGGATTGGGTTGTTTCTTTTTTTGTTATTGAGCTGCATGAGCTGGCTATAAATTTTGGAGATTAATCCTTCGTCAGTAGCTTCATTTGCAAATATTTTCTCCCATTCTGAGGGTTGTCTTTTGGTCTTGTTTATGGTTTCCTTTGCAGTGCAAAAGCTTTGCAGTTTCATTAGGTCCCATTTGTTTATTTTTGTTTTTATTTCCATTTTTCTAGGAGGTGGGTCAAAAGGATTTTGCTGTGATTTATGTCATAGAGTGTTCTGCCTATGTTTTCCTCTAAGAGTTGGACAGTTTCTGGACTTACATTTAGGTCTTTATTCCATTTGAGCTTATTTTTGTGTATGGTGTTAGGGAGTGATCTAATCTCATACTTTTACATGTCCCTGTCCAGTTTTCCCAGCACCACTTATTGAAGAGGCTGTCCTTTCTCTACTGTACATTCCTGCCTGCTTTATCAAAGATAAGGTGACCATATGTGTGTGCGTTTATCTCTGGGCTTTCTATCCTGTTCCATTGATCTATATTTCATTTTTTGTGCCAGTACCATACTGTCTTGATTACTGTAGCTTTGTAGTATAGTCTGAAGTCAGGAAGCCTGATTCCTCCATCCTCATTTTTCATTCTCAAGATTGCTTTGGGTATTCGGAGTCTTTTATGTTTCCATACAAATTGTGAAATTTTTTGTTCTAGTTCTGTGAAAAATGCCAGTGGTAGTTTGGTAGGGATTGCATTGAATCTGTAGATTGCTTTGGGTAGTTGAGTCATTTTCACAATGTTCATTCTTCCAATCCAAGAATATGGTATATCTCTCCATGTGTTTGTTTCATCATTAATTTCCTTCTTCAGTGTCTTATAATTTTCTGCATAGAGGTCTTTTGTCTCCTTAGGTAAGTTTATTCTTAGATATTTTATTCCTTTCTTGCAATGGTAAATGAGAGTGTTTTCTTGATTTTACTTTCAGATTTTTCATCATTAGTGTATAGGAATGCCAGAGATTTCTGTGCATTAATTTTGTATCCTGCTACTTTAACAAATTCATTGATTAGGTCTAATAGTTTTCTGGTAGCATCTTTAGGATTCTCTATGTATAGTATCATGTCATCTGCAAACAGTGACAGCTTTACTTCTTCTTTTCCGATTTGGATTCCTTTTATTTCCTTTTCTTCTCTGATTGCTGTGGATAAAACTTCCAAAACTATGTTGAATAAGAGTGGTGAGAGTGGGCAACTTTGTCTTTTTCCTAAATTTAGTGGAAATGGTTTCAGTTTTTCACCATTGAGGACCATGTTGGCTGTGGGTTTGTCATATATGGCCTGTATTATGTTGAGGAAAGTTCCCTCTGTGCCTACTTTCTGCAGAGTTTTTATCATAAATGGTTGTTGAATTTTGTCGAAAGCTTTGTCTACATCTATTGAGATGACCATATGGTTTTTCTCCATCAGTTTGTTAATATGGTGTATCACATTGATTGATTTGCATATATTGAAGAATCCTTGCATTCCTGGAATAAACCCCACTTGATCATGGTGTATGATCCTTTTAATGTGCTGTTGGATTCTGTTTGCTAGTATTTTGTTGAGGATTTTTGCATCAGTGTTTGTCAGTGATATTGGCCTATAGTTTTCTTTCTTTGTGACATCCTTGTCTGGTTTTGGTATCAGGGTGATGGTGACCTCATAGAATGAGTTTGGGAGTGTTCCTCCCTCTGCTATATTTTGGAAGAGTTTGAGAAGGATAGGTGATAGCTCTTCTCTAAATATTTGAAAGAATTTGCCTGTGAAGCCATCTGGTCCTGGGCTTTTGTTTGCTGGAAGATTTTTAATCACAGTTTCAATTTCAGTGCTTGTGATTGGTCTATTCATATTTTCTGTTTCTTCCAGATTCAGTCTTGGCATGTTGTGCATTTCTAAGAATTTGTCCATTTCTTCCAGGTTGTCCATTTTATTGGCATAGAGTTGCTTATAGTAATCTCTCATGATCTTTTGTATTTCTGCAGTGCCAGTTGTAACTTCTCCTTTTTCATTCCTAATTCTATTGATTTGAGTCCTCTCTTTTTTTTTTCTTGATGAGTCTGGCTAATGGTTTATCAATTTTGTTTATCTTCTCAAAGAACCAACTTTTAGTTTTATTGATCTTTGCTATCGTTTCCTTCATTTCTTTTTCATTTATTTCTGATCTGATCTTTATGATTTCTTCCCTTCTGCTAACTTTGGGGTTTCTTTGTTCTTCTTTCTCTAATTGCTTCAGGTGCAAGGTAAGTTTGTTTACTCCAGATGTTTCCTGTTTCTTACGGTAGGATTGTATTGCTATAAACTTCCCTCTTAGAACTGCTTTTGCTGCATCCCATAGGTTTTGGGTCGTCTTGTCTCCATTGTCTTTTGTCTCTAGGTATTTTTTGATTTCCTCTTTGATTTCTTCAGTGATCACTTCGTTATTAAGTAGTGTATTGTTTAGCCTCCATGTGTTTGTATTTTTTACAGATCTTTTCCTGTAATTGATATCTAGTCTCATAGCGTTGTGGTCAGAAAAGATACTTGATACAATTTCAATTTTCATAAGTTTACCAAGGCTTGATTTGTGACCCAAGGTATGATCTATCTTGGAGAATGTTCCATGAGCACTTGAGAAAAATGTGTATTCTGTTGTTTTTGGATGGAATGTCCTATAAATATCAATTAAGTCCATCTTGTTTAATGTATCATTTAAAGCTTGTGTTGCCTTATTTATTTTCATTTTCAATGATCTGTCCACTGGTGAAAGTGGGCTGTTAAAGTCCCCTACTATGAATGTGTTACTGTCAATTTCCCGTTTTATGGCTATTAGTGTTTGCCTTATGTATTGAGGTGCTCCTATGTTGGGTGCATAAATATTTACAATTGTTATATCTTCCTCTTGGATCGATCCCTTGATCATTATGTAGTGTCCTTCCTTGTCTCTTCTAATAGTCTTTATTTTAAAGTCTATTTTGTCTGATATGAGAATTGCTACTCCAGCTTTCTTTTGATTTCCATTTACATGGAATATCTTTTTCCATCCCCTCACTTTCAGTCTGTATGTGTCTCTAGGTCTGAAGTGGGTCTCTTGTAGACAGCATATATATGGGTCTTGTTTTTGTATCCATTCAGCCAATCTGTGTCTTTTGGTGGGAGCAGTTAATCCATTTACATTTAAGGTAATTATCGATATGTATGTTCCTATTCCCATTTTCTTAATTGTTCTGGGTTTGTTATTATAGTTCTTTTCCTTCTCTTGTGTTTCTTGCCTAGAGAAGATCCTTTAGCATATGTTGTAAAGCTGGTTTAGTGGTGCTGAACTCTCTCAGCTTTTGCTTGTCTGTAAAGGCTTTAATTTCTCCATCAAATCTGAATGAGATCCTTGCTGGGTAGAGTAATCTGGGTTGTAGGCTTTTTCCTTCATCCCTTTAAATATGTCCTGCCAGTCCCTTCTGGCTTGCAGAGTTTCTGCTGAGAGATGAGCTGTTAACCTGATGGGGATTCCCTTGTGTATTATTTGTTGTTTTTCCCTTGCTGCTTTTAATATGTTGTCTTTGTATTTAATTTTTGACAGTTTGATTAATATGTGTCTTGGCATGTTTCTCCTTGGATTTATCCTGTATGGGGCGCTCTGTGCTTCCTGGACTTGATTAACTATTTCCTTTCCCATATTAGGGAAGTTTTCAACTATAATCTCTTCAAATATTTTCTCAGTCCCTTTCTTTTTGTCTTCTTCTTCTGGAACCCCTATAATTTGAATGTTGGTGCGTTTAATGTTGTCCCAGAGGTCTCTGAGACTATCCTCAGTTCTTTTCATTCTTTTTTCTTTATTCTGCTCTGCAGTAGTTATTTCCACTACTTTATCTTCCAGGTCACTTATCTGTTCTTCTGCCTCAGTTATTTTGCTATTGATCCCTTCTAGAGTAGTTTTAATTTCATTTATTGTGTTGTTCATCGTTGCTTGTTTCATCTTTAGTTCTTCTAGGTCCTTGTTAAATGTTTCTTGCATTTTGTCTCTTCTATTTCCAAGATTTTGGATCATCTTTACTATCATTATTCTGAACTCTTTTTCAGGTAGACTACCTATTTCCTCTTCATTTGCTAGGTCTGGTGGTTTTTTTTTTTTTTTTTTTTTTTTTTTTTTTTTTTTTTGCAGTATGTGGGCCTCTCACTGTTGTGGCCTCTCCCGCTGAGCACAGGCTCCAGACGCACAGGCCCAGCAGCCATGGCTCATGGGCCCAGCCACTCCGCGGCATGTGGGATCCTCCCAGACCGGGGCACAAACCCATGTCCCCTGCATCGGCAGGCGGACTCTCAACCACTGCGCCACCAGGGAAGCCCATCTGGTGGTTTTTTATCTGCTTCTTCATCTGCTGTGTGTTTTTCTGTCTTCTCATTTTTCTTATCTTACTGTGTTTGGGGTCTCCTTTTTGAAGGCTGCAGGTTCATAGTTCCCATTGTTTTTGGTGTCTGTCCCCAGTGGCTAAAGTTGGTTCAGTGGGTTGTGTAGGCTTCCTGGTGGAGGGCACTAGTTCCTGTGTTCTGGTGGATGAGGTTGGATCTTGTCTTTCTGGTGGGAAGGTCCATGCCTGGTGGTGTGTTTTGGGGTGTCTGTGGACTTATTATGATTTTAGGCAGCCTCTCTGATAATGGGTGGGGTTGTGTTCCTGTCTTGCTAGTTGTTTGGCATATGCTGTCCAGCACTGTAGCTTGCTAGTCGTTTAGTGAAGCTGGGTGCTGGTGTTGAGATGGAGATCTCTGGGAGATTTTCACCATTTGATATTATGTGGAGCTGGGAGGTCTCTTGTGGACCAGTGTCCTGAAGTTGGCTCTCCCACCTCAGAGGCACAGCACTGACTCCTGGCTGCAGCACCAAGAGCCTTTCATCCACACAGCTCAGAATAAAAGGGAGAAAAAGTAGAAAGAAAGAAAGGAAGGAAGAAAGAAAGAAAGAGAAAGAAAGAAAGAAAGAAAAAGAAAGAAAGAAAGAAAGAAAGGAGGGAGGGAGGGAGGAAGGAAAGAAAGAGAAAAGAGGAAAGAAAGAAGAAAGAAAAGAAGGGAGATAGAAAGAAAGAATATAAAATAAAATAAAGTAAGATAAAATAAAATAAAGTCATTAAGATAAAAAATAATTATTAAGAAAAAAATTTTTTTTAAGTGGAAAAAAAAAAAAGGACGGATAGAACCCTAGGACAAATGGTGAAAGCAAAGCTACACAGACAGAATCTCACACAGAAGCATACACATACATACACTCACAAAAAGAGGAAAACGGGAAAAAATAATAAATCTTGCTCTCAAAGGCCACCTCCTCAACTTGGGATGATTCGTTGTCTGTTTAGGTATTCCACAGATGCAGGGTACATCAAGTTGATTGTGGAGATTTAATCAGCTGCTTCTGAGGCTGCTGGGAGAGATTTCCCTTTCTCTTCTTTGTTCGCACAGCTCCGGGGGTTCAGCTTTGGATTTGGCCCCGCCTCTGCATGTAGGTCACCAAAGGGCGTCTTTTCGTTGCTCAGACGGGACGGGGTTAAAGGATCCACTGATTCAGGGTCTCTGGCTCACTCAGGCCGGGGGGAGGGAGGCGTACGGAGTGCGGGGCGAGCCTGTGGCGGCAGAGGCCGGCGTGACGTTGCACCAGCCTGAGGCACGCTGTGCTTTCTACCCGGGAAGTTGTCCCTGGATCCTGGGACCCTGGCAGTGGCAGGCTGCACAGTCTCCCCAGAAGAGAGGTGTGGAGAGTGACCTGTGCTTGCACACAGGCTTCTTGGTGGCGGCAGCAGCAGCCGCCTAAGCATCTCATGCCCGTCTCTGGGGTCCGTGCTGTTAGCCGCAGCTCGCACCCGTCTCTGGAGCTCCTTTAAGTAGCGCTCTTAATCCCCTCTCCTCACGCACCAGGAAACAAAGAGGGAAGAAAAAGTCTCTTGCCTCTTCGGCAGGTTCAGACTTTTTCCCGGACTACCTCCCGGCTAGCCGTGGCGCACTAACCCCTTCAGGCTGTGTTCACGCCCCAGTCCTCTCCCTGCGCTCTGACCGAAGCCGGAGCCTCAGCTCCCAGCCCCACCAACCCCGGCGGGTGAGCAGACAAGCCTCTCGGGCTGGTGAGTGCTGGTCGGCACCGATCCTCTGTGCGGGAATCTCTCTGCTTTGCCCTCTGCACCCCTGTTGCTGCGCTCTCCTCCGCGGCTCCGAAGCTCCCCACCCCTGCCACCCACAGTCTCCGCCCGCGAAGGGGCTTCTAGTGTGTGGAAACCTTTCCTCCTTCACGGCTCCCTCCCACTGGTGCAGGTCCCATCCCTATTCTTTTGTCTCTGTTTATTCTTTTTTCTTTTGCCCTACCAAGGTATGTGGGGAGTTTCTTGCCTTTTGGGGGGGTCTGAGGTCTTCTGTCAGCATTCAGTAGGTGTTCTGTAGGAGTTGTTCCACATGTCGATGTATTTCTGATGTATCTGCTAGTGGTGGAGGGTCTCCTGCAGAGACGGGGGTTGGCTGTGGATCACCTTGGGGACAAGGACACTGGCAGCAGAAGCTCTGGGAAGAGCTCTCTGCGAGAGCCCTCGCAGAGTCCGCCATCAGCCCTACAAAAGACCGGTAATTCATTTCTAATCTCATAGCATTGTGGTCAGGAAAGATGCTTGATATGATTTCAATTTTCTTAAATTTACTGAGGCTTGGTTTGTGCCCCAAGATGTGATCTATCCTGGAGAATATTCCGTGCGCACTTGAGAAGAAAGTGTAATCTGCTGTTTGGGGATGGAATGTCCTATAAATATCAATTAAATCTGTCTGGTCTACTGTGTCATTTAAAGCTTCTGTTTCCTGTTAATTGTCTCTTTGGATGATCTGTCCATTGGTGTGAGGTGTTAGTCCCCCACTATTATTGTGTTACTGTTGATTTCCTCTTTTAGAGCTGTTAGCAGTTGCCTTATGAATTGAGGTGCCCCTATGTTGGGTGCATATATATTTATAATTGTTATGTCTTCTTCTTGGATTGATCCCTTGATCATTTTGTAGTGTCCTTCTTTGTCTCTTGTAACATTCTTTATTTTAAAGTCTATTTTATCTGATATGAGTATTGCTACTCCAGCTCTTTTTTTTTTTTTTTTTTGCGGTACGCAGGCCTCCCACCGCCGCGGCCCCTCCCATCACGGAGCACAGGCTCCAGACGCGCAGGCCCAGTGGCCATGGCCCACAGGCCCAGCCGCTCCATGGCATGCGGGACCCTCCCGGACCGGGGCATGAACCCACGCCCCCTGCATCGGCAGGTGGACTCCCAACCATTGCGCCACCAGGGAAGCCCCTCCAGCTTTCTTTTGATTTCCATTTGCATGGAATATCTTTTTCCATCCTCTCACTTTCAATGTGTACGTGTCCCTAGGTCTGAGGTGGGTCTCTTGTAGACGGGTTTTGTTTTTGTATCCATTCAGCAAGCCTGTATCTTTTGGTTGGAGCATTTAATACATTCACGTTTAAGGTAATTATCGATATGTATGTTCCTATGACCATTTTCTTAATTGTTTTGGGTTTGTTTTTGTAGGTCCTTTTCTTCTCTTGTGTTTCCCACTTAGAGAAGTTCCTTTAGCATTTGTTGTAGAGCTGGTTTGGTGGTGCTGAATTCTCTTAGCTTTTGCTTGTCTGTAAAGCTTTTGATTTCTCCATCGAATCTGAATGAGATCCTTGCCGGGTAGAGTTATCTTGGTTGTAGGTTCTTCCCTTTCATCACTTTATCATGCCACTCCCTTCTGGCTTGTAGGGTTTCTGCTGAGAAATCAGCTGTTAACCTTATGGGAGTTCCCTTGTATGTTGTCATTTTTCCCTTGCTGCTTTCAATAATTTTTCTTTGTCTTTAATTTTTGCTAATTTGATTACTATGAGTCTTGGTGTGTTTCTCCCTGGGTTTATCCCGTATGGGACTCTCTGTGCTTCCTGGACTTGGGTGGCTATTTCCTTTCCCATGTTAGGGAAGTTTTCAACATAATGTCTTCAGATATTTTCTCGGGTCCTTTCTCTCTCTCTTCTCCTTCTGGGACCCCTATAATGCGAATGTTGTTGCATTTAATGTTGTCCCAGAGGTCTCTTAGGCTGTCTTCATTTCTATTCATTCTTTTTTCTTTATTCTGTTCCACAGCAGTGAATTCCAGCATTCTGTCTTCCAGGTCACTCACCTGTTTTTCTGCCTCAGTTATTCTGCTATTGATTCCTTCTAGTGTATTTTTCATTTCAGTTATTATATTGTTCATCTCTCTTTGTTTGTTCTTTAATTTTGCTAGATCTTTGTTAAACATTTCTTTCATCTTCTCGATCTTTGCCTCCATTCTTTTTCCGAGGTCCTGGATCATCTTCACTATCATTATTCTGAATTCTTTTTCTGGAAGGTTGCCCATCTCCGTTTCATTTAGTTGTTTTTCTGGGGTTTTATCTTGTTCCTTCATCTGGTACATAGCCCTCTGCCTTTTCATCTTGTTTATCTTTCTGTGAATGTGGTTTTTGTTCCACAGGCTGCTAGTGTTGGGGGGTCTCCTGCAGAGGGGGCAGGTGGCTGTGGCTTACCGTGGGGACAAGGACACTGGTAACAGAAGTTCCAGGAAGTACTCCTTGGCGTGAGCCCTCCCACAGTCCGCCATTAGCCCCACCAAAGACAATTAGCACTTATTTTGAGTTGAGCTGAAAGTAAATTAGTTTGACAAAGATACTTATTTAAATCAAGCAGTATGAAACCACAGAACAAAACCACAGAACAAATTACATATACAGGTGTGTGTGTGAGAGAGAGAGAGATTGTGTGTATGGGGTGTGTGTGTGTGTTGCTAATATTGGCAATTAGTTGTAGCAATTATGGCAAAAGGGTGGCGTCCGGGGAAGGAAGGGAGAGATAGGAACTTGTATCCAGTGCGCTTTCCAACATATGAAAGCATAAAATGGTACCCTCTCAATGGACTATGACATTTCTTACAGCCTCACCTCTGGAATGTTGTTTGGATGTCTTGGGAGACCTCGCATTTTGGAAACCTTAGCAGAGGGAGACCAACAGGCTCCTGGGGCAGTGTGTGCTGCTAATGCATCCCGCCCACTTGGGCAGCTCCGTTCACTTACATAGCATCCATAAGATACTGTCAGTGTGTGTCTGGTGACCAGAGAATGTATTGCTTAACTCAGGACACTGTTGAAAGTGAAGTGAATCTAAGAGCAAACCAGCATCCTAGTTATAGGCTCTTGTTTTTTAGCTCACGATTCTTTCTCTGATGAGGTCCAAAAGCAGAAAGCATATTTTAATTCAATTTTGATATATGTGTTTGATGAAACCAGCATCATCTTAGAAGAGACCTTTGTTTTAGTGAAAATGATACGCACTCATTGTAAAAACAAATTGGAAAACCCAACAATACAGAAAGTGCAAGACAAGTAAAAATCCATTGTGGTGTCAGAACCAGGAGATAACTAGTGTTAACAGTTTGGTAAACGTTCTTCTGGTCTTCTCTACATATGGGCATATGTACACAGATACACGAATATACTTTTACACAAATGGGATCAAATTATATATAATGTTCTACAATTTGCTTTTCTTCAGTAAACGCTTAGACATCTTTCCATGGTGTCAGATATAGGTCTGCACCATTTTCAATGGCTACACACACAAGAGAATGCATGTATTATACCATTGTTTTACATAATTCACTCATGCAGTATTGACATTTGCTTCTACATTTTTTGTAGTTAAATTTTTATTTTATATTGTAGTATAGTTGTTTTACAATGTGGTATTAGTTTCAGGTATATACATATACCTATTCTTTTTCAGATTCTTTTCCCATATTGGTTATTACAGATTATTTAGTAGAGTTCCCTGTGCTATACAGTAGGTCCTTGTCATCTATTTTATATATTGTTGTGTGTATATGTTAATCCCAACCTCCTAATTTATCCCTCCCCTCTACATTTTTAACATTATAAATAACAGAGGTAAATGCTCAGGTATACACTTTTTGATTGTAATTTTAACCCCTTCTCTCTCTTTCATGAAAGCATGTCAGAGGAGTGAGAGATGTGTTATATTGGGATAATCTGAAATGCTTTTAACTTACTTTGAAGAAGGAGGAGGAAGAGGAAGAGTTACTTGCAAATTCCTATGCTGCAACCTGATTAATAATAAGTTACCTACACACTGCATACCTGATTGAGCTCCAGCAGTATCTCTGGACCCTTGTCTAAAGTATAAACTCTCCTGCCCAAAGTACTCTTTTCCGTCACCCTGATCTCTGCCTATAGAACACCGTGTCTTAAATCTCCATCACATTTCATTCTTCAGTTCTGATATTTAATCCATTTCATTTCATGCAATAGTCATTTTCATGTTTTCTCACCCCTCCCCGAGAGATGATGTGTTTTTCCTACTTATTCCTTGTTAGCAGCCTCAGTGGCTTGTTTGTGTGAGGTGCTGAACTAGGGCAAGTGACACAGGCAGTGGGGCTCAAACCACTAAAAGCAGCATCTGACCACTTTGACTGCCTACAGGTGCTCTTCATGGAGTGTCTAGCAGACTGAGAATGTTTTGCCAGGTAACAACCCTCCCTCCTTATTAGTTAAAGGACCACCAATAAATGTAAGGAAAGCGTAGTTGAAATGTTTGAAAACTGTTGAAAACTGCTATATTCTCTAAGTTCAAAGTAAGTCCAATTGGTTTAAAGTGTTGACTTCTTGAAGAAATGTCCCGAGAGTCACTTGTTGCTAAAAAATAAGCGTGGCTTAGTCAGCTCAGGGCTGGATTAAGATAATGATCAGTAATATGCCATTTGTCAGTGGAAGAGTTCAAGGAAGAAGTAAAAGGGCCACCCACCATTCTGGCTGGCCTTCTTTCCTTCTAATTAGAGAGAGTCCGAGGGCCTGATGGAAGGCCGCCATCTCCCCAGGGACCTCCGATCGAGCCATGGAGGCTTTTTTTCTTCACCTGAAAAGGAAAACTCAGCAACATTAGAAACACAAATACAGCATTTGCTTTCATTTAGAGTAGCTAGAATCAGTTACTCCTAGGAACCGTGATGCCCCAAATGGCAAACGGAGGGTGTAACTTCTGAGCAACAGCTAGAAATGACAAAGCAAGCTTCTGATCAAGAATGTGAAGTGAGGTTTTTTGAAAGTCTGAATAGGATGAATGAAGATTTGTTAGAAACTACTGATAGTTAATTATGGTCAAAGTACCACAAGATTGAGCTTGGGGGGGTGCAGGGTTGTTGTTGTTTGCTTTATTTCTTCCCCCTGAAGTTCAGAGGCAGTCACATGACATTTATTCAACACCAAGAGCATGTAGATCAATGTATGGAGGAGTGTGACATTGAAATGTGGAGCTAAGTTATAGATGAATGAATGAATAAGTAAATAAATAAAGGACACAGCTTTATATAGAAGAATTCAAAATGTAATGGATGAGTTGTATTCAGCTTTCCTCCCCAGTTAAAAATTCTCTCTCCCACCTCTAGTTATTGAACAATCTTATATTTATTGAGTGCCTTTGGTGTGCAGCCCGCTGTGAAATAGGTAATATTAGTACTCATTTTCTGGCGATAAAAGCTATTGAGTTCTAGAAATTTAAAAAAATTTTTTCATAGCTAAGGCCTCTGACACATATACTGTTTAGCTGAAAAACATGGCAGTTTGTAGACGTGTGTTTGAAAATCTGGTGCCCTCGCATCATACTTCCCAAGCCCTTTGTTGTCATTCCCAGAAGAGACTCTGGCAGGTTGGGCTGACTCGTGTGTTGCTTCCATTCCTACTATAGTCCACAAGAAAGTGCTAGGGGAGCGTTGCCCATTCTATCCTAAGAAGCAGGTGGGATAACTAGCTGAATCTGGTCTTTGCTGGAATGCACACGGGTCATCCTTTTTGCTTTTGCCCTAAATTAAAAAAAAAAAATCATACCATCGTCATTTCAGAACCATTTAAAATAGTCTGAAAGAGTTGAATCAGAATTGGGCTTGGGATTTTCTTTCTCTGTTCATGCACTTCCTCAAATCCTTCGCTAGATGGTGTTCCAAATCAATCCGTGATCTCTACATGGTTGCTTTGGTCCAGGAAAATGGGGGAAACACACAGCCATCCCTCTGTGACTGACCGTGGTCCCTCCCTCTGCCTTCAAGAATGGCTGGACTTTTCCCCACTACCCAGTGAGTAGTTCTGCGTATTGTTGAGCTGTATTGCAGGCCATATGTGTCAGTATGTGGGAGTGGTTCTGACAGGAGACATTTCTGTGTGATTGGCAGGAAGCTTTGCTAGCCTCATCATCAGCGACCCCCATGACTCTCGCTGGTGCTGGGAATCACAAGCAAATTAGTTTTAACCCCCTGGTGAAGATGGTCATTTCAAACCACAAGCCACTATCCCTACAGGAACTAAAACCTGGGTGTGGCCCCTGAGTGGTGCCAACAGATGAGTAATGAATAGAAATATTTACAGAAGGTGATAGACCTGGGAAATGTACAAATCTGTGCCCACATACGTAAATCTTGGATCTATGTTTGTTAGGGCTGTATCTAGGGTCTTCATTTCAAAGGAAATGATGAATTAATGTTGCTTTTCTCAAATACTGAAAAATTCATTTGATTCACAAATGATATTGGAGACTATCTTTCAAAAACAAACTGGATTTGAGGATGCTATAAAAATGACGGTCCAAGTATGGTACTGGCACAAAAACAGAATTATAGATCAATGGTACAGGATAGAAAACCCAGAGACAAACCCATGCACATATGGTCACCTTACCTTTGACAAAGGAGGCAAGAATATACAATGGAGAAAAGACAGTCTCTTCAATAAGTGGTGCTGGGAAAACTGGACAGCTACTTGTAAAAGAATGAAATTAGAATACTCCCTAACACCATATACAAAAATAAACTCAAAATGGATTAAAGACCTAAATAAAAGGCCAGACACTATAAAACTCTTAGAGGAAAACATAGGAAGAACACTCCATGACATAATCACAGCAAGATCCTTTTTGACCCACCTCCTACAGTAATAGAAATAAAAACAAAAATAAACAAATGGGACCTAATTAAACTTAAAATGTTTTGCACAGCAAAGGAAACCATAAACAAGACAAAAAGACAACCCTTAGAATGGGAGAAAATATTTGCAAATGAAGCAACTGACAAAGGATTAATCTCCAAAATATACAAGCAGCTCATGGGCTCAATATCAAAAAACAAAGAACCCGAACTATATATAATAACCTGTGATAAACCACAATGGAAAAGAATATAAAAAAGAATGTGTATGTGTGTATAACTGAGTCACTTTTCTGTACAGCAGAGATTGGCACAACATTGTAAATCAATTGCACTTCAATAAAAAAAATTAAAAAACAAACAACCCAATCCAAAAATGGGTGGAATACCTAAATAGACATTTCTCCAAAGTAGCCATACAGATTGCCAATGAACACATGAAAAGATGCTCAACATCAAGAATCATTAGAGAAATGCAAATCAAAACTACAATGAGGTATCACCTCACACCGGTCAGAATGGCCATCATCAAAAAGTCTACAAACAATAAATGCTGGAGAGGGTGTGGAGAAAAGGGAACCCTCTTGCACTGTTGGTGGGAATGTAAACTGATACAGCCACTATGGAGAACAGTATGGAGGTTCCTTAAAAAACTGAAAATAGAACTACCATATGACCCAGCAATCCCACTACTGGGCATATACCCTGAGAAAACCGTAATTCAAAAAGATACGTGTACCACAATGTTCATTGGTACTATTTACAATAGCCAGGACGTGGAAGCAACCTAAATATCCATCAACAAATGAATGGATAAAGAAGATGTGGCACATATATACGATGGACTATTACTCAGCCATAAAAAGGAACAGAATTGAATTCTTTGTAATGAGGTGGATGGACCTAGAGCCTGTCATACAGAGTGAAGTAAGTCATAAAGAGAAAAACAAATACTGTATGCTAACGCATGTATATGGAATCTAAAAAGACAGTACTAATGAACTTAGTGGCAGGGCAGGAATAAAGACGCAGATGTAGAGGACGGACTTGAGGACACAGCAGGGGAAGGGGAAGCTGGGATGAAGAGTAGCACTGACATATATACACTACCAAATGTAAAATGGATGGCTAGTGGGAAGCTGCTGCATAGCACCGGTAGATCAGCTTGATGCTTTGTGACAACCTAGAGGGGTGGGATAGGGATGGTGGGAGGGAGGCTCAAGAAGGGGGAGATATAGGGATATATGTGTATGTATAGCTGATTCACTTTGTTGTACAGCAGAAACTAACACACCATTCATTGCAAAGCAATTATACTCCAATGAAGATATAAAAAAAAATGACGGTCCAATGAGATATATGAATAGATATGAACTTATCCTCCTTAGTTCCACAGTTCCTCATGCTCTCCTCCCCAGGCTGTACTCCATTATTCAGATAGCTAAACACATCATCACTTTGACAGCTGTATATGCAGTTGATTCCTTATTGTCAGTGGCCAAGGAAACTGAAAATTTTCATGACATGTTTGTGTCTGGAGGCAGCTCCATGGGAAAAAAAGAACTTTTAGACAACCCAGTGGTCTGGGTCTAAAATCTCTGGGAGGGAACAATGGCCTGGTTCCACTTGTGATGATTCTGCTGTTACGATAAACAGGGCAGAGCCCAGTTCTAATGGACTGGTCTGAGGATATGCTTCATGTGCAAGGCTTAGTCTGGGCCTGTGATGATGAAAATCATCTGAGCGACAAAGAGAAAAGTGCAGGACCCTGAAAGGTGCTATGTTTTAGAGACATCCCTATATAACTGCTGTGATTTTACAGGGTACCCAAAAGAGTCTGTGAAGATGAAGGATGGACGTTCCTGGCCTCGACTGCATTCTTTCATGGGGGGATCTTTCAGTGGCCTTCTGCCCTTTAATTCTCAAACTCACACTAGTTCATTTTCACTCTCCTCCATGGCCAGCCCTCAAGAACGCCTAAAGACAACACTGAATTCATAGAAAATCAGTGATTTTTTACATGTGATTGATCTGGTTCATTTTTTCAAACATTTAAATGGCATTTTTTTTTTTTTTTTTTTTTTTTTTGCGGTACGCGGGCCTCTCACCGCTGTGGCCTCTCCCGTTGCGGAGCACAGGCTCCGGACGCTCAGGCTCAGTGGCCATGGCTCACGGGCCCAGCCGCTCCGCGGCATGTGGGATCTTCCCGGACCGGGGCACGAACCCGTGTCCCCTGCCTCGGCAGGCGGATTCTCAACCACTGCGCCACCAAGGAAGCCCTAAATGGCATTTTTTATTGACAATTATTTTAATTTTTTTTTCTTGAGTCCCCAAATTATACTTCATTTTTATTTGTTGATGTTCCTGAGAGTGTGAGATGCCTGATGGCCTAGAGAAAAGGACAAAGTAGAAAGAGAAAGAAGCTTGTCACAGAAATGTTAGCCCACCTGTCACCCTGCTGCCCAGTGGGATGGGCCCCGGTGCCATTTTTCATGCCGATGTGAAAACACTCATGGTGATGTCTGTTTGCCTTGCTCATGATCTTCATAAGGAGTTTCCTGTACTTGACTTAACATTGGAATCACAGGGAAATTTTGGTAAAAATCATATTTCCAGGCTCAACTTCTTAGAGAATGAAGGTTCTGTAGGTCTGCAGTGGGTGGTACCCTAAAATCTGTATTTTTAACAAGCATCTCCAGATGATTCCAAGGCAATGTGTCCACATTCCAGAAACACTAGACAGGGTGCTTCAGGGCTTGTGTAAATGATACTGTCTCCACTCACCACTATACTTGAAGTATGTTAACATCAGGATTAAATGAATATTAACTCATCTCCCTTTTCTGTACTCCCTTCTCCATATGTTTATTTAAACACACAACCATACCATCACCTCAGAGCAATTTCACTTACCTTAAAAATCTCCCCTACCCTGTGAAAAAGTAGAAGTTTCCTTAAGTATATAACCAGTTTTACAGGAGAATATTTCTCCCTTCCTTTGTACACTATTCCAGGAGGAAGGTGTTCATACCTGCCTTGGTGTCCTGCAAGGCACCAGTGATAGATAAGATGCATGTCAGATCATCCATCTCCTAGACAGAAAAGACACTGTGTGGTTGTTAATGATGTTGGTCATTATTTTGGCAGTAGAAGAAATGGAAAGAATGGAGGGGAGGGGATTTTAAAATTCAGGGACACAGTGAGTCCAAGAGAAGGACTGGAAGATAAATTTAAGATGCTAAATCAGGCCAAAAAAAAGTATTGAAAAAATAAATATACTTTTCTCTGGTGGCATGTACATTTAGAGGAAGAAAAAAGTTGGTTCAGTTATCTCAACAATTGTCTCTATGGCCCTTGCACTAAAGATGCTGGATATCGGTCCTAAGCACATCTGACCCTAACGATTTATGTCAGAAGACATTTAACACAACACAGAGCAACGTAGTATTGAGATTCATTGTCTTTTAAAAGAAAACGTGAGTTCAGCGAGTCACAAACTTGACTTCTGTGTGACTGAGCAGATAGCACCAAGACCTTATTTTCGACTCCTTGTCCATGCAGAACAAGCTCTAATGCAAGGCGTTGGGAATTCCATGTCTTTGCTGTAGAACACAGAGTTGTTATCTGTCATCCAAAATACACCCCTGAATTGAAAATAAGGCACTTCCATGTCAGGTCAATATAATTAAGAATCTAATTAATGGTCATGTAAATCATGACAGATATTAATATGTATTCTTAGTTATCCTGTTTGTCATATCAAACCAATTGCTCAGCAAATGTTGACTTAAAGGATTCTCTGCTGCGCCTCATTACTGTCTGACCTCATGCATTAACTCAGCATGCATTAAATAGGTCTAAAGTGAGAATCCACTCTGAGTCTGTAGAGCAGAATGAAGGATGCAAGGAGCTGAAATTCATTGAGTGCTTACTCATTGGCACTTTATATTTCATCTTAATTAATTCCTCCAAAAGCCTCATGAAGTGGCTTTTATTATCTCTGTGGCAAAACCGAGGAATTATGCATGTCCTTCCGTGGCTGCTGGGTGGGGCTTTTAATGTTAATAGAAACGTGGTTGTAAAACATTAGTCTGGTTTTAAGATTTTTTTTTGTTTCTTTGTGTGTTTTTTTAAGTTTTCTTACGCTATAGCAGGGTCAGCCCCCAGACCAAATCCAGCCCATTGTTCATTTTTGTAAATAAATTATATTGGAACACAGCCACAGTCTGTGTTCTGTATTATCTACAGTTGCTTTCACTTACAACCTGAGAAGTTGCAACAGAAATTGTATGGCCTTCAAAGCCTAAAGTTTTTACTACCTGGTCCTTTGTAGAAAAAGTTTGCCAACCCTTGTGCTACAGATTGATGCTCTCTATATATGACTAAACCACTTTCATGATGGCAGATATTCATCGAATAATAGCTTAGAATCACCAGATCGTTGCCTTGACATTGTGGAAATCTAAGTGTGTGGTGTCATCAGGGCTTGAGGGCTTTAGTCTCCCTTGTCTAATGTGGGAAGAATTAGTTAGATCCAAACTTCCAAACAAGCACGAGTTACCTAGTTTCCTCTAAAGTGGGACTCAGCCTAGATCTAACCTTCTATACCTTAGTTTGAGTCACATTCATTAGGGTTCACTTAGTTATACTACAGAACAAGTGAGCTCCCCCTCCCCAACCTCAGGTTTATTTCTTGATCACATTTCATGTCTGCTGCGGGTCAGTGGCTGCTCTGCTCTGACACAGGGCCCTCATCCTCACATCCAGGCTGAAGGAGGACCCCTGTCTGGGACATGCCATCCTCCCAACAAAGGGAAAGGAGAAAAGTGCTGACGGAAATACACAAGGGCTCTTATAGTTTCAGCAGGTACTTGGTCACATGCTGATGGAAGGATGATACATACTCCTGCTGTAAGGAGGCCCCACAGGCTGTGAGGCAAGGGCAAGGATGCACACTCTTACAGTGAGCAGGACATGTGGATGATTGAGGACGGTAATAAAACCTACTGCAGGCCAGAACAATCAGTCCCCCATCTGCCAACTAGAGAACCTTCATCCTCCTAACCATCCCTTAGGTAACCAGGGTGTGTTGTGAAATCTCAGAGTTACTGCTTCCTGTAAACACTTCATGATCCCCCTCCTCTTCCAGGTGGGTTATTGTTCTGTGTTTCGTTCTAACCACCCAGCCTTACATCACCTTCCACGCACGTGTTTCTATTTTTCGTTCTGGGGCGAGTGCCCATGACTTGATAAACAATCAATGGTGAGGTAAAGCAGGTCCACTCAACAGCTTTCGACTTACTTCCATCAGCAGGTGGGCACCATTCTGAGGCATTTCAGTTATTCCAGATCTCTGTCTTCTGTTTGTCAGGGTTACAACAAAGAAAGTCAGATCGCCTAAGAAGATACCCTATGGTTTAAGTTTCCATGTCCTTTTTAAAGAAAGCTGACCATTTTGTGAGCCTGAAGATGAAAGTTGTCTGTTAAATGCAGATTTTCTGGCTATTCTGCCTCAAAGTCAGTGAAGTAGGAGAAGATATTAAAGATACTTCTCCAAACTGGGTCAGAACTGTGGTAGAAGATGAGAGGATTATTTCAGGAAGCCACACAATAATCCACTCAGGACTGACAAACTTAATTTATATAGTGTTTTTGGATTCCCTAAAACTGAGGAGATGGATTAGTCAGCCACGTACCCAAGGTTCCATTTTCTGTGCTCCATCCTGCCAAGCTCCATTATTTCCAATGCTCAGCCAAAGCAGGTTTGAAAAAGCAATTTCATCATTTTATACCTATTGCTGAACAAGTAAATCAAGAAAGTAGTCCAAAAGTATTTCTCCCACTTAAAATGAAGCAAGAAAGACAAAATCCTTAGAAATTGAAAAAAATACACATGTTGAATGACCTTCAAAATTAATGTTAAGGGACTTCCCTGGTGGCACAGTGGTTAAGAATCTGCCTGCTAATGCAGGGGGCACAGGTTCGATCTCTGGTCGGGGAAGATCCCACATGCCGCGGAGCAACTAAGCCCATGCGCCACAACTACTGAGCCTGCACTCTAGAACCCATGAGCCACAACTACTGAGCCCGCGCACCACAACTACTGAAGCCCATGAACGCTAGAGCCCATGTGCCACAACTGCTGAGCCCGTGTGCTGCAACTACTGAAGCTCATGCACCTAGGACTCATGCTTCACAACAAGAAGCCCGCCCACTACAGTGGAGAGTAGCCCCCATGTACCACAACTAGAGAAAGCCCATGCACAGCAATGAAGACCCAAAGCAGTCAGAAAAAAAAGAAAAAAATTAATGTTAAGAGAGATAAATTAGGAGTCTGGGATTAACATATACACACTACTATATATAAAATAGGTAAACAACAAGGACCTACTGTATAGCACAGAGAACAATACTCAATATCTTGTAATAACCTATAATGGAAAAGAATCTGAAAATGTATGTATATGTACATGTATAATTGAATCACTTTGCTGTACACTTGAAACTAACACAACATTGTAAATTAACTATACTTCAATTTAAAAAATAATGTTAAGGTTTAGAGGTTATCTCTTGGTTATATCATTTTGTTTGCTTATATGATGTCTTAGATTAAATTATATTAAATGCAAAAAGCCTTCCTATTAAACTCAGGAACAAATTACGAGCATCTGCCCTCCCTGCTGTGCATTAATGTTATTCAAAGAGTGCTACCAGCTTAATAGCCAGTGCTACCAGCTTAAAGCCATGGGCTTTAAAATATTTAAAAGGAGAAGATCCAAATACATTCATTTTAGATTATATGATTGTATACCTATAAGACCCAAGGGCATCAAATAAAAAACTTAGAAATTTTCCATAGTAGATGTACAAAGTTGAATACCTAAAAAAGTTTTTTCTTACATACAGAAGGAGAAACTAGGAGCTTGAAAATTGAAATTTATATCAGAAGGCAGATTTTTAGTCAGAATAATTTCATCACCACAATAGCAAAAAATACTTGAAATAACTGAATTAAATGAAGTATAGTACCTTCAGAAGAAAATTATAAAATTTTAAGGACCAAAATAAATCCTTAATGTTCCAGGAACAGTTTCTGTTTTATAAATTATTTGAAGTATAACAGCTTTAAACAGCCATTTTATTATACACCCAGATTTTGTGGGTTAGGCATACAGACAGCACAGAGGGAATAGGATGTCTGGAGCCGATCTGGGAGACTAATAAGGCTGAGGGTGATGCAGTGGCTGGGGCTGGAATATTCTGGAAGCATCTTCAGTCTTATGTCTGATGGTTGGTGCTGGCCCTGGGCAGGAAACTCACTGGGGACTATCAACCAGAGCACCTGCTGGAGGCCTCTCCAGGTGGCCTGGGATTCAGCAGAGCTGGGGGGCTCAGGATAGTTGGACCTCAAAAGGTGAGTGTCCCTGAGAACTAGCTGGACGCTGCCCTACTACCTCTCCTGACATCATCTCGGGGGCCACACAGTGTCCATTGCTTGCTACTGGTAACTAACCTGCCACAAATCGTCTCCATTTCAGGAAATTTCTGAGAGCAGTTCCAAAGAATTTGCAACCATATTTTAAAAACCACTTCATTAAGAAACTGGAAAACAGAACAAAAACCACATTCACAGAGAGATAGGAAAGATGAAAAGGCACAGGGCTGTGTACCAGATGAAGGAACAAGATAAAACCCCAGAAAAACAACTAAATGAAGTGGAGATAGGCAACCTTCCAGAAAAAGAATTCAGAATAATGATAGTGAAGACGATCCAGGACCCAGAAAAAGAATGGAGGCAATGATCGAGAAGATGAAAGAAATATTTAACAAAGACCTAGAAGAATGAAAGAACAAACAAACAGAGATAAACAATACAATAACTGAAAAGAAAAATACACCAGAAGGAAACAATGGCAGAATAACTGAAGCAGAAGAACGGATAAGTGACCTGGAAGACAGAATGGTGGAATTCACTGCTGTGGAACAGAATAAAGAAAAAAGAATGAAGAGAAATGAAGACAGCTTAAGAGCCCTCTGGGACAACATTAAATGCAGCAACATTCACATTATAGGGGTCCCAGAAGGAGAAGAGAGAGAAAAAGGACCTGAGAAAATATTTGAAGAGATTATAGTCGAAAATTTCCCTAACATGGGAAAAGAAATAGCCACCTAAGTCCAGGAAGGGAAGAGAGTCCCATACAGGATAAACCCAAAGAGAAACATGCCAAGACACATAGTAATCAAACTGGCAAAAATTAAAGACAAAGAAAAATTATTCAAAGCAGCAAGGGAAAAATGACAAATAACATACAAGGGAACTCCCATAAGGTTAACAGCTGATTTCTCAGCAGAAACCCTACAAGCCAGAAGGGAGTGGCATGATATACTTAAAGTGATTAAAGGGAAGAACCTACAACCAAGATTACTCTGCCCGGCAAGGATCTCATTCAGACTTGATGGAGAAATCAAAAGCTTTACAGACAAGCAAAAGCTAAAAGAATTCAGCCCCACCAAACCAGCTCTACAACAAATGCTAAAGGAACTTCTCTAAGTGGGAAACACAAGAGAAGAAAAGGACCTACAAAAACAAACCCAAAACAATTAAGAAAATGGTCATAGGAACATACATATCGATAATTACCTTAAACGTGAATGGATTAAATGCTCCAACCAAAAGACACAGGCTTGCTGAATGGATACAAAAACAAGACCCATATATATGCTATCTACAAGAGACCCACCTCAGACCTAGGGACACATACACACTGAAAGTGAGGGGATGGAAAAAGATATTCCATGCAAATGGAAATCAAAAGAAAGCTGGAGTAGCAATACTCATATCAGATAAAATAGACTTTAAAATAAAGAATGTTACAAGAGACAAGGAAGGACACTACATAATGATCAAGGGATCAATCCAAGAAGAAGACATAACAATTATAAATATATATGCACCCAACATAGGAGCACCTCAATACATAAGGCAACTGCTAACAGCTCTAAAATAGGAAATCGACAGTAACACAATAGTGGGGGACTTTAACACCTCACTTACACCAATGGACAGATCATCCAAACAGAAAATTAATAAGGAAACAGAAGCTTTAAATGACATAATAGACCAGATAGACTTAATTGATATTTATAGGACATTCCATCCAAAAACAGCAGATTACACTTTCTTCTCAAGTGCGCACGGAACATTCTCCAGGATAGATCACATCTTGGGTCACAAACTAAGCTTCAGTAAATTTAAGAAATTTGAAATCATATCAAGCATCTTTTCTGAGCACAACGCTATGAAATTAGAAATCAATGACAGGGAAAAAAACGTAAAAAATACAAACACATGGAGGCTAAACAATACATTACTGAATAACCAAGAGATCACTGAAGAAATCAAAGATGAAATGAAAAAATACTTAGAGACAAATGACAAGGAAAACACCATGATCCAAAACCCATGGGATGTTGCAAAAGCAGTTCTAAGAGGGAAGTTTATAGCTATACAAGCCTACCTCAAGAAACAAGAAAAATCTCAAATAAACAATCTAACCTTACACCTAAAGGAACTAGAGAAAGAAGAACAAACAAAACCCAAAGTTAGCAGAAGGAAAGAAATCATACAGATCAGAGAAGAAATAAATGAAATAGAAACAAGGAAAGCAATAGCAACGATCAGTCAAACTAAAAGCTGGTTCTTTGAGAAGATAAACAAAATTGATAAACCATTAGCCAGACTCATCAAGAAAAAGAGGGAGAGGACTCAAATTAATAAAATTAGAAATGAAAAAGGAGAAGTTACAACAGACACCACAGAAACACAAAGCATCCTCGGAGACTACTACATGCAACTCTATGCTAATAAAATGGACAACCTGGAAGAAATGGACAAATTCTTAGCAAGGTATAACCTTCCAAGACTGAAGCAGGAAGAAACAGAAAATATGAACAGACTAATCACAAGTAATGAAATTGAAACTGTGATTAAAAATCTTCCAACAAACCAAAGTCCAGGACCAGATGGCTTCACAGGTGAATTCTATCAAACATTTAGAGAAGAGCTAACACCCATCCTTCTCAAACTCTTCCAAAAAATTGCAGAGGAAGGAACACTCCCAAACTCATTCTGTGAGGCCACCATCACCCTGCTATCAAAACCAGACAAACATACTACAAAAAAAGAAAATTACAGACCAATATCACTGATGAATATAGATGAAAAAATCCTCAACAAAATACTAGCAAACAGAATCCAACAACACATTAAAAGGGTCATACACCATGATGAAGTGGGATTTATCCCAGGGATGCAAGGCTTCTTCAATATATGCAAATCAGTGAATGTGATACACCATATTAACAAATTGAAGAATAAAAACTATATGATCATCTCATTAGATGCAGAAAAAGCTTTTGACAAAATTCAACACCCATTTATGATAAAAACTCTTCAGAAAGCGGGCATAGAGGGAACCTACCTCAACATAATAAAGGTCATATATGACAAACCCACAGCAAACATCATTCTCAACGGTGAAAAACTGAAAGCATTTCCTGTAAGATCAGGAATAAGACAAGGATGTCCACTCTCACCACTATTATTCAACATAGTTTTGGAAGTTCTAGCCACGGCAATCAGAGAAGAAAAAGAAATAAAAGGAATCCAAACTGGGAAAGAAGGAGTAAAACTGTCATTGTTTTCAGATGACAAGATGCTATACATAGAGAATCCTAAAGATGCCAGCAGAAAACTACTAGAGCTAATCAATGAATTTGGTAAAGTAGCAGGATGCAAAATTAATGCACAGAAAACTCTTGCATTCCTATACACTAATGATGAAAAATCTGAAAGAGAAATTAAGGAAACACTCCCATTTACCGTTGCAACAAAAAGAATAAAATACCTAGGAATAAACCTACCGAGGGAGACAAAAGATGTGTATGCAGAAAACTATAAGATACCGAAGAAAGAAATTAAAGATGATACCAATAAATGGAGAGATATACCATGTTCTTGGATTGGAAGAATCAATATTGTGAAAATGACTATACTATCCAAAGCAATCTACAGATTCTATGCAGTCCCTATCAAATTACCAATGGCATTTTTTATAGAACTAGAACAAAAAATCTTAAAATTTGTATGGAGACACAAAAGACCCCAAATAGCCAAAGCAGTCTTGGGGAAAAAATCGGAGCTGGAGGGATCAGGCTACCTGACTTCAGACTATACTGTAGTATAGTATATGCTACAGTATAGCTGTAGTAATCAAGATAATATGGTACTGGCACAAAAACAGAAATATAGATCAATGGAACATGGTAGAAAGCCCAGAGATAAACCCACGCACCTATGGTCAATTAATCTATGACAAAGGAGGCAAGAATATATAATGGAGAAAAGACAGTCTCTTCAATAAGTGGTGCTGGGAAAACTGGACAGCTACATGTAAAAGAATGAAATTAGAACACTTCCTAACACCATACACAAAAATAAACTCAAAATGTATTGGAGACCTAAATGTAAGACAGGACACTATAAAACTCTTAGAGGAAAACATAGGAAGAACACTCTTTGACATAAATCACAGCAAGATCTTTTTTGATCCACCTCCTAGAGTAATGAAAATAAAAACAAAGATAAACAAATGGGACCGAATGAAACTTAAAAGCTTTTGCACAGCAGAGGAAACCATAAACAAGGCAAAAAGACAACCCTCAGAATGGAAGAAAATATTTGCAAACGAATCAACTGACAAAGGATTAATCTCAAAATATATAAACAGCTCATGCAGCTCAATATTAAAAAAACAAACAACCCAATACAAAAATTGGCAGAAGACCTAAATAGACATTTCTCCAAATAAGACATACAGATGGCCAAGAAGCACATGAAAAGCTGCTCAACATCACTAATTAGTAGAGAAATGCAACTGAAAACTACCATGAGGTATCACCTCACACCAGTTGGAATGGGCCTCATCAGAAAATCTACAAACAACTAATGCTGGAGAGTTTGTAGAGAAAAGGGAACCCTCTTGCACTGTTGGTGGGAATGTAAATTGATACAGCCACTATGGAGAACAGTATGGAGGTTCCTTAAAAAACTAAAAATAAAATTACCATATGACCCAGCAATCCCACTACTGGGCATGTACCCAGAGAAAACTGTAATTCAGAAAGACACATGCACCCAGTGTTCATTGCAGCAGTATTTACAATAGCCAGGTCATGGAAGCAACCTAAATGCCCATCGACAGACAAATGGATAAAAAAGTTGTGGTACATATATACAATGGAATATTACTCAGCCATAAAAAGGAATGAAATTGGGTCATTTGCAAAGATGTGGATTGATCTAGAGACTGTCATACAGAGTGAAGTCAGAAAGAGAAAAATAAATATCGTATATTAACACATGTATATGGGACCTAGAAATGGTACAGATGAACCTGTTTGCAGGGCAGAAATTGAGACACAGATGTAGAGAACAAACGTACGGACACCAAGGGGGGAAAGCAGTGGGGGGTGGGGGTGGGGGTGGGATGAATTGGGAGATTAAGATTGACATGTATACACTGATGTATATAAAATGGATGACTAATAAGAACCTGCTGTATAAAAAATAAAATAAAATAAAATTCAAAAAAAAAATTTAAGACTTATGAAGAATGATATAGTGAAGAAAGAAGAGAACGGGATCCAGAATAGCCCTTGTATACCCAGTTTATGGACATCTGTGAATTAAGAATTTTCTTGTTAAATAGAGATGGATATTATCACTGGGTCATAATATTTTGGATAATCTTTATTTTCTAATTTATAATATTTTTAATGGTGGTGATGGTGATTTGTATGTGTATGCATACATGCACATGTATGTGTTTTATACTGAGTATGTATAATATTCATAATAAGATGAAGCAAATAAACCATTCATATAATATAAAAAAAGAAACTGGAAAACACCATAATTGTAGATGAGAAGATTAATTTTCCCTCATTAATATATAGGCCTAATATCATTTTAATCATATCAGTAGAAGTTTTTTTTTCCTCTTTGTATCCCTTCTTTTTTTTAATTGAAGTATAGTTGATTTATAATATCATATTAGTTTCAGGTGAACAGCAAAGTGATTCAGATATATATGTGTGTGTGTGTGTGTGTGTGTATATATATATATATATATATATATATATATATATATACCTTTTTCAGATTCTCTTCTATTTTGGTTATTACCAGATATTGAATATAATTCCCTGTGCTATAGTAGGTCTTTGTTTACCATTTTATAAATAGTGTATATCTGTTACTCCTAAACTCCTAATTTATCTGTCACTCCCTTTCCCCCGTCACTCCCTTTCCCCTTTGGCAACCATAAGTTTGTTTTTTGTTTTTTTGTTTTGTTTTTTTTTTGCAGTACGCGGGCCTCTCACTGTTGTGGCCTCTCCCGTTGCGGAGCACAGGCTCCGGACGCGCAGGCTCAGCGGCCATGGCTCACGGACCTAGCCGCTCTGCGGCATGTAGGATCTTCCCAGACCGGGGCACAAACCCGTGTCCCCTGCATCGGCAGGTGGACTCTCAACCACTGCGCCACCAGGGAAGCCCCATAAGTTTGTTTTTTATGTCTGTGAATTTGTTTCTGTTTTGTCAATAAGATGATTTGTATCATTTTTTAGATTCCACATATAAGTGGTATCATGTGATACTTGTCTTTCTCTGTCTGACTTACTTCACTTAACATGATCATGGCTAGGTCCATCTGAAATGGAGCAGGACCCTATGGTCCTTGACCCCCTACGTTCTCAGCCCCCTTTTTGTCTGGGGGAAAACTTCAGCCAAAGAATAAGTTTAATCAGAGAAGTGAGAAAATGCAGAAACAAAGGTAAACAGTCCAACAAGACTAAATAATAATAGTTTAGTCATGAAGCAAAGTCAAGGACCTTTAGTTCCTCCTCAAGGGCTATAGATAATATTCTGAGCCATGTCCTGCGAGCTGTCTTATAGATACTGAAACCCCCACCAGGTGGAAGAGGTTAATACATGATGACCAGACTGTTGCCATGACATAAGCTGCTGCAGTTCTGAGAACTGGCCTCAAAGAACAAACCCACCCTGGAACTGAAGATTAACTGTACTTAAAACAATCAAGATGATGGTGGTCAGACCACCGATGACCAGTTTCAAGATGACTGTCAGAGCTGACTGTGCTATTTCTGCATGTAGCCCCCTCCCTTTGTCTATAAAAGCTCTTGCCGACTGATTGTCAGTGGGAGGAGTCGGCCTTTGGACAGGAGCCTGCCCCCCAACCTGGTTGCTGGCCTCCAAAATAAAGCAAGCTTTCCCTTCCACCAGGCTTGCCTCTTTATTGGCTTTTGAGCGGCAAGCAGCTGGAGCCACTTTAGGTAAGTATTTGGTTCCCAGCGTGAGGCTGGGCTCTCGAGATATCTGGCTCCCGGGTTTTCCTGAGCAGGGCCTCCGCCCTGAAGACACGCTGGGATGGCTGCGAGGAGCCTCCTGGTTGTGTCTCACTGGCCCTGCCTTGAGACGGGTCTGGCGTGGACATTCCTAGCAGCTGCCCAAACCATTTGTTTTGGGGCTTCTCCCTGTTTCTCCCCTGCTCAGCCCTGGCTGCCAATGTACGCTTTCCCTTGGTAGAATGGAAAGATGCCTCTGGAAGAGCTGACGAGCTCCAAGACCGAGTAAGTCCACCGGTGTGCAGCCGGCAAACTTCTCTTTTGAGCACGAAGTGTCATTTGGGTGTTTTGCTAGTTGGTTCTGATGTGTGTCTGACGTCGAGGCCTGTTTGTGTTGGGAACTGTTTGGGACTTTATCGGTCATCTCTCGGAGGATTTGTGACAGTTGTGTTTTCTGGTGTATGAGTGTATATTCCATTTGTGTGATTGGTATCTTTGTTGTCCTTTGTAAAATGGGAAATTCAGGTTCAATTCATTAGAAAAAACCTTAGCTATGATATTATGACTAAAGAAAAAGAAAGATAATTTTCTTAACAATATATGACAGTGGTATTCTTCAGACTGGAAAAAAATGGTTAAGATGAAACTCTTTTGAAACTCCAAAACTGGTTCTGTTTGCATATGCAGTTAGAGAAAGCTAGCTTGATAAAATACTGTTTTCAGAATTCTGACCCTGAGAGAATAAAAATACACTTCGGAGAAAACTTGAAGTTAGCTCTCATCATGTCCTTGAAATACAAACACAGCCCACTTTGCCTGAGACTTCAGCCTTGGGTTAATTAGTAGAACTTAAGAAGAAGTTTGGGTTTATTAAACACGCATCTTGTACCACATTAAGGAGAAATTATGCTATAAGAAAAATGTAAGTTTTTAGAGGTTATGGAATATGTTCTGAAGTTTGCCAGGCAGTAAATGCTGGAGTAACAGTTCAATTACTTGTTTCTTGGTTTTGTTAAGGATTTTAAGGGTTAAAAATTGTAATATGTAATTAAAGCTACTGAAAACCAAGTTAAAAGCAGATAAATCACTTGCAATGTGTAAAGCCATCAGATAATGTTCTTACCAACATAGAGTTCTTCTAAATCAGTAAGAAAAAGATGATTACCCAAAATGGGCAAAGAACATGAACAAGCAGTTCTTAAAAAGAGGACATTCAAGTGGCCAGCGGATGAGTTGAAACCCTGGGGCACTTACAGGAGAGTGAGAGCATGGGAATGGAATGATGATTACCTGCCAGAGGCAACAGAGCCCCTGGAACGTGATATGGCTTTGTTACATAGCTGCGCTTGGGACATACTTAAGTTCAATTATGTGAAATGGTCATTTATTATTGTTGGTTATTTATTATTACTCTACTGGAACGTAACTTGACAACATATGGCTTATCCTAACTTTTTTTTTAAATTAATTTATTTATGTTTGGCTGTGTTTGGGTCTTCGTTGCTGCACGCTGGCTTTCTCTAGTTGCAGCGAGCGGGGGCTACTCTTAATTGTGGTGCGCAGGCTTCTCATTGCAGTGGCTTCTCTTGTTGCAGAGCGCAGGCTCTAGGCACACGGGCTTCAGTAGTTGTGGCACCTGGGCTCAGTAGTTGTGGCTCCCAGGCTCTACAGAACAGGCTTACTAGTTGTGGCACACAGGCTTAGTTGCTCCGCGGCATGTGGGATCTTCCCGGACCAGGACTCGAACCTGTGTCCCCTGCATTGGCAGGTGGATTCTTAACCACTGCACCACCAGGGAAGCCCCTTATCCTTAACTCTTAAATAAAAGAAGCTTAGTTTTAGCAAGGAGACATACTTCCCTGTGAATTTTCTTAGCTTCCCCAACCCGGTCAAGAATGTCAGACCCCAGGGTCCACTCTCTGCCCTTAGACTCAGCATCTAGGGAGCATTCCCTTGGCCAACATCTAGAGGGCTATTTTGCAGATATTACAAAATGATAGCTCTTGAATAAGTAATACATTCATTGCCAATCAAATTCAAAGTTGGTCTTTTTAAGTGGCAGATCCCTTTTTGTCACACAAATTCTTACATAGAACTCCAACATGTAAGACAGGTAAAGAGGAGCTTGGTTGAGGCCAAGAAGGGCCCTGTCTGCTTTGCCTCCTTCTTGCCTCTGTGGCAGCCCTGCTCCCCAGGGGAAGCACCCTGCAGCCAACACTTTTTCCATGACTTTAAGGAAAAAGTGTTGCTGGCATTCGGCCTGTGTACACCAGCACCGGATTAAATCTTGGAGACAGAGTTTTGGGTGAAGTAGAAAAGAATAGATTTATTGCTTTGCCAGGCAAAGGGGGCCACAGTGGGCTAATGCCCTCAAAACTGTGTACCCCTGGAGGGGGTAGTGAGGAGTTTTATAGTAATGATTCAAAGAGGACGTGATCAGCTGATGGACATTCTTCTGATTGGCTGATGGTGAGGTAATTGGGAGTCAGCATCTTCAACCTTCTGGTTTCAACCAGTCTAGGGTCTATGTGCTTGCGGTCAGCAGTTTTCACCTGCAGGGGGGTCTGCTTCCTGTACAAACAACTCAGGAGTGTGTCAGGCCTTTATCTGTATCTTTCAGGGAACTGGGAGTTAGGTGATTCTGCTATGTGATGGATTTATAGTCTAAATTGTCATCATTTCCCCAGCCCAACAGCTGTTCTCTGTTTCTACCTCTTCACAATTCCCAATCATAACTCTTGAGTCAGCATTTTACTTCAAAAGTCAGGGACACAGGGGCTTGTATGTGGCTTCAAAAGCAACTTCTGATTTTAAGTACAGGGTTCAACAGTGTTGAGGGAGCTCCATAAGGAAGAATGTATAATCACTTTTGTTAATTTGCTCGGTATGTGCAAAGCTAACGCATTTTGTTACTTAAGTGTGTATCAAAACATCACACTGGACACTATAAATATATACCATTCTTATTTCTCAAATAGACCTCATAAAGCTAGAAAAAAATGAAATTAAAATGAAACATTAAAAAAAGAATCTAAGGGAAACAACAAAATACTGTTTTTTGCCCTCAAGGGTCCCATTTACTTTGCTGACCCATCAATTGAGTCATCTGTTCTGACTCAAAGCAAGGTCAGTAACTTGTGGGAGAAACTGAAAGGACCCAGAGGTGTCAAGACAAAGTGTAGAAGGTGTTCCTGGAGCCCACAGGGCTCCTGATCAGCGTTTCTCAGCAGGGGCATCACTGGCATTTGGGGCAACATCATTCTTCCTTGGGCAAGTTGTGTCTAACCATTGTGAAGCATTTGTCACTCGACCTCACACATCAAGTGCAAGAAACACGCAGCTGTCATTGCAATAACCCAAAATGCCTGGACTCCTTTCCAAATGCCCCCAAGAGGTGGTGCCCGCCTTGGCTGGGCATTACCGAATAACTTACCATTTTAAGGAACAATATAGGGATCTCGCAGCATGGGCTAACATGTGGGGGCTGGCCCACAACAGTTACTGAGGAGCTGTGAGCTCATGTGCCACCACTGAGTATTAATGTTTTACTTTATAGAGTGTGTAAAACATTTATTGTGTCCATTCTCCAGCTAAAGCTTTCAGTTCAGTTTGGTTTCTTTTTATGACTGTTCATTCTGGCTGCCTTGAATATATGACTGACATTAGGTTTACTGGAATTGCCGTCTTTGTCATTTCTACATTACAAACACTGCATGTGAAGCTGTGTTTTTCATTCTTCCTGGAGGTCTGACCTCTTTGTTTCTGTGGCTTTGCTCATCTGTATTGGGAAGCGTATAGACAGGGCAGTGCTTTTAAAGTGTAGCACTTTTTAATGTTGTGCTGATTTTGAGATATACTCCAGAGGAAAATAAGGGTAAAAATCCATATTTGAAAAAAGGTATGCCCCGAGTGTGGCCTGTTTCTCCATGTCTGCCAAGCTGAAATGATCTCTTAGACGCAAATGATTTCATGGGCTCTGGACCACCAATTTTACATAATGTAAGCTTGGGAGGCACACCAGTGCAGCTCACCTCTAAACTGTAGAGGGGAGACATCAGGGGAAAAGAGTGAGGGCAAAGGAGTAGGAGAAGAATTGAGCAGGTAAGGAATGGCAGGAAATATATCGAGAGAGGAAAATTGATTCTTTAAGCATTCAGTATGAAGAGTTTCGTTGTTTCCTGGGCCATAATTAAGTTGAATACTTTTTCATGTTTTATGATTAACAGAAAAGTTGGCTAACAGCTTCTTTGAAGGTCACTCGTTTATTATGAAATCAACATAAGCAATTCAGGAAGGGGAGATTCCCAATCTCTCCTCCTTCCTCTCTCAAAATTGTTTTTTCCCGTCCAACACCTCTCACCTCCTACCGCACCATATGTCTCCAACGTCCTAGTTAAAGGACTGCCATTGTCCAGGTTCCCAAACTTGCATCATGATAGCAAGAACTTGAGTGCCTGGTCAGTAAACATACAGACCAATGGCCTGTCCCATCGAAGTTCAAATTCAGCTGCTGTGGATTGGGGTCTGGATCCAGGTGCCGTGTATTGTCAGGCACATTTGGGAAGCACCTAACACAGCTCTTTGGTCTTCCTTTGATAAAAATGTACGTGGCAGGACAACACACTCAAGTTTTGGATACAAGCTCACGAATATGGGGACAAATGACCTTTTCATTATATGTGAACTTTTCACATGTCCAAAGAAGAAGTAACTTCATTGCTTAGAAAATATTTCTGTATGCTGAAAAATTACACAACACATAGAAATTTCTAGAATACAATAGAAACTCATCCCTGCCCACAGTACATTTCAATGGAAACTTCTCTCCCCACCATCAAACGGCCAAGATAATCAACAACTGTGTTACTTTAAAAAAAAAAAGTTTGCTTTGTTAATTTTTGTCTGATTTGGAAAAAACCTAGAACATAAATAGAAGATTAATATAGAAGCAGCATACATGAGGTGTAAGATTGAATTTCTAAAACTGCTAACTCACAACCTCTCAGAATTATTTAATACAGTTTAGATGCTTTGGGGAGAAAGAATAAATTACAAGTCATGTTTTCACAACACTTTCAAATGCTCATGTCTCAAGAGATAATGAAATAGAGTAATAAAAGACCAGGTGTGAATGTAAATTGATTAAAAGCAAATTCATTTTAAGCAATTAATAACACTAGTTCATATTATTGAGTGCCTAGCAGATGCCAACTCTATGCTTGTTTTTTTTTAAATAAATTTATTTAGTTATTTTTGGCTGCATTGGGTCTGCGTTGCTGCATGCGGGTTTTCTCTAGTTGTGGCGAGCAGGGGCTACTCTTCATTGCAGTGTGTGGACTTCTCATTGCGGTGGCTTCTCTTGTTGCAGAGCATGGGCTCTAGGTGTGCAGGCTTCAGTAGTCGTGGCATGCTGGCTCAGTAGTTGTGGCTTGTGGACTCTAGAGCCACAACTTGTGGGCTTACTTTCTCTGCAGCATGTGGGATCTTCCTGGACCAGGGCTCGAACCCGTGTCCCCTGCACTGGCAGGCAGATTCTTAACTACTGTGCCACCAGGGAAGCCCCTATGCTTGGTGTTTTTATCTATATTATTTCATTTAGTCCACATGACAATCCTACAAGGGATTATCAGTTTTACATAAGAGAGGACTATGAGTCCCACAGGAGTCATAGTCCTAAGTCCGAAGTTCTTGTCCAGAGTCGCACAGAATTTCAGGAATTGGGTCCCTAGTCAGTAAACTAGTCTCTTGGTCCATTTATGGTTAGTCTAAACCATATAACTTAGCTTCTAAATTGGGATACATAACAGTGAAAAGGAGTGCTGTGATAATTACAAGTATAAGTTGAGCCTGTCCTGAGGACAGTGGATATTTGGCCACTCATGTGTGCATAGAGCTAGTTTATTTAGTCATCAGGCAAAATAAGCATGGGGTGGGGTATAAGAATTGAATTGGGGCATATAAAAATACTTGCTAACTTTTAAAGATGGCTTCAAAATACAAAAGAAAAACTGCAAAATCACAGATAATGAACATTATGTTAACTTAGTCAATCACAACTCAACTGAAATCTTCTATAATTATGTGTGAATTCTATTTAATAAGTACGGTGATATTGTTACTGAATGCAAGTTCCTGTGCCGGACACACAGTGAGGCCAAACAACCAAAACGTCGGAGTTTGGAGCAGAGAAAAGGTTTATTGCAGGGCCATGCTAGGCAATGGGTAGGTCGTGCCCAAAAAACCCCAAACTCCCCAAAGGGTTTCAGCAAAGCACTTTTAAAGTCAAACTGGAGAGAGGCGGGGCATGGTTAGTTACAAACTTCTTGGTGCCAGAATCCTTCATTCTTGCAGCTGTCCACATAGGTCATGATGCTCCTGTAAACCTCCAACAGAACACATGTTATTCTCTGTTCTGCAACTTTTTACCTTTATATGAATGGACTTTTAAAGGTCAGAGACTTGAGAATGGGCTATCCTGTATATTTCCGGCTATATGCAACATTCTTTTACAAAAGATGCAGAGCCAGCGTTACTAAGCACAGGCAACAGAGCACAAGGATTAAAGCAAAAGGAACAGATCTAATATAAAGTCAGATTTGTTTTTCCCTATTTCAGTATATTTGATCTTTTTTTTAAATATAAGTTTATTTGTTTATTTATTTATTTATTTTTGGCTGCATTGGGTCTTCACTGCCGTGCACAGGCTTTCTCTAGTTGCGGCGAGTGGGGGCTACTCTTAATTGTGGTGCTCAGGCTTCTCATGGCCGTGGCTTCTCGTGTTGCGGAGCACGGGCTCTAGGCACGTGGGCTTCAGTAGGTGTGGCACATGGGCTTCAGTAGTTGTGGCTAGCGGGCTGCAGAGCTCAGGCTCAGTAGTTGTGCACGGGCTTAGTTGCTGTGCGACGTGTGGGATCTTTCTGGCCCAGGGATCGAACCCGTTTCCCCTGCATTGGCAGGCGGATTCTTAACCACTGCGCCACCAGGGAAGCCCCAGTATATTTGACCTTATGTGCTGCAAAGCCTCCAAAAAACCTCAGACCATACAGTTTCCATTAGTCTCCACTGCCCACCATGAAGAAAAGCTTCAAGTGCCACCATGTCCAAAATACCTTTATCCTTTGCATCTAAGAGTGGTCAACATGACCCTTCTCATTTTCAGACCTACAGAGAACTCAAGTGATTTGCTAAAGGACATGCAATAAGTGGTAGAACTAGAAGGAAACATTGCAATTCATGCTCCATTTCCTTTCCAGATTTTGTTCTCTAGACTCTTCTTTTTTCAGTTTTAATATTTTTTATTGAAGTATAGTTGATTTACAATGCTGTGTTAATTTCTGCTATACAGCAAAGTGATTCAGTTATACATATGTATACATATATATATACACATTATTTTTTATATATTCTTTTCCATTATGGTTTATCATAAAAACTTACATCTGCTAACTCTAACCTCCCATTCCATCCCTCCTCCAACCCTCTCCCCATTGGTAATGGCCAGTCTGTTCTCCATGTCTGTGATTCTGTTTCTGTTTCATAGATAGGTTCATTTGTGTCATATTTTAGATTCCACATATAAGTGATATCATATGATATTTGTCTTTGTCTGACTTACTTCACTTAGTATGATAATCTCTAGTTGCATCCATTGTTGCTGCAAATGGCATTATTTTGTTCTTTTTTATGGCTGAGTAGTATTCCATGGTATATATGTACCACATCTTCTTTATCCATTCACCTGTCGATGGACATTTAGGTTGCTTCCATGCCTTGGTTATTGTGAATAGTGCTGCTATGAACATAGGGGTGCATGTATTTTTTTGAATTACAGTTTTATCTGGATATATGGCCAGTAGTGGGATTGCTGGATCAAATGGTAGCTCTATTTTTCATTTTTTAAGGAATCTCCATACTGTTCTCCATAATGGCTATACCAGTTTACATTCCCACCAACTGTGTAGGAGGGTTCCCTTTTCTCCACACCATCTCCAGCATTTGTTATTTGTAGACTTTTTGATGATGGCCATTCTGACTGGTGTGAGGTGGTACCTCATTGTAGTTTTGATTTGTATTTCTAGATTCTTCTTGAGTAAGAATATTAATCTCCATCATGGACTGTCTGTTCACAGCATTACACACTTCACCCACAATATCACATTCCATATTTTATCAATCTTAGGAAGAGATCTGTACTATTATTATCATTTTTTTTTAATTTAATTTTATTTTTTTGCAGTACGCGGGCCTCTCACTGTTGTGGCGTCTCCCGTTGCGGAGCACAGGCTCCGGACGCGCAGGCTCAGCGGCCATGGCTCACGGGCCCAGCCGCTCCTTGGCATGTGGGATCTTCCCAGACCGGGGCACGAACCCGTGTCCCCTGCATCAGCTGGCGGACTCTCAACCACTGCGCCACCAGGGAAGCCCTGTACTATTATTATTATCTCTTGCCTAGAGATAAGGAAACTGGGGCACTAGGAGCTGAAGCTACTTGCATGATCTCACATATCTACATGGCCCTCTCAGAATCTCTGTTGTTTTTTAAGTTAATTAATTTATTCATGTCTTAATTTACACACATGTAAAGTTTACCTTTCAAGGTGCACAGTTCTGTGAGTTTTGACAAGTGCATAGCATTATCTCCTGGCAAGGCTTTACATTAGGTTCTGAGGGATATAAAGAAAAATAAGGTGAAAACCTAGCTTTGAACAGAGTTTATAGTCCAGTGGTCATGTATCCATACTACAGTATCACAGTTTTCCTTCTTTGAGTCAGAAATGCTCTTAGAAATGTGGAAGTGCTTTAAGGTTGTTCTGGCAGATACTGGTTTCTTCCTTGATGGGGGGTGGAAACTGCCTGTGTGATCAGCCATAAGCAAAATTTCTGCTGTTTAGGGCTGTGAGCTCAGAACAATTTTAGACAAAAGCAAACTGTGTTAGGAGGGCAAATGCCTATTCTATATAGAATGTCATGTTTGGGGCAACTTACTCTAAAGTGTTTGGAAATACAAAGGAATGGTTTCTGTATTGTGAGGTAGCAACTGTTTCTTTAGTATCGGGTGAGAGATTCCATTTGCTACATTTTAAGGATGTAAAGCTAACCATTACGACAAAGAACTTTTTTTATAAGACTAAAAAATCACTTTCTCCTTTGGACTATATCATGTTTAGATCATAAGGAAATGTTTTCTTTCAATAGCTGTTCATTTAGCAACAACCTCCCTGTGTAACACAGAGGTTCCAGATGGGAGGATATATATTTAGCTGAATTCAAAACCCATTTCTATATGTTCTGAATTGCATGTGTAAAGGAAAAGCCAATTCTTTTTTTTCTTTGATGGGAAGTTTCACTGTTATGATAGTGTTCATTTTTCCTTAATTTATAATTTCACATATATCCAAACAGCAGAAATATGTTAAACCCGTGAAAATGAAAATATCTTTTTAAAAAAATTTTATTGGAGTATAGTCGATTTACAATGTTGTGTTAGTTTTCAGGTGTACAGCAAATTGATTCAGTTATACATACAAATACACACACACACACTCACACACACACACATATATATATATATTCTTTTTCAGATTCTTTACCCATATAGGTTATTACAGAATATTGAGTAGAGTTCTACAGTAGTAGTTACAGTTGGTTATCTATTTTATATATAGTAGTGTGTGTATGTTAATCCCAAGCTCCTAATTTATCCCTCCCCTCCATAAATTTGTTTCCCCTTTGGTAACCATAAATTTGTTTTTGAAATTTGTGAGTCTGTTTCTGTTTTGTAAATAAGTTCATTTGTATCATTTTTCTTTAGATTCCACATAGAAGCGATATCATATGATATTTGTCTTTCTCTGTCTGACTTCAGTTAGTAAGATAATATCTAGGTCCATCCATGTTGCTACAAGTGGCATTATTTCTTTTTTTTGGCTGAGTAATATTCCATTGTATATATGTACCACATCTTCTTTATCCATTCATCTGCTGATGGTCATTTAGGTTGCTTCCATGTTTTGACTGTTGTAAATAGTGCTGTTATGAACATAGGAATGCATGTATCTTTTTGAATTGGAGTTTTCTCTAGATAAATGCCCAGGAGTGGGATTACTGGATCATATGGTAGTTCTATTTTTAGGTTTTTAAGGAATCTCCATACTGTTCTCCGTAGTGGTTGTACCAATTTACACTGTCACCAACAGTGTAGGAGGGTGCTCTTTTTCTCCACAACCTCTCCAGCATTGTTAGTAGACTTTTGATGATGGCCATTCTGACTAGTGTGAGGTGATACCTCATTGTAGTTTTGATTTGCATTTCTCTGATAATTATTGATGTTGAGCATCTTTTCATATGCTTTTTGGACATCTGTATGTCTTCTTTGGAGAAATGTCTATTTAGATCTTCTGCCCGTTTTTTTATTGGGTGGTTTGTTTTCTTGACATGGAACTGCATGAGGTGTTTTATATTTGGGAAATTAATCCCTTGTAGGTCGCTTCATTTGCAAATATTTTCTTCCATTCTGTAGGATGTCTCTTCTCTTGGTTTATGGTTTCCTTTGCTGTGCAAAAGTTTTTAAGTTTAATTAGGTCCCATTTGTTTGTTCTTATTTTCATTACTCTAGGAGGTGGATCAAAAAAGATATTGTTGCGATTTATGTCAAAGATTGTTCTGCCTATGTTTTCCTCTAAGAGTTTTATAATGTCCAGCCTTACATTTAGGTCTTTGATCCATTTTGAGTTTATTTTTGTGTATTGTATTAGAGAATGTTCTAATTTCATTCTTTTACATGTAGCTGTCCAGTTTTCCCAGTACCACTTATTGAAGAGACTTTTTCTCCATTGTGTATACTTGCCTTTTTTGTCATAAATTAATTGATCATAGGTATGTGGGTTTATTTCTGGTCTTTCTATCCTGTCCATTGAGCTATATTTCTGTTTTTGCACTCGTACCATGCTGTTTTGATTACTGTAGCTTTGTAGTATAGTCTGAAGTCAGGGAGCCTGATTCCTCCAGCTCAGCTCTATTTTTCTTTCTCAGGATTGCTTTGGCTATTTGGGGTCTTTTGTGTTTCCATACAAATTTTAAAATTTAGAAAAGCCAGTTCTTACATACAGTCAGAAGAAATCAAAGTATCTGGTTCTTATGTACAGTTAGAAGAAATCAAGATAAAAATGTTCATTTAAGTTTTGGGAAGTTCTTATATGTTTGAGCTCTTTTCGTGATCAGAAATTGATGGAATGCACTTATCCACTAGAGAGTATATCTTTTTTTAATTGAAGCTAAAAGGAAAATAAGAGATGAAAATCTGTGTTTAGACTGTGATCCAGTATCAGTGTTATGATGACCTTCCATTCACTGGTTCATGCAAGGACCATCATGATGCTTTAGTTATGGAGATAAATACCAGAGAAAGTAATGAACAAATAAAGGATTTACAGTCTTTCTCACATCTTACTTTCTATAACTGCATTACTGGCATTCAGGAATGCCTGGGGAATCTCTCCGGGGTAGCTTTTCTCTGATGATTGATTGACCTTCAGCTTATATGCACTGGGAAAGCCCCGTTTGCTTCCTAGATTGTCACTGTGCTGGTCTGCACTTTTCTCAGAAGAAGGAGGGCCCCTGGAAAGCCCACTTAAGTTCTCTGACTGGTTTAGTCTTGCTAATTCTTCTCTTGGACTGGAATTCTTCCATTTAAATTCTGGCCGTTGCTGTTATTCATGCCCTGAATTCTGGCCCTCACCTTGATTAGTGTGTTGCATCTCTATCTGGGCTCAGAAAATCTGAGATGTCCCCAAACTATACCAAAAAAAATGACTTAAATGGGGAAAGGAGTTACATACCTTGTTATAAGTCTTGGAAAGAGTTTTGTGTTGGGTGCCAGGTACCAAGTGTGGACATTTCCTGCCAACTCTTTTCATGAGCTAGATTTTAATATCCTACTCAGAAGAACCCACCTCAAGTTAACATGGAAGATGGGGCTTATTTGGAGCCCAGATTATTTGGGAAGACAGTATAAAGCAAGCTACTTGTTGTGATGGTTCAAGAATAATTGTTCTGGAAGAAATCCACTGTGGCAACCCTGCCCACCCATCTGTGGCTCTGGTTTCATGCTCTCCTGGAGAAGAAGAGACAGGAAGACTTTTTCATTTCCTGGCTCAATTCAGAGTTTCTGAAAGAAGCCCAGTGAACCTAATATTCATAGAATTTTTCCTTCTAAGGGGTAGATTTTATATATCGTAATGTATTTTTTCCATTTTGACCAGGGAGTTAGTAAATTATGTCCAAAGCCAAATCTAGCTTATCACCTATTTATGTACAGCCTAGGAGCTACAAATGGGCTTAATATTTTTAAGAGGTTGAAAAATAATGAAAAGCAGTTAATATTTTGTGACGTGAAAATCATACGATATTGAATATTAAATTTCATTGTCCCTAAATAAAGTCCCTAAATAGCCATGCTCATTTGTTTATATATTGTCTAGGGCTGCTTTCATGCTACAGTGGCATAGTTGAGTATTTGCAGCAGAGCTTGTATGACTTACAAAGCCTAAAATATTTACTGTCTGGCATTTTACAGAAAAAAAAAGCTTACCAAACTAGAGCTAGAGCAACTAACATTCAACATAGCAGCTGAATCAGCCCCCACTATATTGCTTTCTCAGTGTTTATTTGCTTAACCATGTATTGCAATGAGTAGCTTTGGTATGGCTATAAACTCTGTTCTGGGAAATACAGAAGGTGCCAAAGATGTATGAAGTTTAGTGTAAATATAAGGAAATTAAAAACTCTTTCAAGTGACTCTTATAGAGAGAAAAAATATTGTAGATAATTTCCTGCATTTGATACAACTAACTCTCCTTTAGGCAAAATAATCTTAGAAAAAGTTTTATTAATTACAATAAAACTCTAATTTATTCTTCAGTTTATTAGTCTGCCTGCCCACTCCATGCTCTACCCACAAGATGTGCAAATTATTATGAGTTTAACCTCCTTAAAAAATCTTTGCTTCCTCAGAGATTACAGAATGAAGATTTAATTAAATTGAAATTGAGAAAACAGCTCTAAAATCTGGAGTTTGAAGAACATCAATTTAGGGGAGAATTTAGAAGAACACAAATCTTGCTGGGTTTATTAGAAGCTCTGAATGATTCTGCTATCTAGAGTCACAGTAGAAGTGTATGTAGTCTTTGTCCCTCATATTTGCTTAAAGGGATCACTTCCTTTAATTATGGGCTTATCTTCTCAGTCATGCTGGGTGTTGTGCTGCCCCGTATTTTGTAGGTGAAAATGTGACGATTTCACCCTTAGAGCATCTGATGGGAAAAGTTGTATAAAGATCCTAATGTCTAGGAGATTTTGAGACATTTATAATCTCTGAACTAGACTTCAAAGAACTGATTTAGAGTTTTCATGGTTGGGTTCATGGTTTCACTGAAGTGCCATTGGAAGCAGTTCCAAGACAAGTGGGACATGTTTAGGTAAACTATGGCACAGTGGTTTGGTGGAAAAAAAAAAACAAACACGATTCAAAATGGTATGGAGATTATGCCAATATGCAGAAGTAAGTATGAAAAATAACACCAACATTCATAACTAAAATTATATACACCCCCAAGGAGACAAGGGAGTTAAAACAGAGCAGCAGTCCTCAAAATGTGGTCTCCAGCACCCTGCAGATCCATGAACTGGGTGTCTGCCATAAGAAAAACATGGGAACCCAGAGTTACTGTTTAGAAGCTTTTATAACAACAGTAAGTTTATTGTTGATTTTTTTAAAAAAAACACTAATTTAGCTTGTACTTATTATGTCTTCCTTTTACCTTCTTACTTTCTTTTTGTGTCTTTTTAAAAATTTTTAAAATTAATTTTATTGAAGTATAGTTGATTTACAATGTTTTTTATTCTGCTATACAGCAAAGTGACTCAGTTATACACACACACACATATATTCTTTTCCATTACGGTTTATCACAGGATATTGAATATAGTTCCTGTGCCATACAGTAGGACCTTGTTTTTATGTCTTTTTTATTTCATTTTAATTTAGTAATTAATTTTCATTTAGTTATTCACTTTTATTGTGTTTCAGAAAAGTATGTGATGGACTGGAAAAAATGAACTTCCTTACAGAGAGTTTGAGAAACACTTTGTATATTGAAAAAAACTGTGTTGTTTAACATTAAATAAGTTACACATTTTTAAGAAGAAATGTCATTTTACAGACATGATGATTTTATTTTAATAAAAGGCTCTGGTGACACCTGGTCAGTTATCTGTTACCAAATTACTGTACTTGGCCAGAATGAGAGTTGTTTTTTTCTTTTCCTTGGGTTTAAGCAACTTTTAAATACCAGTTTCTGTTTATGCAGCAGGGGTGTGGCAACAAAATTCTGTTTAAGTGGCTAAATCATTGCTGAAACATAATTTAAGGGGGGGAAACAGCAACCCTACAGAAATGTGTCGATTAAGTTTCTGTGCAACCAAATAGAAATGTCAGGATCTTCCTCCACTTAAGATGCAGGAACCAGAGCACTGAGGCAGGAGAAAAGAATTTGATTTACAATTTTGGGGAAAAACCAGCAGTAAAATAATTGAGAGCTGGAAAGCAATCTCACTCCTGCTAAATTGCTTTCCTCATTGCGTGCCCCATTTAGGGGCGATATTTGGATACTTACATTTAGTTTGCACATATTTTCTTTCCCTTGTGAGTATTCCCTCTTGTCGGATTAGGACTGTTTCTCTGCTGTGATCAGCAAAAGAGAATATCCTAGCTGCCAAGAATTGGATTATGCCTGAAGCTTTATAAATAGGAAGTGGTTGATTTTTTTTTTTTTATGTGCAAAGGTGACAAGCTGGCTAGTCACGAGAACATTCTGGTCCCTAAATTGCAAAAATGTGGATTCTTTTCCAATAAGCTTTAATTTGGGTTCATGAGAATCAGAGACATGAAAAGCACATTGCAAATGTTAAAGAGTTGGTAAAATATTAACAATAACAACAACCACTACTACACTACTACAATTACAGTTTGTGGCAGATTTAATGAATGATGTTGGTGTTGCTTACAGCTTGCTTTCCCCATGAAGTATTTAAACAAAGGAGGTTTTCCCCTCTTGGCCAGGAGTAATTACCTCTAGGAATTAACTTATATTCATGGGTACGAAAATAAGATGTGTGTTGTACTGCCAAACCCTTACTTAGCTGGTTCTCTGAATCACACAGATATTTAGTCATTTCTTTATAATTTTTGAAAGTCAGTGACAAAATTTACCTTAGAAGTTTGGTTCTGATGCCAGGTGTTCTGCCCATGGAAGCAAATTTTTATGCCTTACAAAGAGCAAGAATTTAAAGATCAAAAATATCTTTATATTAACACATCTGAGTGCCTCTTAGTTTTATCTTTCTTGCTCACATTAGGAGATGTTTTTGGTTTGCTAACAAGAAATGCAAACCTGACATTCATTTTGATAAGCACCTCCTGTGAGCCACATTAGGAGCTGGAATCAAAATTCTACTGCTCTCCAAAGGTAAGGCATAAATTATGATTTGGGAAAGAAAAATAGAGGAAAAATAAATAGGAATAGATAATGCAAATTAGGTTTGAGCCAAGAACATGCCTGTTTTAAATTTAAAATTTGCTCTAAGCCAGAGCCGATTATACCCTGGGTACTACCTAGAGGAAGATGGAGATAAATGTGAAGGGAATTTTTATTTTAAAAAAAGTCTACAGAACCACAAGCTGTAAGCTCTAAAATTGATAGTCTGTGACTCTCCTGGGCAGACATTTGCCCCACATGGACCAGATCTTCCTGGCATTGATTAGCATGGGCACTGTGGGCCATGCCTTCTCATACCTACTCTCACACCTACAGGTTACATGCAAGAGCCCACTCGCTCTTGGAATTAAAAATAAATGTACCTTTGTCATGAGCCTAAGTCAGCCCACAGTTCTGCATTGCCCTGTGACTAGGAGGATTTTAAGAGCAGTAAATGACAAATGGGGTTAGAAGTTTAAATTACATGTGATTGTGCACACACATGCACACATACACCCACACATGCACACCCACACATGCACATACATACACACCACACAAACACACATGTACACACACAAATGCACATACATACACATCCACACATGCATGCATACACACATACACACATGCACATACACACACATTGATACCCACATATGCACTAGAACCCCACCTACCTAAGGGGATGAGGATTGATCAAGTTAAAGCAAATAATCCTAGAAAAATATGTGATGCATACGTAACTTAAATATTTTAACTTAAAACACATCTATGTGCATTTTAATTTCCCCATCTTTTGATGGAAAGGTTTTTTTTTTTCCATCAAGTGAGGATTTCCAAGAGCAAATGAGGCTTTTCTTGAGCAGAGTTCTGATGCTCTGAGGGCGTCTATGGTTCTTACATAAACTATACTCTTCAGGAATCATCTGTCCTTTCCTGCTCACGTTTCTTTAAATGGAAAGCATGCTCAGCACCTAGGCAGCCACCTGTGGGCAGATTTGGTCTGGACTCTCAAGACTTTGTTTTAAAGCTTTTACAGCTCTCCCATCACACCTAACTTGATGGCAGTAAATTCTGGCAGCCCCTCGCCTCCTTTATCTGGTCTTTCCAAAGGATTCAACTTAGTTTTTATGGAAAACACTCTCCTTTCCACTTTTCCTTTGCTTAGTATTATTTCTCTAGATATTATAATTCTAATAAGTGGTACTTGCATAGACAGCTTTGGAAGAAAACTGATGCTAAGAGCATACAAATTGAAGGGTTTCAAATGGACATGCATAAGCATACACAGAGTTACCTACCAGCTTCCAGCTTCAGTATCCACTGGACTTTGTCACTAAGTTTTGCAAAGAGAATGGAGGTGATGTTGATTTAACCCCGTTTTTCTAATCTAAAAAGCTCAGAATAAAATTTGTGACACATTCCCAGACATTAATAGAACCTGATGGTCTGTATTTTTTCAGTAACTTGACCTCTGACTTCATCTTCTTTTTCTTCATTTATTTTTCATTAAAGCTTTTATATTTTCTTTTTATGTTCCTTTTACTGTGAGAGACATCCAATCCTTCTCTAGAATGACAGTGTGACTGTGCTTAGTAAGTCTTCGTTTTTGCTGTTGTAAGCACAGTAATAGTTCATGTTTTACAAGATTTAAGTTCTAAAATGAGCACATGATGAAAAAAGTATTTAGCTAAAATGACCCTTGGACATCGCTTAAGAAGGCTCTGGTTGAGTCCAACATATATCTCCAGAGTTCTGAAGCATTGATCCTCCCATAAGCTTGGAATAGATCATTTTGTTGAGAGCTGGATGAAGTACTTTGGCTTGTGTTTAGGGAAGTATCTGACAAATCATAGATGTGTTTCAAAGCAGAGTGGTGTGGGGTGGTCACACTCTGAGAAGGGTTCCCGGGAACCGAGATTTATGCCCCTCTTCTAAGGCATCTTATATCACGTTGTGCCTGGTTTTATTTAAGTATGCGTTTCTCCCTTCTGGACTAGCTAAGTCTCCTCTTCCTGACAGGAGAGGACACTCATTCTATTCTCTTTGCCCATATTCACTGAGGACATGCTCAGCAACTGTGAAAGAGTTAAAATGAAAATGGAAGTGGAAAATTAGAACAATGTGTGCACTTGGGCTCTCAGGGCCCATTCTTCCTGTGTTCACCAGAAATCCTTAAGATATGGACTTACTAATTTTTTTTTTTTTTTTTTTTTTTTTTGCTGTATGCGGGCCTCTCACTGCCGTGGCCAGACTTACTAATTTTATTACCAACTGTACGCCTCTTAATAAGTGACACAGTGGTTATATTTCCTGTTAACAAACCAATATGTTCTATTAATAAACTAATAAACTGGTAGTCTTCAAAATATAACTGCACATAGTACCTGTTTTAGTGTTTTCTTTGGTAGACTGTCAAGGCATGGCTGTTATTTTGTGTGCTTTTTATCCATTTCTGACTAATCTTCTTTATTTGATTTGCCTGAACTGGAGTATTTTTTAGTTCCAACAAATTTGGGAACGTAACATTTGATACTTTCGAGACTGTGACCCCTGAGAACACCTGGTTTGATTTTAATGCGGCATCATTGCATCGTGATTTAAGTTTCTGAGCATGGGCTTGGGTGAGACTGCCTGCTTTTAAATTTCAGCTCTCCCACTTACCAAATGCAGGACCTCAGGCTATTTATAATCTCTGTGCACCTCAATTTCCTCATCTGGAAAGGGTATATTAATAATATCTCCCTTGTGGAGTTATTGTGAAGATTAAGTGAATTCATCTATCTAAGGCGCTTGAATCAGTACTCATAGGCCATAAGTTCTCAGCAGGTGATTATTATTAAAGTCGACTTTGTGTGTGTAGAATGACATCCTCACCAGTGGCTGCCCTGTGAGTAGCCAATGACTAGGTACAATGCAATCACGATGCCTCAGTGTTCTGGTCTTTCACCGCCTCCCTCCTCTCCCATGCAGGTGGCCCCGGCCATTAAGGAGCGGATGATGAAGAAGGGGAGCCTCATGCTGGGCTACCAGCCCCACCGGGAGAAGGTCAACTTCTTCCGGCAGGTGCTGATCAGCCCTCAAGTCAGACGGGAGGACATGGACTTCCTCCTGGATGAGATAGACCTTCTAGGTAGGGACATGTAGCTGTGGTTTTTGATCCCCCAGAGGCACAGGTCCTGCCCTGGAGGGTTACAGATCCAGGGCATCTGGGGACACATAGGAAATTGCAGCCCTTCTGGTGAGAAATAGGAAACATGCCCCCTCTTTGCCCAGCAAAACCAAAATGCTAAGCAAGTAGTGTTAAGGACTCTTTAGCTGCCTGGGTGCTACTGCTGCAATAAAGGATTTTCAGATGATCCCTGGGGCAGAGCCTGGGAGAGAGTTTAGTGAGTACTACGTGGGCTCTGGGTTCTAAGCTTTCATTTCTCTTGAAAGAACATCGAAATTAGTGGGTTAAAGCAGTGGTTCTCACAGTGTGATCCCTACACCAGCAGCACCTGGAAACATGTTAGAAATGCAGGTTCTCAGCCTGGCGCCAGACCTACTGAATCAGAAACTCTGGGGGTGGGCTGGGTATTCTGAATTTTAAGGAGCCTTCCACGTGATTCTGAGGCAAGGTAAAATCTGAGAACCAGTAGTTTAGCACAACTTTGAATTGACTGAATAAGCACTCTGATGTGTTGCCAGCAAAAGGATATCTAATATTTCAGTGGTTCCTGAGTCGGTCTCTGAAAGTGCAGCTGTAGCACAAATCTTTAGGGTCATCAGAAGTATATCAAAGCTGTTTTTTAAAAGAGAAACTATATAAGATGGTTACTTTATAAAAAGTATCTTTTATGCAGACTAAATGTTTATTCTCAAAAGTTAAAATTAGCCATTATCTATTATAAATTATTTAAATTAGAGATAAGGATGAAAGACAAACACTTTGTAGGGTAGTCCTTTTAATCAAAGCAATAGTCCCAATTCACTTCCCAAAATCATTCGTGTCATTAATTGGGAGTAGACATTAGGTATATATGTCTCTAATTAGGTACCTCTTTAAGCTTGAGGGGCCCTTTTTTTTTTTTTTTTAGGTAAGTTGATTTCTCTTTATTAAATTGACAATGATTGTCCTCAACTCAGCTTTGGAAACACAATACATTGATTAAGGGAGAGAGTGTACAAATATTGTTAAAATACATAAGCCACCTCTGGTTCATATACATGAGGCAGTAAATTTTTGCAAAATATTTTTGTTTCATGGTGGCATATGAAAATAAAAAATATACATTATCACTATTGAATTTGAATTTGAATTTGAATTTGAATTTTTTTTATCTTGTTCTCTGCTTGTAGGGAAAAACCAGAATAAAGTCCAGGGTTATACAACACTCCCTTTCTCAAGCTTTGAAATGTCAGTGTAGACTATTAAGTGATTTATATTGGGCAGAGAATCTGGAAATTAGAGGTCTTTCAGGGCAAACACCTCCTCCATTTCTCCTGGGAATGGATAATTGTAATTCTGTCTAATCCTGGTCCTAGATTTCTAGCAGAATTTTCTCTGACTAAGAAATAAACAGAATTCAGAGGGTGCAGAGGTCAACAAAGTATAATTATGAATCTAATTAGAGCTGTGATTTGGAAGGCACGTGATTGAAGATTGTTCAAGTATTAGACATAGCATATTCAATAACCATTTTGTATGCCTTCCTTAACTTACTTAAATTGTGAAGACTTAAAAAGCAGATGTGTACTATTTGCTTTTATTCCATATTCTCATTTTAGGGTGTGTCATTTCTCAATATCTCCATCAGTCAAAGAATATTTTAATCTTTCTCTGAATTACTTCAATCTCTGGTGATAGGTATTTGTGTGTGTGTATTGCATTTCTTGTTGCCTTTTTGTTTTAACGTCTTCCTAAAATGTTCTGAAATTGATGTTTGCAATAATTTGGGTTTAATGAAATAAAAAGCAATGTGAGCACACCGTGTTTGGCTTTTCTTTTCCTGTCACCCCCTCTTTACTGGATTGTACCAATACATTTTATTTATTTATTTATTTTGTAAGTAACACATAGTCATTTTATTTTCTTTTTTATATTTTTAAGTGTTAAAATCTTTTTTTAATTTTAATTTTATATTGGAGTATAGTTGATTTACAATGTTGTGTTTGCTGTCAGTGTACAGCAGCTTGATTCAGTTATACATACACATATATCTTTTTTTTTTCGTATTCTTTTCCCATATAGGTTATTACAGTGTTGAGTAGAGTTCCCTGTGCTGTACAGCAGGTCCTTGTTGATTATTTTATATATTTTAATGTGTACATGTTAATTTCAACCTCCTAATTTATCCCTTCTACTACATTTCCCCTTTGTTAACCTTAAGTTTGTTTTCTAAGTCTGTGAGTCTGTTTCTGTTTTGTAAATTAGTTCATTTGGTACCAATACATTTTAGAAGTAATTTGGCCTCTGTTGGCATTTTAGTTAAATAATTGAGAGAGTAGGTTGGAAGTGGTCTGTTTTTTAGTTAACACCGTGAATAAAGTGGAAAAAACAGTTATAGCCAAGTATGGATTTGCCTCTTGTTCAGTCTTTCTTCATCTACAAAGCAGGCCATGGGAGACTCAATAGCCCGAGCTCAACTCCTGTTGGGCCTTTTATTTGAAAGATGACAGTTCCTTGCTCAATGGCAAAAAAAAACAACTGCTACCAGTACTTTGAACATCCCACTCCTTCCTCCTTAAAATGTTCAGATATACCACTCTCAATCAGGTATTTGACTGAATGGTCAAGAAAATTTTTTTTTTTTTTTTTTTGCGGTATGCGGGCCTCTCACTGTTGTGCCCTCTCCCGTTGCGGAGCACAGGCTCCGGACGCGCAGGCCCAGTGGCCATGGCTCACGGGCCCAGCCGCTCCGTGGCATGTGGGATCTTCCCAGACCGGGGCACGAACCCATGTCCCCTGCATCGGCAGGCGGACTCTCAACCACTGCGCCACCAGGGAAACCCAAGAAAAATTTTTTGATAAAAGGTTAATTGTAATTCATTCACCCTTTAAATGTATTGCTAATGGGCCTACTATGTTCCAGACTGTTATCTAGGTGCAGGGAATACCCAGTGACTGAAATAGACAAAACCTCTGCTCCTGTGAAGCTTTCTATATCCTTGGGGCTGACAATTAAGTCACTATGTAACAAGTCAGGTGGCAATGTGTATTTTGAAGAAGAAGAGAGTAAAGGGATGGAATATGGTAGCAGTGAGGGTGGACTTGGCTGTCGGAGAGAAGTTGGTTAGGCAGGGCCTCTCTGACAGGGGAACCTCTTCGTGGAGATCAAGGAAGTGGAGAGAGAGCCCTGTGGGTATCTGGGGAAAGGGTGTTCCAGGAGGAGGGCTTGGTAAGCTAAAGGCTGAGGAGCTGCACTTGTGATCCACCCAAGGACCAACGTGGAGGTAAGTGTGGCTGGAGTGGAGGGACTGATGGGGGTGAGTGGTAGTCAGGATAGGGTGATGGAATCAGGGACGTATCTGGGAGTCAGGACACTGGACCATGTAGATGGAGACTTAGATGGAAACACACTGGAGCATCTGAACAGGGTATTGACATGATTCAGCTTATATTTTCGGAGGATCACTCTGATTGCTGTTTGGAGAATAGGGCGTGCATGGGCAAGGGTGGAGATCAAATGGGGGCAATTGCAGTAGCGCAAACAAGAAACCATGGTGGTTTATGCTAGAGATGTAGTGAAGGAAGCGGTGAAAACGGGTCTGATCCCAGAGGCACTGAAAGGTGGAATCTTGGCTAATGGAGTAGAGTATTTAAAAAGAAATGAGAAATGAAGGATAGTTTCATTTACCTTTGGCTTGGGCAACCATAAGAAAGGAATTGCCATTACTGGGATGAGGGCTGCAAGAAGAGTAGCGTTACCTGGTTTTGGTCATGTAAAATGTGAGCTGTAAGTCAGCCAACCAGATATGATACAAGAAATTACGAGTCTCAACTTCCGGGGGGCCATTAGACTGAACCAATGAAGCACTGGACACCCAGATCATTAAAGTAAATGCCCCTGGGGCAGGGGGAGTATGTGGAGTGCTATAGCCAAAAGGAGAAAGATACGGTACGCGGGGCCTCTCACTGTTGTGGCCTCTCCCATTGCGGAGCACAGGCTCCGGACGCGCAGGCTCAGCGGCCATGGCTCACGGGCCCAGCTGCTCCGCGGCGTGTGGGATCTTCCCGGACCGGGGCACGAACCCGTGTTCCCTGCATCGGCAGGCAGACTCTCAACCACTGTGCCACCAGGGGAGCCCCAAGTTTCCTGTTTCTTTAACCTGTTAGTCCTTCAGGTGTGGTGTTTTTTTTTTTTTTTTTTTTTTTTTTCTTTTTGCTGTATGCGGGCCTCTCACTGTTGTGGCCTCTCCCGTTGCGGAGCACAGGCTCCGGACGCGCAGGCCCAGCGGCCATGGCTCACGGGCCCAGCCGCTCCGCGGCATATGGGATCCTCCCAGACCGGGGCACGAACCCGTATCCCCTGCATCGGCAGGCGGACTCTCAACCACTGCGCCACCAGGGAGGCCCAGGTGTGGTGTTTCTCATGGCAAATTCCACAAGTTTGAGCCTCCTCTAATGCAGAAAACCAAGGACAATCATGACAATAGCTAACATTTACTGAGTGCATACGACATGCCAAGGACTGTGCCAGCTAGTTCATTTACATGGTCTTACACACACCTCACAAAACTTGATCAAGGTGGGAGTTTTATTATCCTCATTTTACAATCAAGGAACCTGGTACACAAATAGTGTAAGAAAATTCTCCAAGATTATCAGACTACTGAGTGGTAGACCCCAGGGTCAAATCTAAATCCACCTCACCCCGGAGCCCAGGCTCTAAACTTCTTCACTTTGCTATTGTAGATGTATATAGAGAAAAGGGTCATCTTGAACTAATCCTAGCAATCTGACTGTGTCTGACATCCCACAGTTACTTGGCAAACAGAAACATCAAGAACTAGGTTGGTCTAAGAGGACAATAATTATATTGTCATGGCCCCTTTCTCAAACCAGAAGATAGGAATTTTCTTGTCTGCTTTTTGCCATTGAAGTTGGAGGGCAATAGCCTAGAGGGCATTTTGATTTGAAATAGTAAGAAATTTTAATAGGAACCCCAGTGGAGGTGAGAATAAATATTTTCTTAGTATTTGGCCATTGCTTTCTCAGACCTTTGTGAGCTCCATGCCCACATGGGCAAATGCTTACTTGACAACTCCACTCAGGTCCCACTCAAACTCAGCGTGCCCAAAACTGACTCAGGATTTTCTACACCCCTGTTCAAACAAGTTCCTTTGTCCATGCTTCCATCTCAGCGAATGACATCATTATCTAGTTCAGCAAACCAGAATTTATAATTGATGCTTAATATCTCTGTCTCCATCTCTCCCCCAGTGTCCAACCTACGAGCAGATCTTGTTGGATTTACCTCCAGAACATGCATCCAGTCCATCCATTTATCCCAGCTCCATTGTCATGTCCAAATTCCAAACTCCTTTCACCTCTCCTCTGGACTATAGCTATAGCCTTCTTACTGCATCCACACATTGATTCTGGGCTTTGTCCCATCTGCTCACCAAACTGCAACCATATTAAAACACAAACTGACCCTATCTCTCACTTTCTGTTTTACAAACTCTGCAGAAGATCTTCAGAAAAGCTGTTGGTCAAGCAAAGCTAATTAAAACTTTATTAGCCCTACTGAGTATGGAGCAACACTGCCTTGAAAGAGTTTCAGTGGGGTCTCAGAAGGGGGAGTTGAAGAAGCCTATTTACAGGTTTCAGGTGTGTGCTCAAGTGGCTTAAATAGTGGGTCTTTTAAGGCAAACTGGTTGGGACACAGTCCACCATGTAATGGTGTAAGGTTGGTGGGCACAGTAAGGGGAGTGTCTTGGCACAAGTCTCCATAAATAAATTGTGTGATAAGTGAGCTGTTTCTACAGCTGAGCCCTCTTTTGTCCTGATGGGAGAGATGAGTCAAGTGTTTCTCTGGATAAGCTGGTTGGCAGGAATTTCCTAAAGCAAATAGTAAAGTAACTCACTGATTTACAACATGAGCTTTCTGAGCAAAAATCTCCTGAAACAAAATTAAATCATGTTGGCGTAGGTGATCGTGGTCCTGATAGTTAAGCTATATGAAAGCAGGTGATTTTAATTCCCAGGATAAAGATCAAATTCTGGAAGCGGCTGCCAAGGCACTGTGTCCTTCCAGCCCCATACAGGTTGTGTTGTGCTGTCACCCACCTCATGGGAGCCGGAAGTTGGGCTTTTTCAGATCCCACCCCTCCTTTTTACCCCAGCTGTCAAAACCTTTGGATGTAGTCCTGCCTCTTCCTACAATGCTGTTTCCCCCTCCACCTAGCTAAACTTCTGCTTACACTTCTGATCTCAGCTTGATTCTTTGTTTCTTAGGGATGTTCTCTGCCTGCCTTCCACCCACCCAAAAGGGGATCCATCCCAATATAAGCTCTCTATAATTTTCTTAAAATATTTGTATCACTATTTGTAATTATATATCTCTTTGCATTTAAAAATTAGACTATAATAGCCATAGGGGGCTTAGCACATAGTAATAAATAATCGTGGCTGTGAGGAAGGTTGGCACGTAGGTGCATTTAGTTTGCCTTTGGAGATGATAACTTCTTTATTTAGGGAACACCTGGATACGTAAATGTAAAATAACTCATGTCTTAGAAAAAGCTCTTAAATCACCTTTAATCTTTTGTTTTTAATTTTTAAATTTAATTTTACTTTTTAATACAGCAGGTTCTTATTAGTCATCAGTTTTATACACATCAGTGTGTACATGTCAGTCCCAATTGCCCAATTCATCAGACCACCACCACCCCCCTGCCGCTTTCCCCCCTTGGTGTCCATACGTTTGTTCTCTACATCTGTGTCTCAATTTCTGCCCTGCAAACCGGTTCATCTGTACCATTTTTCTAGGTTCCACATACATGCGTTAATATACAATATTTGTTTTTCTGACTTACTTCACTCTATTTGACAGTCTCTAGATCCATCCACGTCTCTACAGATGACCCAATTTCGTTCCTTTTTATGGCTGAGTAATATTCCATTGTATATATGTACCACATCCTTATTCATTCGTCTGTCAATGGGCATTTAGGTTGCTTCCATGACCTGGCTATTGTAAATAGTGCTGCAATGAACATTGGGGTGCATGCTTCTTTTTGAATTATGGCTTTCTTTGGGTATATGCCCAGTAGTGGGATTGCTGTATCGTATGGTAATTCTATTTTTAGTTTTTTAAGGAACCTCCATACTGTTCTCCATAGTGACTGTATCAGTTTACATTCCCACCAACAGAAGTCACCTTTAGTCTTAAAACACATGCTACAAACTGAAATGTCAAGTGTTCTGGTTAGTATATGCATCCCTGCAGGAAAAGAGAAAAGTTTCCCGTAAAAATGAATTTAGATTGACTTATCCGAGAAAACTTTTCTTCTTGGGAGTAGCATGATTTTGATTTCTAAATATTTTCTCACAAGAGAATGTCAGGCTAAAGCCACGTTCATTTTAAGAATCACAAGTTACAGGTCGGTTAACATTTTATGAACACTGCCTAGGACCCACTCATATTTGACATATTCTGCAATTCTGACTGATAGCTGCTAACAGTGTAGAATACAAATAGCCACAAAATGTAACCCAAGTGAATAGTGAATCCTGAACAATTTTTTTCTGTTATTTGAAGGCTCTTCTGTGGACAGGTCATGTTTTGCTGCAGACCAAGGGATGAGAAGGTTGTTACACAGTAATGGAAACACAGTTGTTCTCTCTGCAGGGGGAGGCCTTCCTGTAGTGGGCTGGGTGGGGCAGGGGGCGAGCATCGATGCTGGAGGAACTTCATTACCTCCTCGCTTCCCTGCCCTTGGAAGAGGACCCTACTGTCACATTGGAGAACCTGTGCTAAACCTAAAAATATGTCTTCCAATCCTACTTAAGTCAACACATGAGTTGAATTTTTAGTTGAATGATTATTAGGTTGTGTTCTAAAACCCAAGTGCCATGTTTTTCTAAGGCCTCTCACATTTGGGTCTCCAGAGAGGAATTTTCTAGAGGATAAATTCTGGTATTTCTTACATCCTTGGGGCAGAACCACACACCTCAATCTTCATGGCTTCTGGGGAGGTCTTATATTCATATTAGAGGGATTTGCTGGTCTGCCAGGCAGGAGCACACACATTCCTTCGAATCTGGTGTGCAAATGATAAGGATCTGTTTGAGATTCTCCACTTCCTGCAAGCGCTGGATGCGCGTTATAGTTGCAGCCACGCAATCAAGTCTAGGTGGGAATTTCTGCATCATGTCTCCTAACGTGAACAATCCAGGGTGAAGTGCCAATCCTGGAGATTACTCATAAGCAGATTATGTGACATTTGGGTCTGTTCCATCCCTCCTGGGGCTAAAGCTAAACCACTGGAAAAACACTCATGTGCCTAATCCTGTGTGATTTCTTTCTGTCTTTACCATCTCTTTAGCATATTACCTGAGCTGCACATAATCTCTGGTTTAATGCTTAGTCAACAATAAAACTGTCACCTTTGTGGCTAGGTTTTATTCATTAGCAGAAGATCTTATTTATAATATTAGACTTCCCCATCAATTATTAAAAATCAGTTGTCTTGGCCTTCCCTGGTGGCACAGTGGTTGAGAGTCGGCCTGCCAATGCAGGGGACACAGGTTCGTGCCCCGGTACGGGAAGATCCCACATGCCGCAGGGTGGCTGGGCCTGTGAGCCAGGGCCACTGAGCCTGTGCTCCGCAACAGGAGAGGCCACAACAGTGAGAGGCCCGCGTACCACAAAAAAAACAAAAAAACAAAAAAAAGTTGCCTATATTTGCAGAGTCTATTTCTGGGTTCTTTATTATTATTTATTTTATTTTATTTTATTTTATTGAAGTATAGTTGATTTACAATGTATTCTATACAGCAAAGTGACTATATATATAGTTATATATATATGTATATATATACTTTTATATATATATTAAAAATACATACTTTTTAATGTTAGAAACCATTACGGTTTCTATCAGGATATTGAATATAGTTCCCTGTGTTATACAGTAGGAGCTCGTCGTTCATCCATTCTATATATAATAGTTTGCATCTGCTAATCCCAAACTCCCATTCCTTCCCTTCCCTACCCCTCCTCCCCTTGGCAACTGTAAGTCTGTTCTCTATGTCTGTGAGTCTATTTCTGTTTTGTAGATAGGTTCATTTGTGTCATATTTTAGATTCCACATATAAGTGGTATCATATGGTATTTGTCTTTCTCTTTCTGACTTAATTCGCTTAGTATGATCATCTCTAGGTCCATCCATGTTACTGCAAATGACATTATTTCGTTCTTTTCGATGGCTCAGTAATATTCTATTGTATATATGTACCACATCTTCTTTATCCATTCATCTATTGATGGACATTTAAGTTGCTTCCATGTCTTGCCTATTTTAAATAGTTCTGCTATGAACATAGGGATGTATCTATCTTTTTGAATTATAGTTTTCTCTGGATATATGCCCAGGAGTGCGACTGCTGGATCATATGGCAACTCTTATTTTTAGTTTTTTTGAGGAAACTCCATACTGTTTTCCACAGTGGCTGCTCAATTTACATTCCCATCAGCAGTGTAAGAGGGTTCCCCTTTCTCCACACCTCTCTAATGTTTGTTGTTTGTAGAGATTTTAATGATGGGCATTCTGACTGGTGTGAGGTGGTACCTCACTGTAGTTTTAATTTGCAGTTCTCTAATAGCGATGTTGAGCATCATTTCATGTGCCTATTGGCTAACTGTCTCCTTTGTAGAAATGTCTATTTAGGTCTTCTGCCCATTTTTTGATTGGGTTGTTTGTTTGTTTTTTGTTGAGTTGTATGAGCTGTTTGTATATTTTGGAAATTACGCCCTTGTCGGTTGCATCGTTTGCAAATTTTTTCTCCCATTCCATAGGCTGTCTTTTCATTTTGTTTATGGTTTCCTTTGCTGTGCAAAATATTGTAAGTTTGATTAGGTCCAATCTGTTTATTTTTGTTTTTATTTCTATTGCCTTGGGAGACTGACCTAAGAAAACATTGGTACAATTGATGTCAGAGAATGTTTTGCCTATGATCTCTTCTAGGAGTTTTATGGTATCATATCTTATGTTCAGGTCTTTAAGCCATTTTGAGTTTATTTTTGTACATGGTGTGACTGTGTGTTCTAACTTAATTGATTTATATGCAGCTGTCCAACTTTCCCAGCACTACTTGCTGAGGAGACTTTTTCCCATTGTTTATTGTTGCCTCGTTTGTTGGAAATTAATTGACCGTAGGTGTGTGGGGTTTTTTCTGGACTCTCTATTCTGGTCCATTGATCTGTATGTGTGTTTTTGTGCCAATACCACCACCCTGTTTTGAATACTGTAGCATTGTAGTATTGTCTGAAGTCTGGGAGGGTTATGCCTCCTGGTTTGTTTTTTTTCCTCAGGATTGCTTTGGCACTTCTGGGTCTTTTATTGTTCCATATAAATTTTAGGATTATTTGTTCTAATTCTGTGGAAAATGGCATGGGTAATTTGATAGGGATTGCATTAAGTCTGTAGATTGCTTTGGGTAGCATTGCCATTTTAACAATATTAATTCTTCCAATTCAAGAGCATGGATTATCTTTCCATTTTTTTGAACCATCTTTAACTTCCTTTATTAATGTTTTGTAGTTCTCAGCATATAAGTCTTTCACCTCCTTGGTGAGGTTTATTTCTAAGTATTTTTGATATGATTTTTAAGGGATTATTTGTTTACATTCCCTTTCTGATATTTCATTGTTAGTGTAAAGAAATGCAACCAACTTCTGTAGTTAGTCTTGTATCCTGTTATCTTGCTAAATTTATCAGTTCTAGTAGTTTTTGTGTGGAATCTTCTGGGTTTTCTATACATAGTATCATGTCATTTGTGTATAATAACACTTTTACTTCTTCCCTTCCAATTTGCATACATTTTCTTTCTTTCTCTTGTCTGACTGCCATGGCTAGGACTTCTAATACTATGTTGAAGAGAAGTGGTGAGAGTGGGCATCCTTGTCTTGTTCCAGATTTTAGGGGGAAGGCTTTCAGCTTTTCACTGTTGAGTATTATATTGGCTGTAGGTTTGCCATAAATAGTTTTTATTATGTTGAGATATGTTCCCACTATACTCATTTTCATAAGGGTTTTTATCATGAATGGATGTTGAATTTAATCAAATGTTTTTTCTGCATCTATTGAGTTGATCATGTGGTTTTTGTCCTTTCTTTATTTGATGTGGTGTATCACATTGATTGATTTGTGTATGTTGAATCATCACAGTTGTGATTTCTTCTCTTTCATTTCTGATTTTGTTTATTTGTGTCTTCTCTCTTTTCTTCTTGGTGAGCCTGGACAGAGGTTTGTCAATTTTGTTTACCCTTTCGAAGAACCAGCTCTTGGTTTTATTGATTTTTTTAATTGTTTTTTTATCTGTATTTTATTTATTTCCTCTCTGATCTTTATTATTTCCTTCCTTCTGCTGACTTTAGGTTTTGTTTGTTCTCCTTTTTTAATTCTTTTAGGTGGTAGGTTAGTTTATTTATTTGAGATTTTTCTTGTCTCTTAAAGAAGGCCTGTATCACTATGAACTTTCCTCTAAGAACTGCTTTTGCTGCATCCCACAGATTTTGAATGGTTGTATTTTTATTGTCATTTGCCTCAAAGTATTTTTAAATTTCTTCTTTGGTTTCATTATTGACCCATTGGTTTTTTAGTAGCATGTAGTTTAGTCTCCATGTAAATTTAAGAGTACAGAAATTATTTCAAGCATCTTTTATGACCACAATGGCATGAAACAAGAAATCAACCACAGAAAAAGAAAAAGAGAACAAACATCTTATGACCATAGCAGAGCCCAAAAGGAAGAAGAAAGACGTTCTCTTTATGTCTGGCAAGGGCTCAACCAATGAGAGACTGTCACAACTCAGCCAATAAAAAGCCACTGTTCTTCAAAATCTTAATTCCTCCAGTCGACTCTTTGTTTACTATAGCCCTTTTAACTTCTTTTCTCCCTCTTTATTTATTTTTTAATTTTTAAAAAAGTTTTATACACTTTTTAAAGGTTACTTTCCATTTACAGTTATTACAAAATGTTGGCAGTATCCCCATGTTGTATAATACATCACTGAGCCTATCTTTCACTCCATAGATTGTACCTCACACTCCTCCTTCACCTCTCTTTAAAAGAGTTCTCCTCTCCTTGCTGTGCAGGGGACTTGCATGTGACTTGCCATGGTTGCAGACTCCAAATTGCAATCTCTTGAGGATCCAAAATAAACCCATTTTTGCTGGAGAAATAAATGGCAGTCTATTTGTTTTAGGTCAACATAGTTTTATAGTGTGTCTTCAAAGTAGATAGAACTTAGTTCGCTTTCAGAATTGTTTATGCTATCCTAGTTTCTTTGCACTTCTACATAAATTTTAGAATTTTCTTGCTGATACCTACCCAAAAAAAGTGCTACGGTTTAGATTTAATTGTCTTGACTCTACAGATCAAACTGGAGAGAATCGATGTTTTAACAATATTGAGTCGTCCAATTCATGATCACAGAATAGCACTCCATTTATTTTGGTCTTTTATATTCCTTTCATCAGTTTACTGTAGTTTTCAGCATATAGATCCTGCATACAATTTTTTATCATTTAAACTGGTAGAGCTTTTCTCACTTTGGGGGGTGTGTGTGTCACAATTATGCTGTCTTCTGCTCCTTATCCTGTTTTTTCACTAGTCATGCTCAATCTGTGTATTTTTCAATGAATTTTATAATCTAAATCATCTTCTTTTAATTAATTTTGATATCATTTCCTTTTTCTAATAAAATAGATCCATACTGTCTACTCAACACTTTGTAATTATTAAAAAAAAATGGAAAAAAATCAGTGTCTTTGAGTAAGGTGAATGAAGAATTTGTGGTATATTCATGTATATTAAGAGGTAAACGGAAACATATTAAAAAACAAAAAGTAGTTAGGAGTGCTCCACAGACCAGAGCTAGGGACAAGGTTTTTATACAGAAGACATGGCTCATCTTCCCCAAGAGACCATTTTACCCAATGATTTGTGGAACATTATGTCTTTCTAAAAAATTTTATTGGAGTATAGTTGATTTACAATGTTGTATTAGTTTCAGGTGTACAGCAAAGTGATTCAGTTATACATATACATACATTCATTCTTTTTCAGATTCTTTTCCATATAGGTTATTACAGAATACTGAGTAGAGTTCCCTGTGCTATACAGTAGGTCCTTGTTGGTTATCTAATTTATACATAGTAATGTGTGTATGTTAATCCCAAGATCCTAATTTATTCCCCTTGCCACGTTTCCCCTTTGGTAACCATAGGTTTGTTTTTGAAATCTGTGAATCTGTTTGTTTTATAATAAGTTCATTTATATCATTTTTTTCAAAATTATATTCCACATGAGTGATATCATATGATATTTGTCTTTCTCTGTCTGAATTACATCACTTAGTATGATAATCTCTAGGGCCATCCATGTTACTGCAAATGGCATTAGTTCATTCTTTTTTATGGCTGAGTAATATTCCATTGTCTCTATGTACCAGTTCTTTATCCATTCACCTGTCGATATACATTTAGGTTGCTTCCATGTCCTGGTATTGTGACTAGTGCTGCCATGAACATTGGAGTGCATGTATCTTTTTGAATTATGGTTTTCTCCTGATATACACCCAGGAGTGGGATTGCCAGATCTTATGGTAGCTCTGTTTTTTGTTTTTTAAGGAACTTCCCTACTGTTCTCCATAGTGGCTGTTACAATTTACCTTCCCACCAACAGTGTAGTTGGGTTCCATTTTCTCCATGCCCTCTCTAGCATTTATTGTTCACAGACTTTTTTTTTTTTTTTGCGGTATGTGGGCCTCTCACTGTTGTGACCTCTCCCGTTGCAGAGCACAGGCTCCGGACACGCAGGCCCAGTGGCCATGGCTCACGGGCCCAGCCACTCTGCGGCACATGGGATCTTCTCGGACCGGGGCACGAACCCGTGTCCCCTGCATCGGCAGGCGGACTCCCAACCACAGCGCCACCAGGGAAGCCCTGTTCACAGACTTTTTGATGACTGGTGCCAGAGGATACCTCATTGTAGTTTTGATTTGCATTTCTCTAATCATTAGCAATGCTGAGCATCTTTTCATGTGCTTTTTTTTTTTTTAAACAGTGTGAGTAAAATTTACCTCTTGAAATTGGCTTCTTGAAAGTTGGCCCTGTTTTGAATTCCTTTTTGATTACCTACCACAGGACATTTCTTGAGGGCAGGTATATTTATAGCCCCGCAGGTCTTGTTAAGACGAAGTACCCATAAGCACCAGTTTTAAAGTTTTTGTTGTGAGAAATGGCTACAAGGCAGCAGCATTTCTATATGCCCCACTCTGGCAACTTGGGCAACCAGAGCCTTAGGAAATTTGCGTTCCTGGGTTATCAGAGTGGAATGTGCTAGAAGAAACTCCCGAGGGCTTGTGTCTCATTACTTCTTCCCCCTTACCCTTCACCCACCAAACAAACCCCAACCCTGCAAAACCACTACGTTGAGGGTGCTGTCATCTGTAGGTGGGGCAACTGTAAGGAAGGAGGATGGAGGTGGGAACCCCACCACCAGGAGACGTGGAGACCAGGTGACTTTTCAAAGCTCTTCCAGACCAGAGGGTCCACCCTTCTTTGGGTGCAATGGGCTTGGTTTAGCTTTTGAAGGGCCTTCCTGGATCTGGAGCTTGTGGTCCCATCCAGAGGGGACCAGGCACTACAGGTCCAAGGGGGGCTCATTTGCTGGTACATCCTCCCCAGCTCCCTCAGCCCCATGAGAGTCCAGCCTTGGGACCCAAGCCTGCTCAGGCTCCAGAGGATGTGACACCAGCCCAGGTCACCAAGGCCTGAGGAGAATAGAGTAGGCATTTCTTTCCTTTTTTAAAAAATTTTTATTTTCTGTTGGAGTATGGTTGATTTACAATGTTGTGTTTTTATGAGGTGTACAGTAACTTGATTCAGTTATACATATACATGTACCTATTCTTTTTCAGATTCTTTTCCCACATAGGTTATTACAGACTGTTGAATAGAGTTCCCTGTGCTATACAGTAGGTCCTCGTTGATTATCTATTTTATATATAGTCGTGTATATGTGTTAATGCCAACCTCCTAATTTATCTCTCCCCCCGTCCTCAACTTCCCCCTTCGGTAACGCTAAGTTTCTTTCCTAAGTCTGTGAGTCTGTTTTTGTTTTGTCAATTAGTTCATTTGTATCCGTTTTTAGATTCCACATGTAAGCAATCTCATATGATATTTGTCTTTCTCTGTCTGACTTACTTCCCTTAGTGTGATCATCTCTAGGTCCATCCATGTTGCTGTAAATGGCTTTATTTCATTGTTTTTTATGGCTGAGTAATATTCCATTGTATGTATGTACCACATCTTCTTTATCCATCCATCTGTCCATGGACATTTAGGTTGCTTCTGTGTCTTGGCTGTTGTAAATAATGCTGCAGTGAACGTTGGGGTCCATGCATCTTTTCAAACCATGGTTTTCTCTGGACATATGCCCAGGAGTGGGACTGCCAGATCATATGGTAGCTTTGTTCTTAGTTTTTGTTAAGGAACCTCCACACAGTTTTCCATAGTGGCTGTATCAATTTACGTTCCCACCAACGGTGCAAGAGGGTTCCCTTTTCTCTACACCCTTTCCAGCATTTATTGTTTGTAGACTTTTTAATGATGGCCATTTTGACTGGTGCTAGGTGATACCTCATTGTAGTTTTGATTTGCATTTCTCTGATAGTGATGTTGAGACATTATGTCTTTGAGATATGACAACATCACAACTTCATTGTGGAGTAGATAATAATAATTAATGCTTACGTGCACCAGTCTCTGTTCTAATGACTTTGAAAACAGTAACTCTATTTTTATAGTAATTCTTACTATAGGTAGGTCCTGTCATTACCCATTTTACATGGTAAGAAACCAAAGTAATAAAATGATTAAAAGGTTCATGCCATGTCAGCTTTGTGGAGCTGAACAATAATTTCAACCAAACCAAGGGGATCTGACTCCAGAGGTCCCAATTTTAATGATTTTGTTAGAATATTTAGACAAAATATGACATTTCAAAGGCATTTCATCTTTCTGGTGACACACCAGCATCAGGGCTATCATTATTCTATTGTCTACACAGCAGGCATGGAGCGGGGAAGATTCGAGGACAGTTTCAGCAGCACCGATTGCACGGGCTGCATGCAGAGTGAGTTTTTAGCATCAGGGGTGTGTGTGTGTGTGTGTGTGTGTGTGTGTGTGTGTGTGTGTGTGTGTGTGTGTGTGTGTAGAGAAAGAGTGAGAGAGCACACATTTCACACTGTGTGCAATTTTAGCTTAATTAAAATAGGAAGACTATTAACAAGCTATTTTAAAATGCACCAAAGATCAGGAGGTGTATTAGAATTAAATTACACCGTGTGAGGCTGATTCACAGGCCATGTAATGGGGAAGGTTCACAATCTTGTCTTTATCTGCAGTTTGCAAAGTAGGCCCGAAAGCCATAGCCCCACACCCACAGTCTGGAGCTATAATTATTCAAGTAAAAAAAGAAAAACTAATTGGAAATGTGATAAGCAACGATTAGGCAGCCTATTTCAGAAGGAAAATGAACAGAATTGCAGATGCCAACTATGGTGACTTTTGTGAAAAAGGATGGACACGCTTGCTTAGATGAAAACTTCTCTGTCACCCTGGGAAGGGTTTTCCCTCGGGACTAGCCTATTAGTGTACACCCTGTCATTTGCATAGGGAGCTTAAAACAAAAACCACCACTGCAAACTAGGAACTGCCAGGCACAGAGAGCGCCTGCATTCCAAAGCTGCTGACGGGTGCAAGGACCAGGACCCCGCTGAGGGCACTTGGAGACTTCCTGCCAACCGGGAATGCTCCCGACTTTGCAGTAGCCAAGACTGAAATAACCCGGGTAAAGCAGAGCCTGTAAGGGGGGGCGTCAGAGGACCTTGGCTCCTGTTTTGGCTGGAGCACTTGGGCTGGAGCCCAGAGTCCATGTGCCTTTGAGGAATGACTTTTGCTCCCTGATGGCCACCCTGGCCCCTCCAGTGTACACTGCATCTTCCTCCTGTGGATTTGACCCTAAAGAATCAGACCTCGAGCATTCCAGGACTCCACCTTGCCCTTCAACTCCAGCTTCACCTTGCGTTCAAGGTCTACCTGCGGGCTCTGGAGTCTGACTGCTTCAGTTCCAATCCTGGCCTTAAGACTGCTCACTGTGGGACTCTTAGTAATACCTTGCTCCCTGCCTGTTTCCTCACCTCTTATATGGAGGTAAGACTACCTCACAGGTTGGTGGTGAAGATTAAAGCAGATAAAGATGGTAAAACACAGAGAATGGTGTTTGGTGCTTCCCAAGTGCTCCATGAATATTAGCAATTCATACGGATTTGCTTCCTTGTGGGGAGCACGCCAACCTCATCATTCATATTCCCAGCCCCTGCCGTTGCCAAAAAAAGGACCGTTATCTACTTAATGCATTTTAAAAAGTCAATTCAAGTTTTTAAACCCAGCTATATTTCAAGCAATAATATTTGTGAAAGCCCAGGGTCAATGTGTTTATTTTTTCTAATACATGTTAAAATAAAAACAGACCCACTAAAATAATGTTTTTAAAGGTTGGCACAATCTGAAACTGTCTGAAGGAGTGGGCACACTCCACACATTAGGCAACACTATTTGCTCGTCCTCCAGTTGTGCTCTCGGCAAGAATTTAGACAGCACTTCTCATGTGAGTGGAAGCAAGTGGAGCAACAGAGATAAGAACACACCTTCCTTGTTCCCACTGTGCAGACAGACCCCTGGGGGGTGGTGGTGGATGAGAACAATGATGGTGCTATGGGGATGTTTCATGGTGGTGCAGCCCTCTCATCCTGCTGGGCAGGCCAGATCCCTCAGGAGACAATACGAGAAAAGAACCAAGCATCATTCCAAAGTATTATTTCAAATTTGAGGTCCAGAACAACTTGGCTTTTCAAGCAGACCTACCTCCGTGAGACCCTAGGCTTCTTACTGGAGTCCTCCGAGTGTGATTTCTCATCTGTAAAATGGGCACAGTACCTACCTCATGGACCTAGTCTCGGCAGGTGCTCAGTGAATGGGCGTCCTCCCCAGATGACCAGTACTCACCCAGGACAGGAGCTTCCCTGTGCTCCAGGCCTGCAGTGTGTGTCCACTTCTCTGTGTTGTTAACGCCCTCTGGGATGTATCTCAGTATCGGCCTCTTTGGAAAGCAGCCCTGGCACACTAAACCAACCGAATACTGGCCAGTATGCACTGAAGGCTTTCCAAGTTCAAGACGCAACACCAAAAGCCTTGCCAGTATTCCTTACCACAGTGGTCACTGGTATGGGATGAAACCTGTAAAATCCCGTTGTACATATAATTAAACTGAGGCATGGAGAGCGTAAGTAATTTGCCCAGGCCACACAGGTGGTAAATGGAGGAGCAGGAAACTGCTAAGATTAGTAACCTCTAAAACTGCCAAGCTACTAGTTAAGACGGCACACAACTAATGCCCGCAGTAGTACAGGACCCCGTCATCCAGATAAGTGATTCTCAGCCGAGAGTGATGATTTTTGTCCCCCAGAGGACATGTGGCAATGTTCGGTGACATTTCTGGTTGTTGCAGCTGTGGGGCAGGTGCACTGCTGGTGGGAGTGCACATACTGGTGCAGCCACTATGGAGACGAGCAGTGTGGACAGTCCTCAGAAAGTTAAAGATAGAGCTACCACACAATCCAGCAATTCCACCTCTTGGTATTTATCTGAAAAAAGTGAAGACATTAACTTGAAAACATATCTGCGCCCCATGTTCACTGCAGCATTATTTACGAAAGCCAAGATAGCCATGCAACTTGGGTCCATTGATGGATGAATGGATAAAAAAAAAAAAGTGGCGTATGTATACAACGGAATGTTTTTCAGCCATAAAATCTTGCCATTTGTGACAACATGGACAGAACTTGAGGGCATCACACTTAGTGAAATAAGTCAGGAAAGGGCTAGTACCATATGATCTCACTTATATGTGCAATTGGAAAAAAAACAAAAAAAACAAAAACGAGATTCAGAGAACAGGCTGGTGGTGGCCAGAGGCAGGGGGTGGGGAGTGGATGAAATGGGTGAAGGGGGTCAGAAGGTACAAACTTACAGTTGATAACATAAATAAGTCCTGGGGATGTAATGTGTGACAGCATGGTGACGATAGTTAATAATACTGTGCTGCATATTTGAAAGTTGCTAAGAAAGTCGATCTTAAACGTTCTCATCACAAGAAAAATCCTGTAACTCTGTATGATGACGGATATTAACCATACTTACTGCGATCACTTCACAGTACATACAAATATTGCGTCATTATGTTGTATACCTGAAACATACAATGTCGAATGTAAATTATACCTCAATGAAAAAGCTCCAAGTGGGATGGGCTGGCTGGGTAGAAAGGAAGAGGGAGGAAGCGTGACACATGGCGCGGGGGGGTGGTGCGGGGGGGAGATAGCGGCAGCCTGTTAATTGAGAGGAGTGGGGACGGAGAAGTGGGCATGCGCGGAGCCGGCTGCGCACCCCGCGAGAAGCCATGTGTGGATGCGGGCCGCTCCCGGGACCCAGGGACAGAGGAGATGGTGGTCGGGGACGTAGAGGGACATGGTGCCGGACCTGGGATAAGGGGCAAGCCACCACCAGCATCTGCCACATCTCCCAGTACTGAAGTGACTGCTTTTTTAAAAACAGGGACCTGACACTGTCAGTTGAAGAAGACAATGAATATGGAAGAGTTGGAGAGGATTTGTCTTGTGGCTTTTTCTGCACAAACTGCAAAATAACTAAATGAGGCTCGTGGACCCCTATGAATAGGAACAGGAGGCAGGAAGCTGACCTGAGTATTTTTGTTTTATTCAATTGAATAAACATTTTATTTATATAAAAGACAAACAATGCATAGAATGAAAATAAGTGCTTGACACAGTTGATATAAAAAGAGTATATAGCATTCACATTCCTATTTTAATAAATGAGTACTGGTGAAGTGTTCCATAAAAGAATAAAACTTTCCCTTTATGTAGAGTAGTGAAAAAAGTCAGTATTTTTAGGAACTACAGAATGATATTCCTTGGTCTTTTTCTTGAATAAGGGAAACAAACATAAAACAAGCCACAGTATCATCTGACACTACATTCCAGTTTATGCTGATGACCACCCAGAAGTGATAAAGCTCTTTTGACTCTTGGAAGATCCCATAATGGACCAGTATTCTAGAAATTCACCACTAGAGGTCAATGAGCAACAACTATTGGGACAGCCTCACCAGCCCTAAAGTGCAGGGGATTTCTGGGCACTTCCACGGCATTGCGGGTCAAACTACCTTAACTCTCTCAGCCCACCCCACAGAGCAGGGTTCCTAAAAGTTCCAACTAATCCCAAACTTCAACATATCTGCTAAAACCCCAATGAGATGAGACCTTCCAAAACCCAAGTAGAGCTGGTCACTGCCAGTCCCTCTCCAATATTCCTATTTGGCTGAAAATAAGCTTCAAAAACATTTTTTAAAAATTGTTATTTGCAGCATTAACACTTGTTTGTGGATTAACGAGTTTCCTATGGAGTAGTAAAGCACATTCTTTGTTCTTGTCCATGTGGACACAGATTTCCTAACTGTATGTGGGACTCCTGTGTCCCACATTCAAATTCTGCAAAGGTTGGGAAGGCAGGTGTGACTGAGACCAGTAACCATGATGACAGCTTCTTGGAGTAAAGGGCTCCCTCTGAAAGCAGAGGGGGAAGCTCGTAAAATACAAGCAAAAGAGATGTGGGTTAACAGGGACCACCCAGAGGAGGTCCCCATTAGTCCAAAAGAAGGCCAGCTTCAAATCTTAACCCCAGGAAGGGAATCAAAATCATACTCTATAAGCCAGAGAAGGAGTGCGTGGATGCACATTTCTCACAGGGGCCCTTGGTTGGAAGCAGGTTTAATTCCCAGACTAGGGTGGGGGTGGGTGGAAAACACAAACGTTCATGGCAGAAGTGAGCAGCTTTCAAGAGTGTCCACACCTGCGTCTGTGAATGATGTGGACCAGAGAGAACTGGAAACCATCTGCTCTCTAGAATTACTTGAGGATCTAAAATTTTTTTTTTTTTTTTTTGCAAAATCTCCAAGTATTTAAAAAGTGCCTCGATTTTGTTAAACACTGTGCTGGCCAAGCAAAACACACGTTCAGAGTGCCTGAGGAGACTCCTGATGTGGCAGTGCTGTGCTGCTCAAATACTTTCCCCTTGGCCGAAATGTGCTCGAGTCCCCTGAAGCCCAGAGCATAGAACCTACTAGTGTTGCATAGAAAGCTGGAGACTGAAACCAAGAGTGATAAAAAATACTAAACATAAAGAACCTGGAAGGGAGACCTGTTCCCTTTTAGGAAACAGGGAACAGTAACCTAGGTATGGGGGGGAATTTTTTTAAAAAATAACAATTTCTTATTAGTAGAAGGTGTGGCAATTTCACGGGTGGGGAAATGTGTCCTGATTTTTCTGTAGCCTGTGAAGGTAAAACATGGGGCTTAAAACATTTAAGCAATTAAAATGGGGCAAAATTTCTGAACTAGCTGAGGAAGGAGGTTCACAAACCAGAGGTGGGTCGTGAAGCTCCGGTGACAAGTCCAGGAGAGATGATGGCACACGGGGACCCCAGGGTCTGGTCCCCAAACAGTGCGACTCCAATCAGCTCCATGGCCAGAACAGGACCCAGTACAGGGAATTATTACTTTGCAAAAGCAAGTGCAACTTGGCCACAGCAGGCTCTGAGACCTGGAGTCTCTGTCTGAAGGCAATGACCGCCCCCCCGCCCCCCCCAACCCCTGTGTGCTCAGAGGTCCAGCACACAAGTGACTGCCAAGTGCTGAGGCTTCCCCAGAGCCCTTCCTTCTGTGCTCAGTGCCAAGCTCGCCCATCCAACCCATTTCTTGGGCATATTTGATCTTTTTCCTCACCTCTTTCTGGAGTATGGCTGTATAGATAGATATAGACATATATAGATATATATAAAACATAGCTATTCCATATTTATATACAGGCATTAATAAAGTGCAAATGTTATTGGCTATTGTAAAAATCAATCTCATTTCCTGAGGAAGTGCTAACACAGCTTATCCTATGACAAAGTCAAAGACATAGGACGCTTCCTGTCACCCCCTCCCCAGCTGGGTGGGGAGGGAGCGGCCCCGGGGTTCCAGGAAGCATCGTTCAGGGGCAGCTTCCTGCTGCCTCTGTTCTTTGGCCACAGGGGCAGCCATACTCGGCCGGCTGCCGGAAGAGCTATTTGGTAGTGTTCAGGGAGCCGTCTTCGGGAATCTTCTCCTCCGAACTGCTCCTGCCCGAGAGTCTGTCCAGATGCTCCAGCTCACTGAAGCGCTCGGCCACACACTGCGCCGTGAGCCGGGCCTCGGGGTCGTGGTCCCAGCACTCGGCCAGCGTCTCACACACCATCTGGATGCCCTGCAGGGGGAGAGGGTCCACAGGCCTCTGAGAGGGGATGGCGGCTCCTGGGGGCAAGGCAGCCCCTGCCTCGTCTCTGCCGCCATCGCTCTGTCCCCGCCTGCAGGCCAGTCCCCAGCACTATCTGACTGCAGCTGCAGGCGGCCAACGTTCCGGGGCCATCTGATCATAGGAAGTGGGGAAATGAAGACACAGCACAAGGCCCCCCGCTAGGCTTCTGGGGCACAGCAGCATCCCCAATCCTGAAAATTCCCGTGAAGTGGGCTTCTAATGCCATTTCACACCTTTCTGTTTGGTGGGGAGGGGCACAGCTTTAGGCTTTACTGTTGAGGGCAGTTTTAGGTTCATAGCAAAATCAAGTGGAAATTACAGAGAGTTTCCATATACGCCCTCCACCCTCACGGACAACCTCCCCCGCCATCAACACCTTGCATCTGTGTGGTGCACTTGTTAAAATCGGTGAACGAACACTGACACATCACTATCAACCAAAGTCAACCAGAACACGGTTCACGGTAACGTACAGGACGTGGATTCTGGCAGATGTGTCCCTCATCACAGTACCCACAGAAGGCCACTGCCCTAAACATCCTCTGTGCTCCGCCTCGTCACCCCTCCTTCCTTCCCCCTCAGCCCCTGACCATCACTGATCTGCTTATTGTCTTAATGGTTTTGCCTTTTCCAGAGATTCTTATGAGCTGGAATCATGTACACATTTCTAGGTAAACAGGACTGAATATCTGAGTGAAGTCCAGGCATTGGTCTGGTTGCATTTTCTGGGTTCAAGTCCCATCTTCCAGCAGCTGCTGAGGAGACCCTCTGCTAGGCCCCTCCTCTCCTGCATCAGGCTGGACCCTGTCTGTCTTCGTAGGTCCTGCAGGCTGTTTCAGAGAGTTCAACCTAACCCCATAAAGGCCCCATTCAAAAGGCCCATCCAGAAAACGCTGCCCACAATGCGTGACAAGGGTCTTCTTTCATGGCTTTAATTTTTATTTTGCATTGCAAATATTTTTGTTATTTCAAGTCATTTTTTGGAACTAAAGCAGGCACGGATTAACTAGATAGCCCGATAGGCGGAAACAGACTGTGCTCTTGCCAATCAGAGGCCCAGCCCGATCACTGGTGTCCCCTCACACGAGTGGCCAGATGGGATGGATCAATCCCAACTCTGCCCTGAGAATGGCACTTTCCTGTCTGCAGTCTAACCAACAACTTTCCCCATACACCTAGGAACCTGACCCTCCCTTCCCGCCCTGTGAGCGAGTTCATGATGTTGAATTGTGTAATTCACCTAATTGTTGGTATTGATTGATGGCCCTGTTAAGAGTGGAGTGTTATTGTTGGTACACAAGTAACATTTATTTTTTTCCGGCACTGTAATTACAGGCAGTAAATTAAATAAAATATTGAGCATTAACTTGAAATAAATAGGGCAACAAATCTCATTAAGAGAAAAAAATGTATTATGCAAATTATTTCCAGAATTTTATCATCATGAATAATGGCTTCATTAGAAGAACTGTACAGCAGAGGAGGCAACAAGAGTTTGAAAGAAGCAATACTAGTGCCTTCTGATTTCAGAGTGAACACAAAATAGTCTTGCGTTTTCAAAGTCAAAGAGGCCCTCCCGAAACCCAGGGAGAAGCCCTGGGCCACGGCCTCGTCCACGCTCTCCCCCGGCTTTATCAGGGTCTGTCCGCTGAAGTGGCTCTTGGCCAGCGCTGGCACACACCAGGCTTCCTGCTCCATCTGTCTCCTTGATTGCACCTGACTGTGGTTTCTGTTTCTTATCTGAATTATTTGCCTTGCCCTTAGGAAACCTATGACTTAGCCCCAGCCTTCCCTGGGTAAGGGAATTCAGCCAAAGGCGGCCATAAAAGGTTTACGTCAATGGAAAGGACAGTCTTGTCAGTGAGCTATGGGCACAAGGCCCCTCTCCCTCATTCACGGCTCTTCCCTGCTGTGCCTGACAGTCCCCAGCTCTCACAACCTATGCCTCCTTCTTTTCCTCTGATTGGGGGCATTTTGATGAGGGGAATTTGGATAGGTCTCCCTGTATGTCAGAACCACTGCCCTGCTATGGATGGATGGCCTTACCTACCATTGCTTAAAAAGAAAAAAAAAAAAAAGAAGCCATTAGGAAGTTCTGGAAAGACAGATTTCCTCTTTGTTCCCTTGCCCTTTGCTCTTCTGTGCTTTCCTTTATCCCAGCCTCCTCCTTCTCGACACACCTGCCGCAGCCTGAGCGCACAGCAGCCCCTTGCAGGCCAGCTGGCTGCCAAACACCCCTTCTTTCTCAGTAAGTATTACCTGCCAGAGCTGAAGATTCCCAGAAGAAAACATTTGGAACCCAGAAGGGAACAAAACATAAACTCCCTATAAGAGGTGAGTGGCACAGGCTGCAAACTAAATATTTTAACTCAGAAGCAAGACGGCTTGGACAATATGACAAATGCCCGTCAAACGATTCTGTGTGAGCCCTTTCTGAATGGTAGGTAGAACATGCAATAACAAGGTCATCCCACTTTACTGAAACTTCTTTATAAAGAAAAGTGAACAGGGTCATGGAAAACAAAGGGACCTGCCTCAGATTGATGCCCAATAGCCAGGAATTCTCTCCTACCTAAGATATTACTCTGGATGAATTTTACTTGCCCTTCGCAACAGTCACTCCTTACCTGGTGGTTGAGCCAGGAGCTGGGGATTTCGGGTCGTCCTCGATCTCTCAACACGTTGTCCTTCATGCTTTCGACACAGGGATGCTCCCGCACCTTGGAACCGAATGGAGGCTCATAATCCTTCACTTCTGTTGGAGAGAGCAGGCAAACACAGGGCCCTTGAGAAGGGTGTGCACAGCTAAGACACTGAGTGTGATGCACCTGTGATTATGCTAGGGGCAGTTTTTAATTCTTGTGGGTTCAAATATAAGGAAGGGTTGTGGAAGGAGCTTGAGAAGTATTCAACACATGACTGTTGAGTGCCCACGATGTCCTAACAGCTGGGGACAGAGCAGAGAACAAGACCAACAAGGTCAGGGGATTCAGGTGTTAATGCAGACATCTCAATGGGGCGATTCTGGTTCTTGGGAGGTAGAAAAATCTTACATATTACAATGGTTTGTGGCCCTACAGAGGTCCACAGTACATAAATAGATTTCATATGTGGTATTAAATTTCCTGGGGAGATTCAGCCATAAAAAAAGGAATGAAATTCTGATAGATGCTACAATACAGATTATGCTTAGTGAAATAAGCCAGACACGAAAGGACAAATATTGTATGATTCCCTTTATATGAGGTACCTGGGACAGGCTAATTCAGAGAGACACAGAGCAGAATAGTGGTTGCCAGGGGACGGGGGTAGAAGAGGTAGAGAGATATTGTTTAATAGGTACAGGGTTTCAGTTGGTGAGGATGAAAAAGTTCTGGAAATGGATAATGGTGATAATTACACAACACTGTGAATGTACTTAATGCTATCAAACTGTACCACTTAAGTTTTGAATTGTAACCACTTAAAAATGGCTAAACTGGTGAACTTTATATCATGTATAATTTTCCCACAGGGAGAAAAATCATGGGGAGTAGTGATTAATAAAAAAATGTCTACAAAGGCTCCTTGCAATAGTAATAATGAAAAAGAGGTTCAGAAATGCTGTTTTAGATGACAGAGGAGAGAGACTGATAACACCAACAAACAGAATTTAAAAAGGTAACTTTCCTTCAGTGATACTTGCTAAAAAGAAAAAAATGAAGGATGATGTAAACATTTCATTAGGACTTCAGGTTTCAACTAAGGACAAAATCTTTTCTTCTTTTTTTAAGGGAAATTCAGGTTGCTGATTTTCTTCTAATTTTTCTTATTGAAGTATAGTTAGTTGACTTACCATGTTGTATCAGTTTCAGGTATACAACATAGTAACTCAATATTTTTATGGATTATATTCCATGTAAATTTATCATAAAAAACTGGCTATATTTCCTGTGCTGTACATTACATCCTTGTAATTTATCTATTTTATACCTAGTAGTTTGTACCTCTTAATCCCCCTCACCCCTAACCCTTTTGGCAAGAAACCATAGTTTGTTCTCTGTATCTGTGAGTCTGTTTCTGTTTTGCTTGTTTTATTTTGTAGATCCCACATGTAAGTGAAATCAAGCAGTACTTGTCTTTCAGACTTATTTTACTAAGCATAATACCCTCCAGGACCATCCATGCTGTTGCAAGTGGCAAAATTTCATTCTTTTTTATGGCTAATATTCCATTTTGTGTGTGTGTTGTGTGTACACACATATACATTTTACTTTTGTATGTAGTATGAGAAAGTGTTCTAATTTCATTCTTTCACATTTAACTGTCCAGTTTTCTCAGTACCACTTATTGAAGGGACTGTCTTTTCACCATTGTATATTCTTGCCTTCTTTGTTGTAGATTAATTGACCAAAAGTGTGTGGGTTTATTTCTGGGCTCACTATTCTGTTCTACTGAGCTGTGTTATATGTCTGTCTTTGTGCCAGTACCATACTGTTTTGATTACTGCTGCTTTGTAGTATAATATGAAGTCAGGGAGTGTGATCCCTACAATTTTGTTCTTTTTTTCTCAAGATTGCTTTGGCTATTCAGGGTCTTCTGTGGTTCTATACACATGTTAGGATTATTTGTTCTAGTTCTATGAAAAATGTCATGGGTATTTTGATAGGGATTGCATTAAACCTGTAGATTGCTTTGAAGAGTATGGACATTTTAACAATATTAATTCTTTTATTCCATGAATATGGGATATCTTTCTATTTATCTGTATCATCTTCAATCTCCTTCTTCAATGTCTTATAGTATTTAGAGTACAGGTCTTTTACCTCCTTGGTTAAATTTATCCCTAGGTATTTTAATCTTTTTTTTTTTTTTTTTGTGGTACACGGGCCTCTCACTGTTGTGGCCTCTCCCGTTGTGGAGCACAGGCTCCGGACACGCAGGCCCAGCAGCCATGGCTCACGGGCCCAGCCGCTCCGCGGCATGTGGGATCCTCCCAGACCGGGGCATGAACCCGCATCCCCTGCATCGGCAGGCGGACCCTCAACCGCTGCGCCACCAGGGAAGCCCTAATCTTTTTGATTTGATTATAAATGGGATTGTTTTCTTAACTTCTCTTTCTGATAGTTCATCATTAGTGTACAGAAATGCAACAGATTTCTGTATATTAATCTTGTATCCTGCAACTTAACTGAATTCATTTATTACTCCCAATAGTTTTTTGATGGTGTCTTTAGGGTTTTCTACGTATAGTTTCATGTCATCTGCAAACAGTGACAGTTTTACTTCTTCCCTTCTAATCTGGATGCCTTTTTATATCTTTTTCTTGTTTGACTGCTCTAAGACTTGCAATAATATGTTAAATAGAAGTGACAACCGTGGGCATACTTGTCTTGTTCCTAATCTTAGACAAAAACCTTTCAGCTTTTCACCATTGAGTATAATGTTATTTAGCTGTGGCTTTATCATAATGGTCTTTAAGTTGAAGTGTGTTTTCTCTATACCATCTTGTTGAGTTTTTATCATGAATGGATGTTGAATTTTGTCAAATGCTTTTTCTACATCTATTGAGATGATCATATGACTATTCTTTCATTTTGTTAATGTACTATAAAACATTGATTGATTGGCAGATACTGAACATCCATAACCCCTGGAATAAATCCCACGTGGTCACAATGTATGAGACTTTTTACGTACTACTGAATTCAGTTTGCTGATATTTTGTTGAAGATCTATGTTCATCAGGGATAACGGCCTGTAATTTTCTTTTTTTTTTATAATGCCTTTGTCTGGTTTTTGTGTCAGGGTAATGCTGACCTCCCAGAATTTGTAAATTGTAAATCTGACCTCGTAGTTTAGAAGTGTTGCCTCCACTTCAATTTTTTTGCAACAGTTTTTGAAATAAAGGCATTAACTCTTCTTTATATGTTTGGTAGAATTCACCTGTGAAGCCATCCAGCCCTGGACTTTTGTTTGCTGGGAGTTTTTAAATTACAAATTCAATTTCACTTCTAGCGACTGGTCTCTTCAAATTTTCTGTTTCTTCTTGATTTAATCTTGGCAGGTTGTATGTTTCTAGAAATTTGTCCATTTATTCCATGTAGTCCAATTTGTTGGCATAACTGTTAGTAGTATTCTTACGATTTTTTTTGTATCTCTGTGATATCAATCAGTTGTTACTTCTCCACCTTAATATCTTATTTTTTTTATTTGGGTCCTCTCTCTTTTCTTCTTGGTGAGCCTGGCTAAAGGTTTATCCATTTTGTTTCTCTTTTCAAAAAGCCAGTTCTTAGTTTCATTAATCTTTTCTATTGTTTTCCTGATCTCTATTTTGTTTCCTCTCTGATCTTTATTATTTCCTTCCTTCTGCTGACTTTGGGCTTTGTTTGTTCTTTTTCTAACTCTTTTAGGTAGAAAGTTAGGTTGAGATTTTTGTTTCTTGAAGTAGGCCTGTATCACTATAAACTTTCCTCTTAGAACTGCTTTTGCTACGTCCCACAGATTTTTGAAAAGTTGTGTCTTTATTTTCATTTGTATCAAGGTATTTTTATTACTATTGCTTTGAATTCTTTATATCAGGTAAATTATTTATCTGTTTCATTAGGTGTTTATCTTGTTTCTTCATTTGAAATAGAGTCCTCTGTCTTCTCACTTTGACTATTTCTGTTTGTCTCTCTTAAATTAAGTGAAAAAGTTATCTATCCTGATCTTGAAGGCATACCCTTGTGTGCATCCCTATGCAGTCTGCATGTGCCCTTTGTGGCTTTGGTGGGAGAGCTGGATCTGAAGTGAGCATGGACCGTGACTTTTCCTGGAGTGCTGCCTCTGCTCTGGGGCAGGGAGCAAGCAAATCTGTCTGTGTGCTCTTCAAGAGTGGGGTCTTGGTTTCTTACAGTCCTCTGGTAAGCCCCACTGGTTTTCCAACCAGCCAAGGGGGCTCATCTTCCAGTGCCAGACCCCAGGGATGGGGTGCTTAACATGGGGCTCGAACCTCTTGCTTCCCAGGGAGGATCCTTGAGCTTGTGATACTCCCTCCTCTTCTGGGTCATGCAGTAGGGGTGTGGGTCTGGACAAGATCACTTGTCCTTGCCTCCTACCTGACTTTGTGTGGTTCTTTCTTTATAGTCTTTGTTGTAGAAGAGCTGATCTGCTAATCTTCAGGTCATTCTCAGAGAGATCTGCTCTATATGTAGTGGTAGTTTTGACATGTTCACGGGGGGAGGTTAGCTCAGGGTCTTCCTACTCTGCCATCTTGATCCCCCTTCATGTTCTAGGGTCGATATCTTTATAGAAGCTTCCTTGAATCTCCCCAGAGCCATTCTTTATTAGACATCTGGGGCAGAGTTCTATTTTAGGGTGTACAGCCACTGCTTATCTGTCTCACTCGACCAGACGGTGAGCATCTGCAGGCAGGTTCAGAGTCCCTTTCTCATGCTTGTATTCCTGGCACACACGGCAGGGCCTCCCATACAACAGGCTCTCAATAAATGCTTTGTTGAGCAAATGAATGAATTAATCTTAGATGCTGTCCAAAGTGGCCAACACATAAACTCTGGGACAATACCCATGTCAGTGCATCACAGGACAATTTAGAAAATAAAATCACTCCAGTACTGAAACATGCCTGAGACAAAAGGGAAAAGTAGGCTGGATTTGCCATTTTCCTCCAAAATAAATAGGACCTTTGGCCTTTACTTCAAAATAACCCTGTTTAATGAGTGAAACTTTCAATAATTTGCCCTTCCAGGCTGAGAATTGAAGAAGCATTTAAGGCGAAATGACATTTTGAAAAGAGATGGCTTGTTCTTGTTTATTTGATTTTCCCCCTTTCCCAGAACCTTACTTGCATATTTATCTTTTTCCGCCTCACCCAACTAGAAGAGCTGGCAGGGTATTTTCTTTTTCCTTAGTTGGGATGAAGGCCTCCCCTCCTCCACCACTTTGAGACAAGCACAGACCATCCTTCTGTGTGTCTGCATTTGCCTTCAAGTGCCCATAACACTTAGTCTGTACTGCTCTTGGGGTGAGATCTGAACTTGGATTTGCATAGTATTTATACACCTTATTTCTTTCTTCTAGTCCCTTATCTTTTACCGGACTGTAAACTCCTAAGGCCTAAGGCAGAGGCTGAGTTTTGTGTCTGCTGAAATTGTGCCTTATACACAGTAGGCTTTCAATAAATATGAGCTGGCTTGAATTCAAGCAAGAGCTAAGTTCCCAGTAAGGGTTTACTCTGACCTAAATCTTCTTTTCTATAAAATGAATGGGCTGAACTAGATGACCTCCATGTCCCCCTCCAGAGCTATCCTGTAATTCAATCTAATCAAATAATGATGCTCTCTTAGTGCCATGCCCTGAGGTATGTATAATATAATATAATATAATGTAATGTAATGTAATATGATTTGCATATGACATAAACTGCTCCTTAGACAATGTATCAGTCCACTGACTCTCCATTTCCAACTCTTTAGGCTGCCATAGCAGATGTGGTTGGTAGCCTGCCTAGACCCCCTTTACCAAGCCAAGAACACCAGCCCCGAGGTGCTGCAAACGCTGAGTTGTAAGGGCTCACAATTTCTCCCTTCTATGGAGAATTACCCTTGGTTGATGGGAGCTTCCTGGCCTGGAGGGCAGTCTGTAGCCAATGACGAATTAATATGGGAGTTGTTTTTTTTTTTTAATTGGTATAATTGCTTTACAATGTTGTGTTAGTTTCTACTGTACAGCAAAATGAATCAGCTATACATATACATATATCCCCTCTTTTTTGGATTTCCTTCCCATTTAGGTCACCACAGAGCACTGAGTAGAGTTCCCTGTGCTATACAGCAGGTTCTCATTAGTTATCTGTTTTATACATAGTAGTGTATATATGTCAATCCCAATCTCCCAATTCATCCCCCCCACTTTCCCCTTGGTATCCATACATTTGTTCTCTACATCTGTGTCTCTATTTCTGCTTTGTAAATAAGATCATATAGACCAATTTGTTCAGATTCCACATATATGCATTAATATACGGTATTTATTTTTCTCTTTCTGACTTACTTCACTCTGTATGACAGTCTCTAGGTCTATCCACGTCTCTACAAATGACCCAATTTTACTCATTTTTATGGCTGAGTAGTATTCCATTGTATATAGGTACCACATCTTCTTTATCTATTCCTCTGTTGATGGACATTTAGGTTGTTTCCATATCCTGACTATTCTAAATAGTGCTGCAATGAATATTGGGGTGCATGTGTCCTTTTGAATTATGGTTTTCTCTGGGTATATGCCCAGTAGTGGGATTGCTAGGTCAACACGGGAGTTCTAACAGTCTGTCTTGCCTCTAGAGGAGATGACTACTGTGCAATTCGTGCTCCAGAGCTCCCCCTGGGATAAAGCTGATGGTGGTGGAGATGGAGAAAAATGAGACTGTTGCATTTTTCTTTTTGTGCCTTTGATCAAATAATGTGAAGAACTGCAGAGAAAGCAAGTCAGAAGGTGAGTGGGGTTAGTTCAGAGAGTGCCATCTTTTAAAATAAATAACATCTTTTAAAAATTTTGGGGCCTCCCTGGTGGCGCAGTGGTTGAGAGTCCGCCTGCCGATGCAGGGGATACGGGTTCGTGCCCCGGTCTGGGAGGATCCCATATGCCGCGGAGCGGCTGGGCCCGTGAGCCATGGCCGCTGAGCCTGCGCATCCGGAGCCTGTGCTCCGCAACGGGAGAGGCCACAACAGTGAGAGGCCCGCGTACGGAAAAAAAAAAAAAAAAAAAAAAAAAAAAATTTTGGAAATGCCTCTAAGAAAAAAAAGCAAACAGCTTAGAGAGTAAGATCGAGTTTAGCACTTTTAAAAAAAAGTGCTAATGGTATGCATCATAAGTAGGGGTATTATTTGTTGTGTTTACCCCAGACCCATCATAAACCAGACATGAGGACTTGGAAAAGAGACATCAACTCTTTATGCCTCAGTTTCTGTATCCACAAAACAAGAGAAAGCGCAAGTGCTGGCCATCATTAACAAAGTCCTCCCTTGGTACTCGTGGGGCGTTGGTTCCAGGACCAGAGGCAGATACCAATATCTGCAGATGCACAAGCCCCATATTTGCCCCTCTGTATATGCGAGCTTTGCATCCACGATTCAAGCAACCGTGGACTGTAAACACGGTACAAGATCCGTGAGTGGCTGGATCCACATATGCCGAACCGCGGATGCCGGCCGAGGGCACGCTTACTACCCTAGGATGCTGGCCACAGCGCTCAGCACTCACGCTGTGCACCCACGCTGGCTCAAGTCCAAGAGGGTCAGGCCAGCAACTGGGGTCCACCCTCCCAACGTGCCCCAAGGGCAGCCCTCAATCAGCAGCAGATGGGGGTTGGAAGATAAACCAGGCTTCCTTGAGCTGGGGGTGTGATGCTGAGGTGCACGCGGGCTCTGTGCACTGCCAGGGTCCCCAGTGGGATCATGCTCTGGTTGTCCCCGTGGTGACCTGCCTGCTAGCACAGGGCTCATCAGCTCCCTCCCCTTCCTGACTCACTGCGTGTTCCTTCTCTCTGTGGCTTTTCCTGCCCTCTTTTTCCTGCAGAACGCTCAGCTTGGGCTCCTGTTCCAGGACCCGAGGCACCCAACCCAAGGCAGACGCCCCGCTCACCAATGGCAGGACCACCTGCTGGGACCAGGCTCCCTCTCGCGCCTCAGCTGGCTGCCTCCCTATAGGCGCAACAGGGACCTTGGGATTTCCTTGAGGGCCTCACACAGCCTCTGTTCTAAGAAACTTTTAGATCTCTCTGCTCTTCTTCCCACCCCCATCCCATCCTCCCCTCAGTCCTTTCACTGAGGGCCACCGCCCCATCCCGGCCCCACAGCATCTCTTTGTCTGGCTGGAGGCTCTCAGGAGAAAAAGTCTGCCGTCTCCGGCTCTGGAGCGCAGAGGGGACCCAGGCAGCGGAGATGCTCACTCCCTGAAAGTCAGCATCTGGTCTGCAGCTGCTATTTTGATCGTGGTTCCAACTTCATAGAGCCATGAAGTTGTTGGCAGTTTTCCCCTGAGCACAACCCTGACTTTTATATCTGCCCTCCTTCCAAATTATCCTGCCTGGAAATGCAGGCAGATGAAGACTGCGATCCCAGGCTCTCTTCACTCCTCTCCCACCCCTCTTTTTTTTCTTCCCTCCTTTCCTTTTGATTCTTTTGCATGTTTTGTCTGCCTCACAGGCTGCAGCAAGCTGGGGTTGTGTTTCTCCTCTTGTGAAAATACTTGCTCAGCTGGCTGCTGTGTGTCAGCTGCTATTCAAAGGCCGACATGGCCAGGGATTTGGAAGTCAGCCAGCCTGGGGGCCCGGTTGGCTGGGGTGACGTGAATATTGTGCCTGCTGTGCTCCCAGAGGGGGCCCTGAAGGACCCACCTTCCTCCGCTTCCCACACACCACACACGGTGCAAACACTTGCATGGACACCAGACAAGCCGAAAGCCAGGACAGAGACTTCTTTGTAGAAGAGAACAACTCTCCTGATTTGTCCTGGAGGGATGGTGAGTTCATGGCTTTCCTCCTTCTTTATAAAACAGTAACACACTGGCCACCTCCTTCCATTTGTTCCCTCCTCAAGCAACTCTGAAAAACCTATTTTCTTGGTTTCTCTTTTCTGTACTTTCAGATGACCCAAGTGCCTGAAATAACAACCCCTGTTATTAGCTATCCCCTAACTCTGTTTTGTTTATCTTTCTGCAATCATCACACACACACCCAGCCCAGTCCTTAAGTTATGATTTTATATCTATTCATGCAGTACTTGTCTTTCTAGCATAGTAGTTCTTCATTAGGCACCCAGTCCCTTGAGGACAGGGACTCTTTTTTTTTCTAGTGCTGCATCCTTAGCATTTTCTTTTAATTTTTATTTTAAATTGGACTACAGTTGATTTACAATTTGTGTTAGTTTCAGGCATACAGCAAAGTGACTCAGTTATACATATACATATATCTATTCTTTTTCAGATTCTTTTCCTTTAGAGGTTATTTCAGAATACTAAGCAGAGTTCCCTGTGCTTAGTATTTTTTTTCCTTTGAGGTCATACTGTACATTTCTCAGGTATTATTATTATTTTTTAATTAATTAATTTATTTATTTTTGGCTGCATTGGGTCTTTGTTGCTGCACACGGGCTTTCTCTAGTTGCAGCGAGCAGGGGCTACACTTTGTTGTGGTGCGCAGGCTTCTCACTGCTGTGGCTTCTCTTGTTATGGAGCATGGGCTCTAGGTGTGCGAGCTTCAGTGGTTGTGGCTCGCAGGCTCTAGAGCGCAGGCTCAGTAGTTGTGGCACACGGGCTAAGTTGCTCCACAGCATGTGGGATCTTCCGGACCAGGGCTCGAACCCGTGTCTCCTGCTTTGGCAGATTCTTAACCATTGAGCCACCAGCAGGTCCTTGTTGATGATCTATTTAAACTATAGTAGTGTGTATATGTCAATCCCAAACTCCCAATTTATCACTCCCTGCCGGCCAGCCTTGTTCCTTTGGTAACTATAAGTGTGTTTTCTAAGTCTGTTTCTGTTTTGTAAATAAGTTCATTTGTATCATTTTTTTTTAGAATCCACATATAAGCAATATCATAGGATATTTGTCTTTCTCTGTCTTATTTCATTTACTATGATAAGCTCCAGGTCCACCCATGTTGCTGCAAATGGCATTATTTCATTCTTTTTAATGGCTGAGTAATATTCAATTGTATATATGTACCACATCTTCTTTATCCATTCATCTGTTGATGGACATTTAGGTTACTTCTGTGTCTTGATTATTATAAACAGCGCTACAATGAACATTGGGGTACACGTATCCTTTTGACCCATGGTTTTCCCTGGATATATGCCCAGGAGTGGGATTGCTGGATCATATGATAGCTCTATTTTTAGTTTTGTAAGGAACCTCCATACTGGTCTCCATAGTGGCTGCACCAATTTACATTCCCACCAGCACTGCAAGAGGGTTCCCTTTTCTCCACACCCTCTCCAACATTTATTGTTTGTAGACTTTTTGGTGATGGTCATTCTGACTGGTGTGAAGTGATATCTCATTGTAGTTTCAATTTGCACTTCTCTAATAATTAGTAATGCTGAGTATCTTTTCATGTGCCTCTTTGCCATCTGTATGTCTTCTTTGGAGAAATGTCTATTTAGGATCTTTTGCCCATTTTTTGATTGGGTTTTTTTTTTTTTTTTTTTGGATATTGAGCTGCATGAGCTGCTTGTATATTTTGGAGATTAATCCCTGTTGATCGCATCATTTGCAAATATTTTCTCCCATTCTGTGGGTTGTCTTTTCATTTTGTTTATGTTCTCTTCTGCTGTGCAAAAGCTTTTGAGTTTAATTAGGTCCCATTTGTTTATTTTTGTTTTTATTTCCATTACTCTAGGAGACGGATCAAAAAAGATATTGCTGCAATTTATGTCAGAGACTGTTCTTCCTATGTTTTCCTCTAAGAGTTTTATAGTGTACAGTCTTACATTTAGGTTTTTAATCCATTTTGAGTTTATTTTTGGTGTTAAAGAATGTTCTAATTTCATTCTTTTACATGTAGCATTCCAGTTTACCCAGCACCACTTATTGAAGAGACTGTCTTTTCTCCATTGTATAGTCTTGCCTCCTTTGTTGTACATTAATTGACCACAGGTGTGTGGTTTCATTTCTGGGCTTTCCATCCTGTTCCATTGACCTATATTTCTGGTTTTGTGCTAGTACCATACTGTTTTGATGACTGGAGCTTTATGGTATAGTCTGAAGTCAGGGAGCCTGATTCCTCTGGCTCTGTTTTTCTTTTTCAAGATTGCTTTGGCTATTCAGGGCCTTTTGTATCTCCATACAAATTTTAAGATTTTTTGTTCCAGTTCTGTGAAAAATGCCATTGGTAATTTGATAGGGACTGCATTGAATCTGTAGATTGCCTTGGGCAGTACAGTCATTTTGACAATATTGATTCTTCCAATCCAAGAACATGGTATATCTTTCCATCTGTATGTGTCATCTTTGAGTTATTTCATCACCATCGTAGTTTCTTCAATACAGGTCTTTTGCCTCCTTAGGTAAGTTTATTCCTAGGTATTTTATTATTTTTGATGCGATGGTAAATGGGATTGTTTCCTTAATTTCTCTTTCTGACCTTTTGTTGTTAGTGTATAGGAATGCAACAGATTTCTGTGTATCAATTTTGTATCCTGCAACTTTACCAAATACATTGATGAGCTCTAGTAGTCTTCTGGTAACATCTTTAGGATTTTCTATGTATAGTATCATGTTATTTGCAAACAGTGATAGTTTTCCTTCTTTTCTAATGTAGATTCTTTTTCTTTTTCAGCTCTGATTGCCATGGCTAGAACTTCCAAAACTATGGTGAATAAAAGTGGTGAGTGGACACCCTTGTCTTGTTCCTGATCTTAACAGTGAAAAGCTGAAAGCATTTCCTCAGAGCATGATATTAGCTGTAGGTTTGTCATATACGGCCTTAACTATGTTGACGTATGTTTCCTCTAGGCCCACCTTCTGGAGAGTTTTCATCATAAATTGGTGTTGAATTTTGTCCAAAGCTTTTCTACATCTATTGAGATGATCATATGGTTTTTATTCTTTAAATTATTATTGTGGTGTACCATACTGATTGATTTGCAGATATTGAAAAATCCTTGTATCCCTGAGATAAATCCCACTTGACTGTGGTGTATGAAAATTCTTTTTTAGGTAGATTGCCTATCTTCACTTTACTTAGTTGTTCTCCCGGGGTATCTTGTTCCTTCATCTGGGACATATTCATCTGCCATCTCTTTGTGTAACTTTCTGTGATTGTGGTTTCTGTTCCGCAGGCTGCAGGGTTTTATTTCTTCTTGCTTCTGCTGTCTGCCCCTGGTGGATAAGGCTGGTTCAATGGGCTTGTGCCAGCTTCCTGGTGGGAGGGACTGGTACCTGCCCACTGGTGGCTGGAGCTGGGTCTTGTCCCTCTGGTGGGCAGGCTTTTGTCAAGGGGTGTGTTTAGCAGGAAGCTATGGGCTCAGGAAGATTTTAGACAGCTTTTCTGCTGACGGGTGGGGCTGTGTCCCCACCCTGTTGTTTGTTTGTCCTGAGGTGTCCCAGCATTGGAGCCTACAGGCTGTTGGGTGGGGCCAGGTCTTGGTGAGAAAATGGTGGCCTCCAGGAGGGCTCACGCCAATGAGTACTCACCAGAACTACCACCACCAGTGTCTTTGTCCCCGAAGTGAGCCAGAGCCACACCCTACCCGCAAAGGAGACCCTCTAATAATAGCAGGTAGGTCTGGCCCAGGCTCTCATGAGGTCACTGCTTTTTCCCCTGGGTCCTGATGTGCACGAAACCTTGTGTGCACCCTCCAAGAGTGGAGTTTCTGTTTTCCCCATTCCTGTGGAATTCCTGCAATCAAACCCCACTGGCCTTCAGAGCAGATGCTCTGGGGGCTCCTGATGCCAGACCCCCAGGCTGGGGAGCCTGATGTGGTGCTCAGAACTTTCACTCATGTGGGAGAACTTCTGCCATATAATTATTTTCTAGTTTGTGTGTTGCCCACCCGATGGGTATGGGATTTGATTTTATCACGATTGCATCCCTCCTACCATCTTGTTGTGGCTTCTTTGTCTTTGGATGTAGTATATCTTTTTTGGTAGCCTCCAGCATTTTTTTATCAATGTTTGTTCAGCAGTTAGTTGTGATTTTGGTGTTTTTGTGAGGGAGGTGAGCTCACATCCTTCTACTCTGCCATCTCCTGAGAGTCTCTATACCCTCAGCACTTTGAGTAATGCCTTCCATGCAGTAGGTACTCAATAAATTTTGGTTTAGTGAATGAAAGAATGAATAGATATATCTTCAGAGAAATAAGGATAAGGAAGTTATCTCAGACTTCAAGGCACTGAGGCTGTAACACACTACAGCATTTAATAGCCTTGGGATTCTTTTAAGAGACTCACCCAGAGGTGAGAGGAAAGTCAACCACTGGAAATGTTCAGAAGTGAGGCCATCACTGAATGTTCCCCAAGTGTGTGGCTGTCTTGCCAGAAGCTTCCAGAAAGGCTTCGAGTCAAAGGCCACAATACACAGAGTAGCACTGACTACCCCCTTCTGTAAAAATAATAATGGTAGTCCTAGCTGCCATGGGCTATACATGCTCTCCATTGGTCAGGCCAACACTGTACTAGGAAGGTTAGGGCCTGTGGGCCAGAGCCAGACAACAGGGCTCTGATGCTTGTCTCTACAACCTTCCCACCTCCTAAGACCTCAGTTTTCCCATCTGTAAAATGGAGCTAGTAACAGCACACCCTTCAAAAAGTCCTTGGTAGATGGAATGAGTTGTTCCATGAAGCAACTGCTTATGTAACGGCAGTTATCGTTTCTCGGTGGCCTTCTTCATCTGGACCAAACCTACTTCTACCAGAAAGTCTTTCCCTTTTGACGACTCTCTTCATTTATTACAACCCGTCTCTTGAGCTCCTAGGTGGAATCTTGTGGTAAGGGAGCTGGACCAACTGGCTTCCAAAGAGTGCTATTACCACCTCTGCATTTTCTCATCTGAGGAGAGTGCGGCTTCTCCAGCATTGTGTTGTCTCTTGTTTGTGTTTCCTCTGTACTTCTTGCACAGAGAGGATACTTCGGAGCCTCATTGTTCCTTTGAGAGCTGACCTAACCCTCCTTGCCTGACCCTACTGTTGAACTCCCTTTAGCCAATCTGGGCACTCAGTCTCTTGTCCCCTGCCTTGCCTGTAAAAAAGTCTCCTTCAGTGTTCCAGGCCCAGTAAATAGTACGAGACAAAGCCTAGCACTAAGACCTGTGATAAACACAGAGAGAAGCAGGCGAGGCCTGCTGGGCATCCATGCCAAGAGTTTGGGCTCAGCCCTGAGAACAGAACAGAGTCACTCGAGTCAGGAAAGCTGAGATTTCACCTTCTCCTCCTGCAAGACCGTCCTTTGATGCCTAGTCTCCTGCTTCATTCAGTTAGATGTCCTGCTACTCAGAATAAATGGGAGAGAATATCAGTGGATCTATATTGTGAAATAAAATATCAATCTATAACTCATCACACTGAGGTAAGCATTTTCCACATTTCCTTTTCTGAAATGAGACTGTCCGTGAAAAATAGTAATTACATATGCTGTATTTTCAAGTCACAGAAAGAAGTTTAAGCTTCAGAAAAGCCCTTTTATATCCTGCCCTCTCTCTGTATAAATTAAAGTGTAATATCAACTAGAGGAATATTGTCTATTTTATGTGTAAGGTAAGAAATGTGTCTGAATGTGCTAAGTTTTTAAAAGTAAAGGAGAAAAAAAAAGTCTGTTTCATCAGTAGGCAGCAAGCTTGGAAATACTTGTCCTTCCATCTGTGTTTGTACAACAGGTTAGAGGGAACACACCCTAACTTCCCTTAGGAGGTACTAACTTCAATGTACCCTCTAAGTGGCTCTTTAAATATAAAAGTCTCTGTAATTAAGACTAGGCTGAAAATCTGCCTTCATGGTTTTTGAAGCACAGGCACAAAAAAACAGAAAACAAAACAGAAAAAAACAGTACTTTTAAAAGAAGGCAAAAGAAAGGGTTTAATACATGAGTTCATGCACTTAATCAAGTGAAGGGCTGTCTGCTGGACAAAAGTGAGGATAGACAAAGAACTTTGATTTTTGCAGCCTGAGCGGAGATGGGAGGAACAGTACTGTGGGCTTAAGATCAAACAAAATGAAAACCGGGATGGCCTCTTTCCGGTTCCCTAAAGCTGTCTGTTCTTATCCTAAAGGTTATGAAAGGTTTTTTGAGGCTTGCTGAACAAATGGGACCCTGTTCCTTCCTTGGGAAAACTTATTTATACTGTATCCGTTTTTAGACCTTGTAAAAGTTGGTGAACTCGGTTCTTCCCCGTTAGCCTGAATTCTTCCACACTCAGCAAATATCCACAGGAAAGGGCGTCAGGCATTGATAACCATGGAAGCAGGGAGCTCACATCAGGCCTTAAGAAGCTGGCGGCACTGCCAGAGGGGAAGACAGGGACACAGTCTCCAGCTCACGTTTATAGAATGACGGGGCTTGAAAGGATAAGAGAGATACCGAAAACGAGGTAAATTTATTCTGAGACGATGACAACAGCATCATCGTCTCTTCTGACACAACTCACGCTGGTCTGGTCTAAGGATTCATTTTCGAGCTGTCAAAGCTTTCAAGCACAAAATGATTCTCAGTGGCTGAAACTTGATTAAACAAATTTCACTGTGCAAGAAAAAACTGTTACTTTTGGAAGTGCTATGGGGGAAGACATCTCAGGCAGGAAACCAGAAAATAACAGGGTCAGCCAGACAGGAAGTGCCATCCCCATGCAAGGACCCAGGGAAACAGGTGATGGGACAGCAAGGCTCCCAGCAGGACCCATCCTAGAGAGTCAGCTAAGAAAGTTCTCAAAAGGAGGAATTATCAGAGCAGGAAATGGTGCCAACCAGATCCACCTGGAGCAAAATGCTAGGTAGTTTGGCCCAGTGACCAAAGCTGTTAAATCTAAGCGACAAAATAAATATTGGTAATATTAAATACCCGTAGAATAAGATATATATCCACAACTTCACACTCATATAAATACATAGTAAAATGAATAAATAAAAGGGGCTGGTGAGAGAAAGGATATTTCGTAAGCAGAATATCTATGAATAAATGTAGAAGGGATAAGAAAAATAGAAAATCACCATTAGGCAAATATTACAGTAATAATTGTAGCTGGCAAGAACTACTGATGGACCCTAGAATTAGCAGGTAAAATAATGGTAAAAAAACAGGTCTAGTCTCCTTACTAAACAGGTGTTTAGTAGAAACAGGTCAAAGTGCCTTCCCACAAGATTTGTATTAATTACAAATGGAAAAGGTAGTCTTTACAGGGAGAAATGTGGAGACACCTTCACCACGTGATGAGATTGGACAGCACACTGGCATCTCCGCCCACATGTGACACCCTGAGTAGGGCTCAACATCATTTCTGTGGTATTCTTGCCTAAAAATGCACAACCTCAATCTAATCATGAGAAAACATCAGAAAAACCCAAAGTGACAGACAGGCTATAAAATACCTGGTCTGAATTCTTCCCAAGTGTCAAGGTCACGAAAGAAACACAGATTGAGCAACCATCACACATCAAAGGAGACTGAGGTGGCCTGGACACTAAGGTAACATGGAATCCTGGAGTGGATCCTGTTCCCCATTACTAGGGGCTTGGAAATACAAGTTAGTCCTATAGATTAATTAAAGACATGGTACCAATGTCAATGTCCAATCTTCCGCAGCTGTGCTTGGTTTAGGTAAGGTGTTAGCACAAGGGGAAGCTGGGTGAAGAGCGTATGGGAACTCCCTGTGCTACTCACGCAGTGATTCTGTGTGTCTAACATTATTACAAAACAAAGGCTTAAAATTGTTAGCTTGACTTGACTTAGCATCTAGCCAGGACCAGGTTGGGATACATCAGTTTTCTAAGGTGAGACCTAAGACCTTGACGGAAACCACTGAGAGAAGGGTCAGAAAAGGGTAAAGTGATGTGGACATTAGCCAGTCCCATTTCCAAGAAGATCAGGGGACAGTGCTCTCTAAAACAATGACATCCCCCCGTACCCCTGAAGAATACTGCATTCCTCAATAACCTCTCTCCATTAGATTTTTCAAAATCTAAACAAATATGTCAAACCATTTTGCTTGTTTTGTTCAACAAAGGAAAGTTATGTCCATAAAAGTAAATTTTGAGTCAAATCCAGTTCCTGTACCATATAATTCTGAAAAACCTTAAAATACAAAAAGAAACAAAAGTCAGATACTTTTCTGAATCATGGTACCCATTTGATAAGCAGAAATAATTCTTATAAATATTACTAGTGTTCATCTCTTGCCAGATATGTAAATATCTGTGGTGCAATGGGTCAAGAGGAAAGTAATTATAAACTTCAGGAAAGGAGATAAAATGCTTTATGCTCCAAACCTGGCTTTCAGCTATAAAGCCTAGGCTTTTTAGCACCATTCCGGATCGTTCTGGAATAGCTGTGTCCTACCAGCTCTCAATGAGCACTCTGTATCCCTGGAACCATGTGGAAGCAAAGAGCACGACATAGCGCTCGAAGGCACGTGAGGCACCACTGCACCGCGACAGTGTCCATGCCTACCTCCCACTGCGCTGCAGCGAGACGTCATCTCCCAGAGCACCAGGGCCATGGAGTAGACATCTGTCTGCTTGAAGGACTCGACATTCTCCAGATTCATCCTGGACTCTAGGACCTCTGGAGCCATGTATCTCGCCGTTCCCACCTAAAGCAAAAACAGACATTGAGGCCCATCACTGAATTCCAGCTGCATACCTATTTTCAAAATATAGCTGATGTTTGTCCCCTACACGGGTAGTGGACCTTTAAAAAGCACAATGCTTTTTAAAGTAACAAGACCTGCACAGAAAGGTACAGCTTATGTAATGATTTTTTTAAAAATAGGTGTTCTCTCCCTGAAAATCCTTTAGTGAATATCACAAAATAAAAATGCCATAATAAAGAAATGCCAAAACCCAGAGCTGCTTTGTTTAGCCCCGTGACATATGTCATCATATCACGTATACAATAACATCCTTGAACCTGAGTGACCACATCAGTGATATTTTTGATGTTGATTTTTGTTTTTGCAAATTAAATATTTTTTCACCCTTGTAACTCCAAGATTTGTGGTGAAATAATAATTGCCATTAATTTTTTGTCACTTGAGAATTGTCTTAATCTTCTTTGTTTACCCCATGGCACATTCTAGTGTGCCAAGAATGTCGTATAATTACATAAAATCTCTGCTAAATTGAATTGTATGAAAGTATTTCCATTAAGAGCCCAAACCTGGTCATTTTATAATTTTGATGGGCATGCTATGTAGTTTTATTTGAATGATGACTGGTAGTATGAAAACACTGCGATACATAGGAACATAGAAGAAATGCTTCTGGGGAAAAAAAATCGCTTGAATGTTTGATAATGCAGCTTGTATAGACTGACTAAATAACAATGAAATCCTACCTTCCCAAGGATCCAGGGAATGTCAAGTGAGTTGATAATATCACCCCAAATAACGCTTCTTACTGGCATGCATTAGAAGAAATTTTTCTTTTTAATAGGTCATTGCATGACTTGTTACCCTGGCACAGTAATCTGTCCATGTTTCAACATGTTTATCTCTACACTTGGATGTGTGGCCATGGACCCGGAGAGCTGCCTGTGCAGTGACTAGATGCTTCAAAAGCACTCCCCTCAGCCTGGTTAGAGGAAACAACGGTGCTCTCAACACTTCACTCTAATCCACAGCCAAGCTTCTGGCATGTGAAACATAGAGAATGACGGTAATGTTAGTATCTAATAGCTCCTTAACCAAAAAGGTTTCAATTTTAATCTGTGAGATGCTTCAGAAGAGGAACTCTTCCTTCACCCAGTCCGTCACTCACTCTACAAATACTTATTGGTCACTTTCCCTGTTCAAGGCCTTGTGATGGATGTGACCAAATAGATGTGGATTTGGACTTCAAGGAGACTGCCTTCTAGAATGGTAAAAAAAAAAAAAAAAACCAAAACCAAAAAAAAACCAATATAAGGACCAAGAGTACAGAATAGCAAGGGCTGAGTACAACCCTAAGATAAAGATAAGAGATACAGGAAAAAGATAGAGATACAGTACTAGCAGTGTTCGAAGCAAAGGAAAATAATGTCCAAATGGAAGAGAAATGAGGACTGACTCAAGGAGAAATGCCTGTCCTAAGCTGGTAAGGATCTAGAGAACCAGGGAGAGAAATGCTGCTGGTTGGCAGAGGTAGCCTGGCACGAGAGCGGGGTGCACTCAGGATTAACTGGATTCCCTGGACCAGTGTCAGAGTGCAGGCCTGATGGAGATGAGAGGGAGGGGTGCCAGTAGCAAGGGGAGGGGCCCAAGGGGGCCGGGGCTGCCCTACCTGCCCACTGTTGGCCAGGTCATCCACAGACAGAGTGGGGTCCAGCCGCAGGGAGAGGCCGAAGTCACAGAGGCAGCAGGTGAGGTCTCCCTTGACCAGGATGTTGGAGCTCTTGAGGTCCCTGTGCACGATGGGCATCTTGGGTCGGCCGCACAGCGTGTGGTCGCTGTGCAGGTGCGCGATGCCACGGGCCAGCGAGCCGCCCAGCCTGCGCAGGTCCTCCCAGCTGATGACGTGGCGCGTCAGGTACTCCTGCAAGTTGCCCTTGGCGTGGAAGGCGGTGATCAGCCAGTACTGCTTGCCCAGCTCCGTCTTGCGCTCCTCAGCTGTCAGGAACTGCAGGATGTTCTCGTGCTTGAGGTTGATGTCCGAGAAGATGTCCTTCTCCGTCTTCCAGGAGGCATATTCTTCATAGGGGAAGATCTTGACGGCCACGGTCTCAAACTGCTCAGATGTGTTCTGCCTCAACTTGGCCTTGTAGACCTCGGCGAAGCGCCCTTTGCCCACCAGGGTGTCCAGCTCAATGGGCAGCAACTCCGTGTTGTGATTGATGTTGTTGGCGCAGGTGGAGCTGATGTCGGAGCGGTCATCCTCCAGGATGATGGCCAGGTGCTCACTGAACTCCATCAGCTTGCGCGGCTTGCCCGAGTCCCAGGCCGGGCTCAGCTTCTGCTGCCGGTGGACGCGGTAGCAGTAGAAGGTGACGATGACGGCAATGGCGATGCCCAGCGGTGGCAGGAGGCTGACACCTGTCACTTGGAAGATGACCAACAGCAAGTCAGGGTTGTTGGTGGCGTATTCTGAGGTGGAAACAAAGGAGAGAAGGAGCTGGGTCAGCAGGTGTGCACTGGAAGGAAGTGGTCCACACTCCAAGCATCGTACGTTTTACCTTCAGCATAGTTTTTGTGGACAGCATATGGTGAGTTTTTATTACAGGCATGGATGCTAGTGTGCACTTGTCCAGTCTTGCCTGCCTCTGGCCATCTAGTCAGTATCTCCTACTCTTCCCTCAAAATTCATCTTAGAAATCAAAACTCAACATCAACCAATCAGAGAATTGTGTACGAGCTAATCACATACCCTGGGATACCCCTCCCATGCCTGGTCTTTAAAAATGGTTTGCTGGCAGTATTCACAATAGCCAGGACATAAAAACAACCTAAATGTCCATCGACAGAGGAATGGATAAAGAAGATGTGGTACATATATACAATAGAATATTACTCAGCCATAAAAAAGAATGAAATAATGCCATTTGCGGCAACATGGATGGACCTAGACATGATCATACTAAATGAAGTAAATCAGAAAGATAAAGACAAAAACCATATGATATCATTTACATGTGGAATCTAAAATATGGCACAAATGAACTTATCCATAAAACAGAAACAGACTCACAGACACAGAGAACAGGCTTGTGGTTGCCAAGGGGTAGGGGAGGTGGGAGACGGATGGATTGGGAGTTTGGGGTTGGCAGATGCAAACCATTATATATAAAATAGATAAACAACAAGTTCCTACTGTATAGCACAGGGAACTACATTCAATCTCCTGGGATAAACCATAATGGAAAAGAATATTAAAAAAAGGATGTAGCTATATGTATAACTGAATCACTTTGCTGGACAGCAGAAATTAGCACAACATTGCAAATCAACTATACTTCAATTAAAAAGACGCTTTGCTGAAACCCTTCGGGAGATTTGGGGGTTTGGGGGTGGGGTGGGCATGAGCTACCTGTTCTCCTTGCATGGCCCTGCAATAAATCTTTCTCTGCTAAAAAAAAAACCAAAAAAAAAACACAAAACCCCCCCACAAAACTCAGCTTAAACGTCACTCCCTAAAGGAAATTTAGGAAAACATTCTATTTTATATATTCTCATAGCATGCCACATTTTTCCTGTGCAACAAGTGAGCACAATTTGAGTTAAATAACTATGACTACATTTATTGGTTTCACATCTGCCTTTCCCTACTTTCCCCACCCCAGCAGACTGAGAGCTCTATGCTGCCAGGGACCATGCCTTTCTTCTCCATGACTGTAACCAGCACTTAGCACAGATGAGGGCCTTAATAAGTGTTGAATAAATGGATGAAGCATTTACTGAGTGTTCACTAAGCTCCAAGCACTGCAGGTTTTGGGGATACAGAAAATGACAACTCCTGCCTCCAGAGTGCTCATGTATATGGTATCTCATGAAAACAGAGAGACAGCCACAGTCCTGCCGCAGTCTGTGCTCTTTTGTAAACTCTAACTTGTCCTGTTCTGCTCAACACCCAGGCTACCATGAAACATCAGCTCTGGGCCTACTGGTCTGTGGCAAGGGTCTCTTTGGAAGTCAGTTACCTTATATCCCCCTAATGTTTCTCTTTTCAGTGTCATGTGATTTATAGCTTCATAGAACAGGGATATTTAGTAGCAATAATGGAAACATTAGTGAGAGAAGTTATAGAAGGGAAGTGCAGGCCAGTTTCCTGACTGGGACCACTGAGGCAGGCTCTGTGGGGGATGGAGAAGAGCCCTTATCACCAGCTAAGTAACTACAATGTCTTGTTCCTCAAACTTTGATTCATGAGCTGGCCTTGGTTGGCTCTGGTTAAATAGTTTTCTTCTTGGGAAGAACGTGGATGGAGATGCTCAGTGGGCAAGAGTCAGGGAAACACAGTTCTAGTTCAGGGAGAGCTTTGTGCTAGCCTGTCTCCACTGGAAACGGATGCCAGAATTCTATTACTTTATCAGTCATTCATTTTCTCTCAAAGGTGCCCACTAAGGAGCAGTCCTCATGCTCAGAAGCTAGATCCATTCATTAAACACAGCACTACTGAGGTCCTACTAGGGGATGGGACAGCCCTCAAAGTGGGGATGACCCAGCAGAGAAATTAGAATGTGTCTACACCTGCCTGGCAACATCCAGCCGTCTGGGATGGAAGCTAATGCGTGCCCCCATCTGTGCTGGAGTGTGGGGAAAGACAGAGAGACAGGGATGGCACAGCGGTAAGGACTGTCAGCTGGCCAGTGAAGGATGGGAAGCAGTCAATGATGGAAGAAGGAATGTTATGTGAAGAAGTAAGAATACAGGATCTACCTGAGGAAGAGCGGGAGTCCCAAACTGACAACTGTGCACAAAGGAATAGAGAGGAAAGTTTGGGTAGGTGGTTTGGGACCAGACATCATGTCCAAGGATGGATTCATAATTATATAATTGGCAGTATTCACCTACTGGCGGTGTATTTTAAAAAGTGATGAGACTACAGTCCAGGTGGAACAGAGATAATCTCTCAAAGGGAACCCATTACCTAAATGGTATTTGATGCCTTCACTTAATGAAGCACAGAGAGAAATGAAACTAAGACGATGTCAAGTGGCACTATGATTAACTACCTATTCTTAAGGGAAGTTCTAAGTGGAAATGCCAACTTCTACTGACTATTCTAGATGAAAGCCTTAGGTCTTACATCTATTTATGCCACTAAAAACATGAAAAGTGCCCACAAACATCAGAATTTCAGCAACCAAAAGGAAAAAAAAATCACTGTTTTGGAGGAAGATACATGAATGTATTAAAAAGAATAGACAAATTCGACAAGGTAGCAGGATACAAGATTAACATACAGAAATTGGTTGCATTTCTTTACACTAACAATGAAATATCAGAAGGTGAATGTAAATAAACAATCCCTTTTAAAAGCACATCAAAAAAAATAAATAAATAACAACTTAGCAATAAACTTCACCACAGAGGTGAAAGACTTAATATGCTGAGAACTACAAAACATTAATAAAAGAAATTAAAGATGAATCAAAGAAATGGAAGATATCCCATGCTCTTGGATTGGAAGAATTAATACTATTAAAATGGCAATACTACCCAAAGCAATCTACAGATTTAATGTGACCCCCATCAAATTACCCCTGACATTTTCAAAGAACTAGAACAAAAAATCCTAAAATTTATATGGAACCATAAAAGACCCAGCCAAAGCAAACCTGAGGAAAACAAAGCAGGAGGCATAACCTTCCCAGACTTCTACAAAGCTACAGCAATCAAAACAGCATGGTATTGGCACAAAAAGAGACATACAGATCAATGGAACAGAATACAGTGCCCAGAAAAAAACTCACACACCTACAGTCAATTAATCTTCAACAAAGGAGGCAAGAATATAAAATGGGAAAAAGATAGTCTCTTCAGCAAGTGGTGCTGAGAATGTTAGACAGCTGCATGTAAATCAGTGAAGTTAGAACACACCCTCACACCATACACAAAAATAAACTCAAAATGGCTTAAAGACTGAAACATAAGACATGACACCATAAAACTCCTAGAAGAGATCATAGGCAAAAAATTCTTTGACATAAATTGTACCAATGTTTTCTTAGGTCAGTCTCCCAAGGCAATAGAAATAAAAACAAAAATAAACAAATGGGACCTAATCAAACTTACAAGCTTTTGTACAGCAAAGGAAACCATAAGCAAAACAAAAAGAAAACCTACAGAATGGGAGAAAATATCTGCAAAGATGTGACTGACTGACAGGGGCTTAATTTCCAAAATATCCAAACAACTCATACAACTCAACAACAACAACAAAAAAAACCCAATCAAAAAATGGGCACAAGGGCTTCCCTGGTGGCGCAGTGGTTGAGAGTCCGCCTGCCGATGCAGGGGACATGGGTTCATGCCCTGGTCCGGGAAGATCCCACATGCCACGGAGCGGCTGGGCCCGTAAGCCATGGCCGCTGAGCCTGCGCGTCTGGAGCCTGTGCTCCGCAACGGGAGAGGCCACAACAGTGAGAGGCCCACGTACCGCAAAAAAAAAAGAAAAAAAATGGGCACAAGACCTAAATAGACATTTCTCCAGAGAAGACATACAGGTGGCCAACTGGCACATGAAAATGCTCAACACTGCTAATTTTTAGAGAAATGTAAATTAAAACTACAGTGAGGTACCACCTCATACCAGTCAGAATGCCCATCATTAAAAAGTCTACAATTAACAAATGCTGGAGAGGGTGCAGATAAAAGGGAACCCTGTTACACTGCTGGTGGGAATGTAAATTGGTGCAGCCACTATGGAAAACAGTATGGAGATTCCTCAAAAAACAAAAACTAGAGTCACCATATGATACAGCAATCCCACTCCTGGGCATATACTCTAACAAAACTATAATTCAAAAAGATGCATGCACCCCTATGTACATAGCAGCACTATTTACAATAGCCAAGATATGGAAACAACCTAAATGTCCATCAACAGATGAATGGATAAAGAAGATGTAGTGTGTGTCTCACACACAATGGAATATTAGCCATCAAAAAGAATAAAGGGGCTTCCCTGGTGGCGCAGTGGTTGGGAATCTGCCTGCCAATGCAGAGGACACGGGTTCGAGCCCTGGTCTGGGAAGAGCCCACATGCCGCGGAGCAATTAGCCCCGTGAGCCACAATTACTGAGCCTGCGCGTTTGGAGCCTGTGCTCCACAACAAGAGAGGCCACGATAGTGAGAGGCCTGCGCACCGCGATGAAGAGTGGCCCCCACTTGCCACAACTGGAGAAAGCCCTCGCACAGAAACGAAGACCCAACACAGCCATAAATAAATAAATAAACAAATAAATAAATAAAATCCTAAGAGCCCCTTCTAATTGTAGTCCTGAAACAAGCCTGCAGAACTGTGTGGCTGGGGGGAGGGGTGGCCCTTTAAAAAAAAAAAAAGAATAAAATAATGCCATTTTTCAGCAACATGGATGGACCTAGAGATTATCACACTAAGTGAAGTAAGTCAGACAGAGAAAGACAAATACCATATGATATCACTTATATGTGGAATCTAAAATACGATACAAATCAACATATCTACGAAACAAAAACAGACTCACAGATATAGACAACAGACTTGCCAAGGGGGAGGGGTGGGAGGGGCAGGAAGGAATGGGAGTTTGGGATTAGCAGAGGCAAACTATGGATAAACAACAAGTCCTACTATATAGCACAAGGAACTATATTCAATATCCTGTGTCAAACCATAATGGAAAAGAATATGAAAAAAGAATATATATGTCTGTATAACTGAGTCACTTTGCTGTACAGAAGAAATTAGCACAACATTGTAAATCAACTATACTTCAATAAAATTTTAAAGAATAGGAAGAAGGAAACAATTTGGTGATTGAATCTTGAAAACCTAAGTTCTTACACTGTCAGGCTTGAGTGGGACCCAAGGCAGGTGGGACTAGAGGCTTCAGTGTGGTGGGACAAAGTGATTACAAGAAAGATTGGAACTACAAGTGAAATAGAAGATCTTGTGCAGAAGTATGGATGGTCTCTCTTGTCCAGCAAAGAATGAACCTGGAGATCAAGATTGAGGGGACAGCTGAAATGATATTGAGATGCAGCAGAAAATAAGGTTCTCCTCCTATAACTCCACCTCTACTATCGGGACTATCCAATGGGCATGTTTTCTTCAGGTGGCCACTTGTCTTTAACAACATAAAATGTCTTATAAATAAATGGGTTTGATTCTCTGATTGCTTGTTCTTCCGATGAAAAAGTAAGCTCTACAAGGGTAAATCCACACATATTATCACCAGGCTCTACCCAGCAGCTGACTCAGGGCAGGGCACTTAGGTACTCAGCAAATGTTTCCTGTAGAAGCTGAATGAATGATTACTTATGTGGGACAATATCCCTCCCATTCTTGTATAAAGAAGACGTGGTACATATATACAATGATGGAATACTACTCAGCCATAAAAAGAATGAAATAATGCCATTTGCAGAAACATGGATGGACCTAGAGATTATCATACTAAGTGAAGTAAGTCATTAAGAGAAAGACAAATACCATGTGGTATCACTTACATGTGGTATCTAAAATATGACACAAATGAACCTATCTATGAAACAGAAACAGAATCACGGACATAGAGAACACTGCCAAGGGGGAGGGGGGTGGGGGAGGGATGGAGTGGGAGGCTGGGATTAGCAGATGTAAGCTTTTATATATAGAATGGATAAACAACAGGGTCTCTATAGCACAGAGAACTATATTCAATATCCTGTGATAAACCATAATGGAAAAGAATATAAAAAAAAGAATGTATATATATATATATATATATATGTATGTATAACTGAATCACTTTTCTGTATAGCAGAAATTAACACAACATTGTAAGTCAACTACACTTCAATTGAAAAAAACATCCCTCCCATTCTTTATGCTCTACAGCAGGGGTTGGCAAACTATGGCCCCAGGGCCCACAGGCTGCTCTTATACAGCCTCAAGAGCTGTGAATTTTTCATTTTTAAAGGGTCGTTTAAATACAAAAAGAAACTAAGTAGTTCATACAACAGAGATCATATCTGGCCCAGAAAGCCTAAACTATTTACTGCCTGGCCCTTTACAGAAAAAGTTTACTAGCCCCTCTTCTATTGGTGTTATTTTAACAACCTGCAATGCATTGGCAGAATTTGGAGAGAATTCATTCTGGTCCAATGTGAATATTCTTTTACATATGAGAAAACAACACAATGAAAAAATTTTAAATATTAACTGCATAATTACTCAGCTATGTCTCCAATTCATTAAAGGGTGTAAAATGTCCAAATGAACTGTTCATGTATCACTGATAATTTTATTTTCTAATTCCTGTCCATATATGTAAAAGGGTCTTCCTTGCTGATTTCTAGTCTTCTTCAGGCTAAGGGAAACAGAAAAACAGAAATCTCCTTTAATTTATTAATTGAAGAAGACTCTAGAAATCCCCCTTTCAATGTCAGAAACCAAAGTATTACTTTCCCCTCAAATTTCCTTTGATTTCTTTTTGAAAACCTACAGGTAAAAATGTGGTGAGGAAGGAATTATCTATTAACATCTGTCAATCTTGAAACTTCAAAGCATGGTGAAAAACCCTAACAATAGCAAATCAGGCTGAAAGGAACTTTGGGATGTGGCTTTATCTAAACCAAAGCCACCCACACACTCTCAGAGTTAACCCTTGAGCTGCTCCTAGAAAAACCAACAGCTATAGCTATAGTAGGTACAAGCTAGCTTCTCCTTTACTCAGAGACCAGCAGGAAGTATTTCTTTTTGCCAGACCCCAGTTACACAGAAACTCATAACTATCGAATACAAATTATGTACTTCTCTGTGTGCCAAGAGTTTTATATAATATTTATACTTAATTGAAAGAAAAACCCTATGAGGTAGATACTGCTATTATTATAAACCCAATTTTTCAGATAGGGAAGCTAAGGGTCAGACAGTTTAAATAATTTCTCTTAACTGTTTGATTAGAGACCCCCGCTCTTAACCCCATGCCATACTGTCTCTAAACTTCACATCAGTGGGAGCTGATTAAGAATGACTTCATACAAGCTCTCAATTTGATAAAGTGGTTTTCTTCACTGGGGGCTGGACTAAGTGATTTCACGGCCGTCCACTAAGGTTTAACTCTAAACTATGGGCAGTTCTCAGACAATGTGTCGGGTGTGCAGACTGTTCCCCTTGGCTCTTAACTAAGAACCAGAGTGGACTAGTGTTCTTGCAAATATGCATCTTTTCCCTGCCTGGGAAGGAAAAGTCTCACACAAGGAAGAACCCTAAAATCTTTCACAGGACCTAGAATGTAGGGCACTCAAGATATGGAACCCTCCATGAATTGTTTCTTGGACACACAGGTAACCAGTGCTCAAAAGGTGATGTTCACATGACACTCCCTTGTTATGTAACACTGAGCCACACAGAGTTCTGGGGGGCATTACAAACAAGGGGAACTTTTCCAGAGTTCATACACACGCAGCTCTCCACTGTTAACAGCAGACTTTCTTAGCCTGGGCTCCAGAGATAGACTTCTGGGAGTGTGTAAATTTAAATGGGCAAAATGACATCTTTTTATTTTCTCTAACCTTTAACTACAATTTCACATTTCCCAGCATTAGTGACACCTATGACTTTGTCACCAAGAGAAACCACAGATATTTTCATGCCGCTTTACATGTGTTGCAGAGGCCTCGGTGAATCCTTTATATTCATCGCTTAGCCATTTCAATTTGTTCGATCTGATGCTAGATCTTGTTATTTAAACCATTACTATAGAAGTAAATATTACTACATCACAACTTCATTTTTTTAATATTTGATAATTGTATTACACTATGTTTGATCTTCTTTGAACTCCTGTGTATTCTATTTTATGCATTTGAAGACATCACTGTGAAGAGATCCACAGGCTTTGCCAGACGTCCCAGAAGTACAGGGCACACACATAAAACCAGAGAGCCCTGGGCAGAGTGAAGGCATCAAGCCCTAGCCTCTCTGCCAGGATTTCCTAGAGCAGAGATTTCCAGACTCATCTGTTTCTCTGGGAAGTTAGTAAGGAAGGATACGGGTGCCAGTGACGGATCCTCCGTCATTGGTGGACAAGGGGATTCTATCATGTGTGAGGGGAGCTCTGCAGTGGAAAAGGATGGGAAATTCTCCTCTGAACTCTCTTAAGGACACCAGAGATAACTCCCCTATCATGGGCTTTATCGAACTGGGGAAAGATCATTCACTTTATCAGCAGCATCTCACTTTATTTCTTCAACAGCCAAGTCAGGTTCTGTTCATTGCCCTGGTTTATAGAGGAGGCTACTGAGGAAGGAAGGGAGGGATGAAGGGAGGCAGGGAGGGGAGGAGAGGGGTGGGGAGAGAGGGAGAGAGGGAGGGAGGGAGGGAGGGAGAGAGAGAGGGAGGGAGAGAGAGGGAGGGAGGGAGAGAGGAAGGGAGGGAGAGAGAGAAAGGCGAAGTGGGGGGGGGATGAGAGGCAGAAGGGGGAGTGTGTGAGAGAGAGAGAGAGAGAGGGAAGGGAAGAAAGAAGGGAAAAAAGAAAGAAAGAAACCGAGAGGAGCCTGTTTCCCACGGGTCTGAGCGGCTCCAGAGCCCTTGTTCTTTCCACACCACCAAGATGTCTCCCTAGCAATGAACCAAAGGCCCGTTTAATAATTCCAAAATTTTCCAACCAAATGTGTCCCACATAGAGGAGCCAAACTGACTTGCAAATAAGGAGCCATTTGCAAATGTCAGAATCTTGATAAATAAATAGCTTTTAAGGACAAATGTCAAAGATAAATGTTAGTACACCATTAAAAAAAAAAAAAAACACACACTGGCAGAAAACCTCAAGGGGAAATTCCTTGGTATAGGTTCCTCCAGAATGACTTAAATAAGTTAAAGAAAAAAAAAGTAAATAAGTTGCCTAATCACACACACACAGGCAGGCACACACATGCAACACAATGGAAACATGTAGCTCCCAGGCTCTTTCAAGTCCTCTCTGAGGCCCAAATCCAACACTGATTACCAAAAGGAACTTAAAACTGAATCTCTATAATTCTTTTTTTTTTTTTCAAAAAATCACATAGTAAAAAGGACATTAAATTAAGGCCAAGAGTAAAAATGCCTATGCGGGTTGGTTAATGCATCTTGATAAAAACCAAATTAACAAAGCTGAATTTGACAGATGGGATCCTACTTTAATATTTGAATTAGTTCTGCAATTCCTCCACTCAATGAAGAGTTTGGGCAAAAATTTACCAAGACAGTAATTTATCCAAGACACAGAAAGGGATACAGATGCTCGTTTTCTGTACACCTCAGTGCGTTGGTGAACACTGCAAGACAACCACAGAGATGCTTGAAGTTGGCAGTGACACGCTAACCACAGAGATTTTCACACGCCAACATGTTCATCTAAAGCAACAGGCTGAGATCCAAAGAAGGAAACTGTGCTCAAGAGAGATACGCTGGTGGGAAAGGAGAATTTCCTGTCTCAAGTCATTAATTAAGTCAAGTTAATTGTAATATTTAAAAGCACAGCATTCATTTACTGAGAACCTACTAAATGCCAAACACTGGGTTTCACGTGGATTATTTTGAACCCCTGCAGCCACACTGCTAGATCTGAATCAGTTCCCATTTCCTAGACGTGCAGATGGAAGCCTGTGTGTACAGTGAGCTGCGGTCTTTGCAGAGGAGGCTGGTGTGGCAGTTAGTGGCGAGTTGGAGGGGCAGTGTGTCATCCAACAGAGGCTTCAATATGAGCATTTAGACAAAGGACAAGATTACACAACCAAAGAAAAGAGAAGGAAAGAGAGAGTAAAGATGAAAGTTGAAATCAGTGGAATAGAAAACAAAGTTACAAGAGGGAGAATCAACAATACCCTGAATGGGTTGTATCATGATCAACACAACACGTAAACCTCAGTGAGACTGATACATAGCCAAGGGCAAAGGCCCGGAGAAAGAATCACGGGCACAGCCAAGACTCAAGGGATCTGAAAAACTTCTCCAATAAGTTTGAAAACTTAAAACAATATTGGTCAAAGTCCTAAAAGTTTATATGTGTAACTTACTAAAACTGACCCAAGAAAAACCTGAATAATCTTACAAACATTAAAGAAACTGAGTAGTTAAAAATCTTCCACAGTATAACCCTATTTTTTTAATCTTTAAGCCTTTTACTGTCAAATTTCTTAGTATCAGTGACTGAATACACACGTCAGAATTTTATTTTTGTGGAATTGTCAACCCCCTAAAAAAACTTCCTACAATAAAAATGCCAGTGGAAATCTTACAAAAATGTTTAATCATAGTCTAAACAACTGGGAACCATCAGATAAATCCAGAATGTGCCTCTATAACATCAATGGCCCACCTGTTTCAAGTCAGAGTCACAAAAAAAAAGAAACACACTGAAGAGGCAAAATAACCAAATGCCATGCATGGTCCTTGACTGGAACAGCAGAAACCCCACTGCTTTGAGGAAATTTGAATGTGGACTGTAATACACCCACACACCCACCCCCAGTGCCTCCCCACACACATAGAAATGAGAAGATGATAAAATGTTAACACATGGTAAATAGAAAGGGAAAGGGTATACAGGGGCTCACTGTTCCATTCTTTCAACTTTTCAGAAAGTTTAATTTTTTTCCAGTAAAAATTGGGGGAAAAAGTATCCGAAAACATTTGAGCAACAGTGTTCCCCTTGAAGCCCCAAACACACCTGTCCTAGATGAAGCTGAGAGCCACCGAACTTTCAAGAAGTAGGTTATTTCAATGTCACACAAACTCAGTGAATAGGAAAAGCATTCTCTGAAAATAGGACAACCAAAAGCAGACAAAAAGAATATAAGAAAATTACAGAACAATCTCATTGGTGTACCATGACTTAAAAAAACGAATAATAAATAAAAATGGCAGCAACCCAAATCCAGTCGAGGATATAAAATAAAAAGTATTATTTTAAATTAAAAACAAATATGCAAAGAAAACAGCTCCTATCGTTGATCACATTAATAATTTAAATGAGAAAAAACTGTATGATCAATTCAGTAGATACAGAGAAAGTATGTGACAAAGCTAGAGGCCTCCATAAGGAATATATATACCAACAATCCTCAGCAAACCTTATTGTAATGGGGACGTTTTAAATGCATTCCTTTGAAAAACAGTTCAGGCACTGAGGCCAATTATAGCTATCTCTAGTCAACATGAATTACAGATCCCAACCAACCAGCACAGTAAGGCAAAAGGGGGGAACCTGCCATACCAGATAAAACAGGTCTATACATCAACAGCCTCATCTTGCCTGGTCCTTTACACCTGTTCAGTGTTTCTTAGTCTCCAGATGTCATTGTGCTCGCTCATCTACTGTACAAACAGATCCACTGACAGGTGGCTGCTTTTCTGATGATATAATTTATATTTAAAGGATGATTTGATATTGGGAAGACAGGAAGTTGACAATATTAAAAGCACCCTTAGGGCTTCCATGGTGGCACAGTGGCTGAGAGTCCGCCGGCCGATGCAGGGGACACGGGTTCGTGCCCCGGTCTGGGAAGATCCCACATGCCGCGGAGCGGCTAGGCCCGTGAGCCATGGCTGCTAAGCCTGCGCGTCCGGAGTCTGTGCTCCACAACGGGAGAGGCCACGACAGTGAGAGGCCCGCGTACCGCAAAAAAAAATAAAAGCACTCTTACATTCAGTCCCAAAACCCTATTATTTCCAAAGAGACTAACACAAAGTACATTTTTTAAAATAAATTTTATTTATTTATTTATTTATTTTTGGCTGCATTGGGTCTTTGTTGCTGCATGCAGGCTTTCTCTAGTTGCGGCGAGCGGGGGCTACTCTTCACTGTGGTGCACGGGCTTCTCATTGCAGTGGCTTCTCTTGTTGCGAAGCACGGGCTCTAGGCATGTGGGCTTCAGTAGCTGAGGCATGTGGGGTTCAGTAGCTGTGGCACGCAGGCTCAGTAGTTGTGTCTCGCGGGCTCTAGAGTGCAGGTTCGGTAGTTACGGTGCATGGGCTTAGTTGCTCCGCAGCATGTGGAATCTTCCCAGACCAGTGATCGAACCCGTGTCCCCTGCACTGGCAGGTGGATTCTTAACCACTGCGCCACCAGGAAAACCCACAGAGTACATTTTGTTAAAAGAGCTTATTTGAGGATTTTCATCCCAAGTCTCCTGTATATCCCCAAATCATCTCTCTTTGCCACGCTGTGTTTGCTGCCGGGGGTTTAAGGTCACATTTTGTGCAGGATATTACACAACAGAGACTGCATTTCAAATCCTGAAGTCCCTGCAGCTCTTGGAAGAGGACTTCTCTTGAGCTTTCCAAGTCTACAATCTAAGTGATATACTTTCATGTTACTTCTTTGCCTCTAAACCATGATATGTCCAGACACCACATTGAGCTAAGATTCGATTTCATGATTTTCTCAATGCACACAGAGAAGTTGCCTTTTTTTACAATTTGAAGAAAAAAATAGTTCTAGACTCAAGTAATATTTTATCAGGCAATTTGGAAAGCCCTAAGAATAATCAAAGCAGATTCTTCAATTCAAAAATTGACCGATACCAGGAATTCCCTGGTGGTCCAATGGTTAGGACTCTGTGTTTTTACTACCGAGGGCCTGGGTTCCATCCCTGGTTAGGGAACTAAGATCCCACAAGTCATGCAGTGTGGCCGGAAAAAAAAAAAAAAATTTACAGACACTATTCTGTATACTTAGAGGTAGTATAAGTTGGTTTTTAAGAACTTGGGACTCTGAAGCTTTTGCACAGCAAAGGAAACCATAAACAAAACGAAAAGACAACCCACAGAATGGGAGAAAACATCTGCAAACAAAGCAACTGACAAGGGATTAATCACCAAAACATGCAAACAGCTCATGCAGCTCAATATCAAAAAAACAAACAACCCAATTAAAAAGGGGGTGGAAGATCTAAATAGACATTTCTCCAAAGAAGACATACAGATGGCCAAAAAGCACATGAAAAGATGCTCGACATTGCTAGTTATTAGAGAAATGCAAATCAAAGCTACAATGAGGTATCACCTCACACTGGTCAGAATGGCCATCATCAAAAAGTCTACAAACAATAAATGCTGGAGAGGGTGTGGAGAAAAGGGAACTCTCCTACACTGTTGGTGGGAATGTAAATTGGTACAACCATTATGGAGAACAGTATGAAGGTTCCTTACAAAACTAAAAATAGAGCTACCGTATGATCCAGCAATCCCACTCCTGGGCATATATCCAGAGAAAACTGTACTTTGAAAAGATGTATGCACCCCAATGTTCACTGCAGCAACTATTTACAATACCCAGGACATGGAAGCAAACTAAATGTCCATCGACAGAGGAATGGGTAAAGAAGATGTGGTACATTTATAACGGAATATTACTCAGCCATAAAAAAGAATGGAATAATGCCATTTGCAGCAACATGGATGGACCTGGAGATTATCATACTATGTGAAGTCAGGTAGAGAAAGACAAATATCGTATGACATCACTTACATGTGGAATCTAAAAAAATGATACAAATGAACTTATTTACAAAACAGAAACAGACTCGCAGACTTTGAAAAGAAACTTATGGTTACCAAAGGGGAAAGTGTCGGAGAGGGGATAAATTAGGAGTATGGGATTAACAGATGCAAACTACTGTATATAAATAGATAAACAATAAGGACCTACTGTAGAGCACAGGGAACTATATTCAGTATCTTCTGGTAACCTATAATGGGAAAGAATCTGAAAAAGAATATATATGTATATATGTATAACTGAATCACTTTGCTATACACCTTAAAGTAACACAACACTGTAAATCAACCATACTTCAATTTTTTTTAAAAAGCAGGTAGAAGGCCTTGGAGGGAGTCAGTCTGGCTGCGCTAAGAGAAGGGAAGGCAGATGCTTTTTGGCTGTCTGGTTTGGATTCTGCTTTCCCAGAGACAAAATTCAGTTTTATCACGTCTAGTGAAGTGGGACCCAGTTATAATAAAGAAAATGATGAAAGTGAACAAAAGGTACAGATATCTGCTAGACGTTTACTGGCTATGTTCCAAGTATGTTCATTTGACAGACAAAGGGAGCATTACTGAGTCACAGCCCTGGCCAGGCACAGACACATGGGGATCCCTATAGGCAGAGATACAGGATTTCTTAAGGAGCAAAGCAAATTGCCTCCTTATTCTGTGACACTCCACATCCTACCGGCTTTCCTCTGTTACTGCCCCATCTCTCACTCACACACACACCCCAATCCATCACACTGTATACATACTTTCTAACTCAGGAGTTCCAATATTTTGCATATTTTCTGGTGGCACGGTACAAAAAGGATCTCTTGGTGCCTCCAGGCCAGCAGTATCAGCAGGCAGCACCTGGGAACTTACTGGAAACGCAGAATCTCAGCCCTGTCTTACACTGCTGACTGCAGACTCTGCATTTTATAAAGTTTTCTAGGAGATTCATTTACACAGTAAAGTTTGAGAAGCACTGCTTTGGCAAACATCCCTTGGGATTCTGCCACAGAGTTGTTTCCCTCTTACAGAGAAAATTCACAGTGGACTCGCTTGCAAAGCCCTAGGGCAATTGTATTCAGTGCTAGCCAATGAGCAAATGGTCCATGAGAATGTTCTAGTCAAATGAACTTCAAGAGGAGTGTAGAATGAGATATAATTCCCCATCCATCATCTCAAGAAAAAGTAAACTATTAAATTCAGGCAAACAATAAAAAATCATTTTAATTAAACAACAGAAGGACAGTAGCTTACTGGGCATGCAGGGCTTAATTTAACTTCCAGCATATGGACAGCACTGTTTGACCTTCTAGACAGACTTTGAGAATACATTTTCCCCAAATGATGGAAGAATTCTTCTTTCCAGTACATTTGATTGTTTTATTCCAATTGTACATACTTCAAAACTAAGCTATTGCCTCACCTCACATCCCACTGCAGAGTCTCCTTTAGGTTATTTCCTCCCTACCTCTCTCCCCAACAAAAGGGTCTTAATGTAGCCTAATCCAGTATGACAACCTCTTCCAGAATATTGCTGAAAGGTACAGAGGAAACCTCTGTCATACGTGTTACGACAGAGGGACTCCACTCCTCTATAAATCATCCCATAATCTAATCCCAATAGACCTATTAGGAGAAAGTCTCAACATTGGGATATTTTAAAATATATTCTTTATAATCAAATATGGCCTTCCCGTAAGTCCACTTACTGGCTTTTGTGCTAAAGCAAAAGACAATGCAATGACTCCTTCTTCTGTGGGAGGGCAGCTCTCAGACTGCTGTTAGGCATTTAACCCATTTCCCTAAATCATCTCATTTTCAAGCTGAACATCTCTGTCTTCTTCAATCACTCCTAAAACGACCTATTTATCGGACCCTAAAGTCGGCACGTTTTATCAGACTCCCGCCTGCCAGCATGGAGCAGGCACCCCATACGTGCCGGGTCTAAGTATAAAGTGATCTGGTCTCTGAAATCATTCTTGCTTCTCAAGATTCTCTGTGACGTTTCACCAGACCCAGCTCCAATACGTGGGACGTAATCCATGTAGACAGGACTCTCACCGTTCTTACCAATGAGCACAGACTACTGCTGGTTTGTGTGCTCTCGCTCCCTTTTGAGTCTCTCCACCAGGTCACCCCAACTTCAGAACAACCTTAAATCCCCTCTAACCCCCTGGGTCTTTATCGCCTGAGCAGATGCCAAGCCAGCTTTCTGATAAGCTGCTCCTTTGCCACCAACTGTGTGAACAGACAGGCCTGGCTTGACGTGTATCTGTTCAGTTTCGTACCTCGGTCATTTCAGGCAGTTAGAACCCTGATCCTGTCCCTGCCGTTAGGCATTCCTTCCCCTGTGTTGATCGTCCTTCCCACATGAAGAGAGAGCCTGAAACGTGCCAGGCTTTGCCCACAACACAATGACACGTCCTATGAATATCTATCCTCCACGGGCTGACCTGTGCTCTCAGCAGCAGGATTTTTTCATTTCCTTCTCTGCGTTAGAGTCCTCTGACCACTAACTTAGCTTGGGCTTTGTTAAGACGCCCCAGCTGCCCCGATTCTCTCATTCTTTTCCTGGCTGCCTGTCTGGATCATATCTTCCACCCTGTCTAGGGGCCCTTCATGTTTTCAGGAAACCTGAAAACAGAGAGAGAGGGCTTGAGTTACACCACTATCCTCTCCAACAGGGAGACCCGCCGGCTTTAGAAAAGCACATCAATTATGCACATTATCAATACCTGTCACGTCACCGAAACACCTCCTGCCTTCTCTCTGGCTCCACCTGAACCACACTGTGGTTGGGTTTTGGCACCCAGACCCTGCCATCCACACCTTCAGGTTGCAAATGTGCCTGCCCTGAATGTGTCATTTCACCAGTTCTAAAACCTCAGATGCCTACCTCGCTTGTAAAGTGTGGCAAAGCAGTGACATCCTGTATTAAGGAATCCTATTATTCTCCAGGGAGGGCGTGACCCAGGTGTGAGTTTGCTTGTTTTTCTTCTCCTCTAACCTGGAGGGCTGAATTTAGCTACTTCCTGTGGTGGTTACTGCTCTCTAATTGTTACCATCCTCTTTCAAGTTATATGGGGAACATGATGAAAAATACAAAAAGATGGGGCAGGACAAACTGCCTGGAATTCAGTGGTTCCCAACATTGGCTGCATATTAGAATATCTTGGTGGGTTGTTGTTTTTTTAATCCTGACACCAGGCCCCAGACCAATTAAATCTGAAACTGCAGAGCTAAGACCCAGTTAATGAGTCATTTTTAAAGCTTCTCAGGTGGTTCCAATGTGCAGCCAAGGCCGAGAACGACGACTTCGGCCTGACGGGAGACTGGGATGGGACCTGAGAAAAAAGAGAAGGCGTGGAAGGAATTTTAGTCGCTAAATTTAGGATCCATTGTTCCTGACACTGGGGACAGTGGCATGAGGTGTATGTATTTTTTTAAAGTAAAGAAGCAAATATGAATTGTTTCTTTAAAAGTTAATATTAGTTTTCATAAGGCATAATTATTGCTGGGAACACTGAGACTTTACATAATTAGCAACGTGTAAGAGTTATTTGAGGATCAGAAAAGGTTTTCCAAGAGCCAGTCAGCCAGATGTCCAACTGGAGGTAAATACAGCCTCTGGAGTTCAGGACGGGCGGAAATGAGGGTTAGCTTCCCAGTGGTTAGCTAGCTCCAGTGTTTTTCCGCTGGTGGGACACTGAGGTACTTGCAAAGTAGCAAACAATCTCCTGGACCCTTTTTGCCATCACCCATCTGTGTGTTGTTTACAGAACACGAGAAGGCCACTGTGAGAGGAGAGACTGCAGACGTTTCACCACAGCTTCGCAGCAACGCCAGCCTTCCTGGCTCAACTGTTCTATTGGTCACTCACATCTAAGGGATGGGGTTCGAGACAGACTGTGTCCTTAATGGATTCCACTCGGCTGTGATTCACGTCAGGATGAGGTTCCAGGGTAGAAATATTCACAGCTGGCAACCACATCTGGCCTCAGAGCATCTTTTTTACTTTGCTGCTTAGGGGGAAAAAAAAAAAAAAACCCCTACAGAAGCCAGTTGCTTTGCCTGAAGACACTTCAAATACATGCTAAGCCTCACTGGGCTGAGTCACAGTGCCCTCCGGCATGTACAATCTTTATGATTTCCTTGGCCAGACATGGGGCTGTATTCAGGGATTCAGAGGATGCTTCTAACTCATTCACAACCCAAGTCTCCTTCAGCACTGAGTCATCCCCTCAAATAACTGATTTCTCTTCCCCGGAATGAGACGAGTGACTTTAATCCATAATTTTCTTCCTCTTCTAACAACTTTTCTCCACCAAATTTCCACACTTAGGTTTCTTTTCCTTTTGCATTGAGACCAGAAAGTAAATCTGGTTTGTTTCTCTTGAAACAAAAAAGCACAGCTGGCGAGCCAGCTATTTTGAGTCATGAGGGCACAGTTCAAAGGCAGCAGCACACCCAGAGCCCAGAGCTGCCAGAGCAGCATCATTCTGCTGGTTTCTTGCACGCAGGAACTCAGAGCTTCCCCCAAGAAGCCAGCTGCCGCATGCTGGAGCAGAACGAACACAAAATTAGACTGGCAGCACGTCCAAGCCCTCCCCGACTCAGAAACCAAGATGAGTCCATACAGTACGCAAGGCGCGTGATCCACACCCGGAGTGGGTCTGCTGGATGGCGGGAAGCAACGTTATTAAGGTCACAACAGGTCCAGGGGGACCCAGCTGGCTGAGATGATCTGCTAGCAAGTTAAACAGAGACAGGAAACCGCGTGTCTGATGTTGTAAAAGAAAAAAATCATTTGTCTTCCTGCCAGCTTTAGGCCTGCAAACCAGAGAGGCTGTTTTCATTTAAAAGAAACTCAACAACAATGAGAAAGGAAAGAAGGAGCCTTTGTGGCTACCAGGAGTCCCTGTCTCCTTGTCTCCTTGCTCTCTGCCTCTCAGGGTCCTGTGGGGCCAGCAGGCAGCTTGTGGGTCAGCCAGGAGCATTTAACCACAGCAGGTGAACTCTGAGTCAGAGTGGTTTCTAGAGTCCTGGTTCCTAAGTTAACTAGATCTAACTGACGTATTTACTGATAGTTCCATCCTGTAAAAAAAAAAAAAAAAACTCATGCAACCTAGAGATAGACACAGTAGTGGGGGGAAGACCAAAAAAAAGTAAAAATGGGAGCTGGGATCAAGACAAATGGAAGGTAAATGTAGGAAAACAGGCAAGCAGGGGTGATGTCTGTATGCAAAGTACACGCCCACATATTTGCTAGAAGCATGACTCAAGCTTTTCTGGTAGTACTGTAGGGAGAAATACAACAAAACATGGTCATGTACATCAGGGGTTGGCCTGAAGCCTTGTTCTGTAGATAAAGTTTTACTGGAACATGGTCGCGTCCATTTGTTTACATACTGTCTGTGGCTGCAACAGGGGCTCTCTGGCCTGCAAAGCCCAAAATATTCATGAACTGGTCCTTTACCAAAGAAGCTTGCTGATCCCTGCTCTACTTGAAGCTCTATATGCTTCAAAGTGTCCTTAAGGTCAGACGCAAGTATGTCCTCATGAGGGGAATAATCTTTCCAAAGCAGAGAGCTGAGAGAAATTTCTCCTGGCTTCCTCAGCAAGGTGACAATACAGTGCGGAGAACAGCTTCCTCAACAGCATTCTTTACAGTCAACCTGTCCCTCTGATTCACAGGACTGTTGCTGATGATGGATGGTACTTACAGACGAGTCAGCAGAAGGAATTTTCAGGAAGGAGAATGCAACACGACATTGGTACAAAGTGCCTCACTCATCTGGCTAAATCCAAAGACAATACATTTGAATCTAGGGGAACAATGGTAACTCTTTACAGCCAAAATTTATCACATAGTTGTTCTGTGCCAGGTTCTATTCTAAGTTCCCTATATGAATAAACACATTTATCCTCACAAAAATCCTATTCAAAGTGAGCGCTATTTCTATCCCCATTTTTCAGAGGGGAAAACTGAGGTAAATTGGTTCACCCAAGGACAAACAACTCATAAATGGCTTAGCTGAGATTTGAACCCAGAAAATCTCACTGGGGAGAGCACGTCTTCTCAAAAGATGAGCATCCTGCTGAGCATCATTTATAAAGCTTGTTCCTAACAAGCCCATGAATGGTATAGCCTCTGGTTGTGCTGCTTGCCTAGGACTGGCTGAATGGGGAGTCTGGGCACAGATTAGCAACCAGGCTTGTGTCCACAGCCTCACATGGGGGTAAGACTGTTGTTAACAAGCACCCCACACACACCTGAACGTGGAGGGTTGATGGTACTCCCTGAGAAAAGAGACAAGATTCTCCAACTCTCTTGTGGACAAATGGTGGAGAACCAACTGCGAAATCTTGGGAAATTCACACCACTCTCCAGAAATCCATTTCTTTGTCAGTAAAATGAAAAGTTTGGACAAGCTAACTGCATGGGCTTCATTTCAGCATAAAAAAAGTTGTGACTCCAAAAAGACTAAGATGACAAGTCTTGGCAAGGATGTGGAGAAAAGGGAACCCCTTTGCACTGTTGGTGGGAATGTAAATTGATACAGCTTCTATGGAGAACAGTATGGAGCTTCCTTAAAAAACTAAAAATAGAACTACCATATGATCCAGCAATCCCACTCCTGGGTATTTATCCAAAGAAATGAAAACAGGATCTCAAAGAGCTATCTGTACTCCCATGTTCACTGCAGCATCATTCATAACTGGCAAGACATGGAAGCAACCTAAATGTCCGCCAAGGGATGAATGGATAAAGAAGGTGTGGTGTATATGGAATAGTATTCAGCCATGAGGAAGAGGGAAATCCTTCCATTTGTAACATCACGGATAGACTTTGAGGACATTATGCTAAATGAAATAAGACAGAGACAGACAAATACCTCATGGTATAATTCACATGTGGAATCTAAAAACAAAAAGCAAACTCACAGAAACAGTAAAACGGTGGTTGCCATGGGCTGGGGTGGGGGGCGGGGAATAGGGAGAGGTTGGTAAAAAGGTATAAACTTTCAGCTCTAAGATGAATGAGTGATGAGAATCTAGTGTAAAACATGGTGACTACAGTTGATAACAGTGTCTTGTACAATTGAAATTTGCTAAGAGAGTAGAACTTAAATGTTCTCACTCAAAAAGAAAAATATGTGAGGTGATGGATGTGTGAACTGCCTAGATGGAGGGAATCCTTTCACAAAGTATGTGTATATTAAGTCACCATGATGCACACTTTAAATATCTACAACTTTATTTGTTAATTATACCTCAATAAATTTGAAAAAATGCTAGAACGTGACATCAAAAAAAAGTTATGACTCTAGGAAACAAGGCAACACACCTGAAAGCAGTTAGCACAGGTGGACCAACCACAGCAGGCTCTCACCCCAGGGCAGAGACCATCGCTACTATTGTTCTAGGGCTCCATGGTCTGGGCCTTGGGCATGGCGCCAGCTCCCCTGCACTTCAGCTAAGGAAGGGGGTGGGACTCTGGCCTTGAAACCAAACTTTTCAGAGTCCAGGCTTGAGTTTAATGCTAATTCCCTTTCCCTCATGGCCATGGAACTTGCCATTTCCAGAAGAAGCAGTTCAGCTCTAAGTCAGGAGGAAAGGTGGGATGGCCAGGGATCCAGCCATCTGGGAGCTGAGAGCAGTCCAGAAGCACACCTTCTTCAATCTGCCAAATTACCATCCTAACCCAGCAGGTGATGATAACAAACAACTGAAGAGCAAACAGATTCAGGCCAACTCCTTTTAATGCCTCCCTATTCCTTGTCCAGGGCTCCCCCAGGCTACCAAACAACTCCCTTGTATCAACAGATCCAGTTCAGAACAACATCTTGTGAAATGCTTCTTGAAGGTATTCCTACATGTCTTCTTGCTTTGGGAAATAGTAGAGTATGATCCCATAGGTAAAGTATGTGAACATTACCACGGAAACCAAAGAAACGTTCCTGAAAAGGCACCTCATCTTCTCCACGTGGAGCTCCATGCCGGCACAAAGTTTGTAACGCATAGAAAAAATGACTTCACTATCGCTATGGAAAAACACCCCCATTTCAGTGGGGAGTTCTGTGACACTAAAGGACGGAGTAAAGCATATTTAGCTCATTTCCAAATGACCAGGTTTAAGACCAAATGTATTCCTCTTGGGCTGACTGAGCAGCTGGGCAAGTTACCAGCACGAAGCTGACAAGACCCATCTTTGGTTCTCTGGTTCCATTCCTAGCTGGGTGATTCACACCAGCGCTTTCACACTTCAGTGTGAGAACAGATCACCAAGGACACTGTTACAACACTGATAACGGATGCAGTGGGTCCAGGAGGGCCCTGAGGTTCTGCTCTTCTACCAAGCTGCCCGGCAATGCTGCAGCTGGTCTGTGGACACTTAGAGTAGCGAGGGTTCCCCATTCAGAGGAGGGGTTCTCCTCAGCAAGGAGTGCGCTCCTTATCTGGAGGAATGCGGGAGAATGGAGGCGCCTACTGTGTACCAGCTGCCACGCCGGCCCTCCCAAGCTTCACCTCCTTCAATCCCCACAGTATCCCGAGGCCATAGGTATCGCTATCAGCACTAAGTGGTCAACAGCGGCACAGCCATTCAATGAGGCAGCCACGTGGCCCAGAGCAGCTTTCTGCTGAGAAAAGGAAGACGGAGTGAAGCCCTTTGGCAAGAACAGAAGTGCGATCGCCCCAGCACTGACCTGAACGGCACTGTGAGTCCTCCCATTCGTATTTAGCCACCTCCTACCGTGATTCTGCGTCAAAATAGGAACAACGTGCCTAATGTGTGGTATTATCCGACGATGGAGGGATGTGGTTCGCTTTGATTACAAACTGTGGACTCGGTACGCTCCCCCTGCCTCTGTGAAGGCACGTGGAGAAGACAGAAGCTGCTCGAGGCACGAGTTAAAGCGACACAAGGGCTTCCCTGGTGGCGCAGTGGTTGAGAGTCCGCCTGCCGATGCAGGGGACACGGGTTCGTGCCCCGGTCCGGGAAGATCCCACATGCCGCGGAGCAGCTGGGCCCGTGAGCCACGGCCGCTGAGCCTGCGCGTCCGGAGCCTGTGCTCCGCAACGGGAGAGGCCACAACAGTGAGAGGCCCGTGTACCGCAAAAAAAAAAAAAAAGCAACACAAACCCCTCCCAAACTCTTGCAGCGCGGTACTGACCCTTGCAGCACCACACACAGGAGGTCTGAGTGGCCTGCTGCACACGGTGGTCAAGTCTCCACCGCAGACCTCAGTGCTGCAACACACCAGAGGGCCGGGCGGGCCTGGCTTCACATCTCAGGGTGAGCAAAAGTCCCCATCGGATATAAACCCCCAAATAATATCAGCAGCTAATAGTTAGGGCGCTGTCGTAAGCACTGCATGTAACAATCTAGCCGCACCCCACCCATCCCTCATTTTAGTTCCATTTTACAGACTAGGAGACGTCAGGTAACTGGCCCAATGTGGCAAAGCGAACAAGTGGTAGAATGGGCCTTAAAATTCCAGAAACCCACCACAGACCCATCTTAACCATTACACTGGACTGTTTATTTCGTACCTAAAACAAGCAGAAATCATCTCCTTGCCCGGCACTCTGCAAATGAAGCATCTTTACTGCACTTGGAAACCATTTATGAAATGAATAAAACTGAGTGGTGTTTTGGATTCTTCAAGGCTTAATGAGCGATTCTAGCCACATTATGATTTTGCAAAGTGGACATATCTGCAAGTGAACAGGGAGCCGTTAGCTTGGGGTCCCCACCCCCATCCTGGGCTCACTTTGGTCCAGAAGCCTGACAGGGCTTGTTTGACTGACAGTTGTCACCAGGACATCAATAAGGACCCAGACAAATGCCCTCTCTTCTAACCAGACTCGTAGGGCTTGGTGAGCTCAGGGGGAGATAATGACTTCCTCAGAATTCGACACACCCTTCACCAAGCAGGAATCATCAGACAGGACAGGGAGACCTGATTTTTGGAGAGCAGCTGGAAGAGCGGACCCCGGCCTCATTCTAATCTACTTTAGGGAAGCAGGGAGCCACCAGGCATAGCACAAGGCACTGGGGGGTTTTGGGGGAAAAGATAGGTACTGGTTCAAAAAGAAAGACAGCAAGGTCTCTTTAATTCCTTTGTTTTGAAACATTGGTTTCAAACTCATGAAAGCTGGCAACACCCTTCTGTGATTCACATCTGCTGAAGCTTGGTACACATGGCAGGTAAAGGAGAGCTGATTTACTCCCTTCTCCCTCAGTTCCTCAGAGCAGCCGCTGATGCCCCTCGGAATACAGACTTCAAACCCTGTACTAGGGACACAGACCTTGGTGAGAGTCTGGAGACCAAACCTGTAGCCCAGCTCTGCCACTAACTAGCTGAGTAACTACAGGCAAGTCCCCTAACTTCTGTGTTCCTGGCTCTCTGCCATCATCACCAGGGGACAGTAATCTAATCATCTTTCTGGGCCTTAAGATGATTATCTCATAGAATCTTCAGTATCTTCACTACATTCTCTGCACATTTCTCAGGTATAGAACGTAAAGGTGCTTCGACAAGGTGAACAAGACCAGAGGCATACAAACCATCACTACACACCAACCTCTGGGAACCTGAAAGGAGTGAAGATGGGAGGACTGGTGGCTTGTGTAGAGGCCCATCCTCCCCTAAACCATCTGCCAGGCTTCAGGCTTTATGCCAGGCATACAGACAAGCAACATGGAGCAGGAGAGAAAATCAGTGCTAAATAATGCAAAGAGTTGGCATTTGTCCCCCCCCCCTTTTTTTTTGGTAGACTAGGCCTGGGTGCTTATAGAGGCAAAGGAACACAGTGGTATCTTGTTGTCTGAGGCTGGGCTGTCCCACCTGTCCATTCTTTGGAGGGCTGAGGTCATGGCCTCGGTTAAGTAAACGGAAATCACCAAATACAGGAAGAAAGCAACCAAATTTCTAAAATGAGGATAAAAATCCCAATGATGATGGAAAAAGGGAATAAGGGAATTTACTGGGAGTCACAAAAATGTTCTGTATCTTGATTGTGGTAGTAGTTACACAGCTATATACATTAGTCACAATTCAGTGAAAATAGTATCTTCAAACGGTGGATTTTATTTTATGTAAATTATACATCAATGAATCTGACTTTTAAAAAAAATCTCAATGATATGATTTGCCAAGTTTAGGATTTTTATGCAGAGTTCCATGCAGAAAAATCTCTCTGGATGAATGGATGATCACAGACCAAGAGGAGGCTTTCTTTTCACTGTATCCAGTTTGTCAAATTTGAATTTTTTAATATGTACATATGTTATCTGTTTACAAAGACAGAGATAGAGAGAGTGCAAGAAAGAAGGAAATAAAAAGAGAAGGAAGGGGGGGAAACCCTCACAGAAGTTTTATTTTATACACATTTATACATTATGAATCCTAGCTATGCCGCCCACTAGTCATGGGATCCTGGACAAGGTGTTACAGTTCTCTGAGCTTGGTTTTCTCATCCATAAGATGGGGTTACTAGCAGTGCCTACCTCATGGGGTGGCTGTGAGATTAAATGAGGCCAGGCCATCAAAGGGGCTTAGCAACGCACGGCAACTACATTCCCTCTGAATGTCAGCTATCATTCATAGTAGCACTGAAAATAAAGATCTACATTTAAAGAGTAAATCTTGTGGCTCAACTTTTTTTCTCTCACATATTTAAGAAAAATGTAAGATGTAAGTAATCATTTTCCATTGTTTGTAGATCAGAAATCAACAAGAACAGAGTGCTATCCTAATAAAAATACTATACAGAACACTCCAGAGAGCTTTTGTGTTCACCATCTTATCTGACGTGGAGTAGAAAAATTAAAATTGCTTCAAGAGTTTTCCCACCTTATAAACCTGATCAAGGAGGTAAAAGACTTATATGCTGAGAACTATAAAACATTGATAAAGGAAACTGAAGATGATTCAAAGAAATGGAAAGATATGTGCTCGCTTCAGCAGCACATATACTAAAATTGGAACGATACTGAAATGGAAAGATAACCCATGCTCTTGGATTGGGAAAATTAATATTGTTAAAATGGCAATACTACTCAAAGCAATCTACAGATTTAATGTAATGCCTATCAAATTACCCATGACATTTTTCACAGAACTAAAACAAATAATCCTAAAATCCATATGGAACCATAAAAGACCCAGAATTGCCAAAGCAATCCTGAAGAAAAAGAACAAAGCAGGAGGCATAACCCTCCCAGACTTCAGACAATGCTACAAAGCTACAATAATCAAAAGAGCATGGTATTGGCACAAAAAGAGACATACAGATCAATGAAACAGAATAGAGAGCCTAGAAAAAAAAAAAACCCACACACCTACAGTCAATTAATCTTTGACAAAGAAGGCCAGAAAATAAAACGGGAAAAAGTCTCTTCAGCAAGTGCTGCTGAGAAAGTTAGACAGCTGCATGTAAATCAATGACGTTAGAACACACACTCTCACCATACACAAAAATAAAATCAAAATGGTTTAAAGACTGAAACATAAGACATGACACCATAAAACTAGAAGAGATCATAGGCAAAGAATTCTTTGACATAAATTGTACCAGTGTTTTCTTAGGTCAGTCTCCCAAGGCAATAGAAATAAAAACAAAAATAAACAAATGGGACCTAATCAAACTTACAAGCTTTTGCACAGCAAAGGAAACCATAAACAAAACGAAAAGAAAACCTACAGAATGGGAGAAAATATTTGCAAATGATGCAACTGACAAGGGCTTAATTTCCAAAATATACAAACAGCTCATACAACTCAACAACAAAAAAAAACAACCCAATCGAAAAATGGGCAGAAGACCTAAATAGACATTTCTCCAAAGAAGACATACAGATGGCCAACAGGCACACGAAAAGATGCTCAACATCGCTAATTACTAGAGAACTGCAAATCAAAACTACAATGAGGTATCCCCTCACACCAGTCAGAATGCCCATCATTAAAAAGTCTACAAATAACAAGTGCTGGAGAGACTGTGGAGAAAAGGGAACCCTCCCACACCGTTGGTGGGAATGTAAATTGGTGCAGTGTAGAAAACAGTATGGAGCTTCCTCAGAAAACTAAAAATAGAATTACCATGTGATATAGCAATCCCACTCCTGGGCATATATCCAGATAAAACTATAATTCAAAAAAGATACATGCACCCTTATGCTCACAGCAGCACTATTCACAATAGCCAAGACATGGAAACAACCTAAATGTCCATCAACAGATGAATGGATAAAGAAGATGTGGTACGTATACACAATGGAATACTACTCAGCCAGAAAAAAAGAACGAAATAACGCCATTTGCAGCAACATGGATTCAACCAGAGATTATCATACTAAGTGAAGTAAGTCAGAAAAAGAAAGACAAATACCATATGATATCACTTATATGTAGAATCTAAAATATGACACAAATGAACCTATCTATGAAACAGAAACAGAATCACAGACATAGAGAACAGACTGGTGGTTGCCAAGAGGGAGGGAGTTGGGGGAGGGATCGACTAGGAGGTTGGAATTAGCAGATGTAAGCTTTTATATATAGAATGCATAAACAACAAGGTCCTACTATATAGCACAGAGAACTATATCTAATATCCTATGAGACCCAGCAATCCCACTACTGGGCATATACCCAGAGAAAACTATAACTCAAAAAGACATTTGCGGGACCCCCCTGGTGGCGCAGTGGTTGGGAGTCTGCCTGCCGATGCAGGGGACACGGGTTCGTGCCCCGGTCCGGGAGGATCCCACATGCCGCAGAGCGGCTGGGCCCATGAGCCATGGCCACTGGGCCTGCGCGTCCGGAGCCTGTGCTCCATAACGGGAGAGGCCACAGCGGTGAGAGGCCCACGTACCGCGAAAAAAAAAAAAAGACATTTGCACTCCAATGTTCATTGCAGCACTATTTACAATAGCCAGGTCATAGAAGCAACCTAAATGCCCATCAACAGATGAATGGATAAAGAAGATGTGGTAAATATATACAATGGAATATTAGCCATAAAAAGGAATGAAATTGGGTCACTTGTAGAGATGTGGATGGACCTAAGGACTGTCATACAGAGTGAAGTAAGTCAGAAAGAGAAAAACAAATATCGTATATTAACACATATATGTGGAACCTAGAAAAATGGTACAGATGAACCTGTTTGCAAGGCAGAAATAGAGACACAGAAGTAGAGAACAAACATATGGACACCAAGGGGGGAAAGTGGGGGTGGGATGAATTGGGAGATTGGGATTGACATATATTGACATATATATACTAACTAATATGTATAAAATAGATAACTGATGATAACCTGCTGTATAGCACAGAGAACTCCACTTCGCTGTACAGTAGAAACTAACACAACATTGTAAAAGAACTATACCCCAATTTTTAAAAAATCCCATGATAAACCATAATGGAAAAGAATATATTAAAAAATGTGTGTGTGTGTATATATATATATATATATATATATATACACACACACACACACACACTTATGTACCTAACTGAGTCACTTTGCTGTACATCAGTAATTAACACAACATTGTAAATCAATTATACTTCAATTTAAAAAAAATTTTCATTCCTTAATATAAAGAAGAGATGGTGGCAGTAAGAGAAATGGACCCCAGAGTGTTCTTCCTAATACCTGATGTTGTAGGGGAGGAAACTATGCCCCTACAACAAATAGAGAGAAGAGAGATGGTTATTTTTAAGCATACTCCCTGGAGCATTTTAGAAGACTCTGAAATCACTCAAATATCTGAGTCATCAGCTGTGCTGGATTTCTTGAGTTGTACAATGAGAAACCACCTTTATGCTGATTATCTTACCTCATAAGGAAACAAACAGTCTGATAATGAATAAGAGGGAAAACATGAATGTGGGCCCATGATTATCACATGAGTTGAAAATACACTGAAAACTGAAGTCATAAATCCCTTAAGAGCTTAGAGTAATATACATATATATAAAATATATCCAACTTGCAAACCATTTATCAACTTTTATCCCCTTTGAATGAAATAAATTCTTCCATTCTGGATAAGCCAGTATGAAAAAGGAGAGAAAAGTTTCATAGGTGGTAACAAACATGTCTGGACATTCCACTATTAGGGATTAATTCCTTTGGCTTAGCCTGGGCCTTGTTTTTAAAGGTGAAGTACTTGGGGAAGGTTAACATGGTAAACCAGGATATCAAGGTTACCATGTTTTAGTGTGATTTAATCTAGTTACAGTGTCCCTCCTAACTCAAATTACATAAGAAAAATGAGAGACATGGAGTGCTTGTAGGATGAAAAAACAGGAGAGGGGAGTGATTTTGGTAAGTGTTGTGCTGACAAGATGTACATGCCTGCCTTTGTACACTGAGAACTTGGCACAGGTGGGGAGTGGAACAGGAAGGGAGGGAAACTGGCTGAAGGACACATGGAGAGCAAGAGGTGGGTGTGCAATGCCCATGAGCACCATACACAAAGCATGAGACTCATCACTTTCCATATTTGGGACACACACAGTAGCAGGGATAGTGTGTCGACCCAGCACTTGTGTTCCAAAAGGATTTTTTATTGAATTGGACCTGTTTGGGGCTAAAATAACCTTTCCCCATGCTGAATTTATATTCCTAAAACCAAGAGAATATTATTTGCATCATCAGCCTGGAAAAATTAAAAGGCTTATAATCTCCAGTGCTGGAGAAAGTAGATGGAAATTCATATGCTTATATATCTTCTGGGGGAGGAGAACAATTTAATAGTGGCTATCCAAATTTAAAATGTGCATACCTCTGATCCAGACATTTCATTTCTAGAAATCTATCTTGCAGAAATACTAGCACAAATGTATAAGATGTTTTTACAAAGATAGTCAATGTAGCATTAAGTGGAAAACTGGAGACACCTAAAATAAGCTACCAACTTATTTGGGAATAAGTTAAGAATGGTTAAGTCACTCATAGAAGATATGCCATATTATGCAATTCTGGACAACAATTAAAAGGTGTACAATATATCTACATATATTGTCTTGTTTAGAAGAGAAGTAGAAGTGGGTGGGTGAAAAAAATATTGCCAGGTAATATTTATAGTATGATCAACTGTTTGCATGGAAAGATGGATGAGTGGGTGCAATGAATGGCTGGACAGATGGACAGATAGATGGACAGACAGATGGACAGATGGATGGTGGATGGACAGATGGACTGGTGTTTGAGTGGATGGACAGATGGACAGGTGTTTGGATGGACAGATGGACAGATACATGCATAGATGAACAGAGAGATGGATGGACAGATGGACAGATAGACGAATGATGCATAGACAGATGGAGAGATGGATGGGCAGATGGAGAGATGGAAAAGTGGGTGGATGGATGGATGGGCATATGGATGATGGATGGGCAGATGGAAGATGGGAGGGAAGGTAGGAGGGAGAGAGGGAGGGAGTAGGGAAAGAGGGGAGGGAAGGAGGGATAATATTGGGTTGGCCAAAAAGTTCGTTTGGCTTTTTCTGGAAGATGTTACAGAACCCGAACGAACTTTTTGGCCAATAAAATATACATGATGGATAGAGACAAGTGTGCATGGATAGAGACAAGTGTGCATCCAACAGGCTATCATTACTGAGGTTAATGTACTTTCCCCTTTAGACAAATCCTTGGAGTATGTACACACAATAACTTGAGTTAAAGCAAGTCTCCCTCCTGAATCATACAGCCTCCTCCCAACTCTGGACCAGTCATTCTCGAACTTGAGCTGCCTCAGAATCACCCTGGGCCCGCACCCAGAGTTTCTGTTTCCACAGTCAGGGGTGGCACCCCAGAATCTGCATTTCTAACAAGTTGTCAGGTGATGCCACTGCTGCTGTTCCAGGCACTGCACTTTGAGAACCACTGCTCTGGGTGACACAAACTATTTCTCAGTGACAAATCATAACGTGGGCCCCGGGAGCCAGATTTGATACAGACCAGAGCCAACCCTGATACCCCTTAAGTCCCTCTTTCCAACAGGTGAAGGGGGTCTGATCCCCAGTGTAAGCCCACCATCCAGCACCAGCCAAGAAGGGATGTGCCCTGAGCCTGCAGACCATCCCGAGAGGAACACTCACCTTCGGAGAAGATGATGTGGTCGTTGCACTCTTCGGAGCTGCAGGAACACATGAAGAAAGTCTCTCCAGACCCCTTCTTTTCCTTCATAATACACTCTGGAGAAGCAGCGTCGTCAAGGACAAATCCATGGTAGGCGATCTTGGGGTCGTGGCAGACCGTCTCCAGTGTGATGTTCTCATCATTCTTTCTCCTGGGGTACAGAGAAGGAGGGGGTGAGTGTGGACCCACAGGGAAGCAGTCTGGGCTGTATCTCCATCAGGACATTGTTTCTAACAGCAGCGCTGCCTCCTGTTCTCCATCACTTACAGGTTGTCCCGTCACATCCTGTGCTTTTCCACGCACTTCAGTCTTTCCTTTGCTTATCTCACAACCCACTTAGGATCATAACATGAGGGCTTCCCTTGGAGACAAACCTGTCAGAGAACTTTACACGTTATGCCTTAATTAAATCATTAAAGGGAGGGCGTGGGGAAACAGGAGATCGCTAGGTCCTCGGGGTGACTCCAAACCTTCCATCCTGACTGCACTGTGAGGCTAGCCTTGCATCTCTAGTTTGTTGGACAGAATCTAGCTAAATATTACTCAGTCATAAAGAGAACAAAATTTTGCCATTTGCAGCAACATGGATGGACTTGGGGGGCGTTACGCTAAGTTAAATAAGTCAGATAGAGAAAGACAAATACTATACGATATCACTTAGATGTGGGATCTAAAAAGTACAACTAGTGAATGTAACGAAACAGAAGCAGACTCACAGATACAGAGAACAAACTAGTGGTTACCAGTGGGGAGGTGGGGAGAGTGGGAGGTACCAACTATTGGGTATAAGACAGGCTCAAGGCTGGGAATATAGCCAATATTTTGTAATAACTATAAATAGAGCATAATCTTTAAAGATTGTATAAAAAATTTAAAAGTAATACATTTTGGAAAAAAAAACACAAAACCCCTACCTATCCTTAACCCCCAAGCTATTGGAAAGTCTTGGCAAAAACAGTGGCCATGAAACAAAAGGACCTCCCTCCCTGCCCCCATAGTTGTGTGCCCACCTGTGTAGGTGGGGGTTTGTGTTTGGTTTTGGTAACAAAATAAAGCCGTGCTGAGTCCTCCGGGATCCCAGGGAAAAGCATGGTGTCCCTGCCTTGTGAAGCCTCCAGAGGCCCCGGGATGGGACAAGGAAGAAACTGTGAGCCACAAAGGAAAGCTGCTCTGCAGCCCTGGGGCAGCCCTTTCAGAGCCCCCTGCCTTCCACCCCCCACTGCCTATAGAACTAGAATCAGAGGGAGGAAACTCAACCACAGTACTTGAGGCTCCATAAGGTCCTCAACTGCTTCCTCCACTCAGTGCTGTAACGGTGTCTCCTGGACAGGCAGGGCCCACTGTGCAAAACATCTATGGGTACACTGGAGCACAGAAAGGGAGGATACAGTGAAATAAATACAGACTTCTTTGTCCTGCTACTGAAGAGGCTGTCAATATCTGCGACAAAAGAACCACAGTTATGAAATTAATTTTGGTTCTAAAATATTTCTATCCTTGGAAAGGACTTAAGCGTTTCACGTGGTAAGAGTGCACAACTGGCATTAGTTCAATAAATGAATGAGTCAGCGAGTGAATGAAAAGAACAGTAAAACTGATCGTGGGAGAGTACCACCACAGAGAGCAGAGTCTTTTATTCCCCCACTGGGCTCTTCCTAAGATAGCCTAGTGTCCGAGTGTGCGTGCCCTGGACACAGACTCTGAGGCTGTGAGATCTCTGGATCTCTGTGCAGGAGCTCTAGGGAGATTCCCCTGCAGGGGCCAAAGGGAGCAATGCTGCACAGAGAGGGGAGGGGGGTCGTGATGAGGCTTCTGCTGACCTCTGGGCAGCTGGGGGCTGGGATGGCCCATCAGAGCTGTCCCAAGCTGAGGCAAAGCAGTCAGGCGTTTGGGCCCCTGCACCAACCAGTCCTGGGATGCTGGCTGCTGGTACAGAGAGGCTGAACCTGCCGGACTCCAATGAAGCAGCTCGGGAAGCAGAGGGGAGGAGCACCCCTGGAGGGCTTGGGGTGATCCCTCAGCCCAGGGTGAGCACCTCAGGGCTGCATGGGCAGGGGTGCAGGACAGCATCCCTGGCACCTCCCTCTCTCCACATCCAAATGTGTCTTTGCCCAGAAAGGTAAAACTAACGTTCACTGTATTTAATCTTTAGGGCTGAGACACAGAGGGCACAGAGAGGCTTCCCCACATGCCCGCATCTTCTGAGACAGCAAAGCTTCAATGCCAGGGATGTGTGATTCACACTCCACCCCTTGGACTTGTACTGGGGTAAGGAAACTATCTTTAATGAAAAGAGCCTGTTTGGGTGCAGAAGTATGTTCTCACCTCCAGTGGATATTTAAGTAAAGACAGTCAGCAGAAAACAGAAATGAAGAGGAGCCTGGGGTCACCTGGTCTAGGGTCTGAGGCTTCCTGCCCCAAACCTGACAAGTGGTCCTCCATCCTCTCGAACTTGGTCTGACCCTTCCAGAGAAGGAAGCCTGTCCCACTGGCAGGAAACCACGACTGAGAAAATGTTTCAACTGACCCTGAGTGCAAGTCTGTCTGTCCCCTTGTAAATGCTGTGGGTCTCCTTCTGTCCTGCAGACTTCTGCATGACAAGTTTACTATTTCCACTTGAGAGCCCTTCAGATCTCTCAGCAGAGCCCACGTCCTCTTTACTGGACCAGCCGTGGCTAACTGCCCCCAGCAGCCCTCAGATGGCACGCTTCTGAACCTCTGATCACACTCGTGCCTCTGCTCTGGACACCATCTCTGTCAAAATCCCTTTTTCAAAAGCACCACTCAGAGCTGGACACAAGTGCAGCTGGCAGGTATGGCAAGCTGCCGTGACAGATCTTTGCTGTTAACATTCCCTTAGTTCTTAAGAACCTAATTCATGTCCTGGTACGTAGGGAAATGTGCCAGGGTTTCAGATTTATCATCAAGGCTGAGTATACACGGTCTGGAGAAAGTCTCAAAAGACTCCTTCCAAAAGGAGCGGGCAAGATATCTGGGTTTACATTCTCATTTGCAAATGGCCAGGAGACACAGAGGTTACTTTAAAAAAAATAGCTGATAAATTGAAACCATCAGAATAAGGCTTCAAAATGTTATATTTCATTAATGGATGTGTAGTTTTTTTATAAAATAAGGACTCTCTTAATGATCTCTATTTTTTTTTAATCTCTGGCTTATACTCCTAATTCATAACTATGAGTTAATCAAATGATTCATGAGCACCCACTGTGTGTGTGTGTGTGTGTCTGTGTGTCTGTGTGCGTGCATGCCTGGCAAGACGGGAGGATGAGGGAGGGAGGGAGGGAGGGGAAAAGGGAGGGAGAGGGAGGGGTGGTGAGAGCGAGGGAGAGAAGGGAATCTGCTCCAAGAGGAAGATGTGGTCCTACTCCCAGAGGCAGACGCAGTGTTTGGCCCAGCAGTGGTGTGAGGCACTGGCCAAGGCTTCTGACTAAGGGATAGGTTGTCTCCTGATGCCGAGTCGCTTCCCCCATTTTTGACAAGTGCGTCACTCTTGCAACAGCCACCTTTCATCTCCACGAAACAGGACTCAGTTTGTGTCAGAAGAACAAAGCTCCTGGCATCACTACGGGGATCCCAAGGGGTCTCAATTAAATGACTAGTAAGTGGCAAATCCCTCTCCTTGACACGAGGAATGGTTTCTGGACTTATAAATAGTCAAGGTGCATGTGTGTATTCGAAAATGTATAGAGTATCTCTAGAAATTACACTGAAAGACTGAAAAAGAGATGGTCTAAAGGGAAGGGAATTGGACAGATGTCGAAGTTCCGGGCATGGAGACACACGACTACGTACCACAAACACACACTGCTTATAAAAGGGGAAGAAAGGTGTTACAGGCGACCTTACCAGACAGCCACGCAGACCTCTTGCGGCTTCTCACAGATGGCCGTGATGCTGCAGTTGCTCCAGCAGGACTTCTGGCTGTCACAGGTGGACAATCTCACATCACAGAATTTACACAACTGCGGCAACTTGACGGCACCATTGTCGTCCGTGACCATCATGTCACTGTTAACTGGGAGGGAAAAGAGATGCATTACATGATTAACCAACATAATCAGCTGCCAGTGGATTCCTGATACGATGCAATTTCAAAGGAACCTGGTGTCAGAAGAATGGATGCAGAGAAAGGCCACATAATGCCTCCACATCAGATGAGAATTTGGTAATGAAAGCCAGGGCAGGGTGGAGATGGTTGGGATGGAGGAGGTTTGGTAACTTCTTGCCTTTGTCAGTGAGTGTCATCAGGCACTCTTTCTACAAAACCCTCCTCCTTCAATCCAGAGACAGCGCTTGCGTCGCCCCACTGCATGGTGCTGGGTGCTGGTGAATGTGCCCTTAAGGAAACTACAGTTTAGCTGGTGGATGGATATGAAAACAGACCAGGGCAGGGCAACCCAAAATAAAGAGAGGCACGGAAGACGTGGGAGCCAGACGAGAGTCACCACCACACGGGCAGAGAGGGGTCCCGAGGTGCAGAGCTGTGACGTGGGGAAGGGGGTCGGCCAGCTCGGAGGAGACCCTGGGGGTGAGGTGGGGCTTTGCCATCGCTTTCCTGACCTACACCCGACAGAGCTATCCGGGCCTTCTTTGCAAGAGCCTGGCTTTGACTGCTTCCTGTTGCCTTGAGGCAACTCAGTTGATAAAGTGTGTCTCCTAGACACACACACACAGGTGAGGCCTCGAGTCCCACAGGTGAGTGCCAGCAAGCTCCATCTCAAGGGTCTGCTGTCGGCAACCTCTCTGAACTCATCCCTCCCACCGCCACCAGCCGCCCTCTTATTCTTCACTCACTACCTTTTAAGACACACGGGCCTTTCCTGGAAGAAGCCAACTCCTGCCTTCCTCAGGCCTTTCCCTCGCTGTGCCCTTTGCCTGCCTTCTTGTCACCTTCCTGATCTCCGGTTAAATGTCACCTCTTCATCCTAAAGCAGCCCACAAGGAACCAACATGGGGTTTTGTTTGATCTTCTGCACGATCTCCATCACTCACTGGCTTCTGCTCCACCCACCAAAATGCAAGCTCCACGAGGCCTTCTCTGCCTTGTTTCCACACTGCTTCTCCAGGGCCAAGAAGAGGGGCTGTCACATAGAAGGCATCCAAACAAGTGTACTGAATCAATGGTGACTAGCTAATACACGAAGGAATGAACACAAGAAGCTCACATCTGGCCTTGGCGCCAGGTGGGAAGGGACAGGGAGCTTCCTCCCTCCCCTTGGGGGAGTGTCATGATACATACAATATTCACTCACATTCACCAGTAACACACTGAAGACAAACTGTCCTCAGCAACACATACCTGCATGCTGAGAGGTGCTAAAAAGGTATAACACCCCTTCCCTCTTTTTTTCCCTCAATGAGATCCTTTTCCATTGGCAATGGTGGTAACTAAAGGCATGAGTTTGGAGAGTGAGACCAGGCTATTGTCAACAAACGTGAACTCAAAGACACTTCTTTGCTAGACTAGGAAAGATTAAGCACCCAGACATCAGGGGGCACTAGACCAGACTCCATCAGGAAGCGGGAGGGTGCTTCTCCCAGGGTCACCATTGGAAAGGCCTGAGCAAATCCTCCTCATCCTCTCCTGTGTTAAGGGCGCTCCAGCCTAAGTCCCGATGCACAGCTTCCAAGACCTCCCATGGCCGCTCCCTGCCCGTGAATTCTAGTTTCTGTCACTGACACTTTGCCACGCAGACGTCTTTGTTGCTTGGGCATAGCACCTGTTTCCTGGGTCTCTAAAAATATAAACCTATATAAATTTAAGATTTGCTTTCTTGTGGTGCATTAAATATAGAAGCAAAAAAATAAACCCATTCATCCCTCTCAGGCCTCAAGTTCATTTCAGGAAGTGTATTTTTAGGTAACGAACTATTTTGAAATTCTCAATGTCTCCCAAACCAAGAGCTCTAACTAAGCTTAGCTAAAAATACAGGCCACAATGCTCTTTGAATCTTGTGTTCCATTTGGGACTAAGACAACAATGAATATATATATATTTTCTACAATGGTTAGATTTGGATCCATTTGTGAAACAGCTAATTTAACCCTTCAGGCTTCCCTACAAGACATGGGCAAGGCAAAATAAAAAAAAAACAAGCTAGGCCATGTTCTGTTTATTTGATTTTTTTAATAGAGTAGTTTCAGACAAACATCTATTTGCTGGTTAGAAAGTTGCTGTTTTTAAATATAAAATCAAGCCTCCAAGACTTGGAATTCAGCCTTCCAGCATTTTAGGATTTTAGCCTCTATTAGTGGTTATCAACTTTGGGGCCATGTTGGAATCCATCACTTAGAGCGCTTTAAAAACTCATGAAGCAGCCCCACCCCCCGGACATGCTGATTTAATTATTCTGGAGAGTGGCCTGGGCACCAGGTCTTTTAGAAGCTGCTCAGACAATTCTCGATTCTCACGTGCAACCAAGGCTGAGACCCTGACCTGGAATTAGTTGGAAACGACATAACTGGCACAAAACAAATCAGCACAAAAATACCCTCCCTGCCCCCAACACACAAACACATATATAATGTAGGTGACAGTGGTGGGGTAGCCTCTCAATAAAGCTGGAAGATGTTTCCTTGTGAAAAACACACACCTAAAGCCACGTGATTAGCACTTTGACACACTGCTGATGGAAAGGAGTCCTTCCCTGGGCTGGCAGATCCTTTTGTAACAAAAGCTAAGAAGTGTGACAAAAGTGGCAGAGTCAGGAGTGATGGGAGAGAAAGAAAAAACAGATATGACTGGTGCTGGGAGCTGCAGCGGCAACCACAGATGTGTTGACAAGTATAAGTGCTTTAGATCTGATGCTTGCGAAACACAATCCACAGGGAAGAGACAAAAAAAGGGTCATCAAAAAAAAGAAAGAAGAGAGAAAGAAGAAGAAAGAGGGGCCAGCAGGCTGCAGGGCTCAGGGGGCTGGGAGACAGGCAGATGCACAGCCCTGCTGCCAGATGGAGAGGCCCAAAAAGAGAAATCTCACGGCTGAATTCTGGGGGAAAGGCAAAAGGACAACTTGACTCACACTTGGAGGCAAAGGCATGTGGAGGGAGGGAGACGCATACAACAGAACTTGTCCATGTTAAGCACCTACTATGTGCTAGTCAAGGTGCTAAGTTACCACATAGAGCCTCCTGAGTACCCAGCGAGGGGGCCCCATTTTTCCCTTTGTTACAGTAAAAGCTACCACTGCTAAGGTGAGCAGACTTTTTAGCTTGACCAGCTTTTTTTTTCATTGGAAAAGTTTGAAAGCCTTGACACAGGGCATAGTCACTGCCATGCCCCCACCCCCACCAGGCACTCCATACTAGCGGACCCAGGAGGCTCCTGATCTGGATGATTCCACCAGCAAATAGCATCCAGGCTCCACTTAAGGCCAGTGTTGTCCTTTGTGAACAGGTGCAGTGGTGGGATAGAGAGACAAGTGCAGGAGCATGGCTCCCTTCACCTTTACTGGGGGTCACCTAATCTTGATAAAGGCTTTAAGTGCTCACTTTGAGGCGGGGGGACAGCGAGAAATGCATACAAGCTTTTGCTCATGGTTTCAGAGGCTGGTTCACAGATTCCCTGAAAGCCCATAGCCCCAGGTGAAGAATCTGAGGCCCACCCCGGAGTCCCCGCAGGTCACTGAGAACGTGCTGGATAGTTCAAGGCTAATCAGAGTGGGGGGCAGAGCCCGTGGGGCAGAACGTGGGGGGGACGGTGATTCACTCCACTTACAACTGCCTCTTGTGCCTTCCAGTCCACAGAAGAAGCTACCATCATAGCAAACAACATCGTATGCTTAATACATAATTTTCGTGAAGCCAAAGGAATGAAGAGTTAATGCATGCACCTAAGTAGCCAGGGACAAAGATATTTCTCTAAACAATAGCATAACAAACACCACCTAACGAACCCTATAGCCAACCCCAAACAACTTCAAAATTCCTTCCAGCGCAGGTTGGAAAATTACTCTCCTAAGTGTCTTCAGTTAAGATGAGCTCATATTAAGGTGTATTTTCCTGCCTAGGGATGCTCTGTGAGCAACTAACCATCCTCAGTGAATTTTCTACCTATAACAGACAAATGAGCTCTTTGTAACGTTCTCCAGAATGAGAAGATCTCTCACCTGGAAAGCCATCCAGTAGAGGAAGTGAATGAGGACGGCCTCCTCCAGCATATGACAGTATCACATGCCCCATCACATGTCACTTCCCTTCAAACAGACCCCTGAGTAACAGCAAGACCTTCCGTCTAGATCACACTGCCTTCCTCATTTTAGGGCACATTTTCCCCAAACTCACTACCTAGAGACAGAGGTTCCGAGTCTTGAGAATAAGAACTAAGTAAATGCTTAGCTATGTCTATTTCTGGAATAGTACTACTGTCTTTGAAGGTCATAGATGAGCAGCCTAATAAAGGTTAGATTATCCCAGATAAACATTAGGAATTTTGCATACAAATTGTTACTCCATAACTTTGGAATGGTGTCTACTATTAGCTGAACTATTAGGTAAAGTCTCAAAATTCCACATATAATCCCAAACTTTGGCAGAAATGCATTCATGTATCTTTGAATTCCTGCATCTATCTACTGTTGTTTTATGGCATGTTTTGGGGGCATTTAGGAATTCATTTATTCCACAAACACCTGTGGATGTCTTGCTTTGTGCTATAAATTTCATAGCAGGATCAGTAAAATTGATATAACCAAGTGCAGCATCTCAAAGAATAATCCACGGCAACTGGTAAACAAAACTCACTATGACTCAGAGCAGTGCTCCTCAGATATTAACAAGCACACAGATCCCTTGGGAACATGTTAAACCCACTGGGGTATGTGTATGGAGTGTACTGGCTCATGCAATGGTGGGGCTGGCAAGTCTGTAATTTCTAGTGCAGGCCGGCAAGCTGGAAACTCAGGCAGGAATCAGTGCTGCAGTTTTAAGGCAGAATTCCTTCTCCAGGAAACCTCAGTTCTTGCCTGTAAGACCTGCCAACTGATTGGAGGAGGCCCATTCACATTATTGAGGGTAATCTACTTTCTAGAAAGTCAACTGATTGTAGCTGTCAATCATCTACCTTCACAGCAACCCCCAGATTCGTGTTTGATGAAAGAACAGGACACTAGAGCCTCGCCAGGCACTCGCAGGTACCATCCACGGTAGGACAGCGACTCTGTCCTGAGCTGATACTGATGCTGCCTGTCCATACTTTGGGCAGGAAGTTTGCAGAGAACCCAGTTTGTGGCTGGCCATGATTTCCCTTTCTCCACTCATTCTGGATCTAGCAAAATCAAATACTGATTCCCCCTCATCATTTTTCCAGGCATGGTCTCCTCTTACAGTTCTTTCCACCTGCTCTTCTCTTGCTCCTGGCCTTGTCAACGGTCGTGGACCCAGAGGCTCTGATCACCATATGGGCCACAATGGAAAGACTTGTTCTCGGCAAGGTTTCTTTTTTTTTTTTTTAACATCTTTATTGGAGTGTAATTTCTTTACAATGGTGTGTTAGTTTCTGCTTTATAACAAAGTGAATCAGTTATACATATACATATGTTGGCAAGAAGGTTTTTAATTGCAGTTGGCATTTCAGAGTCAGACACAGAGACAACCATCTGGCAGCCAGCCGCCATGGTCTGCGATGCTGGAACAGACACCCATGGCCCCTGAGACCCGGTGGGACCAGTATACTGGCCTGTCACACGTGCCATCCCACCCAGAAGCAGCCAGTCAAACAACTCACAGGACCCTTCATGACTCGTCATGAAAGAAAGCCATTCCCCAGCGAGTCAAATAAATTGGCCAACTGCTAAATACAAACAAATAAAACAAAAAAAAACCCTCGTAATTAAGTCAAAGATAGTTTAGGAAGATTTCCCTTCTCTGAACTTCTATTGCATACTTGGAACTTCTAATACAAGGCGATACCTTATTAGTTTTTAAGTTGTATTTTAACCCTCATCCCTTAAATAATTATAAGTAAATTGAAAGCAGGAAAGGAGGGGCTTTTCTCCAATGACAGTCCCCCAAAGTCTCTGGGAACCAGGATCAGTACTGGAGAAACCACCACGAAGGTAACTGGGAGGCCAGAGCCTGGTTTTGAGAGGCACAAGAGGACAGAAAGGCATTTGATTGGGAACAGAGCATAGACCAGGAGAGGCTGAGCAGAATGGGGGATCTAAACAATCTAGGGGCAGGATCTCTGAAGACAGCAAATTATTCAACAAACACGCATCCTCTTGTTTTACAGATGGACAGAAGGTGAGGCACACAATGTCTGAGGTGTGTACGCAGGTCACTGCATGGCTTGGCCAAAGCTGGATTTAGAACAGGCAAGAAGATAGACGAGGCACAAAAATTGTCCCAGCAGGAGCACAACAGGCAAGAACAGAATCCAATTTTGTCTGTCTAATCTCATAATAGGACTATTCCCTTCTAAAAATGAACTGAAGAAACTCAATGCCTAGTTTAAAAACTTAAAAGTCAAGGGCTGGTGAATAAACCACTGAATCTGGACAGTTGTAGACCCTCTTAATAAAACTCCAGCCTAAATTCACTGTTATGTAGGTAACTGTGAATGACCTGGAAAGGAGGGAGAGGTGTGTGTGTGAGCGTGAGAGTGTGTGTGTGCACTTACGTGTATCATTCCCCACCCTCTGTGACTTGTTCAACTGACGGAACTTAGCTTTAAGGGTTTCTTTTTTTTTTAGCCTTTTTGGCCCATAAGTTTAACACTTCACTATGGATGGTTTTAAGAAGAACTGTATAAACATAAATTTGTAGCAAATTAAGGAATTAAGGGATGTTTCAAAGGGATTAATTCAATACAGTACTTTAAATGGAAAACTTGATTGTTCCTTTTTTAAAATTTATTTATTTATATTTACTTTTGATTGTATTGGGTCTTCGTTGCTGCACACGGGCTTTCTCTAGTTGCGGAGAGCGGGGGCTACTCTTCGTTGCAGTGTGCGGGCTTCTCATTGCAGCGGCTTCTCTTGTTGCGGAGCACGGGCTCTAGGCACACGGGCTTCAGCAGTTGTGGCATGCGGGCTCAGTAGTTGTGGCTTGCAGGCTCTTGAGTACAGGCTCAGTAGTTGTGGCACACGGGCTTAGTTGCTCTGCGGCATGTGGGATCTTCCCGGACCAGGGCTCGAACCCGTGTTCCCTGCATTGGCAGGTGGATTCTTAAGCACTGCGCCACCAGGGAAGTCCCTTGATTGTGCCTTTGAACTAGGGTTTTTAAATTTTGATTTACAAGGAAATATTAAAGGAGTTATATATAGTATAAAACAAGCTGCAACTGAATGGAAAAATAATTGCTTTTTCCAGTGACAAACATAAAATAACTGAGCAGGAGTTTCACCTGCATCTTCCCTATTTAACACTCCCCGGCCCCTCTAATTCCAAATAGCTCCCAAATAGGCATGCTCTGTTTTCTTACTTATCCCTGAATTTCTTGGATCACTAAGGAATGAAATTGCAGTTTGAGTTCTCAAACAAGTTGAATTTGCTTTTTTTTTTTGATATATGTCCCAGAATCAGGTCACATATCAGGTAACAGAACCCAACCATTTAAAATGATTCTTGCAGATGGAAATATCTATATTGTTGCCAGAGGCAGCATTTCAGAATACAGGCACTTCTGCCCTGTTCAAAGAGTTGAAACACTTTTAGCACTCTCAACTTTAATAGAGATCCTTCATCTTTAACAGGGATCTCATGGATAAAACACCCTTCTGAGAGCTGGACAGAGGTGAGCAGTCTGCAATAAATACCACCATCCACACACTGCCAATTTTAGTTCATCATTGAGAAAGTTGATTTTAACAGTGCATTTATCTGGCAAATCCTAACTGTAGGGTTTTTGAAATGAGCCAAAACCCAAGAGCATGCAGGGCTGGGGCTGAGGAAAAGAGGAAACAAGTTGAAAAAAATGAAGCCATATCAATGCACATAGGATAGTTCATCAAGTGAAGATTAGACTGTGGCGCTAATTCATAGTCTGTCAAAATCATAACTTTCCTGCTAGGAAGGGCTTTAAAATTGGCCCTTTACATAAAGTAATAGTAACTGAGAAAACAATTCTGCCTCAGTTGATATGACTTGGATGGTGGACTGTAGCAACAAGGAAAATAATCCAGAGATTATTGAAAATAAAAGATGATTAACTAACTCTCTTAGTGACAGTCAAAACAACATTGGTAAATAGTCTGATAGAGGCAAGATAATGAGCACAAGATTTATGGAGCATTATCGCATTCCAATTCAGCTAAAATCATTTGTTACTTACCAAAAATATTAACCAACATAAACAAACATGCATTATTTATCTGCTCTGGAAGAGCCTTCAAATTAACCCTTTATGGAAAGGTTGGACAGATAGGGCATGGTTCTTTTTTCAAGATGCTTATGATCCTACAGGAAATAAAAAACTTGCACAAAAACGATTTTTAGCAAAAGAACTTTGGAAACAGTTTACCCAAAGATATGCTTTTCCATTAAGTTATTTATTTAGGAATTAAACAATACTTTAACTCAAAATGCTGAGGCAACTGAATGCAAAATGCCAGAACTAATACAAAATCCGATAAGAAGGGATTTTTAAAAAGGTAGCAACTATTTGAGAATCAGAAAAATAGGCAACTGGGTTGAGCTGTTTGCTTCAACTGAGCAAGGAATTTGGTCAGAATGTCAATCTCCTGTGAGATCCAGCTTTACATTTCTAAATTTCTGTGGTGGCTTTTCCCTACCTCTCTTCCAAAATGGGCTGCAGTGTCCTGATGCAGGCCTGGTGCCGGAAAGGTTTTTCAATTACAGTTTTATGAAGTATGTGAAAATATCAGTCAGAGCAGATGATTCCCATATCTGTGATCTGGAAAAGGACTGAAACACTACTGCACTCGGGAGAGATACTCCTTCAGATGCTGAGTCTCAGAGGCTTGGTTTCTGGCAACGAAGGAGCCTGGGGCTGGACCAGGCTGGGAGATGGTGCAGCCCAGCCAAGATCGCTACGCGGGGGTGGTGGGCGCGGACAGCCCCCAGATGTATCGTTTGGCTTAACTTCTCTTCTTTTTCAAATGTGAGCCAAATTTGAAAATGAGGCGATGTCACATGAAAAGCTGGATTTCCAACTCCACTTAAGAAAATAAAAAGACTGGGCAACAGTGGGCAACATCATCCCATGACAACCATATCTGGCGGGGAGGGGCGGTGCCCCCTCCTTAAGTCGGCCTCATCCCCGCCGCTCCTCTGTGTCTCCTACCCCCTGCCCCTTTGGCCTCCTGAGCCTACCATTAGTGAGTATTTAACATGTCCATTCAATTCTCTCTTCCCGTATTAGAGGTTTCACAGGAATGTAAAAATGCATGATTAACTCTCTACTATGGATATTTTCCAATATGCATTTTATTCTCTAATGTGGATACTCACATTTCAGTTCAAGGAAAAGGAAAATTTTCTACTTTAGAGATCAGATCTGTGTGGGACAAATGATAATAACAACAACAATGACCATTTCTATTATCACCATTTATTGGATGCAAACCAAATGCTTAGTCCAGGGCTAAGTGCTGTAATGATTAGTTCATTTACTCATCACAAATGCCATGTAATTTTGTCATCATCATTTTATAGATGATTAAGGGTCAAAGGGGTGAAATAACTTATGGAACGTCAATGAGAGACGGCCAAGGAGAGACAAAGCCACAGGTCATATGTAAGCCCTCATCCCTCCTGATACGAACAAGAAAATAGAGATTCCCCTCGAGGTTTAAGAGCAGAGCTGTACACTCATTCCAGGTGAAGGCAAAGACTGAGCGTGGCCAGCTGGAGTTGAGGGGAGCAGGTGGGGTGGGGGAGCAGTATGTTTCTTAGAAGACAGCTTTGGTCCTCTGCAATTACTTCACTTATTTTATTTTAGGATACGTCTGTAATAAAGGCAGGTTAGTGAAGTCCAAGAGTTCTCAAGTCAAAGCCTTGAGTGTGAGTTCAGGTTTGGGGGCCAGCCAGCCACTTAACTTCTCGGAACCTCCATTTCTTGATCTATGAAATGGTACTCTTTAGGGTCAAGACAAAGAGAAAACATGCTTGACGTACATGTGAAAACTGTCTAGATGGTAAAAAGGGCCACACAAGCACTCCCTGGAGGGAAAAGGAAGAGGGCAGGCAATGCTCTCTCTCCCAAAAGAAAATTACAGGAAAGGCATGACAATGACAAGACAATTAAGAGGCTGGTAAATCTATTCCCACTTATCAATAGAATGCAGCCATTTGATGACTTCTAGGAAATCTTTCAGGACATCTGAGTAAACAGACAAACTGAAATATAATAACTTTTGTTACTGCGATGATCCAGAGCTTTCAAAGAGATAGAATGAAATCAGTCATTGTTACTGTAAAGTTCCCAGGAGTGCTTAGGGTCTTTAAACAACCCTTCTAGAACCAAATAACCTGGTTTTAAAATATTGTTCATAACCAGCTTAGGTCTCGCAAATGGGCAGTAAGCTGAAGCTCAAGTTCAGTTTTCCAATCCTCTGCTGACCTTTGCACAACATGCAACAGGTCAGAGCGGATCTGCTTTGGCTTTGCTACACCTAGTATGTTACCTGACAACGTGCTGATAAAATTATTGAGTTTTGACACTCAGAGACGGGGAGGCAAGGAGGTGCCTTAAGACTCTGGAATTCTAACATGTTGAAATAAGCTTATGTTTGGCTTTCTTTGAGAAAGAAAGAAAGGAAACAAAACCAAGACACTTAGATTCACAGCTGACCAGAAAACTGGAGGACACCGGCAGCAACTTTACTAGATTTTTAAGCGTCTAGTTAAGAAGGAATGCCATTCAGATGTATGGAAAGCAACAGTCCTTAATCTCTTCTCCTTGAGGCCATTTAGTCTCCTAAAACTGAATGAGGGGCTACTGCTCTCCAAGTCATACTGGAGAGCTGTCCAGGCTGGGAGTGAAGAAAGCTCTAGATGACAGTCAGCTGGCTCCAGGCTCCAGGGCAGTTAGCCCCTCCTCTGCCAGTCAAATACTGGGTCGAACACGATGATTTTTAAGGTCCTTTTCATTTTGGAAAATATTCACAATTCCACCCCCAAAGTCATGAAAGCTGAGTAATTCAAACATGTCCTAGCACTGACCTGGCACCCCTACTTAAATAGCATGAGATGCCGTGATTCCGTTTATATAAGAAAAATGGCTTCAAGACTATCATTTTATTTTGTTTTCTCTGCTAATGAAGAAATCCACTCTGTGCCACTTCTCAGCACGCTGATGAAGGACCACATCCCCCCTTCATGTGCACAGACTTAAACCTGATCAGGGCAGCTGACCAGTCTTCCAAGAACAAAACTACTGTGTCATTCGTGCATCATAAGGTTGGAAGGAAGGAAAATGCTGTCAGGTGACAGGGGATCACTTTCCATTCAGCCCCCATAGTCATTTCCTCTAACTTTACAGGGGATGTGGAGGAAATTCTGATTTAGAACAGACACTTTAAAGTTTCAAACAACAACCTTCAGCATTAGAAACATCTGTGGTTACCCTGGATCCCTTCTCTGGGATCAGCGTGAATGATAACCATTAATAACAGGTATGGTTGTACAAAAACAGACGTTTGCTTGCTCAATGCCTTGATTACGTGTGACAAACAGTTAATGAAAGATGGTATGGCTGTTCCCATTTACAGAACAGGGAAGTGTTTAAATAACTAGCTGAGGCTGGCAGCTTCATGAGGGCAGGACTGTCACCTCTCTTGTTCCAGGACTGACATCCTCAGCCCAGGTCGGCCACATACTCGGGGGTCCATAAATGTTGGCTGAGTTAAAGGCCAAAATTCAAAATCAAGCTCCTACCACGATGCCATCTATTTAAGGCTGATTCTCCCCAAAATGCAAATGAAGGAAAAGAAATACAGTCAATTTTAAGGAAATGAAAGTAAAAAGCACTCCTAGTCTCAGCATTATGTTAACAGGGACCCAATTCTAGAACTTGTGTGTAGGGGGTACTTTTAATGGATTAGGAGCAGCCAAACGACCCTTGACTCGCTGGCATAAGAAGAGCAAAAAGCATGCAGAGATTCAGTTTGGTTTCTAAGATAACACCGCCCACTTTTAAACCTCCCCCTACATGTTGTTCAAGCAGAGGAAGTGAAACGAAAAAGAAACAAGTTTCAAGCATTGTTAAGCCTTCAAGAAAGGACAACAAAGTGTAGGAAATCTGAAACAAAATCTGAGAATCTGCCCTTAAACTGGGCAACTTGGCTTGTTTTCTCACAGTGCAGCTGGATGAGAAAGTGAGGGGGTCTCTGCCCTTCCTGGGCGTCACGTGTGGCTGTCATGACCTGACTGTTATTTGCAGTAAACAGTGTGAAGGGCTCTGGGGAGGTAAGTGGCTGCGATCTGTATGCTATCTTCCGATGAGTGAGAAGTCAATAGCCCTCCCAGCCCTGACAGTCCCATTCACGCTGTTGAGAAGAGAAAGCAGCATTTACATGATGATGTTTGATTGTCAACAGGCTGCAGTAGGGTCAAGATAGATCCCAGCACTCATTTTATTTTATTTTACTTTTTTTTTTTTTTTTTTTTTTGCTGTACGCGGGCCTCTCACTGTTGTGGCCTCTCCCACCATGGAGCACAGGCTCCAGACATGCAGGCCCAGCGGCCACGGCCCACGGGCCCAGCCGCTCCACGGCATGCGGGATCCTCCCGGACCGGGGCACAAACCCGCGTCCCCTGCATCGGCAGGCGGACCCTCAAGCGCTGCGCCACCAGGGAAGCCCTATTTTACTTTTTAAATTCATTTTAACCAAGTCTAGTTGATTTACAATGTTGCATTCATTTCTGCTGTACGGCAAAGTGATTCAGTTATATATATATAAATTTTTTTAAATATTGTTTTTCGTGATGGTTTACCACAGGATACTTAATATAGTTCCCTGTGCTATATGGTGGGACCTTGTTGTTTATCCATATTATATACAATAGTTTGCATCTGCTCATCCTCAACTCCCACCCCTGCCTCCCTCTTGGCAACCAAAGTCTATTCTCTATGTCTGTGAGTCTGTTTCTGTTTTGTAGATAAGTTCATCTGTGTCATATTTTAGATTCTACACATAAATGATATCATATGGTATTTGTCTTTCTCTTTCTGACTTACTTCACTTAGTATAATAGTCTCTAGTTGCATCCTTGATGCTGCAAATGGCATTATTTCATTCTGTTTATGGCTGAGTAGTATTCCACTGTATATATGTACATCTACTTTATTCATCCAGCAGTCATTTTAATACGGAAAAGTGAGAACCACAAAGCCCTGGAAGTGCGTCTTCTCACTTAGTACTGGAATCCAATGGGCTGCTCCCAGCTATGGGCGATGGCCACCTTTACATACTGAAATACCATTCAGTACGAGGGCTAAGGGTGGAGTACACAACTTCAACTATGAAATGCTGTGAATTACCTTTGATTAGGAAGTCAAACTACAATACTTTCTAGTTCTTCAGAAGACTTTTTTAAGCAAGCTCTTGTGTGCAGCTAACTTTGGCATCTTTGATTTGCAGTCAAATAATCTCATTCATTAAACCTACCCAGTGCTGGAGTGAAGGCCAAGATGTGTAAAAAGCTACATAGCCCCAGAGGTGACCGAGAAAGTACCTTCTGACTCCATTTCACAGTCTCTTACCCACCTTAGTCCTATCTTTTTACCAACACCAGTGGAGCTGCAGTCTGGCTCCTTTTCTTGTGGAGTCCAATATAAAAACGTGTGTCTATAAATGTAAAAAGAGAGAAGTAAAGATGAGAGACGGTGGGCGTGGGGAGGTGAAAAGCGGCCTCTAGTTTTAGGGCATTTGAACTCGCTGTTCCCTCCAACCAGAACGTTCTTGCCCCAGACATCTGCCTTTTTCCGACAGGGGTATGACAACCATCACTCTCTGCTCACTTGTACACACGGACTTCATGCTCCAGAAGCGTGAACACTGCCTGGCACGTGGTAGTTGGTCCTCCATAGACACTTACTGTTTCCAGTTTTCTGTTTCCCTTAGTCTTCTGAAGTCAAGTTTCATATCCCTTCCTTAGGTTCCAAGAGAAACCTTCTACCCTCCTGATAAATTCCTCTCATTTGCAAAAAATTAATACGTATTTGCTGGAACAGGCATAAAAATATGCTCACAGAGGAAATAGGGGAAAAAGATGTATTGGACCCAGGCATGGAGGGTATAAATAGTCATGGCAGAGTTTAAAGAAAATGAAAACCTCAAGGATTGGTTAATCAACATTAGCTGTATAAAGAAGTCAGTTCAGAAGTCAAAGAGCGATAAACAACAAGGTCCTACTGTACAGAATGGGGAACTATATTCAACATCCTGTGATAAACCATAATGGAAAAGAATATGAAAAAAAATTGTATATATACGTATAACTGAATCACTTTGCTGTACAGAAATAACACAACATTGTAAGTCAACTATACTTGAATAACTTTTTTTTTTAAATTATTTTTGGCTGCATTGGGTCTCCGTTGCTGTGCATGGGCTTTCTCTAGTTGTGGAGAGCGGGGGCTACTCTTCATTGCGGTGCGTGGGCTTCTCATTGCAGTGGCTTCTCTTGTTGCGGAGCATGGGCTCTAGGTACGCAGGCTTCAGTAGCTGTGGCACGTGGGCTCAGTAGTTGTGGCGCATGGGCTCTAGAGCACAGGATCAGTAGTTGTGGCACGTGGGTTTAATTGCTCCGCAGCTTGTGGGATCTTCCCAGACCAGGGCTCGAACCTGTGTCCCCTACATTGGCAGGCAGACTCTTGACCATTGTGCCACTGGGAAGTCCCTTCAATAACATTTTTTAAAAAGAAGTCAAAGAGAGTTTCTTTCCCAGGAAGAGCTGGCTCACAAAGATGGAGGACCAGGGGCAGCCATGAGAAGGTGCTTCTTTCAGACGCACTGTTCTGAAGTTCAAGGACATTATACGGGGCTGCACTGTGTAACCTGGTGCCAGGAGCACACACGGCTGCTGACATTTTGATTTAAATTAACTAAAGTTAAATAAAATCATACCTCCAGTTTCAAGCAGCACTAGCCATTTTCAAAGGCTTAGTAGTCACATGTGGCCAGGCTAGATTTAGAACATTTTTCATCACAGCAGCAAGGTCAACTGGACAACACTGATCTAAAGAAATCCAAAACCACCTGGGTTCCTCAGCTTCCAAGGAGCTCTGAAATCAAAGGCTCCAAGGGATATGGAAGGAGAAGCAGGGCAGAGCCAGCACAGAAGTCCCCCAGGAGAGATGTGCATACCGGCTACGATGTCCTTGGAAATTAAAGCTCCATCCTGACTACCCTGACTTCATAAGGAATGTGTTTTATATTAAACGACTGGCCATCTGCAGTATTACAACTGAGGGAGGGACAGAAGACAGTCAGGGATAGGGACTAGAGTTCCAGAGTAAACCCATAAGCTGTGAGTGGCAGCGCAGAAGGTTCCAGAAGTGAGAAAAAAATGGACCAAACTAGGTTTGCAACAAGCTGGCACCTGGGAGGGCTCGAGTCAGCTGGCGCCACCTCTCAAGATGCAAATCCCTCTACCCAAAGGCAATACACTGCTCACAAAATAAGGCCCATCTGACTCCTAAGGTACCAGACAGTTCTTATTAAATCCCATTTCAATGGCTGGAACCAAATGCAGAGCGAGGCACACAGATCATGTTTCCATTCAAAGCCCACATAAGCCTACAGCAAGGAAATGAACATTTCAGGAAAAATACTGGCCTTTTTTTTTTCCCCCCAAGGTTTGTGGGAGGGTGTAAGTCACAGCACGCCAAAGAAGGGTGAGTTCCCAGAAGAACACAGCAGAGAGGTGACCAAGCGGGGAGAATTTATTCACAGGGGAAAAATCCCAGTGCCCTCCGGGAAGCCACTTCCACTGGACGCTTTTGAAGGAAGCTGAACCCAATGAAAAGCATTCCTTCAGAGCAAGTTTTCTCCCTGAGATTTCTACCTGCCTCTTTAACTTCTCTACCTGGTTTTCCAGCAGGAATGGTTTATGATCCCTACCTCTCCATGGGCAGAGACCTTAAGCATATTTTTCTCCTGCAAGACAACACTATTTGTCCAGCCCTTTAAAGATTAAAACTAAAAACACAGATAATAAAAGAGCATATTATAATTAGAGTATATTGAAAAGATGGTAGTATAATTAGATTGTATTGCTATTGAGTATTTCCATAAACATTAGGCTATCACGGATCCAGGACAGAGACAGTCTCTAATTCCAAAGGACAGGAATGCAAAGGTACAAATAATTCAATCTGTTCCCCTAAGAAATGACCTGATTATCCTCACTGGAAGACTTGAGGAGAATGGGAATTTCAAGGATATGACTGTCCTGTCCATTATGGTAGCCAACAGCCCCATGTGGCTATTTACATTTAAGTTAATTGAAATAAAATAACATAATTCAGTTCCTTAGTTGCACCTGCCACATTTCAAGCCATATGTGGCTAATGGTTACCACGGTGGGCAGTGCAGGTATAAGATATGGTCACCACTGCAGAAAGTTCTACTAAACAGTGCTGCTCACCAAGACAGCTAAATAATTTGTCCCAGTAACATCATGGAGATTATGAAGTAAAAAGCTCCCTGAATACCAAGTTTCTGGGCTATTGGCATCCTTCTCTAGTGAATTCCTTGCAGAGGTTTATGTATATTGTACAATCAAACCAACCTCCCTGGGCTCAGGCCCATTCAAATGGCATCAGATATAATAAAAGGATTCCATTGAGGCTCTCCTCAATTGAAACTCTAAATTCTTTAGATTTCTAAAAGTATGAAGTGCATGTTTGAGTTACCCGTGGTGCGGACATGCCAGGAAAATATCTATGAGTGAGACTTGGTAAAAGAAAGTGCTCTCTTGGAATTAATGAATCTGTGCCCTTGTTTGTTTTTTCACACCATATTTCAGAGGAGTCAGCAGGCTGTGCGTGGAGTGAGGTCTAGATGGAACCTAAGGATAGGTGGGGATACCAAAGGTTCTGGGACTCTTAAGAGCTTCCCTATGTATCTTTTGAGGTGCAATGAAGGAACTATTGTTTTAAAAAATCATGAAGTGTTTGGGGAAGGGAAGGATTGGGAGTTTGGAGTTAGCAGAGGCAAACCATTACATATAGAATGGATAGACAACAAGGTCCTCCTGTATAGCACAGGGAACTATATTCAATACCCTGTGAAAAACCATAATGAAAAAGAAAAAATAATATGTACATGATAACTGAATCACTCTTCTGTGTAGCAGAAATTACACAACACTGTATATCAACTATACTTCAATAAAATTTTTTAAAATATATTTTTAAAAATAATCATGAAATGCTACTGCTGGTGGAAACCTAGCCCCACCATGGGGTCAGAAATAAGGGTCCAGGAGCTGACTCGATGCGTAGGGAGGTTGTGACGGGCTCCCCTGCCTTCTGCTCATTGCAGAAGCATGATGGGAAAAGAAGAAAGGGGTCCACTGCCTGAACATCACACACTCCTGGCCTTGCAATGGTTTTAGGATGACATGCCCCTACTTATGATTTGCTAGTGACTGGAGAATTAAGCCTAAACAACACGGCCTGGCATTGAAGGCCTCCATAATCTGATTATCTTTCTGCTAAAAAATCCATTATTAGAAACCCTTTGATATGTTAACGCCTTCTGCCTTCCTCACCACTGGCATTTCTACCTTCTCCCAAGATCTACTTGTGCAAGGCCAAGGGATCACCCCCAAGGTGCCTGCCCAGGCCCCGGAAAGAGTTCAGTGCCTCTGCCAGCAGCTGTGAGCTTGACTGTGACCAGGAGAATGGCTTCTCCAAGGAGGCCTGGTGTCCACAGCAGGCTGATGCCCACTTTGGCTGTGGTCGGGGAGCTGGAGGACGGCCTCTGTGTGTTCGGTGGGCACACATCACAGGCAGGCGTCTTCCCAGCTTCCCGTTTCCTTGCAGCAAACGCAGACGTGTGACCCTGGCTAACAAATGGACAGTGGTGCCACTGAGTGGTACTCAGCCCTTCAGACGCAGGTCAACCGTTTCCCCCTTTGGAAGGTCATCGATCTCCAACCCAACCCAGAGAGTTCTGCCTCCTTTGGCCTTGACTTTTAACCACCTTTATGGTGAGGTAGGCCTGTATTTACCCCACTCTGCAGGTGAGCTTCCAGAAGTAAAGGGATTTTGATTCTCCTACAGCTCTATAACAAAACCTTGCTCTTGTTATACAGGATTTAAAGTCAGAAGATGTGAGCTTTTGAACCTAAAAAATGGTACTTCTTTGCTAGGAGACATCAAGTAAGTCCCTTGGTCAAATTCTCCATTTGTAACCTAGCTGAGTGGTTTCCACATGAGAATCATCTGGGGGATCTTTTGAAACAATACTGATGCCAGGGCCCGACCCCAGGGCAAATGAATCGGAACTGTTAGGGGTTTGGCTCAGGCATCTAAAAGCTCCTTAGATGATTCTAATGTGCAGCCAGAATTAAAAAAATAAATACCGGTTAGGGAGAATTTCTTCTATATGGAGTGAAGAACTCACCGGGGACAAACGTAGGGCGCAGAGACGGAGGCATGGCAGTACCGGACAGAGGTGCCAGGCCTACCAGCCATGTTTCCCCACTTGGCCTGCTGTTAGGAAAATCACAGACTGCACTAATACTGTACCTTATTATAAATATATACAGGTAGGGTCAAGTCCAACCCAAGCAATCTTATGTGACTCATAAAAAATCTTTTGGGGATGAGGCAGGGATCATAAACACAACGGCCCCAAGGCATTCGTTTGCTATTGTGCAAATTCCTTCCAGGAAGATCATTTTTAGATTAATTTTGAAGCACAGATTTTACAATTTACTATCATTTAAAGGGTGGAAATCCTCTGCCAATCACCAAGGGGACAATAAGCTTAAAGGAAGGTCTGTTTGAAAGATCTGAGGAGCAGGCTTCCTGAGAAAGCTGAATTTCTCAAGTGTTCTGACCCCGGGAGGCAAAATGAATAGCGAGTTCAAGGAGACAAACGTGAGAAAGTTTATCTCCCTTTAGAGAAACTAGCAAAGAAGTTAATAAGATATACAGTTCCTTAGATGAGAGTTAACAGTTGTAGATAAGCTTTTCCTTCAGAAAATCACAAAGCTAAGTAGATAAAACACACAAAAAAGATAAGTTTTAAGTCAATATGTTCCTGCAATGTAATTTCTCTTCCTAATCTTTGTGATGTTTTTCTTTTTCATTCTATTTAAACAAACATATATTGAGCACCATCTATATGATAGGTCTAAAAAAGGATCATTTCTGAAATGTTCAAAATGTGAGTATTTTCCTTAGTACAATTACATTTGCATTCACAGGAATCAGTATGTAAAAACAATAATTTTTAAAAGGATTATATAAAAGGTATTATTCCAGAGGATTTACTACAAAATCTCTTTAAAAAAGAAAGTGCAGGGCTTCCCTGGTGGCGCAGTGGTTGAGAATCCGCCTGACTATGCAGGGGACACGGGTTCGTGCCCCGGTCAGGGAGGGTCCCACATGCCGCGGAGCGGCTGGGCCTGTGAGCCATGGCCGCTGGCCCTGTGCGTCCGGAGCCTGTGCTCTGCAACGGGAGAGGCCACAGCAGTGAGAGGCCCGCGTACCGCAAAAAAAAAAAAAAAAAAAAAAAAAAAAAAAGTGCATAAAAGGTAACTCTGAAATGTATTATAGTTTGAAGTAAATCTCTCCAATTTTAATACAAATTCATGAACCCAGTCATTATGTAAAGAAGCTCATCTGTTCTAGGAGACATTCACTGAGGAGGAAGGATCAGAATGATCTGTGGTCCGGAGTCCAGGAAGTCATCCTGATGGATCCGGTGGGGGAGAAAAAGAGGTCCATGTGACAGACGGGGCTGCTTTAATGCGTTTCCTTAACCGAAATTAATTAAAACAACAACACAACCCAACTTCTTTTTTTATGTTGTGGGGGAAATAACATTTATATAGAGCACGGTGCAGGAAGCAGGAATCTAAATTAGCTTTGCGTGCTGGCAGCCTGAATAATGCTTCTGCCAAGAGGTCATTTTTTTTACCAAATCCTTTCAAAATGTCACAGTCACAGGCACAGTCTTCGCTACTCCTCAAGGTATAACTTGACTAAACATTACATGTCTAATGTCACTCGTGTTCTGCCAGTCTAAACAATCCTGTTGTTCTCTCCATCTTTTTCAGGCATCCATCTTTATGAAGATCTGTGAAGGATCCCCAGACAGTCCTTGACCTCTGGGCCTTCCTACATAAAGACCCCCATATCCCTGACCATGTCATGCACCTCGAAGCTCTGGGGAAGAGAAAACTTACAGGACTGGGGCAATGGCCACAGGTTTTTATAAATGGCAACATCTGCCTCCTGACAATGGTGACATAACCCTCAGAAAGCAGACCGCATGGTGTTTAAAAGAGAAACTGTCCCCACAAGAAAAGGGGAAAAAGAAAATGACTCACGACATAGTCTGAACTCCAGTAAGACTGGTGAACAAAACCCTCAAAGAAATGTCTGGCAGAAGGTAATGCTCCAGTCCTAAATGCGGCTTCTCAGGCTCAAGGCAAAACAACGAGGCTTCCGATGCCAACCCTTCCATCCCCTCTTTTGCAATTCAGTTACGGAAACATAAAAACACAATGGGACCAGAGTTTTGATCTTATATTTACTTAGAAATTAAGCGGCGAGGGAATACAATGACTAAAAACAGTAAAATGATGAAAAGACAAATGATACTTTATGATGCCTCAGGTGGTTTCACCTTTCTGGGCCTCCGTTTCCATGCATGTCAAATGGGATGACTAGACTCATCTCAGAGGGTTGTTTCCAAGGTTACAGGTGACAGGCAAGGGAAAGTGTTTTAGAGATAACAAAGCGCTCTATGAACGTATGGGATTATTAAAAAAACTATTATAATCAGACATGGTCAATATGTTTTCTTCAAAGTTATCTGACTAGATTTTTTCCACTGGTGTTCTTTCCCCCATCAGTCTCAATGACAGTAAAGTTATTCAAATCACTTCTCTTTTCTGTTTCCCTGGCACTAGTTTTCCATCTGCCTGGACAAGTAAGTAAATGACTAGTTTTACAACGTTTGTTGTGCTTTTAGTTTTCAGTTAACAGCTATTTTAACAATGAAAGACACAGTATATGTTCCCAAGAGATATGCACCAGAGGGCAGTTGGCAGAAATGTTCGCTGAAATAGGGTCCTTCCACTGCAGCCCTGGTCGCTGCTGATAAAAGGCATGCAAGCCCATAGTGTCCTGAGGTTTATGCGGCTGCTTTCAACCAGCACAATCCTCAACTATCCACCCTCATCTCTTGGTTTTCTTATAACTTCAAGACTCTTCAACTGAGAAAGCATGATGGCCATGTCTGCTTCCATGGGCTTCTTGTGTAACCTGGGAAGATGATTTAAGAAAAGTGCCAAGACTTTTCGGGGGCTTGCTCCAAAACCTCTCCTGAACATAAATTATTTTAGAGTATGGGTCATCATCAAAACAGACCATTGTATCAGAGGTCAGGTATTGTCTGGGCTTCATTTTCCAGAACTTAAAGCTAAATGTATAAATAAAGACATACAGAGAAGAACAAAACTGCTTTGACTGGCAGAACACAAGTAACATAGACACCTAACATTCAGTCCATTCCTTTTACACAAAAGAAAAGCAAAGCCAATAGGCTTAGAGCAGAGGGGGTTCAAGTTCGTTGGAGCTCCAACAGTTATTCAAGAAGTAACCACTGAACTGTTAAGAAACCAGATTCCCTCCTGGGCCCCGAAGACACGAGAAGCATCTCATTCACAAACTGGTAACAGAAAACACTCTGAGTTTGACAAACTGCTTTGCAAAGTGCTGAATAAATGTAAGTGATTCTATAATTGCCACAAACATCCCCACCAACACCACCATCAAAGTCTTGGAAGATTCATGTTTTCAACAGTTTTGAGAGCTCACCAACCATACATCAAATTAAAAGTATTCTCTGCCGATACAGATGTAGAGAACAAACGTATGGACAAGAAGGGGGCAAAGTGGTGGGGTGGGAGGTGGTGGTGGGATGAATTGGGAGATTGGGATTGACATGTATACACTGATGTGTGTAAAATAGTAACTAATAAGAACCTGCTGTATTAAAAAAATGAATAAAATAAAATTCAAGAAAAAAAGTATTCTCTGCCTAGTCAGTGCCACAGAAATATTAAGACACAAATTTCTTATTTCGCCTCCTTTTCCCCCATGGATAAAGCAGAGAGGGCCTTGCTAATGCATATCTACATAATTTTATGAAGTCTGCCCCAGAATTTCCAGAGGAGGGTTCAGGGGTGGTGACTCGGCTGGAAAGGAGGGGAGACATGTCTGGAAGCCGTGCTGACCCAGGAAGCACACTAGCGATGGAGCCTAGACAGCAGGGGGCTGTGGAGACCACAGTGATGGAGGTGCTGAGACCTTCCAGGCCTTCTTTGGAGACCCATCCATATTAAGCGCCCATCTAAGGCAGCCTTCTTACCTAAGTCTCCTGAGCATGTGCTGTTTTACCAGGGCTTTCCCAAAAGTGCAACCAGGAGTGCCCCTGTATGTGGGATGTTTTGCATCAGGCAGGTGGAAGGATGTCTTCAGCCACTCTCCACTGCCCCAATACCCCTCTATTCAACGGCCCCTTCTCCAGCCATCCCAACACAGGAAATAACCTACGAGTCAGAAAATGAAAGACAGGACTGGCAAAAAAAAAAAACAAAACCAAAAAACAAAACAACAACAACAAAAAAACCATCCTAAGTCAGGTGGTATGATTTGCTTTCTGACTTTTCCTGGCCTCTGCGGTCATAACACGTTGAGCCCTCTAAAAGATGCACACAAGAAGATAAATGAATCAAAGGCAGGCTGTGATGGATGGAAAAACAACAGGCCTCCACACCCACAGACTGCAGCTCCCCTGAATTCAGAGAAAATAAAGGCTGAACACACAGAAAACCTCCACTGTAAAGAGCAACTTACACAAATCAGAACGTTCGAGATTTCCCACAAGCCCATGGTTCTCTCACACACCACCACACATGGCTATAAATAACAAAGCCCTTGACGACACACTTGGGGGAAAGGCAGGCAGTCTAGCAAAAAAAAAAAAAAAAAAATCTTGTCACCCCCATGTTGGATTTTTTTTTTTTTTTTTTTTTTTTTTTTTTTGCTGTACGCGGGCCTCTCACTGTTGTGGCCTCTCCCGTTGCGGAGCACAGGCTCTGGACGCGCAGGCTCAGCGGCCATGGCTCACGGGCCCAGCCGCTCCGCGGCATATGGGATCCTCCCAGACCGGGGCACGAACCCGTATCCCCTGCATCGGCAGGCGGACTCTCAACCACTGCGCCACCAGGGAGGCCCTCCCCATGTTGGATTTATAAGCACTGTCCCTGGCCTTTAAAATCAACGAATTCCAAACAGCAACAATCTTTTACTGACAACTCCAGGAAGAATCAGACAGACTGTTCTCCCTCAAAGAGCTTTCCTTCTAGGAAGGGAGTTAAAACACACACACGTCCAGCCACAGGGAGCCGCCCGAGAGGAAGCCAGGCCTGATGGCGGGGCTGTGAAGGGGAGAAACAGGACAAATCCAACTGCAGACCTGACAGAAGAAGTGGGGTTCGGCCAAGCATTGGTTCAAAGGAACAAAGGTGCTGCAGGGCATGAAGAGAGAATGGGAAAATTGTGGGGAGCACAAGAGTCACAGGTTAGAAAAGCTGAGTAGAACCAGGGCCTGAGGATGCACGAAGGCAGAAAGGCGGCTGGCACCATCCAGGCCTCTGGTGATCTAACTTATGCCGGGGCCTTTCTCTGTGTCCTAGGAGCCAGGGATGCAGCCCTGACCTCAAAAAGGAAGCAAGGGCCACGCAATCACCTAGGATCCATGGAGAGGATCCACAGAAGGCTTCTAGCAGGTCACCTATTCAACATGACGTCTGAGGGGCAGGTAACTGATGGCGACGTATTGTGTATTGAAGAGATGAAGGGTGTCCATAGGCAGAAACCAACGAGGAGATCCCTACAGATGACAGAAAACAGGAGTTCAGACTTGCACTGTGGTGGCATAATTTAAGAGCAAAAATACATTTCCTGTAACTATGTTCCTGTTGTAAATAATGTCTGATTAAGAGATTCTAGGTATTAAAATTTGAAAGTTATTCTGATAAATAAGTTGAGATCTGATGGAACAGGAAGCAACATGAGACCAGGTTGCAATGGGAAGTGTTTTCTGTCTTTGTTTTTGCCAAGTAAGGTGTCAAAAGAAAAAAAAAAGTCAGAAAATAAAATTATTTGGAAAAATCAGAAAGCAGTTGTGAGAACCGGTTGTTGCAACTGACAGGGACCCATACTTCTTGAAGACAAAAGTAACTGAGGGGCAAACATGGCCTTATGTTGAGTAAAATACAGAAGCTCATCAGTGAGAAAGCCAGCCATGGGGCTCTCAGAACAGCCTAAAATTAATGTTGAAAGATTCAAGAAAAACTGAGTCCTCACTGAGCACTGACCAAATAACTTTCTCAAGACAAAAGAAGATTTTTTTTAAAATGTTGAAAAGTAGAACCACTTCCTGAAAAACCTGACATTAATTCAGTAACCTAATGAGACAAAATTTGTATACAAGGGCGTGCAACATATTTTAAGCAATGCCGAGGTGTAATAGCTCCAAACTGATTTAAGGCCTACATATGTCAAAGTGGTCTGTGATTAAACACCTAAGGAGTAAACATGATGAATGGTGTGAGTTCAGCAGCAGAGAAAAGGATTCCTGGGAGCTACATTTGGTGGTCAAGGGACAGTCAGTGGAGGAAGCAGCCAAGAAGGATGCTTTGGGAAAAGAGATGGGTTAAAACCCACTCATTAACTGACTTGCCCTCAGCAAATCTCTCTCCTGCTAGCCTTAGAGCATTACTTATCCCCAGTTAAAATGGGCCCCATAGCTGAGGAGGAGTCGAAGCACCTTCATAAAACGGGCAGCTACCCTTCCTTGAATCCTTCTCTTCCTCAGTGACAGAAACAAGTCTGATCTGACACACTGAAATCTCTGCACTTGACACCCCTGTGGAAAGGTTTTCATGCTGTTACAACAGTGCTTCTCAAACTTCAATGCACACACGAATCACTTGGGGGTCTTGTTAAAATGCAGGTTCAATGCAGTAGGTCTGGGGAGGGGCCCAACAGTCTGCATTTCCCATAACCCTCAGTGATGCTGATCCTGCTGGCGGCTGGACCACCCTTTGAGTAGTAAAGTACTGGAGCATCTTTAGTTGCTGTTATCAGGGGATGGTAGAAAGGCATCATTTTTGAGCTCAAGGTTCGGGCCTCAAGGCATACTATAAGTCATAAAAAGTAGATGTGAAAAGGAGAATGAGGCTCCTGGAGAGTGAGAAAGTAGAGCCAGCAGGGCTGCAAGGGGAGGGGATGGAAAACAGAAGAGGGCAACAGAGGAAAAGGCTGGCTGGCCCGCTGCTCATTAGAATAAATAAGAGGTGACAAGAAAGAAATTATAAGAATAAAAGTAAGAGTGCCCAGGGTGTGTTGAGAGTGTTAGAAGGTATTTTACAAACAATGAACTTCAAGGGATTCCAAAATAGTGAATACAAAATGTTACTATTGGGTGTTTTTGTCCCTATTCACATATGGTCTCTTTTTTTTTTTTTTTTTGCCTAATACTATGGGTTTTAGAGAATAAAACATAAACGTGAGCTGTAACAACAAGACCGTCATTCAAAGCAATAGTTAGAAGATTTCTCCACTGCTGACTATACAGAAATGCGATTACAGGACTCACAGCTACTCCCCTGCTTAAAACAGCAGTCTGAAATCTGCCAATCTGGAGCAAATTCTGTCTTTTCTGAGAATATTTTAAGAAAAGAGGTGGAGAAATTTTTGAAAGGCAAGACAAGACTATATTCAGACAAGTTTCCTTTCTTTTCCCCAAAAAACATAGAAGCTCCTTTAGGGCTTTCTTTCTTTTCCTAGACATAGCAAAGCATTTCATAATTCTCTAACTTAGGAAAACCCTTCACAGACATTCTCACCAGCTCAAAGAAAGGAGAGGATGCAAACACTGTAATTAACCAGAGGGAAATGGTATTCCCACCCAAACCAAGACAGCCTTTCTTCAGCAAGGAGAAAGTGGGAGCTGCAGTAAACATGCTCTTTAGTGAGGATGTCTGCTCAGGCACCTGCACTAGGGACATTTCAAAATAAACGTGGCTTCTGTTCCTTTCTTAAACAGCAGTTGTCTCCAACAAACTCCAATTGGATGTTTGCGGTATTTGTTAGTTCCAACCTGTGATGACGTTCGATAGTTTTCTATTTTGATTAGCTAAGGATTATGTTTTCTAAGCCAACAACAATGATTTCCTTTACTAACATCCAGAATGAAACATTTTGGAACATAAAAAGCTAAAAATCTCATCTAGTTTAGTGCTTGTCACTATACACAGAAGAAAAATGAGACCTAGAGAGACCAAAGGAGGTAACTAGGTCCCCCCAGACACCTTGATTGCCAGTATGACAGGATTTAATCTTCACCAGCTGTCTCCGAGGCAGATTCTTAATCTCAAACTAAGGGTCAGAGCTGGATTAGATCATTCAAGATCAAGGTTTTGTGATTATTACATATTTGCAACTTCTTTTCTGTTTGGTATGGGGCCTCTAAACTAGGAAAATGATGAAGAGTTTAGGGAAAAAAAACGTTTTGGTTTGGTGATGTTACAATGCAGACTCCAGAGTATTTGGATGGGGTTGAGGGTGAGGAGTACTTTGAATTTATTTTCTAAGCCAACCAGCAAATCCCGCCATTAGGCATGCAGTCAGGTCTTGTGGAAATCGAAGCTTATAAATTTCAGGGGCACTCGTTGAGAAAAAGAATATAAAAATTAAGAATAGAAATTTAGGGGCTTCCCTGGTGGCGCAGTGGTTGAGAGTCTGCCTGCCGATGCAGGGGACACGAGTTCGTGCCCCGGTCCGGGAGGATCCCACATGCCGCGGAGCGGCTGGCCCCGTGAGCCATGGCCGCTGAGCCTGTGCGTCCGGAGCCTGTGCTCCATAACGGGAGAGGCCACAACAGTGAGAGGCCCGCGTACCGCAAAAAAAAAAAAAAAAAATAGAAATTTAGGTATGAAAGAGAATATTAAGAATTTAGAGTGGCATCTTACATATTACAAATTTTAAGAAGCTGCAGATACCACAAATATAAAAGTTAAAAGAAAACAAATATTTTTATTAATTAACTGCCTGATACACCTCTGAAATATTATTGCTACATTTTTTGGTTACATTCTCTTTGATCACCTCTTCCAATGATATTTCACGATATTCTCTTTAGAGAAAATTTAAAATAATTCAACCTTTCCTCTAGAACTGTTGATCAGAATTTGTAAATTTATTCTTGAGATAACTTGGAAGTTTTTTCCAGCTTCATAACTCATTATAAGTAATGTCATATAAATGTTTTGGGTTGCCTCTAAATTTGGGAAAACCTCTATGAAGTTGCTTTTACAGGTGAGCTGTAATATTCAGGGCATCGCAAGATGTCTTAAATATTCTCTACCTTGATAACACTCATTAACCACGTTGCCAGGGCCCCTCCCAGAGCCAGGAGGGGGGCCTGCACCAGGGAGAAGCCTTGAGGTTCCATCCACATCATGGTAAATCCACCTTGGCACACCATATATAACCCCCACCTACTTATGCATCCTTGAATTCCCCTAATTCTTCCAAATAAAGTGCCTGTTCTATTCAGCATACCTACTAAATTCCTTGATGGCATAACTATGCCATGATTCAGCCAGGACTGTATCACCTGATGTGTATATTTCATTTTCCAATCAAGGTCACAAGACAGGCCTAACGTTTGACTACCTGGTGTATGGATCAAACGCTATTTTATTTACCTAAAGAAATTACATGGGATAATATACGAAAAACACCAAAGTCTTAGAAAAATGTTGGATCTCACCATTATTTCTCTTAGCCCCTAGAGTCTCCCAGCACCCATGCTATAATGGAGAAGTGGTTTGTATCAATCGAGGCGGTCTAGGTCCCCAAAGCAGACCATCTCGGGTTCAACCCCAGCCTAATCATTTGCTAATTGAGTGGCCTTAATTTCCCTGATCTCTAGAGGACTTACAATGAGCATTATAAAGTCGACCGTGTAGAGTTGTTTGGAGGTTAAACAATACACGTGAAGCGCTCAACATGGTCCAGGCAGCAGCAGCTAGTGCAGCTACGATCATTACTATGCCTTATCAGGAAACCTGCCCACAAAATCTCTCGAGTGAAGCTTCCTCGAGATAGTAACACCATTCAGAGCGGCATGAGCCACTGTCATCTCCTTCCATAGGAAGCTTCTGCAGAGCTTTAGGATCACCAGCCGTCATCCACAAAGCAGCAGAGTGAATTTCCTGCCACAGCCAATGAATCCTCCGTGACGATTTACAACTTTAACAGATAAAGTGGCAAATATTGAAAATACGAACCTGACTCTGTATTTTCCTTCAAAGACACTCATGGTTGTTCTGCCAAGCCCCCAGCTCCCTGCAATGCACAGTTTTCACAATCCTATACCTTGTATAGTATCTTAACAGCTTTTTACTTCTTTATCTGTTCTGATATTCTTGTTTCCTTAAAAAGGCTTGAGAAGGCCATGGATCACTCAAATAAAACATTTACAGTAGGAGAAGAAAACATCCAGATAAGCTGCACCTTCTTCACCCAGAGGAAATGCAACCAAGGCACTGGGAAATCTTAAAGAAACTATAAGTGAAATCCTGGATAGAACAAGTCAAATGAATACAGCTGAAGTTTCCTGCAGGAAAAGACAAGCCATGAAAAACTGAATTTCCCCAAGGAAATACACCACTATGATTACAGCCAAACTCTTAGCTTTTTCATTAATGAGCAATCTCTCTACTCCAGGGAAAATAGGATATAATCAACAATAACTAATTTTGTACCTAACACCTCTGCAAAGGCGTGTTGTTGGTGCAGATCAATCCCCAGCGTTGGAAGACCCAGGGCGGGGGGACAAATGGTGGCCCACAGACCACAGGTCAGAATATTGAAAGTTATAAGTCACACTGACAAACTGTTCGATAAAGTAGGTTTTATCCTTCTACCTTGATTGACAAATGCACCTCCATAACGTCTTAGAAAAGACCAAGTTCAACTTCAAACTCTTGCCCTGCTCAGAGACCAGCCCTGGAACTGGGGAAACACTGTCCCAGACCCGGCCAACAATCTACCTTCCTCTTTCCACTGGCTGCTCCATCTGGCACCAAGAGAGACCTTGTGACATGTCAAACACCCAAGTTTTAACACTCACACCCCCCCACACCCCACACATACACGGCTGTCCCTTCGCCACCCCTCAGGCCCATAGACCAGTGGCTACAAAGGCCCTCCGGAAGATGGGTCCAAAGGTCCATGTAGGCTGTAAAAGTTGGTCCACAGCCATCCGAGCAGCATATTTTGGGTTTCCAGGTACCTGAAACTGATCTATAAAGGGGAGACTTTGGACTCAGAGGCCCAGGAGTCTCCTCACCCCATAGACAGGGGCTGACCAGAGAACAATAAAAGTAGTGCCCTCTAAATCCCAGGGCAGAGGCTCCTTTTGCCCGTATACTAGGCCTACATTTTAACTGAGCAGAAAAATTGGGGGGAGGGGGGGAAATATCTCATCAGAAAGGAACAAAAATAAAAAAGAGCCGCTTATCTTGAGAGCAGGCAGCCTTCCCCAGATACAATCTCACCCATCACATGCAATTGCCCTGAGCTAAGTCCATTCTAATGATCTACAGCTTCAGCCCTGCGAACAAAACACAGACGCTAGGAAACCCTAAAGAGGCCAAGCAGGAGATCCTAAATTGACCACAGGCAAGGAGGCAGTTACTCCATGTTGAGTGCCAAGACTTAAAAAGCTGATTATGGGGGGCCTCCCTGGTGGCGCAGTGGTTGAGAGTCCGCCTGCCGATGCAGGGGATACGGGTTCGTGCCCCGGTCTGGGAGGATCCCATATGCCGCGGAGCGGCTGGGCCCGTGAGCCATGGCCGCTGGGCCTGCGCATCCGGAGCCTGTGCTCCGCAACGGGAGAGGCCACAACAGTGAGAGGCCCGCATACCGCAAAAAGAAAAAAAAAAAAAAAAAAAGCTGATTATGGCAAATAAAAGACAGATCCTTTTGGGAGAAGAAGAATATTAACCACCTACAAGTTTTCTAAAAGTCAAATCATCCCCCTTTGTGATACTGGATAAATTCTACTCTTCCCACCCTCCCCAGCAGCTGTTCGAGGTCTGTACACAGACGCTGGTCCTACATGCCTGGAATCTGGGGTTGCCAGTATATATCTCTGAAAACAGCGCATGTCCAGCTGCTGTCAATGGTCAAGGCACAGGTCACCTGCAGTGGGTCCCACCACCAAGACGCCATTATCAGACTAGGAACAGCAGAGTTTTCTTGGGCAAAGAGACTCTACCCTATCCTGATTTTCTGTAGGATGATCACAATCAGGTGACAATCAGGAAGGAGGCAGATCATGCAAGCAAAGCAAATCATGATCTCAGGGGCACTGAATGCATATTAGATGGTAAGTTCCCCTTTCTGGAATATGATAACCCTTTACTCACTCCCTGACTTCCATCCCAACACACAGACACACAGATACACCAGGGAAAAGGGCCGAGCAGAACACACAGAAGACAAGGTTAGAAAACACACACACACAGAGGCAAACATCAAGTTGCTTTGTGAAGACTCTATCTTCTCCATTTATAAAATAAAGGTAATGAAAATTATCTTGTCGGTTTCTTCTGAGGATTAAATTAGATAATAATGTCAGGCGGCTGGCTCAGAACAGGTTCTCAAATGTTACTTCTCCCTTCTCCCCACTTGGCCTTGAGATGAGCCAATTCACCTGCTTGGCTTCCCAACCCTCATGACACGCCAGGCAAGAAGGAGAATCATCGTTATCCCACCTTGGTCAGAAGCCACAAGTAGGTAGGAAGCAACATATTACAAGGGAAAGAAGGAGTGCAAAACAAATGGTGAGCATTCGTGCTGCTGATACCTATCTGCTAAATCATTTCTACTGAAAATCATGAGTTAATCTGCTGAAGCTGTACAGAAGGCCCCCGAGGGCAGAAGCCAACAAGGTGACAGAGTTATGCTTTTCTGTGGAAATTGGCTAAATAATGCCATGCTGTAGCCAGGAAGGACTTTTCCTCCACACCCTACTTTAAACTGTTTCAGTGGTTTGCATCAGACCTAAATAATAGCCACACTGCTCTTCTGCAGATAGCGGCTACACCAGGGCTGCACTTCCCTTAGACCAACTCACTTCACTGCTTATAAACCAAAACAGAAGACCCTGATGAAAAAAGAAACTTCAAAGCTAAGTTTAGATTTCGGCACTTCATTTTTAATGAAAGTCTCCTTTCAACAACCTTCTAGAAAAAAAAAAAAAAAGAGAGAAGATTCAGTATTCACTGGCAAATGTCTTTGGTAAGACTTTGAAAAAGTTTTGCAATGGCTTTGAATGCCCTACATGAATTCAAATGTACAGCTAAAGAGGTTGGATGAAAACTTCTAGCAGCTTTCCATCATGTCTGTCAGAAGCTGACATGTTTGTCATCTTTTTCCATAGGTCATCAGAATAAAAGAACCAATAACACGGTATAAAACAGCCAAATTGCCTATTGAGATCAAAGCCAAACTATTCTCAATAAAGATTTTACCATTCAGACCAAACACCCAATAAATAGTGACTGCCTGGTTGTGGAAATGCCCGACTGACTTGCAGTGCCTCTAGGAGGATGAATGGAGGTTCAGCTCAGCATTTCCTGGGTGCTAAGTGATATGCCAGGCACTGCCAGAGACCCTGGAGACAGAGAAATGAGTGGGACAAACCCAGTGCCTTTGACAGAATGGGTAAGGGAGTTTCATCAAGAGCTAATTCTGCCTTACTATTGTTAGCAGCGAAAAGAGAGGCCTGTCCCCGGGAGGAGGGAACCTTTAGCTCCACCCAGGGCATTGAAAGCAGGTTTGCTTAAGAATAACACTTAAGTCAAGTCTTAAAAGATGAATCTAGGGCCTCCCTGGTGGCGCAGTGGTTGAGAGTCCGCCTGCCGATGCAGGGGATACGGGTTCGTGCCCCGGTCTGGGAGGATCCCATATGCCGCGGAGCGGCTGGGCCCGTGAGCCATGGCCGCTGGGCCTGCGCGTCCGGAGCCTGTGCTCCGCAACGGGGGAGGCCACAACAGTGAGAGGCCCGCATACCGCAAAAAAAAAAAAAAAAAAAGATGAATCTAAATTATCCAGGGTAGCAGGAGTTCCAGACAGACAGCAGGTTGAACAAAAGTGAGGTGGCCCAACTGGGGGCCCGGAATAAGGCAGGCACAGAAAAGAATAGATCAATGAAAAACACGTTCAGAGGGACAGTGGAGGGAATGGAAGGAAACACTCAACACCCAACAGAGTGGGCTTTTGACAAAGGGGTCTAGAGTCAATAATGCTTCCAAGTACACAGGGTTAAAATATACATCCTTCTCTGGGCCTCAACACAGCCCCCATATGTTAGACTCAATGGAGGCAAAGACCAGACCTGTCTTATTCACTCAGAATACTGTTTCCAGGTCTGAGCCTCCTGCCTGGCAAAAAGTGACATTCTATAGATACTGTTGAGAAGAAAGAATGGGTAATGGCCACTTTCTGCAATGGCATCAATGAAGTGTCATTCTTAATTGGAAAACTATGGTTAAAAAAAAGAAAATTTTTTAAAGTTGTGTTGAAAACTGAAATGCAGACCATGTAGCAGGTATGCTGGCTCCACAGACAGCAATGAGGACTCATCATTTCAAGGTGGGGTGCTACCTTGAAAAAAAGGCGAGGGACTTCCCTGGTGGCACAGTGGTTAAGAATCTGCCTGCCAATGCAGGGGACATGGGTTCAAGCCCTGGTCCAGGAAGATCCCACATGCCGCGGAGCAACTAAGCCTGTGCACCACAACTACCGAGCCTGCGTGCCACAGCTACTGAAGCCCGTGCACCTAGAGCCCGTGCTCCACAAGAGAAGCCACCGCAATGAGAAGCCCGCGTACCACAACAGAGAGTAGCCCCCACACTCGCCGCAACTAGAGAAAGCCCGTGCGCAGCAACTAAGACCCAACGTGGCCAAAAATACATACATAAATAAATAAATAAAGGCAAGGACTCCAAAATGAGATGAGTATCTTATAGAAACCATAACTAGTTAAAAATAAATGGCCTAGAGGTGAAAAATGTGCTTTCTGGGAACAAAAGCAAATAGACCAAAGATCAAATTCTGGACCTAGTTTCCAGAACCCTGACAAAATCAGCAGTGATTTGGGGAAAGAAACTTATCCGTACAACACTTTTACCAACATTGAGTCCTCAACAAGGATCTCCTGTTAGGTATTCGAAAAGTAAAAGTTATATTTTTCAGATCTGAAGAGTTTTCAAACATTTAAAGTTTTCCCCCAAAGAGCAATTACTTAATTTCGGGCATTTAGGAAGAGTGAATCTACTAAGTCAAAAACAAAAACTAAAATACCTTTAAGTATGTATCTTAGTGAAGTTTGCTCTCATACTAAAGTCCTTGGCTCACTTGTCAATATACTAAATATAAGATGGATTTTTTAAGTAACCTAAGAGAAGGCTGTGAACAATCTCATTTCTTCTTATCTTACCGTGCATTAAGATATTTTGAAAAATGTAGTGACAGATTACCAATTACGTTAGGAAAATCCTGAAACCATTTACTTCCATAGAAAATTAAATGCAAGTGGAATTAGGTTTCCCACCTCCATTATAGCTACCTTTGACCTTCAACTATCTTCAAAATGTAATTTCACATGAATACCAATCCAAAATGATTCCTTAGTTCAACCATTTTGTGGCTTTAATTCCAGAAAAATATGAAATCTGTGGGTTTTGTAACATTGTTTAAAAGCCCAAATAAAAAGCCAGTTGGCTTTTAAGCTAATTGTTTAAAAGTGTGTATATAGATGAACTGAGACTGACTCATGAACTACTGAGTCTGGAATTTGCAAATCATAAATCTTATCTTCCTAAGCAAAGACTAACAGAATCAGGGCCCGCTAATTTCCTTCTTTCGTAATCTGAAACAAAAGTTTTAACGATTTTTAAGGTACACTGAAAATTAAGGGTGCCGTTTAAAATATTAGCAAAATATAACTCAGTTTTTAAGAGTTTGGTGTATAATCAGAGAGTCGAACATTCTGGTACTGCAAAGTAAGAAAGCATCCAAGGATGAAACAGTGGAACTTTATTAAACTGTAGAACTCAAATCTGTGTTAGAATTTTTTTGTTTACAATAGTCCTTCCTCATTATCTTAAAAACTCCCATCTCCATGCCACCTTCAGTAAAAAAAATATAACTTTAAAAAATTTTCAATCCACTTCAAGTACTGTGAAATGTCCCATGTAGAAATTAGTCCACATTTCTTTTAGACAAGACCAAAGGTAAGTCTGCCTCTGGCCCTTGGTAAACAGAATGTGTGCCTCAGAGTGACGGGGACTGTCAGATCCTCCACATTTCATCCCAAATCCACACAGGGCATCTCCAAGTTACCAAAAAGGAGTAGAGAGACAAAAGATGTTAAAGATGAAGGGAACGTAAAATGATCCAAATCTAACCATGTCCTTTCACAGATGAGGAGACTGAGGCCCAGAAAGGTCCAAAAACTCCAAAGACTCCATTACCAGACCCCAGATGCAGGTGCTCAGTTCTGTAGCAAAGAGCTAACAAAATTTCTAACTTTTAAGGTCTCATGGGTTCAGTACTTTACATAACAAATACTTAAGAGTTCAATTCCTGCATTTTTCTACCCTCAAAACCTCCAAGACACCAAGATCAGGTGGGCAGGGGGATTTACGATTTTAACCCTTCCGTTTCATTTCCACCAGACAATTGCATAGAACCTTCAAGCCCGCAAGACGGGGCTGTCCTGCTCCAGGCAACATCTCCAGCACCTAGCACCTAGCAGGCACTCAGTAAATACTCCGCCTTCCACCTGACAAGCCCCACTCCCTCCGCATCCACGCCAGCCCGCAGTGGAGCGAGACAAGTTTCCTTTGGCAATCGCCCTTCTCCTTGAAACTTTGCTACAGCAACTCCGGCCGAAAAAGCAGGTCCGGGGGCATGTGGCCCTGGGCAAGAGCTGAGGGTGGGGGCCCTGCCCTTTCGGGGCACTGGGCGATCCCGGGCCGGGGACCAGGTGTGCCCGCCGCTCGCTCGGAGGCCGCCCGGGCCGCGTCCTGCCTCCGCCGATTACCAACTTCTCAAACTTCCCTTTCCGGGGGTGGGGGCGGCCCGGGACGCAGCGCCCTTCCTGCCCGCACAAAGGGGGCCGGGCGCGCCCCGCGCCCCCGCCGAGACCACTTTCCTGGTCTTTGGAAAGAAAAACGCACCCGTCCCAGCGCAGGGTGCTGGGGCGCGGGCACCGGGGCCACGTCCCGGCTTCCGCCCGCCTCCCGGGCCGACTGTCAAGCGCAGCCCGGCGGGGCCCCGGGGACCCCGGCGCCAAGCCCGGGCGAGGGCCACTCACCCGACTTGGGAACGTGCGGCGGGATCGTGCTGGCGATGCGTGTCCACAGGACGATGTGCAGCGGCCACAGGCCCCCGAGCAGCCCCCGGCCCATGGCAGCCCCCGCCGCTCCGCATAGACCGGCCCGAGCGCGCACGCCGCGCCTCCGCGCCGCGCCCTGCGGACCCGCGCGGGGCAGCGGTGCGGCCAGATGTGGCGCCGCAGAGGGTGGCAGTGGGCGAGGCGCGGGGGGCCCGGCGGCCGAGGGGAGCTGCGCGGGAGGCCGGCCCGGCCGGCGGGTGCGCGCGCGGAGTGTCGTCGGGCCGGGCGCGCGAGTGACTCACGACTTCGCCCGGGCGCCGCGGGGGAAACAGGAAACTCCTCGCCAACAGCTGGGCAGGACCTCTCGCCGCCCCGAGCCTGCTCCCCGTCTCGGCTCCCGGTCCTCGCCCTCCCTCGCAGCTGCCAATCACGTCCCTGGGACCGGCCCCTCCGGGGCTTTGGCAAACTTTCAGCGGCCTCGCGCGTTCCCGCTCCGAAGACTGACTACGGAGCACTAAGTGCACACGTTCCAGAAAGTCACTGAACGCAGAGAATGCCTGCGCTCTCCAAAGCACACCCACCAGCATCCTCCCCTTCCCCACAACCCTCTTCGGGCTGTTCCTAAGTGCTTCAGAGCTGGTTTTCAAACTCCAAGTGGCGACCCAAGAGTGGATGCTGAAATCTGAATTGTGAGCACTTTTTTTTTTTCAAGTAAAGCAGTAAAAGTATTTCCTCATTAAACTTTGTTTCAGTTGTGTATGCCTAAACCATCACATTGCAAAATGTTTATTTTACTGTAGGTGGAAGTCCAGAAGTCTGTTCTCAAACTTTAATGTGCTCATGGACCCCCTGAAAATATTGTTAAAATGCAGATTCTGCTTCAGTACATCTAAGAGGCAGCATTTCTGATAAGCTCTTGGGTGGTGCCTCCCATTTTGAGCTGCCTCTTTCTTCCTGGGGGGTGACTCAGTGAGCAATTATAAACAATAAGCCATCACAGAGTGATAATGGTAATGGGAAATGTTATCTTCAGAATGTATCAGGTATGGCAGAAAGTGTGAAAGTAAAAGTGGCCTGGGAGTCAGCTAAGTGCCAGAGTTTGCCTTCCAACGCTGCCTGTGAAGGGACACAACTCTGAGCCCCTCCCCTGCAAAAGGGGACATCGGTGGGAGCAGAAAAGGACGAACTTTCAACTTTCCCTTCTTGCTAAGGTGACCAGGTTTGCCCCCAAACTATCCTGGTGTACATCTGTTTCAAAGTTGAATTATTAACAGAACCCCCTGTCTCTTTCCCATGTGCCTTAGTTGGATATTGACTCATATGTTCATCCTACTTCCAGCCCCCTCAAAGAGTTAGATTCAGTATAGCCCTCTCTCTGGTCAGGAGATCTTCCAGCAGGTTACACAATAGACTCCTTTATCGGAGACAAAGCTTGTTTGCAGAGGCAGGTGGCCAGGCTTACTGGGAATAAAGGCAACTAGCTCTCCCTGGAAACCCAACCCCTGAAATCTTCCCTGTCAATCTGAGAGTTCTTTTGCTTGATCCTCGAAGTTAAGTCTTGTCACCATTGTTCCACCCAGCACAGAAGCTGACTTTTAGGAAAAGACCACTTCCTAGCTCTTGAATTTAGGATGCAGGAAGTGGGGTGAAATCATCAGAGTTGGGCATCTTCCTTCCCACCAACCTCCTTGCCAAAGCCACTTGAGCAAAGGAGGAAAGTTGAGTTCAAAATCTGTTTCTCTCCATTTCCTCCACAGGCCCTGCCCATGCCACCGCCACCCCTTGAGCAGGAGTCTCCCAGCCACTCACCCCCCATCAGGGCCATTCTGGGCCTTTTCACTCAACTTCTCAAAACCTAGCGAAAGTCAAATTTTCAAAAGGCAAACCTGATTATACCAACCCTTCTATTAAAATCATTTGATGGCTTCCCACTGCTCTTGAGACAGAGGATAGAAATGAGATCCTTGAAGGTGCCTTGAGCCCCTCCTCTCTTGTAACCTTGGGTTTCTCCTCTCCCAATGAGAGGATCTCCACATTCCTAGAATGCACCCGTGTTCCTCCCACACAGAGCCTCCCCCCTTCCCCCAGGGCGTACTTCCCTTCCTCTGTCCTGCCTTCCACCCAGTGCTCTCCTGGTCTTTCTTGGGTGAATCATGACTTCCTTGATGGGCAAGCTTTCCCTCACCTCCCTGAATAGACTTTTTTTAAAAAATAATTTATTTATTTACTTATTTACTTTTGGCTGTGTTGGGTCTTCATTGCTGCCCACGGGCTTTCTCTAGTTGCGGCGAGTGGGGGATACTTGCAGTGCACGTGTTTCTCGTTGTGGTGGCTTCTCCTGTTGCAGAGCATGGGCTCTAGGCACTCAGGCTTCAGTAGTTGTGGCGCACGGGCTTAGTTGCTCCACGGCATGTGGGATCTTCCTGGACCAGGGCTCGAACCCATGTCTCCTGCATTGGCAGGCGGACTCTTAACCGCTGCGCCACCAGGGAAGCCCCTGAATAGACATTTTATTATGGGTTCACTTGGCACCATATGCCTCTCCTTTTTAGCACTTACTACACCTCCTTTCCCTTCTCCCAAATCAAGTCCAAATTTCTTGAGGACAGGAATTCTATCTTTTCTTCCATTCACTATTGTATTCCCAGGACCTAGCACAGAATAGGTGTTTAATAGACATATGTTGGATGAATGAATGAATGAGGTAATCAAGATTCAGAAGAAAATTGTACTTAATCATCCTAATTATTTTATAACTTGGGAAAAGGCATTCTATTACCTAACAAACTGAGATATAAACAGGCTAGATTTTAGCCTGAGGATGATGTCATACTACTTCCTTTTCTTAAAAATGGAGAAGTCTGTGGTTTTGTTTTGTTTTTCTTTTTTTCTAAATTCACCCTAGTTCCTCTGGACAGTATACATACACTTCCTTACTCCCAGAAACACTGAGGCAAATAAATGCCCAACTGATTCCGAAGGCCTTCTTTACTATATTTATTGCAAAGAACAGATATTTTACATTGTTAGAGGCCAGGTTTGAGGTATTTGATTCCAGGGTGGAATATTTAACTGGTGGTCTCTGTCATCATATATGACTAATGTTGATTTTAATTTTGCTTGCCTTTAATATTTCCGATTTCATCCTCAATCTCCTGTGAAACTGAGAGTCTGACTTTGGCATTGCCAAGTGCAAACTCATCTTTCAAAAAGCATTGAAGTGCAATCAGAGACATGTAAACTTGTGTATACTGCAATTTGACAATCTTACAAATTTGTCAATATGAACTTCCTTTAGGAATTCTCACTGAAAGAGCAGTCTGATACCCTTAAGCCATAGTCTTCACATATAATTGTATATTTAACGTAATATAATTTTCTGTGTATTCACATAGGCAGTTAAGATACAATCACAAAAACTGGGCCTTTTGCAGATGGAAACAAAAAGATAAAAGTGTGACTCAGGGTTTGAAAAACAAGGAAGGTAATTTTTAAGTTCTCATCAAATTGAAAAACAATAAAAACCAACTGGAATGAAAGTTAAACAGCTTGAATATCTTCGTTTTTCCAGTTTTACAAACTCTGAACACACACACAGACAACAACTGGACTAGATCAAAAGGTGGTTACTGTAAGCCCTGCATCTGCCGGTTGTGATGAGGCAACAACTTTTGACTCCCCTGTACTTTCTGACATATGGCTGTTGAGGTTACTGGCAACTAAAGCAGTGGACAGGGAGATTCCCCTCCATGTGAACTGGTCGCTCTGCATCCTTATCTCTTATCTCTGGGCCAATTTTGCTTCCATCGTGAAGCAGACCAATAGCACTGAGACAACAGCGAATTTGCGAGGGAAACCTCCCCCCCAACCCGCCCCGACCTTTCAGGTCATCCGGGACGCTACCTCTTCCAGGGAACATTTTGTGATTCCTCCAGCCTAATGTCATCCCTCCTCCCCCAGGGAGAACCCCAGAAGCATTTAGTTTATTTAACCTATTTTTTAATGTTTGTCCTGTTCTGGCATGGAGTGCATTATCGTTACTCATTTATTTGGGGGAATTCTACCTCACTAATTGTAAAGTCCTTGAAAGCACAGATTGTTTTCTCAACTGTGAACCCCATTCTGTGCCCTGCAGTACTCAACGTATGTTTCTTGTCTTCAATAGAGGGAAAAACGAGAGTCTTTCTCTAATCCATTTCCTTGTTTGCAATTCATCACAGATATTCATAGAAACTGCAATTCTGCCACACGTTTACAGAAAGCATGGTTTCTTTTGGAGAAAACATAACTTTTTTAAATTACAAAAGTAATGTATGTTAAATTTAGGTAGAAAAAATCTGAAATACAGATAAGCCAAAGGCAGAAAATAAAAAGGATCCTTAACCCTATCACCCAAAGATAATCCCTTAACATTTTGGAGCACGTCCTCACAATACTACTCTACTCTTCACCTCGCGGCTAAGAAACTGAGGTCTAGAGAGAGTAAGTATTTGGCCAAGGTCACAGGGCTAGTAAGGACCAGAGCCAGGGTGTAAATGAGGCCTGTCCAGCTCCGGAGTCTCCACTCTAGGATTAACTGATCAGGTGGTTGATGGGCCTGGTCACCCTAGTATTTTGAGATGACTCTGGAATGATCAGGCCACCCTTTGCTGTTGCTTCCTCATCTCTTACTCATTAATCAGCCACTGCAGCCCCTTGTCCAGTGGAAAGTCCTTTTGTTTAGCTCACACCTTGTCTGCAACCAGCAAAACTCATGGGCACATTTCAATCGGAAGCTTCCTTGTCTAGTGCCTTGGATACTAGCATGTCACCTCCTTCCTTTGACTGCCATGTTGCTATTGTATCCCCATGGTATGGACTGAACTGTGTCCCCCAACAAACACAGGTTGAAGCCCTACCCAACGTGACTATATCTGAAGGTAGGACCCTGACCCAATGTGACTATTGTCCTTATAAGGAGAGGAAGAGACACCAGGGATGCTGCTGTGAATACACAGAGAAAAAGCCATGTGAACTCACAGCAAGGAGGAGCCCACCTACAAACCAAGAAGAGAGGCCTCCGGAGAAACCAAACCTGCCAATACCCTGACTTTAGACTTCCAGCCTCTAGAACTGTGATAAGTAGATTTCTGTTGCTTAAGCCACCGAGTCTGTGGTATTTTGCAATGGCAGCCCTAGCAAACTAGTCCACCCCATTTCCTACATGCTTATCCAGATGTTCCTTCTCAGTATCTTTACAGGTTTGTTTTCTTCCACTCACTGGTCAGTGCTAGTTCTTATCAGGTTTGTTCTCTGCCCCTTCTCTCATCCTCCTGGGGAACACAGCTATTTCTATGGCTTCACTGATCTATGATCATTTCCAAATCTAATTATCAAGCTCTGATTTCTCACCTAAGCTACCATTATTCCAATTGCCTACTCAACCCTCTTCATGGGTGTTCCACTGGTGCCACATGCTCATTATTCTAAAATTGGATTCCAGAATACCCGCCCCTTGGTACATTCCTGACATCAAGAAAAGGCTCTATCTCCAATGGGTAACCCAAGGCAGAAACATAAAAATCAGCTAAGAGTTTGCCTCTATTTTACCCTCCAGAACTAACTGGGAATTAGGATCTATCTCTTTACTTTTTAAATATCGCTTGAGTCTGCTCTGTTCTCATCCTCAACACTGACATTATTTTAGTTCTATCTCTTGTTATTTCATATAGTCTTATGTCAGTTTCCTGATCTTCTTGCCTCTCTAATCTCACCCCTCCTACTACATCTTTCACTGCTACCAAATGTTCCCCTTCAAAAATACAAAAATAACAATCACATTTAAAATTATCCAGTGGCTTCCCATTGCCTTCAGGATAGAATGTCAAGCTACTGTCCATCCATTTATTTAGTCAACCAGCATTTGATTCTCTACTGTGACCCAAATACCCTTTAAGTGCTGAAGATATGAGGACTCAGAAAATGTACTCCTAGCCTTAATTGCAGGGCATTAGGCTGTCCTTATGATCTAATGTGAAATATATAAGTAAACGAATAATATCAACAAATCTGATAATATGATTATCACAATAGTGACGAGCTCAGAGTACCATGGGAGAAGGCAGGGAACAGAGGCCATTAACCCAGCCTGAGAATAAGAGAAGGCCCAGGGGAAGAAATGCCTTTTGAGCTGAATCTTGAAGGATGGTCAGGTGAAGGCATGAGGAAGGATGCTACAGGTACACAGATCAGCAGTTTAAAGACAAGACGTGCAAGCTTGGAGTGGGTAAGGAAATGCAAAGGTTTCAGAATGCCTGGAGTATAAATTTGAGGGGATTTTAGACGGAATGTTTTGGCCCCAATTCTGCACCCCTCCCTGAATTCACGTTCTTTGCCTCATGTCTATGTAGTTTCTCCCACTAGAGGCAAAGGGTTCTCATAGTTAAACACTAGCATGGGGTTTGTTATGCGGACAGTCGATGGTAAATATCTAATGTGGATATTTCAGTGTTATCTGAAATTATATACAATTATATAATTGTTCTACAATTTTGGTTATATATGCAGTTACAGAACATGGCCAGCATCGTTACTTGCTTGCACAAAGTCTATTCTCCCCTTTCCATATTGCTCTCAGAAGTCCAATTTTGTTTAGGATGTAAATTTAACTACATCTTAGGGAAAGGACCCATCCTTTTTTTTTTTTTTTTTTTTTTTGCAGTACGCGGGCCTCTCACTGTTGTGGCCTCTCCCGTTGCGGAGCACAGGCTCCGGACGCGCAGGCTCAGCAGCCATGGCTCACGGGCCCAGACGCTCCGCGGCATGTGGGATCTTCCCAGACCGGGGCACGAACCCGTGTCCCCTGCATCGGCAGGCGGACTCTCAACCACTGCGCCACCAGGGAAGCCCCAGGACCCATCCTTTTAAGGGTAGATATACGATCCAATTCTGCACAAAGAAACATAAGAAGAAATCTGATCGGGGCTTGTGAGAAAGATTTTTTTCTCTACGTGGTTAGAAAGAAGAGACCAAGGAAAGTCACTGTGTCCCTCACTACTTCTGTTTCCTACCCTTGAACATGATTAGGGGAGGCTGAAACAGAGGAGATACAATAAACTTTCAACAATGAGAGGGAAGCCAAAAGTATCAGAGTTGACCCACTGAATCAATACAGTAACTACCTCCATGCGGACGTTATCTGGGGTGGAAAGTCCTCAGAGATGGCTGTGATCCCTTCCTCCCCTCACCGTACTCACACGTTGCTTCCCGCATCCAGAGGTGGGATGGGATCTATTTTCTATTTTCCCTCTCCTTGAATGGACTGGCTTCGTAACTTACTTTCACCAATAGAATATGATGGAAATGACACAGTGCCAGTTCTAGGACTAGTCTCAAAGAGTGACTTCCTCTCTCAGAAACCAGTTACCAGGTAAGAAGTCTGCATACCCTGAGATCTTCATGCTGTGAGGGAGCCCAAGCTAGCCACATGAAACCACATGGAGAAAGAGACAGCTGGTCAGCCACCAGATACCCCAGCCGAAGCATCAAACATGTGAGTAACGAAGCTATCTTGGATGTTCCAGCCCCAGCAAATGCAGAGGGAATAGACTCAGCAAGGTGAGTCCAATCCAGATGGCAGAATCACGAGATGTAATGAACTGATACTGCACAACTCATTAGTTCTAGTCAAAAATCATTTCTAACTAATACAAAGAAGTTCACCGATCATATGGAAAGAGGAAGGTGCTCCAGTCACCATATGGCTGTCAACCTGTGTACCAAATATGAACCACATCAACTATGAATTAAGATCTGTAAGGTTTCTCCAATTATCCTGTGAATTACACAATTGTATGTTTATGTATTTGTTGTCATAAATAAATACATATTCATTTGTATTTGCTTATTATATGTTGCAAACATGTCAATGTACCAAAATTTTGAGATTTTAGCAGTTCTCCATTTTTTACACATTAATAAGGCATCTCAAAACCCAAGAGGGACCCAGGATAACTTGAGCTCTGGGAGGCCCTGTTTTTCATGTCAGACTGAAGAGTCTGTATTTTATACTCAAGATGATGACAGACACTGAAGGAGATTTTGATCAGGCGAGGGAGATGATCAGAGATAATCATATAAGATTTTCACATTAGTGACTGGGAAGTCTGCAAGATACATCTGAGGGCATAAGACTCTGTCAGGAAAAGAAGTGTGAAATAACAACTCTTCCCAGAGTCATGACCAGGAATGAAGGGAAATCCTAGATAAGAAAGGTAACGGGAGTTCAGTTTGGAAGTAATTGGTGTCTGAATTGACTTGGATGAACCAGAGGGACTCTTGCGGAAGCAGATCCCCAAGTACCCTATACTTAACAATAATTGTAGCCAACACGTGTTGTCCACACATTCATTACTATGTGACAGATCCTGTTCTGAGTTTTTAATATGAATAACTGCCTTTAGTCCTGACAACAGCCCTATGCAGTTGATAGTATTATCGTACCCATTTTACAGGTGGGGATACTGAACCCCAGGAAGGTTAAGTCATGACAGAGCTAGAATTCCAGCCCGGCAAGAGGGCTGCAGAGCCCAGGCTCTCAGCAACTTTGTCATCTACTGCCATCACACCAGCTACCTCCCGGTCTCCCCACTAGACTGTGACATTCTTGAGGCAGGGACTGTGTTTCTCATAGCTTTAGCTTCCTGTGACTGATCCATATTTGTTGCTTAATAAATACCTGTGAATGAGAGGATGATTCATTGAATAAACTCCATAATATGTAATATTCAAGAACCGAGAGTCTGCAGACTGTGAATTTGGGAAATAAAATCTGTGGTGCCCTCAATGCCTGATAACCAAATGAGGCTAGAAATGCTTGTCAAGGGATCTAAACACCAGCATAAACTTCCTCTTAAAATGCTGAAAACTGCTTCCCGAAGTAAAAATGGTACAAATGAGGATAGATTTCACCCAGGAGAAAGGATTTATGTGTTTGACAATTATGTTAATCAGTTTTATCCTAGTAAAACGTCCATCTCTAATTCTTACGTTTTTAAGAAGGTAAAATTAAAACAAAACAGCTTTAAATCTTTTTCTCTAACAATACAGTTGTCTTTGGTATCCATAGGGGATTGGTTTCAGGACCCCCTCAGATACAAAATCCTCAGATGCTCAAGTCCCTTATATAATATGGCTTAATATTTGCTTATAACCTGTGCACATCATCCCTTATACTTTAAATCATATTTAGATTACTTATAATACCTAATATGATGTAAATGCTATGTAAACGGCTGTAAATACAATGTAAACGCTATGTAAATAGTTGCCTGAAGCTCAGAAAAATTCAAGTTTTGCTTTTTAGAACTTTCAGGAATTTTTTTCGAGTCTTTTAATCTGTGGTTGGTTGAAATCTGTAGATTTGGAACCTGTGGATACAGAGGGCTGACTATACTTGCTTCCTAAGAAATGCTGGACAACTTCCCTATCATTTTTTTTTTTTTTTTTTTTGCAGTACGCGGGCCTCTCACTGTTGTGGCCTCTCCCATTGCAGAGCACAGGCTCCAGACGCACCGGCTCAGCAGCCATGGCTCACGGGCCCAGCTGCTCTGCGGCATGTGGGATCTTCCCGGACCGGGGCACGAACCCGCGTCCCCTGCATTGGCAGGCAGACTCTCAACCACTGCGCCACCAGGGAAGCCCCCTCCCTATCATTTTGACATTATTTTCCAATCTTCAAAATCATTCAACTGAATAGTTATTAACTAAAATATATTACAAGACTTGAAAGTTGGAAACTTAATCAAACAAAAGTTATTACTTTAATTACAACAAACTGTTCTAACTGTTCATTTCACAAAAGTACAAAATCACTTAACAGTACAGGTTCAATGACTTAAAAAATATAAGTATCTTAAGGTGGATTTATTTAGCTGGTGTCAGAGAAATGATTAGTAACCATTTTAAGAGCTACATTTAATTTGTACTTCAAATTCATGCTATTTCACAGCTCAAAGCATAAAACATGCATGTGTGCTAATTAGATTCAATGACTATTTGAGATTTTCTGGTAAAAATTTTGTACCCTAGTTAAAGATAAGTATTTGGAGGGTAATGGTAGCTTTTAGGAAGCCCTTATCAAAAGACTGTACCCCCTAAGCAGCTTCCGCCATTATTTAAGCCATCTTTACTTTTTTTTTTTTTTTTTCCTGCACCACGTGGCTTGTGGGATCTTAGTTCCCAGGCCCCCGGCAATGGAAGCACAGGGTCCTAAAAGATGGCCAGGGAATTCCCAAGCCATCTTTATCTCTGATTAACTCCAGAGGGTTTGTCAATTGACAGAAGATCAGAAGTGAATTTTTAGGAGTGGTGCCCTAGACCTCACCCAGTATCCTGTGTTCAGCCACTTTTGGGAGAGTCCGACCCCTGATCTCAGATTAACTGAATTCCACTGCTAGAAAATGGTCACATTTTCCTGAAGTGACCATTTCCTGCAAAATACTTTCAGAATATATGAAAGGACCGAGAGCAGAGTCTTTGCCTCTCCACAGAGGAAGCCAAATGCTGGTTTGCTGACAAATATTTGTACACGTACCAGAATTCAATCTGAGACCCACTTTTATCGTGAAGTGTTACCTGGTAGTGAGGATGTGGCAAGACCTGGGGTTCTGATCCATTTCCAACTTCTCTCATCAACCAAAGGTAACCAAATATTTGTCAATGACAAATTGGTCCGTTCACAGCAGTTCTACAAACACAGAAACTTTAGATTAATGGCTAAGAATGATTGCAGAGAGTATTTGGTAACAAAACACCCGGCCCGAGTGTATCAGGGGTGAAGAATTCATAGTGGGATGCAGTGCTCTTGTGTAATCATTTGCACAAGTCTCAGATGTTATTAATTATTAACCTGCTGAATCATTGGGAAAGCATGGGTCACTTGCGCTGCAGGCATTTCAAAGGGCTGCCTCCTTCCTGAAGTTGACAGTAGACTCATTGGTTCTTGTCTAGAGTTGCCAAGGCATATGCTTATCTCCAAGTCATAATAACATTCAACCATCTGCTCTGGGTCCTCATTCCTCACCTAGAGGCTATCAGAATGCTACCAGTCCTGTAGGATTTCAGAGGAAGTCATTCAGAGAGGCTGCCTTTGAAATTTGTTATCATTTTGCCTGCACACACAGAACAAACTCCTGAAAGACAATTAAAACACTGAGCTATTTTTCCAACACTTAATGTTTTACTTGACTGATTTTATAGACACCTTTTATTATGCTTGCCTGTTTTCCATCTCAGCCAATTGCTCCAATGAAACATATTGCTTCTCTTACAGGGAACACCCATAAGACATTTTTCTCTAACTAGAGAAAATGAGATTATCGTTTTACCACAGAACTTTTTAAAGTTTTCAAATCACATCTTCTACATGAATATTTCACAGAAAAATAACAATTCTGTACATAAAATTCTACTTCTGGGCGAAGTATACAATCTTTAGTCGGACCTCAAAATAAAATTGGGGTAGCATTTGCCAATTTGCAAAGAGTCTCTACACATATGATCTTATTTCTCATCAAAACCACATGATGCTGGGGGGAGGGATAAATCAGCAGTTTGGGATTAACAGATACACACTACGATACATAAAATAATCAACAAGGACCTACTGTATGGCATAGGAAACTATACTCAATATCTTGTAATAACCTAAATGGGAAAAAAATTTGAAAAAGAACAGAAATATATATGCATAACTGAATCACTCTGCTGTACTCCTGAAACTAACACAACGTTGTAAATCAACTATACTCCAATATAAGATAAAAATTAACAAACAAACAACAAAAAAATAAACCCACATGAGGCAGCATTTCCTTCCTGCTGCTGCCAGGGTGGCGATGCCCCTGTTGCGGTGCATTTCCTGGGGCCGGTGGTTTGGGAGCCCAGGCCGGTCAGGAGTCTTGCCCCGGGGCTGTGTAAAGCCCACTTGGGCGCCCAGGGGTTGCTGGAGGTGCAGAAGGCTCGGGGTCTGTTCAAGGAATTCTCCCCAGAGAGAGGAACGAAGACAGAGCTCCCCCAGCTCTTTCACCGCGGCCTGGCAAGCAGTTTTCCCCAGGCCATCCACCGCCGCTTCGACCGCACGGCGGACTGGCTTCCTGTGGGGCACCTGCGGGCGCTTTGGGGCCTCACTACCAGCGAGCGCGCCACCACGTGACCACGCTGGTGGGAGGAGCCATGGCGCCCCGGCGAGACTAAAGCTGCGTCACCGCAGAGCACTAGGCGCTGGACGCGGAGCCTGTGTGAAGAGGCGCGCGCGCCTGCTCCAAGGGCTCGAAGCTCATCAGCAGTGGCTGTTCACTAATGGGCAGACCTGGGGCAGCTTCATGGTGCTGCGCAACCCCGCCTGGTACCGGAAGCAGCACCTGGTGGACTTCTAGTGGCAGTGGTCGGCCACTTCCGCATAGGCACGCAGCTGAACCTCAAGAGCCTCCAAGGCAGGAGTTTGGCTGAGTTGTAACACCAGGTGCTCCAGGCCTCTGATTTCTACTACATGTTCCATCGTTATGGATGCCGGGTCCAGCTGGGTGGATCTGATCAACTAGGCAATATCATGTCCGAATCTGAGTTCATCCACAAGTTGACTGGAGAAGATGTATTATATTTGGAATCTCTGTTCCTGTAATTACAGCTGGAGCAAAACTGGGATAGTCTGCTGGCAATGCTGTTTGGCTTATGGTATCGATTTTTTGTCGGGCAGCAAGATAATTGGGTAGAAAGGTCCCTGAAGCTCTTCACTTTTCTGCCACTTTCAGAGATTGACCACATAATGTAGCTACGTGTCAAAGAACCAGAAAAGCGGGGTCCTCAGAAACGACTTGCTGCATAAGTCACAAAGCATGTTGAGGAACAGAAGGGCTGGACTCTGCTAAAAGGTTCACACAAGCCCTTTAGCAGCATAGATGCACTGGAGGTCATGTGCGATCAAGGGTTACAAGAGTTGTTGAAAGAAGCTTCATTTCTGAATTAGTTCTTGACACTGGAACAAGCGTCCTAGATTTGCTGCAAAGTAAATGCCATTCCAGATGGTCCCTGAGGGTATCAGATGATCACAGAAGGCAGAGTCAGTATAAATCACAGACAAGTAACAAATCCTGAGAGTATGTTAGTTGTCGGACCACATATTCTTAAGAATGGCCTTTCGTTACGTAAAATAGGAAAAAGGAATTTCTACGTGATAAAATGGCTTCAGCTATGATGAAAAACCCTTCTGATGGTTCAAACTTATTCATCATTCATTCCCAAGACATACGAACTTATACCTTCGCTTTTGCAAATCCAAAACAGAGAATGGAGTATACTCCTGGCCTCACAGGGTGAGTAATTTCATTATTTATATAGGTTGGTTATGTTTGTGGAGTAGTGGGCTATTTTATTTCCTGATCCATAAACATTAAGGACTACCATAGAAAAGCATGATTTCCAGGATTAATCTCTCTTAATAAGTATACTTCATGAAATACTAAATGCTGTCTTTCCTATCCTGTCCTTGCTCTTTTGGAGATGAGTAGGAACACTGAAAAAGAGGTACTATAAGGACTTGTGGATACTTTTATATCAGGTGTGTATCTCACTGGAATTTTTTGTTGTTTGGGAAGCAAATACAGTTCTCCGGAAAAAAAGGAGAAGAGTTAGAGGAAGCCATAGTTGGCATTAGAAATTGCAGTAGAAATAGTTTCTTATTTACTTATTTACTTACTTACTTACTTACTTATTTATTTATTGTCTGTGTTGGGTCTTCCTTGCTGCGGGCGGGCTTCCTCTGTTTGCGGTGAGCGGGGCCTACTCTTCAGTTGCGGTGCACCAGCTTCTCATTGTGGTGGCTTCTCTTGTTGCAGAGCACGGGCTCTAGGCGCACCAGCTTCAGTAGTCGTGGCACGTGGGCTCAGTAATTGTGGCTCGTGGGCTGTAGAGCGCAGGCTCAGTAGCTGTGGCGCACAGCATGTGGGATCTTCCCGGGCCAGGGCTCGAACCCGTGTCCCCTGCATTGGCAGGCGAATCCTTAACCACTGCGCCACCAGGGAAGTCCCCAAAATAGTTTCTTTTCAAGGAAAATAAAAATCAGTACTTGACTTTTCAGAAAGTTTCTAATCAATTTTCCAGTCCCTTGCCTGTATTTCCATATAATTAAATTGACTCATAGCCTTGTTTTTTAATTCAGTAAAAAGGTAGCAGTGTCTTAAAACTGATTTAAAAGTTGATAAATGTACAAGTTTCAACTTCTGTCCCCAATCAGATTGCAACTTGAGATGAACCAAAAAGTTAAGTAACCAACAATATGAAATAGAGGCAAATATTATACTAAATATCCAACCATATGAGAATACCAAAAGATATTCCAGTAAGAGAAGTTTTCAGGTCAAATTTAAAGGATTTGGAATCAAGACAGTTCAGTTAAGCTCTGCATTCATCAGGCAAGTTGATTCTCCAGAACTGTTTCCAACATCTGAAAAATCAAAGTATTAACACCCGTATTTCCCCTGAGGATCAAGTAAAACACAAACATACACACAAAATAGTCTACAATCAGATTTGTTCTAGAAAAACCTTACAGGCAGTAAAGCATGGCTTTAACAGTTCAAATTCTAGCCATTTACTACCTGCATTACTTGGAGCAAGTCATTTATCTTCATATGCAAAAATAGAGATGTAATAATACTTCAGTCAATTACAAAAATCTAAAAGGAAAAAAGTAATAAGATTTTCATACAGTATAAGCTCTATTGCTATGTTCCAAAGTAGATTTATATGTTAAAAAGCTATAGCTTATCTAAACTTCCTTCTGGGAGTAAAGTTAGGAAGAATTCATTTACTGACAATCTTTAATGTCACTTCATACCAGCAACTTTATTTACGTAGTAAGAACATACAGGTATCCATTAGAAATGTCAGAGATCATCTCTACATTTCAAAACTTCACTCAGCCTAAGGGCCAACAAAAGGAGCTTTTCAGCTATTGAAAGTCATCTGTGTTATTTCCAGTTTGGGGCTTATTATGAGTAAATCTATACATTCTTGTTCATTTTTCGATGTGAACAAGTATCTTCATTTTCCTGGGATAAAATGTCTAGGAGTTGAATTGCTCAGTTATATGATAGTTGTATGTTTAGTTATTTAACAAACTGCCAAACTTTTCTAAAGTGGCCACATCATTTTATATTTTTACTGGTAACATGAGTGACCCAGTTCCTCTATGTCGTCACCAGGATTTGGTGTTGTCATTATTTTTTATTTTAACCCCACTCATAGGTATGCAGTGATATCTCTTTGTGGCTTTACTTTAATTCTCCAGTGAACATTGATGTTGGACATCTTTTATGTGCTTATTTGCCACCCGTATATCTTCCTTCATGAAACATCTTCTTATGTTGTTGGCCCATGTCCTAACTGCTTTGTACGTTGAATTCTGTGAATTCTCTCTGTGATCTAGACACTAGTTCTTTTTTTTCTTTCTTTTTTTTTTTGCTGTACGCGAGCCTCTCACTGCTGTGGCCTCTCCCGTTGCGGAGCACAGGCTCCGGACACGCAGGCTCAGCGGCCATGGCTCACGGGCCCAGCCGCTCCGCGGCATGTGGGATCCTCCCAGACCGGGGCACGAACCCGTGTCCCCTGCATCGACAGGCGGACTCTCAACCACTGCACCACCAGGGAAGCCCAAGACACTAGTTCTTTATCAGATATGTGGATTGCAAATATTTTTTCTCACCTGTAGCTTGTCTTTTCATCTTCTTAAAGTGTCTTTCAGAGAGCAAAGATTTTAATTTTGGTGAAGTCTAATTTATCCATTTTTTCTTCTGTTGACTTTCTTAAGACTAAGAACTCTAATCTACAGCTAGATCCCAAAGATTTCTCCTCCTAGGTTGACTTTTCTAAAATCCTTGTAGTTTTACTTTCTACATTTAAGTTTGTGATCCATTTTGAGTTAATTTTCTTACAAAATAAGAGAATTAGGTCAAAGTTTTGTTTTGTTTTTGTATGTGGAAGTCCAAATGCTTTTGCACCATTTGTTGAAAAGGCTACGTTCCCTGTGTCTGGGAGCCTCTGTGCTTTATCTCAGTTTATTTAGTGCATCGTCATCAAGATGTGTCCTCAGGTAATCACTTCTTTGCTTCACACCATTTCGGCTTATGAGGGTTTCATAGGAATGCTCTACTTTCGGAGAACGGGAAACCTGTCAATAACATTCCTAAAATGGCAAAAGTATTAAAATGGAGAACAGGTTAGTGGTTGCCAGGTGTTAAGGAGGATGGAAGGCAGTAGGGAGTGGGTGTGGCTACAGGAGAAGGCAACATGAATGTCAGTGTCATGGTTGAAATATTGTACTATAGTTTTGCAATATTACCACTAATGGAAAAGTGGGTTTGGAGTACATGGAATCTCTCTGCTTTATTTCTTGTATCTGTATGTGGATCTATAAGTACCTTAAAATCAGAGTTTAATTAAAAATCATGTATAACTATATTTCCTTGAGAATCAAACATGATCGTGTCTATGAAAGCTCTTTATGACATATATATATACACATATATATAGGTGTGTGTGTATATATATATAATTTATTATCAAAGTAGCATCAATAGTAAGTGTTTCCTTACAGGCACATGAATGTGGGTTTTCGTCAGTGTATTGCACTCAGTGCATTTTCAGGCATTTAACTTTCAGGTTCTTTGAGTGTATATGAAATGAGAAATAGTTAATGAGCACGCAGGTCAGATTCTAATGATAATTAGAGGTAGATAACCTCACGCCTGAGTCTGCACACACCTGTCTCTCTAGCGCTTGAGGATGCTGCTGCCAACGGTGTAATTAACAACCAGTGATGTCCCAGTGATCCTGGGGAACTGATTCAACTTCTCTGAATGTTTTTTCCAATGTATGAAAAAATACTTCTCCTGCTTAGATAGGGATAATATAACATAATGAATCAATGGATATAAAAGTGCCTTATGAAGTATATGCTCACATATTTTATGATTTATTTATTATAGTATGATTACAACAGAGAATTGATTTGGGCGATTCTGATCTACAATATTTCTGGAGATTAATATTCCAGGTGTGAGGCCGATGCTTTTAAATATAACGTGTTTTAAGTACAGTACCTGTGTGTCCTCCCCTTGAGTCTGAGAGAGCAGGGCATGTTCCAACCCACAGAGCTCAGTGAAAATAACACTGCATGATTTCCAAGGCTAGGTCCTAAAAGACCATCCAGCTTCCACCTTGTTTGCTGGAACACTTGCTGTTGGAATTCTGAGCTGTGGGAAATCTGACCATCCTAAGGTCGCCATGGTGATAAGGCCTTTTGGAGAAATCACTTGGAGAGGCCCTAGTGCTACACTGAGAGAGATCCGGTGAGCCCCAGCCATCCATATCATCTCAGCTCAGGCACCAGACATGCAAGGGAACAAGTCTTAGGTAATCCCAGGCCTCATCTGCTCAAGTCAACCTCAGCCATTTGAGTCTCCCCAGCCAAGTTTCCAGGCAGAACAGTGCAAACAAGCCACATTGGCTATTCCCTGTCCAAATTCCTGAGCCACAAAGTTCATAAGCAAAATAACATGGTCATTGATATATCACTAAATTCTGGAGTGGCACATTATACAGTAATAAATAATCAGAAGTTTGTTCATCAGTTTCCACAAAACCTTGCATAATCCCCATTTTTCTAAGATGGAAACTGAGAGTCAGAGAACTTAAGCTACTTGCGGATCTACCTTAGATAATGGCAGATCTAGGATTGGACCCCAGGCCTGCCTGAAGGCAGATTCTTTGTTCTTCTACCACAATCAGCCTGACCTCCGAGGGCACATGTATGACCAGCTTGCTAAGTCCAAAGGATGATGGGCAGAAGGAGAAACATGTATTCTTGCTCTGGTGCTTGTTTGTTTCTGGGATGTCTGCAGGGTGATCATTTGTGGAGCCAAGTCCTTCATATTTGTTATTATCTGCCTCAGACATCTTAATTAAACGCTTTGGAGACTAGTACTATACAATCAAAACTCGAAGCACTTTTCTCTCTCAGGGAAAAAACAATGTAAACTAAAATTTCTGTTCACTGTTCAGATTCCAGCTATTGATTTCTGCTCTTGTTTTTAATCTGTTTTCTCTCGGAGAGTGCAAGTCCCCCAACACGATAAGAATAAATAAAAGCAAGTTGGTGTCATTTGGGTGAAAGGTGTGGGTGTGGGGGGCGTGGATGAGACACCTGATAAGGGCTTGGGCTGGTGGTTCAATAGCAGAAGCGTTAAGAGAGCTTCAGTTAAAACTTGTTTGAACTTGAAAAATCCTTTCCTGAAACCCCAGTACAAGATCTTTTCACTTTTATAGTCACATTTGCTCTACATATGATCTCACAATGAGAATAAGAAAAAGGCAAACCAAGAAAGCAAAGGGATGGTGTATCAAACAGTGAACATTTCACCAACTAATGTTTTACATGGAAAAATAATTCACTCCCTCAGTTTTATTAGATAAAGAGCCCAAGGTCTGGAGGGCCCACAAGCAGTTTCTGAGGTGGCAGAGAAACATGGAAGTGGTGTCTGATGGAGTATTCTCCATTCTCCACTCTTGCTCCCTGAGAGCTGTCCATATTTATTTTTATATTGTTCATATTTATTTTTATTATATTTATTTTTTTAAATTTTTTTGCAGTACATGGGCTTCTTACTGTTGTGGCCTCTCCCGTTGTGGAGCACAGGCTCCGGATGCGCAGGCTCAGCAGCTATGGCTCACGGGCCCAGCTGCTCCGTGGCACGTGGGACCTTCCTGGACTGGGGCACGAACCCGTGTCCCCTGCATCGGCAGGTGGACTCTCAACCACTGTGCCACCAGGGAAGCCCTGTTCATATTTATTTTTATTCGATGCAGTTGCTATGACTGACGCTTGTTTTGCATAAAATTGGACATGTTGGTTCTATGAGGCTGTATTTAGCATAAGAATGGTCAACAGATTTTTAGAGAGAGTGAGAAGTGCAGAAAGAAAGAATAGGGTTTGTTTAAAATGTGAAACATCAACACCATTGTAGCAGCTGACTGAGCACCTAAGTAATCTATGGAAGGCTCCTACTGGGAGATCTGCATGTGTTTTTCATTTAATCCTCACAATTCTGTGAGGTTAGTTTCCTTACTCCATATGTATGTGAGGAATTGCCTTTTAATGACATTAAGTCACCTTCAAAATGATAAAGCTATGTCTTGAACACCCATTCATCTTATCCCAAAGCCTATGTTCATTCCACTGTGTTGGTATCTAGATCTTAGTTCTAAGATGGACTGGATATGTTTCAATATTTATGTGCTTATTTAAGAGTGCATTAGAAAAATAACATAAGAGGCACATAAAGCTGAAATATACATGGGTATTATTTCTTATAACAGAATTAAGGTATTAAGATAAGTTTTACAAAAGCAAAAAGCAGATAGAACTAAACAAAAATATTTACTAAATAATCACATAAAATAGTTTGGGCAAAAAAGATGAAGTAGTATGCAATAAAGTTGAAGTTTGAGAAACTCTGTGCTATGTTAGGCCGCCATATCATTGATTGGCTATTGGCTTTTAAGAATTTCAAAGAATTTGCTCAGATTTACTGATACTTAACACAAGTGAGGTGTAGTTTTAAAGTGATATCAATAATATTAGGGTTAGCATATGCTCTTAAAGAAAAAGTATCACTCCTTTCAAAAGTATCTGTTTAATTTAGTAGGAATGTAAATCTCATATATTTGCAAAGTGTTGTTCTTCAATGAGATACTACTCATCTATCCATCTATCCATCCATTCTTCCATCCATGCATGCATGCATCCTTCCATCTATCCATCCATCCATCCATCCATTCTTCTGTCCATCGATCCATTCATCCATCTACTCATTCAGTGGAGTTTATTAAGTACCTGAAATGTCATAGAAATAGTGTAATTAATGCACGTTCCCTATGTTATTAGAGCTCATGTCTTCTGGGGGAGATGGTCATGCAAACATTTATTCATGACATATATATTTGTGAGCAAAGTGCTGTGGAGTCAACTGAGGAGTAAACTGCTCTCCAGGTCTCCAGATCTCTGAGAAAATTTCACATTGCAGCAAATTCTCTTGTAGATAATAAGCTGGCACTAAATCCAGTCCACATGCAGGACAGGTGAAAACCTGCTACCTACATCTAAGAAGTCATGGGAATCTAGTTTGGGGTAAAGGTGGAACATGGCACTTCAAAATGTGAAAACTCTGCCATAGTCATGACCCAGAGTTCATGCTATTTGAACACTACCCTTCTTTATTAGATAAAATTATGATCAGCAATAAGACTCATAATAATAATGGTCAGAAAAGAAATACAGAGTAATGGTTTAAAACTTTTAATTACATTAATGAATTCTTTGAACAAAGGGGAAGTTGTAAGCCATCATATTGTTCACTCATAGTAATGAATAATAACATTACAGTTGGCTTTTGAGGCTTCACTTCTGCCAATTTGTTGATAACCTCATCAAAATTAATCTTAACACATTCCTTAAAAAAAGGAGATAGCTAGATCTTTTAAATCAGTTTCACTCGCAGTTGATCAGAGAACATGTTTTATTCATTTTAATTTCAAAATGTTTCACATTAAGCAACATATATCAAAAATAGTTACGTAAAATCTTAAACATGAAGATAAATTTGGCAGAGATTATAAAAATTCCATTTTATGATGAATCTCCCCAAACCCAACTACCCATGTATTTGTTTCTTCAAGATAGTGTGATTGATTGTAGGGGCTTTAAATAAAGGTTTTTGCAGTTAAAGGATTGTAAACACAAAACACCATACAATGATAGAATTCATTACTCAAGTTCTGTTTCTTGTCTCTACAATCACTGTGCCATCATTGTTTATTTCCAAGCTACTGTTTAAACACAGGAAGATGTAGCACAGCAGGGGTTAGAAACAGGAATTTAGCCTGAAGTCAGCTCAGAGGATTTCAAACTGTCACAAAACTTACTGTCAAAGTGAATTCATATAGCTGGGTCTAGGTGTTCTGGGGCAGGATGTCTAACTGAGGATTTTATGAGTTTCATGTAGAAATAATATGCTAATTTTCTGCTTCTGCATTTTAAAAAATTCAATTACAACCACAGCAATTGCTTAGAACTTAACAGCATACTTTTTTAGAGAGGAATATCTCAGTATCACTGGCATCATTCAGATTTGCTAGCATGTGCTATTAATAAAAAGTAGGCTGACTTTTAGTCAGTTTTATTACTGTTTTAGCATTGTCTACATGCACTACTTCCCTGTCTTACCAACTGCAGTGGGGGCCAGCCACTCCTGGGCTTCCCTTGGTATGCCCTGGGTCTTGGGCAATCTTTGCTAGATGGTAGAACTAAGTCATGTCTAATCAGGTCCCAGGAATTGGGCCTCGCCTTTCCAGCAAGGTTAATATTGTTAGTAGCAGTAACAATAAACCTCTAATCCCTGGTATGAGACTCTAAGTTTACTGGGAGAAAGCAGAAGCATATCCAGGTGCAAGGAATGCTGCCCACACACCTGCCCTCTGGGATTCCCACTCCCTGGTGTCTGGAATGGCACTCCATCACCTGCTCAGCACAGGGGAGTTTGACTCACTGTGTTCTGCTCCTCTTTACCCCACTGAGGGATAAGCTGGCTTCAACTGTGAACTTGCAACCTCAGTCAAGGCTTTCAATTCTTACGATCGTGTCTCCTCACCTGGAAAAGTGCAGATGCTGAGCTGAATCAGGAGACTCATATTCAGGTGTCAGTAGAGGCTAGGCAGGCAGTAGCTGTGGGTGAAGTGGGCAGGCCATGGGCAAGAGGTGGGGGTGGAGACTGAAAACTGGAAGCAGGGCCCCCCTTCTGTCCAAAGGGAGGAGCATCTACTTTGTTCTTGCTAATCACTGCCACGCACAGGCTTGGTGCTGCCAGATATCTTAGTTTTTCAAAAAACACCAATGATCTTGCATTTCTATGTTAAATCTCATGTTTTTAAATGCTGGCAATGAATTTAAAATACTAAAAACCTATATGAGCCAAACAACATGTATCTGCAGGCCAGTTGATGGTCTCCAAACTTGGTGAGCTTTCTGATCCTTGGGTTTCCTTAATGATTCCACCTTGCGGGAGAAGAAGAGGAGGGCATCCAAAGAATGGTTTCTGGTGTGACACCAAGGTCACAGCTTGGACTTTCATAAATCAAGGAGTGCATTGTTGGTTTGGTCCGAATCTGTTTAATCTATCCAGATCTCATCCACCAGGCTGGGAGCAAAGGGGGATTACCTTTTATCAGTGATCTCCATTCTACATCATGGCTGTGAGCTCCATTTGGAATCAGGTTGACTTTTGCTCTTAAGACATAAATACAAATACAAATGGAAATGAAGCAAATGGAAACTCCCAAAGTAGACAGACAGAATGAAGGGACAGAATCGTTTCATGCTCATAAGCCTCTTTATTTTCATGATGAAAGGTAGGGTCATACCCTTTTTAAAAGGGCACATTAAGTAAGAACTATCTTTACTCTTTGCTTTTAATATACTCGTGTGTGTGCGCGTGCTTTTGTGTTTGTGCATTGTGTGTGAGCGCGCTTGTGTGTGTGCGCATTGTGTGTGCTAACATTTCCAACTTGAGCGGTCAATTATTAGGGACCCTGTTTTGAACTTGCGATTTACTGCAGCTCACTCTGCCTGCGCGTTTCAGTTCTTCTTCTCTTATTGCCTTGGTATTTTTCTAGAATATACAAAATATAATTTTGAAGAAACACTACAAAGAACTTTTAAAGCTGAACAAGAGATGAGTAGTCACTGAAATTAAGAAGGGGAAAAGGGAAGCAGGGGATCAGAAGGCAAAGGCAAGGAAATAGAGCCTGGACAGAATTATTACTCGTTTTAGCCATTAATCAAAGCTGTCACTCTATTACTGTGCTGGGTCCTGGTGTGCTTGCCTTTGCGACACAAACCTGTGCTCTCTCTCTTTCTTTGGGCCCATGTTTCCATTGTGATGGAAGATGGCACTTATTCAAATATAATGCCATTTCTGGAGAAATTAGAAAAACATATTGAAAGTCAACGTGTGAGAATTCTCTTATCCCCCATTTTCCATGCTGTAAAGGACATTTTCATTTGCATTGTTGTGAACAATTAAAGTGGGGGAGAGAGCAAGCTCAATTGTAAATTAAACCTTTTCAGAAGAGGATTAAAAATGATCCTATAAACAGGCTTTTAAGTGTGAAAGCATAAGCTTAACTCAATTGAAAACCAGTACCGTACAGAAACTGAAGCAAGAGCATTTTATTAATCTACAGTTGATCCTCTCATACTGGGATAAGCAAAAAGAAACTAATTTTCTTAGGACCTTTCTGTTCTATTTTTAGGAACAATTGCATTAACTGAGAAGGGTAATTATTAGTACAAAGGAATGCCTGTGGACGCTTTGCAATCACAAGAACAATATTGAAAGTCTCCATGCTTGAAAATTAATCTGTCTCTTGCTGCTGCGATGTAATGAAAGGGTACCTGAATTTCAGCCATTCACAAAACACTGCTTGCATTTCTCTGTACTTGCCTGTTTTTATTTAACTCCTGGAAAAGAAAAAGTCTGCATTTAAAACAATTACTCTAAAATATTGCCTCATTGACGAAATGAACAAAACATTCCTGGCAGGAGCCAAAAAGTGACTTATATATAACACTGTCAATGACTATTTCACTTTTTAATTTGCATACATAGACACAAGCCAAGAGAAACCAGGAATGTAATTTCAGAATCTGTATGAGAATTTCAAGGCTGAATGTCAAACACAAGAATTTAGGAAAGAAGAAAAAAAAATCAACTTCAAAGACAAGGGGATAATCATCTTTGTAACTTAATCTTTGCTCACATCCCTAATTATTGAAATAGGTGTCTTTTTAGGGCATTATTGGTTATAGGGAATCTCGGTGGGTTTCCAACTTTAGATTTTGCTTGAAATACAGAAACTTTGTCTCTGCCCCCAATCAGTGAATCAGAATATCTGATTTATGGGCCTGGAATAGGATCTGGGAAACTGAATTTTAGACAAGCAGGCCTAAGGGATTCTGATGCAGACCACATTTTGGGAAACCCTACTCTACAGCTGCAACAAATTACCCGTGTTTATCAGACATTTTGTGAGCCTCTAAATGCTTTTTAAACTCTTTGTAGAAAGATAACAAATACAGAGCTGCTCTGACAAAGGCAGGTGATCATTCTAAGAACCGGCAGCCTTGACCTGCCCTTCAACCTCCAGAGGTGACCCAGGAAGCATCCCCGGGGCTGCTGACAACCAGCTTACCTCTCTCCTCAAGCTTGATTCCACAAAAGCCCTTCTATCTCTTTCCTGGGAAGAACTACACAGTTAACATGAACATTCTTGTGAGAATTTCGCTAATGTTTTGGGGGATTTTATCTAATGGAGACTAATATGTAAAGGGCAACCCCATTTCAGTCTAACCTGCTGTTCAAGGCCACCTCTGTTCTGATCACTCATTGCCCAAGGCCATCCCCTTTAGTAAATATTCTATATAATCAGTGTTTTTTATTGAATTCTTGTGGCAGAAGCAATATTTGGCTTCTTAACGACTGTTCCCAGCCCCATTTCTGCTTTCTTGCTTTACACTCTGAAGGATGGAAAAGTCCACATTGCCTTTCCCAGCTTCCTTTGCAGCCGAGAATACCCACGTCAGATAGTTTTGAACAAGGAGGTGGAAGAGGCCGTCTTCTGGAGTCCTTCTAAGAAGCGTTGCACCTCCGTGATGAAAACAGGAGGGTATCCATGGAGAGGTTTCTTGCCATCCTGGCTTGCCCTGGGAAGCAGTCACACGAGGAAGTGATGTAGGAAGTGACAGAAGCCACCTTACCACCTCAGGGCAGGGTCCGAGAGAACAGCCGACACCAGTCCCCCACGCATTCATGGAGGAGCTGATGAAATGACTCTGGAAGGGCTGCTCCAGACTTCTTGGTAAATAAAGATCAATGGGCTTCAACTTTGTGTCTCCTTGTAGTTTAGGATTTTCGTTTCGTTTACCTGAGAGCATTCTAACTGATGTCTGCAGCAAACCTCTTCCTTCTTCTCTGGCCCAGGACTTTTTTTTTTTAGTAATATTCCAGAGTTTCTAACTGGGCGACGTATGGTATAATTTACACACACACACACACGCTTCAGATTCAAGATGAAAATATCAGAGCATCCTAATTTAAATTCTGTAACTTACACAAGTACTTAAAACTATTTTCTCACCCATCATTTTATTAATGGATTGATATCTACCTTGTCTTACTCTAAAATGTGTTTAGAAAAACTTACAAGCATTCACAAATTGCAGACACATGAAATAAAAAGAATTAGGATGAAATCTAAACAGAAACAAAGGTTAGGGCGACCAACAGAGCCTGGAGAGAGGAAGAGAGAAAATGCATAACCTGAGATCCTCTATTGTCGGGACGTATATTTGTTTTTAAACCAAGTAGTCGTTATTCAAAGCCAACCAATTGTTCAGAACAATTGTAACTATTCCTGATCCTAATGTCAGGAAGAATATTGTTCTCAAGATCTTTGTAAATGGAGCATTGTAACGGAGTCAGGCTGTTTGCAGAGGCTCCCTTTGACAGTGGCCATCGCACCAGCCTGCCCAGTCCTTCCTGGAGCTGGTCAGCTTGGCCCAAAGCAAAGTAGAGGGGAACAGATGGTTTGCCTACACAGACCACCTAAAAAGGATTTAGGGCGTACATTCCCATAATCCTTGCTTAGCTCAAATAAATGGAATCTAATTTTTAAAAAAGTAGCATTGTGATTTTAGTATAAATGTTAAGAGCACAAACTCTGAAGCCAGGCTGCCTGGCTCTGAACCCTAGCCTTGCTGCTATTAGCGGAGTAACCACGGACAAGTTCTGTAATCCTTCTGTGCCTCAGTTTCCTCGTAGGGATGATAACACTTAGTTCATAAGGTTTTTTGAGAACGGCATGTGTTACAGTGCCAGGCACACAGTAAGTATTATGTAAATGTTATTATCCTATGTAGGGCTTTGAACTAAACCATCTAAAATGTTCTACACCCAATTCCAGTGTAGATGGGTAGGGGCAAGGTGTTTCCCACCCTAAGCAGTTGTCCTACAGCAGCCAGGTGTCCTAAAATTCACCTCAATTCCGACACTATCTACCCGGAGATAATGTCAGATCCCACAGGTGAAGGGCTCAGTCCTCCAAGACTGCCCTCAGTGTCACATGCCAACTGCAAATCCAGGTTGTCACCTGTGCTTCTGACTATTGGCGATAGATCAGAGGTTCCCATGACCCCCTCCTCAGGTTCAATTAATTTGCTTGTGGCTCAGAGAACTCAAAGGAACATTTTACTTACTGGATCACCAGGTTATTATGAAAAAGATAGGACTCAGGAACAGCCAGATGGAAGAGATGCATAGGGCACAGTATGGGAAAGAGCTAGGAGCTTCCCTGCCCTCTGCAAGTCACTCTCCCAGAATCTCCATGTGTTCACCAACCTGGAAGTTCTCCAAACCCTGTCCTTTTGGGGTTTTGTGGAGGCCTCATTACATAGGCATGGCTGATTAATCACTGGCCATTGATAATTTATTCAACCTCCAACTCCCATTCCCCTCCTCAGAGATCAGGGGATTTCAACCCTCTCCTCATTGTTCGTTCCCCTGGAAACCAGCCCCCATCCTCAGGTGCTTTCCTAAGGTCACCTCACTAGCATAAACCCAGCCTTCATGGAAAGGGCTTGTTATGAATAATAAGATACCCACTTTGCCTTTATGGCTGTGAAAAGATTTCACTAACTAAGGACAAGACACCAAATATTATAATGAAAGGTGTTCCCATAGCTCTCATTGGTAAGGAAATTGCACGGGTGTGGGGAATTCTGATCCAGGAAACATGGATGAAGACCAAATATATGAGAAATATAATTGGTCATCTAAATGATCATATATATTTCTTATCAATTACAATATCACACCATGGTACATATTTTTTTAGGGTCCAGTTTATCTATTCCTCATAAAAAAATTCACCCAAAACTTAGTGACTTTAAAAAGCAAACATTTTAAGTTGGGAGATTGGGATCGACATATATACACTATTGATACTATGTATAAAATAGATAACTAGTGAGAACCTACTATATAGCACAGGGAACTCTATTCAGTGCTCTGTGGTGACCTAAATGGGAAGGAAATCCAAAAAAGATATAGCTGATTCACTTTTCAGTACAGTAGAAACTAACAACACTGTAAAGCAACTATACTCCAATAAAAATTTTTTAAAAAGCATTTTATTACATCTCACAATTATATAGGACAGGAGTTTGGTAGGGCTCACATGGGTAGTTTCTCTGCTGCTCTATCTAGGCATTGACTGAGATCACCCACTGGGACTCAACTGGTGCCTGAGCTAAGTTGACCAAGGGCCCAGGATGGCTTTATTCACATGTTTTGCACCTGGGGGTAGTGACTGGAACTCTGGGACTGTCCTGCAGAGAGCTTACACATGACTTATCCAAATTAGCAGCCCCTGTACAATCAGAGTCCTCACATGGTGGCCCAAGTTTCTCAGAGCGGGTAGTCCAAGAAACCCAGGTAGAAGCTGCAAGACATCTTAAGAACGTGCCTTAGAAGTGCCAGAATATAACTTCCACTGCATTCTGTTTTTCAAGCAAACGGAGAGACCAGTGGAGATTCAAGGGGAAAAGGATCAGACTCCATGTCCCAATGGGAAAAAAGTAAAGAATTTGCTGTCATCTTTATCTCATCAAGTACATACCCTCCTGATCCAGCCCAGGACATGTCTGCTTCATCACTGCCTGGAAACACATTTCTACTTCAGCCTCACCAGTGCTGCTGATGCAGCACAATTTAAACAGCGTTAGGAAACATTTGTGTTTGGGGACTTTTGGCCACACAAACCACTGAGCTGTTAATCCTTTAATATTTTTGTAGTATCAATAAAACTATTATATTTTGTACTATGAAGCATGTGCAGGATTTCTTGATTTTAAGATGGGCTATCTCAACTTTCTCTTCTGTGAATTGAACCACAAGAGAATTCAAGCCCTTAGAACTTGGCAAATATGTGCTTAGACATCTATCACGTCCGTAAAGCTATTGGATGCTGCCAGAGATCCTCGCTCAGCATCCAGACTGCAAGACTCATCCATCAGGGGCTTCCCTGGTGGCACAGTGGTTGAGAGTCCGCCTGCCAATGCAGGATACACTGGTTCGAGCCCTGGTCTGGGAGGATCCCACATGCCATGGAGCAGCTGGCCCCGTGAGCCACAATTACTGAGCCTGCGTGTCTGGAGCCTGTGCTCTGCAATGGGAGAGGCCACGATAGTGAGAGGCCCGCGCACCGCGATGAGGAGTGGCCCCCACTTGCCACAACTAGAGAAAGCCCTCACACAGAAACGAAGACCCAACACAGCCATAAAAAAAAAAAAATTTTTTTAAAAAAAGAGCCGATGACACGTACGTGTGCCGAGACAGCGCGAATTGGAGAGAAAAAAAAAAAAAAACTTCAATAGGTTACCAGAGTAATCCAAGGTAAACTACAAAAAAAAAAAAAAAAAAAAGACTCATCCATCAGCCAATGTTCAGGCTGAGTAGGTCAACTGAAAGGTGAATCAACTGCCTTAGAGATGAATAATCAAATATCGAGGTTTAACTTATTGAAAAATGCTTATGAATGGAAGAAACCATGAGGAAGGCAGAAAATTGGCTTTCAGCTTTGCAATAAAGGAAAAGTGGAGAGTGTTGGAAGAACACAACTGGTCTCATATTTGTCTTTTACTCAGAAGTCTCATAGTGGAGCATCCCAGATTGAATTTGTCCCTTACTATCCAGGGAGCATATCATTGTGCTTGTGTTTGTTTTCTTTGTTTGTTGTGTTTTTATTGTGTTTTTGAACGTGCTCTGGTCGGGTATTCATGCTACCTTTAGGCATGGTCCTCACTACTCCTTATGGGAATGCACTGATCTGCTTCCCTTGGGGATGTTACTGGTGTAGGGGCTGAAACCTGAGAAGGCATTAGCTCTGTGGCCTTCTCTGGTCTTTCAGGTCTTTTGGTTCAGAAGGTCACCTCTATCATGAAGGGAAATGAGTACATAAAATATGTATCACTCACCCTTAGCTGCTAACGGTAAGTCCTAGAACTGAGGCCCAGGTGAGCTGGGGTAGGGTTGAATGCCACAGGCATCACTCTATCTTGAGGGAGCTGGCACGTAACAATGGTATCACCCTCTGGTTACTCTCGCTGGCTCTCTGGTAGTTTGAACACTGAGGTTTCAACCCAGTATTGAGTCGATTGACCCTTATTTTCTCACTGCTTACTCTGGTGTCTTACATCATCCATCTAAACCTCCATCACAACCTCAAATATGGTGGAAAAGGCAGCATTTTAAGAGGATGTGCTCAGGGTAGTAAACTGCTTTCCTCGTTGCTCTTTCTTTACTTGGGTGGGGTCATTCTCCCCAGAGTCTGAGAAGCCTGTTGCTAATTATATTAGCCGTGGTTGCAGCAGACCCCTCATAGCTAATAGTTACAGGGAGGACAAGTCTTGTCTAAGTCATTAGAATGTCCCCAAGTTGCCTTTGTTCGTCACCAATCAACCACATCACATCAAGCTTGCCCTTGCTTTGACGAAGCAAGTGCAATCAAAGTGCACTCAATAAACGATCCTATTTTATTAGATACATGTGTACTTTCTGGAAGATAATTTTTTCCTACTATGAATGTGCAAATTCTCTACATGTTTCTTCATATTCATTTCTCCTCATTATTGGCACTTTAAGAACTTTCATGTTAGTCAACAAGATTGAATGTTCCTCAGGTCCTGGAATAATCAAATTGCTGGATTTCACTTAGGAAATTCTGGAATTGAACAGCAAATAATGGTTGGTTCTCTAGTTAAGAGGTCACCCTTACTCCCAGCTCCCTGTCCAAACATGATGCATTTTGAGAACCTATTGGTTTTTCATTTCCCTATACTTGTTGCCTTTTGGTCTTGTGTCAAGGAATTATTCTCATTAGAACAATAACAACAAAAACCCTTTGTACTTTCATTGGTCTCTTGGGTGGTTTTAGTGGTATTGAACTCAGACATATATTTTCTGTTTCTTGAAACCATGAATTCCACATCTCAATGGGATCATTACAGCCCTACAGCATGAGATAAATCAAATTGAATGGCATTTGTTTGAGAGATTTCTAAAGAACAAAAGGAGTGTATGTGTCAGGAGGAAGGATGAGGGTGGACAGAATCTATTCATACCTCCAAGATCATGGAAAACTCCCTCTGCTTAAAATAGCTGCCCTTTGTGGCAAGTATTGCTTGCTGCCTACCCCAAATCCATTTCCCTTCTTCCTTCCTAGCAGGATCCCTGATTTTGTTCAGGGCTGCAATGTATGTAGTTAAAAAGACCCATCTCCTGGAGTTCCTTTGTGTTTGGGAACTTTTCCATATCTTGATTGTGACCATAGTTAATATGAGTCTACACAGGTGATAACATGTCACAGAACTACATACACAGACAGAAAAAACAAAAACAGAGTTCATGAAAAAAACTGGTGAAACCTTAATGGGGTCAGTAGTCTAGTCTCATTAATTGCAGTCTGTCAATGTAAATTTCTTAATTTTGATAACGTACTGTAGTCATGGAAGGTGTTAACATTGGGGGAAGCAGTGTAGTGGCTACACGGGATCTCTCGGTATGATTTTTGCAACTTCTTGAGACTATACTTCCAGATAAAAACTTAAAAAAATAAAGATACTGACCCAGACTTCTTTGCAAATATGAATAACTCTGTGACCCAATTTTGACCAGTGACATATAAGCAGAATTGCACAGGTCAAGTTACACAGTATCTTCTCCAAAATAGGATAATAAACAGGATTGAACTCAGTGGTTGGTGTACAAGGCTGCTTGATTAAATGTATGAAATGTATGAATACACAGCATCTCAGTGTTTTGTCTCTATTACACATTCAATATTTAGCTGGTATTAATGTAAGAACCCAGCCACCCACCCATTAGGCCACATTACTCTGCTTTTGGTGAAGACAGTAAGAAAACTACCAGAGCTGTGAACATAAGCACAGACCAATAAATGAAGGTCTAGAAGGAACTGGGGCAAGACAAATGAAGTCAGAAAAATGAGTTCAATGGGAAATGCGTTATCTTTCTATCCATGCATCTATCTGCCTTCTCTTCCTTTCTGTTTCCCTGTGGATTGGCCTCTAATTAAAAATGTATTTACCAAAGGCAAAGGCAGACTTTTGCTTTTTAGCTGAATGCTATTACTTTATTACTGAAAAATTTTAAGCATACGTAAAACTGGGGAGAAATATACAAAAGCCCCCATGAATCCAGCACCTAAGTATAAAAATCATCAACTCGTGACCATTCTTGGTTCATCTATGCCCTCCATTCCCCTGCCCCACCAGATTATTACAAAGAGAATCCCAGATGTCATAAGCATTTGGTGGAATAACTTTGAGAAATCGTTCGCAATTAATCTTTTTCTAATAAAGCGTAGCCTGTTTGGGCTGTTAGAGTATTCTCATTCTGAGTTAACGTAGCATCAGAAAATTAGAGTATAATAATTAACTGGTGGGTGGTTTATCAGCTTGTTAAAATACAAAGTGTGGGCTGTGATCGTGGTCTGGAGCCAAGAGTCTGCCAAACATGCTTCCCACATGGTTTCAGGGCACTTCTTTTTGTAGGGCAGCGGTCTGAGAGAGATTTGTAAAAGTGGTGCTTTATAAACCTTAAGAACAAATCAAGCAAAATATCAATTCACTTTATTGTGATATATATTTAAAGACCACCAAGAATGCAATATGCTTTCGTATTTAGGAAAATAGGTGATTCAAGAAGAGCCCTGCCATTCCAATTTAGTGAGGATTAGACACATGTATAGTAGATTATAACCCAAGGCCACTTGAAGACTTATAGTATAGAATTCCAAACCAAGGGCTATATCATCAAAGAGGGAGTGCGAGTAATGTTGCATTTGAGGAGATGAGACCAAGAGGGACAGTTTCATAGAAGAAGCAAATTTTAAATTTAGCTTTTAAATAAAAAAAATTAGCATTTTGACAAGTGGACTAGGAGGTGGGTAGGTGAAAGCCACCCCCCCAAAAAAAAGTAAGAAAGGAAAGAAATTTTTAAAAGAAAATTTAAAAGGGGTGAAAATATACACACGCCTTAACCCAGAGATGTGTGACATTTGGGATCCCAATTCTGGAAGTTTCCTTCCAGCATTACATAAGTCCAGTCAGTATTCTAGAAACTTGTTTTTTAATAGATGTCATTTGCTGACATAAAACATTTTCTGCATACTGATGAAATTTAATGGGCAAATCACATAATATAACATTTATATTAATTTTAAATATTCCCATAAAACTGTGGTCAGCAAACTAGAGCCCTCAGGTCAGATCTGGCCCAGTGCCTGTTTTTGTCAATAAAGTTTAATTGGAACGCAGCCATGCCCACTCATGTGGCATTGTCTATGGTGTGATGGTGGGACAATGGCAGAGTTGGGTAGATGCAGGAGCCCATCTGGCCTGCAAAGCATAACAGATTGACTTGGGGTCAGGAGGAGGGTGAGGTGAGGAAGGGGCCTGGGGTGTAAAATTTAAGTAGGTACTCATTCCCAGGGGCACCTGCATGACCCTGAATGAGAGAGAGCTTCCTTAAATTTGTGCCTTAGAAGCCTCACTTGCCTTACCCTAGTCCTGGCTGTGTATTTACGCTCTAGAGCAAAGTTTTTCCAATCCTTGTTATAAAATAAAAAGATTTGCAGCACACTATATTCTTAAATTATTTAGCAGTTTTCCTGGGATGAAATGAAGTCTGTTCATCATCCAATAGACAAGAAGAGTGGGAAGTGATGGATTTCACCTTCATTAATTTGTGGTAATATGTCCCTGAAGGGAACCAGAATAGGGCACCCCGAAATATGACACTTTGCTGTTAGGAATATTTTGAGCGAAAGGCAATTGAGAGCCAGCAGACACTGGGAAAGCTCTTCACCTCCCCCTAATTGTCTACAAATAAAGTAAATATAAATGTCCTTTTTTATAAATTAAATAAATTTACTTATTACAAATGGAAATTTCCATTGTAGAGATGTTTCTGTATCAGAAAGAAGACTCTTATCACCTGAAAGACTCTAGTTTGCATAGCAAGACTACCCTTACTGATCATGCTTTTCTTCCCCTGGACTTCCCAAAACTTGCCTCTCTTGCCCAGAAGCCCAAAGGCCCTTTTCCTTTGTTTAGCCATATGGCAAGCCTCAATCACCTGGCTGCCTCCTAGAGCCTCATTTTTCATTGTGAAGTCTAGTGCACGCATTTATAATTAGAGCTGTGTTTTCTCTTGTTAGTCTGTCTGTTACCAGTTTAATTTGCATGCCGCAGTCACTGAACCTAGAAATGCAGAAGGAAAAAGATTTTTCTTCCACTACGTTACTACATGGAAACTATTCCACCATTTCTGCAAAGTATCCTGGGGCCAGGACTGTTGATTGGAGCACGGATGATTCAGTTAAACAGGATTCATTTGTTGGTCTATTCCTTTTCTTGTTTATCTCGTCTGTTATAATTTTCTTTTCTGGATATCTCCCCAAGGTGTTTGCATTATTATAAATTTCAGGTTATATGGGAAGATTACTTTGTATTTTATGCATTTTGAATCAGTGCATGCATTGAGTTTAATAAAATTACTTCTCATAAAATGAAAATAATAAAATTTTTAAAAAACAAATTTATAGAACCAGACAATAGGAGATGGGTCAGAATAAGTGAAAGCTCAACGGAATGTGAATGGCTCTTGCCCTTTCATCCTCTACTGATTTTTCATCTACCCCTGTGGGCTGCTCGGAATACACCCCAGTTCCTAGTGCTTCTAATGGAGCATTTTCCCATATGAGTTCTATTGTCGCTTTGGTGAGGGCATTCCTTTCAGAGAAAATTGCTTTGGAATAACATTTCCTGTGAGTTTTTATCCATCTTCTTGTAGCTCTTACCATATAAAAAAGATTTCAAGTTGTGTAGTTTGAGGGCATCACATCACTCGTGCTACAGTAGACAGAACCAGGGACCCTGATACAATGAGGATGTATTCTGAGACTTTGATGTTTCTTCTTATAGGAATACACAGCTACTCAGTTAAGAAATGAAAATTGTTGGCATATTTTGAAACTTCATGAATAGATATAAAATATTATGTAATAAAAAATTCATGGAGTAAACATTAGATTCTAAAAAAATAAGACAAGTAGTAGGAAATGCAAGGATGCATTTGGGGGGCTTCCCTGGTGGCGCAGTGGTTGAGAATCTGCCTGCTAATGCAGGGGACACGGGTTCGAGCCCTGGTCTGGGAGGATCCCACATGCCGCAGAGCAACTAGGCCCGTGAGCCACAACTACTGAGCCTGTGCATCTGGAGCCTGTGCTCCGCAACAAGAAAGGCCGCAATAGTGAGAGGCCTGCGCACCGCGATGAAGAGTGGCCCCCGCTTGCCACAACTAGAGAAAGCCCTCGCACAGAAACGAAGACCCAACACAGCAAAAATAAATAAATAAATAAATTAATTAATAAACTCCTACCCCAAACATCTAAAAAAAAAAAAAAAGGATGCATTTGGTATTTTCAAAGCATTCCAGAGTGAAAACAATATTTTTTAACAGCTGTGTAAATAAACAAACCGAGTAGAGATAAATAGAATAATTGTCTTGATGCTCCAGGTAAAGTTAGAGTTCATACATTTTTAATGGATCTAATCAATATGGATTTCTAGAAGTTATTATTATTCCATAGGCAAGAGTGGAAAATTGAATATGTAACATTTACCCAAGTTCAAAGTAAAAAGCTTAGAAAAGGTGGCACTGTGATCCTCTTAGAGATCAAAGAAGGTGAGGCACGGAGAAACCAAGGAGTGATTGAAAATAATAAAATATATAGTGGTGTGTGTGTTATCACCATTCATAGTATATTTTTTGCAGCTCAGAAATCCTGCTCACTAAGGTCCCTAGAAATACAAACTAGGAGGACAGATGATTGGATACTGTTTATACATCCCATATGCTTCAGGAAGAAAACCACCCTTCACATACTCCCCAAAACGCCCCTCCGCACTCAAGCAAGTGGTACACAATAGGTGCTTATGCGGTGTTTAGCCTTTCCTCAAAACAACCTGGCATAAGTCTCAGTAGGAGACAGGATATCAGAATAAATAAGTCATTGTTCTGTTCCATTAGGGTAATTCTGGTGTTCCTGTTGCTTGACAAAGACCCAAGTGCCAGGAAGGAGGTTGATTATTCCATGGAGCTCACATTTTAAAGTTCTCCTCAGTTGCTTGTTTGGAGTAGTTCCTCTGCTGCAAACCCATCTAGGAGAAAGGTCTTGGTAACAGTGCCATGGGGAGATAGCTTTTTCTTTTATTCTACTTCTCCTATTCACCATCTGTTATCAATTACTTAGTCCATTTGCTAAGCATTTTAGAAGTAGAAAAATGAGCAAGCAGCCTCAGGTCTGGGGAGGATCCGTGTTTAAAAGTGGAGTGGGAAAGTCTTGGCTTCAGCACCAGTAGACCAGTAGAAGTCAGATCATGGGTTGATGGTATTTCTTCTTTTCGAATCGTGAATGAAAAACATTGTCTGCCATATCAGCAAACAAAGGATACAGCGGCCATCAGGCCATCAGCCACTATAGCCACCCTGATGAGCCCTGAGGGATGGGAATGAACAGGACACTGGATGTAGGTAGCTAAGGTGCATATCTAAGGAAAGATTTCAATGAGCTCAGATTTTTGCATCTTCTCATACATAGAGAAGTGCTAAAATTCATTAACTTGAGATGTCTGGTTTTCTTTAGTTAATAGTTTAGATGTTCAGACTACTGGTTTTTGTTGCAAAAACTCCTGTATATCCCAGCTCCTCCCTTACCTCTTCAGAGCAGTTCCTCAGAGCTGAGAGCCTGCCTCCTGGGCTTGAGTCCTCAGAAAGTCCAAGGAATAAAATGTGTAATTCTCAACTTCAAGGTTGTGCTTTTTCTTTTTTTTTCAGTCGACAGTAATAAGGAAACATTTTAACTACTCTTCTATGTGTAATCTGATCTAGGTACCAACTGGATTTGGAAATTTTGAAAAGGTGCCTATATTAGTTTGCCAGGGCTGCCATAACAGATTGGGTGGCTTAAACAGCAGAAATTTATTTTCTCACAGTCTGGAGGCTAGAAGTCCAAGATCAAGGTGTTGGCAGGTTTGGTTTCTTCTAAGGCCTCTCTCCTTGGTTTGTGTCCTCAAACGGTCTTCATTCGGTGTCTTCATTCAGTGTCTCCAAACGGCCTTCCCTCCATGTGTGTTTGTGTCCTAATCTCCTTTCCCTGTAAGGATACCAGTCATGTTAAAAAAGGGCTCACCCTAGTGACCCAAATCCACAGGCCCAAAATGGTGTCCCTTGGGCTAAAAGCAAACCTAGATTTAATACCTTACTTAATTGCAGTTTCGACCTTCCCTAGAAATGTAATCTTAATCAAACTGTTTGGAATTTTCTGGCCCAGAACAATGCCTTTTACACTTCTTACTGGCAGAGAGTCCCTTTTTGGCTCTGATTAGACGAACATGTATCTGGTTTGTAAATCTCACCTATGTTGCTGAGGGCTCACCTCATGCAAGAGAAACATGGTTAACTTGGAGGTCAGAGGTTTCCTTCCTCCTGAGATCAAGGCTCTAAAATGGAATTTTTCCAAGTTCCTTCAGAATGAGGTTGGGGCCTGAAGGGCTGGTCTCTGTGTAAAGTGCTAGTGAGACTGGAAAATTTTTTTTTTTTTTTTTTTTTTTTGCGGTACGCGGGCCTCTCAGTGTTGTGGCCTCTCCCGCTGCGGAGCACAGGCTCCGGACGCGCAGGCTCAGCGGCCATGGCTCACGGGCCCAGCCGCTCCGTGGCATGTGGGATCTTCCCAGACCGGGGCACGAACCCGTGTCCCCTGCAGCGGCAGGTGGACTCTCAACCACTGCACCACCGGGGAAGCCCAGCTTTTTCAATTTTTAACATAAAAAATGGTCCAGTCTCTGGGCTTCTCTGGTGGTGCAGTGGTTGAGAGTCCACCTGCCGCTGCAGGGGACACGGGTTCGTGCCCCGGTCTGGGAAGATCCCACATGCCACGGAGCGGCTGGGCCCGTGAGCCATGGCCGCTGAGCCTGCGCGTCCGGAGCCTGTGCTCCGCAGCGGGAGAGGCCACAACACTGAGAGGCCCGCGTACCGCAAAAAAAAAAAAAAAAAAAAAAAAGTTGGCACATAGCTTACAATCATATATATACTTTACGTTTTTGACATCATCATTTTCTACTTCCCCCTCCCTACATAACTTGTCCCTTTTCATCTTTCTTTTGACATCAATTAAAAAAAAAAGATTTAACTGCACTTCTTGCTATCTTTTATTATATCACCTCAATCTAATTAAGGCAGTGACATATCAAAATTTATTTCTCTGTTAATATTAAGTTTATCAAAATGTGGCCTTCATTTTAACTCTCACTGTTAGTGTCCCATGAATATTAAAAGAGATTTAAAATATCCCTCTCAGGTGTACATATCAAGCATTAATTTTCTATTTATCCTAAGAATTTTATTTAAAAATTTTAAGTATATAAGTTTGAAAAGAATTTAGAATACAGACAACTGATAGTATAACATGGCAGCCAGTGCGTGGCAGCAAGGTGTCTGAGTTACAGCTACCCTGGGAGTTAAGCCAGGTCTGGTGGGAGCCACAGAGAATACTCCTTATACTTTGATAAAGGCATGCAGCTCCCTCTCTCCCCAGGCTGGACTCTGGCTGGAGAAGTCACTTTCCCGTGTCGGGCTGTGATGACTCTGTGTAGGGTCTACCTGTAGGAAAAGCAGTGACGTAGCTAAGAAGGGCGTTGAAGGGTGTGGGCCAGTTCTTTCCAATTCCTTGTTGAAATATAACAATCTCTCTAAAACGTAAATGTGACCACTGGATGAAAATCAATACTACGTGGTGGACAGCACATTCTACTCTTTAAAACTCTTTAGAAGACACAGTCATCTTTTCCTCTTGATGCCAAAACCTCGGCCTCTGTACACCGGTGCTGGTGCCGAATTGAATCTCAGAGACAGAGCTTTGAGTGAAGTAGAAAATAATAGCTTTATTGCTTTGCCAGGCAAAGGGGGACACAGCAAGCTAATGCCCTCCAAACTGTGTGTCCCAACCCAGGGGGCCTTGGTGAGGAGTTTTATAGCAGTGGTTCAAGTGCAGGGTTGCTGATAAGGATCAGGGTGTGTGCAAGGCCTTCGCTCCTTTAATCTGGCCTCAAGTGGTCTCCTGATGAGCTTTGAGGTTATCAAACTGTGACCCTCTCTCTGGAATGGTTTTAGTTCTGTAAAGCGCTCAAAGATATTGTTAATGTTTATCCCTTGAGGGGGAACCAGGACCCTGCCCCAAGGCTGCTCTATTGTTTCTTGGCTGCTCCTCCCTTGTCTCTGCATCCCCTCCCTTCCCTGATTAGCAGCTGTTTGAAAGGCTTTTGTGCCCAGGAGCCCTACAGTATCCTGCTCGGTTTCATTCTCACAACTGCCCAGTGACAGCAGGCAGTGTATCCCCTGAGTTCTGAGTCGTGGGGACGCCCCTCACATGTTTTATCTCCATTGGAGAGGAGGAAACTAAAACTCAGAAAACAAAAGAAAATAATTTCCTCATGTATGAGTCAGGAAACTCATTGACAAGATTTTGTTTTGGTGGCCGATTTGTGAGATTTACTCACTTTAGTCATTGATGGAGTTGACTTGATTTTTTCTCACATTATCCCAATAGACAGACACAGGCCTTAAGAAAAGTTAAAAAAAGTCCAGGGTTATATAAATCTTTCCATTTTACAGATTTTCTAGAAAGTCCTTTTATTAGTCAGTCTTGTCTTGCTACTTTTTTGTCTGCTTTTATAAAATAACACTTTCATTGTGTCTAATAACCTGGACATCTAAGGATTATACACATGAAACCGTGCAGCTCAGATTGGGACTTGAACCCATGTGCCGGGCGGGACTCAAACCCAGTCAAAACCCAGATTGGGACTTGAGCCCATGTTCTTTTAACTGAGATCACACACCTGGTCTCAGGACTTAATGAAGCTCAGGTTCTTGATGTCTTATCGAAGAAAGAATTCAGTGAGAGACAAAGTGATAGGTAAGAAGTAGATTTATTTAGAGAGAAACACACTCCACAGAAAGAGTGTGGGCCATCTCAGAAGGTGAGAGAGGCCCCAGGGTATGGGGTTGTCAGTTTTTATACGGATGGGTAATTTCATAGGCTAATGAGTGGGAGGAGTATTCCAGCTATTCTGGGAAAGGGGTGGGGATTTCCAGAAATTGGGCCGCCACCCACTTTTTGACTTTTATGGTCGGCCTTGGAACTATCATGGCACCTGTGGGTATATCATTTAGCTGATGTGTTACAGTGAGCATATACTGAGGCTCAAGGTCTAGTGGAAGTGGACTCGTCCACCATCTTGGACCTATTTGGTTCTAATCAGCTTATGTCGTGTCCTCGGGCTGTGTCATTCTTTTGAAGGTTGTGCCCTGCCCCCTTCCCTCCTGTTTCACATGTACACAAACAAAATTGGAATCATGCTAGATAATCAGATATTTACCAAGATGACGTCACAATTTCTAAGTAAGTTTTTCAATCTTAACCTTAATGATTAATTTTTTTTCTTAAAAATTTGTAGTATTTATCTCTGGACAAAACTGACTAAAAAAGTCTTTGGGGAGAAGACACTGTCTCAGTACTTTCTGCTTTGTAATTCTTTGCTGAGTTAATGAATTAGAGAAGTGATTGGAAGAAAAGAATTTCAGAAATGGGACACGGGGTAAGTATGTTTTGAAGGATGAGAGGTAGTGAGAGGTACAGAATGTACCTGGCAGGTTTCCTACAATGTTAGGAAACATCTTCTAGCTACAATCCATCAATGTCACTTATGGAAAACATCCCCATCCTTCCTCTTTGCTCTGAAGATAACCTGAAACCTATTTGATATAGAACCTGTGATTCCAGTGTGGTAACTGTTAGCCACGTGTGGTTATGTAAACATAAATTTAAATTAATTTAGATAGAACAAAATAAAAAATTCAGTTCCTCAGTGCATTAGCCACCTTCCAAGCCCTCAGGAGCCATGGGTGGCAAGGGGCGACCATGTGGGCAGTGCAGATATGGGACATTTCCAACATCGCAGTACTGGCCTTGGCCAGGGGAGGAAAGAACTCCATGAGAAGGTAGATAGGTGCTAAAAGAGGAGCAGGACAGGGATTGAAAACAACCTATGACTGCTTCAAATCTGACCTTGGCCAAGGCCTGAGATTTTATGAGACATGAACTTCTCTGCCCCTCCAGGATGCTAAGGATTGAACACAACACGCCCAGACTTCCCCAAATGAGTCATTTCCTTTCCCATCACTACCTGCGCTCAACTCAAAAGTCTCCTTGCAGGGGGGCCCAGCTGTTACTACCTTTCATTTTACGAGTCACTTTTTAGTATTTCTTTATAAGGTGTCAACTTAGTCCACCTCTTCTCAAATTACATTTTATAGACGATTGCAATTAAATTTAATCAAATATATTAACTAGATATACTTCCCATATTCTGTAGAAGGAATTTCTTTCCACTAAACTCTGAATATCATTTGGGTTAACATTTAGTGTCTTACCATATCACAGCATTTTAGTTTCAAGGCTGAAATCTTTTAATCATGTGCTTAAAGTAAATGGAAAATAGGTTATAGGATCCATGAGTCATTTTGTTTTGCTTTGCTATTCTTGCATATTATTAATTTTCATATGCAACAACCATGAATATTACATATTAATTGAATCGCATTTTTACTTCCCTTTTTATAGTCAATATTAGTGATTAAAAGACCTTTGAATTTACTTGTCCTGGCATCCAAAAGTAGGACATTTTAGTTCTCATAATAATTGCATATATAAGAGATGAAATCATCTGTTGGTTTTAAATGCTTTTAAGTTGAAAATAATTTCCATGTGGTTGAATTAGTCACGGTCTCCACACTCGTAAAGATCCATATGGCTGAAATGATATATCCATGCCTTTAGAGAAAGTGGAGAAATAGGTAAATTTTACCACCACCAACATGTAAATTAGCAAGGATGGATTGCTTTTCCAGAGCATCTAAAATCAAACTGCCAATCACAAAGACATTAGTAATCCAGATTTGGCCTTTAGAGGTAAAAATAAAAACATCTATAAATTATCAGCACTTACTATGTGCTAGATTACTGTATTAAGTGCTTTGTATATATTATCAGATTAGGGCTTGGCCAACTTTCTCTATAAATAGCCAGGTAATAAACATTTTAGACTGTGCAGGCCATACGGTCTGCATCACAACTACTCAGCTCTGCTGCTGTAGCACCCAAGTAGTCAGAGATAATCCTAAAAGAAGGGCATGTTTTAGTGAAACTTTGTTTACAAAAATGGGCAGTGGGTCTGTTCTGGCCCCTTGGGCTCCAGTTTGCCAACGTTTGATCTAAACAGATCCTCATAAGTAACTGGTTTATCTACTGAGGACATATCTCCAAGCCACTAAAGGTAGCTGCTCATGAGATAGAGAAATCAGGAGATCCCTCGCTCTACCCCCTGGACAGGTAGGATGCACCCCTGCAAACAGTTCCACATCTTAGGAAGTCTCAGACTTACCCCTTGTCCTGGCTTTCCTTGAAGCACTGAGCACAGGCAGAAGACTGTGGTCCAGGGCCTCAGACTGTGGGGTCCTTAGGCCTCTGCTGCTGCTTGGATTTAGGACACAGGTTTACCTATGCAAAAGCCATGGTTTGAGAAATCACTGGAGAAAACCCTTTTCCTGAAGCATTAGCAGCTGCCAGGACTCAGGGAAGAGACAAGGCCTCCCGCCATGACATCTGAGCCTCTGCTCTCAGCCGCCCATCATCATGTGGCCTATCCAGCCACCTCTTCTGAATAAACCCTTCTTTACCCATAGACTCTCCATAGAATCTCTTTTCTACCTGTTCTTTTTCTTAAATTATGCAATGTGCTTTTATTTGTCTGTCTTTACTATGCTTCCTGTTTCCATACGGGTCCTTCCCAGCTTGTGTGAGGGTCTAGAGTCACCCCAGCACTCAGAGTGGCCACGTGGGGTCTGTCACAGCCGGAGCCTCATCCCTCATCCTTCTAGGCCATAATTAGGGAAGGAAGGTGGAGCCAGTGCTGTCTCACCCACTATCTTGTCCTTAACCACCTTCTATACCAATGACTCTATATGACCAGCTGGAATGAATCCTCTGAGCTCCTCAAATTTCAATACAACTGTTCAGATATATTTTCCATGTGGTTGTCCCACAAATATCTCAAGCTTAATATGCTCAAAGATGAATACATGATTTTCCATACAAACTAGTTTTTTCCTTAGATCAGTAGATTTTCCTATCTATCTTTTCACAAAACCCAGAAACCTGGGGCACTCCTGACTCTGCCCATTACACGAAGCTGGTCCTATAAGATCTAGCTTTCTGACATCTCCAATAGCTATTGCCAAATGGTGGTAGCTGCTAATTGTCCCCTAAAGTTACCTTTCTCTTTTCACCCAATAATAAGATATTTTAAATTACATGTTCACTTGGAATTAAGACCACATTTGCCAGACTCCTTTGCAGCTCGGGAAACCACGTGACTGAGCCTAGCTAAAGGAAGTAAGCAGAAGTCTCATGTTTAACTTCGAGGGAGTATACATTTTTTTTTTTTTTTTTTGCAGTACGCGGGCCTCTCACTGCTGTGGCCTCCCCTGTTGCGGAGCACAGGCTCCGGACGCGCAGGCTCAGTGGCCATGGCTCACGGGCCCAGCCGCTCCGTGGCATGTGGGATCTTCCTGGACCGGAGCACGAACCCATGTCCCCTGCATCGGCAGGCAGACTCTCAACCACTGCGCCACCAGGGAAGCCCAGGGAGTATTCTTAAAGGAAGAATGCACAGCCTTCCTTTCTTTGTCCTTTCCTGATGCCTGGAATGAAGACACAATGCCTGCGTCTTGAGTAGTCATCCTGAATCTCGAAGTGCAGTCCACATTTCTGAGGATGGAGAGGAAGCGGGACAGAGCAGTCTTGGTCATAGATGAGTTTGATAATTTGCCTTACCAGCCTCCAGCTTGGGACTGGGCACATCTCATTCACATGGAAAAAAAGAGAGAAAGAGAGAGAGAAAGAGAGGAAGGGAGGAAGAGAAAGGACTGTACACACACCCACACATCCCAGAACACACACACAAACTTCTGTCTTGTTTAGGCCACTCTTAGTTTGTGTTTCTTCTCTCACTTTAACAAATCTCTATCTACAAAAAATCCTTCTAAAAGCCAACTCTAGTCATTTTATTCTTCTCATTACAACCTTCCAGTGGTTCTGTTTGTCTCTGGGATAAAGTTCCAACTCCTTAGTGAAGCATACAAGGCTGGTTCATTCTGACCATGTCTACCATGTTGCCCCTGGTATCTTCCACTAGGAATGGAGCCAGTAACAATTATGGTGGTAATGGCTCCTTTTGGTGTGAATTCCCTGTCAAATCTCCTAGTAAAGAATGCAGGTAAATCTGTGTCTCAAGGCATCATCCAGAGAGGAGTTAAAATCAAGCCTAACGGGCTTCCCTGGTGGCGCAGTGGTTGAGAGTCCGCCTGCCAATGCAGGGGACATGGGTTCGTGCCCCGGTCCGGGAAGATCCCACATACCACGGAGCAGCTGGGCCCGTGAGCCATGGCCACTGAGCCTGCGCATCCGGAGCCTGTGCTCTGCAACGGGAGAGGCCACAACAGTGAGAGGCCCACATACCGCAAAAAAAAAATAAAATAAAATCAAGCCTAACGTTTATTAAACTTGTGTTATTGTCCAGGTCTCTATAGATTAGCTCCTTTGATCCTCAAAACAAATCTGTGAGACAGGATTACTATCCCACTTCTATAGAAAGAGAGACTGAGGCACATAGAGACTAAGTTGAATATCCAAATGTTGCTACTAATATGTAATAGGGCCAGGGTTTAGCTCTGAGCAATCTGATGCCAGAGCCTGCTTAACTACTATGTGATATGTCACCCACCAGTGAGGTGGAAGGCTAATTCTGACAGCCCCAGAGATTTTCCTGTGCTCCATCTTTCCTTCCCATATCTGTTATCGGAAGCAGAGGCCTGTGCTGTTTCCATCTTTCCCAAGATGACTTCAGTAAAAGTGGGGGAGGGGGTTGTTTCATGATCCACTCGTTAGCTCCTAAGTCATTAGAATTATGAGCTCATCTCTGACAGACTCAGATACTTTATATAGTTCTAGGAAATATCCAGCACTAATTATAATATACTCTTACAGTTAATACCTACTACAAAATGCAAATTCATCTGTAGTGTATTAACTACAAGGTTCTAAATATTTTCAGTTTAACTTTTACTTTCCCAAGGTGAATGAAGACATGGCAACAAACATGTATTGGGAATTTCCTCACGCCATAGCAGAGTGTAATACATGCATTTCAGCTAGGTGAAAAGAGGGAATTTGCTCTGTGTAAAAGCTCAGAGAACCATAAATATTTTACTCAAATCTTGGAGTTCTGTAACCTTTGTATTATTTTTATGCCTACACGTGCATAAGCAAACAAGATTAGGGGTGAAGGAAAGAGAATTAAAATTGTAGGACATTTTCTAAATTCCTTCCTCAGTAATTCTTTGGAAATGTACAAGGTGTATTATTTCTATGTCCCCTGATGTGCCAAGTCACAGAATGTTGTTAGACCAGTTCTTGGTGTCAAAAGTTGAAATTCTATTCAATTAATTGGCTACAGCTTTACTAGAATAACTTCACACAGTTTTCTTTGCAGAAACACTTAGAATATACTGGCAGAGAATACTTTACTGTTAAGATGTTTCACTGATGTATTGGATTTGTCTAGTGTCTGTCCACTGGTTAATAATTGGAGAACATTTGATTATTTATACCCATCGTTTTTCCAGAAAGGATTTAAAACAACTTACTAAGATACATATGAATTAGCAAATAAATGAGAAAAATGAATCAGGAAAGTCCAGTAGAAGCAGAGATGAGTCAGGACACAAAAATCACACTATGAAGTCACGCATATTTTCCAGAAGTGTGTCAAAAAGTTGATTTTAAGTTTCTGCTAGCTAACGAAAGGAAGGAAACATTATAAGTGTGTGAATCACACCATTTATAATGTCAAAACTATCTAGTTTCTCAAGAGATGAACAATTCTGTGTGATTCTGAGATCAGAATTTTCTCCCATGAGTCTTCATAGAGAGTGCACCATGAAATGTCATAAACATCATCTCATCAGTAAGCACAGACATAGTTGTACAGAGGAGTTTCATACAACACGCCATACTATGGGCTTCTGGTGAAACAGAGCAGGACCCTGGGGGCCCTGGTACAAATCCTTTCCATGTCCCCTGTTTCTTATTTGTAGGAAATAGGCTTCATTCAGCTTCCTTGGCCTTCCCTGAGATCCAAGGGCAGATTCAAACAGTTTCTAATTGGGGAGGGAAAGGAATGCAGAAGCAAAGGAGGAGCAGGCAAGAACCACTAGTGCAGCCGCCCTGGGGCAGGGTCCTGGTTCCTCCTCAAGGGATATACAGAGTTCTTCTGCAGGAACTAAGGCCCCCACCCAGGTGGAGGATGGTAACTTTAGGCTGAACACAGATTCCTTTTACCTCACCACCAACCTATCAGAAGAAATTCTGCACACAGTAGAAGGTAACGAAGACTCTGACCCCCTCCCCAAATGATTCTCCCTTTAAAAACTTTAGTGGTTGAGCAGTCTTTTGAGTTGGTTTTTGGACATGAGTCCACCTTCTCCCCCAGTTGCTGGCCTCCTGAATAAAGCAGGCTTTCCTTTCCAACCAACACTCAACTTTCCAGCAGTGAGCAGCCAAACCTGAGTTTGGTAACACTGGCATCTGGCCAGAGTGCAATTAAGTAAAAAGAGGGCTACTGAAGCCAATATGATGGACCATAAACCCCTGACTCCCTAATTATCAGCTTAAACTAGGATAGGTTTGAGAACTCCTAAGAGCAGTTCTCCAATGTTTATATCCACAAGAATCATAAAATACAAAAGATGGATTGCTGTGCTTCTTCCTTGGAGATTCTGGTGCAGGTCATCTGGAGGGGCACCAGAAATCTCCAGTTTTAGCTATTGCCCCTCACCTCTTTGAAATGACTCCACTGTAGAAGGTGGGCTTGTTACGGATCCCAGGCTCGCTCTGCTCACCGCACGACAGGCCAGTAAATTGGGAGACGAGGTGTTGAGGCAAGAAATATGACTTTATTTGGAAAGCGGGCGGATAGAGAAGATGGCAAACTGATGTCTTAAAATAACCATCTTATCGGAGTCTGGATGCCAGTTTCTTTTATAGAACAGAGAGGGGGAAGAGGTGAGGAAGTAAAGAGGCCATTAGTTTTGCCTGGCTTGGCCAGCATCCCGGAAGGGATGTGTTAATTTCTTCTTTTCTGCAGCCATTCACAAGTGGGCAGGGTCAGATTATCTCCCTGTGAGCTGAACAAAGGCACTTTAGTTTAACATTCAGGCAGAGGGGCAGGGTTCCCCTAGGCAGGCCATTATGTATGATTATAATAACAAAAGCAACGAAAAGCAAAGGTTAAAGTCAAAGAAACAGATCCAACATGGAGTCAAAATGGGCTCTTCCCTGTTACAGGCTAACTCCAATGAAAGGAGCAGGGACCAAAAGCAAGCAGTGGCATTATTTGATGTAAATTAATGAAACTTCTGGGGATAGCAGCAAGAAACAATCATTTTAATTTGAGGATGATTCATCTGTAACAACTCTTTCTGAAGTAATGTTGACGCAAACTCTGTGGGCTAACTTTCTAGAGAGGATTTCTCCTAGAAAGTAGACTTGTACTTTTCCTTTTCTTCACAAAGTGAAAATGCTTGCTGAATCAGAGTGCATGGGATAGGAAATCTCTCAGTATCACTGAGTGCAGATTTCCTGAAAGTGATGTTCCTTTGATGTGTGAGTGTGGGAAGAGGTCTTACTGGAATGACCTCTGTGGGATGTTGGGCACTTTTCAGAAAATCGTGGCCTAGGGTAGAGGATGCTCTGGTGTGGCCTCCCGATCCCCACTTCAGCACAGAGATATTGATCACCCAGCTTCCAGGAGCATTTCCTTCCTTTGGCTTACAGGCAAATCTGTCTGCAGGAGCTGTCCTCCTCAATCAAGGCTGCACATTTGGGGCAGCCAGCACCCCACGCTCTCTGGTGCAGAGGACCAGGGGCCATGGACCATTCTGAAGGACAGGCAGCTCCAGGCTTCCTGCGGGGTTGGCTAACATCTTTCTTGAGCCTGCATCGCAGCTCAGCTTCCTCCTCCATCCATCGTTTGTTCTGCACCCCTTACAGATGTGAATCCCTGGGGATTTCTGCCTACAAATCTCATCTCTGAGTCTACTTCCCAGAGAACCTGACCTAAGACACATGAGTACAAGTCTCCTGGTTCCCATCTCATTAAATCATCTGTGTTACTTTGCAATTGAATTTTAGTCACCTACCCACCACTCCTTCCTGCATCTGTTGTCTTTTTCTCCTCTTGGTCTGTCCTTGATATTTAAGGGCTGCCTACTGTGGACTTTGCCCTCTCTCCCTTTGAGACTGGTTGAACACACACACATATATATATACAAAACACTGAGGTTTCTGTGCTGCAAGGCAATGGAGAAATTCTCAGTTAAATCTGTGTCATTGCAGGAGTTCTCAGAGTCTTTAAACTGCTCACATAAAACCATACAGCCCAGTGGCATTTAGTGTATTTATAGTGTTGTGCAACCACCACCATTATCTAGGTGCCCGTAGTTTTCATCACCCCAAAAGGAAATCCTGTATCCATTAAGCAATCACTTCCATTGCCCCTCCTCCCAGCCCCTGGCAACCACCAGTCTGCTTTCTGTCTCTATGGATTTACCTAATTTAGATATTTCATATAAATGTAATCACACAACATAATATGTAAACTTTTGTGTCTGGTTTTCACTTAGCATAATGTTTTTGAGGTTCAACCACATTGTAGCATGTATCAGTACTTCATTACTTTTTATGGCTCGGTAATATTCCATTGTATGGATAATACCACATTTTGTTTATCTATTCATCAGTTGACAGACATTTCAAGTTTTCATCTTTGGTTACTGTGAAAAAACAAAAAAGCACAAAATATTGTGCTGTTTTGAACATGTGTGTACTAGTTTTTATTTGACTGCCTTATGCCTTTTGGGTATATACCTAGGAGTAGAATTGCTGAATCAGATGATAATCCTATGTTTAATTTTTTGAGAAACCAAAACCCCTTTTAAAAAGCATATTGATACTAGGACACTTAAGAATAATACAGTCTGAAAAGTGTATTCTGGACTAATTCACTTTGAGGTGTTAATGGTTAGTTGTGAGTTAATGTATTTTAACTTTCCGAATTATTTGACGCTTCAGAAAATTTTAACCAAACGCCTTGAATTTGCAATAATAGAATTTTAGGGCCTAGATCTGCAAAGGGGAGATAGTTTTGAGAAAAGATGTCTTTCATCAGTCCTTCTCGTATAATTTCATGCCAAGGATGACTTATTCCTCCTATGTTTTGTAATACTTTTCCTTTAAGAAGTTAAAGTGAGTTTGATGGTGGTCACTTGAGGATAATGTAACATCTGTGTCATTCATATCTATTGAATATGGGGTGACTGTTCTGATGTGACTAATTCAGCCTGGAAGAGGAGTTATTAAAACCAAATAGAAATAAAAGAATAAGAAATTTAATTTAAATTTTATCCATTTCTGAACTCTTAATTTTTCTTTATCTTATCCTTATTCTGATAAAAATTTGTAGAGGGGGAGAAGACAATTTTGGCTTTATATTTTTCTGTAGTGTTTAGACATTGGTAGTAGTCTTTTGGGTACTTTAGAAGAACAAAAATAAAAATATTGCCATGATACACAAAATTAGCTCTAATAACATAATAATATTTGTGTTTATTATTTAAGTAATTTTATTATATATGTAACATATAACACATGTGGACATCCTGGCCTAGGCAAGCCTCTTGCAGGATAATGTGAGGATTAGATGGACCTGAGCTGACACTGTCATGTGTGAATTTTCCCAGTGGAGGCTGTTCCACAACCTATGCTGTGTGTGTTGTGCAATGTGACTTGAACTCTAGAATACAACAGTGGAGACCTGGATGGTCCCCAGCTTGCATCATGTGGGGAGGCATTGAAAGAGAGAGTATCCATGAACTATAAACGTACCACATATTTTCGGTTTGTAAGAAATATAAGGAAAACATTAGTACTTGAGCAGAACACTTCACAGAGTAATGTGTACAAAAAATGTCGCCTTCCATATCAGCTAACAAAGGACGTTGGGGCCATCAAGCCATCAGCCACTGCAGTTGCCTCTGGCTGTGCACCCTGAGGGGATTCAGGATGGAGAAAAACAGGATACTGGCCCTAGATAGTTAAGGTGCATATCAAAGGGGTGATTTCAATAAGCCCAGACACTTGCATCTTCCCATACATAGAAAAGCACTAAATTCATTAACTTGAGATGTCTGGTTTTCTTTAATTGACAGTAATCTTTCAATGTTCAGATCACCTGGGTTTTTTGTTTCAAAACCCCCCATATATCCTGGCTCTTCTGTTACTTCTTCGGAGCTCTCCCTTAGAGCTATCTGAGAGGCTGCATCTTGGGCTTAAGAACTCAGAAAGTCCCTGGAATAAAATATAACTCTCAACTTTTAGGTTGTGCTTATTTATTTATTTTTTTTTAGTCGACCGTAAGATATTTTTTGATGTTCATGACAGCACAGCAGCCCTAGTGACCTGGCCATTTTGCTCCTCGGAAGTGTTTCCTTTGAGACTCATACTTTATTGTCTCTGCCATTCCCCTGCCTCCCTGTGCTCTCGCTGTGACTAGATCTCAAGCTCAGAACTCCTGGAAAAGATGATCAATTAACTGCCATCCAATTAAAAACCCGTTGGGTGGTGTTCTCTCACCTGACCTGTGGGGATTCTCTGGGAGTGATTTCTAGTCCAAATAACTATTGTTAGAATCAAATGGCCTCAAGCATGGCAATTTTATACAAGGAGCAAGACTGGTTTTCTAGTAAAACCAATGGGTGTGGCAGCCTCTTCGAGTGTCATGTGTTCTACTCTAGTATAGACAGCATGAGAGGGTTAAGATGCCATATTATCCAAACCAGGATGCATTTGAGAGTGAAAGGAGGGAGATATTAAGAATAGAGTGAAGACAGACATAGAAAAGAAACGTGTGGTTTACCAAAGGGAGGAGGGAAGGGAACAGAGACAAATCAGGGGTATGGGATTAACAGATACACACTACTATATATAAAATAGATAAGCAACAAGGACCTACTGTATAGCACAGTGTTTTGTAATAACCTGTAATGGAATATAATCTGCAAAAATACTGAATCACTTTGCTGTGCACCTGAAACTAACACACTATTGTAAACCAACTACACTTCAATTTAAAAACAAAAACAAAAACAATAGAGTGAAGGGATAAGCCAGCACTGTCCTGGCCAAACTGGGTTGTATGTCACCTTACCTAGAGCAAAAATTTGATAAATAGCAGATTGAGGTTTGTATAGTGAGGCTGCCATAAACCAGTGGTGTGCTTGGAGTTAGCCATATTTTCTCTGTAAGGTGCATTCTCCTGTCTATAAACGTGAGTGTCATGGTCTCCTCTAGTATTCTATGGTTCTAACATTTTTCTGCATCTTTGTAATTATTTCTTCAATGTCTGGCTTCCCTGTTAGCAGCGTGAGGGCAGGATTCTGCCTGTCGTTTCAGCCACGTGTTTTTGTATTTATCTCAGTGTTTGGCTTATGGTAGGCACTCAGTCACTCTTTTTGCACGAGGGAATAAAGGGATATACCCAAGAGCATCCGGTAATGCCAGTATCTGCATTATAGTTAGAATATTCTGGAGAAAGTCATTCCATACTTAACTTGCTCTTATTGACGGCCAGTAGTAATAACATCCAGCCCATGTTTGGAAGAGACAGTGTCTCTAAACTTATGACGTTAATTCTCAGATTGCTGGAAATGTTGAGATCAATCATTTCTGTGCTTTAGCTTCAGGAAACACACCCACACACCTATTGCTTATCTTACACAAATTGAGGCTTAAAAATATTATTTACTAGGGAGGTTGAATCTTATAGACACATTCATTCATTAACTCATTCATCAAATGTTTATATAGTGCCTACTACAATACTATATCAGGCACTTTTTTTTTTTTTTTTTTTTGCGGTACGCGGGCCTCTCACTGTTGTGGCCTCTCCCGTTGCGGAGCACAGGCTCCGGACGTGCAGGCTCAGCGGCCATGGCTCACAGGCCCAGCTGCTCCGCGGCATGTGGGATCCTCCCGGACTGGTGCACGAACCTGTGTCCCCTGCATCGGCAGGCGGACTCTCAACCACTGCGCCACCAGGGAAGCCCCTATATCAGTCACTTTTCAAGCACTGAGGATACATAGGTGATATAAAAATGCTCCCTACTAACATGGTGGGGAGAAATAAGAAAAATAGTAAACTAAAGAAAATTGGTATGTATCATTTTTGTAGTGATAGCATTTTCAAGAAAAATAGAGCAGATTATGGAAGGCAAAAAGTTTGGTGGTGAGGAAAGGCCTCTTTGAGGAAGTCACATTTAATTCAAAACCTGAGGGATGATAACAACTGAGCTTTGTAAAGAATTTCAGGAAGAGAATGAATACCAGAGGAGTGGCATGTGCAAAGGCCCTGGGTGGGACGTGCTTGGATACGGATATGCAGGAACTGCAAGAAAGTGGGTGTGTTCAGAGCAGAGCAAGAAACATAGGGCGTCAGGAGGTGAGATCAGAGGAGAACTTGTGACGATCATGGTGTGGAGTTTGGATTTTATTCTAAGAGGAGTCACATGATTTCATTTCGATTTTTAAAAGGTAACTTTTTCAGGAGGAGGGGTGATAGACTTAGGGAGACAAGAGAGGAAGCAGGGAATCAGTTGCAAAGTGACTGCAACAATTCATATGAGAGTTGATGGCGCTCAGGAGAAGAGGTTGGCTTTGGAATGTCTCGTGAAAGGAGAGCAGGGGTGCGGGGGTTGCCAATGGGTTGGATATGGGATGATAGAGAATTAGGTGAATCAAGGGTGATTCCGAGGGTTTTGCCCTAAACCACTGGAAGACGGTAATGTGGTGACACCGGGGACATGAGCTTCAGAGTAGGAGTGAGTGGGTGATCAGAGTCTGTCTGTGCATGAGTTTAAGATGCTGGTAGATGCCAAAGTGCAGATGTCAGGTTGCCTGTTGGTTATACGAATATAGATTTTATAGGAAAGATCAGGGCCAGTGAAGTGATTTGGGAATTCATCAGGATAGAGGTTATAAAACATGGAATTGGATAAGGTCACTGGGGTCTGAGTAGGAAAGAGAGGAAAGAAAGACAGAGTTGTGAGACTTGCTAGCAACAACAGGAGGAGGGGCAGGACCCAATGAAGGCTTTTTACAAGGGGCACGCAGGAAAGAGGAAAACCTGGAGACGGTGGTGTCCAGAATATCAAGAGAAAAAAGCACTTAGGAAGGAGGAATCCGGCTCAGTTGTGTCAAATGCTGAACTTGACACAACTCAATTTCAAATGCTTCAGTTTGAAATTGAAGATGTATTGAATGACAACACCTGCTCCTAAGGCTAAGCTTAACTGTGCAAATAAATCAGAGTATTTTTCTCTTTTCCGAGATGAGAGAAGAATCATGATACATTTTTCTCCACCTGTTTGAATACTGTGTGAGGAGACATTTCCCTCAATTCTAGCCAATAAGCATAGGAGGAAGATGTGGATTCGTGAAATTTACGAAAGCTAAGCTAACACAGATTTTCCAACTGCGTGCAGTGCCGTCTTCGGAGAAGCTGCAAAGGACATTGCATTCTGCGCTCTTTAATTTATAATTGAGTTTTTAAGTCACTTTATTTTCTCTTCCAGAGCCCTATTTAGAGTACTAAGAAAAGCTGTCCTTTGTCTAGGCAAGAGAGAGTTTGAGATCCCTAATTTGGCTTCTTTTCTTCAGGCTTCCGTCATTCTCTGTTTATTTTGGAGCCTTCTGAATCGAATGTCCAGGGTCAGTGTCTGTCACTTGACCTGAGGGCAATGGCAGCTTTTCTGTGTTTTGCTTTCCGCTTTCCACAGAAAAGGAAAAGATGACAATAGATTTGCCTCTTCCTCTTCAGCTTCAGGTCTTAGGATGACAAATGGGAGGGCAATATTTCAGATGCTTCTAAGGTAATGGATCATTCGAGCCTCAGGAATGTCAAGGCCTTACTAGCTGAACATCATTTTAGGCAACTCAAATAAGACCTTCAAGTTTCCATTGATGTGACCTGGGGACCTGATGGGGAAACTGCCCAACAAAACTAGAGGCTGGAGGCAGCTTACCCAGTGTCAATGGCAGGAATATCTCTAGAGGAGAAGGAAAATGCTCTATAGGTGTTCAGTCTGTTTTTCCATTTTTGCTCTAGGACTGAGAGACAGTTCGACTCTTTGTCCCACCTCTGCTGCAGCTGTGTGACCTCGAACATACCCCTCATCCCTCTGAATTCCATTTACTGTACTTGTAACACCAGGTTTTTATGTGCATGTAAGGGTCAGCATCAAAGTGAGGTTTTGTAAATTGATAACTACTGCAAGAATACATGATTTTTTTTTTTTTTTTTTTTGCGGTACGTGGGCCTCTCACTGTTGCGGCCTCTCCCGTTGCAGAGCACAGGCTCCGGATGCGCAGGCTCAGCGGCCATGGCTCACGGGCCCAGCCGCTCCACGGCACGTGGGATCTTCCCGGACCGGGGCAGAACCCATGTCCCCTGCATCAGCAGGCAGACTCTCAACCACTGCACCACCAGGGAAGCCCCATGATGTTATTTTTTATCACATCCTACATCCTAGACATCTCAACATATTTTATGAAGTAATCCTTGATGCTGTTGTGCTTTGTTCTTGATGTTTCCCAGGGTTTAGTTAAATTTAGTTAACTTTCTTACAGTTCTGACTCTCTACTCAAGCCACTGCCCCTTTCATCACTGTTCAGTAAGTACCTGCCCTGTCCCTCACCCCTAACAAGACAACTGGGAGGCAACTTAAACCGTTCTTCACCCTACCTCAAAATGGTGACAAGGTGCAGATAATTCTATCTCCTTACAATTTTTTAGTTCCCTCCCCTGCTTTGTCCACCCTCATTATTAGGATGACCCCAAGGTCAATGGCATCATCAGAGCCCCCTACTCTGTTTTTCTAACTGCCTTGATCACCCCAGCTTCTTATCTCCAGATCCGTTCTTCATATAGCACCCTTAGAGTAAGCCTTCAAACCAAACCCAAACAGAATCCAGGAACGATCCACTCACTCCCCAGTTAGACACCCACAGAGGCTCCTCAATCCCAGCACCCTGGCACGCTCTTCCAGATTTTCCATGGGAAGTTTCCTCCCGGCATTTTCACACTTGGCATGCCCTTTCGACTCTCGTCCCAGATCTCCAGGCAGGCTCAGGGCCTTGCGCTGCCTTGACCAACATGTGGGTTTCCACCTGTCCCCGCTCACACCATCTACACACTGCCCTGCACACCTGGTCATCAGGCTTCTCCCCTTTTGAGTTTCTGTGTTATGACTCTACACAATCTGTTTTTTCTTTTAAATGAAGTATAGTTGATATACAATGTTGTTAGTTTTAGGTGTGCAGCAAAGTGATTCAGTTATACATACATATATATATATACACACATATATATTCTTTTTCAGATACTTTTCCGTTATAGGTTATTGCAAGATATTGAGTGTAGCTCCCTGTGCTATGCACTAGGTTCTTGTTGTGTATCTATTTTATATACAGTAGTGTGTATCTGCTAATCCCAAACTCCCAATACACAGTCTCCTTTGATTGCCCTTCTCTGGCACCTTGCTCCAGCCAGAATCTACACTTCCTCCATGGTTGTGTCTGGCTCACCCTTCACTCTCAGCCCCTGAAACATAGCACTTCAGGTAAGCGTTCACATGAGTGTCTCCTTCAATGTAGACACCACGTCCTATTTGTCTGATTCATTGTTTTATACAAGCATCTAGTTTAGAACCTTGTAATCACTCAGTGTGAAGGAAGGAAGGAAGGAAGGGAGGAAGGAAGGGAGGAAGGAAGGGAGGAAGGGAGGGAGGGAGGAAGAGAAGGGGGAGAGGGAGGGAGGAAGGAAGGGAGGGAGGGAGGAAGGAAGGGAGGGAGGAAGGAAGGGAGGGAGGAAGGAAGGGAGGGAGGGAAGAGAAGGGGAAAGGGAGGAAGGAACGAAGGGAGGGAGGAAGGAAGGGAGGGAGGGAGGGAGGGAGAGGAGGGGGAGAGGGAGGGAGGAAGGAAGGGAGGGAGGGAGGAAGGAAGGGAGGGAGGAAGGAAGGGAGGGAGGGAGGAAGGAAGGAAGGGAGGGAGGAAGGGAGGGAGGAAGGAAGGGAGGGAGGGAGGAAGGAAGGAAGGAAGGGAGGGAGGGAGGGAGGGAGGAAGAGAAGGGGGAAGGGGAGGAAGGAAGGGAGGGAGGAAGGAAGGGAGGGAGGAAGGAAGGGAGGGAGGAAGGGAGGAAGGGAGGGAGGGAGGGAGGAAGAGAAGGGGAGAGGGAGGGAGGAAGGAAGGGAGGAAGGGAGGGAGGAAGGAAGGGAGGGAGGGAGGAAGGGAGGAGGGAGGGAGGAAGAGAGGGAGGGAGGGAGGAAGAGAAGGGGGAGAGGGAGGGAGGAAGGAAATTTCTTAAAAACATTTATATTGCAAGTTACACGTACTCCTGATATATAAATAAATGACGTCTACCCATCAATCAACCAACATGTTTTCTTCAAAACATTTATTTAACCATATACTACCTAAATTAAACTATATTTGAAGCAGCCCTTGGTAAAGGTGGCACCATTCTTGTAATGTCTGTGCTTTTCCCCGAGCTTGAGCCTCTGCCTCTGGAACCTCTGCTGCTGAGGCTGCAGCTGCTGAGAGCAGAGCTTGATAAGCAGGGTGCCAGGACCCCATCTGGGGTCCACAGAACCCAGGCCAGCCCTGCTCCGAGGTCTGCATCTCCTTTAGTCCAGCAGCATTCACTCAAGAGCATGTGGGACCCGACATCCTCACTCTGTGTATTATTGCAGGTGCTGGAGGCAAAGCCGAGCACCTGCTTCTCACATCTGAGAGGATTTGAATTAAAAGGTCTGTTCTTGGAGTGCCCCCAGGAAGCCTCAACCAGACCACAGAAAATTTACATCTCTCTTGCTGTGGGTCTCAGTGACCTGCAGAAACTGGTTGGACCCGTATCTTCCCAGCTCCGCATCAGTGATGGCAGATCAGTGGACTGGAATCAGCTATAGTGAGAGTGTTTTTAGCACAGACACTGCCTAGACATCGGGGCTTTTCTCTTTTCTTCAGAGTGAGTTTGACAGTACAGCACCTTCCTGACCCCATCCTTCCCTTCCAACGCCCCTCCGCACTCCCACCCCCCTCCCCAGTCCACCCTTGAAGAGCTGTGTTCCAAACGAAACGCTTGTGAGAAACACAGAGAACGTGTGTGTCCACAGGAAGATTTATTTTTTCCTTCACCTTCATGCAGGAAGTTCCTCAGCAGAGTTTTTTAGACAGAAGTGCTGAAAGGCCACATCCTCTTGGCTGCTCACTTTAGGTTTACATGGCCATTGTTTGCTAAGAAGGTGTTGAAATCTTCCTAGAACACAGTCTATTAAAAGTGACCATGAAAAAAATCTCCCTTAGCAGACCAGAGTTATAAGAACACACACACACACACACACACACACACACACACAGAGTCTTTACCTCTTTCCTCTTCTCTTTCCCATCTATGAACTCCCTGAGACCACTCAAATAGGGAAAGTTTTGAAATTAAGAACATAAGTAGTTCACAGGCCTGCAACCCAGCCCTGTGTTTGAGGAATTTTATGATTGCTTTAGGCTCTCTCTCTCTCTGAAGTGGTGCCTTTAGAAGGGGCTTTATTAAGATGCTAATGAGGGCTTCCGTGGTGGCGCAGTGGTTGAGAGTCCGCCTGCCGATGCAGGGGACACGGGTTCATGCCTGGGGCTGGGCCCATGAGCCATGGCCGCTGGAGCCTGCGCGTCTGGAGCCTGCGCGTCTGGAGCCTGTGCTCCGCAGCGGGAGGCCTGCGTAAAGCAAAAAAAAAAAAAAAGATACTAATGAGGCTTAAACTTCAGGACCCTGCCTTTTCACAAGACCCATCCCAAATTACAGTGTGTTCATGTACTCACAGGTCTTTCAAAAAAGTACAAAGGGGGCTTCCCTGGTGGCGCAGTGGTTGAGGGTCTGCCTGCCGATGCAGGGGACACGGGTTCGTGCCCCGGTCCGGGAAGATCCCACATGCCGCGGAGTGGCTGGGTCCATGAGCCATGGCCGCTGAGCCTGCGTGTCTGGAGCCTGTGCTCCACAATGGGAGAGGCCACAACAGTGAGAGGCCCGCATACTGCAAAAAAAAAAAAAAAAAAAAAGTACAAAGGTAAGATTTTTTTGCATGATTTTTGTTAAAAAATGTCCGCCATGTTATATGAATTTCAGCCCCCCCAAAACTAGATCCTGAGGGTTATTTGACATTGGTTTTGCGTAATTTATTTGCAGTCACAATCTTGCTTCCAACCCCATCCTTCTCATTAATTAAATTCCCGTCCTCTGTCCCTCCTTCTAATAAATTCACACGGAAACCTCTATGTTATAAAGTTGCTGTTTTTAAAGGTCTGTGTTATTACCAAGAAAAAGAAAATGGATATTTATTTAACTTCTAAAGGAAAAACATAAACTTACTGGCAAAAAAGCTTAGAGCTCAACCATCTACGGGTTTCAGTGGATCAAAAACCTACCTCCCCAACCTCCCCAGCCCATCGCCTACAAGTCAGCCTCCTTCTTTAGCCTGGGTACCTTTTCCTTGTCCTGAAGTTCATCTCATCTTGGGGGCCATTCCCAGATTAGGGGCCCCTCCTGTGAACTACCACTGAACTTGAGTGTCACCCTACAGAGCACTTACCACCCATTAGAAATGGACTTTTCACACCATTAGGGCATGAGTTCTAAGGACCAGCACAGGCTGTGTACACCCCTCCTGTGTGGCTGGCACAAAACCAGCCCTCCGTACATGTTTATTGAATAGATACACAAATGAACAAAATGATACTTTTCTGAATTAGGAGTCAGGATATCCAAACTCTGGTTGCATCTCTGCTACTAAGAAGCTTGAGAACACTGAACCAAACCCATAATGTCCCTGGACCACATTTTCCACATACAGATGTCAAAAGCAGGGATCCCAGGTGGGCTCCAAACTGAGATTATCTTTAGCATCTCATATATCTGTTGCCAGTCCTCAGAAGAAGGAATGAGATTCCTCCTAAGAAAGACCACATCCTAGGGAAAGACAAGGTAGCTGCAGACAACTTGGTTCATTGGTGGGCTGGTGTTGAGGAGGGCTGGGGGTCTTGAGCATCCTTGGGGCCTGTCTCCCCAATGATTCTGTAGCCCAGGCCCCGTGGACGTGCATTATGAACAAGTAAAGAAAGTTTGTTTTCCATTTTTTAAATACTAATTGCTTCAGTGGGCTTTGGGGTCTCAATGTCTTGGCAGCATTAATATCAGGAGTTTGGGCAGAAACAGAGTCTGGCACTGGTGGCCTTGGGAGGTGATGGCTTGGCAGCATTAGCAGCAATGGGGGCATCTTGGTGGGCACTGGAGTCGGGCAGCCTCTCTTGATAATGTAAAAAGCCAAAGACACAATCACAGTGAGATGGAGCAAAAGAGAAGGAAAACAGCAGACACCTAGTGTCATAAGAAGACAATTCACAGAGTGTGTATCTCAAACACCCTAGACATTCGCAAAACTCTGCGGAAGGAATGTAAAGAGGGCTCTGGGTCTCCCCAAAGCAGAGACATGTGCATTTATTGTTATTGTGTGAACCTCTCTTTACTCCAAGGTCTGGACTGGACTATGATTGGGGGCTTTATCTGGAATTCACAATTATAAAAGATTGTCATGACCCAAAGAATGTGATACATGTTCACTCCTCAGATATTAGTAAACTGAACAAAATTAATAAGTCTCATCATGGCTGTGAAATTGGGAAGTTCAGTTCAGGCCTATTTCTTCTCTTCCCGATGCAGTAGAAAGGCTTTGGAATTGTCTGGCATCCTAACTCTCATACATGGGTTAATACATGGTTGAATGAGTCAAGTTACCTAGCTTATCTGATCCTCAGTTTCTTCACCTGGAAGATGGGATAATAACATCTACTCTGCAGGGGTGTTGGGGAAGGGACTCGATATACAGACCACCTGGGTGAGTGCCTGGCCCTCAGTGGGTGCTTAATAAACATTACTTCTCGCTCTCTGGCTTCATCTTCATTCATTCATAAAGCTTCTTCCCCAATTCCAAGCTAATAGAGGTTCAACAGAGAGAGGACATAAGGGCAAAAGGAAATAAACTTCATGTGGTTCCAGAAGTTTTCTTTTGATGCCCATGACATTTTTAAGGGACTGAAAAGTCTATGAAGTACAGAAGGAAAGGAAAGGTTTGGCTTCTGCTCACTGAAAACAATGCTGTGTTCCGTTTAACTTCAACCTCATTCTACCTCCCTTTCCATCGAGACCTTGTGCTCACCCTTCAGTTGCTGGCAGTTTGAGCCTGTGGTCATCTTTGCCAACATATCGAGACTATAGGTCCTACAGGAATCATCTCAGAGCCTGTGAAGAGCTCACTGGTGTCTTTTCTTTCTCTTTCTGGGTTTTGCAAGTATAATATTCATGTATATGTATAGGCTCTTGACTATCAGTTGATTTTATTGACTTATTAAAATTAGTAACTGTGCCACACACATACCAGAGAAGTTCCCAATAGAAGTATAAGTCTAGGGCCATAGTGTTCCATTCCCAGTGAACCCCTGCAAAGCATATTCCTACATGCAAATATTCCTATAATTATGCACATCTTCCTTTATCAGCAGTTGCTTGATTGTGTCCTGGTGAGTGGTCTGGAGCAGGTATGAGCTTGTGTGTGTACACACACAATAAGATTTAACACATTTTAGGGAATAGAATATGATTTTTGGACTACGGGAGACCTGTGTTTAAATTCCATGTCCACTACTCACTAACTCTGTGACCTTGATCAATTTACTTAACTGCTCTAAGCTTCAGTATTTTTTTATTTAAAAATGGGATTTGGAGGATTTATGCACAAACAGAGCACCCCAAAGATGGTAGCTCTGCTATTAATATTCCAAATGTAATGAATAATGAAGCAGTATATAAATATTACATACATTGTTAACAAACAGGTTTTCTGAGAAACTTTTCAAAAATACTTGTTGAGATCTGTTGATAGTAAAGGCTACAGATACAGCCAAAAAGTTTTCACAATTTTCCAATAATCAAGGGAAAAGTGAGGCAACTCACTTTTTTTAAAAAGTTATTGCTTTATTAGTCCTTTCCCATTCAGTCATTGGGAGTTAACAGTTAAAACAATATTGACTCATCATATTTACTGAAACTCACCAGCAGAGATCCTCCTGGGTCTTTTATCTTTCCCGGAGGAGCTCTGTCTTAGCACTGTTGCCTCTTCCAAAAAAAACAATCTGGCAAAAAACAATATCCTGCCTAGAATTCACAACATTTCTTCATTTGTGGAAACAAATAAACAAAAAAGTTCATTTCCTCCCAAATTTTCTTAGGATGCTTTCTCCTGATTTATCTCCTAGGAGTCAATTTTCCCATGCCTTCTCTACTCTTCCACGAGGGAGCTGGCCAATCCTCCCCAAGATGGGAGTGAAGCCTTTGAGGGGCATTGTAATGTCACCTGAATGTCTCATGATCAAGTCTGAAAGGATTCAATCAAACTCTCCATGGGAATTATTTCTGGAAGATGATTCTATAAGTCATTAAACAATTCTCATTAAAAAAAACTTATCTATATTTTCCAGTGTTTTTTACAACAAATATTTATTACTCATAAGATAAAACACAATGAAAGTTAAAACAAAAAGTGTGGTGATGTCAAGGTTGCAGCCAGATACACTTTTCTCAAAGTTTGTTACTGTTTTCATCTTGAGTTGCTCTTATGGGCTTTGCACTTGCCATATACTTAATTTTCCCAAACATATCCAGTCATTCTGCCCATTTACCATTGAGAAAGCAAAGTCCAGAGAGTTTAACAAGCTGACCTAAGTCTCAGAGCTAGGAAGACGCAGTGCCATGATTTGACTGTTATTGAATTAAGAGCCTTATCATTTTTTTTTTTTTTTTGGCTGAGCCACACGACAACGTAGGTAGCAATGCAGGAATTTGAGCTCAGGTCTGTCTGAACAAAGTCTATATTTTTCACTACTATTACTCCTTCAGACATCTTCCCAAGGTGAAAAACCCAGAGTCTGATCAATGTGGTTTCTTTTTGTAGCCACAGTTAACAGGAAAGAAAAAATGGATTTTTCCCCTGACAATCAAACGTCCATTTCTTTTTCCCGAAAGTGATGGATTTATAAGATCCTTGGCTACGTTCATGACTCTTTACTGAAAGGGCCCATTCTAAACCCAGAACATCGATAAACTGTATCTTCATTTTGAAATTTGTAAGGAAGCTTCCAAAGATACTAAATGACAAGATAATATGAGGGAGATGTGGCAGACAGGTAACACAGAGAGGCAAAAATAAGGCCAATTAACACAAGCATGAAATAATACATTTGCCACTAGCAAGTAACTAAAGAAGAAATGACTTAAAATAACTTTTAGTAGTGCCTAATATTCTAGATTTTTGTAAGCAGAATTTGAAACTCATAATTTTCATTGGGTTACAGTTTAATGACCATTAAGTACCTCCTAAGTCAGTTACATTTTGACTTCCTTTGCGTTTTAAAAACTTGTCCCCCAAACCTTTCCTTTCCATGCTTATATTTCCCCTCCTCAAACTTTGGTTTTGCATTAAAAAAAATCTTCTCTTTATTTTCATTCAGTTCAGGGTGAGAGACAAGGGATTATTTCTCTCTCATGGGGTTACAGCACCAGTGTCAAGTTTAATTGAATGACTGAGGAATGAATCGAATGGCAGCAAATATGAATTAGTCCACCTGCCAAGGAACAGATTATAAAACTAGTCATGTGATGTTAAAGCAGTCCCAGGTTTCAATTTTGGAAAGCTGGATTTAAGAGTAACTGAAATCAATGCCTAAGGACAGATGGAGGAAGAATAAAGTCTTACCTGTTCTGCCTTCATCATATTAAATTTCAAACCCACCATCCCCAGCCTCAATTGCAGGCAAAATTAGCTAGAAAGCTTGAGAATGGGACATTCAGGAGTCTGGAGGAATTGACAAAGAAGGGAGAACCAAACTCATTGGGTCAAACTGTGCAGAGATGGATGGAGAGTCCACACCGCCAACTGAGAAGTGTCCCTGTTCCCCTCTGAAACCCATCAGACCTGGACAGAGAGATGCTGGATTTTATTATTGTTTATTCCTGACCTAGAGCCAAAATAAGCCCCCAAACTGAATATCCAGCTTTGCATCTAAGGCATTTTGGTGTCTCCACTGTGGCAAAGGAAAACACGTTTTTTTCCTGTTGCTATGTATATTGGCAAATATCCTATCCAAAGAATTGTGCTCCAAGAACTCTGGAAACACCTGCCAGCAGAAAACTTGGGAGCTTTGTTTAAACAAGTGGACCTGCCAACTTTCCAGTACTGTTGACTTTGCAGGACTGAAAAACGTGGACTATTTTAAAACCTACTTGATGGATAACAGGAACTGGGTCATGGAGATGAGGCACGGAATGTGCCTAGAATGATGTTTATCTTTTTTTTTAATTTAAATATTGCGTAGTCTGAGCCTTCTTCAAGGACACACAGAGTTCATCTCCCTTCAGAACTGAACCCACCATATGCCTGTGAATGGGGAGAATGCTTGGGCCGAATTCAAGATATTTGGCAAAACAGAGTTTCCAGGAAACACTGTGGTAATCCAAAGCACCATGCTCTCTGACATGTACAGGCATCAAAATGATGTCCTTTAGGTTATCATGAATTTGTAGATTTCTTTTGTGGTATCTTACGTAACGTATTATCAGTCACCCAGTGTGGACACTCTTAAGTCTTAGTGAGCAATTTAATTCCACGTCTGAGTCCTAATGGGACTCTCATAGGACAAACAGTTCCACTCTCCTCTCCCCCTGTCAAGTTGACTACTATAGGTGCTTGCCCAGTAGGCAAGATGCTTTCTTGGAGTAGTAAATAAAGGCATTTGGATGTATACATCTTAATGGTTGGCAAAAAAATGCCATGCTCAGGACAATAGCATTTAGTGGCGTTTGTTTTCATTCCAACAGGCAGTACATGATTGTTTGAGAGTAACTGAGGTGAGCAGAGGAGGTGGAAAGGATGCCAAGTCCTCACCTTGCAGAGTGTAAGGTGGGCCCATTGAACTTCAGCTGTTTCCTTGGCTAAGCATGACATGGTGAAGGTTTTTTTTTTTTTTTGCAGTACGCGGGCCTCTCACTGTTGTAGCCTCTCCCGTTGCGGAGCACAGGCTCCGGACGCGCAGGCTCAGCGGCCATGGCTCACGGGCCCAGCCGCTCCGCGGCATGTGGGATCCTCCCAGACCAGGGCATGAACCCGTGTCCCCTGCATCGGCAGGCAGACTCTCAACCACTGCGCCACCAGGGAAGCCCTTGTGGTGAAGTTTTTTGGAGGGACCAATGCTGCTACTCCAAAGGTTCATCGACCTGAGGATTCTGGTCTGCTTTGTGTAACTGGAAGAGTGTTGAAAACCTTCTTCTCAATGTGTCCATCTTCTGACCTGCCATGAAAGTCCTAGCATTTTGAGTTATTCCTTCAGATTAAGTTTCCTTAGGAAAGTCACTTTGCATCTTAGATCCTCAGTTTTCTCCTCTACAAAATTAGGGAATTAGACTATGTATCATTTAGCTATCACCATGGTAAGACTTTATACCGAGGGTCCACAGGTCAATTCTGCCCCACCTGCCATTGGCTAAAGCAAGTCACATAAGCAACCCCAGAGTCATGGAGTGTGGAAATATGCCCCATCCATGAAGAGGCCATGGCAAGGGTGTGGGACAGGGAGGGAATTGGGGTCAGTAATTCAACCTACCACAGACTGGCTTGGTGGGTTCTAAACTTTTGGGTTCTTATAGCTGTAAAAGAGAGTTCTCAAATACATTCTATTACAGGCTCCCCAAATTTAAAACATATAAAGCTATAACCATTCTGCGTGGCCTCTAGGGAATTCCTCAGGCATTGGATTTAAAACTTAGCTCATATAAGTCTCATGCTATGAGCTTGTACGAATTAAGGTCCCGTGGCCTCCTATAAGATATTCTGATATAGGAGAACTGAGATGGGGGTCTAGGAAATCTCATTTTTAATTAAAACACTCCAGATGATTTGGATGCCAGGGCTTTGTGGAGCCTGACTACTCTAGGATCCCAGGATTCAAAGGAGCACCTCTATTTTGACAGCACATGTGAGTATCAAGTACCAGCACTAATTTACTGACTACCAGCACTGCTTTACTGAATCGGGTGATATATGTCAGCTGAAATATATTACTGTTCCAATCCCAGTTGATGCATTTGTCAGGGACAATAAGTCCACAAGCCAGTAGAGGATATGGAAGTGGAAAAAGAGCAAAGGCATCTTGTCAAGGTATGAATATCTCAGATTTTGTTTACAACAACAATCCTAAACAATAAAGGCAAGTGAGGGTCTTAAGCATTGTTTCCAGAAGGTCAGAGTGAATATGCAGTTATCCCTGGCAGTGGGAAACTCAAGCAAAAACTCAGTCATTTGATATATCATTCAGCATCCCACCAGAGAACAGGAAAACAGAACCAGTGGGATGGGATCCTTTTCTTTTTTCTCTCTCTTTATCACTCTATCTTTCTATCTATCTATCTCTGTCTATTTCTATCTCTATCTGCTTTCCAATTGGCAGATGTGGGGCGTGGCTATACATATCTGAAATCCATAGGGCAGGCTGGAACTCAGGCAGGATCTGACACTGTAGTCTACAAGCAGAATTCCTTCCTTGCCAGGGCAACCTCAGTTCTACCCTTAGAGCCTTTCAACTGATTGAATCAAGCCCAACCAGATTATGGAGGATGATCTCCTTTACTTAAGTCAACTGATTGTAGATGTGAATCATATCTACAAAACACCCTCATAGCAACACCTGGATTTGTGTTTGATTGAATAACTGGGTACAGTAGCTGATCCAGACTGATACTTAATATGGGCCATCAAGGTTGAGGATTCTTCTTGATTTTTGTCACATTTTTATATTACTTATCTTCCTACTTAATATTTTTTATTAAGGTAACTCATTTCCTTCTAATTTTAGCCTCCTCCTAAGCAATAATAACTATGAAATTCCTGATTTGATCCGCTAGTTACATAGATTATAACAATACTAAAATTAATTATAACTATTAAAATGCCACCTTAAATAATTCACCACACCCTCTTGGAAATGCTAGACTCGTTCATCAAATCAACTGCCACAGAGCTGGGTTGAAGAGCTTGCTACAAAAAAAGAAGGAATTTTGATGAGCAAAGGAAAGTCTTCAGTCAGTTGCTCAACCTTGGCATGCATGGCAAAGTCCAAGAAGATATTTTCTATTAGAGAAAGCCTTGGTCAAAGCACATGTGTGAGTGTCTGGGGAGTGGGACTGAGACATCTCTGCTGAGAAAGAAAGATGGAAGGATGTTGAGGGCTTTCTGACAGTTTCATAGATTTTTGAAGAATGACTTTAGCTGCTTATAACTTTTAGAAAGGCTATGTCGCAGAGAACTTGAAATAATTCATTTCATCAAGCTGAAGTGACAGAAGATGAAAAAGAAATAATGTTTGCCGTTAAAACCCTGATAATCTAGTGGTAAAGAGGAATATCAAAAGATGACTGCAGACCAGTGTAGAATATGCTGCTGGAGGCCTGCAGGGGTGATGAGGAAGGGGGTGAGGCAGTCAGGAGGGCTGCCTGGAGGAGAGGCTGTCTAGTTGAGGCTCAAAGAATGACTAGAATTAGCCTGGTGAACAGGACCTGGGTGTTAGGGGTGGGAGGAGCATTCTACATAATGTGGAAGCATGAACAGAATCACAGACTTGAACTTGAATTGTGTGTGTGTGTGTGTGTGTGTGTGTGTGTGTATTTAGAGAATAGGGCTAGGGGTGGATATAATACAGAATCTGCATGACCACTGGTGCCTGAAGCACAAAGCATGGGGGTGGGATGGTGGGAGGGGAGGGGAGAGAGGTAGGCGGAAACCAGGTCTTCATGATGAAGTCCATGATGAAGAGCTTTCTCTTTAGCTGCAGGGAAGTGCTAGATTTCCCAATGGTCAGATCAGGCACATGCTTTAGATACCAAGGAGTCAGGAGAAGGACAATTATTTTATTTTGAAACAGTTTGTACTTTTTTAAAGTAAAAAGTAGTTATTTTAGGAAAAAATATAAAACATTGGGTTTTCTTATACTTTACTATTCTGGCCTTGCTTCTGTTTTTGAATTACATCTGGCAGGATGGGGGTAGGTGGGAGAGTGTAAGTCGGGTGTCATGACTGCAATGTTATAGCTTTCCTGGATGGGTTTTATGTATTTCTTTATTTTGAAAATTTTAATTGAAGTATAGTTAATTTACAATGTTATGTTAGTTTCAAGTGTACAGCAAAGTGATTCAGTTATACATATATATGTGTGTATATATGTACACATTCAGATTTGGATGTGTTTTCTTATATAGTAAACAAAGCCGTCCTATTTTAGCAACCTGTCCCATTGTCTTAAGGTTTTTGTTTTGCTTTTATTTAGTGGATCTCTGCTGAGAGCATTAGGAGCATTAGGAAATGTGTGTCAGTGTTTCAGTTTGTCACAGTGATTGGGATGACTGATGGTTTTTAGTGGGTGCAAACCAGGGGTGTTCCTATGGACTCAGTTTTGTGCCCCCCCCATTCATATGTTGAAGCCCTAGTCTTCAGTGTGAGGGTATTTGGAGATGGCGCCTTTGGGAGAGAACTGGATTGAGGAAAGGTCTGAGTCCCCATGTGGATTAGTGTCTTTATAAGAAGAGGAAGACACCAGATCTTACTCTTGCCCCCGTGTGAGGACACAGCAAGAAGGCAGCTGTCTACAAGCGAGGAAGACGCCTCTTACCAGATGCTGACATCTTGATCTTGGACCTCCCAGCCTCCAGAGCTATGAGAAATAAATGTTTGTTATTTAAGCCACCCAGTCTGTAGCATTTTGCTGGAACAGCCCAAGTAGACTAAGACAGGTGTTCTAATCTTCCAGTGTAATGTGCAGGACAGTCCCCCATGACTGAGACTTTTTCTGCCCCAAATGCCCAAAGTGAGCCCATTTAAACACTGGTTGTTGGATCTGTACATATGAACCTGGGGAATGGTCCCACAGGTCAAAGTGTCTGATAAAGCTGAGATCCTTCAGTGCTGTGGAAGGCTTCTGAAAAATCTTAAGTTTCTACAAGAAAGGAAGAGATGGATAAGGGGTAAGTCTGAGACAGAGGTCAGAGGTCACAGCACCTTGCTTAGTATCTTTACTACCCTCTCACATAGGATGGATATGGAGTTGTCGTGGGAGGACCTGGTATTAGAATACTGGGCAGAGCTGGCTTGAGAAAAGTGATTTTTTAGGCTCATATAAATTGCAGTCAAAAAAAGAAAAAAAAACACCTTGGAGATAAGACGGATGCACTGTCGCACCTGTACCCCATATGCTCATAGTGTCTCAAGGATTCTGAAATCTTCCTGGTTACAGTTGGTCACATTTGTCTTCAGGAAACTGACATTTGTCTTCAGGACCTCCAAGTGGTTCCAGTACAGGAAAGAGGGTCCTTGTAATGGTAACAGAATATCTGTGAATGGGTGGGTGAGAGGAGGGAGGTCAGAGTCCACGCCGGGGGACATTTTGGGTCCAGTGAACTCTGTCCCCTTTGTGCCGTCAGCCAGGCTTCCTCAGGTCTGCACACACTGTGGGCCTCACTGGACAGGAGGTATTTTGATTCCCTCGGATAAATCATGTGTTTTAAAGCAAGGAGGGGAGACACTGTCCCTTTGTCAGTCACGCCCCTTCCTTTGGTGACTCAACACGTTACTGAGCAAGGGAGATGGGAAAGGTCCCAAGACGTGCCTTCAGGAGTAGTGATCCTGGCTGACGCCCTGCCCCTAGAAACAGCCCCTGGAATTTACAGACCAGAGACTAAAGAAGCGGGCAGAGCAATGGACGTTGCTTTAGAGTTGCTCTCACCGCGTACACCTCGGGGAAAGTAGAAACGTTTTCTAAGGTAAAAAGAGGGAAAAGGGGACTACAGATCATCAGGCGTGTTGCTAGAGGACTCCACATCCTCCAGGCCCCAGTTGCCCCCTTGTCAGTGCTGGTAAGTGTGCTTTTATTTTCTCAAATATCCATAGTAGTTCAAGTGCCCCAGCATCACGTCAAGTTCATTTTGAAAATGCCGAGGTCTCCACGGAGACTTGGGGCAAAGAAACATAATTAAAGGCCTTTATCAATTTTCATATCATCTTGTCCTGGTTTTACATAACGCTCGTGATGAAAGCAGAAAATAGCAGTAAGTAATTAGTTTCTTCGGATAGAGAATTCTGTGGGGCTAGGAAATTGCACGGCAGCAAGTTTGAGGAACCGTCTGTCCTATGGTCTCTAAGTCCTGAAAGCTCAGAGAAGAGGTCGGCCACTCAGTGCTTTTCCGGTATGTCTCTGCTTGTGGAGGGGGAGGAATGAAGCCAGTTATGCTGGAAAAGGGCCACATCGGTCCTTTGCCACTTTTTTCTGCTTCCAGCCCATATACACTTCTGGTGTTTCTCGGCTTCGTTACTCGGATGAGGTGCCAGCATCCAAGTGAGCTGAGGGCATCGTTTTCAAAGCGGCCCTTTGAGAACAGGGACGGGGGGATGGTGGCCCAGCCCACAGGAAATGAAGAAACTGATAGGCCAGGTCTTTGGGCTCCACGCTGAGGCCGGAATCAGGACACTTGTTCTTGAGGACAAGAACTACTTTGTAAAGAATAACCAATGTACCCGCCGCCCAGAAGGTCTGTACTTGAGCACAGCCAAACCCCGAAACTCATTTTTCCATAAATAAGCCTCGGCCTTAATCATAACCCTCTTTCGACGCTCTGGTGACTTCACGGACCAGGCATGCGGGGTGCCCAGATGTATGACTCGCTCAGCCTCATTCACTGGGGAAACTGACCTTGTCCTTTGATTTCATCTTAGCACAGATGTCATTTGTCAAAGATGCTCAAGGAGGTTGCCTCTCTGTAATTTATCTCTTAGGACCCCGGCTCGTTTTGGGGGTGACTGTCCCTTCCCCCACCGTCACAGTCACGCCCTCTCAGGCTCCTTCTCAGGGACCGGGTGTTTCTTTAATAAAAACTCAGACTGCCCCTTCGGGCTCTTGGATATTTCCATACCTAAATGGCTTGGGGTTTTTATGACTTGTTATGAAAAAAAAGGAAAAGACTTGCTGTCTTCACTGTAATCTTTTTAATGGAAGATAATTCCAAAGACAAACAGCAGTAAAACAAGCTTATTTTCCTGCCAAACGTGATTCAGGTTTGACGGGCATGTCTCATCTCTCCTGCTGTTTGAGAGAAAATGGGGTGATCGCTCAGGAGAAAAGCTGGATCTGAGAAGAAGTGCTTCATGAAATTCAAGGAGTGGAGGGAGGTGCTGAGGCAAGACAGACGTGAGAAAACGACACACTTCCCTAAATTTGACTTGGCTCAGCTCTTTTTGCAGTGGTTTCAGACAGATGGCAGAGGTCAGTCTCATCTTCCATCAGCTGTCAGCCTCTGAGACCATCGTGAATTCCCTTCTAGATGGTCTGCTAGGTTTTCTGTAACTCTGGGTACCAGATCTTTTGAATTTTTTTAGGCCATCCTAATTTCAGTTGCTCTATCCCGCAGTTTCTATAAATATCTTGACTTTCTATGTTTCAATGTTTGTTCAATTCCGATTCTTTATTAAAGGAAAATGTGCATATAAGAACACAGACCTTAAGTGTGCATCTTGAGATTTGTACACACGTACACACGTACACAGACAGAACATTTTCAGCCTTCAGTGAGGTTCCCTTTTGCCTCTTCCCAGTTCCAGAAACAGCCATACTTCTGGCTTTTATTATCATCATTTTGCTTAGCCTGTTTTGAACTTCATATAAATGGGACCACACAGTGTGGAGTCTTTTGGATCTAGCTTCTTTCACCATGAGACTCACCCATTGTGTTGGAAGCAGCAGTAGCTTGTTCCCTTTGACTTCTGTGTAGTATCCTAATTTATAAATATGCCAGGACTTTTTATGGGGAAACACCTTGGCTTTAATGATGGACAGTTTGGTCACCATACCTATAGGCTATCAGACATTATCAAAGAGTGGGACAAAAAGAACAGGCATTCAAATATGATAGCGGGGTTCAAACACCCATTGTCTCTGCCATGCACTACATTTGAGCCCTTGGCAAGTTATTTAATTTATCTGAGCTTGCCTTACATGGCAGGGTATGTTTAGTATCTGCTATTACAGAGAATACTCCAAGTGGGATTCTGGGAATTGATTCCAAGGATAAGGGCCCCAAAGATTTCTTATTTCCAGAGACACATACTAATTATTCACTGTTCATCCAACAAATGATTGTGAAGCAACCACAATATTCCAGGTGCTGTTCTAGCAGCAGATCAGACAGTTTGTCCTGATGACAATTAAAGAAGCTAGATACCAAAGAAGTAGACATTTAATGAACAAGATCATTTTGCTATCAATAAATGTCAGTGTAGAAAATAAAGCAGGCAAAGAGGAAGTGTAGTGGGTGTCAGGTGCTGTTCTAGATCAGGAGGCTGAGGAGACCATGTGGAGGAAGTCATATTTAAGTAAAGAGCTGAACAGTGTATATGATTCACTTACCTAAGTCTCTGGGAAAAGAGACTTGCTGAGGGAAAAGCAAGTAAAAGTTCTCGAGGCAAAAATGAGTTTGGCATATTTGAGGAACAGCCAGGAACCCCAAGTGCCTAAAGAGAATGGGAGTGGGGTAGAGGGAGTGAAATTGCTTGAGATGAAAGAGGTAGGCAGGGGCCAGACCCTGTGGATCTCCCCCCTCACCATCAGTGTCTGAAGCTTCCGTAGGTGCCTTCTGGGCTGCTGGGGTGTTAAATGACGTCACCAAGGTCACTCAGAACCAGAATTGAACACGAGTCCAAGTCTTCTGTGACCTAGCTAAATAATATACGTCTCCACTCCATTACCGAAGCTGGGAAATGAATGATTCCAAGTGAATGACATTTGGCAGCATCCACGTGAATGACTTCTGAGGCTAAAGTTTGTGTGGCCTGTTCTTTGCAGCAGGGGAAACCACGTCAGCCCCTGGGCCGGATCTGGCCTGCTGCCTGTTTTTATAAGGTCCACGAGCTAAAATAGTTTTTACATATTTATATATTTGAAAGCATATCAAAAGAGGAATAATATTTTGAGACATGTAAAATTATATGAAATTCAAGCTTGTGTCCACACAGTTTTATTGGAATACAGCTATGCTCACATGTTTATGAACCTTCTCCGGCTGGTTTAGGTGCTCTGATGGTGGAGTTGAGTAGTTGTAACGAAGACTGTATGACCCCAGAAGCCTAAAATTTTTACTATCTGGTCCTTTACAGAAAGTTTCCTGACCTCTTCGCTGTAGTATAAAACCTGACAGTTCAATAACTGACATACCTACCCTCAAAATATCCAACTTTAAATAATGCAAGGTTTTTGGAAAAATCTTCAGGACAAATAAGTTGCAAAATATACTCCTAGACACCCGAGTTCACCTTCTGTGTAGCTTGGCTGGCTTTAAGCCATTATAAGCACAATACCGATTTTGATTATAGAATATTTGATCTGCGTGCCTTCTTTCTATGGGCAATTAGACAGCAGGTCCAGACTCCTGTAGTTTATTAAGGCTACTACTCCTATATCACAGAAAATTCCTGTTAGTCTATACCATCTTGCTCATATTTCTCTTTTCTATAACAATGGTATTTGCTAGCTAAATGGATCTCAAACATTGAGAAAGACCAAGCAAGGGTGGATGAGGAAAGAGGGTGCCATGGACCAAATGTTTATGTCCCCTGTCAGTTCAGAAGCCCTAACTCCCATGTGGTGGTATTAGGAGATGGGGCCTTTGGAGGCATTTGTGTTTAGAGGTCATGAAGGTGGGGCCCAATGAGGGGATTAGTGCCCTTACAAGAAGAGTAGGGGACCAGAGCTTGCTGTCTCTGTCGTGTGAGGATACAGCAAAAAGGTGGCCTAGAGATGATCATACTAAGAGAAGTAAGTTAGAGAAAGACAAATGGTATATGATATCACTTATATGTGGAATCTAAAAAGTTGTACAAATAAACTTACAAAACAGTAACAGACTCACAGACATGGAGGACAAACTTATGGTTACCAAAGGGAAAGCAAGGGAGGGATAAATTAGGAGTTTGGGATTAGCAGATACACACTACTATGTATAAAATAGATAATCAACAAGGACCTAGTGTATAGCACAGGGAACTATACTCAGTATCTTGTTAGTAGCCTATAATGGAATAGAACTTGAAAAAGAAAATACATACATACATGCATACACATACACACACACACACACATATACACACACACATATATGCACACACGCATATATATATGCATATGTATATATAACTGAAATCACTTCAGTGTATGCCTGAAACTAATGCAATGTTGTAACTCAATTATAGTTCAATTAAAAAAAAAAAAAAAAAGTGGCCTATCCACAAGCTAGGAAGAGGGCCCTCACCAAGAACCACATCTGTTGGCACCTTGATCTTGGACTTCCCAGCCTCTAGAACTGTGAGACATAAATGTTTGTTGTTTACGCCACCCAGTGTATGGTATTTTGTTAAAGCAGCCTGAGCTAGCAAAGACAAAGGAAGAGTAGGAGAAAAAAACTAAAGAGAAACAGACAGAACCCATTCCTATTAACTCACTGGTAATTATTTCTAATCTTTCAAGAGACTTCTCAGCAACCTTGACTCTTTGATAGTATTCATATGTAGGTTTTATATAAGCATTACTGCCCTAAGTCCATACTGACTCCTCATGGTTTATCTTTTTACTCGTATCTGTTAAATGAATCCTGAGAACCATCTCATATACTCCTGACAGCTGATAAAGAGTATGACAAAGTATCCTCATCCATAGAGAAAGGAAGAAATAAGTAATTTATTGAGAGCCTGAACTGGGTTTATCTTTTTCATACATTATCTCTGTAATGTCATTAATAACATTATAAGGTTGGTACCGTTATGATTCTCATTTTACACCAAATGGAATTGAGGCGTGAGTACACTAGATAAGTGATGCTCAAGGTCACATAGCTAGGTAGTAGGTAGCGGGACTGAACTGGCAGCTCAGCTCCCCCTAAAATGAGAGATGCCACCTATGAGCAGTCCGTGGGTCATCAAGAAACTCTTTCTGCTTTAAGTGCCAGGTAAGAGAAGAGACTTCCCCAAAGTACGCTAGTGCATCTGCTGCAAGAAAGACTAAAAAACTTTAGACTGAGGGCAAGAAATCCCCTGCAGAAACAACAACTTTATTTTAGGATCCTAAAAGTCCCTCCTTTGTCTGGAACACTAATGGGTCAGAACAATGGGATGCCTGCAGGGGTCCCTTGAACTGGAGAAAGCACTGAAGGGCCAGGCTTTCTCCACTGCCTGGACCCCACTGCTGGTGGGGCACCAACTCTGTATACTTCAGAGTCTGTCATACAACTGAAAGTCAAAGTGAAAGGACCATTTTCTGATCTTTTATTCATCTCCTTTTTTTCTTTTTTTGAATTTTATTTAATTTATTTTTTTATATAGCAGGTTATTCATCTTCTTTAGGGGACATCTTCTTTAAGAAGTGAGTTATTCTCAAAGCTCTGCCACAATCCTTCTTTGTAAGGCATTGGGAAATCTATCTGCTGTTTGTCTCTCTAGAGAGTAAAGTGTTTTAAGTTCTTTTTTTTTTTAATATCTTCCCCCTTAACTCCTGAACCTTGTCATATTTTTCAGCTGTTTTTTGTCGAGCACCTATTAAGTACATGGCATTGTACTTTGTCCATCACTAAAAACATGAATGTGAATTAACGAGTGGCCACTCCCACTCTCCAACCCCAGTCAGGAGTTGATAATGTAGTGAAATAATCTGACCACAGTATAAGTCTCTTACCAATGTCCTCTCCTCTTAAACTTATTACCCATCTTGAATCTTACTCCTAGCTTTCCAGGTTGGGTAAGTTGCTGCATTAATCACTGAGCTTGGAGTTCATCTGTCAAATATAGCAAAGACCTAGAAATTACTTACAGACCTAGTGTCTGCCTGGCTCCAGAGCTGGATGTGGCTTTTCTCTTTCTCTGCATATGGCTTACTTTACCTAGTTATTTACTCTGTAGTGAGGTGGTCCCTTTGACTATATTTTGCTCGGAATGCATTGTATTAGTGATCCACTGACTGCGTCCATCAATCAGTGTGTCTTGATCAGGAGCTGCAGGTTCTTGTCTAACTTCCATAGCTGATGAAGTGGGGGATGGGCAGGGATTGCTATTTAAAAATGGAAGGATTGTGAATAAACACCTGATTTTGTATGAATGTGTCTTAGGAGACACTTCATGACTGGAGCATCTGAAGAGCAAGGCTACATTCTTTCCCTTAAGAAGTTCACATGCTCTCCTTTTTACAGAGGGAGAGTAGTTTATCAGGGAGATAAACGTCAGCATTGGAGCAACTCTGACTTGGGTTCAAATGATCCCGTTTATTACTGTGTCACTTTGGACAGGGCACTTAAGCTCCCTGAGTCTAAAATACCTCTTTTAAAATGAACATGTGGAACCTAACTACTTTACAGAATCTCCATGAGCTGAGATGATGTCTGTGTTTGGTGCTCGGTGAAGAGTAAGTGCTGACTAAGTGTTGTCAGCAATCTCTATCATTCTAAACTTTTTTTTTTTTAAATTTTTATTTTTGGCTGCACTGGGTCTTCATTGCTGCACGCGGGCTTTCTCTAGTTGTGGCAAGCAGGGGCTACTCTTCGTTGTGGTGCGCGGGCTTCGCAGTGCGGTGGCTTCTCTTGCTGTGGAGCACAGGCTCTAAGTGCTCGGGCTTCAGTAGTTGTGGCACATGGACTCAGTAGTTGTGGCTCACGGGCTCTAGAGTGCAGGCTCAGTAGTTGTGGTGCATGGGCTTAGTTGCTCTGCGGCATGTGGGACCTTCCCGGACCAGGGCTCGAACCCGTGTCCCCTGCATTGGCAGGCAGATTCTTTTTTTTTTTTTGAATTTTATTTTTTTTTATACAGCAGGTTCTTATTAGTTATCTATTTTATACATATTAGTGTATACATGTCAATCTCAATCTCCCAATTCATCCCACCATCACCCCCACCCGCCACAGCAGGCGGATTCTTAACCTCTGCGCCACCAGGGAAGTCCCTATCTTTCTAATCTTGATGTGAGTTAATTAACTCCTCCAACAAAGCATGTGTACTCCTCAGTGAAGGATCCATTTGGTGTTATTTCCCTCTTCCCTTTCTTTTGCGGAAGAATGCCTAATGCTAAACTTGGTGGAATTCTGGCTCGGTTTTGTTTTCTTCCTTAAACTTTCTTACCTTTTCTAAAAACCCAAACTTTTAGAAAAATAACACATGAATTTGCCTTTCTGACCCTGAATTATATCCTGAATGGTAAGGAAGGAAGCAGGAATCTCCCAAACACCCCACAAATGCCTGCCAGTCCACTTACACATATAGTGGACTGATTGATAAGCAAATAAAATGTCTTTTCCAAGCTCAGCTAGTCAGCTGATAAATAAGTTCCTATCTTGGGTTATGAGAACCATCTAGAAAAGGATGGGGAATGAAGGAAAGAGACAAGGAAAGGAAAGTCGTGATTCTGGGCATCCCAAGAACTAGGGTTACCATGGAGGATGCAGAATGCTGGCGAGCATACATGCTATAAATTCAAAGAACTATCCTGACACTCCTGTGATGAGAACCATCCGCTATCATTCTTCCTGGCAAAACAGGAACTAGCCAAAGTCACAGTGTACTGGGGCGTTTGGGTTATGCTAATGAATTTTATAAATAATGAGCTTTAATCTGTAATGATAACCCCATATCAAGCCCATGATATTTAACAGGCGCCTAGACTATTCACATGTTTCTACTCTGGATCCCATATAAATAGAGCATAGAAATTGCAAACACTCACTGAGCTCCTTTCATAGGTACAGGGCGTGAACACCAAAAACCTATCCTTCTAGTGTTTCAAATTGTGGGTTTTTTTTTTAATTTGTTCATTTTGCAATGCATTCTGCCAAGACATGAGTACTCCATTAGAATTAAATATATATAGGGTAAATCAAGCCGTTATAAAAACAGGCAACATCCTGGTAACTTTCTCATCCTTTCTCTCTCCTGGATGTTTCTGGGGCAGCCCAGTATCTCCTGAGTCTACTCTGTGTGTTTCTCTCTGCCTCTGGGTCTTATCAAGGGGACAGCACTTCTGGAGGACATTTATCTGGCTGTCTGTACATTCCACAAGCCATCCTCCTCTCTGAGAAACACCTCCTTCCTTACAGGCCTGTGCCCCAGGCGTTTGGGTTATGCTAATGAATTTTATAAATAAAGCCATGATTCCACTATATGCCCCAGCCTTTTCCTATAACTTTCTGGGTGGGTGAGGGGGTGGGGAGATCTGATCCCGAGTGAGCCAAAGAGAATCTCCCACCTGGGAAATTGAAACTAAGACCTAGAGCCAGGGAATCTGCTGGAAGAGTTAACAGGGAAACTCGGATGCTAACAGGCCACACAGACAAGCAGAGAAGGCCAATTTGTAAATCGAAAGTACAATGAAGCTTTTGAGAGAAAAAAAGACAGAAATGAGAAACTTTTCTGGATTTTTGCAGCATTCCCTCTCTTAATTTCAGTTCCTTCTTAAAACTTAGCTGTAGGGCTTCCCTGGTGGCGCAGTGGTTGAGAATCTGCTTGCCAGTGCAGGGCACATGGGTTCGTGCCCCGGTCCGGGAGGCTCCCGCATGCCGCGGAGCAGCTGGACCCGTGCACCATGGCCGCTGGGCCTGTGCGTCCGGAGCCTGTGCTCTGCAACGGGAGAGGCCGCAGCAGTGAGAGGCCCGCGTACCGCAAACAAACAAACAAACAAACAAACAAAAACTTAGATGTAGTTTGACTTTGGGGTTCTGTGAAGTACCCCTGCATATTTTTGAGAGGTAATCCTACTCTTCTTCCATTTTTTTTTTTTTAATAAAGGGAGTTTAAATCAACTCCAGTTATTTGGCAGCCAGGAGGCTTAACTAATATAAACTTTTACCAAAGACATATTTTATTCATCTTATCTCCTTTAGGCCGCCCTGACAAACCTGCCCTCCTTTGGGGCTGCTTCCTTGATTAACTTAAACTTGCACTGTATTGACATCATTTATAACATCCTCTTGTATCAGGTTGTTTGAGCTCCTCTGGAGTCGTAACAGCCTATTGTGTAAACACAGCATCGATGTGATTTATACAACTTGCATTATTTACCCAGCAGACTGTGTAACTGCTCCGAATGAACCATTATGACTGTCATGGGGCGTAAATCCATCTTCAGGCACTTTTGAAAGCATGACTCACTGTGGTCTTTTGTGTAAGAGAATTTATGAGATGTGTATTATCCATTCAGTAGGCTCTAATGTCTGCTTGGTGAGGTGTAAAGCTAAATTAATCTACTGGAAAAAAAATGAAACCTGTGAATAAGGAAGAAATAGTCCCTTATATGAACTGATTCTAGCACCCCTATACTAAGAAAGAGGGAACCTCGAATATTAGCATCTACTTCATCTCTTGACAAACAGTACTTGAGCAGGTGTTCATTAATGTCTCATATATTCAAAAGATCATGTTTATTTGTGTTTCCTTCACTAGATTAAAACCTAGGGCCATCTTGGTTTCCTCCACAGCCCTGGCAATAGATAGGCACTCAATACACTTTGCTGAATGAATGCCCAAGTAAACTCGTATAAATTATCCCATTTAATTCCAGAAACAGCCCCATTTTACAGAGGAGGATCTACGACTCAGGGGTGGTAAATAATGTCTTCAAAGTTGCATACATTTGTACGTGGTAAAACTGGAATCCAGTCTGTCCAACCCCAAAGCCATTGTTATTTCAACTAAGTCAGAAAGCAGAAAAAAATGCAGAGATAATAACACATTGCTGCAGTAACGCATATAAAATAATATTGTGGTTTCCAAATAAGTCAAAAACAAGCAGGTAAAGCCCTCCAGCCTGGAAGTCAGGAGATCTGTGTTTTGCACCATCTCTCCTTTCAGTCTGCTGCATGCATCACATACATCCCTTTATTTTTCTCATGGCTCCTTTCCTCCCTGGTATCCCAATTCATTTTCTGAACAGTGCCGTTTTGGATATTTATTCTCTCTTCCCCAGTCCGCCTCCTTGAATGTCACCCCGTGGGCCCCTGGCTTGCCTCATGCCATCCCTGGCTCTGTTCGCTCCAGAAGACTAGGAATCTCCTGTCCCTGATTGTAACTGAGTAAGTCAGTCATTAACCACATCTACCAGAGGACATAGCCTACCTCTCCAAGGAGGCTGAGCACTGGAAGGAATACATTTTATTAGTGAAATTTTAGAGGTCTTTAGTTAATGCTCTTTCATTAGTGAAATTTTAGAGGTCTTTAATTAATGCTCTTTTCCTCTGTTTTTCCTTTCTTTCTCAGTTTTGCTGCATGTGGGAATCTTCCCAGGCCTTTGACATCCTATCAGGTGACATCATATCAGGTGACATATCAGGTGACATCATCCATTAGGATGCCCTTGCGTGGCCCATGGTAAGAACAAGACTACCCTCCCTCCTCTCACATGACATCCTCAGATGTGACCACTTTACCCTCCATGAACACTGCTCTGATGAGCATTCCCACCCTTGATCTGACCTTTGTATCCTCCCCAGTGATTTTCGTGTGATCTTCCATTTATATCACCTTCTCCTGAGAACAAAAATGTGTAATGGCCACAGTTTGGGGAAATTGGGGCCTGTGGCATGCAGAGGGTATGGCCATGTGACACACATCTTTTGTTCTTGAATCCACCTGGGTCTGGGACCAGCATAGCTGACTGATTGCTCACAGCTTTTGGTTACAAGAGCAGGGGAAACCCACAGCTGCTGGAGATGGAGGCTCTTTGTGGCTAAGCTGGGATGGGTTGAACTCAAAGCCCCATTTGGGGTCACAAGAAATGTCTCCCAAGCATTTGAATTGCCCTCCAGAGAGTTTTAAGGTAGTCAAGTGGGACGACTCTGGGGAAGAAAACCTGGGGACAAACCCAATAGCTTTCCTCTCCCTGAAGAGCTGGTGGGTTCCATTATCAGCTATCAAGCAGTGTTCTGAATTTCAAGACTAAAAGTTGAGTATATGTGCTGTGTCTTAAAGTCAACTCTGAGTAGACTAATCAGCTATTGAGAGGTGTGAGTTATTTTTAGATGAATACAAACCCTGGGTATTATTCAGGGAAAAAAAAAAAAAACGAAAGAAACAACCAAACAAATGAAACATAACAGCAGCAAAAACAAATTCTACACAAAGAAAATCAGAAAAGAAACAAAATGAAAGCCTCTGAATGGCATTTGAGTAATGGTGAAAGACAGACTCAACACATCGCCTTGTCCTTATAATTCATTGAAGTAGCATAGAATGATGAATAATACACATGCAGGGAGGAAAACAAAAATCACTTGCATTGCCATGCTCTCTGGAGTTTAACTGAAATAAGTCCCCGTTCCTATTTGAATGTGGCCTTGCAGGACTTTGAAATCAGCAAAACAATCCCTGCATGTGGAATTGGATGCTCCCCAGCCAGAATTTTAAAATAGGAAATGAAATGAGTGACAAACTAGGCCACTGCAGAAGATGGGGGGAAAAATATCACTTCTGCTCCTTCACGATCCGTTCCATCACAGACATGAGGGAAATGGCTTTGCTTATGGGTTTCCACTGCCAGTTACTGAAAAGTCAAATCAAGGTTTTTAGATCCTTGTAATTAAAGAGCTAAAACGCAATTGGAAAAATATATTCTGCACCTTCAGATGTTTGACATGACTTTCTGGTGACAGAGAGCAGGGCCGCTCTGCTGAGGGATGATTTTCCTATTCAGTTCCTCAACCCTTTCTGAAAGCAAAAGAAGCCCTAGCACCATTTTTCGATTAAGTGAATTCAGTTAATTAGCTTCACAAACAGAGCCCATGCATTATTTAGCAGCAGCCAATTCCTGAAAATTGTCTCTCTGTGGATCTCAGCCAGCCCTTCCCATCACCTCCCCAGGGAAGAAGGACTGGTGCCTTCCTGTAGGATCAGCATTTGAGTCAAAACTTGTCCCGGGATAGGGGTTTGGGTGGGAAGTCAAAGGACATCCTGACCTGTATTGGGGGAGGGGGATGATTTGGAGGGTGGATGAGTGCATCATTTATGAAAAAGGGTAAAAGAATCTGCCCTTATAATGATCTCATTATTTGGAAAAAAGAAAATAAAAATGAAGTGGTTCATTTGTGGCCTCTCTGAAGTATGTGCCTGGAGAGACGTGCCTGCCTCATCACATTCGCTTCCTTGCGACCCAGTCACCCTGATTCATAGTTTTATCTCAGCAGGGCTGCATTACTGGCCCCATACATGCAAGCGAAGTAAGTCAGAAAGAGAAAGACAAATACTATATGATGTCACTTATATGTGGAATCTAAAGTATGACACAAATGAACTTAACAATTTATTTATTTTTGCTGTGTTGGGTCTTCGCTTCTGTGTGAGGGCTTTCTCTAGTTGTGGCAAGCGGGGGCCACTCTTCATCGCGGTGCGCGGGCCTCTCACTGTCACAGCCTCTCTTGTTGTGGAGCACAGGCTCCGGACACGCAGGCTCAGTGGCCATGGCTCACGGGCCTAGTTGCTCCGCGGCATGTGGGATCCTCCCAGACCAGGTCTCGAACCCGTGTCCCCTGCATTAGCAGGCAGATTCTCAACCACTGCGCCACCAGGGAAGCCCCAAAATGAACTTATCTAGGAAACAGAAACTGATTCACAGAGTTAGAAAACAAACTTATGTTTACCAAAGCGGAAAGGGCATGGGGGAGGGATAAATTAGGAGTTTGGGATTAGCAGACACAAACTAGTATATATAAGATAAACAACAAGGTCCTACTGAATAGCACAGGGAACTGTATTCAATATCCTGTAATAAATCATACCGGAAAAGAATATGAAAAAGAATATACATATATATATATGTAACTGAATCACTTTGCTATACAGCAGAAATTAAACACAACATTTTAAATCAACTATACTCAATAAAAAATACCCCCAAGGGCTTCCCTGGTGGCACAGTGGTTGAGAGTCCGCCTGCCGATGCAGGGGACGCGGGCTCGTGCCCCGGTCCGGGAGGATCCCACATGCCGCGGAGCCGCTGGGCCCGTGAGCCATGGTCGCTGAGCCTGCGCGTCCGGAGCCTGTGCTCTGCAACGGGAGAGGCCACAACAGTGAAATGCCTGCGTACCGCAAAAAAAAAAAAAAAAAAAAAACAACCCCAAATTGAATACCCTTTACTACCTCCCTTTGGGTGACCTTGGTCCAAATTACCATCATTTCTCATCTGTGCCCCTACGTCTAACTGGTCCCCCTGCTTCCTCCCTTGCCCTATATTCTCTTCTTACACAGCAGACACAAAGATTTCTACAAACGTAATTCAGATTATGAAGCCCTTGGATGACCTCCCTCTCACTCAGGCATATCTGCACGATTTTAACAGGTCTCTATATTATTCTTTCTCCCTCACACCTCCCCTACCTGTCCAACACTCTCTCTTCTTTGCTCACTCTGTACTGGCACCACTGGCCTCCTTGCAATACATTATTTTTTTTTTAAGCCATTTCCTATGTCTGAAATGCTCTTCTGTTCCCCTTCCCTCATGGCTACCTGGCTCAATCCATCACCTCCCTCAAGTCTCTAATATAATCTTTTAATGTGGCCTAGCCTGACCAAGTCATTTTACATTGGAAACCCTCCTCCAACCCTTAGAATTCCTAATCCCCCCATCCTCCTTTATTCTTTGTTCTCTGGTGGATTCCAACAATTTAGTGTTTGGTTTTTTTTTTTGTCTTTTTTCCTTTTTAAACATAGAATGGCTTTTGGGCAGGTCACTACCATTTCTTTTCTTTTTTTCCTTTTAATTAATTAATTTTATTTTTGTTTGCATTGGGTCTTCATTTGCGTGTGGGCTTTCTCTAGTCGCAGGGAGCGGGGGCTACTCTTCATTGTGGTGCGCACGCTTCTCGTTACGGTGGCTTCTCTTGTTATGGAGCACGGGCTCTAGGTGCGTGGACTTCAGTAATTGTGGCTCGTGGGCTCTAGAGCGCAGGCTCAGTAGTTGTGGCTCATGGGATTAGTTGCTCTGTGACATGGGGGATCTTCCTGGACCAGGGCTCAAACCCATGTACCCTGCATTGGCAGACGGATTCTTAACCATTGTGCCACGAGGGAAGTCCCGAATGAACAAATGTTGTTATAATCCCTGCTAAAGACAATCTGTGCCCATGAGAACAATTCAAGGTAATTTGCAGAGGTCCCCACAGCCCATGCCTGTTAAAAAGTAGCTGTATAATCACCATAAAACCTGCCACAAATTACCATGATCGAAAACCAGAAAGGCTTCCGTTTATGAAACACTGAAGCTTGAAGCCTCATCTTCCTGCCCTGATTGAACCAGTAACCTTTGTGTCTCCATGGATTTCATGGATTATTTCAGCCTCTGAATATCAGTACTTAAAACTATCAAAGTTCCCAGTTGATTCACTAATTGGGAGTTTTATACAGTAATAAATGGCATTTCTCTCTTGTCTTTCTGAGTTCAGTAATAAGGAATAGAGAAATGAAATAATTAGATGAACTTCAACATATCAACTTTATTTATGGTGGAGGAGAAAGCGGCTTAGATCTATGGCCACAATCACATTCCCTGAGATAGATATATATGTATATACATATGTATATGTGTGTGTGTGTGTGTGTGTGTGTGTGTGTATGTGTATATATATATATATGTCCTTCTTTCCTTTCTGTTTGTTCATGAATAAAACCACCACATCTCTGTGGGGCAGTTTAAGACTCTAAAGGACTGAGTCCTGAGAAAACAGGTTTCATGTCCGAGTGTGTGGTGAGGGAGAGAGAGTGGCTGAAAGTAAAGATACATTTTATCTATTACCAGCTTTCACTGTGGGGACCATTGTAGGTAAAGAATGAGTCCTTCAGAATTCAAGTTTCCATCATTTCCTCGGATGGCATGAGCCAGCATATTCCATCCAATAAGAGAATCTTGTAAAAACTCTCTGTGGTCTTGATTTCTTTATTTTTCTACTTTTATTTAGCCTCCAAAAGGGAGAAGAGGAAAGAAAAGATAGAAATCCTGGCAGTTCCACTAGTTAATTACTCTCTCCTCCTCCTCCACCTTTTCATTCCCTTTTCCCATTGCAGTCATCTTCTTTCATGACTAGCAGAGAAGAAAAGGGAGGCTGAAACTTCTTGAGTTTCTCTTCCTTCCCTCCCCTCCTCCCTCCCCTCCCCCTCCCTCTCCCTCCTCTTCCCTCCTCTCCCCTCTTCTCTCCTCTTCCCTTTCTTTCTTTTTTTTGGGGGGGGTTCATTTTTTTTTTGAATTTTTGAATTTTATTCCTTTTCTTTCCATTCCTTTCCCCTCCCTCTCTTTCCCTCTCCTCTTATCCTCCTCCCCCACCTCTTTCTCTCTTTGAATTTTGGGTAGCTTTCTTTCATTTATTCCACACCCCATGAGCCAGATGTTTTAAAGTTAGTTGCAAAGGATTATGTTTTCTTGTTTCCCATCATCCTTTCCTAGGACGATAAATCCTGAAATTCTCAAGCCCACAAACCACTAACATACATAAACAAAGACTAGGAAAAGCACACCATGATGGAGGCATTTTAATGGCCCTGGTTATCCCAGCAGCAAATGTTTTCTGTCGCCTTCTTGGTAGCTAACTGCTGCTTCAGATGCCATTTGTCCATGAAGTCATTTAAGATTCAGTTCCAAAGCACAAGCCCAGCAGATGTTTCCAGACATGTTCCTAATATAAAACATTCAAGGTTATTCATTTAAATGTTCATGAAATTTCCAAACATGTCGGCATTTTTATGGTATCAGTGGTGATAGCTGTAATGTTACCAATATTCACAGACTGAGGAAATGCGTATCATAAAATGTAAAGCGCTCTATTGAATATCTATATGATTTAGCAAGAGAAATGATTCTTACCCCTTCTTCCACCTTATCCTCAGCCTGTGTTTACATCCCCATTCCCACCACAGGCTTAAAAGTATGCATTAAACCACCGCTTTCTCAATAACCTTTTAAAACTATGGGACAGGACTGATAAACTCAGCTACCTACAGAAATCAGGGAGGTATATGAGAGAGGTGTTTGGATATAAGAAAACCAGTAGAGCAAAGTTGATGGTACATAGTAAGTCAGCTGCAGTGTCAGAGATACAATAGGGAGATGTAGAGATTGCAGCCCATTGGAATGCATGCCCTGTCTAAGGGAACAGATGCTCTGTTCATTGTTGCCTGGTGAGAATATAGCCATGCACTGCCAGATCTTCCAAATTTCTGGAGAAGCTGGAATTTGGATATTGATGTGGCATCTTCAGTTACCCCAAATGCTAGCAACTTATTCAGATCTCTTTAGCACAAATTCAAATAGCACTATGTGGAACAAAGATCATCTGGAAAGTAGAATTGGCTCAAAACAGCTACAGTTTTCTTATGGAACTATTGAAGCCCAGCATCTCTGACAATTCTGTTACTTTGCCATGGATTCCAAGTCATCAGTTAGCTAATGAAGGAGGAACACAAAATGAAGGAAATAAGATTAAATGGTTCGGACAGAGTGCAAATAACTTCAATACTATTTAACAAATATTGGTTTGACTACCTGCTTCATGCCAGACACTGGGTGAAGTGCTTGGGTCATACCAGTGAACAGCACAGACAAAATCTCTAATCTCATTGAACTCATTAACCCTGGAGGGAAGATGTATCATTAACATTAATTTTAGATGAGCCCCCAAATTATGGAAAACATGTTTGAACCCAAGTCTGTGGGATTCCAAATCCTCATCTATTCCCACTGTGCCATATTCCATGCTAGTTCCCAGGAGTAATGGAATGAGGAGATGGAGAGGTGGCCTTCACGGTAAGGTCGTTGTGTGTGTATTAAGGGAATGTGGTCTGACTGAGTGATAAATCACATCTCACAGTTGTAATATTCATAGCAATATTATCACACAGCCATTAGGTTTATTCTTTTTTGTTTGTTTTAGCCATGTAGCACGCGGGATCTTAGTTCCCTGACCAGGGATCGAACCCGTGCCCCCTGCAGTAGAAGCGCAGAGTCCTAACCACTGGACCGCCAGGGCATTCCTTAGGTTTATTCTTGACTAGGCACTGTGCTAAGTACTTTTCATATATTGAGTCTAACTATAGTGGTATTGTTAATAACAGCTAGTACTCTCATTTTAAAGGTAAGGTGACTGAGGTTTAAAAAGGAGTAAAATATATACGCTACCAAGTGTAAAATAGATAGCTAGTGGGAAGCAGCCACATAGCATAGGGAGATCAGCTCCATGCTTTGTGACCACCTAGAGGGGTAGGGTAGGGAGGGTACGAGGGAGATGCAAGAGGGAGGGGATATGGGGATATATGTACATGTATAGCTGATTCACTTTGTTATGAAGCAGAAACTAACGCACCATTGTAAAATAATTATACTCCAATAAAGATGTTAAAAAATATTTTAAAAAGTTTAAAAAATAAAAAGGAGTAAAAAAATAACTCAAGATCACACAGATAATCAGTGGTAGATACACAATTCAAGGTCTGTCTGTCCTAATTTAAAGCTTGTGCTCTAAAGCCCAGCCCTGCTCTGAGTCCCCCACTTCAGTTCTTTCGAGATCAGCAGAGACAAGGGAGTGAAAAGCTAGACAGCAGGCAGCATGTTTGATACCCTGGTTCCATCATTGCCCGTTGGCAGGAAGCCCATGGCAAAGGTCCTTTCTGCAGGAGTGTGTTCAGGGGTTTGAACTCAGCCCTGCTCAGATATGAAAAGCATAACAGCAGGAAAACGAAACCCTTCATGCCCCTACTCCCAGTCCTTAGCTCACAGGCAGCTGCAGCGGATTTGGCTGTTGTCCACCACTGCGTTCTCTTACTGATGGAGCCAGCTGTCTAAGGAAATTCAGTAGCCCACGTAGATATCAAAATAAGAAACCCACTAAACCATTGTAAGTGGAAGAAGTCATGTTGTAGGCTAGTCACATTAGAGCCATCTGTTCTTAGTATAATATACACTGCAGTAATAATTATTAACAAATACTTTATCTCTCTAATTTGAGGTAAGCTGAAAAAAATCTTAGGGCTATTTATAAATAAATGTCTTCTATTCAAGTATTTATGAACAAGTATTGAGTTCTATAGTTTATATAATAAACTATCTTCTCCCACAAATCTGTTCCTTGTTTTCTGCTTTTTCCTTGGTAAATTCATCTAGTGACACAAGTTAGAAATTTGAATTGTTTTAACTTTTCCCTCTATTTTAGTCTTTATATTAATCATCAAGGCCTATCTAGTTGCACCTCTGAAATTTCTCAGAATCTCTTGTTCTTCATTTCTGCTGCCTTTGCTAAGATTATTCTTGTAATCAACTGCTTGGTCAGTTATGATTGCCTCCATACTTATTTTCCAGCTTTCTTTTTTTTTTTAACATTGTTGGTTTTAAACAATGTCTTAGAATATGATTCTCTTCTATCAACACCCTTCATGAGTGCTTTATTATGGTCTACAGAGTAAAGTTTGAACTCTTTTGTCATGCATAATGTTTAAGGCCTTTATTCATTCAAAGTTTTCATTAAGCTTCTACTGTTTATTCCCTGGCAGTAAAATAATAAACAAGGACCATTTCTTACCATTGAAGGAAACCACCTAGAATCTAGTGGAGGAGTTGTATGTGTGAAGACAAATACAATAAGTATAATAGGTGTTAGTTAGAAGTTCATTTGAGATGGTATGTGTTCAGTGAAGGAGTGGTTAATTAATTCCTGTGGGTATATCTGTTGGTTGACTTCTTAGCATGTGTGCTATACTTTCCCATAATCCCAGATTGTGCCATTCTTGGTCTTGGGCACAAAAGGTATGACACAGGCTAAGCTAATTAATGTTTTCCTCGCCCCTGGTCTCAATCAGTGGTTGAGGGATGGATTTGTGAATGAGGCAGGTCAAACAAAAAGAAGTCACAGGACTTCTGCAAGGAAATCTGGGTCAGGGATGCTCCCAGTTTCTTTCTGGACAAGGAAACCCAGGAGCTGGTGGCAGCCCTTTGAAAAATAACAGGGAAGGCAAGGTCAGGATGAAGCCAGCACTATGAAAAACAAGGCAAGAAGATGACAGGAAATGTATCTTTGCTGTATTGAGCTGAGGGATCAAGTCTTGCTTACATTTTGCCCTAATTCTGACCTTTTTATTTAGGTGAACCAAAGTATACTCTATTGTTTCAACAAGATTGTACGTGGTTTTGGTCCCAATCTTCATTCCTCTTCTCTTAGAAGCTGCTGGGAACCTTACTTCTGGGGGCTAAAGAAAGGCCTCTTCTCTGGTCTAGAGTCTTCCTGTGGGACCTACATTACTTTTGTCAGCTGTGTTCTTCTGAGTTGCGATGTCTGCTGTTTGCTTCAGGACTCTCATGATTAAGTCTCGCTCTCTCTCGCTCTCTCTTTTTTTTTTTTTCGCTTAAGCACAAACTCTCTCAGATGGACTGTGCTGTTGGTGCCTCCCCCAAATCCATTCTTCACAGTTTATCTCTTTTTTTTTGTTTTTTTTTTTTTGCGGTACGCGGGCCTCTCACTGTTGTGGCCTCTCCCGTTGCGGAGCACAGGCTCCGGACGCGCAGGCTCAGCGGCCATGGCCCACAGGCCCAACCTCTCCGCGGCATGTGGGATCTTACCGGACCGGGGCACGAACCCGTGTCCCCTGCATCGGCAGGCGGACTCTCAACCACTGCGCCACCAGGGAAGCCCCCTCACAGTTTATCTTAAGGAAACCATCCCGCTCCTACTCCTGGTCCATGTGGTGTAGGGGTCTCTGACTGTGGCCCATGGCTCTAGGAGAGGATGCAGACCCGTGCTTGGCTAGTGAGCTCCCTGTATTTCTCTGATAATAAGTATGAGGTTAGCCATTGATCTGTGGCCAAGCCTGGTCAATGTCAGTGACTAAGCACCATCTCTGGGATATTGATCAGGGTCCAATCAGGAAACAGATATACATGGTAATTTGAACAGGAAGATTTACTATAAAAGATTATTGATGATTTACAGGGAATTAACTAAAAATGGATAAAAGAGAAATCTAAAGAATATTCTAGGGCTGAGGGAGAATACCCAGGGAAGGCCAAACTTAGGTGGGACGTTCTCCCTCAGGCCATGATTCAGACCCCTTGGGAGAGGGTATGATTGTAGCCAATAGGTGGTGGGGAGGTTTCTGGGGATGCTCAGACCAGAGCTGGTCCAACATCAGTGGGACATGGCCAATAAGCAGAGAACCACCTGCTGGGGTGCTTATCAGATTCCCCAGAAAGCTGCCTATAGGAGTCACCATGGAAACTGCTGGGAATCAAGTTGGAGTTGAGTCGGGTGGGGTTTTGGAGCCTGTGGTGGGGACACTGGGAAGCTATCACCAGGAAGCAGATGATAAGTGAGCGATGACCCTTGTGGAGCCCACTCCTAGGAAGCCCGCTGTATGACCCCCAGATCTTGCCAGGAAGCCGACCACAGGGGTCTGTTCTATGGATCTCACTGCTGGGAATCACTTGAGGGGGTGATCTCCACCGAGTGTCCTGTGTGTCAGCCCAACACAACAGGAGCCAGGAAAAGCCAAGCATGCTGGAACCAGGAAGAGAAGCCCTTTACCTCTCCGGGGTTCCCCAGCACCTCCTACTGACAAAGCTTAACATCATTCCAGCTGGCAAGAGGAAAGTGTTCCGACATCACAAGAACAGCAGCGGAGGCTGGATTTGTAGCTGAGAGGCAATAAATTGCTAACCGGCACATTTGAGATTCTTATTGTAATACTAGGAAAGAGATGCTCTCGGGAACCTATAGATGAACTCTCAGAGCAAGATGGTGGCTATCTTACCAACAGGAGGGGAAAGGCTACCATAGAATCGAGCCAGCACAGAAGAAAACAGGGCTCACAGATGGAGAGAGGCAAGGTGCTGACAACATTGCTAGGGTTCTTGGATCCAGCCATTTCTTCAACCCAGACACGCTTGGACTTTTTAGTATAAAAGCCAGTAAGTGGGGCTTCCCTGGTGGTGCAGTGGTTGAGAGTCCGCCTGCTGATGCAGGGGATGTGGGTTCGTGCCCTGGTCCGGGAAGATCCCACATGCCACGGAGCAGCTGGGCCCGTGAGCCATGGCCGCTGGGCCTGCGCGTCCGGAGCCTGTGCTCCGCAACGGGAGAGGCCGCAACAGTGAGAGGCCCGCGTACCACACACACACACACAAAAAGCCAGTAAGTCCCTCCTCCTCCCTGACTAAACCAGTTTGAGCTGTATTTAAGTGTCTTAACAGTCTAAAGAGTGCTGATCAAATCTTAATAAACCTTTAGGTGTTAAGCTCAGGTCAGTGTTCTTTATCTAATCTGCATGTACTGTTTCCCAGTCTTTGACCCTGGTTCCTGGATACATCATCCCAGGTGATCTGGGATCTGAAAGCTCCATTAGTGCAGGAAATCTTCTTGAACTTGAAATGGAGGCCACCTTTGCACAGTGCCATAAAACTTCTTATGGAATATCCTTAGGCTTCCTGTGAATTCCCTTTGCGGGTGTATCACAGGCTGTTATGGTTTAATCATTCTCAGTAACATATTAGTTACAGTTAAACTAAAGAGATTGGGAGGGGTTGAGTGACAGTGATGGGCAGAGTTCTTAATGAGAGAATCCAGGTTTGGGAGCCTTAGCATTTGCTTCCCAGATTTAGGGTAATTCCTGACTGGATGAAGTCTTTACAGTGAGCCAAGGTACTAAACAAAACCCAAGGTATTACCTGCCCTTTTCTGAACTGAACAATTTCAACGTGAAAGACGAATGAATAGCTGTAATATGGTCCTGTAAACTTAAATGGTAGCAACTTAAGAAATTGAATTGGTTTTGATGGGTACTTTTTCCTCCTGCTGTTGAAAGGTAATTTGTCTGAAAGTCAAAGACAGGGGGAGAGCATTTTGTTGAAGGCACAGCAGAATGGTTTCCAGGTGAACCATTAGCTGCTCCATGATCTCAGGGCCCTTGACTGAGACCAAGTTGTATCCAGAGCAGTCACTCAAGCAACCTGACAGGAGAGAACATTTCCAAACACGTGATAGCCCAGAAACTGCTGTCAAATAAACCGGTGCTCTTCCCAGAGATGACAGCCTCTTTTATATATATATATCTTGGTAAAAAAAGATTTCTGCATTTCCTGTATTCCCGCAAATTTCGTTCAAGTTAGAAGGTTTGCAGCAGAACAGATCTTGACTAGAAAAAGAAGTAGAATCAATATACCCATCTCATTGATCTTGACAATTTTTAACCTTCTTCATCTTATTCTAAAGGAAACTTCGACCCAAAGCAGGGTTTAAATGTAAAAAAAGAATATGAAAAAGAGAAAAAAAGAAGAGGTGTGGCAGAAGTGAGGAAGAGCTACGAGATCATCTTCATTCAAAGTGGGCAATTTGACACAATAAAGATAATTGGAGAATCTCTTCTTCCCTAATATCCTTCTACTTTGAGAGGGAGAATCAGGGTATGGCTCTATTTACCTGGAGATTCTGGAACATCAAGGTAGGTTATTGGGAATCCCTTCATGAAGGGACCATAGACCTCTGAGGACAAACAATGAGTATGCTAAGATTTGAGCCCCAAACTCTCTAGTAGGGGAAATATGGTTTCTCCAATCTTTGGGAAGAGAAATTTCACATTTTTTCAGTGGGCAGAAAATCTTCCTGAGGAGAGAGTGGTTTAAAGATATGCAGTGAACAACACTTCAGTGCTGTGCTAGCTGATGTTTCATATAAGCACAGGCCTTTGGGGCACTTACTGTAAGTTCTTGTGAAAGGAGGATCTTTAAAGGAATCACTGAGCCCTTGGAAGACCTCAGAGAACCATAATCATTGATAAGCCTATCCATCTAAGATAGATAAAAAAACTCTGCTCACTTGTTTTTTTTTTTTTTTTTTTGGTAACATTCAAAATGTAGGAGCAGCCCAATTTTCTAGACTAGATGCGTGGTTAAAAAATTATGGTATATCCATCTAATGGAATACTATCCAGCAACAAAACAAATGAGATAGTGACAGATATAACAATATGGATGAACTTCTGAATAATTATTCTGAGTGGAAGAAGGCAGACAAAAAGAGTACATACTACATGATTCCACTTATATAAAGCTCCACAAGTTCAAATAAAACTATAGTGACAGAAAGCAGATTGAGTGGCGTGAGTATTTGGGGAGGGCAAGGAAGGATGGGAAGGAGGAATTACAAACGGACACAAGGAAATTTGGGGGGATGGTGCATATTTTTGCTCTTCTGACTGTGGTGATTCCTTTATAGGTATACATATGTCATACATATCAAATTGTACACTTTAAATATCATGTGCCAATTATGCCTTGGTGACACTGTTAAACAAACCTAGAAAAAAACAACTCTGCCCAATCAGTGGCCAGAACAATTAAGTTTGACCTTGAGACCTTCTGGAAAAGAAAACTGCCTTCCAACTTGAGGAATAGGATGTGTTTCATGGAGATGGTGAGAACGTCTTTGTGATACATCAACCATGCAATAGCCGTAGGTAAGGTACAGTAGTTTCCAAGGTGTCAGAACTACTGGATTTGGAATCTTCATAGTGAGACCAAATGAGAGGTCGGAGTGAAATGAATTAGCTTTGCTATGGACATCCAAATCCTTGGTTATAATAAATAAGACTTGAATTGCAGTCAGGGGTAGGAAAAGACTACACAGTGAATACTTCAAAGGGTGAATGTGGACTTGGCATTTATCACCATGAGACTGGGATGCTGGGAAGAGCCTGGAAGGCAGGAAGATCAGTCTCATCGGCCTGGACCAATACCTAAGCTTGTTCTGGTTCAGTCCACAAACAGCAACACCTACCTCTTTGTCTTCATTTTTATCGAGAAGGCGTTTACCAACTAGGGTTGTATTGGCCCAGGATAGAGAAAGCAAATAAAGTGGTACCATGACGGTTTTCATACCATGCTATGTGCAGAAGAAACAAGACTTTTCTGTAGTTCCAGAGGACTGATCTTAGAATCAGTGGGTAAAAATTATTGAGGGGTAGCCTTGATTTAATATGAAGAAGTCATTAATACTATGGGGTAATGTTTTAAAAATGAAAAGGGCCGCTTTGTGACACAGCAGTCTCCTTCTCAGCAAGAGCACTGGAGCAGAAGCTAATTACAGATATTGTTTCTACAGTTTGTGCTCCCTTAAGCTAAATTATGTGTAATTTAATTGATTAATTCAGGAACACAATCTGTATTATGCAGACCACTATTAGTTATAACATGATAGCATAGGGAAAACAATGTTGCAGGAAGCATAGTAATACACAGATGTTTCAAGTGGCTGCTTGCTTACTTTGCATCCATTCCTTTGTTCAGTATCAGCAGTCATGAACTGTGTTGCAATTTTGTGCATTTTTGCAATCTAATTTGATTTATGTCCATTTTAAAAATAGTATGCAATATAGGTGACATGGAGGTATATGTGAAACTGTGGTTTGCTCAGTTAATCACTTCTGTGGCACGCTTTTATTTTAGTAAAGTGAGATTTCTTATGATCACAGCTCTAACAACTATAGGGTCACAGCCCCTATGGAAGGGCTGATTACAATGGGCAGTATTAGGCTAGAACTTCTAAGGCAATTGTCAGTTCTCCATTGTCTGATTCTAATAATCCTAGAAAGGTTAATTGATCCATTTTTGCCTGGATTCCTCCTTCTTATTATTCAGGTCTCAACTCAGAGTCTCTGGTAGTAAATTTTGGAGCAAAAGGGTCAATAGTTTGGTTTCAGCCCTCTTTCAATTTTAGATGCTTTGACACCCAAAGAAAGATGTGAGTTGGAGGTTGGGTACATGAGTCTGGAGCATAGGGAAGAGAGAGCATAGTCTGGGTGGTACCTGGCTCCATGAGATTAGAAAAGACAACCCAGAGAGGGTGTGGATGGAGGAGGGAGGGGAGCAGAGGGCACACTCTGGCTTCTCTGCCATTTTGGGATCTAATAGAGAAAACAGGGGTGGAACAGCAAGTGGAACAGGAGGAAATTCAGGTGAGCGTCGTGTCACCAAAGCCTGGGGAATAACGTATTTCCAAAGGGAGGGAAGGCTACAACATCATTTCTGTGCTCTTTTTACCAGAGATGCATAACTGCACCAAATCATGGAGAAACAGACAAAGTCAAATTGAGGGACTGTTTAAAAACTAATAAATGGCCCAGAGTGTTCAACTATATCAAGGACCCTGTGTGATAAGAAAGAATGAGAAACTATTCCAGATTTAAAAAGACTGAAGAGGCACAATAATGAAATGCAATGTGTAACCTTGGATTGGACCCTGATATAGAAATAACTATTTTTTCCTTTTGCTATTAGAGACATTATTAGGACAATCAGTGAAATTCGGGTAAGGTCTGTAGATTTGCTAATATTATTATATCAATATTAATTTCATGATTTTGACACCTCTGCTGCAGTTATGTAAGATAATGTCTTCTGCTGTAAAGAAATTCACAGGGAAGTTTTTAAAGATAAAAGGACCTAATGTCTGCAGTGTGTTCCCAAATAGTTCAGAAAAATATCTGTTTATCTATCTATCTATCACCTATGTATCTCTGTCATCTCTCTTATCTATGTATCTAATTATCTGTCATCTATCTATATCTATCTCTAGAGAAAGATAAAGCTAATGTTAATTTTGGGGAGGGAATATGAGTGAAGGATATATGAGAATTATTTGCACTATTTTTACAATTTTAAAATTATTTCCAAAAAAATCTGAAAACTTTAGAAAACTAGAGGAGAAAATGAAAATAGAGGCACATGTTTCTGTCAATCATCATTTTATAGATTGAAAAATGTGGCCCTCTTGGCCCCTAAAACCCACCATATGTTGTATAGGGCTTTTAACCTCACACCTGACTTTTAATATTCTTTCTGCTTCAGAAATTTAGAACAAATTCACCGGATTCAAGGTATCTTTGACCATTTTTTTCCCATGGAAAGATTTCTGATGATCTTGGCTAGAATTAAGCCCTGATGAAAGAGGGCTTCAGTACAGTTTATGGGCCTATTCTGCTTGACATGTAAGTCTATTGAAATGGCTTTTCTCATGAAGGGATGCTTTGATACATTAGAACAACAATGATATTACTGTCACCCAACCATCTTATTCCAAGAGCTAGAGCTATATATAAGTCATAAGAATGCATTCATAAGAGTTGGAAAACACAGCTTTATGAGACTGACAAGAAGACGTTTTAGTATCAGAACAAGTGAGCTTTCTGAAGGGCATTTCCTTGGGGTCAAGAAAATGGCAGCTGGGTCGGCAGGACATTCACATCAGCACTTGTCCCCTTTAACATTTGTAGCTCCATGGAGGCCAAAAACTCTATCTTTGTTTCCCTGAGATTTTCTTGGCTTCTCAGACATCTGAGTGATTCCTTAGTTTTCACTCACCAACAAAGACTTAACATTCACCAGAGGACTTAAGAGCAAATTCCTCAGACCTTCAAACCATGGATGATTAGAAAAGCCAGCACTTAGTAATTAAGCCATCAAATGAACTTGAACCACGAAATATTTGGAAGGTTATCACAGAAAGTGCCCAGCAGCTGTCGAACATGAAGGACTTCTCTTCCAGGAGAAGCCCTTCCGTTTTCAAGATGTCCAGGGGACTCCTCAAGCTATGGTACAGTTTTTCCCTAGCTGGAGATTTTCTAATACTTCTTAATAGCTAATATAAATCACAAAATTTCATAATACTAGACAGGCCTCCTAGGGTTGGATTAATATGTATCATCCAGCAATTTGCAGTACAACCTACTGGGTAACTCTGCATACATTATTTTGATGATTTTATGCAGCATAACGATAATGGCTTTTGAAAATTGCTTTTTTTTCCTTTTGTGTGATAGATTTACTGCTCAGCATTGGGAGGAGGCTCAGGGACCCATAAATTTGGAGAAATAGCAAGGCTTCACCCCTCTGTGTTAAAAGGTGAAAATTCTCACGAATCAAGAAAATGTTCTTTCTTTCTTTCTTCCTTCCCTCCTTCCTTCCTTCCTTCTGAACTGAGTGGCTTGTGGGTTGCCAGTTCCCCAACCAGGGATTGAACCCAGGCCACGGCAGTGAAAGCCCAGAATCCTAACCACTAGGCAACCAAGGAACTCCCAAGAAAGTGTACTTTATACTTCCAGAGCTTACACAATCACAGGACACCCATCAAAATATCTGTCTGCTGAGCACATTGACTAGTATTTGCTTCCTTAGTGGCATTTCCTAACAGGGTCCTCATGTTGAATGATAATCAGTTTCGTTTGTGAAGAGTAATTTTTTTTTCAGTCAAATTAGTGATCAGAGTTTTCTAGATGGGTGCTCTTCGATCAACTCAGAAAACATGTACCAAAATTAAAGGAAAAATAAATGAAAATAACAGTGCGGTAAGCCTTTGTTTAACCTTGCCCAGGGCAAATGAATGAAAAGTATTCCACTTAACTCTGCTTTCCTCAAAAGTATCAATAGGGCTTCCCTGGTGGCGCAGTGGTTGAGAGTCCGCCTGCCGATGCAGGGGACACGGGTTCGTGCCCCGGTCCGGGAAGATCCCACGTGCCACGGAGCGGCTGGGCCCGTGAGCTACGGCCACTGAGCCTGCGCGTCCAGAGCCTGTGCTCCGCAACGGGAGAGGCCACAGCAGTGAGAGGCCCGTGTACCGCAAAAAAAAAGAAAAAGAAAAAAGTATCAATAAATGTTCAGCAGATAGTCCCTACAAAGAGGAAAGCTGACACCCAAGTAGCTTAATTCTATCACCCAATCTATCAGGATTCCATGAATACCAGAGCAAGAATTTGGACTCTGGTGTTTCTACTCTGAAGAACGTCTGGCTCCCTTTTGTGGTTGATTTCATCAGTGTTGAGTTTTAGAAAGTTATATGCAGGAGAGTTGATGAAGAGGGTTGAGGCTGCTTCCTGTCAGTTGGAAGCCGCCCCTCGTGCTCTTGTGAGGACGGAGTGAGATGGTTTAGGGGCCGAGTGCTGTACCACAGGGAGGATTTTGGGAGATTACATGTTATCCTTAGTAGCTGAGCCTTAGAGTCTTCATTGCCCTCATCTCTGCAGCCTGTGCTTACGTAACCCAGTGTCTTTGTGGGCTCTTTTCCCTTTTAATACTCAAATATCAGCTATGTGAGTTGTCATCCTGACAGACTGCGGGAAGTCTGGTCTGTTATTTTATCCCCTCTCCAAGCATATCTGAGAATGCAAGGGGATTGTTTACAGGTTGGACAATTCCCACATGGTTTTCACTTGTCAATTTCACCAGCCATCTGTTTCATATCTCCTTCCTTAGTGCTGTTTCGCCTTAACAATGGGGACTAGCATCTCTATTAATTTCCCAAAAGGACAGTTAAGGTCAAGGTTTGGGAACAAGAGCAGGAAAGTACAGTGCAGAAAATATCATTGGATCCTGAACAACTTTTTGGTTTCTGCCACGAGGAGCTTTCCTTGGTTTCAGTTTGCCTTGGTGTATCGGGGCCACCTCACTTCTTGCTACAAAGGTATTTTGGTCCGTTCCACTCTGCGTTGAAGACAGGCTCCCAGCTTTCCCTTCTGCTCAGCAAGAGGGAAAGAGGTTCTTACCACCCTCAGTTCAAGATATCAACATGTGTGGGTGCTTTTCTTCCCCAGGATTTGTGGAAATGGGAATGTTCACTTCCTTTAGAGGAAATATCCATCTCTACCCCAAGGGTGTAAATTGGCCTCTGTGTCTAAATTAGGCAGTTGCAGTCCTTAGCATTTCATTTCCTGTTTGGCTGATTCAAGTTATAATAACACCATGGGAGATACCAAACTATGAAGATACTAACCCTCCAGCACTTCATTCCTCCTGATGAGCCTTGGTCTCCCAAGTATTGAGAGGATACTTTTCAAAACACACATACATGTTAAGAACAGTCAGTTGTCTTGCGAAGAGAAGTCTAAAGTCTAAACAACATTTAATAGCTTGGGCTGCATTAGGCCTTCCCAAGGACTATGAGTATATATTTAAATGACATCTGCATTGCTCCATGGGCTTGGTAAGCCCATCCTACCCTATCCAGTAGGACTGGCCTGTGTTTATGAGTGTGTGTGTGTGTGTGTGAAGGAGGAACTACAAGATGATAGAAAAAGCAAATTCATCCAACTACTACATTCTTTGACACCAAGTTGACACAGTCCATCACAGAAACTGGCAGTATCCCCAAACACTTTTTCATAGCTCTTGCTGGATTTAAAGGTCATTTAATTAGAAGCACTCTATATTAAGGCTTGGAGAGTGGTCTCCAAAGAGGGTGCACATACCCCAAAGACAAATTCCTCATCTACCTCAAAAGCAAAAACTTTTGGCAGTCCATCAAATGGTATTACAAGCTTCAACAGTTACAATTTTTTTCCTCCATGCCCAGTTGTTTGCCTTGGACACAAGATGAAGACTTTGCATTTATACCTCTGAATATCATTCGGGTCATGTTTCACCACAGAATAAGCTTTGTTGCCTCTACTGGATAGAGATTGAAGGAGCAGGGAGAAAGAAGAAAATGCTACATTTATTGAGTTTGCTGCTTTTGAAGATACACACCCTTATGTACCCTGAAGCTCTGGGCCTTAGACCAAGAAGTGCACTCACAGATACCATTGAGAATAGAATTGAAAAGTCTGATGTATTATGTCAAAGCTTTCAAGGACCCCCTCTGTGAAGACTCTTGGTTTAAGATTATTTTAGAGAAACTGGGATGGGTAATATCTTGGTGTCTTTCAGTGGAGGAAAATGTTAATACCTTTTAGAAGGAGGAAGATTTTATACCTGTAAAGAGTAATCTCGGCATCATCTTCTTGCTTCATCCTGAAGCTCCCATGATGGTTTTCCTGAGGCCAACCAAGTAGTTGACCAGATTTATCCCTGCAGTAGTAAATGCTGTATGCCTGCCACTTGAATGGCTTTGGAAAGTGGGTAGGAGCTATAAATCAGTGGTTGGATATTGCTAGTTCCTGTGGTTTATTCTTCAAAATGGAGCCAAAGACAGTAGCAATTTAGAGGATTTAGTTTCTTTAGTGACCAGGTATTTCCTTTTTCACACATGCACTTACAGGCTGTGCAATAGTGTGTGACAGTCACTCCTGCGCTTTGAACACTTGCAAAGTGTTCTGTCACTTAACCGATGGAGGTTCTTTAGTGGACCTTTCCTCATGATGGATCTTTTTTCTCCTGGAGAAGGGGTCTTTTGTGGATGTTTTCCAAACCAGAGAGAGACAGAGACAAAGAGAGAATATCACGTACATGAGTCAAACTAGGATTGTTGATGAGTGACTTGTAGGAGATTCTGTGTTTCTCAAAGTGAGGAAAGGCAGGCAGGACGAGATTAGCACCATTTAGATGTTCAATATAAGACAAAAACAATGCTAAATCTTAGTGCCTAAGAAGATTAGATTGCAAAAGGTGCTTCTCCGAGGTGTAGGTTTTTGGGGAGTAAAATTTTAAGAATCTCGAAGGGTATTTAACTCTTGATTACATATCACCTCATTTCAAATCTTGAAGACGCCAGTATCACTTTATCTCTGATGTAGAAATACCACTCTATATATTATTCAAGTAAAGTCTCGAATGTTAAATGTTAATGCAGAGTAATTGCTTTCATTCACTGAAAACTTGAAAACTCAGCTATTCCAGTCAAAGTCCCCGGCGTGTCTAACCAGGACTATCTCAGCCACCTCCCAGCTGGGTCTTCCTTCTTCACTCTTGCCCTTCTGTAGCCCATTCTCCACAAAGCAGTCAAGACAACTTAAAACAATTGATTCTCATCAAGCTTAAACGTTTCCAGGACATGGCATTACACTTGGAATAAACTCCAGTCTTTCTCCTGGGGCCCCAATGGCCCTTCTCAGTGGAGCTCATACTTCCTGCGAATCTCAGTGGGTACCACTGTCTCAGCAGCTCACGCTGTCCCCACCCCACAAGCTGCTCACTGTGCCTTGAACAAACCAAGTTCGTATTTCTGTGCATCTGCTACTTCCTTTTTTGAGGACGGCTTGTTCTCTACGAATGTAAGTGTCTGGTTCCATTGTCTCATTTAAGTCTCTGTTCAAAGTCATCACCTCTGAGAGACCTTTTCAGTAACGCCCCCACCCTCACTCTGCATCTTGTCATCCTGCTTTATGTTATTTATAGCACCATTCCACACTTTAAAATACAGAATAGGGACTTCCCTGGTGGCACAATGGTTAAGAGTCTGCCTGCCAACGCAGAGGACACAGGTTCGAGCCCTGGCCCGGGAAGATCCCACATGCTGCGCAGCAACTAAGCCCGCGTGCCACAACTACTGAGCCTGTGAGCCACAACTACTGAAGCCCGTGCGCCTAGAGCCCATGCTCCACAACAAGAGAAACCACCACAATGAGAAGCCCGTGCACCACAATGAAGAGTAGCCCCAGCTCCCTGCAGCTAGAGAAAGCCCATGTACAGCAACGAAGACCCAACACAGCCATAAATAAATAAATAAATTTATATTTTAAAAATGCAGAATAGATTTGTTTACATGTTCATGTTTTACTACCTCAATAGGAACTAAGCTCCCCAAGGTCAAGGGCTTTATCTTACTGAGTCCATGATCTTTAACAGTGCCTGTCACAAAAGTAAGTCCTCAAAGAAAGCGGTGAGGACTAATGAATGAATGAAAGAACTCTTTTTCAGTGAGATTTCACGTGCCCAATCTCATTACGGAATAAGGAATGTGGACGGAGGAAAGAAACACATGCTGGTCTGACTCACCAGATCTGCCCTAGACACAATATCAAATCTTGCTCTTCTGCGAGCAGATGAAGACATAGTCTGTGATATTTGGGAACTCCTATAGCCCCCAAGAAGCTTCCACACCAATGATAAATGCAGAGAGAAAACTCTGGAGCACAGCAATGCGTCTCTCTGGATAGAGCAATTGATTGAGTCACTTTAATCTTCCTCTTCATCGTGCACAGGGAGGGGCTTTGGGCTCAGAATCACATATGGACTCAAGTCCAGTTCTTGCTACCCATAGGCCCCTGGGCAGGCTGGGCCTGTTTTCTCATCTGTGAAGTGGGGATGGTAATAGAAAGAGCTAACGATTTTGTTGAGTCCTCACTGTTGCAAGCCCTACATAAACATTGGCAGGTATTATTTTGCTTTGTTCTTACAGTCACTTCCATGACATAGGTGTTATTGCTACGCCCTTCTCCACCCCCATATCACAGACACAGATACTGAAGATCAAGAGGGATTTGGTAATTAAGGAAGGGCACGCATGTATCCAGTGTCAGGGCCAGGATAGAGGCTTTATGAACTTGAAACTCAGGGTCTTAATGGATAGACTGTGGTGTTTCCAATATGGCTGGGAGGACAGAATGAAGTCACTATGTAGCTCTAACTGAATTGATCTCACTCTTGTAGTTGTCATGAACACGTATTGCCTCCACCATTAGACTGACGGGTGGATCTCAAGGTTACACACATGCCTTTTATCCATCTTTGTGTCTCTAAGATCTAACATGGAGCCTGGCTGATGAAAGATTTCTTTAAATAGCTCTCTCTCCTTGCTCCCTCCCTTCCTCGCTTTCTTTCTCCTCTGACGATAGAAGTTACATTTGACCCACAGGGTCATAACAAAGACATGCCTGTGGAAGGAGTGAGAAGCCGGGCATGTCCTGGGCACACTCTCCACTTTTCCCTCTCTCAACCTGCTGATAATCCACACTGCCGCTCTGACTCCCACAAACCAGTCCTGCCAAGGACTCTGTGTGATTCCTAGGCAGGTTAGGGTGAGTGCTATGTTTAGAACAAACTGCAAGTAGGCAGGAGTTTTAAAATTCTAAGAAGTATCATTAGCTCTGTCTGAAGCCTAGGGCTTGGCCTCATTAACTGCACAGGCGAGGGACCAAGACCCCTGTCCCTTGTTGTATTTAGTCAATTGTGTTCATTTCACATAAGGAGGCGATGGCTCTGTGATTCAGGACCAAGAGGTGGGGTTGCAACACATCCTATAGAATACACAAGGTTTAGAAAACATAGATTTTTTAGTGCTGCCTACTGTTGAAGTTATGGGGAAATCATTGAGTTCTTATTTATTTGCTGGGTTCAATGTCAGGGCCCCAAAGGAAATTGTAAACAGCTGCTCTCAGCTGTGTGCTTTTTGTTTATTAACGTTGCAAGTTTATGATTTGTGCAATATGTAATTTCTCTTTGGACACTTTTATTTATATAGACGGTAAATAATAATGCAAGAGTACACGTACCAGGATGTGTTCATCCTTCTTGGCAGATAGAGAATTGCTACTCATTTTGCAGATAGAAGGGAACAACATTTCAAGAACATTAAATGGCATGCGTTGGACCAGAGGATCGGACAGTCCTGAGCAGGATTGATGAACAAAGGCCAAACCTCAAAACTCCCTCATTAATTTAGTAATTCAGAATCAGATTATGTAGAAGCACATTGGAAAGAAAACAAGAAAGTAGGCTGATACTTCAAACTAAAAATAAGCTTAGGGAGTTTTGTATTGTTTACCTTGGCTGGCCTCTGCCCTTTCAATGACCTTGACTGGATAGCCAGTTGGGATCCTTAAGGCTGACCTCCTACTCCCTAAGCAAATATGACTTGCACTGCCGTTAGTGGAAGTTGAGTATTAGGAAAAGAGAAAGTGTGCCAAACTATCTGCTTTTTTGCTCATTTCACTTCTTGATCTATAAATGGCCATTACTTGGGAAATGAAAATGGAGACACTCCATTGTGGACAGGTACAAATGATAGGGAGAAGTACATGGATTCACTTTTTATGTTGAAAGTTGCTTAGGTGATTTAAAATGCTTAAAATGCCACAAATCAATATTGAGGGGACCTCTCCCCCTCAATACTCTGCACAGAATCCTAGGGACAGACAGAGTGCTAGATTACCCAGAACTGTGTTCTAACTGGAAGGACAAGGAAATGGGCCTCTTGAAAGATAAAAAGAAAAGCTTTAGGTAACATTCCTAACCCGTAGCACTACTGTGACTTGAACCCACTTCCCTTGGTTCTTAGTGTTCTTCTCAATTCTCAAGTCCTCTCCTCCACTTCCACCACCACCACCACTGATGTTCAATCCGGCACATAGAGTCCTTCAACCAGCATATTGCAGAACACAGATTTTGGGGCTCTTAATCCACTGGTCTTTCCACCTTTCACCATCATACTTTGTGTTGGACTTTTTTTTTAAACAATAAATAAGGAAATGTATGAAGTAAAATTGTGCTATTATACCTTCTTGCCTCTAGACGCTATTCTACAAAATGACATCCTAATTTCTGGCCATAGAATGGAAATATTTCATGGAAATAGTAAGATGCAAGCTGAACTACAGTAAGATTCCCAAGGCATTCCACTGATGGAATTTATTTTTCCGTATTTTTTTTTTCTGAAAGAAAACAGTTGGACAACAGTCCCATTGGAAATGAGGACCATATTAACTATTCATCATAAGTTATACCCATTTACACAAAGAAGTAACAAAAGCAGGTTTGGACATGTTTATTAATTGCCAAAACTATTTTTTAGTACCTGACTTATTATTATCCTATAGGCACTGTAGGAAATCAGAGAAAAAAAATACTTCCCTTCAAGATATACTCAGAAAGTTGTTTTAAAATGTCTACCAATTCAGAAGGATAACAACAGTATTTTATTTTAAATTCACATCTAGATCTCTCGGCATTTTTTTCTTAGTTGTTCTTTAGTGACAACGACTAGAATATTGAAGAAAGGAAAGCAGAGGAAGATTCCTGGGGGGCAAAGAAACAGGAAGTTGTTTCTAAAATGAAGCTTCCTTTTTATTGCAAGAGAGAACATCTTTGGTGGTGTGAAACTTTTTCTTACAGTTTTGTTGAACTCTCTGTGTTCCAGAAAGTGACCAGCACTCTGCAAGGACCCATGGGGTCATTACCACATAGGGAAGAGCTGGTCAGACGGCTATGAGGTCAAGAGGTACCCATGCTGAGTTGAGTTGGTGATATTAGGGTGTAATAATTGAATCTGCTGACTTATGTTCTTCCTATTTTCAAAAGGAATGTGAGGTGACATGCAATAAAAGACAGATTCATTAAGAGAATCATACAAGAAACAAAGTTAAATCTCATGTAGAGGGTTCTCTGTGGACAGGCTCCCTGGCTGACAGTGCCTGAGGCTGCCTCTCCCACCTGGTCCCTCTGATGACTCTGAAGAAAGTTCCTGATTCTCTATCTCAGTAAATGGCAACTGTTGTTCATGCCAGAACTGGAGTCTTTTTTCCTTCCCTCCCCTCACCTCCTTTTAAATTCTAAGTACAATTTATATACAGTGAAATGTACAGATCATAAGTATAGAATTTGATGAGCTTGGACAAATGTATGCATCTGTTTGACCCACACCCCAATTAACATATAGCCCATTTCCAGAAAATTCTCTTGAACCCCTGCCTCCTAAGGGATAAATTGTGCTTGTAAAAATAATTTATTTACTTTCCTTCATTACATGACAACAGTTTTGTGGCCTCCTTTGACAGATACCAGAGTGAAGAGTGCGGAAACCATAGTGCTTTCCGTGACCTTGGCTGATTGAATGTTCAGTGAATTTCTAGGTGGTAATTACCACTGATCATATTATATAAGCTCTGAAAATAAGATGACATGGTCAGAATACCTAGGTTCTCAACATAAAACCTTTGTTTGGCTTGCTGTAGGAGCGATGTGTTGCTATACATTAAACAGAATGGATTCTAATGCCAGGGGAGTTCCCGGGCTGTAGGGCAGGAAGTATTGGGATGTGTGTGCCTTTTTATGACTCTCCTGCTGGTTAAGCAAATTCCCTTATCTCTCAAAGGAGTGAACTTAATTTCAGGAAGAAAAAGCACTGGGGAAATAAAGTTTCACATGGGTAACCAGGCAGAATTCTGCGAGCTTTTATAGCTGGCCCTTGAAAAGGCTTTGAGCTGAATATATCATTCACACCCTGGGGTAGCCTGGTCACGTGATGGCCAGGCTGAAAGTCGCTCAACCAACGTTCTGTTGAGAGGCTCCCAAATGCCTGGTAGAGCCTGTGTGGACTTATCAGCAAACAGTTTCTGAATCTGCTTAGACTCTGGGGACCAAAGCCATATGCAGACACTGCCTACAGACTTCCACTCCCACCACCAGGTTTGTGGAAGGACTTGTTAAGGAAGGGGACAGATAGAGATTTATCCTGCTGTTTAAAATTGCAGATGCCTTTCCTAACCCGTAGCACTACTGTGACTTGAACCCACTTCCCTTGGTTCTTAGTGTTCTTCTCAATTCTCAAGTCCTCTCCTCCACTTCCACCACCACCTGGGCCACCACCTGGGCCACCACCTGGGCCTCCTGAGACACATGAACTCCTTTAACTGCAGCTAGTGCTAGCAGCAGAAGTAGCAGCAGGGGAGTTGTTTAGCTGAAACTGGGCTGAGGTGCTATAGTTTATTTTAGATTAATGGGCTTCTCTGGTGTCATTCCCAAAGTCCCCACCAATAGATGTGGAGGTTTCTTCAGCGCTGGAACCATTCTACCTGCCCTGGGTTGCTAGCATGATTCTACTTACAGATGTCATCATTTATTTATCTGGGGCACAGGGGTGGTTTTTATTTAGGGATAAAAGCTGAAGGATGAAAGCATGATCATTTCCTACTGGGAGACTGGTCTGACTAAAATTTGTCAGTATATTTGTAGAAACTCCTTGTGTAACTTCAAGAATACATTATTCTCAAGTCACTGCAACTTAACCCTGCCGAAGGAATTTTGAAAGGATGTAGTTATGAGGATGTAGTTATTGAGAATGTGCTGGCATTATTCATGAGGCACTGTGGTATAGGAACCCATACTGGACTGAGAGGCTGGGGACCAGTGTTCTAGCCCCAACTTCATCACTAAGTTGATAGGTTGCTTGCAAAACAGGGAAATTATAAAGAGATATGTTCTTAGGCCCTTTCCAGCTATAAATTTCCATGTAGATACATAGCATCAAATCGGATTCAGTTTTATGGGGGTCAAGTTAAAATTTTAGGATGGGCAATAATGATGACCTGAAACTCATCTAAAATTTTCCATCAGCAAGTGTTTAATAGATATTACTTCTGATCTTTGTAATGATCAAGTAGCTTATACAGGTCAATCACTCTGCTTAGAAATCTCTAAAAGCTGGGTAAACTACAAACAAAACAAAACAACACCCTGCCCCCCCTCCCCCCCCAACCCAGCTGCTTGAAGGCCTTGGAAAGCAACTGTGATTTTGAAGAAAAATGCATCATGGTGAGCCCAGTACTCCTGGTTACTTTTCTCCTTGATGTATTTACTAATTTGTAAGAGGTGTAGGGCTAAGAACCAAGCAGAAAAATGATAGCTCAAGCCTACTGTAGTCTCACTAGCTTGAAGAGTCAACATTGGTGCTCAAGGTTATTAAATAGCTGGAATTTGGGGGTCTGTTGTCTCAGAGGAAAGGGAAATCGAGAGAAGCAGTTCTAAAATTTTATTCAGGTTTTACCCTCAAAGCACTTGCAGAATCGTAAACTGCACGTAGTAAAAGCATCCAAGGAAAGCAGAGCACAGCAGCTAAAAGTTAAATGTTAATTAAGCACAGCTTTGTAGCAAACCCATGGTGCTGGTGAGAGAGAATTTGAATTTCAGGGCACTTCAAAAAGAGTTCCTGGTGTACATGCTGGGATCTCACTTGAGAGGCCTGGGAAGCAGTATCCTAGGAGTAAATCAGAAAGTAGAACTAGAACAGCCCTCACAAAGACAAAATCTCAAGCTGGAAACATCTCAGTTCTTGATTGGATCAGGTAATCTGCCCATAATCTACCTGCCTATCAGAAGAAAATTGAAATTTTCTCTGAAAAAAATAACTTCCCACAGAGCCTCTGTAGTATTTCATTCACAGTGCCCAGCATTTATTCAGAGCTACCAGATATGTCAGGAGACAGGGCAAAATAAATGTAACTAAGAAAGAAAAAATAAAAACAGTCAAGAGAAACAGACCCATAGGTGATCCATGTATCAAAATTATTAGTCATGAAATTTAGAATAAATGCAGTTTATTCTTGGAGTGATAAAAATGTTCAAAAATTGATTGTAGTGACATTGTGCAATATGAATATACTTAAATCCATTGTATTTTACATTTTAAATGAGTGAATTGTACTATCTGTACATATCCTAAATAAAGCTGGCAAAAAAACCCTAAAAAAAACTGACGCCAGAAAAATATAACTATACTGAATTTGCATAACACAAAAAGAAAACATCAACATACAGAATGCAAAAATTAAGAAAATTAAAAAGAAATAGACAAATCATAATGGCAGACTAATAAACAGATAAAAAGTAAAATTTAAAAAGTTGATTTATTAATTGACCTAATTGACACATACATAAAACCAGCCAAAACTAAGCTACAGTCTTAGAAGTCAGAAGAGTTGTGTTCTTTGGTTGGTGATGATGGGAGGGCACCATGAAGGTGGCTTTGGGGTGCTGCAATATTCTATTTCCTGTTCTGGGCAGTGGTTGCACAAGTGAGTTCATTTTTTGAAAAAATCACTGAGCTCTATTGATTCATGCACTTCTCTTAATCTGTGCTATACTTCTGTAAAATGTTGACTAAGAACATTCTTCTTAAATCTCATAATTTTTCTTGTCAAGGTACATATATTAAGCCCAGAGACAGTAAGCTCAGAATGCACTGTGCCAAGCTGGTAAAATGAAGAAACAAGTGGGCAGGGAGCTCTGTCCAGGGCCAGTCACTCCAGCTCAGCCCATGGTGACCATCTGGGAACAAGGCTAGCCTTGACACACACCTTCTGTTTTTTCAAGGAAAGTCAGAAATTCACCTTCATATGTGAAATCTCCTGACATTTAATGTTGGCATCAAGTTAGAATTCTTTAAATCACTGCAGACTAAATAAGACATCTTTAAACTAGATCTAGTCGGTTTGCAAACTCTGATCTATAGTGTCAGCATAAAACTGTGGAATTGGAAAGCAAATATTATCATCTCCAATATCAGGTTATATCAAATAATTGCTCATTCTCATCCCTGATATGACTCATTGTTCTTAGAAAATTCCACACACGTTCACATCAGCTAACTTTTCAAGCAGTTTCCACTTTAGAACTGTCCTGCTTCCCTCTCTGGTTGTCACTGTTATCTGTCAAAGCCTTACCCAAGTGCCACCCCTCTGCTACTTTCTTTGCTGCCTTACTCTCACAAGAATGAATTGCCCCATAATCTGTATTTTCACGGTGACTGTGTTTGGAGAGAGGGCCTCTATGAAGGTAATTAAGGTTAAACAAGGTCATAAGGGGGGGTCCCTATCCCAGTGGGGCTGTTGTCCTTGCAAGAAGAGAGAGAGACACACACACAGTGGATGCACATGCTCAGGGGAAAGACCAGGTGAAGACACAGTGAGAAGGCCACCATCTACCAGGAGTGAGGCCTCGGGAGAAGCTAAACCTGCCGGTACCTCGAGTGGGGGTTAGGAATGCAACCTGTGAATGGGGTCGGGGGAGGCGCAATTCAGTCCCTAACACCCGCGTTTATCTCTAGCGCGTTTATCTCTGGCACGTCCATCCTCTTGTTGTGTGAGTCTCTGGCTCAGTTCCACAGTGAGATAGAGCATCATTTATATTCTATGTGGATTGGCAGCACCAGGGCACTAAAAAGGAGGTGGGTAGAGTGTTTGGTTAGATGTAAATGGCTCTGCAAAGACTACATGCTGAATCTAGAGGACGGAAATGGTAGTATATTCTTTTCTTTAAAAACAACAATTATATCAGGAAACACTTTGATATTCCCACCATCCACTCCAGAACATTGGCTTTTTCTCCAAAGATGTGAAAATTCAAGCATGAAATTCTGTGATTAAAGACCACACTGTACCTCTTCAAATAGCACATAAGACCTGGAAATATAGTTTAGTTATTTAAAGGGACTATGTTATAAGTAATGATTGGTACATTCCCTGGTTAGAAAATGAAATCCTATTGGTGCATTTAATTCTGTGGTGTAGTGAGCAGTGACTGCATTTTGATTAATGGTTTCACATGACACACTTTTAATTTTGGTCTCTGAAACAAAGATTAGGTACAATTAGAATAACCTTAACATTTTAACTTGGAGAACACTCTTGGCCTGCTTGTAGCTTCATTATTTAACGGAAAAAAATGCATCAAACAAAGGCATGACATTGAAAAAATAAGACACTGCAATTTTGCCAGGGATTCTTGGATAAAAACAGAAATGATGCATTTTCCTTTTACCACCATGCAAGGATTGATCATGAAACAGAAGTTCCTGGCATTGCCTGAAACTACTGGTTACAACAAAATGCACCAGCCTTATGGGAGGACCAACAGTGTCTTGAATACCACAAACTCGAAGTGTCCATGCTGGCTCTGGGGTGGGGATTTTAAGTTGTATTGATCTGGGGCCTCTCAATGTGCTGCTCAGAGAGGATGTTGGACCAGGTTTGAGACTCACTGTGAAAAAAACACATTTTTAAAGCATCGAATTGATTTTTGCAGAAGTTTTCTCACCAGACTTAGACTGTTGAAAGGACACTCTGCTTCTAGAAAGTCAGTCATCCTTGCCTCAGTCCCTGGTGACACACCAATATCCTTCTGATCTGGGGTCCTGAGCTTTCCCTGTGAGCTCAAGTTCATCTGGGGGTCATGGGCTTTCCTGCTGCCGTCTGACTCTAGTGTCGCTTCGAGCACATCCAGACCTGAAAAGGAAATTTTTAAAGAAGGCAGAATATATTTTTGCTCCTTTGGAGTTGGTTTTCAGCTTCTCCTGCCACAGAACTTTGGTCTGAATAGCTAGTTTTCTATGGGAAGGTGGGGATTTCTTCATTAACAGAAGAGTCAGGAAGGCCAGGCAGCGGAAAGAATTCATCCAATGTCCCTTGAATTCACATATCTGTAGAATCCTCCCGATCCTTCAATTCTCAGATCACTTGAGCTGTCTCTCTTATCTCTAGGTCAGCCATGACTCAAAGCTCAATTTTCCAACTGTTTTCAAGATATACCCCACTCACAAACACTGTGGAGTCTGCAGAAGACTTTAGACATTTCCTTCTCACCCTCCTGCATTCTCCCTCCCAGAATCAAGACAGATCCCTTTTCTTGTTCATCATGTCCTTGGCATCCCATCATGAACCAAGGGTCCTATTAGAAACAGGGTGGGTGGGTGGGGCTTATCAAAGAATTTCTCCCATGTGAACACAGTGTTCTCTCTTTCCAAGAATACTTCTGATGAGTAGAATTTTGGCTGATCCTAGCCCAAATATTTATTTCCTCTGAGTCATCTCAAACTTTAGGATAGCGGAAAAATCATGAGCTTTAGAATTAAACATATCTGCATTCCAGTTCCAAAGTACTAGCTGGTAAAAATTAGTTGTCCCCTGTAACTCAGTTTAACGGAGAGTAAATGGTACACCAACAAAGTAAGATATAAAGCTCCCAGAAAGAGGCTGGTAGTTTCCCCTTCCCCTTTCCCTTGTTTATATTACGTGCGGTGCTCAGCATATCTCCTGGCGCCTAGGACATGTTTACACTGAAACCAGTTCGCAGTGAACTTCAGAAGAGTGACTTCTTTATCCTGGAAGGGCTTTACAGAAAGACAAGTCTGGTATGCAAAAGGAGTTAACTTGAGTTTTAAGTGGCCATTTCAGTGCTGTGTTTTATTTTTATTTTTTCTTTTTTCTTTTTGCGGTATGCGGGCCTCTCACTGTTGTGGCCTCTCCCGTTGCGGAGCACAGGCTCCGGATGCGCAGGCCCAGCGGCCATGGCTCACGGGCCCAGCCGCTCCGCGGCATATGGGATCCTCCCAGACCAGGGCACGAACCCGTATCCCCTGCATCGGCAGGCGGACTCTCAACCACTGCGCCACCAGGGAGGCCCAGTGCTGTGTTTTAGAGATAAGATTCTGCAGTGCTTGTGTACACTTATGATTATATAATATTTGCTGCTTCTGGACATTCGGCAGTAGCCTTAACATCATCAGGCTGCAGAGTGAGATATTTTGAAAAGCCAGCTGTTTAGAGAAGAGCTATGAAACTGAGGGGGAATCAGGTGGGAAATGGAGTCTGTTGGTCGTGGGGAGATAGGATGGGGTGATGGTGAGATCACATTAAGGTTATTATTTGGGGGTTTGAAGAAAATATCTGTCTAACCTCAGTCTTCTCAGATAAATATGCTCATCTCTCTATAGATGCAGAGTCTCTCCAAAGTCCCGTCACACCAGGGTACTTTCTATACTTAGCTCCTGTTCGCCTGAATGTCTAAAGGCTTGGAGTGCTCCCTATTGTAAAATCCAATAAAAACAAAGGGCTTGTTTTCCATCTAGGTTGTTTTCCTAAAGAAATTTCTCCCAGTGAGTTTAATGAGTGTTGATTCAATTTATAGACAGTGTGATTTCTTCAACAGCCCCCAAGTCTATAAAAACCACGAGAGGAAAACATGCTTACTCCAGGTGGTAAAATGTAAATGCAGCTCCCTATCCCACCTGTTTTCATTTAATCTTAGACTGCCTCATTTTGTTCTTCCCACGTGGAGTGGAAATGCCTGGTCCTGGCAGAGAGGAGCCAGCCAAATTGTAACATTTCAACTTTGAAATCTCTCCTGAGTCAGTTAGAAAATAAATTCAAACTTATTTTTCTCTTGTTTGGAATTAGATTCATTCCTGCCACTCCCCACCCCACTCCACCGTGGTCTATGCCAAATATATTTTGCAGGTTGGATTTTGCAGTTCTTGACCTCTTCTTTGGCTGTGTAGAATGTGATTTGTATGATAATTTTTCTTTCTCTGAGGTTTTCCAGCTCTAGTCCAAAGATTGCCATTCCCCACCCCCACCCCCCTGGTGTCAAGAGTTTCAAAGCTTGAAAGGAAGCAGTGAGAGAAAGGAAAAAGGTGATGAGGATTTAGAAGCAGAACCCAGAACATCTTAAGACTCTTGCTCTGGGTTTTTCTGGCCCTCCCCATCCTAGTCCATTTTTCATTGAGCACATAAGGCTTTTCAAATAAATGAAGCAGACATCTATACCCAGAAGATGCTTCTGATATGATTCCAGAACTGATGGAACATGGATCAAATAGGAAAGGGAGGAACTATAAGTAAAAGTGCAATGAGAAGGGAGAGTGGAAGCTGGGGGCAGCTGCTCCCCTCTCCTCTCTGGTCCTCTGACAGCAGGTGGGCACACTGGGGGTCATCTGCACCATCTTCTGTGAGATACTGTCCATTATTCACTGTAACACTATTATACAATGAAGCAGAAGTTCAGAAAACTTGAGTAACTTGCCCCAAATCACGTGCTCCTTAGGAGGTAGATGGATTTCAACCGGAGTCTGCTGTTTCCATGGCAATGTCCTGTTTCTTGGGTAGGATTAAAAAGGATTAAAAGATAAAGTAGAACAAAGACTAAAAAAATAAAATTCCACCAGATAATTACTATATTTGAGATATTTAATACTTGAAAAAATGTGTCTGTATGTATAGCGTCAAAAAATTGGAAAATCCAGTAAGGTATAAAAGAGGAACTAGAAATGATCCATAATCTCAGTACCCCAAAATAATCACGGATAGTTTTCAGTACATTTCCTTCCAAGACTTAAAAATTTCTTTTGGTATTCAGCTATGTATTTATATATACAAAACAAAATTGAGATCATCTATCTGTAATCTGCTTTTTGTCACTTAATATATCATGAACATTTCCCCTTTAAAGAACATAATCTCCTTTAATATGATTTTTAAATAATTGAGTAATTCATTCAATCAGAAAAGTTTTATCAAACACGTCTTATGTCCCAGGCACCATGCTAGGAAATAGGGATTCACAAAATTAAAAAAAAAAAAAAAAAGCTAATGATGTCCAGGCCCAGGAAGTTCTCATTCAGTGAGAGGAGGCACATAATGAACAGTGAATGAGTAAAGATAATAAATACAGAATTTGATTTACAAAGTATGAAGAAAGTACATTAGGGATATAATAGAAAAAAACTCTATCTTAGGAAAGTCAGAACATTCTGAGGATGTGACATTGGAATTGAAAATTCAAGAATAAAAAGGAAGTTAAAAGAAAATTGCGTACCAAGCGATGGAATAGCAGTCCAGACCAAGGGCCCAGAAGGTAAAAAGACTTCAGATGGGAGAGGTCTTGCTCTGTTCAAGTGGAGGAAAGGTCTGTGCTGCTGGGATGTCTGGAGGGAAGGGAGGGCGATGGTGAGATGAGCCAGGAGCGGGAAGCAAGCAGGGAGGGGCTCACTGGGGTCTGGTGGCCACCAGCTTGGGTTTCATTCCCAGCACACCTGGGAAGCTGTCGAGGATTGCCGAGCCAGGAGAGACCCGACTTGATGAAGGTATAACAGGCATGAATGTCTCAGTCACAGGCATGTAAAAATAGAATCTGTTTCATAACCCACTTTAATTTCTGATTTTTAGCTTCAAGTTGCCCAGCAGCAGACAATTGAATCTGTCCAACTGCATGTTTCTCTCGCTTCAATCCAGTGATTTTTCAGTAAATCCAGAAGTATAACTCAGTCTCATTCTGCCCTTCACCCCTTCCTTTTCCAGGAAGTAGGGCCTTGGGTGCGTCCTGCTGAGATGTGCCTGGTATGTGTGCAGGGGTGATGTCGTCTGTGATGGTGGTGGGTTGGTTGGACCATTGCTCCTTCTATGGCCTTTGCCGCCAGTGCTCAGGCACGCTCCCCATCCCCGTGGACCCCTGGGAACTGTCCAGTCGTCTTGTGCTGGATGTGGGTCCTCAGTTCTGGCCCCACTGACGTGGCTCTGGCCCCACCAGACCTCCAGTTGCCAGGCCCAGGCAGGCTGCCCCTCTCAGCAGTAGGCAAAGGCCACCAAGCTGGCCTCCCTTGAACCTTCCACGGCCTCCTTCTGGGATAGGACAGGGTTGGGGATTCTCCTGTGCCTTTGTGAAGCCAGGGGAGGGGCTGTAAAGCTGCTCTCAGGCGCTCAGAAGACAACTAATCCTCTCAGTCTCTTTTCCAGGCATCTAGTGACCTAGAGTTCCGACAAGCAGGGGTACAAGTTCACTCTGTCCTCAGATCCCAAATGTAAAGGAAGATTTCCACTGAACACGGGCCCCAGGACAGAGGTGACTAGACATTAGGAGATTGTCTGTTGCCCTTGTTTCATCTTTCTGTCCCTGCTGGAGCACTTTTGTCTGTGGAGAGTGTGGGAAGGTGGCAGAGTGATGGCCAGAACCCTTGACTTCACCGTGGACCCACATTCAGCACTGAGGGCAGCTTCCAGGGTATGGGGCAGTGGTGCCCGCCATGGACCTTTTCACAACAGCCAGTCCTTCTACCCAGCTCTTACTCCGAGCTTAGGGAAGTAAGAATTCTGTAGAATGCATTTCCTTAGGTGTGTCCCCCAGTTACTCTTTAGGTGACTTTAGCTTTGCTCGCTGGGAAATGAGAATTTTGTTGCCCTTCCTGTAATCTGTTCTCACATACACTTAAAGTTTTGGGTGTATGGTTATACATTTTCCTTGTTTCCAGCGCTGATCTATTTCTATTATTTTTAAACTATTTTCTTTTTATATATTTTTGACCATTTCAGTTAGAATTTATAAGAGAAGGGCTTAAATATCTACTCTTTGATCAACCTGCTTATCTGTAGGCTTTGTTTGAAGATGTTTACCTACTTAATTCTGGAATCCATTTAGATGTTTTGTATAAGGTACGCATCAAAAATTTCCCCCCCCCAAACAGTTCACCAATGGTCCAATTAATATTTATTGGTACAAAAATGTCACCTTTGAAATTCTTCTTTTAGTATATATAAAAAACATTTTTTTCTGGGATTTAAATTACTTTCACTTAATTACTGTCTGTGTATTTTCATATTTGGTTGGAAAGTTTCTTTTTAACACTCCATGTTTATTCTAAATATTCTTGGCAAGTATCATCCCTATATTTTTCAAAATGAACTTTCATCATCAATTTGCCAGATTAAGAAAAACAAACACCTTGAGATTTTTTTAAAGGACATGTTGTATTGATTTTTAAATTTACTTGGTGAGAATTTATTTTCCTTCCAGAATATTGTACAAATCAACATATTTTATTTCTCTTATAGAATTGTTTTGCACATTCTTTTCTGTTGAGCATATTCCTAGATATTAAATATTTTATTTTCTATTGTGAAAGTAATCATTTTTCCACTGCAGCTATTGGTTTTTACATATTTATCTTTGGATATTTTATTAGTTGTATAAAATTTTCGATCTAACTCTCTTCATTTTTCAAGTCAAATGATGGCAACTACATATAGTAATTGTATCTCCACCTCTGCAATTGTTAAATATCTTACTTACACCTTTTTTATGTTATTGATTGAATCTTTCAAAACAACGTTTAAGAAAAGGTAGTGGCGATGGTTCAAATTTTTATCTCTTATTAGTTTCTGGTATTTTGCTTTTACCTGCTAAACTAGCCTTAAGATATTTTTTTTTTTACCATGTTAACTGTTCTTTCTATTTCTAGTTCAAGATTTTGTGTATATTTATATTCACCAAATGACTTTTTAACTTACTACATGGTTTTTTATTTGATGTGATAAATTATATTATTATATATTTTTTACTAAGAAATCGTAATGTGAGGATAAGATTTTTAGGCAATGTCCCACTTGCTCCTGATGTATCCCTTTTTTAATAAACTACTGAATTCAACTGTTACTTAAGAGCTTAGGGTTTATATCATTAAGGGAGATTTATATTTTTATATTTTATTGAAGTATAGCATTTATTTAGAAAAGTTCACATCATAAATTATTGTGAAACAATCACATGAAATTTGTTTTTATTTTGTATTTTACTTCAACTTTAAATGTTATGTTTTGGTCTTCTCTGTTAGATTTCAGCCTTAGCATTAGGCTCATTTACATAAATGAGCTGTGAAGCTTTCCATCATTTTCAGTGATGGAAGAGTTTATATGATATGAGAATTTTCTGTCCCTTCATACTTTGAAATAACTAATCTATCTATGGTCTTTCTCATGAACCTTATTCTTTGGTTAACATTTTCCATTTCTTCCATAGCTATTCATTTCCTATTTTATCTGTGTACAATTTGTACTGTTTTGTGTAAGAGTTGGTGATATAATTTTTTTAAACTTTGAAAACAATATCCATTTCTCTGGTTATATGATATTTTTCAATTTAATTTTGTGAATTTACATTCTCTAATTTGTTTTTGAGATTACATTTGCCAGAAAAATTCATTGTCTTCCTCAAGAATGTATCCTTTGATTTATGCAGTCTGTTTCTCTTAGTTATTTATTTTCTGCTTTTAACTTTATTAATTCCCTACATTTCATTAGATTTGCTTTATTCCTCTTCATATAACTTCTTGAATTGAATTCTTACTCATGTGTGCTATTTTTCTTGTTTAATAATTATAGCATTTATAACAATGAAATACTTTTTAGAACAGGCCACAAGTTCACATGTGAGTTTTCTACAATTGCTTTTGATATTCTCTCTGAATCAAGAGTGCAGAAAGCTTTAAAGTGTCTAAGTTGGATTTTAGTTGTCTTTAAACATTAAAAAAAAAAAAAAAGGTAGAACTGTAATTCCATTCCACATAATAAGAGTTCTAAGATGATCCATAGCCAGTAAGGTGGTTCCTCCCATGGTTGTCCAAGGACCCAAGATTCATCTCAGGTTTTGCACCAACATCCCTTGGACTTGACATTTGTCCACGTAATTACTACAAAGGTGATGATGAGCCTTTCTCAGGGCATCACATCTGCAGGCACATTGATGTCTGACATTAATTGTGATCACCTGCTCGAGGGCTTGTCCAATTTCTCTACTGTATATTTAGGATTTTTTTCTTCTGGCAACTAAGAAATCCTCTATGTGGAGACACTGTGAGACCGTACAAATTTCTTCTGCATCATAAATTTCCTTCTAGATTTAGTATCCATTGATGATTCTTGCCTGGGAACCAATCTTTTACTACAGCCATCACAAGCTGACTTTTAACCTGCACATTAAAGAGAACACATGGACCAGTGTCTAGGCCTCAATGTCTCCTTCCCTCTGCTTCCAAAAGAATCTTATGACCTGACCCTTTCCATTGCTTTGCCCCAACCTAACATGACATAAATTGCTCTTCCGTTGTACTCTTTCCTTTTAAGTACTAATTTAGCATTTTAGTAGGATCATATTTCCGTCTCAAATTTAGAGGGGATAATACAATGAGCTCCATTTACCTGTCACTTCAACAGTTACTGAGATTTTGCCACATTTGCCTCATTTATTTTATCTGGCTGAAGTAGCCCTCCTGTCGCTTTCCCTCCTACACACTTTAGTACATATTACTTAAAAATATGGACATTTCCTTAAAGGAGAAAAGCAAAAAATTACCTTGATGAAAAGAACCAGCAAAGTCCCTTGTTTTCCTGATGGAAAGTCTTTTGAGGGTTCCTTTACCAGACTCATTAAACTGGGCATAGATGATACACATTGCATCCTCCCAAGGAAGGTGCTTGACCAGATAGCCATTCCCCTTACATTTGGTTCTTTTGATGGAGAAAAGACCAGCTGTATTTTAAACACATGTTCTGCATGGGAAAGGAAATAGTCAATCAAGTCCAGGAAGTGCAGAGAGTCCCACACAGGATAAACCCAAGGAGAAACACGCCAAGACACATATTAATCAAACTATCAAAAATTAAATACAAAGAAAAATATTAAAAGCAGCAAGGGAAAAGCAACAAATAACATACAAGGGAATCCCCATAAGGTTATCAGCTTATTTTTCAGCAGAAACTTTGTAGGCCAGAAGGGAGTGGCAGGATATAATTAAAGTGATGAAAGGGAAAAACCTACAACCAGGATTACTCTACCCAGCAAGGATCTTACTCAGATTCCACAGAGAAATCAAAAACATTGCAGACAAGCAAAAGCCAAGAGAATTCAGCACCACCAAACCAGCTCTACAACAAATGCTAAAGGAACTTCTCTAAGCGGGAAACACAAGAGAAGAAAAGGATGTACAATAACCAACCCAAAACAATTAAGAAAATGGTAATAGGGACATACATATTGATAATTACCTTAAATGTGAATGGATTAAATGCTCCAAACAAAAGACACAGACTGGCTGAATGGATACAAAAACAAGACATGTATATATGCTGTCTACAAGAGACCCACTTCAGACCTAGGGACACAGACTGAAAGTGAGGGGATGGAAAAAGTTATTCCATGCAAATGGAAATCAAAAGAAAGCTGGAGTAACAATATTCATATCAGATAAAATCGACTATAAAGTAAAGACTATTACAAGAGACAAAGAAGGACACTACATAATGATCAAAGGATCAATCCAAGAAGAAGATATAACAATTGTAACTATTTATGCACCCAACATAGGAGCACCTCAATACATAAGGCAAATGCTAACAGCCATAAAAAGGGAAATCGACAGTAACACAATAATAGTAGGGAACTTTAACACCCCACTTACACCAATGGACAGATCATCCAGACAGAAAATTAATAAGGAAACACAAGCTTTAAATGACACAATAGACCAGATAGATTTAATCAATATTTATAGGACATTCCATCCAAAAACAAGAGAATACACTTTCTTCTCAAGTGCACAAGGAACTTTCTCCAGGATAGATCACATCTTGGGTCAAAAATCAAGCCTCAGTAAATTTAAGAAAATTGAAATTGTATCAAAAGCATCTTTTTGGACCACAATGCTGTGAGATTAGAAATCAGTTACAGGAAAGAAACTGTAAAAAACACAAACACAAATGGAGGCTAAGCAATACACTACTGAATAACCAAGAGATCACTGAAGAAATCAAAGAGGAAATAAAAAAATACCTAGAGACAAATGACAAAACAGGATGACCCAAAACCTATGGGATGCAGCAAAAGCAGTTCTAAGAGGGAAGTTTAGAGCAATACAATCATAACTCAAGAAACAAGAAAAATCTCAAATAAACAATCTAACCTTACACCTAAAGGAACCAGAGAAAGAAGGACAAAGAAAACCCAAAGTTAGTAGAAGGAGAGAAATCATAAAGCTCAGAGCAGAAATAAATGAAACAGAAACAAAGAAAACAGTAGCAAAGATCAATAAAACTAAAAGCTTGTTCTTTGAGAAAATAAACAAAATTTATAAACCTTTAGCCAGACTCATCAAGGAAAAGAGGGAGAGGACTCAAATCAATAAAATTAGAAATGAAAAAGGAGAAGTTACAATGGACAACACAGAAATACAAAGCATCAAAAGAGAATACTACAAGCAACTAATGCCGATAAAATGGACAACCTCAAAAAAATGGACAAATTCTTAGAAAGGTACAATTTCCCAAGACTGAACCAGGAAGAAATAGAAAATATGAACAGACCAATCCAAGTAATGAAATTGAAACTGTAGTTAAAAATCTTCCAACAAAGAGAAGTCCAGGACCAGATGGCTTCACGGGTGGATTGTATCAAACATTTAGAGGACAGCTAACACCCATTCTCAAACTCGTCCAAAAAGTCTCAAAGGAACACTCCCAAACTCATTCTGTGAGGCTACCATCACCCTGATACCAAAACCAGACAAAGACATCACAAAAAAAGAAAATTGCAGACCAATATCAGTGATGAAAATAGACACAAAAATCCTCAACAAAACACTAGCAAATAGAATCCAACAACACATTAAAAACACGATACACCATGATCAAGTGGGATTTATCCCAAGGATGCAAGGATTCTTTGATATATGCAAATCAATTAATGTGATACACCATATTAACAAATTGAAGAATAAAAACCATATGATCATCTCAATAGATGCAGAAAAAGCTTTTGACAAAATTCAACATCCATTTATGATAAAAACTCTCCAGAAAGTGGGCATAAAGGGAACCTACCTCAACATAATAAAGGCCATATACGACAAACCCACAGCAAACATCATTCTCAATGGTGCAAAACTGAAAGGATTTCCTCTGTGATCAGGAACAAGACACGGATGTCCACTCTTGCCACTATTAAACATAGTTTTGGAAGTCCTAGCCACGGCAATCAGAGAAGGAAAATAAATAAAAGGAATACAAATTGGAAAAGAAGTAAAGCTGTCACTGTTTGCAGATGACATGATACTATACATAGAAAATCCTAGATGCCACCAGAAAACTACTAGAGCTAATCAATGTATTTGGTGAGGTTGCAGGGAAAACAAAATTAATGCACAGAAATCTCTTGCATTCCTGTACACTAACAATGAAAGATCAGAAAGAGAAATTAAGGAAACAATCCCATTTACCATTGCAACAAAAAAAATAAAATACCTAGGAATAAACCTACCTAAGGAGGTAAAAACCTGTACTCAGAAAACTATAAGACACTGATGAAAGAAATCAAAGATGACACAAACAGATGGAGAGATATACCATGTTCTTGGATTGGAAGAATCAATATTGTGAAAATGACTAAGCTCCCCAAAGCAATCTACAAGTTCAGTGGAATCCCTGTCAAATTACCAATGACACTTTTCACAGAACTAGAACAAAAAATCTTAAAGTTTGTATGGAGACACAAAAGAACCCGAATAGCTGAAGCAATCTTGAGAAAGAAAAACGGAGCTGGAGGAATCAAGCGACCTGACTTCGGACTATACTACAAAGCTACAGTAATCAAGACAGTGTGGTACTGGCACAAAAACAGAAATATAGATCAGTGGAACAGGATAGAAAGCCCAGAGATAAACCCATGCACCTATGGTCAACTAATCTATGACAAAGGAGGTAAGGATATACAATGGAGAAAAGACAGTCTTTTCAGTAAATGGTGCTGGGAAAACTGGACAGCTACATGTAAAAGAATGAAATTAGAACACTAACACCATACACAAAAATAACTCAGATGGATTAAAGACATAAATCTAAGACCAGACACTATAAAACTCTTAGAGGAAAAATAGGGAAAACACTCTTTGACATAAACCACAGCAAGATCTTTTTTGACCCACCTCCTAGAGTAATGAAAATAAAAACAAAAATAAACAAATGGGACCTAATGAAACTTCAAAGCTTTTGCACAGCAAAGGGAACCATAAACAAGGCAATAAGACAACCCTCAGAATGGGAGAAAATATTTGCAAATGAAACAACAGACAAAGGATTAATCTCCAAAATATACAAACAGCTCATGGAGCTCAATGTCAAAAAAACAAGCAACCCAATTAAAACATGGACAGAAGACCCAAATAGACATTTCACCAAAGAAGACATACAGATGGCCAAGAAGCACATGAAAAGATGCTCAACATCACTAATTATTAGAGAAATGCAAATCAAAACTACAACGAGGTTTCACCTCACACCAGCCATTATCAAAAAATCTAGAAACACTAAATGCAGGAGAAGGTGTGGAATAAAGGGAACCCTCTTGCACTGTTGGTGGGAATGTAAATTGATACAGCCACTGTGAAGAACAGTATGGAGGTTCCTTAAAAAACTAAAAATAGAATTACCATATGACCCATCAATCCCACTACTGGGCATATACCCAGAGAAAACCATAATTCAAAAAGACACATGTACCCCATTTTTCATTGCAGCACTGTTTACAATAGCCAGGTCATGGAAACAGCCTAAATGTCCATAGACAGATGAATGGATAAAGAAGATGTGGTACATATATATAATGGAATATTACTCAGCCATAAAAAGGAGCAAAATTGGGTCATTTGTCAAGATGTCGATGGACCTAGAAACTGTCCTACAGAGTGAAGTAAGTCAGAAAGAAAAAAACAAATATCGTATATTAACACATATTTGTGGAATCTAGAAAAATGGTACAGATGAACCAGTTTGCAAGGCAGAAATAGAGATACATGTAGAGAACAGATGTATGGACACCAAGGAGGGAAATGGGGGGTGGGATGAATTGGGGAGATTGGGATTAATATATATACACTAATATGTATAAAATAGAGAACTAATGAGAACCTGTTGTATAGCACAGGGAACTCCACTTTGCCATACAGTAGAAACTAACACAACATTTTAAAACAACTACACCCCAATAAAAATAAATAAATAAATAAATACATGTTCTGCTTAGCAGAGAGATAAAGAAACACTGTAAAAAATATTGGCCAATAATTTATCTGAATTGCTGTAATTGTTTATAGTAAGCCACTTGGCCCAGTAAATGTGTTTTAGCTCATTCTTGTGCACCCATGTGTACAAACCTGTCAACCTGATAATTCAAGAATTACACAAAGTGTCATTAGAACATGAATTCTTATAAATCTATCAGGGGAGACCATTGCCAAACTATTTAGCTACTTTAAAAACTTGTGCAATTCAGGTACAAACCAGAATCTTCAGTGCTCCAAATTACGACATCTGAAGCCTGTCAAGATTCCTGCCCAGGAGACAAAAGCTCTTCCAGGGGGATCCCTGAAATGTTTTTTCCCTAATATCCATACTCGGAATCGAGTGGGACCAGCATAGAGCTTTCCCCAGCCTGGAGATGTCAACCTGGAGGAGAACTAGAACCCTATTGATCAGTTCTTATAAACCAACATATAGTCAGTTGGAGAGATTCAAATGTCCTTCCTTTTGAAAATAGTGACACTAACAAGTCACTAATAAGTGGTATTTGTTTGTAGGTTGGTTTTTCGTAATCTGTTCACTAGGTGAAATTAAAAGGTTGCAAGTCTTACGCCACATCACCCAGTTGTTTTTTTTTTTAAAGAAGATGTTGGGGATAGGAGTTTATTAATTTATTTATTTATTTTTGCTGTGTTGGGTCTTCGTTTCTGTGCGAGAGCTTTCTCCAGTTGTGGCAAGCGGGGGCCACTCTTCATCGTGGTGCGTGGGCCTCTCACTATCGCGGCCTCTCTTGTGGAGCACAGGCTCCAGACGCGCAGGCTCAGTAGTTGTGGCTCATGGGCCTAGCTGCTCTGCGGCATGTGGGATCCTCCCAGACCAGGGCTCGAACCCGTGTCCCCTGCATTAGCAGGCAGATTCTCAACCACTGTGCCACCAGGGAAGCCCTCACCCAGTTTTTAATTGTTAACTTTCCCTCTCTTAGATTCCTAGTCTGGGAGCCTCCATGTAAGGGATGTGTCAGTTTCAGTGTCTAGCTTCTGGCTCTGTGTCACCAACCCACAAATGTCTCTTGCGTGTCACTCTATTGATTTTTCCCCTCTGAGGACATCTCCACAGAAATGATAATTGGCTTCGTCAAAGGTCACACACAGATGGAAGTACAGGTCCCCCCCTGCGCCCCTGGGCTTGTCCTGCTAGGAGGGGTCTGAGTCCTCGTACTGCTCCCCTTGCCTTCAGGACCACACCTGGAAAGCTGACAGTGGATCAGCAATGCATCAATGACCAGAGGCCAGAGAGAAGTGAGGACACTTAGGATACAAAGAAGTGAAAATATAAGACAACTAAAATATGGCACAAAAAACTGAGAACAATTTTTTCCTTTGGATGTAAATGTGTGTGTCTTTTCACTAGAAAATAAGATCACTCTCACTCTTCCACGTCAGTTACGACTACAACCTGTGGGCTGCTGTGCAGTGATGACAGTTAGCACAGGTCCCCTGCTCTCCTTGTCACAGTCCCCATGGCATCATTCTTATCTAAGGTTTGGTTTGATTTCTGACTTTTACAATAATAAGCCACATCAATCCTCCTTAATTAAAGGGCTTTAAAATATTTTATAACCGAGTTCTGGTTTCTGGACAGGATTGAATAGGAATTCTTTTACTCTTGTTCTGGTTTTCCTTTTAAAATCTTTTTATATTTACTTTTTTCCTAAAGGGAAGAAAACATTTTGTCCATAAGGAGTGAATTTAGTTGTATTTTACATTGTCCTATAAAATATATGCTACCGAATTGTGGGCTCTCACACTTCCTAGTGTCAAAATATTTCCAGTCGTTGGGACTTCCCTGGTGGCTCAGTGGTTAAAGAATCTGCCTGCCAATGCAGGGGACACAGGTACGAGCCCTGGTCCAGGAAGATCCCACATGCTGCAGAGCAACTAAGCCCGTGCGCCACAACTACTGAGCCTGCACTCTAGAGCCCGCGAGCCACAACTGCTGAACCCGCGTGCCACAACTACAGAAGCCCGTGTGCCTAGAGCCCGTGCTCCACAACAAGAGAAGCCACCACGATGAGAAGCCCACTCACCACAACAAAGAGTAGCCCCTGCTCCCCAAAACTAGAGAAAGCCTGCGCACGGCAATGAAGACCCAACACAGCCAAAAATAAATAAGTTAAATAAATAAATTTATATTAAAAAAATATTTCCAGCGGTAGAATGATGAGTATCAAACTGGCTGCTGCAGGGGGGGTGGGCAATTTAGAAAGATCCTTTTTTAGTCTTTTTCTGTTTTTGTTTTTTTTTTAATTTTTGGTCCAAAAAAAGAAAACTAAATTATCTTGTCTCTGCTTTAGTTTGTATGCATAGAGAGAGTTTTTTGTGTATGCATGAGGCCTGTTGGATGCAGGACAGCACTGGTGAGGTGATTTTGGGGGATGGGGAATGCTTTGTGATATGGGGGGCGGGGGAAGCAGGGAGGGAGAGACACAGAGAAGGACGGGGATGCACCTGCTCTCAGCATCTCTGTGTGGTACAGATGACCTCAGAGCTGCAGGCAGGGAGCATACGTGCCTATAAAGGAATTCCTGTGTGAACACCCTGAGGCCCTGTGACAGGCAGGTAGTAAAATCTGTTTAAACAACCGCTCTTGCTTCCTGTGGTCCAGAAGTGGAAGAAAATAGTCTATTACAGGGGTCCTTATCACTTCTGGGAAACAGTGTTCCTGGTTGAGCAAGAGATGAACAGATCTGCGGACAGACACGTGGAGACGACGGGCGGGTCCATTCTCAGGCTGGAATTTCTGGCAGAGACAGCTAACTACCGCCCAAAGCCATTCTTCTCTTCTGGGCAGATTATATCATTGCTCTAAATATTTTCTGTCTTTCTATCCTAGTTTGGATTCCCAGAAGGCGACCTCGGAGCAAGGATTCAAGTGCAAGTAGTTTATTTGGGAAGCAATCACAGGAAAAACAAACTTGGGAATGAAAAGCAAGACAGAAACAGGACAGACGCCAACAAAGGGCATGTTATAAAGCAGGTTACCACGGAGGGCAACTGGACTCCATCCCACTCCCATGTATCTGAGGGATGAGGGAACTGAAATGTTCATTGGTGGAGGGCTGCCCAAGGGGGCAGTGGGAAGAGGCATTGATTTCCTGGCATTATGGGCCTGTTCTAAACATGGACGAGGAAGGCTCCATGCTAGCAGCTGGACATGAGGCTGATTTGTACCGAAATAGGCCAAGGGGAATATTCATGGGGGGCTCACTGCATCTGCCTTACCCTCCTCCATGGGAAGGAGTGCACATCTGCCCCATTGGCTTTAAGCTTGAATATGTAATGCGTCATCTTCTCTATCAGAGTATTATGTTTCTCTACTCCACTGCCATGGGAATTTGGCCAACAAAATGTGAGCAGAAATAATGAGTTCAACTTTTTCTAACAAAAGCTTTAAGAACTGTCACCTTCTCTTTTTTCTTTTACCTTTTACCCAGCAACATCTGGAAGAAGTGCTCACTTAGTCTGAGTCTTGGGATGCAGAAAATATGTAGCTGAATCTCAGCAAGGTGAGAATGAAAAAGAAATAAAATCTGTGATTATAAGCCTCAGAATCTTTGAGGTTGTTTATGACAGAAGCACAGCCAGCCCGTCTCGACAAATACCTGCGTCTAAAAGTAAGTTGTTGAGGGAAAACAAACAGTATATGTGGTATTGACTCTGGGTCTGGCCAGAGAACGGCAAGGAAACTTATGAGGCCAGAAAGATGGCATCCCGTTTATGCTGTAGTGAAACGTTTGATAAAACTCTCAGCACTAATTTGGAAGCCGGATAATGAGCGAAATGAGCTTGTGGTCTTAGGAGCTGCAAACAGAATATCAGTAGCCTGACTTGGTGCTATTGGCTGAATTTCACATTAAAGAGGTGAACTCAGAAAAATCATTGGGCGGTTTGCAAGTAGGAATAGAAGGGAAAAGAGAAAGTCCAGAAATTTGGGGACTTGCAGTGCTGAAAAACTTTGGTTTATGATGACAGAAAGGACGGCCCTGGTCCTCCAATGGTATGCTGAAGCCACTGTTCCTTCCTCATATACTGTCTCATTCAGAGTTATTTTATACTGAAAAGAAAAGCAAACTTTTATCTTTTTAAAGCCACTGGAATTTCTGGCCTCGATTACAAATATCTGAATGCAATTTTAGGCTGATGTGATATAGTCATATAAGGCTCAGAGGAGTGTTTGCTCCGGGAAACTTTGATGCCTCTGGGGAGCATGGTCTGGTTTGGTCAGTGTGTAGTCACCTGGAAGGGCCTAGCTTTGGGGACCGCACCGGGGCGAGAGGGGAAGAGCATGTGCACAAGGGTTGTGGATGAAGGAGCTTGGGCACCACGGTTGTGCATGGAGGGACAGGGACAGTGAGCTGCCAGCTTAGCTGCTGATGGCCCGACACGTCCGCCGTTCGTTGCCTGAGAGTGTCACGTAGTAGGGCTCTGGCAGAGGAAGCCTGAAGTGTCTGCCAGATCCTTCAGGACTAAAGGGTCATGCTCCTCATTATTTGTATAGCAGTCCTCCCCGTAATTATCTGCAGCAAAATGTGAGCTAAAAGCTCCCTTTTGTCATTATCTACTCCTTCCTCCTGGTCTCCCCCACATGGATGGAGTCATCTTGAGTGCATTCTACAGAATTCTGATGGAAAGCCCAGAACCCCAGGGCCTGAAGAACTTGGGGACAATTAGCTTCATGTTCTTGACAAACAAAGGAATGCTCGTTCAGCAAACAGATGGGCTGATCCGGGGCAGGTATGGCTTCTTTGTTGATGCTGGACTTCACCTTTCCTTTCCTGAGCACAGCCTGCAGCTGTTGGGCTGCCAGGACTGTAAAAGCCTTAACATGATTGTCCAAATGTAAAATAAACCTCCTTTTCCAGGGCCTATTAATCATTTGCCAAAAATGACCATGTTTGGTTAGTAAAGAAAACCTCAATAATTCCAAAAAGCAGACATTATAACATCAATCTTGTCTGACTGTTCAGCAGTCAGACATTAAAATGTTTGAATTCAATTTTTGCAACAAGTAAATGTCATGGAAAAAAAAGTGAGGGATCTACTTCTTTAGATTAAAAAGACTTAAGTGACTTAGTATATAAAATGTTGCTCTTATTTAGATTATGATTCAAACAAACCAACTGTAAAATATTTTTTAAACAGTTGGGTCAAATACATTATGGACTAAGTATTAGATGACACCAGGGAATTGTAGCTTTTGTTAGGGTGATTCTGGCACTAATTATTTCTACCATAACTTCAGTGCTCCTAATAAAAGAAAGCTCGTTGAGTGAGAATATTCGGCCACTGTAGACAACGGTCTGGCCCTGTCATGACTCCAGTGCCACCTGTAACCGTCATGATAGTATATGTTCCAGTCAGGCAGCTGTACTTGAAATTCCTGAAACACACACTCCTCTCAGAATTCAGTGCCTTTCAGAAGCTGTTCCCAGGGGTTTGCCCGCAACCCTTCAACCCTTCTCCTAGAAAAGCTATCCTGGAAGACTCAGTTCAAAACTGCCTTCCTGTATTCCTTCCTCAGCAAGTGTGGCACACAAGTCCTGTGTTATCATGTTTTTGTAACACTTACTTCATTAGACTGTATTTATTTCTTAGAACATCTGTCTTTTCCCACTGTGCCTGGTATATCCCTCCAGCTGTCACCCCAGCCTGCCTGTTTCCTTCAAAATACAGTAGTCTCCATTTACTGACTCCATTTTCTTACCTTCCTTTATTCTGTAATCTATTTTATTTTATTTTTTCAAAATAATGAAGAATAGTTGATTTACAATGTTGTGTTAGTTTTAGGTATATGGCAGAGTGATTCAGTTATACATATATATATACATATTCTTTTTCATTATCTTTTCCATTATGGTTTATTACAGGGTATTGGATCTAGTTCCCTGTGCTAACAGTAGGTCCTTGTTGTTTATCTACTTTATATACAGTAGTGTGTATCTGTTAATCCCAAGCTCCTAATTTATCCCTCCCCTTTGGTAACCATAAGTTTGTTTTCTATGTCTGTGAGTCTGTTTCTGTTTCATAAATAAATTCATTTGTGTCATATGTTAGATTCCACACATAAGTGATATCATGTGGTTTTGTCTTTCTCTTTCTGACTTACTTAGTATGATCATCTCTAGGTCCATCCATGTTGCTGCAAATAGCATTATTTCATTCTTTTTGTTGGCTGAGTAATATTCCATTGTATATATGTACCACATCTTCTTTATCCATTCATCTGTCGGTGGACATTTAGGTTGCTTCTCTGTCTTGGTTATTGTAAATAGTGCTGCTATGAACATTGGGGTGTGTGTATCTTTTTGAATTAGAGTTTTCTCTGGATATCTGACCAGGAATGGGATTGCTGGATCATATGGTAGTTCTATTTTTAGTTTTTGGAGGAACCTCCATAGTGGCTGCACCAACTTACATTCCCACCAACAGTGTAGGAGGGTTCCCTTTTCTCCACATCCTCTCCAGCATTTATTGTTTGTAGACTTTTTGATGGTGGCCATTCTGACAAGTGTGAGGTGGTACCTCATTGTAGTCTTTTACTACTGCTTCCCCACCCAGCTCTCTGGTGCACTAAGAGTCTTCTCCAAATTCCACTTGATCTTAGCCAAAAGGCCGAGAAGCAACGGTCTCCAAATTTCCTAATCTCACTTGACTTTGTGTAGCATTTGAAAGTGTTTTCATCAACACTTCTTGATTATCTGTGGGTTCATTTTTCATTAATGGTCTCACTTTGACATGTCTCAACATAGCTTTCTCCTGAAAGCAGATGAAGAAACAAAGGATGTGTGCCAGGAGTTCACTTTTGAAAGTGATTTCTGTCTAAACATGAGTTCAGAGGTAGTTGGAACCGTAAAGCAGGGAAGGAGAACAAGCTGGTCTGAGGGCATGTCCCTTGGCTAACTAAGAACATCACCACTGCGTCCACGGGACTCCATCTTGCTAGGAACTGTGTAGGGAGGTATGAAGATGCACCTGAGAATGTTCCCCCTGAGGTTCAGGGGAGGGGAGTATTCACGCACCAGTTCCCATCCCCCACTGGTCAAGGGTTGCTCTCCAGGCTGTTAAAAGCATTTCACTCCAACCTGTGCATGAGTGGGAGAAGAGTCCAGTGGGTTCCTACACGTGCCCTTCCTGCCGATGGCAGCAAATCCCTGTAGCAAAACTTCCCAGTCACTTGGTATAGCTGAGACAAGATACTTTCAGATTACAGCTGAGCTCAGCTGGTTGCTCTTCCAAAAACGACAAGATTAAGAAAGTGGGCCAGTAGGATGTGAAATAGGGCACAGGAGATATTAAGTACTCCATTTTTTTTTTTTCTGGATCCTTTTCCTCTAGCAGTCACTTAAATATGGAGTTCCCTAAGGCTGGTCCTCAGCCATCTTCTACATATTCATTTATTCATTTAGGAAGTATTTATTGAGCACCTGTTATTTTCCAAGCACTCGGGATTCAACAAGAAACAACACACAAAGATTTTTGCCCTTATGGGTTCAACATTATGTGTTATGTAATAAGTAAGTAATTTAACTAGTGTATTAGAACTGTTATAGAAAAACAAATAAAATAAGATAAATCAGGAGTTCTGGGGACAGGGGTGGTTTTGCCAGGGTAGAATGCATTAAGGACGTGATATTTGAGTGAAGTCTTAAAGGAAGTTAGTGCATCAACAGTACAGAAATCTGGAGGAAGAACTTCCCTGACAGAAGGAAGAGCCATTTCAAAGGCCCTGGGGCAGCAGCATGACCAGCATATTTAAAGAACAGAGAGGAGGGCTTCCCTGGTGGTGCAGTGGTTGAGAGTCCGCCTGCAGATGCAGGGGACACGGGTTCGTGCCCCGGTCCGGGAAGATCCCACATGCCGCGGAGCGGCTGGGCCCGTGAGCCATGGCTGCTGAGCCTGCGCGTCCGGAACCTGTGCTCCTCAACGGGAGAGGCCACAACAGTGAGAGGCCCGCGTACCGCAAAAAACAAAAAAAGAAGAGAGAGGAGGCCAGTGTGTCTGGAGCAGATTGGGGAACCCAGAGGACGCCCAGAACCCATGACAGATTCTAAAGTAGAGGAACCTTCTAAGCCACACCTGGACTCCTGATCTACAGAAGCTGTGAGGTAATGAATGTTGCTGTTTCAAACCACTAAGGTTTGGGAGAAACGTGATATACAGCAATAGATAACTAATACAGAGGTTATTGCTATGTTCTAAGAGATGATCATGGCTTAAATCGGGGTAGCAGTGGAGGTGATGGGAAATGGTCAGCTACGACTTTGAAAAAAGGGTCAGGAGGATATGAGATATGAGAATAAGAAAGGGCCAAGGGTGATGTGCATGTGGCTCAAGTGGCATCAGTGACAGATGGCCATTGGGTGTGCAGTTCCCTGTTGTCTGTGAAGGAATGTGCTTGGGCCAGGAAGCAGCTGGATTAGCTCTAAGGGAAAGACTTGGTCCCCTCTTGCTCTCCCTTTTACAGGCAAGAGTGAGAACAATCTTGCCAGAGAGGATAAACAGATCTCTTAGGCATCAGACCGTCTGAGCCTAGGACAGAGATGTTTACAAAAACTCGCTAGGAGGCCAGCTGCCAATGCCTGACAGCGTAAAGGGGAGCTTTGTTTTGGTGCATCCTTCTTACTCTAAGAAAGTGGACCAGGAGAAGTTATTTTTAAGATGGAAGAAATGGCAACAGGTTTTTATGTCATTGGGAATGATCCAGTAGACAGGGAAAATCCAACGAAGAAAGGGGGAATTGTTGGAATGAGGTCTGTGACTAGGGCCTGGAATGGGATCTGGCACACAAGTTTGGTTTGAGCCGGGCACGCACCATGTTCCCTCATTCTCGGTCTGCATGTTCTCCCGGTAAGGCAGGAGCAATAAAACCAAACTAAGTGTTTCCATTAGACTGTGGGACGCAGGGGAGCACCCACCTTGTCCAGAAAGAGTCACTTTTTAGACAGCTCATGCTCTAGCCAATTGTTGATGGGTCAGGAATATGTACCCAGCATTGCCACGTCTCCTAATTTTCAGAAGAAGCCTGTAACCCTGATTTTATGGGAGAGCTCCCAATTTTTAGACGCCTGCAATCAATTCAGAATGAAATTTTAAACAGCAGTCTGCAGGCCAAAGCACATCATCAGGTTGAATGGAACTGTGGTCTGTACCCTGGGTAATCACATCCAGGCTCTGTACTGTAATTAATTCCTCATTCTCCACACAGTGGCTGGAGTAAGTTTTTAAAATACAAATCTGATTGTCTCAGTGCCCTGCTAAAATTCCTCAAGCGGCTTTCTCTTGCACAGTGGATGCAGTTTCAGCTCTACAAAGGAGCTTTGCCACCTCTTGCCTGAGCTAACTTTCCCAGCCTCCGCCTGGCCGTTCCCCTCTGAAACTGGATGCTCCAGCCAAGGGGACTGCTCCCTGTCCTCAAGAGGGCCGCCTTCATGCTTGCTTCCTGGTCATTGTGCCTGCGGCCTCCCCCACTTGGCAAGGGCTTTTCTTCCTCCTTTCCACCGACTCTTCGATTTCTAGTAACTCTTGGGGTTTCTTCTGCATTTTCTTTTTTTCCTAGGCAGACTGTCCCACTCCGCTCCCCCCACAGCACCCAAGGCCAAGTTTCTGCTGTGAACCCTCTGTATGTTCTCATCACCCCTTGTCTTTCCTCTAACAATGCTGGATACCCTCTGCTACACCCGCCTTCTTTGTAAATCCCCTAGACAGGGGGACTGCACTTGGGGCCAGAGGCATTTTCCATTTGCCCACTGAGTCCAGCTTAGTGGCTCCTATGTGACAGGCATCATCAGGTCATAAGTGATAACAGGTGGTGCTCTCCAGAGCTTGACACCAGCCTTCTCTCTTGAGTTCCTTACAGCTCTTTCCGATCATCTCCTGATATCTGGATCGACATTTGGCCCCTCAAATTAATTCCACATGCCCCCTTCGCATTTTCCTTCTCAATTGATGACCCCAAACCCTACTCAGTGATGTGCACTAGAGGATTGAGGTCGCTCTCAGCCCTCACATCAGGCATCAGATTCTACTGAGTGTTTCATGACCATCTCCTAAGTTAAGCTGTTGTTTTCCTTCCCATTACTACTGTCTTAGATAAAGCCCTCTTTACATCTCACTTGTACTATTTCTGTATACTCAAAAACATCCCCCTGAGGCTACCGTTCACTGCCTTCCAGTCTACTTCCAACCCTGCTGGCAAACCCGGTCCTGTTTTCCGCTGCTTCAAAGACTTCACCGACTCCTCGTGGGCATGTAGGTCTAGTTCAAATGCCATAACAGATTCCTGCCCTTCAATTCCTACCCATTCACAATCTACCCGAGCTTACATTTCTTCTGGCCTCCCACTGCACTGCCCCATCATACACCTTGTGCTCTAAAAATATCAAGACTCTAGAGTATCTAAGAGTCTACACTATCTTCTAAATATATTCATGCATACTGTTATATCTCCCAAAATGCTGTGTAATATCACCAGAGGAAGTGCTCTTCATTCTTTGAATTCAGCTCAAATCTCCCCTTATGCAGGAATCACTTCTTTAATATTTCCCTCTAAGAGTTACTCACTTGCTCTGAGCTGATGCATGTTTCTCCTTCTGTTGTACTTATTTATACATCTGTTCCTTCCTCTGTACTCTGAGGTCTCTGAGAGCAGAGACGGGTCTTCAATAATCTCTGTTGTCCCACTGATGGACACAGCACCTGAGACACCGTAGTTGTTTGTAGACATCGTTCCACTGAATGAATTGTGTCCATTCTTTGTCACACGCAGCTTGAATATACCAGCGATTCTGAGAGCACTCCATACCCCCATTTGTATTTAAAGCGTGTACCAAAACATTTAGTTTCTAACTAACAAGGAAATGATTACACAGAAAGGACGTATTGCCCCAGTCTTGAAGTCAACAAGCTCGTGTCTGCTGCAGGGTAGCCAGGAAAGTCTGAGCAAAATTGTGAGGAAATTGAAGTCACCTTGGTACATTCCCAGCTTCCCATTCTGAGCTCACTTCTTCCCTCCTGAAATGTTTCGCCTTCCAGCTTTTTCCCTTGCTTACTCTATTTCCCTCTCCCAAGGCATTTTATTTTCTGTTCTCTAACAGAATCATAGAAACTTTGATCAGCTATAATCTTGAAAGTAAGTTGAGATACTTTTTTGAACTCTGGGTCTAAAAGGAATGAACCTACTGATGAGAACAAAGGGAAAGAATCTTTGAAATTGAATATGTTTCAAAAATGTATGATATATGCTCCATGTAACCAGAGGTGACTTAACTTCACACTTCTTTTTATCAATGAGAAAGGCAAAGCCCTCAGACGCGGCCCAAGGCCCCAGTGCTGAGCAGTTCTGGAACAGTCTTCCAGGCTGCCATTCACAAATCACCATAAGATGTGAGGCAAGGAAGAGCAGATAGTTATTCCACCACATTTCAAGAGGGAACTCTTGACATTGGAAGACCATATAGGACTTAGAAGAATAAATATCTAATGGTGAAATTTTGAACACAAAGTGAGAGAAAATTACATGATGTTTAATTACAGGCACATTACTGAATCAGGAAGCCCATTTGGTAGGCAGAAGAAAACAAAGTCAGGCTGACTGCCCATAGATTTTTCTGTTCAGCAACTCATAAGGACTAAAAAGAATGAGCACACAAAACCAGTTCTTGTTTTCACATGGGTTAATTCATGGTGGAGCATTGTGGGAAATACCTGTTATCACAGGGTAGACATGGGAGGTTTTCTTCTTCCCTTCAGATGAAAAACACGTATCGTGGGTGTCCTCTGGAGGAGGTCACCAAGGTACGGTCTTGCACAGCTGATGCCCAAGGTGCTGCAAATGGGGATGAAAAAGGCGGATAAGAACTTGGACTCCTGGCTAATCAACAGGCCTGGCCTTGCTAACTGGAGTGAGACCTAAACTGCAAATTTTGCTGATTGTGGTCCCTGTCCGGGAGCTGCACACCCAGACTCATAATTAGTAGTAACAGCATTAATAATCTTCCGACAGACCTTCCCCCAGTTCTTTGTTTTCTTTTTAATATCTGTAGCCACCTTCCCCATGTTTTCTCCCTGGAGTTAGAGTTAGGAAATGAAATGATCAATGCTGAATATTAATTAGGTGCTCAGCGCTGGGAAACACACAGTATTTCATTTCATTATCAAACAAGCTGCAATGAAGTCACCACTCCCATCTACAGATATGGAGACTGAGGCAAAGAGAGTCTGAATCATTTGCCAGAGGTCATAACAATTGGTATGTTCCAACGGAACACATTGCCACATCTTCAACAAGCATTTTTTTCAATTGGGAGATGCAGGTGTGTAGTAGGTAGAAAGTTCATTTCACAAACCCGGGTATGCAAGAAACATGACTTCAGGATTCCATAGAGAACACAATTTCCACTATAAACCCTCCATCTGGCCAGTTGTTGAAAACTTTTGGACAGTCAGTTCTAGATTCTTCCTTCTTGCCCATTTCTTGGTGTGGCATCTGAGTTCCGGTGGGCTTTATGGTCATGTCAGGGCCCTGGGGGAAGCAGGCAAGCCTGGGCTATCAGCTCTCCATGCTGGACCCACTGAGGTGTCCTCATTCCTGTCTGTCTTTAGGTGCTGATCCAGGCTGTTCCTTCCTGAGTTGGTCCCAGTACCCAGGCTCCAACCCCACAGCTAGTTCTCTCTCACTTAACTCTTAGGCAACTCCTAGGATTTGGAGTCATTCTCCAAATCTGGGCCACACTGTGATTGGAAAAGTTCGCTTGACCCCTTGTGGCCCCCTGTTGGTCCTTTCCAGGTTCATCTTGTATGCACACTGTACCATGTCGATGCCACCCTGGGGCAGTGGGCAGTGAGAGGCTCTCTCAATGCGATCTGCCTGAACAGACCACACACACACTTCTGATTGGACATCTTGCCATTTCCCTGGGGTCTGTCTGTGAAAGCACAGGTTTCCCATGCACTGGAATCTCCAGAATTATCTAAGTTTCCTGTTATATCTGTATCCCCAAAGGATCCCAGAGGAGGGGCACATTTCAGCCTATTCCTCCTCGAAGTGTCTACACTGCCTCTCCACCATATCATGGTTGATATGAACCATATCAACCTATGAACCATATCACTATTCAGTGTTTCAACCCTGTCTTCCACCTTATTGAGGTGGTTTGCGTTTGGGGAGGGTAGTGTGTCTTGAGTCTTATTCTAACAAAATCTATCTTTTTTCCCAATTCTGGTGTATATTTTATGCTTATAACTAGTTCTTCCTCTTGAAAATGTAGATTTTTGAAAGAAAAAAGTAATATACTCATTTATTTATGATAACTATTTTTTCCTCTTGAAATGTAGATTTTTTAAAAGAAAAAAGTAATATACTCATTTATTTAAATACACTTTATTTATTAAAAAAAATAATATACTCATTTCTTTCAGCATTTCCGTTCCTTCCTGGATGTAAGAATCATGGAGCTCTCTGAACATCTGCCCAAAGTGAAGAAGGATCATGAGGTAACAGGAGATAAATGAGATGGGAAGGACATTGTTAATTTTTCAAAAACGTCATTCTGCCATGTTCCAACATAAAGGAGTTAGCCACAAGGAGTCGAGAATGGGCTGTGGCTGACAAGGAAGGGAGGGATAGGTGTGGTGACACAAATGAAATGGAAGTAAATGCTGGAGAAGGATCAACAGCATAATGTAAACCTTGAGTGTAGTGGTGGAGCGGGGGGCAGGTCCACAAAGGCGAGGAAGCCCAAGGAAGTTGGGTGAAGCTCAATGCTTTGTTCTTTAACAGCCTTACATTACCATTTATCCTCTCCACAAACCTGCCAGACAGGTTTCATTATCCCCATTTCACAAAGGAGGAAAATTGAAGTCTAGAGAGTTAAAATGACTTGTTCAAACTCGCCCCACATAATGTGTTCCAGAGCTAGAAAGGTTTACAGGGGTAGATAACCATCCTATACAAATTCTTCCAAAAAGTTAGAATCAGAGGGAAATTATCCCTTTCCTTTTCAGAAGCTAGAATTCCAGAACTGGATGAGGGCTGTAAAAGAAAGAAAATCATCAACTCACTTAACTGATGATAATAGATGCAAAAATTTTAAATACAATATTAACTAACTGAATCTAAAAGAGTATTAAAAATGCATCATGATCAATTAGGGCTTCTTCAAGGAATGGAAAGAAAGTTGAACATTAGAAGATCTATCTATGTTAATCACATCTAGGGGGTGGCATCTAGGGTATAATATTTCAGAGGCATGCATATTAGGGCTGAGTGCCTCCTTACATTTTGTGCCATAAGTGCCTCACTTGCCTTCCTTAGTCCTGGCTCTGAGGACCCCATTAGGAATTGAAGAAAAAATTCACATGAATATCTCATCTGCTCTATAAACAGACTTAAACTTCAACACCTATTTATAGGAGAAACTCTCAGAAAATGATGATCAAAAGGGAAGTATCTTTCATTCATAAAAACATTTCCAAACTTAGACAAACATAAAACATAAGAGAAAAAATTTACATGTATTTTCTTTTAGACCAGAAAATGACAAGAAACCCTTTCATCGCCGCTACTGTTCAACATAAGTTTGGAGATTCTGTCCAACTAAAGTACTAATGTTATAAGCATAGGAGAAGGAAAGACAAAAATATTATTTTCAGATGACTTAACCATCTACATAGAATTGTACAAAATCAAGAAATTATTAGAATTAATAAGAGAGTTAGGATGGTTGAAGATAGCTAGAAACTAATAGTGTTCATTTCACAATGATAATCAAGAAATTATAAACAAAAGTAAGATATTCTCAGTACCAACAAAAGTGCTACAATATTCAGGAAATAACAAAGACAATAAAAGAACCATTGATGGAACAGTATAGAAAGCCCAGAGATAAACCCACGCACATATGGTCACCTTTTTTTTTTTGGTGTTTTTTTCCGGTACACGGGCCTCTCACCGCTGCTGCCTCTCCCGTTGCAGAGCACAGGCTCCGGACGCGCAGGCTCAGCGGCCATGGCCCACGGGCCCAGCCGCTCCACGGCATGCGGGATCCTCCCGGACCGGGGCACGAACCTGTGTCCCCTGCATTGGCAGGCGGACTCTCAACCACTGCGCCACCAGGGAAGCCTGGTCACCTTATTTTTGATAAAGGAGGCAAGAATATACAATGGAGAAAAGACAGCCTCTTCAATAAGTGGTGCTGGGAAAACTGGACAGCTACATGTAAAAGAATGAAATTAGAACACTCCCTAACACCATATACAAAAATAAAAATGGGTTAAAGACCTAAATATAAGGCCAGACACTATCAAACTCTTAGAGGAAAACATAGGCAGAACACTCTATGACATAAATCACACCAAGATCCTTTTTGACCCACCTCCTAGAGAAATGGAAATAAAAACAAAAACAAATGGGACCTAATGAAACTTCAAAGCTTTTGCACAGCAAAGGAAACCATAAACAAGATGAAATGACATCCCTCAGAATGGGAGAAAATATTTTCAAATGAAGCAACTGACAAAGGATTAATCTCCAAAATTTACAAGCAGCTCATGCAGCTCAATAGCAAAAAAACAAACAAACCAATCCAAAAATGAGCAGAAGACCTGAACAGACATTTCTCCAAAGAAGATATACAGATTGCCAGCAAACACATGAAAGAATGCTCAGCATCACTAATCTTTAGAGAAATGCAAATCAAAGCTACAATGAGGTATCACCTCACAGCAGTCAAAATGGCAATCATCAAAAAATCTACAAACAATGCTGGAGAGGCATTTATTGGAGAAAAGGGAACCCTCTTGCACTGTTGGTGGGAATGTAAATTGATACAGCCACTATGGAGAACAGTATGGAGGTTCCTTAAAAAACTAAAAATAGAACTACCATACGACCCAGCAACCCCACTACTGGGCATATACCCTGAGAAAACCATAATTCAAAAAGAGACATGTACCACAATGTTCATTGCACCTCTACTTACAATAGCCAGGACATGGAAACAACCTAAGTGTCCGTCGACAGATGAATGGATAAAGAAGATGTGGCACATATATACAATGGAATATTACTCAGTCATAAAATGAAATGAAATTGAGTTATGTGTAGTGAGGTGGATGGACCTAGAGACTGTCATAGAGAGTGAAGTAAGTCATAAAGAGAAAAATACCATATGTTAAAACATATATATGGAATCTAAAAAAAACAAAAACAAAAAAATGGTCATGAAGAACCTAAGGGCAGAATGGGAATAAAGACGCAGACCTACTAGAGAATGGACTTGAGGACACAGGGAGGGGGAAGGGTAAGCTGGGACAAAGTGAGAGAATGGCATGTACATATATACACTACCAAATGTAAAACCGATAGCTAGTGGGAAGCAGCCACATAGCACAGGGAGATCAGCTCAATGCTTTGTGACCACCTAGAGGGGTGGGATGGGGAGGGTGGGAGGGAAGGAGATGCAAGAGGGAAGAGATATGGGGATATATGTATATGTATAGCTGATTCACTTTGTTATAAAGCAGAAACTAACACACCATTGTAAAGCAATTATACTCCAATAAAGAAAAAAAGAAAAAAGAACCATTGATAGCACATTTGTAAGCTCTATTGTAGGATACTGATAAGGAATTGAATGAATGGAGAGCTAAATATTGTTTATATTTGCAATGATGTAACACTTTAAAGATGTCAGTGCTCCCCAAATTAGTCTATAAATTCAGTAAAATTCCAGCAAGATTTTTTTGAAGAAAATGACAAGCTTATTTTGCATTCATACCAAAGAATTGAGGCCTAGCTAATTTGAAAATTAAGAACAAAGAATATGGATTTGTCTTTGTGACAATGTGGTGGGAAGGATTTTATAAATAAGCTCTGTTCCCTCTATCACAAACCAGAAGGGAAATGTCAGTGAACTTGACTACATCAAAATTCAAAGTTTATATTCAATGAGGGGCACCATAAACAAAGTTGACAGACAGATGACACACTGGGTGATATTTGCAAAAAATGGCAGTTAATAGCCAGAATATGCCAAGGATGTCTCTAATAAACAGGAGGAAGAAAAGAAACACCGGTAGAGATCTGAGCAAAAAATTAGAATCGTCAAGTGCCCAGAGGGTCAATAAGGATACAGTATTGGAAGAGAGCTTTGCATTTGGAGCAAAAGCCAAGGATAGTAGGATCTAGAAGGACAAATGTAATTTATCTTGAAACTCTGACATGTCGCTGGCATGTCGATGTTTTAGTGATGAATGTTTGCAGCTGTTTTCCCATAGCATGTGCTACTGAGAATGGATTTGAAAGCAACCCCACCACGTCAGGAGGGTCTAACTTGGAATGCGTAGACCGGGCACTCAGCACCCAGCACTCTTCACCACCTGAAGTCCACTTAGATTTTGCTTACATTTGTGCTTCCCATTTGGATGAAGGATTTCATTAGGGTGGGGACTACCAATTGCCATTATAATTCTCATAAGAACCTGGCTTAGCATTTGGCACTTTGTGTTTGTAATAATCATTTGAAAAACAACAAAATTCAGTATTGGCTAAAGGTGAAGAAAGGAGCTCTTTAGAGTGCCCTTTGATTCTGTGATTATTCTATACCACTTATCAACAAAAGAAATAATTTTGCAATTTGCCCTTAAGTCCAAACATTCCCTAGTCCACTGTTTTTTCGAATTGACATATACAAGGTTAAAAACTATATGAAATAGGCATGTAACACATTCCCTAAATAATCTAACAGTACCACCTGCCTCATATTTATTTAGTGTCCAAAGCTGTGTAAGAGTGTGTTAATATTATCAGGGACTATTTGATTGATTGATTGATTGATTGCGGTACGCGGGCCTCTCACTGTTGTGGCCTCTCCCGTTGCGGAGCACAGGCTCCGCGGCCATGGCTCACGGGCCTAGCCGCTCCGCGGCATGTGGGATCTTCCCAGACCGGGGCACGAAACTGTGTCCCCTGCATTGGCAGGCGGACTCTCAACCACTGTGCCACCAGGGAAGCCCCAGGGGCTATTTTAAATAAAAATGTATTTAAGCAAAATGTATCTGCATTTAAAATAGTTTTATATTTTTTTATTTCATCAACTTTTTTATAGATTGTAAACCGCCTGAAGATAGAATGTCACATTAATATGTATGTGTATATATATGTTAACATTATATATAATATAAATTATTAAATTATAAGAATTGTCGGGCCTCCCTGGTGGCGCAGTGGTTGAGAGTCCGCCTGCCGATGCAGGGGATACGGGTTCGTGCCCCGGTCTGGGAGGATCCCATATGCCGCGGAGCGGCTGGGCCCGTGAGCCATGGCCGCTGGGCCTGCGCATCCGGAGCCTGTGCTCCGCAACGGGAGAGGCCACAACAGTGAGAGGCCCGCATACCGCAAAAAAAAAAAAAAAAAAAAAGAATTGTCATATATAATAATATATATTACTAAGTAGTAAGCTATATATAAATACATATGTATTTTTCTCTTTTTTTCCTTCAGCTCCCAATGTAATAATGATCTTGGAATTGGTGAATGTATTGACTGATTTCCTCTGGTGGGAAGCAGTAACCAAGTAGAAACTCCTTTTAGGGCCTAAGTCTTTTATTTTTTAAGGTTAAATGCCTGATATTCTCTGCCCATGAAACTATAGAATGTCTAGAGTAAAAGGTGAAGCCATGCTCACAGCAAATATTTTTATGTTCAAGTCTAAGCCAGTTCATGTGATAAACAGTGTGAGGAGAACATAATTAACATTCTTGGTTAAGGTCTGAGTCATTGTCCTGGGAAGGAAGATGGTATATGTGGCAAGGTGTTTATGCAAGATGTTATGTTTATACTTTTGAAAAGTTTAAAAGACTAAGAAGTAGTATCAAAAGGAGGAAAAAACAATATTTCAGTGGTTAGCAGGATTTGAAAATGAATTTGTGTACAGCACAGCCCCATGTGGCTTGCTGAATAGTGAACATCTGAAGAATGATATTAACACTCTCCCATATATATTAACCAAATAGCCTAACAAATGCAAATTTATAACTGAAATAGCTAAAGCCATACTAAGGTGTGAAGCAAACAAGCATCTCATTTTAAAAGAATCTTGTGATTTTTAGAGACAATCAAGGCCTAGCTCCAGCCCTGCAATCTGAAAGGGCTGGAACCCCTTAGATGTGGCTTATACCCTTCCATATTAGAGAAAACAAAAACTTAAAATATAATTTAAAACAAATAGGCCATCTTTTCTCCTCACATGTAATTCATCAACCTCATTTCATATTATTTGCAAATGGTTTCACTTTTCTTCAAAGACAAATTGCATTTAAGGTCAACTTGGGATATCACGAACCAAGTGAGAAGTATTTCCTAACAATTCTGTACTTTTTGTTTCCAAATAATTAACAAAAAATATTTCTTGGGGGACTTTCCTGGTGGTGCAGTGGTTGGGAATCCGCCTGCCAGTGCAGGGGACACGGGTTCAATCCTTGGTCCGGGAGGATCCTGCATGCCACAGAGCAACTAGGCCCATGCGCCACAGCTGAGCCTGCGCTCTAGAGCCTGTGTGCCTCAACTACTGAGCCTGTGTGCTGCAACTACTGAAGCCCGCGTGCCTAGAGCCCTTGTGCTCTGCAACAAGAGAAGCCACTGCCATGAGAAGTGCGCACACCGCAACAAAGAGTAGCCTCCGCTCACCGCAACTAGAGAAAGCCCACAGGCAGCAACGAAGACCCAATGCAGCCAAAAATAAATACATAAATTTATTTTTAAAAACTTTATAAAATAAAGTTTTTTTAATAAAAAAAAAGACTTCTCTATGGAAAACCACACTGAGGATAAACATGTAGAAAGCTTGGTACAATCCAAACCAAAACAGAGGGATCCTGACTCTCTACAAATTTATTCCACTAAATGACATTTGTCACTTGTTATCCAGAAATAATTTTTAATCATGTCCCTTTGTGGTCATTGAATTGTCCAAGATAAAGTGATTGGCTTACTTTCTGCATCTTTATGATGAATATTTTTGCCAGAATCATAATGAGAAATCCGATACTGGGTAATGCTTTTCTATTTGTAGTACAGGATTTCCAATCAATTTCCAAAAAACAAATTCCTTATCAAATAATGCAAATAGTTCTTCTACCATTTCACTCGTTGTACCTGTAAGTAAAAAAGCATCATTTTGATTTGTAGCCCAGATATCAGTGCTACAAAATTGGGCTTTTCTCATGGGGAAGAGAAGAGCAATTTGGATAATTAGACTTGAATGTTACCCTGGCTTGGCCCCTTGGTAGCTGTGTGAACTTGACCCAAACAGTTACCTCTGTGAGCCTTCTCTGTATGATGCCCACATCATGGGGAATTTGTGAGGAGTGAAAAAAATCACGCTTGTGGAAGGCTCACACTGGCTATGCCTGAGCTGAGTCCCATCGTAGATATGGTTTGCTTGGCTTATACCAAATGAAATTTTCAAAATTTGTTGACAACATTTAAAAATTGGACAATTCAGATTTCTGACTTTCTGTTTTTACTGCAAAACTTACAACTGGCTGTAACAGTATTGGCTTAGACACATCCTGAACTATCACCATTGTCTTCACCCATCCTGCCCAGTCGATTTGTACTTGTAATCCCCATTATAAAAAAACAGTTTGTTGACTTGATTACCTTGGTGACATCTTGTTAAAGGATATTTTCTTAGACAAAGTGATTCTGAGCACAAATCAAAATTCAGGGCTCATCAACAGGGAACTAGAGGCTATTCAAAAAAAGGAGAGGAAATGGATCTAGATAATATCTAGTGTATCTAGATGATAGAAAGTTTATCCCAGTAACTGGACAGTTAAACACAGATCCTGGTTTATTTCACAGAGCTGTGAAACTACTGTCTCTTTTACAATGGACATGGATGAATATTTAGGACATGGGTGTTTGGATCCATCCACAGATATGAATGAACCATTAATCAGAAGAAATACTTAATCTGTGTGAGAAGTAATGGTAAGTCAATTTATCTGTGGCCAGTAATTAGTAATAGCAAGCAGCAAGGATTTATCCCTGACACAGTGAGTGAGCATGTGAGGGCCAAGTGGCATTAAATAAAGCTCAGCTGACAACAGCATGGGGCCCTGATTCTTCTCAACCAGCTATCAGATTTTTCTCCAGCAGCCAATTAAAGATGCTGAGCCCAGTATGATTAATTCTCAGTTTAGATTCAAATGTGTTTATTGTTTGTTTGTTTTCTTTTCTTTTTTGCGGTACGCGGGCCTCTCACTGTTGTGGCCTCTTCCGTTGCGGAGCACAGGCTCCGGACGTGCAGGCTCAGCGGCCATGGCTCACAGGCCCAGCCGCTCCGCGGCATGTGGGATCTTCCCAGACCGGGGCACGAACCTGCGTCCCCTGCATCGGCAGGCGGACTCTCAACCACTGCGCCACCAGGGATGCCCTCAAATGTTATTTTTTAACACCTCCTATCACCCCCAGAGATCCATTTATATTTCTACTTTTTTCATATGTTTATTAAAGTTATTATTATTCAGAAAAGCGCACAAATAAGTATAGAATTCTCGAATACACTCACGTAACCAGTACCTGGATTAAAAGACAGGTTACTTGTACTGTCTTAGAAGCCCTGCTACCTCTGTGTTCCCCTTCAGACAACATCCATCCATCCCCTGCCAGGGTAACAGCTATCATGACTTTGAACACTTTTGATTGCTTATGCTTGTTTTTGAACTTCATATATAGAATCATAAAATATGTGCTTTTTTATGTCTTGTTTCCCTCGCATATCATTATGTTTATAAGATTCAACCATATTTTCAAGTGTAGTTGGAAGTCTTCTGTTTACATTGGTGAATAGTACTTCACTGTGTAAAAGTGCCATCATTTATTTGTATATCCTGATGTTAATGGACATTTGGGTAGTTTCCAGTGTAGAGCTCTTATTAAGTTTCTGTAAATATTCTTGGAATTGCTTTTGGTGCACAGTTGAATGCTGCATATCTACTGAGTTTCCTGTATTCCGAAGGTCCACTCAGAGATTCCCCAGATGCTAGAGTTACGGATCCAACCACAAGGGGCTGCCCTGATAATCCTGTTTGAGGCAGAGCTTGGCCTGGGCTTCACGCATCCTTCCCTCCAGTTGTGCTCCTGTTCTTCTGAGCCCCCACCCCCACCTCCCGCCGCTCAGGCCCTCTTCACTGTCTTCATCTCTGTCATCTGACTTGTATGACCTCTCTCATCAGACTGCCTCTTGGCTCTGATGGACTGATGCCATTCCTTGGGTCCAGATTACTCCTGCTCTTGTCTCGCCCTTCTTGTCTCTCCTGCCCGTGTTTACCATCTTTAGCTAAAGCACTCCTGTGCAGTCAGTGGTCCCCTACACAGTTCTTTAGTCTTCGACGTGCTGGAAGAACTTGCCCATCCAAACAATTGTGGGTCATGTCACAGCCATACGGGAGACTGGAGAGCAAAGAGTCTAAGAGCACAGGCTGGGAAGCTGGACTTCCTGGGTGCAAATTCTGGTTGCCATTTACCAGTTGTGTAATGGCACGTTTTCTCTGTACCTCAAATTTTCATACTGGGACAGTCTGAGAACTTTTTTTTTTAATTGGAGTATAATTGCTTTACAATATTGTGTTAGTTTCTGCTGTACAATGAAGTGAGTCAGCTATATGTATACATTTATCCCCTCCCTCGTGGACCTCCCTCCCCGCCATCCCACCCATCTAGGTCATCACAGAGCACCAAACTGAGCTCCCTGTGCTATACAGCAGGTTCCCACTAGCTATCTGTTTTACACGTGGTAGCATATTTATGTCAATCCTAATCTCCCATTTCATCCCATGCTCCCCTTCCCCTGCTGTGTCCACATGTCTGTTCTCTACATCTGCATTTCTGTTCCTGCCCTGCAAATAGGTTCATTTGTACCACTTTCCTAGATTCCACATATATGCATTAATATACAATGTTTGTTTTTCTCTTTCTGACTTACTTCACCCTGTGTGACAGACGGTAGGTCCATCCACATCTCTATAATTGACCCAATTTCATTTCTTTTTATGGCTGAGTAATATTCCATTGTATATATGTGCCACATCTTCTTTATCCATTCATCCGATGATGGACACTTAGGTTGTTTCCAGCTCCGGGCTATTGTAAATAGAGCTGCAATGAACATTTTGGTACATGAATCTTTTTGAATTATGGTTTTCTCAGGGTATATGCCCAGTAGTGAGATTGCTGGGTCATATGGTAGTTCTATTTTTAGTTTTTTAAGGGATCTCCGTACTGTTCTCCACAGTGGCTGTAATCAATTTACATTCCCACCAACAGTGCAAGAGGGTTGCCTTTTCTCCACACCCTCTCCAGCATTTGTTGTTTGTAGATTTTCTGATGATACCCATTCTAACTGCTGTGAGGTGATAACTCATTGTAGTTTTGACTTGCATTTCTCTAATAATAAGTGATGTTGAGCATCTTTTCATGTGCCTCTTGGCCATCTGTATGTCTTCTTTGGAGAAATGTCTCTTTAGGTCTTTCGCTCATTTTTTGATTGTGTTGTTTGTTTTTTTTGACATTGAGCTGCATGAGCTGTTTGTATATTTTGGAGATTAATCCTTTGTCCGTTTCTTCATTTGCAAATACTTCCTCCCATTCTGATGGTTGTCTTTTCTTCTTGTTTATGGTTTCCTTTGCTGTGCAAAAGCTTTTAAGTTTAATTAGGTCCCATTTGCTTATTTTTGTTTTTATTTTCATTACTCTAGGAGGTGGGTCATAAAAGGTCTTGCTGTGACTTATGTCAACGAGTGTTTTTCCTATATTTTCCTCTAAGAGTTTTATAGTGTCTGGTCTTACATTTAGATCTTTAATCTATTTTGAGTTTATTTTTGTGTATGGTGTTAGGGAGTGCTCTAACTTCATTCTTTTATATGTAGTTGTCCAGTTTTCTCAGCACCACTTATTGAAGATGCTCTCTTTTCTCCACTGTATATTCTTGCCTCCTTTGTCATAGATTAGGTGACCATAGGTACGTGGGTTTATCTCTGGGCTTTCTATCCTGTACCATTGATCTATATTTCTGTTTCTGTGCCAGTACCATACTGTCTTGATTACTGTAGCTTTGTAGTATAGTCTGAAGTCAGGGAGCTTGATTCCTTCAGCTCCGTTTTTCTTTCTCAAGATTTCTTTGGCTATTTATGGTCTTTTTTGTCTCCATACAAATTTTAAGATTTTTTGTTCTAGTTCTGTGAAAAATGCCATTGGTAATTTGATAGGGATTGCATTGAATGGGTAGATTGCTTTGGGTAGTATAGTCATTTTCACAATATTGATTCTTCCAGTGCAGGAGCATGATATGTCTATCTGTGTCATCTTTGATTTCTTTCATCAGTGTGTTACGGTTTTCTGAGTACAGGTATTTTGCCTCCTTAGGTAGGTTTATTCCTAGGTATTTTATTCTTTTCATTGCAATGGTAAATGGGATTGTTTCCTTAATTTCTCTTTCTGATCTTTCGTTGTTAGTGTATGGGAATGCAAGAGATTTCTGTGCATTAATTTTGTTTCCTGCAACCTTACCAAATACATTGATTAGTTATAGTAGTTTTCTGGTGGCATCTTTAGGATTTTCTATGTATAGTATCATGTCATCTGCTAACAGTGACAGTTTTACTTCTTTTCCAATTTGTATTCCTTTTATGTCTTTTCCTTCTCTGATTGCCGTGGCTAGGACTTCCAATACTATGTTGAATAATTGTGGCAAGAGTGGACACTTGTCTTGTTCCTGATCATAGAGGAAATCCTTTCAGTTTTTTTACCATTATGCCTTTTATGCCCACTTTCTGGAGAGTTTTTATCATAAATGCATGTTGAATTTTGTCAGAAGCTTTTTCTGCATCTATTGAGATGATCATATGGTTTTTATTCTTCAATTTGTTAATATGGTGTATCACATTGATTGATTTGCATGTATTGAAGAATCCTTGCATCTCTGGGATAAATCCCACTTGATCATGGTGAATGATCTTTTTAATGTGCTCTTGGATTCTGTTTGCTAGTATTTTGTTGAGGATTTTTGCATCTATCTTCATCAGTGATATTAGTCTGTGATTTTCTTTTTTTGTTATATCTTTGTCTCATTTTGGTATCAGGGTGATGGTGGACACATAGAATGAATTTGGGAATATTCCTCCCTCTGCAATTTTTTGGAAGAGTTTGAGAAGGGTAAGTGTTAACTCTTCTCTAAATGTTTGATAGAATTCACCTGTGAAGCCATCTGGTCCTGGTCTTTTGTTTGTTGGACGATTTTTAATTACAGTTTCAATTTCATTACTTGCAACTGGGCTGTTTATATTTTCTAATTCTTCATGGTTCAGTCTTGGAAAGTTGTACCTTTTCAAAAATTTGTCGATTTCTTCCAGGTTGTCCATTTTATTGGCATATTGTTGCTTGTAGTAGTCTCTTATGATCCTTTGTATTCCTGCGGTGTCGTTGTAATTTCTCCCTTTTCATTTCTTTTTTTTTTTCTTAATTTATTTTTGGCTCTGTTGGGTCTTCGTTGCTGTGCACAGGCTTTCTCTAGTTGTGCTGAGCAGGGGCTACTCTTTGTTGCGGTGCACGGGCTTCTCATTACAGTGGCTTCTCATTGTGGAGCACAGGCTCTTGGCACGCTGGCTTCAGTAGTTGCAGCCTGCTGGCCCTAGAGCGCACGGGCTTCAGTAGTTGTGGTGTGTGGGCTCAGTAATGGCAGTGAGTGGGCTCTAGGGCACGCGGGCTTCAGTAGTCGTGGCACGCAGGCTCAGTAGTTGTGGCTCGTGGGCTGTAGAGCACAGGCTAAGTAGTTGTGACGTATGGGCTTAGTTGCTTTTTGGCATGTGGGATCTTCCCAGATCAGAATTCGAACTTGTGTCCCCTACGTTGGCAGGTAGATTCTTAACCACTGCACTACCAGGGAAGTCCTGCCTTTTTCATTTCTAATTTTATTGATTTGAGTTCTCTCCCTTCTTTTCCTTGATAAGTCTGGCCAAAGGTTTATCAGTTTTGTTTATCTTCTCAAAGAACCAAGTTTTAGTTTTATTGAACTTTGCTTTTGTTTTCTTCATTTGTATTTCATTTATTTTTGCTCTGATCTTTATGATATCTTACCTTCTACTAACTTTGGGTTTTCTTTGTTCTTCTTTCTCGAGTTGCTTTAGGTGTAAAGTTACAGTGTTTATTTTAGATTTTTCTTGTTTCTTGAGGTGAGATTGAATTGCTGTAAACTTTCCTCTTAGAACTGCTTTTGCTGCATCCCATGGGTTTTGGGTCATCGTGTTTTAGTTGTCATTTGTTTCTAGGTATTTTTTAATTTCCTCTTTGATTTCTTCAGTGATCTCTTGGTTATTTAGCAGTGCACTGTTTAGCCTCCATGTGTGTGTGTTTTTTACAGTTTTTTTCCCCATAATTGATTTCTAATCTCATAACGTTGTGGTTGGGAAAGATGCTTGATATGATTTCAGTTTTCTTAAATTTACCAAGGCTTGATTTGTGACCCAAGATGTGCTCCATCCTGGAGAGTGTTCCGTGTATACTTGAGAAGAAAGTGTATTCTGCTTTTGGGTGGAATGTTCTATAAATATCAATTAAATCTGTCTTGTCTACTGTGTCATTTAAAGCTTTTGTTTCCTTATTTATTTTCTGTCTGGATGATCTGTCCATTGGGGTAAGTGGTATGTTAAAGTCCCCCACTATTATTGTGTTACTGTCAATTTCCCCTTTTATGGCTGTTAGCATTTGCCTTATGTATTGAGGTGCTCAATACATAAATGAGCATAAATATTTATAATTGCTATGTTTTCTTCTTGGATTGATCCCTTGATCATTATGTAGTGTCCTTCCTTATATCTTGCAACAGTCTTTATTTTGAAGTCTGTTTTACCTGATATGAGTACTGCTACTTCAGCTTTCTTTTGATTTCCATTTACATGGAATATCTTTTTCCATCCCCTCACTTTCAGTCTGTATGTGTCCCTAGGTCTGAACTGAGTTTCTTGTAGACCACATACATACAGGTCTTGTTTTTGTATCCATTCAGCCAGTCTGTGTCTTTTGGTTGGAGCATTTCATCCATTTACATTCAAGCTGATTATCGATATGTCTGTTTCTATTACCATTTTCTTAATTGATTTGGGTTTGTCTTTGTAGGTCTTTTTCTTCTCTTGTGTTTCACACCTAGAGAAGTTCCTTTAGCATTTGCTATAAAGCTGGTTTGGTGGTGCTGAATTCTCTTAGCTTTTGTTTGTCTGTAAAGCTTTTGATTTCTCTGTCGAATCTGAATGAGATCCTTGCTGGGTAGAGTAATCTTGGTTGTAGGTTCTTCCCTTTCATCACTTTAAATATATCCTGCCACTCCCTTCTGGCCTGCAAAGTTTCTGCTGAAAAATCAGCTGATAACCTTATGGGGATTCTCTTGTATGTTATTTGTTGCTTTTCCCTTGCTGCTTTAAATATTTTTTCTTTGAATTTAATTTTTGTTAGTTTGATTAGTGTGTGTCTTGGTGTGTTTCTTCTAGGGTTTATCCTGTGTGGGACACTTCCTGGACTTGGATGGCTATTTCTTTTCCCATGTTAGGGAAGTTTTCAACTATAATCTCTTCAAATATTTTCTCAGACCCTTTCTCTTTCTCTTCTTCTCCTGGAACCCCAGTAATTCGAATGTTGGTGCATTTAATGTTGTCCCAGGGGTCTCTGAGACTCTCCTCAATTCTTTACATTCTTTCTTCTTTATTCTGCTCCTCAGCAGTTATTTCCACCATTCTATCTTCCAGCTCACTTATTCACTCTTCTGCCTCAGTTATTCTACTGTTGATTCCTTCTAGTGTATTTTTCATTTCAGTTATTGTGTTGTTCATCACTGTTTGTTCTTTAGTTCTTCTAGGTCTTTGTTAAACACTTCTTGTATTTTCTCGATCCATGCCTCCATTCTATTTCCGAGACTTTGGATGATCTTTACTATCATTACTCTGAATTCTTTTTCAGAGTAGTTTGCCTATTTCCTCTTCATTTATTTGTTCTTGTAGGTTTTTACCTTGCTCCTTTGTCTGTAACATAAATTTTTGTGGTCTCATTTTTTTCATGGGTGGAGCTGTATTCCTGTCTTACTGGTTATTTGGCCTGAGGTGTCCAGCACTAGAGTTTGCAGGCAGTTGGGTAGAGCTGGGTGTTGGTGCCGAGATGAGGGCCTCACTCTGATTAATATTCTCTAGGGTCTGAGGTTCTCTGTTAGTCCAGTGGTTTGGACTCAGTGCTCCCACCACAGGAGCTCAGGCCCAACCCCCAGCCTGGGAACCAAGATCCCTCAAGCCACATGGTGCAGCAAAGAAAAGAAAAAAAAAAAAAGGAGCAGTACAATAACAAAGAATAAAAAATAAAATAAAATTAGAAAAGTAAAAAATATATTAGGAAAAATAAAAATATAAGTGAAACAACTACAACAAGGTGAAACAGAACCACAACCTAAAGAAAAAAAGGCCTTGGCTGTGGGGTGGGGGGCTTAGGCAGGGGGTGGGGTTTAGTGTGGGAAGCGGGGCCTAACCTCAGGACCCACATGGCTGGAAAAGGCCTTGGGGGATGGGGCCTAGGTGGGGGCGGGGTTTAGGTGTGACTGGTAAAGGCAGCAAGGCCAGAGGGGGGCCTTGGAGTGTAGAGTACGGAGGTAAGGCCCTGGGTGGGGGTGTGGGGGCAGGGCTTAGGCTCAGTGTAGGCAGCTGTAGGGAGCCTCGGAGGGTGGAGGATTAGGCCTAGGACCTCAGCAGTCTCTCCCGGGTTCCCAGGTGGGCAGGGTAAATGCTGGCTGTGTTCCCTTCCAACCATCTGCTCTCCCGAGGTCCCTGCTGATCCCCTAACCATGGGTGGGCCACTCCGGGCATGGGAACCCCTCCCCTACCCCAGCTGCCCCTCAGGGGCACTGGTCCCATCTGTCTGGCCTCTACTTTTCCTCCCCGCTCCCTGCCTCCCACTCCCTCAGGCCCCACGTGGCAGGAGGGAGCCTTGGTAGGCAGGGGATCAGGCTCAGGACCTCAGCAGGCTCCCCGGGCCAAAGTGGGTAGCGGGAACACTGGCCGTGTTCCGTTCCAATCCTCCGTTCTCCCAAGGGTCTCCCCCCATCCCTGTTGATCCCTTAACTGTGGGTGGGCACCTCCGGGTGTGGGAACCCCTCCCCTCCCACAGCCACCCCCAGGGGCACCGGTCCCGTCCCACCTCCACTTCTCCTCCCCCCTGAATCCCCCCATGTTCTACCTGATTGCTTGAGGGTTCCTCCCGTCCCCTTAGGTGTCCGTGGTCCCCCACCAGTGCCTGGTGGTTGCCCTAGTTGTGAGGAGATGCAAACTCCACGTCCTCCTAGTTCGCCATCTTGACTCCACCCCGTGGCACAGTTTGAGAACTTCTATCCAATAATGCTTGTAATAAACTTTTCTCTAACCTACTTTTATCCTTGTTGGCCCTTTCTTGTCTTTCTGGTTGTTGTATGTTAATAACTCTTCCTTTGTTTGCTTCCCTAGTGCTGTGTTCACCTCATTTCTTTTTACAAGCATACCTCAGTTATCATCACCTGCAGAACAATGATTCTTTCCAAGACTTGTAAACCAAAAGAGCATCTGTCTTGTGAACAATAACATGCTGCACCATGCATTTCTCAATTTAAGGCACATTGGCTATATTAGGTTCCTGTTGCTGCTGTAGCAAATTCCCACAAACGTGATGGCTTAAAACTATGTAATTTATAATCTGATAGTTTGGGAGGTAAGATGTTCAAAATAGGTCCTCTGGCCCTAAAATCAAGGTGTCAGCAGGGGTGTATTCCTTCTGGAATCTCTTAGGAGGAATCTATTTCCTTGCCTTTTCCAGCTTTTAGAGGCATCCTGTATTCTTTGGCTTGTGATCTTTCCCTTCATCTTCAAATGTTCATCATTCTAACCTCTACTTTGGCCATTAAGTCTCCTCTCTATGACCCTGATACTCTTGACTCCCTCTTATAAGGACCCATGTGATTACATTAGCCCCACCTGAATCATGCAGGGTAATCTCACATGTTATGTTTTTAACTTAATCATGTAGGCAAAGTCCTATTCACAGGTTTTGGAGACTAGAACATGACATCTTTGGGGGACCATTCTTCAGTCTATTATGCTGGCCAAACCATTTGCTTTACTTCCCTAAGGCGGTCTCTGTGTGCAAATGATTTGCTTTCCAAAGGACCAAAAACCAGAAACCGTGATAGTATTCCAATGAATAAAGTGCTTGCAAGACACTAAAATTTTTTTTTTAATTTTTATTCTTTAATTTTTTCATTTTTTTTTAAACCCCACATTTGTTTATTTATTTATTTTTGGCTGTGTTGGGTCTTCGTTTCTGTGCGAGGGCTTTCTCTAGTTGTGGCAAGCGGGGGCCACTCTTCATCGCGGTGCGTGAGCCTCTCACTATTGCGGCCTCTCTTGTTGCGGAGCACAGGCTCCAGACGCGCAGGCTCTGTAGTAGTGGCTCACAGGCCTAGTTGCTCTGTGGCATGTGGGATCCTCCCAGACCAGGGCTCGAACCCATGTCCCCTGAATTAGCAGGCAGATTCTCAACCACTGCGCCATCAGGGAAGCCCAAGGCACTAAAATTTTAACTACTGCTACACTCTGACAGGTAAATATCAAGAGAATGTGGGTTAGCTCCAGGCCTGGCTGTGCCAACCACTCGAATAATACCAAGGATGCCCAGATGATAAGCCATCAACCAACAAGCACCTAATTACATTTGTAATAGATCCAGCATGTAGGAATGCATCTATATAAGGATTTCATCATAATTGCTCTTATAATCTTCCTTCAGTCAGCCCTGAACAAGTCCCCAGGGCTGCATGAGATGGGCCTGTGTCTTTTTGTTCCAACCCGCTTACTGTATAGAATTGTAACTCTTAGGAACATGACTCAGGACACCTGACTGCCCTCAGAGACCAGGGTGAGGTCTTCTCCCCATGTTTTCCCATTTGTGCTGTCTGCCCCCTTCCAGATTTAAACCATCTTTTTGACTGCAGCACCAAAAAAGAAAAATACATTTAATTCCTTCCTAAATTCATCTCTGCCTCATCTAAGACTAGGCTTCTGCTTGGTTCCTACTATTCAGTAAAGCTCCAGACAATCCCTGAGGTCCTTGACCTGACCCAGGTACTGGATGGATATCTGGTGGCCTCCAGGGAATGTATTATCATAGATAAAGTGTCCAACAAATTCATTAACTATTGAAATATGGGCTGTGGACACACAGTAGCCTCTTGCTCCATTTTTCTCCTTGGACTTATTTGCTGCCCAAGCATACAAATTTTCTCTGAATTTGTGGAGACACTTTTTTTTCAGGTTCTTACCCAGAGAAGCCATTCTCATAGAAAATGGTGCTAGGTTATGGATAGTAACCTGGTTCTGGGTTTGGAGTTTGAGACATGCAATTGGGATGTAAGAGAACATGAAGAAATGGCAGTTATTGAGAAATGGCAGTTATTGTTCATGACAGGGACTGTGCTTCTGACCCATGACTTAGATATGAAACAAGTCCAAGGAGGTCATAGCAATACATTATTTGAATTACAAATGACTTGTTTAACTAAGGAAGTCTGGGAAGCAACAAAATACCTCTTTCTGCCATAGGCCAACCAGCTTATCTACATGGACAAGAACAAAATAGAAAGACTTCAGCAGTTAATAAGATAATTAAGTTGCAAAACTTGATGATCGAAACTTTTAAAAATATGCATAGATACAGAGAACGGATTGGTGGTTGCCAGAGGTGGGGTGGGGAGTGGACAAAACAGATGAAGGGGGAAAAAGTGTACAAACCTCCAGTTATAAATTAAATGTCATTGGATGTAATGCACAGCACAGTGACTTTAGTTAATAAAACTGTAGTGTGTATTTGAAAGTTGCTAAGAGAGGCGATCTTAAAAATTCTCACCGCAAGAAAAAAATTTGTAACTATTGATGATGATAGATATTAACTAGACTTATTGTGATCATTTCACTATATATAAATATATATAACTATGGAGTCATCATGTTGTATAACTGAAACTAATATGTCAATTATATCTCAATTTTTAAAAACTGTGATTTTTATTAGATTTGTTTTTCTGCTCTTCCCCATTCAGAATAATTGTTGTGAAGTCTGAGGTCTGGGCAGCTCCATAATAAGAACGATATGGGGGCGCTTCCCTGGTGGCACAGTGGTTGAGGGTCAGCCTGCCGATGCAGGAGACACGGGTTCGTGCCCTGGTCCGGGAAGATCCCACATGCCGCAGAGCGGCTGGGCCCATGAGCCATGGCCGCTGAGCCTGCGCGTCCGGAGCCTGTGCTCCGCAACGGGAGAGGCCACAACAGTGAGAGGCCCGCGTACCGCAAAAAAAAAAAAAAAAAGAACAATATGGGGGTACTTGTTAAAAATGCAGACTCTTGGCTCATGACACACCTCTAGGGGGCAGGTTCTGGCAAGCTTAGGTTATCCTGATGCAAACTGAAGCTTGAGACTCGTTGGTTTAGGGGAAGGTGTATAGTTGTGAAGGTGGACAACTGAGTTTGAACTTTTTATTAAATGATGATTTCCTCACTTGTAGTTTCAATGAAATATTTGTGAAATGCCTACACAAAAGACAGCTGTTAAATAATGGTACAGTTTCCACTTCAGGTAAAATCTTTGATGGCAACAGTTTGTGTCAGCATCGCAGATTCTTTCCCCAGTTTGAAATGCCCTCACTAACTCTCTGCGAACATATCAAATCAAGCTACTTGTTTCTGCTGAATGTGTACCCTGTAGGTGGTATGTGATAACCACTATGGGAATTATAAAGAAACATAAGATAATTTTTTTAACATCTTTATTGGAGTATAATTGCTTTACAATGATGTGTTAGTTTCTGCTTTATAACAAAGTGAATCAGTTATACATATGTTCCCATATCTCTTCCCTCTTGTGTCTCCCTCCCTCCCACCCTCCCTATCTCACCCCTCCAGGCAGTCACAAAGCACCGAGCTGATCTCCCTGTGCTATGCGGCTGCTTCCCATTAGCTATCTACCTTACATTTGGTAGTGTATACATGTCCATGCCACTCTCTCGCTTTGTCACAACTTACCCTTCCCTGTCCCCATATCCTCAAGTCCATTCTCTAGTAGGTCTGTGTCTTTATTCCTGTCTTACCCCTAGGTTCTTCATGACATTTTTTTTTTATTATTCTTAAATTCCATATATATGTGTTAGCATACGGTATTTGTCTTTCTCTTTCTGACTTACTTCACTCTGTATGACAGACTCTAGGTCCATCCACCTCACTACAAATAACTCAATTTCGTTTCTTTTTATGGCTGAGCGATATTCCATTGTATATATGTGCCACATATTCTTTATCCATTCATCCGATGATGGACACTTAGGTTGTTTCCATCTCCGCATAAGATAATTTAAAAAGCACTTTATTATAATTCATTATTATTTATACAGTACTACCATTAATGATAACAGTAATGTTAATAATGGTATCTATTTGCCTGTAGACTAATCATCTTCTATCTTTATCTTATTTAGTTCTGTCAAGCCCAGGAGTTATCAACATTTTATGTTTATCGATATCAACATTTTATGAGGAAATTAAATCTAAAGGATTGCAACTAAACTTGTAAATGTCACATAACTGGTAATTCATGGAACTGATATTGAAATCCAGTATATCTGCCTCTAGAGTCTACAGTGTAAAGTAGTGCCTTATACTATTTCCAGAAAAATTTCCACTTTGGGGTCTGCACGACAAATATTAAGTCTCTACCCTTGGCCGGGGCAGTTTTAGGAACAATAGTCTTGGTGGTCAAATAATGAGGACCCAAAGTAGCCTGAGGCCACATGCTTTGGAACAGAGAATGGTATATTTGATAGTGATGAAGCCAAACCTATAGTTATGATGTCTTTATAATATGTCAAGTTGAAAGCTTGAGGTAAGGACAGAAATAGGAGCAAAGACGAGATCAGAAGTCAGGAGGATAAAAATAACAATAGGGTGGTAGTCAGATGTGAGGGATGGGTGAGTGAGTGCTAAGGGCTCAGATCAGAGGCTGTGATGGAGGGAAAGTGCGGAAGGGAGTGGAAGGGAATAGCCCTGGGCTGGACCATTGGGCCCACGTAACTGATGAAAAATCTTGAGCTTCAGAGCTATTACAGAAAGAGGATGGTTCTATCTGGGCGTTTACTGGTTCTCACTGTACTTGCTGGGGTGATAAAAGGTGAAGAGAGATCTTTTTTGAAAACCCTGATTATTGTCAAATTGTATCTTTCCTTCTCATTTTAAACCTTCCTTCTTTTATAATGATCCTTTGAGCATGAATGTCCTGCAGTTTGGAGGGCTCTCTCCATATAACTGAAATTAGAAACAAGCCAGTTTGGAAAAATTTATTAAGTATGGCAAATAGCGAATCCATCTGCACGTAAGTGATTGTACTATGCAGGGAGACAAAGCCCAGTTCATGAAGGCCGCATTTGAAAAGTGAAGACAATTAGCAAACTTGCCACTGTTCACATTACCAACAAATATGTTATTCAGTAGATTATCAGCTGAAAATTAAACAGCTCTGTGTCTGTTCTGCTGCAAATGCATATGGAGCCGTTGGAAGCGATGGATAACTCAGAGTGCTCAGGGCCTGGGATCTGCCTCGGGAGGCGTGGCCAAAGGCACATCTTAGTTCATCAGTGAGTGTCAGGTTGATTGCCAATAAAAAACATCACTGGAAATAAAGAAGGATAAAATGAATTTTTCCTGGGTTGTATAAGTAGTGCAAAACGAGTAAAAAGGACACGATATGGAAATGGCACATATCCAGAGGCAGAAAAATAGAGATTTGTAGAGCTTATACCCAGTAGCTTATTCCAAATTACTTGCCACTTTTATGCAAAGATTTAAGAATTTGTCTTTACATCTTAAACCTGTACACAAGCAGGTAGAGAATCCAATAACAAATAGAAACAACAACGATGTTGGACCTGAAAAGGGGACTTCATCCACTCTGCTTTCTTGGCTTGGAAAAACCCCCTCCTTGCTTTACCCCAACTGTGTCCACCGGGCGCTCACTCTCCATTTAGATGTCTCTTCCTCCAGGAAGGCTTCTGGACTCTAGCATTGATGGGTTCTTCTGTCATTTATAACCCATGTAATTATATACTTATGGATATATATAATGTATATATATGTAATATAAACATAAGTTGGGCTTATCTCCCTCCCACTAGACCATGTGAGGCAGGCAGCCCCAGGGGCTCCTGCAGTGAGTTTGGGTCTGTCTGTCACTACCTCACTCTTTAACACTCAGTGCAGAACCTGGAATATAGGAGCTGCTCCAGAAACATCTGATGAACGTGGGAATGAAATCAGGTCATTCCCCTCTTATCAGCTGAAGAAGATGCAGTAAGAAGTCAAGTGCTTTAACCGAAGACAGTAGGAAAGACTCAGAGCTGGTAAAGGAGCCTAAGTGCACATTTTTAAGAAAAGAATAAAAGGAAACCAACTAACAGGATAACCTGTTGGTGCCATTAGTGCTTTTCCCATTGTGCAAAACTCGTGAGCTCGCTCAGTGACACTGCTGCCGCCAATGGCTGCTGCCACACATGTCACCCTGGGTCAGGGGGCCATCTTGAGAGAGACTCTGTCCTTGCTCCAGCCATTCCTCAGCGTGGAGGGACAGAGGAAACTGTTCACAGCTCCCGGGCATGCTGAGGTCCAGCAGGGCTCCTCTGAGCCCAGAGCCTCCTCCCCGTCTTCCAGGGATACTGTTTTCCTCCCCTGGAGCTTACAAATATGCTCTAGATTTCAGGCAGGTCAGTTTGAAAATTGTTTAAATATAACCACACTAACGTCTAAAAATAATACATCTAAAGCTGGGCAATATTGGAATGACTGAAAGGAAGTAGAAACACGAGACTTAAGAGCACAGAATGGCTTTGGGACATCACATTATGCATCTGATATCTGGACCTCGGGTTGCCTGCTTGACTGTGTGACTGGATCTAGGAATTTACATTTACATTTCATGGTTTCGAACCATTACAGCTTTTATTTTCTCTAACTTACCTCCCATGAATTGAATTACTAGAAGACTTGGCATTTGATTTAGAAAAAATGTAAACTAACAACTTTGTGGTAGTTTTTTTAAACTGTCTGCAATGTTTTTCACTCTTCTCTCATCAAGAATTAGGATGCATGTTCCCTCTCCTTAAATCTAACCGCCATGGCTGGGTCTCTTAACCTCGGCACTGTTGATGTTTTGGGCCACAGAGTCTTTGCTGTATGGGTGCTGCCCTGTGCATTGCTGAATATTTAGCAGCATCCCTGGGCTGGAGCTGCCCAGTCCCAGTCGTGCAAACCAAAAGTATATTCAGACATTGCCGAACGTTCTCTGGGGGCAAATGCGGCCCTGGTTTGAGAACAACTGCAATGGCAGAAATAAGGTTATGGGACTTCTGAAGCCAGGCCATAAAAGGCCACGAAGAATTCTGGTTCTCTTGGGACACTCATTCTGGGAGAAGCCAACCATGATGGAAATCCAACTTCCCTGAAGCTGCCATTCTGGAGAGGCTATGTGTATACATTGTAGGTGACAACCCCAGCTGAGCCCAGGTGACCGCCCTGGCTGAGCCCTACCCAAAATCTTGGCCCCAAAATCTGTGAAATAAGAAGACTGTTGTTGTATTACCTAAGTTTGGTGTGGCATGTTAATCAGCAGTGGTAATTGAAACAGAATCACTGGAAAATGGGAGGAATATAGTTTACTACAGAAACAGGCTTTCCTTCAGTTCAGCATGTCACTTATCAGAGGAGTAGCAGGTACACAAGCACCCACAGCCTGAATTCTCCTCTCATTCATCTGGGCGTGCGCTCATGGTATGCTGAGAAAATAAGAATTGGCATCCCAAGTTTGTTCTAATCCTTTTTTTTTTTTCTCAAGAGAAAATATTTTAAAGATACAAGAGTTAAAGAAAACATCTGGTTTATGGGAAAATTATAAGAACATGCTTCTCCCTCCCCCTTCCACTCCCACAGGGGAGCATCAGCGATTCTCAGACCTTAGCAACGGAATCAATAACAACAGCTAACAAGATTACTCCCTGGAGAGGGCGGGCAGTGTCGGCTCTGACTTTATTAAGAACGAACAACGAACAACACGTGTGAAAGGATGGAGTCCTGCAAGGACGCAGGAATTGGGAGAATGCAGGAAGGAGGTCAAGGCAGCTCACAAATATGCTGAATTGAAGGAATTAGGATCACACCCCGAAATGGCAAGAAAATGAATGTTTGCTTTTTCTGGCTTATTATTTGCTTAGTGATACTTCAGCATTTCTGAAAGATAAATGCCTTGGCTGGGCTTCTATCCATCTCTCTGCTCTATTTAATTTTACAGAGAGGAATGCTCAGATGTTAACATATTTGTTCTCTTTTCACTTACGATTGACTTCATTTTCTACACAAAATGGAATGACCCACCAAGGTAAGATTTGAAGCCCAGAAATTACTCCATGTTTATCTGGCACGGATTCTGTGATAAGTTCTTGGCAGATTTTCATTATTTTACGAAACACCCCTGGGAGGTGTTTTGAAACCAAATGATTCATCCCCGTTCACCTTGCTCAGGAAGGTCAGGATATAAAATTTAGAACCTCAGACCTTCCACACCAGCCCATTTGCCCTTCAGTTTTCCACAGCTGAAGGCAAAGAAGCATCTCATACTGGGACTGGTCATTTACCTGTTTGCCCTGAGGTCCACCTCCTGGCCTTCCCTGGCCTTCCCCAAAGGGGCTGAGCCTGCCTGGCTGCCTGGCACTGGAGAGGTAGCAGCTGGGAGAAACTTCCCCAGATCTGTGCTTGAGCAGCATCACTCCTGCCTGGTCCCGACCCTCCCCTGCAACTCTAGCCCTGGATCCAATTTCAATCTAGCTCTGCTATGGCCTGTCCCCCTGCTGTACTTCCCACCCTAGGGCTAGTAACAGCTAATATTTCCAATGTTAAATTTCATCTAATAAACAACATGACACAGACTGCATTTTTCTCCCCGGATCCTGACTTCATACAGGGAGGATCTAGTTCCAAATGAAGCCCAGCTTGAGACCTAGATATTACATGTGATGATTTCATACATTTGTGTTTTTTCTTTAGAGTGTGTTGATTGACTTTACAGTCCAGGTCAGAAAGCTTTTAGAATAATATGATACAAAATTCTAGAAAAAGCAACACTAATTTGCATAGTGAAAGAAAGCCAACAGTGGATATCTTTGGCCATGAATGAGAGAGGTTAACTGCACAGGGGCAGGCAGGACCTTTTTCATGTGATAGAAGTATTCCAAATCATGAGTTTTGTGATGGCCACATAGGGGTATATATTTGTCAAAAGCCATCGAACTGTGTACATAGAATAGGGCATTTTATTGTATGCAAATTACACTAGGGCTCATAGCAGCTAATATTTACAAGATTTTGCCTCATCCTTTATTTCTATGGTATTTCCCTAATGATGATTCTTTCCTTCTACATTTATTCATACGAATACTGCTCTGCAGAAGAACTATCTCTTCTCCTGTATGTATATATTTATTTATTCCATTATTTATCTACATCAGTTTGGACTCATGGATGTTTATTCCCAAGTTAGAGTCCAATCTTGTTGTTACATTTCTGTTGCTCACACTTTTCCAGTTTGGCCATGAAGTGCTCCATTGGGTGGGCTCCTGTGTTCTTTTACCAAGACTCCCCTGACTTTTTGAGCATCCCCTTACTTTCTGGCACCACATGATGTTTGTGGCTCATTTTATATTTATTTTGGCCCAGCCCTGGAATTAGTCACTTCTCCCAGGAGCCCTGGTTCCTTTCATTTGAATACAGAATCTGGGTGTTAGCTGTTCTCATGGTTACTGGGGCATCATCGCTCTGACCTCCAAGCAGGCAGAACTAGTTACTTTATGCATGTATACTAATCCACACTTACGCACATATCTACATGGATTAGAGGAAAACTCTCGAATTCATACTGCTCTCTCTGGTTCTAATGTGATAACCATGTGGTTTATTTTAGGCTTCCCTTTTTCCTTATTTATAAATTCTTTTTCTAACACTAAGAAACCCTGACTCTCATTGTCAATGATCTATTCACTTTTTTGTTCAAGTCTAGTATAAACAGAAAGTAGTCTCACAATTGCTAGACTTAACCACTGTGTAAAAACAAACCCAAAACCTTTTACTAACTGGATTATAATTTTTACAGTTTTTGTTGTTAGCCTACAGTATCCAATCAAGGTACAGTTTTCCAAAGTTCCATGGATAGTTCTTTTTCTACCATACCCATCAGTGTGGTCATTATTTATTTGTAATACAGTTAGGTTCCTTTGCTAGTGTTTGTATTCCATTTTGAGTTACCCTCATATTCGGGGTGTGTTTAACTCTTTGTTTAATTTGGGGTTATGGGAAAGCTGTGTGAACAGTACTATGGTTCTGAGAGTCAGTTATATGGAAAGTTACATTCAAGGAAGTGCCCCCCTTTTCATGCCTGCTGCCCTATCCCCTCACCCCGTTACTCCTAACCCTTTCCCACAGACCCCTGGAGGTAATCAACCTCTTTAGTTTCTAGTTTCTCTCTGCTGACTTCCTTCTTCAGGAACAAAGAAAAATAGAGAATCATTATTAGGCAAATGATCAGATACTGGTATACTATATTCTTTTCTTAAATAAAATGTTAACACACTATGGGCAATTTTTGTGGGCTTTGCATTTTTTCACTTAAGAGTATGTCCTGGAAATCAACCCCATATTAGTTCGATGATATCTTCCTTACCTTACATCTTTTCCATAGCTGCATAGTACTCCATTATGGCACATCTGGTAAATACTTTTCTTTAACTTTCAGCTGCTGTGAAATTTACCTTTTTAGAGCTGGATATATTTGCATCTCTATAAATATTCTTAAGCTTTGTACTGGGGGCAGTTAAATGTCTTGGAAACAGTTTGGTCCTTTAGACTCTTGACTTCAAGTTTTGCTGGGCAGGGAGACTAAAGGCACAGCTGGGACCAGACCCCCTGGGCATCCACCCAATGCCCTGGGAATCATGAGGTTTTCCACTCTGGTGGGTGGGGACTGGCACCTCCCTAAACCTGCGTGGGAGCTGGAAACTCTTACCTCTAATTCTTCCTGTGGTTCTTTCCTGGGTTCTGGTAGTTTCCTCACAAGCACGCACTGACCAGTATTCTACTGTGTGCTCAGGGGAGCCCTCTGCAGGAATCCTGTGCTCTGTCTTTGTGTGGTCACCTCCTCTCCAGTACGCGGTCCCGAAGAGTCTGTCTGCCTCGGTTTTCCGAGTTGCCTATATCCATCCTCTCAACTCAGGGATTCACCAAGCTTCACCTGGGTTTCCTCTCCCTTCCCAAAGCCTGTAAACTCTCTCTTGGCAATAAGATGAAGCCATTGTATGGCTCACCTCCTTTGTTCCATCTCTCAGGAATCCTCGTCCTTCTTTATCTGATGTCTAATATCTTGAAAACTTTTGTTTCATATTTTGTCCATTTAAAAAAATTTTTTCAGGCAGAAGGTCAAATCTGGTTCCTGTTATTCCATCTTGGCTGAAACTGAATGCCTCTGCTATTAGAAATGGATTCGCTTTGTTTTTCAGTGTCAATTTCCAGTTGTTTATTTCTAATATATATAAATACATAAATATATAAAATATATTAATCTGTGAATTAACTTTTTATTTTGAAAACTTGCTAAATTCAGTTGTAGCAGCTTTTTTTTTGTAGATTTTTTTTGTAGATTTTGGGGGCTTTCTATACAGACCATATATTGTCTCTGAATAAAGACAATCTTCCTTATTCCTTTTGTTTATTTTTCTTGTCTTATCTATGATCTCTAGTACAATAAGGAATAGACATGGCGAGAGAAGATATCCTTGCCTTGTTCTTGATCTTAGAAAGAAGGCATTCAGCATTTTACTGTCAAGTACAATGTTATCTGTAGTTTCTTTTCTTAGATTTTCTTTATCAGGTTGAGCTTCTACTTGTAGTTTCCTGAGATTTTTCATGAGATAAACTTTGTTAAATAATTCTTATTTATCTTTTATGATAATCACTTGAGTTTTCTTTCTTTTTCAGTTAATTTGGTGATTTACACCAGTTGAACTTTTTATAATAGCTTTATTGAGATATAATTCACATACCATTAAAGTTCATCATTTTCAAGTATACAATTCAGTGGTACAACCATTACCAAAATCTAATTCTAAAACATTTTCCATTAATTGGTTTTGGAATGTTAATCCAACTTTGCATTCCTGAGAAAAATTCCCTCTGTCATGGTACATTATTCTATTTATAAATTAATTCAATATATTAATATTTTCTTAAGAGTATCTGAATTTCTGTTCATGAGGGAAAGTTTGTGGCTTTCTTTTCTTTTACTGTCTTTCCTGGATGTGGTATCTGAGTTATGCTGACCTTGTCAAGTGAGTTTGGAAGTGTTTTTTCCTCCTCTTTTTCTGAAAGAGTGTATGGAAATGATATAATTTTTAAAACTTTGAGAGAATTCAACAGTTAAGTAAGTCATCAGAGCCTGGAATTTCTTTGTGGGAATATTTTAATTACACATTCAATTTCTTTAATAAATCACAGGCTCTTCAGGTATCCAGTCTTTCTTGCGTCAGTTGTGATTATTTGTATTTTTTATTTAAAAAACTATTTATTTATTTATTTGGCTGTGTCAGGTCTTAGTGGTGGCATGTGGGATCTTCGTTGCAGCGTGCAGGATCTTTAGTTGCAGCATGTGGGATCTTTTAGGTGTGGCATGGGAGATCTAGTTCCCTGACCAGGGATCGAACCCTGGGCCCCCTGCATTGGGAGTGCAGAGTCTTAGCCATTAGACCACCAGGGAAGTCCCTATTTGTATTTTTTAAGGAATTTGTGTTTTTAGATTTTGGTTGTCAAATTTGTTGTCATAAAATAATTCCTAATTGTGTTAGTTATTGAATACTGTGTTTTAAAAAATTATCTCAAAACACGTTAGCTTTAAATAATAGCAATAATATATTATTTACACCTCTCGTGGCTTCTGTGGTCCAGGGATTCAGGAGTGGCATGGCTGGTTCTGGTTCAGGGTTTCACCAGGCTGTGGTTGGTTGTGGCTGGTGCAGCAGTCGCGTGATGGCACAGCTGGGCTTGGAGGATCTATTGCCCACAAGCTCTCCCTCAGGGCTGACCAGCTGGGGCTGGCTTTTGGTGGGAGGCTTCAGTTACTTTCCAGCTCAGCCTCTTCACAGGGTGGCTCGAGAGTTACCCAGCCTTGCATTTGGCTTCTCTTAAAGAAGTTCAAGGGACTAAGGAGGCAGCTCCAATGCCTTTTTTGGTCCAGCCTTGGAGGTCAAACACTGTCACTGGCACAGTCTGCTGTTGGTCACAGGGAAGCCTTGATTTCATATTTTGTTGTGTTTGTTTAAGGAGTGTTAGATTTTACTCTCAAAGGTAATTGAGTTACTTTAGAATCAGCTTGATCCTTTTGAAGTTTGTTTTCAAGTTTTTTAAAGTTGCTATGGTGAATCTGAAGCTAACATGTGGCCATTTCAATTTAAGTTAGTTAACATTAAATACAATGAAAAATTAACTTCCTCAGTCACACTAGCCATACTCTGAGTACTGGAAAGGCACATGTTGCTTGTGGCTACTGTATTGCATGACACAAATGCAAGGCATTTCCATAATTGCAGCGAGTTCTGTTGGATAGAGCTGACCTAAAGTAGCCTTTACTCTAGGACTAGTTTGGTCCTGTTACTACACCATCACCCTCACCCTTCTTGGGCATCTGTGGAACGCCCTGCACTCATTTAGGACTCTCCCCCACTGGCTCACACCTCTCCCAGCTCAGTTAGATCTCTGGAAATGGGTCAGGTGACAGACCTCCCATCTTTTTTGCCCAGTCTCATGGATTTCAGCCTATATATATATGGCTTGGAATTCAGCCACAGACTCCTGACCCTAATGTAGATCTGGAGCGATTTCTCTGCATAGCTTCCTCCTTTCTAGAATTCTGCTTCCAAATTCCAGCTGCCTCAGCCTCCCTGAACTCTGAGCTCTGTTTCCTTAGCTCAGCCCAAATGCCATGATACACTTGTATTTCCCTACTTTGCACTGTGGCCTGGAATGTGCTTTTAGGCAGAAAGTGGGGTGATTCTAGGGCTTCCGTCGTTAGTTCCCTTATCTCAGAAATCATGACCTGTTTTTTCCCGTTGCCCAATGTTTGAAAGAAGTTTCATGTATATTTTCCAGTTTTCTAGTTTTTATGGTGAACAGACAAGTCCAGCCCCACTTCCTCCATTGTGGTCAACAGCAAAAGTTTGTTCCCTTTTGAAGATTATGGTAAAATAATCTATTTATTTTATTTACTCTATTTTTAGATTTTTGGCATGCTGACATAATTTTACCTGGTTTATTTCTCAACTCTCATAGTGTGACTATATAAAAATACTACTATAGGGGCTTCCCTGGTGACGCAGTGGTTTAGAATCTGCCTGCTAATGCAGGGGACACGGGTTCGAGCCCTGGTCTGGGAGGATCCCACATGCCGCGGAGCAACTAAGCCCGTGAGCCACAACTACTGAGCCTGTGCATCTGGAGCCTGTGCTCTGCAATAAGAGAGGCCGCGATAGTGAGAGGCCCACGCACTGCGATGAAGAGTGGCCCCCGCTTGCCAGAACTAGAGAAAGCCCTCGCACAGAAACGAAGACCCAACACAGCAAAAATAAATAAATTAATTAATAAACTCCTACCCACAACGTCTAAAAAAAAATACTACTATATAAAAATATACTTAACGGTAATTGTTTTTGTTTTATTGGGGTAAAGGTTCTTTCATTTTGAGGACTTTTTAATGTGTGATTTTTTGTTTGTTTGTTTATTTAAGTTTTGGAATTTGGGACATGTTAACCTGTGCCAAAACTAATACATTTTAAAAGGAATTCAGTGAAATCTTTACCTTATGTGCTGGCCATTCATCCCCATCCACCAACCCCCAACCAAGTAACCACTGTTACTTTCTATAGGTACTTTATGTTTATTCAAGGCAACAAAAATATAGGGTCCTATTTTTCCTTTTTAAATAGAATATCTTAGAGACCTTTCTGTATCAGGCAATAATATGGGATGATAGGCAGAAACATTAAAATGTTTCTAAGAAAAGTGATTTTCAGTCATTTTTCTCCTAAGTTATCCAAGTCATCCCTAAAAGGGGAAAAATGGAACTTTAAAACTTGAAAGATTGTGATAAATTTAGGAAATAATGATAGCATCTTTTAAACTCAGAAGACCATGATAAGTTTGACAAATAGAATGTGTTCTCCCTTCCTCACTTGTGCTGTTGTTTTAAAATGCTGCCAGCTGCAGTGATCAGCCACTCAGCAAGGGCAGCAGGGCTCTAAAACAGAGGACAAGAGTGGATGACCTTTGGAAACCACAGATGTGACCCCTTTTCAGGTGGAAGCATATTTCAAATCAACCTGAACTATTCCCTATGGCATAGGAAGAGGCTATTGAGAAGTGTGGGATGAGGTGGTGAAGGGGGTTTACTGTGTTTAGGGAAAGTGATTGATTATCTAGGGTAGTTAAAATGCAGACACACAAACACACCATACTTTCATGAATTCAGCCTAAGCACAGAGGCATGATTGACACTCTAGGGTCCAGAGGCTCACTCTTTGATTGAGGTAATCAGGAGACCAGAATATGAGTAAAATAATGAAACCTTGTCTTCATGTAGATAATAAGTTTGAAGGAGGAATTAATTCTATATGATTAGTGTTGGGGTGAAGCAGAAAATTTCAGTAAGAGTAGAATCTATTAATTAATTATGGTGTATTCATACAATGGCACACTGTACAGCCACATACCACTATATGGACAAATATCTCAAACACCATGTTCAGTGAAAGAAAGCCAGACATGAAAGAACACAGATTTTTAAATTCCATTTATATGAAGTTCAAAAAATAAGTAAAACTAAATAAGGGTACTAGAAGTTAGGATCATGGCTTTCTGTGGGAAGAAAGATAGGTGTTTTGACTGAAATGCATAAGCAGTATTTTGGGGGTTATGGGTATATTCTTTTTCTGTATCTGGGTGGTGGTTACACAGGTGTTTGCTTTGAGAAATTCACTGTGTGATTCATTGAACGGCATAATTATGTTTTCTGTACTTTTCTGTATGTGCATTTTATTAACAGACTAACAAGAAAACTTAAAAAAATTGAGTGGTCAAAAATATTCTAACACTTAGTTTTTTTAATCAAAACATGTCTTTTTAATTAAAAATAATGTGTACAATTATCCTAGAGACAATGGGAAGCACTATTAACCACTCCACTAGAACTGTGAGGAATGTTCTACACATTCTTCCCTTAAAAAAGACATTCTGAACAGAATGCCAACTACAAATGGTTTCTGGCTATTGAGTAATTTCAGGTTAATTGTGTAATTTTATACATCTTTAGTGTTATAATGGGAAATCTGATGCCTTTCTCAGAGTAAAACAGTAAGAAATTTATTTAGGATCCTTAGGGGTTTTAGTTTTTGTTTACTGCCCTGTCTCTAGTGCTTAGAACAATGCCTAGAACATAACAGATGCTACGTAGATATCTGTTGGTGACTGGGAGAAATGTTTGGCTCTCTGAGAAGGTGATGATCTTATTAGGGTGTGGCCAACATTCTTATTTCATGTCTATTAAATGCAACAATAAGTCTTAGGCTATTTGGTATTTTTGTCTCTCTAGTTGCCTTGGGAACTGAGATGAGGCAGGAAAAATAATATGGCCAAAGGCAAGGGAGTGGGACAGCCTGGGAATGTGTGGGGAAGAGTGAGTAAGGGGCTCCCTTGGCTGAAGGGGGTGGGGGCGGAGTTAATGATGGACCAGGGTAGAAATCACGGAGTTGGGGTAAGACAGACGGGTGATATGGAACATCGACTATGACTACAGCCTTCCATCAGCTCCCCCGGCCTGCGTTTCATAGTACCACTTCGTAAGGCCACAGTGAAGGCCACTGAAATGATCTGGCCCCATGGCGGTGTCTATACAGTTTTCCCCAAACCTGCAAAGTTTTCTCTAAAAAGTATCTGCGTATCTAGAGAACATCAGTATATCTGGGGAAAGCAGGATCCAATTGCTATTGTGTGGCCAAGCATGAGGCCACACACGCTTGAAAGCATGGTCCAGTCATTTTTATTCAAAGTGGATCTCCTTTTCACGGGTTGTGGGCGCCCTGGAGCTTCAGCCTTAGCCTGGTCATTACTCCGTATGCCAAGGCTTTAGAGGCAGCCCGGCCCAGTGCTGGCTGGCTTGGCACAGCCTTCTCCGTGAGTCGCAGCAATGATCAAAAACAACACATAATCATACAGTGCCTCCTGGAATGCCTTGATTGTATGCAGCATAAGGAAATGAATTCTGTACGCTTAAGCAAAGGATTTTCAAAATGGAAAGCAAACAGTACAAGCTCACATGGTCTTGCTTCCATCGAGCAGTGCTGAACATGCAGTTACCTTTTGAACAATAGGTATTCGTGGATCAGGCAGCGGTGCTCTGAGACCACAGTCCTCTAATTAAATAAAAGGAGAATCAGTGTTTATCCTTGCAGGGCTTGTTGGTGGGATTAAAGGATTGTTCTGGAGCCCAACACACATAATGAGAGTCCTGGCTGCCTGCAGAGCCCACCTGCTGAGAGGACCCAAGCCCTGGGGCCAACTCAGTTTCACAAAGTGAGAGGATTAAGGCAGACCTTGACCATCACACTCCCTCTGGTGCAGCTCTCATCCTCGGGACCACTGTGTAGGCTCTACAGCTTGAGCGCTGGACAAAGGTTCCAGGCTGGGAGAGTGGGCGGGGGCAGAAATCCAATCCACCAGCTGGTGCCAAGTTGCACCCCTTGGTGCAGGGCTGTCTGTCAAAGGAGTGCCTTATGCTAATTCACTTAAATGTGCTCTCTGGACCCACAGGGGCCTGCTCATCTCTCCTGCCATTGTCCTCTGGGGTTAAGGACCCTCCCACTCTACCCTGGTCCTGGTGTCACAGCTTCTAATAGCCAGTTCCAGATCCTCTGAAGGATTCCCTGGAAGCTTGAGCCGAGCACCCGTCACTGATTAGCTCCTGCCTGAAACCTCCTTTGTCCTGCTCTTGGGACCTACTTCACTGTGAAGGTTCCACCCCCTGCACACATCCCCTTCCATGTATCGACCCTGGTTAAGTTGGATGTTGGTTTTCCATAGGTGCTGGATGTGTGCCATAATGTGAACATTTACCACAAAAATCTAACTCTCAGTGGTCAGCAAAGAAAAACAGCTTATTTTTCACTTGCTATTCCACTGACTACGTGTTAAGACTCAGGGTGGACACACTTCCTGTAGTGGAATATCTTGTGGTGCTAATTATGATTCGCATTTTAAAAATAATATACATATTTATATATAATGTGGTCCACTAAATGTAAGCCAGGTATCTCCTCTGGCATTTAACTAAAGAAAGAATGATTTTTTCCAAAGCTGAGGGAAAAAAATGGCAGGGGAGGGGCATCTGTTGACTATATACCATACTAGAAGTTTGGAGTGTTTTCTAATGTTGTTTTGACTGCATATGATTTTTTTGTCTTACAGTTTAGAGTCTACTCCTTGGTATAAAGCATGCATCTGTTGTAAATATTTCTAGGTTTTTACTGACCCATCCTTCCTGAAGGTTCTTATGCAGGCCATGCCCCTAATGGTTGTAGGTGTGATGTGGGTGGAGACTCAACACTCCCATCCTCCTCCCAGGACCCTCTGAGTTGCCAGTTGTTTGTGTGATGCAGCTCTGCTCAGCAGGGCATGGAGTGTGTGTAGGTTCCTTGTAAGATGCTGGGGGATGATTTCCTCAATGCACTTTCTTTAGGCTCAAGATTGTGGCCTCTGGAATGGGTCAAGCCAACCACAGAAGGTCAAGTAAGCCAGATAAGCAGAGAGTTGACTGCAGCAGGCCATGCATGGTGGTTAGCTAAAAGGAAGTCTAGTTTAGCCTAAGTTATTCTGGGAGCAAATAAATGACCAATCATAGAAAATCAGAGCTGGATTAAATTCAACAAACTAAATTGATAGTCTGTGAAATGTAATAGTTGAGTGCCTGCTGTATACCAGGTACTCTTCTAGCTTCCAGAAACTTGTCCTACCTTGTTGTTTTAAAAATAAGGACACTAAAGCCCAAAATGGCCAGAACTTACCCAGTTAGACTCAGGACATCAGTGTACAATTGAAGGCAAAGACTTTGTTTCCTAGAAAGATTTTTTTATACTTTTATCTGGAAACATCTTTTTATATTTCTTCAGTTCAGTATCATCAGGTGTTCTCCCTTAGCACCATTTTTTACCTTTTTCTTTCTTTTTTTTTTTTTTTTACAGAAGCTTTAGGTTCACAGCATAATGGAGAGGAAGGTACAGAGATTTCCCATATGCCTCCTGCCCTTACACATGCACAGCCCCTCCCCCACTAGGAACATCTCCCACCGGAGTGGTCCATGTGTTATCACTGATGAACCTACATTGACTCATCACTATCACCCGAGTCCACAGTCGACATGACGATTCACTCTTGGTGGTGTATTTACAATCTGTGGTCCTGAACAAATGTAAAATGGCATCTCTCCACCATTATGGTATCATGCAGATTTCTTCACAGCCCTGAAAATATTCTGTACTCTGCCCGTTCATCCTTCTCTCCTCCCTAGCCCTGGCAACCACTTATCTTTTTATTGTCTCCATAGTTTTCTAAAATGTCACGACCACATCTTTTTTAAAATTCTTAAGTAAGATAAAATGCTTCCAGTGTTTTGAAGGATATTCAAGTGACAGAATTCTTACTCCAGTTCACCAGAAATACAGCTTTCCTGCACCTTTAGAGCAGAGCTGTGCGAATAAGGTTTCAGGTTTAATGGCCAAAAATGGTGGAAAGTAATCAAAGAACATTTACGTGAGTTCTGGTACACCATGCTGCCTCATATGGAACTACTTTTTTCTTTCTTTGTTTTTTAAAACGCTATTCCTTAGGAGGCACTATTGAGGACATTTGTGATATACACAGTGTCATCAGTGGCTGTTTCAGAGCCCCCTCCTCATGCCTAGTGAGTCCTATCAGAAAGGAATCAAACTCCAGCTTCATGTCCCAAGATCCCCTAAGACACCCAAGGAAAATTCACTTTTAGACAGATTGGAGGGATGCTTGGTTCTCACAAAGTAGGTCAGCAGCTGAGTGGCAGAGAGGCTGCTTCCATAGCTGTGCAGAGGAGGTGTCCTGATGCCCTGGGGCCTGGGCTGGGTCCTCTCTTGGGAAAGCAGGCCCTGCACATGCTTGGCTCAGAGGCACATGTGCTGGGGCAGGCTGGCATGCTCTTCAGCTGCCACGAAAGGCCTGGGAAGTGGAGCCAAGAATAGTTAGATGCTGTTCCCCTGGGAGCCCAGGTCCCCAGAGAAGGCTATTCTGGGAGGGAATGCATAGTTGATAGCATCCAGGCAATGGGGGCCAGAGTGTTGGCTGACAAGATCCCAAGTGCCAGGGCAGGATATGTGTCCTATTTATCTAAGTATTCTCAGCGTCTCACCAAGCACCTAGTACAGTTAGGTTCTCAGTGGATGCTTTTTGAGTGAATGAATAAATAGAACTTAGTTAGTGTCCAAATAAAAGATATCCTCAAAATCTTTCTTCATACAGCGTTCTTAATATAGTCAGTCACAGAGATTACTTCTCTGCTCTAGCTGTCAGCAAAATCGGCCTATTATTAGCCTGGCTTTGTATGGTTTCACCTGGCCCAGAGTTGGCTCACTGCAAGCCTTTAACTCATGTCAGGAAACGTGCCCCTGGGACACACAGAAGGCTGCTCAGGGCTGTGGTTGCTGTGTGTGTGCACATGGGGTTTTTTTCCCATGTAGAATTTTAAAATTCAAAAAACGTGACTTGAATTAGAAACATAATAAATAATATTAGCTCTCTTTCTTGCCCTGTTGTATTTAAGGATGATGCTCTGGGATTATTTTCATCTGGGAATAGAGTTACTATATTGCTATTGGGGTTAAAGCCATGAAAGCTATTTTGTGTTTTTGTAGGTAATTCCACAAATAGATGACAGGGCATTAAGCATGGAAGCCTCTTCCAGTCGCTCACAGACTGCAGTTATATTTACAATCATGAGGTCATTTTTAGCTCACAGCTCTACAAAAAACAGGTGGCAGCTTGGCTGAACCCCTGCATTAGACCCCCTCAACCTCACTTCCAATGACTCTCATTCACTTGCTCTTTGTCAGTGGCTGACATTCCATTCAGACCATGGCGAGTCCCACTACTGGGGATCAAGCACCTCTTCTGCTGCCCTTGGCTGCCAGCACACAGCCAACCCCACCAGTCGCACACCTGGGATTTCTGTCTCCTCCTCCCATTTTTAGAAATAGGGTAGAACCACCACACCTTGGGGCATGAGTCTGGCATCATAAAGCCCGTCAAGGGGATCAGGTCATACAATCCAGAAGCATAGAGAGATTAATTTCCAATGAGGCAACCTTGGACCAATGGGAAAAAGTAGATCAAAGGGAGCACATCCCTCTCTTCGTCCTGTCCATGGTAACAAAGTTTCTTGTACAAACTGTTCTGAGACATCCCACCTGGCTGAGTGTTTGCACCTATTAAGTGGGATGCAATGCCCAGAAATGTTATGGAGTTCCCAGCAGTTGTTTCCTATGACTTCGTGTCTCACTTTCCTTTTTCTGTACTCTGGTTGCCCTAGGTTTGGACTTCCCTCATAATGCATTTAATCCTTTCCTCAGGCTCTATTCTCTGGGGAACCCGGCTAAGACATTATTAAGAAGATAAATACTAAAAATTTCCTAGTCCAACAAAATAAAAGTAAAAAGTCTACCATACAGGGATTCCACATTCCACCAGGGCCAGTCAGCTCGTGTAAACATATGAGCCAATGAGGAGGGGTGCCTACTGGGGACCAGGCTTCATCTAAAGAGCGGTTCAATCCAGCTTTGGCAATGACAGTGCCAAGCAGGAAAGTGGGCTCAGGAGTCCCAGATCTTTCTATTCTTCAAGACTAGTTGCCAATCTCAAATTCTGTGTGAATTTTCCTTAGTTTTAAATGTGGAAACTAATTTTTAAACTTTAAACTCCACGTAGGCTTAAGCCTGTGGGCTGGAAGTGGTCCACGCAACCTCTGGCTTATAGTCCAGTCAGGGAGAGACTGCATTGGAAGGGTTATAGAGTGTGGGAGGAGCAACCAAGGAGAACCGGGAGGGCATCACTGAGTAACAGGTGTGTCTCAGGTGTGGCCACTTTTCTGGGGAACTGGTCAGTGCCCCAGGAAGAAGAACAAAGCTCTCACCTGTCACATTTAGGGCTCTGTTCTATTTCTTAAACTGCAAGGAATTGGCCTATGATTTTTGGGAAAAGCATGTACTACAATTCCTGGGGTAGTGTTTATGATAGGGATCAAGACAGGAAATGACAGCTGACAGCTTCTTTCAGTCTCACACCCGGGTTTGCCTCTTCTTTGTGACATCCCTGGCAAGGAGGAGTCTTACTTGCTTGAAGACCTCTGCTCAAAACCCTCAAAGCCTTTGATTTCATGTTTACATTTGTATAAATGCGAATACTGCATTCAGCTTACATTTATTCCCTTAGCCTGACTTTATATTTATCCCCAGGTAATACATTCATACTTGTCCTATTCTACTGAGGAGTCCTTTACACTGAAAGCAGTTATTCTATCTCATAAAAACTTCCTTCTTTTAGGTTAAACCTGTCAGCTCCTTCAGCCACTCTTCCCAGGGCATTATTTCAAGTCTTTTCACTATTTTCTTAGTCTTGACTGAACATTTTCTGATTGCCTAAATCTTTTAGGACCTGGAACCATAAATTGAATAAACCTTATAGGAAAGACCTGATCAGTATAGAGTAAAATTAAATGATCAGTTTCCACATACAGGATACTAAATCTTGATTGATTTAGTCTAATATTGCCTTCGTTTTTCAGGTCTCTGGGCCCCACTGCAGATACGTGTTATACTCAACTGCACAGGAATTAATTGTATGCATTCTTTTGAATTTGTACATGTTTGTGAATTCATTTCAAACCTGCTCTGTTGTATATTTATAGCCATAGTTTTCCTTTGCTCCACTTTCATCATCGACTTATTTTTCTTTAGCGTACATATTTTGCAAGCTGCCTCAAATACTTTTGGAAATGAGATGGAGTATAAGGAAGTAATATAGAAGACACTATAACCAATCATTTTTATTTCTCAAACTTACAGAAAGCAATGTTATTTTCTCCAAACCAGCCTGAATTAAGGATTCACATTTCAGTATTCCTTTGGCAGCCTGTCAATTCATATTTGTTTACAGAAATGTGTCCCATGGAGATGTGTGCTGGGTAACATGTTTGTCATAATTCTGTGTGTGTGTGTGTGTATGTATATATACACACATATATGTGTATATATTTATATATAGGTCTATACATATTAAATGAACATACATTTATTGAACTAGTCTCTAATTTAGAATTCTCAGGATTTCCAACCATCATTTTCGTTGCTTTCGTGGGCGTTTATTGTCATCTGCTCCTGTCCCATTTTTCAGTTCTACAATTATATTTTCATGACTTAATTTTTTTTTAATTGAAAGAGTTGGTTAGAAACACTAATCTTTATTTTTTAATCTGTCAATTTCAATCAGTTCTTTTTTTTTTTTTAAAGATGTTGGGGGGTAGGAGTTTATTAATTAATTATTATTTTTTTTTTTGGCTGTGTTGGGTCTTCGTTTCTGTGCGAGGGCTTTCTCTAGTTGTGGCAAGCAGGGGCCACTCTTTATCGCAGTGCATGGGCCTCTCACTATCGCGGCCTCTCTTGTTGCGAGCACAGGCTCCAGACGCGCAGGCTCAGTAGTTGTGGCTCACGGGCCTAGTTGCTCCGCGGCATGTGGGATCCTCCCAGACCAGGGCTCTAACCCGTATACCCTGCATTAGCAGGCAGATTCTCAACCACTGTGCCACCAGGGAAGCCCCATGACTTAATTTTATCAGAAATCTCAAGAGCTCCGGCTTGCCTATATCAAATCATCTGGTTAATAACAAGGTTAACCCCAGCACCAAGGACATGGGCAGACTGTCTCCTGGACTTTAGATAGTACCAGGCACGGTTTGACCAGTGAAACAGAATCACTAGGAATGGTATAGTATAAACTATTTTTTCACTGAGATTTGACCATTCACAGTTAAGGGAGGTAAGACGTTATGTATGGGTATTGATTCTAACTCTGGCACAGGAGTCTGAAGTCAGCAGGGAAGACAGGCAAGAAGGAAAGATAGATGTGAAGTGGGAGAGAAAACAGACAAGCAAATCCAGGAGGAGGGGCTGGAAGCCCCATAAGCCTCTGTCTGGAAGCTTCCAACTTGATGCGAGTGGCCTGCAGGAGAAAGTGCCACTTCACAGGGTTGCTGAGCCTGCACCTGGCATGGGAGCTGGAACCTGAAGGAGGGCACCTGGGAGAGAGAAGGAGCTGAGTGCCTGGCTCCGCCCACACCCACCAGGTGAGTCCGGGGCAGCCATTACACAAGTGAGCCGTGATGGCGCCCAGGTGCCTGCACTGACCTTCAGAGCTTGCGAAGAGTATGGTTTGGTTTTTTTGTTTCCTTGTTTTTTGTTTTTTTGTTTTTTTGCGGTATGCGGGCCTCTCACTGTTGTGGCCCCTCCCGCTGCGGAGCACAGGCTCCGGACGCGCAGGCTCAGCGGCCATGGCTCACGGGCCCAGCCGCTCCATGGCACGTGGAATCTTCCCGGACCAGGGCACAAACCTGTGTCCCCTGCATCGGCAGGCGGACTCTCAACCACCGCCCCACCAGGGAAGCCCAAGAAGAGTATGGTTTAAGCCTAACTTGCAAATCCCACCATATATGTTTCTTATGGCCCAGGATAAGCTGGAATTATGCAGGGAAGGGAATCCTGATAAACAATGCTCCTGCTCAGCTAAATTGACACAGCAGCGATCTGCCATACAGATTATCCTCAAACTCGTTTTCCCCTGGAGACAATCTGAATTAATAGTTTTGTGGTTTTCCTTCCTGTCCTTGTCAGGTACCTCCGGCCCACTTCCCCGTTGTGTCCTGGGCAGGGCAGGTGTGACAGCCGATCCCCTGGCTTTGTGGTTTCAGGCTCAGAAGCAGATCATGCTCTGGGGGATGGAAAAGGACGCTGTGTGGGAATCACGGCCTTTCCCAGGTTCCGTTGTTTCTCCCCCGCCCTCCTCGGGGTCGGGGCTGCAGCATGGTTCTCATGGTGGTTCCCAAATAAACAGCCTACTTCCTGGCTTTCTGTGATCAGGGTGGCAGGGGGATGTGGCCACCTCTGCAGCAGCCTTCCTGTGCTGACAACACTGTTTGTTCTTCCCATCTCCCTGGGGAGAAGTCCTCTTATCTTTTCTGTGCAACATATTTGGGAAAAACATATTTTTCTCTCTTATAGGAATGGATTATTGTGTTTCTTGAGACTAAAAAGGAAAGCCTTTCTGGACCCGAACACTGACTTAAAAAATCATCTAAATTCCTCTTACATAGCAGGAGAAAGGGCTGTTTTAGTGGTGATGGGTGGTACATTTTGAATCACTCTGTGCATTCAAAATATTTTCTGTGTGTGTATGTGTGTGAAAGCGAAAGAGAGAATTTGAACTATTTTCCAAGCACCTGCCCTACGTTGATTGTTTTAAATAGCCTGGGAATTTGTAGGTATTGGTTGAGGTGTGCAGGGTTTTGATGATAAACTTTAATGGGCAGTTAAATGCAATTTAATTAAAAATTATCTCTGCACAGGAATTATTTGTGTGAGGGGGTCCTAGGCTCAGGCAATGACCTTTGTGAGAAAGAAGTTTACATATATATATATATATATATATATATATATATATATATATGCAATTGCAAGGAAATTTGTCATTAACTCTTTGTTTCAACTGTCTTTTTCAGGCATTTAGATGGCTTCCCATCTTCCCTTTCATTCATAACAGAGGGCAACAAAGAGCTGTGGGCATTTCCTCTCAATAATACAATTCTATATACAGGACTATGGGTCTCTTTTCCTTCCTTGATCTTTTCTGTGAGGCTAATGAAGGCTACAGAATTGTGGAGAGGGTGGAGCTGCTCTGTGTCTTTCACTGATTAGAATCATGTATTGTTTCTTTCCAAAAATTGCATTGTACAGTGAGGCTATGTGTACATTTTCACTTTTAAGACAAAGTTGGTGAACCACAATCAGTTGTGTGTGTGTGTGTTTTCAGTGTCTTATTGTCCATGAAAATATTTTCTGGTATTGATAGAATTATTTCCCATGCTGAAAGCATGAGGCTCTGTTTGGAATCAGAAATGAGTCCTCAAGAATTTGCTAAATTAGCTGGTGAGAGGGACATGCAATTACCAGGGTACCAAACAGAAAGAACTAACTGCAGCAAGTAAGAGTCAATACAATGATTTTTGGGAATTTCAAGAAAGGAGGAATTAATGCTCTGATTTTGGGGATTGGAGATTTATTGAGGTCAAGTTGAGTTGAACTGAGCCTTGAAGGATAAATAGAAAGGAGATAAGAGATGAAAAAACTGGTTTAGAGAAACATATTACCATTGACTGGACTGAGAGCTCTCATTTCATTTTTTATAGACATTTCATCATATTTTTCTTGTATTGGAACATGTTAGAACACTGCTTTGGGGTGTATTTATAAGCCAAGTTATATAGATCAGAGCGTAGGGTGATAATGATGTCCACGATCTATTACACAGAGCTATCGTTTACAACCAACCTGCAAAGAAGATACTGTTAATATATCTAATTGAAGTTTCAAGGGATCAGAAAATTTGCAAAAGACATCATGGTCAGTAGGTGATGAAACAGGATTAAAATGCTGGCAGTCTTAAGTCTGGAGACTGAACTCTTTTTAAAATTAAAAAAAAATTTATACAATTCTTAAAGGTTACTTTTCATTTACAGTTAGTACAAAATATTGGCTCTATTCCCCGTGTTGTACAATACATCCTTGAGCCTGTCTTACATCCAATAGTTTGTGCCTCCCACTCCCCCACCCCTATACTGCCCCTCCTGCCCCCCACCACTGGTAACCACTAGTTCTCTATATCTGTGAGTCACGTCTTGTACAATATGTTATATACACTAGCTTGTTGTATTTTTTAGATTCTGCATGTAAACGATATCATACAGTATTTATCTCTCTCTGACTTATTTCACTTAGCATAGTGCCCTCTAGGTCCATCCATGTTGCTGCAAATGGCAAAATTTCATCCTTTTTCATGGCTGAGTAATATTCCATTGTCTATATATTCCACATCTTCTTTATCCATTCATCTGTCGACAGACACTAACGTTGCTTCTGTGTCTTGGCTATTGTAAATAATGCTGCTATGTATAGACTGAACTCTTAAGTATGCTCCTCTCCTGCCTTAACAGAGCCTGCAATGACTGCCATTCCATTGCAGGTAGATCTGAAATTTGCTCTGGCCAAGCTATGGCTTCTCATTTATCCTCTAGAACACTCATGTTTCCTGGGTGTGGAATCGAGTGACTCACTTTATCGTCTCTCCTCCCTCCATGCTCCTCATCATCAACAGACCCCCTTTCTCCCCTCTTGCTACTACACCATAAGAACTTAATTCTTGCCCCAGCTCTTCACCTCAAGGCCTCCTGCTTTTTTATTTATCTGATTCACATTAGGAGTCATCTGAGATTAATATTCCAGTGGTTTTTAGTTCAAGTTTGATTTTCCAACTAACAGAAGCGTGAACTTTCTCAAGCCACAAGTCATAATGGACATGCTTCATGTGGCACCTGAGAATGATGTCTCAGGGTACATCCTGATCCCAGAAAGATCTCCTAAGATCCTATTTCAAAATAACATAACCTGCCTTTATAAACCTGTGTTTTCTAAAAGGTTAATTGAAACCGGCCATGGTCTCAATTATTAATTTCCTGGGACATGACATTTACTCATTTCATTGTGTGCCCTGGATCCTGAGTTACATTAAAAAAGAAAAGAGGAGCTTCCCTGGTGGCGCAGTGGTTGAGAGTCCACCTGCCGGTGCAGGGGACACGGGTTCGTGCCCTGGTCCAGGAGGATCCCACATGCCGTGGAGCGGCTGGGCCCGTGAGCCGTGGCTGCTGGGCCTGCGCGTCCGGAGCCTGTGCTCTGCAACGGGAGAGGCCACAACAGTGAGAGGCCCGCGTACCGCAAAAAAAAAAAAAGAAAGAAAAGAAAGGGACTAGTATCAAGCAATCCATGTCCAAACCCTGACTCAGCTACTCATTGGTGGGCTAACACCTTCAATATATAATTAGAATGTAGGTCAGTCTTACTCCAAAGCCTGTGTTCCTTCCACTAAACTGCAAACACGTTTCTTTGGAAGGACCACGCACTGTATTTTTTCAGAAGTTTCAAGGAGGAAAAGGGGGTTTCTCTTTCTGTTGAGAAAAAGCTTTGTTAGTGAGTCCAGGATGATCCAACTCCATCTAAACATAATGGACTGAGGCTTGAATACTTCTCTGTACAAAGTAGCATTGGCTGCATAACCTTGGCTGGTCATACATTTCACTTCCTTTGGCATAAGTCGTCTATTTTTCTTGCAGGTAAAAAGTTACTAGTATTAATACCATCTTGGACGAGCTAATGAGGTGCACTTGATCCCTCCCAGTGAGAACAGGGCCTAATCGCATTTGCAGGCAGCCACCTGCAGGCATAAATTGTCAGTTCAGCACTGCACACTGACAGTGTGAGGGGGTCAGCAGAGGTTCTAATACTGCTCGTTTGTCCCTGTGGACATGCAGTTCGGTTCAGAATGTTGAATATGTGTAGGGGTATGTGTGAACACTTGATTTTTATGTACAAGATGGGGATTGGGGAAGAATAGAAGACAGAGAAAGGCAGAGAAGGACAATCATCCTTACTGCAGCCTTGCCAGAACATTCAGAATCTTTGAATATATATCTTTAAAGCCATTACCAATGTACACTCCCACTATATATCCTAGTTCTAATCTCTTCCTTGGAGAAGTTTGGACCAAGTTAGACAGCTAAAGATTGCCGCAGGCTCACACAGGCCTGGACACGCCAGGGCTGGTCTAAGCAGTGTGCTTGCCTGTTTAGTTTCTTGGGAAGTCATTCAAAATGAAGCTAGTTTAGTAAATATGAAACGAGACTAAATAAAGAAACTGGTAAGATTATTCCTTTATTTGAATATCTTCCTGTGCTCTACCTTTTAAAAAAAATTGCCCCACTTTGTAAAAAAGAAAAAAGTGAACCTCCCTTGATTTTATTTTTATGAACTGAATTGTAATACTAGCTAGAAATTTTAGGAGATTTTTTGTTTGTTTTGTTTTTTGTTTGGTGTTTGGGGGAGGTGGCAAAACATCTTGGGGAAGAACAGAACTGGAATTATAAATGAGCAGGGTGAAATAATGGTGACCCAATTAGCTGAACACGTTAGAAGTGATCTATAACCCTAAGAATAGAAACTCATCTCCTATCAGAACTGGCTTACTTGTAAATAATAATTTAAAAAATTCTCTAGCAACCTGAAATTGGCACGAGAAGTTATTTACTACAATGCAAGAAGAAAGAGAGTCTGTTTCATAATTTTAGTTTGGTTTGATAGCAATTGAATTCTACTGGGTATCCAGGGAGGAGAAAGCATTTTATAAGGGCTCATTGCAGGAAATCAATACCATTCTTTTCTACCTTTGCCCTTTTCTTCCTTTCTTGGTCTACATTTTAATAACCTCCCGCTACCTAACAGTTCCGTCTTCTTGCTTTTGGCCAGATAGGCATCCTGCAGAACTCTGATGACAGTCCAAGGAAACCTCCTTCACCTGCCATGTAGGCTGGAACTTTCTGCAATTAAACAAAAACCCCTGGGTCTGTGGCTGACACTGCAGCTGTCTAGGCTGTGACACTGGGCAGAATATGCCCCCTTATTGATGGACACTTGAGTTATTTCTATTGTTGTTTGTACTTTAAAGCGCTTCAATCGAGGTGGCATGGTAGATATACATTTACATTAGTAGGGTTTATTCTACACCTTAGAATATGTGGCATTCTAAAGGCTTTTGCAATCTTATGTGAACAGGGAACAAGAATCCAATAAATCTAGATTGTATGCTTCAGAATGGAACTTTAGATTCTAAAAGATACATAGATAGATAGATAGACAGATAGACAGGCAAACAAGTAGAAAACAAAATGGTCTATGTACAGACACAGATTTCTGGGGTTCTTTGTTGCCTTATTCCTGCCAGGAAAACCTTATTGCATTTGTCCTGAGCAGACCTTTCCTGGGGTGAGCTGTCAGAGCACTTAGAACAGAGAGCTGGTGTTTCTTGAGTTTACTTGCTAGCTAATAAACTGTTGTCATACCTGTTTGGTAATAAATGTTTGTATGTGCAAAAAAACACTTGGTTTTAGACCTGTTTTCATTGCAATCTGGTCATGATAGTAGGGAAGAGAGGCCAATAGCCCTCACGTACCACCAACAAATGGAAGTTACTTTATTTACTAAAAAGGTAGGATGGTTGTGAATGACACAATTGACTTAACACAAAAACAATCTATTTCAGGAAATTTAACTGTAAAGCAGAATGATAAAGCAAGTGCCACTTTTCCAGTGACCTGAGCATCTTCCAATGGTGTGAGGTGAGAATTTTTATTTTTTAGCAAGGGTTTGTGGTTTATACTAATGGATGTACACTGAAATTCAATTTCCCCTTTCCGATTCAAAGGAATCCGATAGAGTCACGGTCAGTATGTATCCAGCGAGGCTCGCATCTTGCTGATGCTCTTATAGATCTGATCTTGTAGGTCTCAGACCTCTTTCCTGCTTCCAGGTACTTGTTTCTTCATTTCCTGCCTGAAGAAAATCTTGCGGGTTATTTGATCCTGCTATGTTTAGAACCATGCCCTTACAATGTTTTGTTTTGTTTTTTTGTTTGTTTGGTGGGTATTTTGCTTGCTTATTTTTACTGTGTCATTTCTTTGAACATTTAAGAACCAGGGGGATTGTAGGTTGAATGATATGGGGCTTCCCTGGCCCACCCCTTCCCTACCTTTCCTTCAAATGAAAGTTTGCCATTCATATGCCCTTACTGCCCAGTGAGCTCATTCAGGCCAAAAGTGGAGTTGGAATCTGAGGCCTGGATTTTTCTCTGACTCAGTTTCCTGTGTTCTGAAAGGAACTCCTTTTCCCTATATTAATTGTCATTCTTCTTTTGTTAAGACTTAAGTGGTGTGAAGGTAAATTCTCATGTTCTCTTCAAATGCCAACTGAGCCTTTTAAAATACTGGAAGCACTCCCAACCAATGGATTGTGTTCCAGCCATTTCCGAGCATCATTCACTGCTCTCATTTCACAGATGGCAAACACAAAAACACATCCTTTTGTACATAACACTCATAAATACTTTCCCAAGGTCAGGAATATTTGTGTCCGGAAAGCCTTATTTTACCAAAGAACAGGATGTTCTGATAAACTCAATATTCTGAGAATTATCATAGGTGCCTATCAAGGTTCCCACTGTGAAGCCTTCTACCCTCCCGAGAAAGAGGTAAACCCTTCATCTGTCCTCACTGCTTTCTAAACTGTCCTCATCCAAGGGATCCAAGTATTGGCTCGATGTTTCACAAATTGTGAGAGATGGAGATTTAAATTATAAGGGAAAAGAAGGAAGCTTTTATGAATGAGAATTTTCCAAATTGTTCCAGTGTATTCGTCATAGGGCTGTTTCTGCATTGAGCCTAGTTTTGTTTTGTTTTGTTTTTGCTTTTGACTTTCATCTTGACGTCAACTTCTGGGAGCTCTAGAATTTCTGGTTTTCATTACTGGCTGGACTCCTGTGCTAGTCAGGTTTTGGTTGGCCTCATTGTCATTATTATATTTTTTTGGGGGAGCAAGGTGTACTGCCTTGTTTCAGCCAGAATCTGATCCTGACCCAAAGAATTGATCTCTGGAGCCTGAGTCTAGGTCACTTTATTTGCATTTGTTTAACTAAGAGTGCTCTTACTTTGTGAGGCGTTAATAGATATTCTGTGAACAAAAAACAATGGCTTTTATTCTACTACAGTAATCTAAATATATATATATATATACACACACACACACACACACACACACATATATGAGAAAAATATTAAGCACATGTGTATGGTTATTATTACATAGTAATTTGACTTTCAAAATAATAAGAAAACCAGGAAGTTGCAAACAGTTGATGCAGTTATGACAGTATTATTCCATTACGCCCAGGAGAGACTGCCTGTAAAAGTGTGGATTTTCCATAATTCAGAATCTGGTTCAGATACCTGGTCTTTTCACCTCTCAAGAGTGACCCCTTAGTGGCTTTTAGACTCAGAAGACTCTAGCATGCAAGGGTCGAGCACCACAGACTTTGGAGTCAAACATATTCTTTCTTTGGTTTTTGTCCAGCTGAGGTCTCCAGAGCTGAAGGTATTCCTTACATATTTGAGATCTGGTTATTTCCTCTATAATCTTTTATAGAGGATCCAAATATCTACCTCATAACGTTGTAAAGATCTAAGAGTCTCATGTATATACACACACATATAGCAGGTAAGATGGAGTAAAAATGATAATTACGATTATCCTAAGAATGATTATAAAGCAGAGTTTATAGAAAGAGATATATTTGCTAAGAGGCTCAGATACTTGTAGCTCACAGAAGTCAAGTTATATTTAGAAACTTTCTTGTGCAAACCCAGAAGACGAGGAGAGACGGTCAAATCTAGTATGGAAATTTTAAATGAGCCAGATTATGACAACCTAATGTTCCCGTCTCAGGAGATAAACATAGCTTCCTCCAGGCCCACACAGGTGGATTTAGGGAGAAAGGCATCCGTAATCTGAGGTAAGCATCATCAGTAATTCCTTTCAGACCTCTCAGCACCCCTTCTCCCTGACACAGTCTTTAATTACTCTAAGACCTTCAGTCTGCGTTTAGGCATGCCTTCCTGGTCTTTGAATTATGCTCTCTCATTAAGATAGTGGTATATTTCTTTTTCAATCTATTTTTGGGGAAGAACAGCTCTGTTCGCTTGTATGTGTTAAGATAGTTGGGAGACTAGGGTTGGCAATTACATTTCCCGTTACATACCCAAACGTGCACTGACCTTGGGGTGGCTAAAAAGGTTCTAGTCACATCCACTGACACAGGGAGCAGCAGCATGGTTGATAAGTGAAGGACGGGTGAGGAGGGGGCAAGGCTCAGGGACAAATATTTGTTGACATTTGTTGACATTGCTTTAGACACAATAGCCAGGGCTCTTAAAGTAAAGGATTGTATATACCTGATCAATGTTTGTCGAAAGCTTTTTCTTACGGAAGTAGAAAGCAGAATACAAAACCTCTCCAGTTTTTAACTCCTGCCTCCTAATTCATCCATCATGAGCTTTCTTTGCACGTCCAGAAGCAGGCCAGCTCCTAGAAGCTGACTGACTGATTGAATGGTTGATTGATTGATTGATTTTTTTAATTAGTTCTTAAAAATTTTTTTTTAATTGACATGTAGTTGATTTACAGTATGGTGTAAGTCTCAGATGTACAGCACAGCGATTCAGGTATATATATACTCTAGAAGCTGATTTATTAAATGACCATTTTGCCAAAGGCAAGTGTGTTCAACGACCAATTTACCTAACTTACGTTTTAAAAAACTCGTTTCATTTTTGCATGGGTAACAGCATGCTAAGAATCTTCAGTACGTTTCTGCCCCCACTTCCTGTTACTGCCAGCTGGAGAGTGAGAGAATGAGGGGCAGAGATCCTAGAGATGGGGACACAAGGAAGATGTTTCCCATGGATAATTGCTGAATATGAAAATTGAGTATAAGCATGTATTATTATGCATGAGGAGATTATATTAATAAGAATTCTCCACATAGTCAATAGATATACATTCTGGAGTACTTTCTCGAATATCAGAAACTATTACAATTGTAATAGTTGCTTGCTTGCATGACCGATAATCATCTTGAAAAATGCATTGCTAAGACTGCTCCCTATTTGAGATCATAGTTTGTCATCACACTCTTCTCACCCTCTGTGGTGTCTCTCTCCTCTCCACCCCGCAGCTTCCCCTTTCAAGTCTCCTTTCTCTGCTCTTTCTTCAACCTCTTCCTCTCTTGGCCCTTTTGCTTCAGCTGGAACAGTAGGGGACTCTGACGGAAACAAATTAAACATTCCTTAAAATGCTGTAATGAGGACACGATCACAACCCACGAACCACAACGAAATAGTCGAAATAAGTAAATGTGATGAATCAGTGGTTTGGTGAATTGGCCTTTCCACTAAATGGCTTAAGGCAAATTGCCCACTCAGCGAACTGACTTCTGGAGAATTCACCTGACCCAGCGTGTTCTGGGAAGAGGTGGACCAGTGAAAACATGGAGCTCGGAAGAGATACATTTTTTGTATATAAATTGTTTTGGGGACCTGCAGTAAAATGTAGTTCTGTGCGAGCAACACTGACATGAATCAGCTGACCTGCAAGTGTAGGTTCCGTAATTCCATCCAAAACTGATGACTGAATGTGACTTCATGTCTGTAGGCTCACTGGGAATCTCATCAATTTTATTGAATTTAGAAAATTAGGAGAATGAGTTGGTTTATGTGATGTGTAAGACCAACATCCCTTTTAAAGTATTGATAGTTGGCAACAATGATTATTAAAGTGCCTGATTACTATGCCTGGCATATTTTTAAAATATGAGGCATCAAATGATTTTTGTTTAGTGGTCCTTGTTGAAATCCCAGTGCTATAGTTCAGCTTCAAAGAGTTACCATGTGTTAAGTGCTTTATTTTCTTTCTCTTATTTAATCATCACAGCAACCCTAGGAAGGGAACACTTTTATTACCCCCAGTTTACAAGGGAAGACTGAACTTAGTGAAGTCAATTTACCCATTGTCTTTCTGCTAGTAAGTGGGGATTCAGGATTTAAACTAAGTAGCATCACTTAATCTAGACCAGCATTGTCCAATAAAAATATAATGTGAGGGAGGACCTTCAAGAAGGCAGAGGAGTAAGATGTGGAGATCACCTTCCTTCCCACAAATACATCAAAAATACATATATCTGTGGAACAACTCCTACAGAACACCTACTGAACGCTGTCAGAAGACCTCAGACCTCCCAAAAGGCAAGAAACTCCTCACGTACCTGGGTAGGGCAAAAGAAAAAAGAATAAACAGAGACAAAAGAATAGGGATGGGGCCTGCACCTCTGGGAGGGAGCTGTGAAGGAGGGAAAGTTTCCACACACTAGGAAGCCCCTTCACTGGCAGAGATGGTGGGTGGTGGAGGGGGGAAGCTTCGGAGCCGCATAGGAGAGCGCAGCAACAGGGGTACAGAGAGCAAAGTGGAGAGATTCCCGCACAGAGCATTGGTGCCGACCAGCACTCACCAGCCCGAGAGGCTTGTCTGCTTACCCGCCGGGACGGGTGGAGACTGGGAGTTGAGGCTCAGGCTTCAGAGGTCAGATCCCAGGGAGAGGACTGGCGGCGTGAACACAGCCTGAAGGGGGCTAGTGCGCCACGGCTAGCCGGGAGGGAGTCTGGGAAAAAGTCTGGACCTACTTAAGAGGCAAGAGACCATTGTTTTGGGGTCCATGAGGAGAGGGGATTCAGAGCACCGCCTAAACAAGATCCAGAGATGGGCGCGAGCTGTGGCTATCAGTGTAGACACCAGAAACGGGCATGAGACACTAAGGCTTCTGCTGCCGCCACCAAGAAGCCTGTGTGCGAGCACAGGTCACTATCCACACCTTCCTTCCCGGGAGCCTGTGCAGCCCGCCACTGCCAGGGCCCCGTGATCCAGGGACAACTTCCCCGGGAGAACGCACGGTGCGCCTCAGGCTGGCGCACCGTCACGCTGGCCTCTGCCGCCACAGGCTCACCCCGCACTCAGTACCCCTCCCTCCCCCGGGCCTGAGTGATCCAGAGCCACTTAATCAGCTGCTCCTTTAACCCCGTCCTGTCTGAGCGAAGAACAGACGCCCTCAGGCGACCTACATGCAGAGGCGGGGCCAAATCCAAAACTGAGCCCCGGGAGCTGTGCGAACAAAGAAGAGAAAGGGAAATCTCTCCCTGCAGCCTCAGGAGCAGCGGATTAAATCTCCACAATCAACTTGATGTACCCTGCATCTGTGGAATACCTGAATAGACAACAAATCATCCCAAAATTGAGGCAATAGAATTTGGGAGCAACTGTAGACTTGGGGTTTGCTTTCAGCATCTAATTTGTTCTAGGCTTTATGTTTATCTTAGTTTAGTGTCTAGAGCTTATTATCATTGGTAGATTTGGTTATTGATTTGGTTGCTCTCTTCCTTTTTTTAAAAATATATATATATTTTTTCCTTTCTCTTTTTGTGAGTGTGTATGTGTATGCTGCTTTGTGTGATTTTGTCTGTATAGGTTTGCTTTTACCATTTGTCCTAGGGTTCTGTCTGTCCTTTTTTTTCTTTATTTAGTATAGTTTTTAGTGCATGTTATCGTTAGTGGATTTGTTTATTGGTTTGGTTTGGTTGCTCTCTTCTTTTTTTTAATTATTTTTTATTTTTAATAATTAAAATTTTTTTATTTTAAAAACTTTATTTTACTTTCTTTTTGATCTTTCTTTATTTTCTTTCCCTCCCTGTTCTTTTTTTTTCCACAAAGTTGTTAACATTCTTATCAGTCCAACTTCTCTTTCTGTACAACAACTTTTAACTTTTTTTTTTTTAAAGTCTTCATTTTCCTATCTTTGCTTTTCTTTTTTAACATCCTTATTGAAGTATAATTGCTTTACAATGGTGTGTTAGTTTTTGCTGTATAACAAAGTGACTCAGCTGTACATATACATACATCCCCATATCTCCTCCCTCTTACACCTCCCTCCCACATTGCCTAGCCCACGCCTCCAGGTGGACACAAAGCACCAAGCTGATCTCCCTCTGCTATGTGGCTGCTTCCAAGTACCTATCTATTTTATATTTGGTAGTGTATATATGTCCATGCCACTCTCTCACTTCGTCCGAGCTTACACTTCCCCCTCCCCATATCCTCAAGTCCATTCTCTCTGTCTGCATCTTTATTCCTATCCTGCCACTTGGTTTTTCAGAACACTTTTTTTTTTAGATTCCATATATATGTGTTAGCATATGGTGTTTCTTTTTCTCTTTCTGACTTACATCACTCTATATGTTAGTCTCTAGGTCCATCCACCTCACTACAAATAACTCAATTTTGTTTTTTTTTATGGCTGAGAAATATTCCATTGTATATATTTGACACATCTTCTTAATCCATTCATCTGTCAGTGGACACTTAGGTTGCTTCCATGTCCTGGCTATTGTAAATAGACCTGCAATGAACATAGTGGTACATGACTCTTTTTGAATGATGGTTTTCTCAGGGTATATGACCAGTAGTGGGGTTGCTGGGTCATACGGTAGTTCTATTTTTAGTTTTTTAAGGAACCTCCGTACTGTTCTCCACAGTGGCTGTATCAATTTACATTCCCACCAACAGTGCAAAAGGGTTCTCTTTTCTCCACACCCTCTCCAGCATTTATTCTTTATAGATTTTTTGATGGTGGCCATTCTAACTGGTGTGAGGTGATACCTCATTGTAGTTTTGATTTGAATTTCTCTAATGATTAGTGATGTTGAGTATCCTTTCATGTGTTTGTTGGCAATCTGTATATCTTCTTTGGAGAAATCTCTTTAGGTCTTCTGCCCATTTTTGGATTAGGTTGTTTATTTTTTTGATACTGAGCTGCATGAGCTGCTTATATATTTTGCAATGGGAGCTATGAACCTGCAGCCTGTGAACAGAGACCCCAAACACAGTAAGTTAAGCAAAATGAGAATACAGAAAAATACACAGCAGATGAAGGAGCAAGGTAAAAAACCCACCAGACCAAACGAAGAGGAAATAGGCAGTCTACCTGAAAAAGAATTCAGAGTAATCATAGTAAAGATGATCCGAAATCTTGGAACTAGATTGGAGAAAATAAAAGAAGGTTTAACAAGGACCTAGAAGAACGAAAGAGCAAACAAACAATGATGAACAACACAATAAATGAAATTAAAAATTCTCTAGAAGGAAGCAATAGCAGAATAACTGAGGCAGAAGAATGGATAAGTGACCTGGAAGATGAAATAGTGGAAATAACTACCACAGAGCAGAATAAAGGAAAAAGAATGAAAAGAATTGAGGACAGTCTCAGAGACCTCTGGGACAACATTAAATGCACTAATATTAGAATTATAAGAGTCCCAGAAGAAGAAGAGAAAAAAAAATGTGACTGAGAAAATATTTGAAGAGATTATAGTTGAAAACTTCCCTAATATGGGTAAGGAAATAGTCAATCAACTCCAGGAAGCACAGAGAGTCCCATACAGGATAAATCCAAGGAGAGACACATCAAGACACATATTAATCAAGCTATCAAAAATTAAAGACAAAAAATATTAAAAGCAGCAGGAGAAAGGCAACAATTAACAAACAAGGGAATTCCCATAAAGTTAACAGCTGATCTTTCAGCAGAAACTCTGCAAGCCAGAAGGGAGGGGCAGGACCTATTTAAAGTGCTGAAGGAGAAAAACTGACAACCAAGATTACTCTATCCAGCAATGATCTCATTCAGATTCAATGGAGAAATTTAAAAATGTACAGATAAGCAAAAGCTAAGAAAATTCAGCACCACCAAACCAGCTTTACAACAAATGCTAAAGGAACTTCTCTAGGCAGGAAACACAAGAGAAGGAAAACACTTACAATTACAAACCCAAAACAATTAAGAAAGTGGTAATAGGAACATACATATCGATAACTACCTGAAATGTAAATGGAATAAATGCTCCAACCAAAAGACATAGACTGGCTGAATGGATACAAAAACAAGACCCATACATATGCTGTCTACAAGACACCCACTTCAGACCTAGGGACACATACAGACTGAAAGTGAGGGGATGGAAAAAAATATTCCATGCAAATGGAAATCAAAAGAAAGCTGGAGTACCAATCCTCATATCAGACAGAATAGACTTTACAATAAAGACTATTACAAGACACAAAGAAGGACACTACATAATGATCAAGGGATCAATCCAAGAAGAAGACATAACAATTGTAAGTATTTTGGCACCCAAAATAGGAGCACCTCAGTACATAAGGCAAATGCTAACAGCCATAGAGGGGAAATCGACAGGAACACAATAATAGTAGGGGACTTTAACACCCCACTTTCAGCAATGGACAGATCTTCCAAATGAAAATAAATAAGGAAACACAAGCTTTAAATGATACATTAAACAAGATGGACTTAATTGATATTTATAGGGCATTCCATCCAAAAACAGCAGATTGCACTTTCTTCTCAAGTGTTCCCAGAACATTCTCCAGGATAGATCATATTTTGGGTCACAAATCAAGCCTTGGTAAATTTAGGAAAATTGAAATCGTATCCAGTATCCTTTCCGACCACAACGCTATGAGACTAGATATCAATTACAGGAAAAAATCTGTAAAAAATACAAACACATTGAGGTTAAACAATATACAACTAAATAACCGAGATATCACTGAAGAAATCAAAGAAGAAATCAAAAAATACCTACAAACAAATGACAATGAAAACACAACCCAAAACCTATGGGATGCAGCAAAAGCAATTCTAAGAGGGAAGTTTATAACAATACAGTCCTACCTCAAGACACAAGAAACATCTCAAATAAACAACCTAACCTTACACCTAAAGTAATTAGAGAAAGAAGAAGAACAACAACAACCAAAAACTGAAATCAGCAGAAGGAAAGAAAACATAAAGATCAGATCAGAAATAAATGAAAAAAAATGAAAGAAACAATAGCAAAGATCAATAAAACTAAAAGCTGGTTCTTTGAGAAGATAAACAAAGTTGATTAAACATTAGCCAGACTCATCAAGAAAAAAAGTAAGAAGACTCAAATCAAGAGAATTAGAAATGAAAAAGGAGAAATAATAACTGACACAGAAATACAAAGGATCATGAGAGATTACTACAAGCAACTATATGCCAATAAAATGGACAAGCTGGAAGAAATGGACAAATTCTTAGAAAAGCACAACCTTCCGAGGCTGAACCAGGAAGAAATAGAAAATATAAACAGACCAATCACAAGCACTGAAATTGAAACTGTGATTAAAAATCTTTCAACAAGGGGCTTCCCTGGTGGCGCAGTGGTTGAGAGTCCGCCTGCCGATGCAGGGGACATGGGTTCATGCCCCGGTCTGAGAAGATCACACATGCCGTGGAGCAGCTAGGCCCGTGAGCCATGGCTGCTGAGCCTGTGCGTCTGGAGCCTGTGCTCCACAACGGGAGAGGCCACAACAGTGAGAGGCCCGCGTACTGCAAACAAAACAAAACAAAACAAAATCTTCCAACAAACAAAGGCCCAGGACCAGATGCCTTCACAGTTGAATTCTATCAAACATTTAGAGAAGAGCTAACATCTATCCTTCTCAAACTCTTCCAAAATATAGCAGAGGGAGGAACACACTCCCAAACTCATTCTACAAGGCCACCATCACCCTGATACCAAAGCCAGAGAAAGATGCCACAAAAAAAGAAAAGTACAGGCCAATATCACTGATGAGCATAGATGCAGAAATCCTCAACAATATACCAGCAAACAGAATCCAACAGCACATTAATAGGATCATACGTCATGATCAAGTGGGGTTTATCCCAGGAATGCAAGGATTCTTCAATATATGCAAATCAATCAATGTGATAAACCATATTTACAAACTGAAGGAGAAAATCCATGTGATCATCTCAATAGATGCAGAAAAAGCTTTCGACAAATTCAACACCCATTTCTGATAAAAAAAAAAACCCTCCAGAAAGTAGGCATAGAAGGAACTTACCTCAACATAATAAAGGCCATATATGACATACCCACAGCCAACATCGTTCGCAATGGTGAAATACTGAAAACGTTTCCACTAACATCAGGAACAAGACAAGATTGCCCATTCTCACCACTATTATTCAACATAGTTTTGGAAGTTTTAGCCACAGCGTTCAGAGAAGAAAAAGAAGTAAAAGGAATCCAAATTGAAGAAGTAAAGCTCTCACTGTTGGCAGATGACATGATGCTATACATAGAGAATCCTGAAGACGTTACCAGAAAACTACTAGAGCTAGTCAATGAATTTGGTACGGTAGTAGGATACAAAATTAATGCACATAAATCTCTTGTATTCCTATACACTAATGATGAAAAATCTGAAAGAGAAATTAAGGAAACACTCCCATTTACCACCGCAACAAAAAGAATACAATACCTTGGAATAAACCTATCTAAGGAGGCAAAAGACCTGTATGCAGAAAACTATAAGACACTGATGAAGGAAATTAAAGATGATACAAACAGATGGAGAGATATACCAGGTTCTTCGACTGGAAGAATCAACATTGTGAAAATGATAATACTACCCAAAGCAATCTACAGAATCAGTGAAATCCCTATAAAACTACCAATGGCATTTTTCACAGAACTAGAACAAAAAATTTGTATGGAAACACAAAAGACCCTGAATAGCCAAAGCAATCTTGAGAAAGAAAAATGGAGCTGGAGAAATCAGGCTCCCTAACTTCAGACTGTACTACAAAGCTAAGTAATCAAGACAGTATGGTGCTGGCACAAAAACAGAAATATAGATCAATGGAACCAGATATAAAGCCCAGAGATAAACACACACACACATATGGTCACCTTATCATTGATAAAGGAGGCAAGACTATACAATGGAGAAAAGACAGCCTCTTAAATAAGTGGTGCTGGGAAAACTGGACAGCTACATGTAAAGGAAGAAATTAGAACACTCCCTAACACCAGGCACAAAAATAAGCTCAAAATGAATTAAAGATCTAAATGTAAGACCAGACACTATAAAACTCTTAGAGGAAAACCTAGGCAGAACACTCCATGACATAAACCACAGCAAAATCCTTTTTGACCCACCTCTTAGAGAAATGGAAATAAAAACGAAAATAAACAAATGGGACCTAATGAAACTTAAAAGCTTTTACACAGCAAAGGAAACCATAAACAAGATGAAAAGACAACCCTCAGAATGGGAGAAAATATTTGCAAATGAAGCAACTGACAAAGGATTAATCTCCAAAATATATAAGCAGCTCATGCAGCTCAACATCAAAAAACCAAACAACCTAATCCAAAAATGGGCAGAAGACCTAAATAGAGATTTCTCCAAAGAAGATATACAGATTGCCAACAAACACATGAAAGGATACTCAACATCACTAATCATTAGAGAAATGCAAATCAAAACTACAGTGAGGTATCACCTTACACCGGTTAGAATGGCCACCATCAAAAAAGTCTATAAAGAATAAATGCTGGAGAGGGTGTGGAGAAAAGAGAACCCTTTTGCACTGTTGGTGGGAATGTAAATTGATACAGCCACTGTGGAGAACAGTATGGAGGTTCCTTAAAAAACAAAAAATAGAACTACCATATGACCCAGCAATCCCACTCTTGGGCGTATACCCTGAGAAAACCATCATTCAAAAAAGAGTCATGTACCACAGTGTTCACTGCAGGTCTATTTACAATAGTCAGGACATGGAAGCAACCTAAGTGTCCATTGACAGATGAATGGATGAAGAAGATGTGGCACATATATACAATGGAATATTACTCAGCCATAAAAGGAAACGAAATTGAGTTATTTGTAGTAAGGTGGATGGACCTAGAAACTGTCATACAGAATGTAGTAAGTCAGAAAGAGAAAAACGAATACTGTATGCTAACATATATGGAATTTTAAAAAAAAGAAATTGTTCTGAAGTACCTAGGGGCAGGACTGGAATAGAGACGTAGATGTAGAGAACAGACTTGAGGACACAGGGAGGGGGAAGGATAAGCGGGACGAAGTGAGATTGGCATGGAGATATATACACTACCAAATGTAAAACAGATAGCTACTGTGAAGCAGCCGCATAGCACAGGGAGATCAGCTCGGTGCTTTGTGTCCACCTAGTGGGGCTGGATAGGGAGTGTGGGTGGGAAACGCAAGAGAGACTAGATATGGGGATGTATGTATATGTATAGCTGAGTCACTTTGTTATACAGCAGAAACTAACACACCATTGTAAAGCAATTATACTCCAATAAAGATGTTAAAAAAATAATGTGAGCAGTTTAAAATTTTCTACTGACCATATTTTAAAATTAAAAGGAAATAGGTGAAATTAATTTAATTTTAATAGTATATCTTATTTAATCCAGTATAACAAAATACTATAATTTCAATATGAAATCTATGTAAAATATTAATGAGATATTTTGTATTTTTCTTCTTACTAAATCACTGAAATCCACTATGTATTTTATACGTACTACACAGTACATCTCAGTTCAGGAAAGCTACATTTCAAGTGCCCAAGAGCCATACATGGTAATTGCCTATTTTATTGGATGGTGCGCTTCTCAAAGAGTGGTCCATGGACCAGCAGCATAACTATTCCCTGCAACTTTGTTAGAAATTCAGGCTCTCAGACCCACCCCATTTCTACTGAATCAGAATATTCATTGTAACTAGATGCATAGGGGAATCACATGCACATTAAAATTTGAAAAGCACTGCTCAAGAGTCCATGTTCTTCACCATTTTACTGCTCCTGGTCCAGGGTGCCCATTTGCTGTCTCACTGCAGGAAACTGGTATTGACGCCTGTTACATGGCAGCCCTCTGTGAGGTGACACTGATGGCAATACTACATTGTGAAGAGTTCACACTTTAGGATGAAGTAGGTGACTAACTGTAATATCTTATGATTGCGCACATACTTGACCAAAATCAGCCTTAATGTCTGCATCTGTAACATGGAGTTGACAGCTGTATAAATTGCCTATTAAATATTCTTCCCTTCCTTGGTTACAGACTCCGAACGTTTAGGTGAGGACATTGTCTCCAGAAATATATGTGATGCTTGGTCTTCTTGTGATTAAGTTCTCACCAATGAGAGGTTAGACTAAGTGTTCTTTCTAACTTCTGGAAAGAATTATTAAAGTTTCAGATACAGTTGGGTGTTATATCCCTTTCTTTTCTTCTGTTTTAGCCTGAAGTACGAACATGATAGCTGGAACCCTAGCAGGCACCCTGAACCATGAGGTGATCTTAAGAATGGAAGTCACACACTAGGATGGCAAAGCAGAAAGACAGAATATTCCCAGATTCCTGGCTACAGTAAAGCCTCCATACAAGCCTAACTGCTTTCTTTGTATTTCTTCTTTGAGTTGTACAGATAAAAAAAGTTACTATATATATGAAGCCTTAGTAGGCACTAAATAAATGTTGTGGTTTTTTATTATAGATATCAGAGACATGGCACTGGCCCTCAAGGAACTTAAAATAGAGTGTAGACAATAAAGGAAATAAAAATGTATAATAAACATTTATCTGGCATGCTGTGAATTATTTCTTGCCTTGGGCATACACATAACAAGTGCACATCTTCTGACCTAAAATTCATAATAGTATAATGCTGTAGCTAATGCTAAATATATTTATGTCTAGGTGAGACTGCTTCCTTGAATTGGTAATGAGATGTCACCAGTGACAATGATGCTTCTTAGTTAAATCTGTCTCTGTTGAGTTGCTTTAAAGTTTTTATGTAGTGTCTGCTACCTTTAAAACACTGCCAAGATCTTAAGACTTCGGAATCACTCACTCGGGATTGTTTCTGGTCATTTAGGAGGAACATCAATATATATGTATATATATCTATATCTGTCTATATCTATCTATCTATCTATCTATCTATCTATCTATCTATCTATATTTTTTAATGGTGTTTGGCCATAGAACAAGCATGCAGAGATTTTACTCAGGTATACATGTCATTGAGTTGTTTATTTTGAGATGAAGGATAGAACTGGGAAGAAATCAACATTTGCATTTATAAAAAATGTTTTAAAAGGTTTTTAGGTCATGAAGGAACAATATATTAAGCTTATCCAACCATGTTGTATAATGGATGAGGAAACCGAGCTCCACAGATGAAAAAGGGCTTATTTGTGTCCATGGCAAGCTGCTTACAAGGAGTGGAGCTGGCAGTAAGACACAGTATATTGGTCCCTAGAGCAACGTGCCTTCCAGTGCACTAGACTCTACATACAAGCACACGTGCATACATACATGCATGCGGTGGTGATGATTATTTTAAATGAAGGCTGTGAATTACAGTATAACAATGTGCTTTCACCAGCATGATCTCATGGAGCTCTTTCAAGAATCCTGTGACATAGACATTATTTCCTCATTCTACAAATAAGGAAACTAAGATATAGGTCATCTGAATGTACATTTATTATTTCAAGCATAAAATACTACAATAATTAACAATGTTTTTTTGAAATTGTTAATGTTGTATAACAAATATTAAGAGCCTTTAAATAATTAAGTGAAGGGGAAGCGATTGACAGAAAATACGAAGAATGTTTTAGCAAGATAACATAGAAAGAATATTATATTCTTGTATCAACATATATTTACAGAAGTTAAATAATAATACAAGGCAGAAAAATACAGTTTAAATTATGTCATACTTCTAATCCTTATAGGATTATTTGGCATACTAGTATTCTCAACATAAAACAAGATAGCTTTTAAGAACTATGTTTAATTTTCACTTATTTAATTACACTGAAGCCATGAATCTGTCAAGAAAAGGTCCCATTAGGAATTCTTCCCATTTTGTGAGAATGAGTCAAAAGAAGAATGTCAACTTTCCCAACTTTGTATAGAATGGAAAATCAGAAAAAATGTCAGGCAATTGTCCTTGTCAATGGAACAAACAGGATGGCTCTGAATGATTCAGGCATCACAGCATTCAATTTTTTCACACTCTCAGCTGTGTTGTTTGGAAAGTAATTATAACAATGGGAAATATATCAGATTTACTGGCTGTGAGCAGAAAAATAGTCACCATTTTCCTTATTCTCTTTAAGCCATAGAAAAGCTCCATGACATACTAGAAATGTTGAAACTTCTTGTCTGCACTTTTATAAACTGCTCAAACAAGATGGAATAGCAACTACTGCATGTTTAAAACAAAAACTGCTTGAAATAAAGAAAACCTTAATACTGAACTTGGGAAATAAAAAAACAAATTAACAACAGATGACTGCTTGACAAGAGCGAGTTTATTGATCAGAATCTACTAAAGAATAAAACCAACTCATGTTTCCTCAGAGTGGAAGCATTTCTTATGTGTATCACATAAGAATAAAGAAAAGTCACTCTTGGGCTTCCCCGGTGGTGCAGTGGTTGAGGGTCCGCCTGCCGCTGCAGGGGACACGGGTTCGTGCCCCGGTCTGGGAAGATGCCACATGCCGCGGAGCGGCTGGGACCGTGAGCCATGGCCGCTGAGCCTGTGCTCCACAACAGGAGAGGCTGCAACAGTGAGAGGCCCGCGTACCGCAAAAAAAAAAAAAAAAAAAAAAATAGAAAAGTCACTCCATTTTTCTGTTGAAAGAACGACTTCATGGAGAACAAGTATAGTTTTTACCAAGCAATATGGTGGGCTTGACTCCATCACCTCTCTGAAATCACAGAAGCTTCCGGCCAGCTTTCATCCCTTCATCCTCACAAAGCTACCCCTTATCATCATCTATGTATTGACCTGTCCAATTAGTTATTCTGCATGGGAATAAACTTATTTCTGATTGAGCAACAGTAATTATTTTAGCTCATTAGGAAGGGGCACTGGGAAATTTTAAAGCAGGCAACAGTGTTATTTGCATAAATAGGTTCTTACCATAAACGATGTTTCCACAAGTGTCCAGAAATGCCCTGCACCTATTTCTTCACGGACACTGCTTCTGAGAAGCTTCACAAGACAACAGAGACCCCCAGGAAAGTCAGTTACCTGAAGTTCTCATTTTTAGTCAAATGAAAAGAATTTCTTCTTCTTAAACATCCTGAATTTTAGCAAATTTCAACTGGTTACAGTTGAACCCTTCCCTTTCAGAATGAGCAAGAACAGAAAAGCAAGGAACGGGGTGTCCACAGGGATATATGGTGAAACATGTCAGATTTTGAATTCTTAGACATTTGGGTCCAGAATCCTAGCTCTGCTACTTCAGGGCTGTGCGACTTTAAAACTCTCTAAACCTCAGTTTTCTCTTCTATAAAATGGGAATAGTAATAGAATCTACTAAGATTATTATGAGGATTAAATAAACTATTCTTTACAAAATGTTTTTCCAGTTAGTTATTACTGCATGACACACACCTCAATACTCATGGCTTAAAATGAAAACAAACTGGGCTTCCCTGGTGGCGCAGTGGTTGAGAGTCCACCTGCCGATGCAAGGGACATGGGTTCGTGCCCCACTCCGGGAGGATCCCACATGCCACGGAGCGGCTGGGCAAGTGAGCCTGTGCGTCCAGAGCCTGTGCTCCACAACAGGAGAGGCCACAACAGTGAGAGGCCCGCGTACCGCAAAAAAATGAAAACCAACTATTATTTATCCAGTGTCTGTGGGTGGCTTGACACTGCTGTGCCTGTCACTTGGTTCACTCACATCTCTGCAGTCAGATGTGGGTTGGCTGGTCTAGGACGGTCTCCCCACAGGCCTGGGAATTTACCAGATGTTGGTTGGTGTTAAGGTAACTCAGGTAATGAGGCCACATTCTCTCACTTTCCAAGTGTCTAGTTCAGGCTTGCACTCAGAGCAGAGACAGAGGTCCAAGAGGCAAAGTGAATATATTCAAGGCTTCTTGAAGCCTAGGCTTGAAAATGGCCCATCATTACTTATACCATATTCTTTTAGCTGAAGCAAATAACATGACCAAGTTCAATATCAATGGAGCAGGAAGTAGGAAGTAGGAAGTTCTGCCTCCATGAGAGGAACTGCAAAGTCACATGGCAAGGATCATGGAAACCTGGAGGTGTGAACAGCTGTGACTGTTTATGCAACCTACCACCATGGACCAACAATGGATCAACAGTGGACCAACAATGGACTACCGTGGACCAACTATGCACATGGTAAGCATCCAATAAGAGATGACCCATATTTTTATCGTGGAGTAGGCTGGAGGGATGGGGGAGAGGAGAGTGGCCCATGAGGTGGGATGCTGACTCTGGAATGAGGGGGCAGTTGAGGAAACATGGTGGAGTCCTGATTTTTTAGGGGATGCTCTGAGCTCTGAGGGGTTACTGAACACTGGCTTCCCCTGTGTCTCTGACCAATTAAGGTCACCAAAGAGGTTGTTTTTATCATTCTTTTCAACTACAGGGCATTGTTCATATATCAAGAAATCATCAACTTCTCACTTTGCAGCTGAGCAGAGAATGAATATTCCCATATTCCCTGAGGAGCCTTCTTTGTCACAGTGGCAAAGTAATTCATCCACCCAAGGTCACTGGTAAATTGAAATCTGAGCCAGGACTTTGCAGGAGTTACTAAGTGTTTTGACAAGGTGGGATGAGACAGGTTAATAGAAAAAGTCACTTAGAAAGGGGATATTTTTTATTCACACTTTGCTGGGAACCTTACATGAAGATTGATAGTAAGTTAGAAAAATTGCAGAGGAAAAGAGAGAAGCATTACTGAATGTAAGGAGTATGATTTGGTTTTAAAACACCTCATAAGCTACCAATGGGAGCTACTGAAAAGGCCAGAGGGCAGTGGAGTGGAATTGAAAAAATGGAAGAGTTATTTTAGGAAAAGGGAAACAGGGACAAAAATCTGGGCTAGGAGAATTCATTACAAACATGTCAGTCATTATAAATGAAGAGAAATATTGCAGTCTTCCACCAGCCAAGCCCAAAGCAGGCTTATCTTTAACTTCTGGTCACACACACATAAGGGACGTGCCCAGCTTTATCTTTTAAGGCCAAACAGACCCTTCCTCTCTCCATCATATCCCTTAAAGGCTTATTTTACGGACCTTTATTTTCTTGCCCATAATTATATTGTATTTAACAAGGCAGAGGAGGGTCCCTTTTTAGAAACAGGTCAAAATCTTGGGAATACAAACCCAAAGCACAGGTAATACAAATGGTGAACAGATCTCTATGGCCATTTATGACCTGAAAGCTTAGGTTAAAAATCGTTAGCAACACCTAGAAACAAAAAGCTGTGGGGAGCCTGATTCTGGGTGGTGGTGGACAGTCAGAGAAAGGAAATCTTCTACATCCTGTCCATTCAGGGGCAGTGTATCGGAGCCCTTCAGCACGTGAGAAATGAAAAAGGGGCCTGGCTGTGGAAAGGGACAGGATTCAGTGGCTTACAGGTGTGTCCTGACATCTTGAAACCTTTAGAAAAGGGGCTACTGGAACCAACAGTTTATTCCCTATGGTTTTAGATGACTAAACCATTCTACCTGCAATGCCAAGCTGACTGATTACACAGAAGTAGCAATGATGGGTGATATAACTCTGATTATTAGGGAAATTTTTTAATTTACTAGTCTCATAAACACTTCTCCTACTTGTTGCTTTTCTGGATGAGAAGAAATGCTTCAAAATTAAAATAGAGCTTTCCTCACCCAGTGAAGGGTTTACCATGGCCGGGTCATAAGGGCAAGTGTCAACAGAGTGAGCAAGGGACAAAGGATGAACACAGCTGGTGCCCTAGCTCTGATTCTAATGATTTACTCAGCATTTGAAACATCCAGCTCTCTGTTCAAATATTTTTTCCAATTCCTGGTTGCTTTCAGGCCTTTAATAGGTCTGAATAAATCTGTAAGTACTGAAAATTTGTCAACAAAAAGTCAACTTTATTTTTGCTCAAGCAAAGTATTGCAATCTCATCAGCAGTTTAAGAGAGTTTGCCTCTCAATTTAATTAGAGGATCCCTCTTTAATTACGTGATAAAATCAGTTGCTGAGATGGTCCTATTGTCAACTCAGCAAAGTACCAGAGACAGTTGTTTCATCCTTTCTTCTGAATTCTTCAGGTGTGTTTTGCATATTTAATTGCTTAGGACGGTAATTCAAAATTAAGATTATAGACAGGATACTTGGGCATTTGAACCTTCTTATACCAATGAACACAAAATGAACCCTGCAAACAAGCAACATATATAATGCATCACCACACTGCACTTCCAGCAGGAATACGTTCCTTCCCTGAGTGCATCCTGGATTCACTGCTCTGGGGCTGTGCTTCTTCTCTTCAAGCTTGGAGACCCTTCCCAGTACCCTCCATCTGCTAATCCTATTTTACCTTCTAGAGGAGCAGGAGTGCAGCATTGCTTTCTCTAGTGCTTATTTCCTGACCACTTTTCTTCCCCACATGAGCTGAGTTAGATCCCTCTAAGGTTCCCCAGCACCTGAGACACATTTCTATCTCACTATTTCCTAAGCTGTGTCCTCTGCAAATATTTAGCCATCTGTTTCCTGGCACACTCCCTAAGGACGGAAATAAATCAACCTTGTATATAAAATCCTACTGCATAGTGGGCCCTGAATTAGTGTGCTCAGTGAGTGAAAAAATGATGACTGGATCCCTGGGATGACCACTTCCTACCTTGTCAAAGCTCTTTGAACTCAAACTCCCTTTTCTTCATCACAAAATGATGAATCCATGTCTTTGGTGCCCTCTCCCCAAGCCACATTTTAATTTTTAAAAAATATTTTAAGTGATATTTGAGAGAGTTCATAAATGTCCAGAAATAATTTCAAAGGCTATCAGTTTATGGAAAAATAAAAGGTTTATGGTACTGCTTCGATTTTGAACTTTTCTATGGGGAAATACATTGCATTCATACTCATCCTATTGTCCTCACCTGATCACTTTATAGTGTTCCTTCTCTTAACAAGGCAGCCTTTTATGTCCATCATAGCAGATAATTTTTAGTTCTTTAAATTCCAATGTAAACTTAAGATTTTAAATATGGGGGATTTTCAGGGGTTTTTTTTTGTCATGTTTACAATTTACAGAAATATAAGGTAGCTTCAATCTTCAATACAATCTCACTTTGATCTTTCAGGTATCATAGAACATGGAACGTCCAAGAAAATATAACTCACCAAACTTGAGATTTGCCTTTCTCTTGATACATAAGACACAGTTTTTGTTGGTTGGAGTTGACCAGAAATCACTTACAGTAATTTGTTCATGGTCTAAAATCTTTGAGTAGACAGTGAGAGTGATAATTCATAGTGAATAAATCCAGCCAAGACATATTTTACTCTCAGCAAGTGCCTCAAGCCAGTTTGAGGACGTGGCCTGTCTCAGAATGTCCCAGGCACAGTTAGATCCCCGCCTTCCTGCATTCTGAAGCCCAGGTGTGGTCCAGGGATATTCAGGACATACAATTCGGTTGTTTTTACACTGAAATAACAAACATGTCACTTGAGAACGTGTTCTCCAGAACTAGGATCATTCATGAGGAAGTTCTGAGATGATTTCATGGCCTTTGTTAAAATAGGAAGTGATGATTTCTTTAAAGAGTAAGAAAAAAAAAAAAACCTTGAGGCAGAGTATTGGGTTGAAACTTAGAACCTGTACAGTTACCATGGGGTAGGAATTTGAAATCTGGAAATGCTGTCTGCTGTTGCCAAGATGTTTGAAAGAGAAGTCCATGCTTTTTCTGTGCCCTCAAAAATGCAATTCTAGTGCCAGGTCTCCTGAAAAGTCTCCAGTAGAATTTGTCATGTACTCCTATGGACTCCTGGAGCCCTGATAGTAAGAACAAACCCTGCTTGATGCAGATGTTCTTCTAAGCTTCTTACATGTATTACCTCATTTAATCATCAAAGCAGTCCTTTGAGGTAGATATAGTATTATCATCATCCTTATTTTTCAGATGAGGAAACTGAGGCGCAGAGAGGGTAAGTCACTTGTCCAAGGTCACACAACTAGTAAGTGATACAATAGGACCAAACCCAGGAACTGTGGCCCCAGAACACCTGTTCTTACCCACCATGTTATGCTGCTTCCCATTCCAACACATGCCTCTACCAGAGTGCTGAATCTGCTAGATTATAGTTCAGGTCTGTGGCTATCTCCTTTGCTATCTGCAAAGACTTTATCCTGCTAATTCCTATATTCCAAATGCCAACAAAATACTGCCCCTTATTGGCCACATAAGGAGCTGTTGAATTAATAAATGCCCTTTTTGTTGATTAAATTTTTTGAATCATCAGTAAGACTTAAATACAGGTACAATAAAAGAAATTAGGAAAAAATGAATAAAACATTAGTGTGCAACAGAGAACAGCATATGCAAAGGCCCTGTGGCAGAAAGGAGCAAGAAGAAAGGAGTAAAAGGAGCATTCAGATTAACCTTGGAATTTCACTGGCTCTGTCCTCTCTGTCCCTGTTGTTCATGGATAATTTGGAATTGACTGCAAATGATAGGTTTTTGGGTGAATGTATTCTTTGGAATAAATTGCATTCTCTTCATGCCACTAAAATTGTATTCCAAATGATTCCCAGTTTCCCTCCTCAAAAGGTGTCCCTTCCATACAATCAGGCAATGAAGAGAGTTTGAAAGGTCATATATCCTGTCTTTTTTATTTTCAAAACTTTCGGAAAATTAAGGAATCTCAGAAATATAGTGATTCTACCAATAGTATTCCAGTCCAAGGTATGACAGCTGCTGTCAACACTGAGGTAATGAAAGAGAATATTTTTTGAGAAGTACAGAACAATTTTAATCTTTTCTTTTGGAAATTTAAAAAGCTGAACTTCCCTTCCAGGAATAGAGAGAGTTGCTCTACATTACCACTGCACTGAGAGAATTCCCATGGAGCTACTTAGGAGGAGAAACAGAATTTGTTCTTCCCTTAGCTTCTGAAAATAGGTCAGGATATCAGAGTCAAAGTACATGTTTATCTCAGCATCCCAATTTATCCTATGCTATTTTACAGTCTTCCTGTTTGTGTGTGGAAAACACATGGAAAACAAATGTCTAATTAGTAGTTTCTCCTCAGAAATAAAAATGTAAAGGTAAAATATATTCCTCAGTAAGCCTATTGCCAGGGGACATGGTGGAGGAAGGCAACTTGCAAACAGATTTTTCCAGAAACCTAGATAAACTGTGAGAATAATTGGAATTGTCTCTCGAGGGAAGTCATAAAGCGCCACGATGTTGAAACGAGTGAAGGACCAAGAGACTTAGCAGAGGTCACATTCATATCCCTTGCACGTCCCTGTGTGATGCCATGTTCACAGTTGCAAATGACCCTGGTGACCAGGGAGAGTTGTGAGTGGACGGCTGTGCTGCTGGTGGGTGGTGGATGCCTGATGGGCTTCTCCTGTACAGCTGACCTCATGAAAATGCCCAGCAACTAGGAAAAAAGCATTGATCACAAGTATGACATGGATGAGACTGCCAATTTGTGGCTTGCAAATTGGGTTGCTTTTCTTTGATTTGCTCCTTTGATAATGGTAAGCAAGAATATTTGATACTGGCTGGAATTGTGTTCAAAGCAAAATTCATTTGAAAGCCTACCTATTTTATTTTCTTTTGCATTTTATTTTGCTGGTGATGACTTGGAAGATGGGTGTTGGATTTTGGAGTTATTTGGATCTTAACCAGGATTTACTCCTCAGAGATGAGTGTGTTTTAAAGTTGGCTGAGCTTTGGTCTGGGATGTTGTCTAATGGGTTTGTATTGGGCACTTTATCTGGAGGTCTCATTAATCACCCCCTGTTCCTCAAAAATCACACCACGTAGTCACCATCTTAAATGGCCTGGGATCATCGTCATTTAAAATCTTACCTGTTTTCTTAAAAATGCAGGACAGGGTGTGGAGAAAAGGGGACCCTTTTGAATTATAGACACATTGTTGATATCTCATGACACATTAATGTTAGCTTTCTAAACTGCTTCTAAAAATATTAGTTGCCATTTAATTTTCATGGTCTAAAGTGTCATGACAAGAATGATGTAATTTATCTATGTTCAGTGAACTAAATATAATGCAATCATTATTTGCTTATACCGCAAAGGTAAATTAAGAACTAGGGTAGGGCTTCCCTGGTGGCGCAGTGGTTGAGAGTCCGCCTGCCGATGCAGGGGACGTGGGTTCGTGTCCCGGTCCGGGAAGATCCTGCATGCCACGGAGCGGCTGGGCCCGTGAGCCATGGCCGCTGAGCCTGCGCATCCGGAGCCTGTGCTCTGCAATGGGAGAGGCCACAACAGTGAGAGGCCCGCGTACCGCAAAAAAAAAAAAAAAAAAAAAACTAGGGTAGACCCAAGAATTTCAGGAGCAGGTCTAATGAAACAGGGACAAGAAAAATGAGCCTAATTCCTGCTGCTTTGTGTTTGGGTTTCACAGACATCTTATTTCAAAGGGGAGCCCTGAGCATACAGATATACACACTCTCTTAGCCCAAAGAAGTGAGAGGCATGCAAGTATAGAGGCAGAAGATAAATTTGATAAGTGTAGGTGAAATCAATAATGGTGTAGTAGAATAAATATTGTTTTGATAAATGTAATTATTTTTTGAAATCCATTTGCAAAATAACCTCTTGTGAAGCTAGGGCTGAAATATAAAGTCCCAGCCCCACACCCTGCCACCTTTGTGTTTTGTGTGTTCTGATACGTTTAGACAAACATGTGTTTGTGTGTGTGTGTGTGTGTGTGTGTGTGTGTGTGTGAAACAAACTTCTTCATTTCATGGAAAGAATGGAGATGTGAGGAAATATATTTTTAAATAAAAGCAGTTGTAGTATTTGCTGAAGTGTAAAAAGACGGGTGGACATTTCTATGTGCATGGTCTATATCCCCTTCTGGACTGAGTATATTTTGCATTTTTTATGACAAATCCAGGTCACTTCATGAATAGGGAAAATTTGTTATATCTTTTGGTGTTGTCAAAGTTCAGTAAAGAGCTGGCATTCATTATGTCAAGATTATTTGTTCATAATTAAGTATTCAAGAAAGTGTTTTAACTTAATTATTTGAAAAGTTGATGTACTGGGCCTCCCTGGTGGCGCAGTGGTTGAGAGTCCGCCTGCCGATGCAGGGGATACGGGTTCGTGCCCCGGTCTCGGAGGATCCCATATGCCGCGGAGCGGCTGGGCCCGTGAGCCATGGCCGCTGGGCCTGCGCGTCCGGAGCCTGTGCTCCGCAACGGGAGAGGCCACAACAGTGAGAGGCCCGCATACCGCAAAAAAAAAAAAAAAAAAAAAAAAAAGTTGATGTACTGACACCAGTTGTTAGAGTTGTGCGGGGCATGGCTTGATCTGTGTGGTTTTACTCAGATTGAGATAAGCATCCTTCCTTTTAAAAAGCCTCCTTGTTGACCCTCCTACACTGTTGGTGGGAATGCAAATTGGTGCAGCCACTATGGAGAATAGTATAGAGATTCCCTAAAAAACTAAAAATAGACCTACCATATTATATAACAGTCCCACTCCTGGGCATATATCCAGACAAAGCCATAATTCAGAAAGATATTATACATGTACCCCAATGTTCATTGCAGCACTGTTTACAATAGCCAAGACATGGAAGCAACCTAAGTATCCATTGAGAGATGAATGGATAAAGAAGATGTGACACACACACACACACACACACACACACACAATGGCATAGTGCTCAGCCATAAAAAGAATGAAATAATGCCATTGGCAGCAATGTGGATGGACCTAGAGATGATCATACTGAGTGAACTAAGTCAGACAGGGAAAGACCAATATCATATGATATTGCTTATGTGTGGAATCTAAAAAATGATACAAATGAACTTCTTTACAAAACAGAAACAGACTTACAGACTCAGAAAACAAATTTATGGTTACCAAAGCAGAAAGGGGGGGGAGGATAAATAAGGAGTTTGGGATTAACATATACACAAATAGATAACCAACAAATACCTACTGTATAGCACAGAGAACTATACTCAATAGTTTGTAATAACTTATAAGGGAAAAGAATCTGAAAAGGAATATACATATATAAATATACACACACAATACATATATACATATATATACCTACATACATATATATATATGCAAGACAGTACCAAACCTCATGAAATGTACAGACTACAAGGAGGAAACAATATCGAACAAATAATTAGAAAACTAAATAATTAATTAATGATCGTGATGCTGCTACTAAGGAAAGTACGAGTTGTGTGGTAGGTAGGAAATTGTATTTAGTTTGAGGTCAGTCTTCCACACAGCAGTGGCTTCCTCACAGGTGTTTAGAGTATATTTATATTTATATAAACATATTTTTATATATAAAAATATTTATATTTTTTATAAATATATATATTTATAAATTTATATATTTCAGAAAGTTATAGTTCAGTTATATTTCAGAAAGTTCAGAAACAAAGTGAAAATATCATTTGTGAGTATGGAATATCATTTGTGAGTATGGAATATTGTGCATGAAAATTAGAAAGCTGAAGTATGTTTGCAGTCATCAGAAGACACACACATGCACACACACTCATCATTTCTGTAAACTATTTAGAGTAATGACAGGAGGGCATTGACTCAGAATGCTGGGCATACGTGCCCTGGGTGTCACTGCTCACAGAAGGAGCCCAGCACACAGAGCCCTGTGGGGAGACTTTGTGGGCAGCAGGGGCTGGTGTTGCCTGAATGGAGGAGTCTCGTGGACCACTTCTCTGCTGTGGTTCATGGAGAGCACCTCAGTCATCTGCAGACAAGCCCAGGAAAATTGTTGGATTTGCTGACTTGTCTGTGGCCGACTCCATCCTTGGAGGCTTTGGCGCTTTCAGTACTTGTTTCTTCGACTTCATTCTCTGGGGACCCAGAATGGGGAAAAGGACACAAAAAACATCTAAGGAATCCAAATGTTCCTGCTCTTCAGATCTTTATTCTTGGTTCCCACCAGCCTGGGGACAGAACTGTCCATGGCTAAGGGAAAAATTAGAAACCTTAATTAGACTTTCAGAATTCAAACCTAAAATACATGGCCCTTTGAAAATACACATGTGGTCTGGGAGGTCGGGATGAAATGCTACTTAAGTAGAAACTTATGAGCTGGTGGGCATCAGCCAGGTGAAGGAGGGGAGGGGAAAGCATTCCAGGCAGGAGGAATAGATGCGTGAACATATTGTGTGCTAAATAGTGGGAAACAGGGTGTGTTCATTAGAGAAACTGGAAGGTGTGGCTGCCGCGTGGCAGGGATGGGGGAGATGGATGCAGATGTGTCCCTGGAGTTAGGCAGAGGCTGGAATCTGCAGGTCCTTGAGGGCAACCTTAAGCAGATTGGACTATATTCTAGAGTAACTGGAAGCTCTACAAAGGCTTTACTAAAAAAGTAATTAGAAGAAAAGCGACAAACTAATTAGAGCATGATTTGCAATGCATGATAGGAGAGTCATGCCTCCCATTTCATACAAAAGAAATTCTGACATCCCAATGAATGTTTCAGCACATTTAGCCCTTGAACTTCCTACACTCACATACAGATAAACCCTGGGTATCCTTAAATCACCTGTGTGTCCTCATTACTCATCCACAATTCATGGCATTCCTGGAAGACAGTTTTCAACCCACCGGCAAAAGGACAAGAAACAGAAACTCATGTTCCAAGCCATGAATGATTGGGTGAGACACCCCGTAATTTCAGCCAAAATAATGATGTGCTTATTTTTTGTGGGACAAAATATAAAATTCAGTTAGAATTTCAAAATCAGACTCTATTTACAGAAAAGTCTTCAACAGTCATGACGAATTTCCTTTAGATAGGGAAATGTAAATTGTCATTGAGATTGAAGTGATTTTCCATCAAAATATATAATGACCTTGACTGAGGTTATTTCAGACATCAGTGTGAACATAATTAGTACATGGAAATGTATGAGAAATGATCATGAGAAGAATAGAATTAAATAAGGGAAACTCATGCAAGGCAGGTTGCAAGAGCTTAACATTCATAATATACCTCATTTTCAAGGCAACAATATCATTAAATATGAAAACGATTTAATATAACCTTGCAACTTTAGATGAAAAAAACTGAGAAAATGTCATCATTTGCACGTTTTAAATAAAAGTGAATACCTCTTCTCAGAAATACTCATTTGCACAGGACTTAGAACACTAACACAAGAAGGGCTAAATCTGAGTATGGACTCCAAATGTGATTAGTCTGTAAATCTTTTCAATGATATACATTAACAAGTACTTTTTATTTTTTATTTTATTTTTTTTACAGGTACTTTTTAAACAGGTGCTATTGACACAGGACTATGCCCAGCCCTTTGTAGGTGCCCTGAGAACACAAAAGGTGCAGAAGATACTGTTCTTCCTTTCCAGGAGCTTACAGTCCATTTGAAAACAGTGCCTGGGGAAAGTGGCCACAGTGTGTGTGTGTGTGTGTGTGTGTGTGTGTCTGTGTGTGTGTGTGTGTGTGTGTGTGTATGTGTTGGGGGGTGTGGAGTTCTAAAATCACAAGCCCTGGTAAGGAAAATGTTAAAGATCAAAGTTATATTAATATTAGGAGGATGGAGGTAAGAAGGAAGTACAGGCAACCAAACAGCATATATATATGTATTTTATATATATATATATATATATATATATAATATATATATATATGAATTGGAACTAGTTGTTTCTGGGACTAGTTCTTTCTACTCTTCCCCATGACTTGCTTATGGGAATTAATACATTCCCTATTTTTGCTTAAACTAATTTGAATTATACATCCTGGTTCATATATCATTGGGAATCAGCAGGTAACATGGACAGCCTTTGGAGCCCCCAGACTGGGTTAGAATTCTGGCCTAGATGCTTACTAGCTGATTAAACTTGTGGAAGTTAACTTAGCTTCTGAGAACCTCAGTTTTCTCATCTGCAAACGGGGTTAAATGTTTCTGTCCTATGTTATTGAAAAGATCACACAATGTAATACACATGATATATTTGGTAAAATGCCTAGCAATAAAAAGAATAGTTAAATCAATGATCTCTTTTTTTTTCTTTGTAACTGTGTCCTTTTTTCTGTATCCCTTAGAGACTTCTATAATCATTGCCAGCTGGCACTCTTGAGAAATGTCTGTTCAGCTAGACCTTGCCTTGAGTGACTTTAAAATTTTCTGTTCCAGTGGTGACTGGGTTGCTTTCCTTAATTAAGACCACAAGCAGCAGTGGTGAGCTGTATACATGAAACCACACCATGATATTTCCTCCACACCATTTTTCCTGTTTGCCTCTACTCTCTGATTACCTGTGAAAATTTTACAGGAAAACCAACTGAGTATTACAAAAATATTTCTTACAAGGGGAATTAACTACCACAGAACTAAAGGTTGGAAGAAAACTTAGAGAAAACATTGACAACCAAAGAAGAAAGGACAAGAATGAAGGGGGGGAAAAATTAAGCTGAACATTTATATATGCTTCCTCATTCAACTCATTGCTGCCTTTAGAAGTAAATATTACAACCTGATTTGGTAGGTGTGGAAACTGAGGGTCAGAGAAGGTGAGTGACCTGCCCAAGAACACAGTAGTGTATCTTGCTCCGGAGACCATATCTTCAACTAGACTATGTGCTTTTCCAGTAACAAAATAGCTGATGAGTAAGAGTAAATCAGCATCAGTGGTAAGTCTTAGGAAAAAAATTTTTGCTCACAAAAAAGGGCTTTTGGGGAAGTTTTCCGGACAAGAATAAAATCTGAAATTTCATTTGGGATACATTTCTTAGCTAAAGAATTGAATTCTATTTTGCCCTTATTACAATTTCCCCTCTGTTTTAAGGCTATACTTAAAAAAAAATCCACTTAAGTTTAAAGAATACTACTCTCTCAGTATTCTTGTAAAGACCTTAAAATGTGGCTGGATCTTTCAAGGGTGCCGAGTGAAATGTTGCCACACAGGGAATGTCACGTCTCCTAGAAATGGAAAAGGTCTGTGCTAAGTTCATGCTTTCTGAACCATGGACTTGCTTTCCACATTCAGGAGTTTCTTTTCTTCTCTTTTTCTGTTTTAGTTGCTGATGTCCTATTATAATGCCAAATTGCTATGAAAAGAATTCCTTCATGCTGTCAGTTGGAACGGAGGAGGGAAGTGGAGATGCTTACAACACAGAACCTGAATTTCCTCTTTTAGTCTTTCCAGTTTCTCCCTTTTTTGTCTCCTTTCACCACCCCCATTACCCCCCAACATACTCACACTTTTCTATCAATGATAACTTCTAACAACAAGTGTGGTATGCAAATTCTCCAACATGTCTCAATATTTTACTTGGAATCTATTTTTCAACTTTGTACTATCTGGGGACAGTCCATCTTCCATATATAGACCCATGGCTGAGATTGCTATGCATGTATCCCAAGTGGAAATTTCATCTTTATTTGCAAACTTAAATGCCCAGTCCATTTATTTAATCTTGTTAACAGCAATCATGATCGTCACCATTTAGATGCTTTTAGAATACATATGATATATTTGGTAAAGTGCCTACCAATAAAAAAGAATAGTTAAATCAATGATCTTTTTTTTCTTACTTTATTTATGTACTTTTGAAACAGATTTTTAACTGGCATAGTGCTTTAAAAGCTTCGACTCTAGAGTTAGATTTTCCTGGGTTTAAATCCTAGCTTTCCACTTCTAGCTGTGAGTCCTTGAGCTAATTTCTTAACTGCTTTAATCATCAGTTTCCTCACCTGTAAATCAGAAAAACAATAATACTTATAGGACTATTGGGAGAATTCAATGTATGGAAAATACTTAGCAAAACAGATAGAACATAGTACACACTCAATAAAGTTAGCTATTCCCTGTCATTTTCTCCTTCTTCATTATAAGGTGGGATATTAATACAAGAGCTAGATAAAATAGGAGAGTGACAGGTACAATTCATTTTAAGGACAGTTTTCTGATACTGACTTTTCAAGGAATTTGAAGTCGTCCCAGGGATCTGTGCCACTACAAAAAGCTGCAAACACGTCTGCAAATTCTCACCCAGTACTTCTGATTCAACTGACGTCACAGTGAAAATGCCCTCCTTGATGGAAATCCTTGGAAATAGAGCATGTCAAACAACAGCTGAGCCAGAACATTCTTCGGACATTTGTACAGGACACATCCACACTGTAAGTTCAACTTGGAGTCATCACTTCTTTTTTTTTTTTTTTTAAGATTAGAAGAAATTTTTATTTCCTTTTTTTCCCCAAACAAATTAGTCTTTATTTGGCTATTTTGGTAGAAATAAGGGTGATTTTAGAGAGAAAAATAGTTTTAATAGAAACTATAATACACCCTTGTAGATACTAGATTGGAGTCATCCCTTCTTTGGTTGTTGCAGATGGAATCAAAATTCATGACACACCATCTCATCAAATATAGGTGCTGAAAGAGTGGGAAGGAATCAAAGCTTCTTTGTACGGCACAACGGGTGTAAAAGTTGTGAGTAGGGCTGAGAAACCATGATCTCCTCAAAGCTGTTGAACAAACTTCTTAGCGTCCACTGCGTTGCAGTACTGCGCCTGGTCCTAAGGGGGCGATGGAGAGCAAGACAGTTGTCCCAGCTCTTAAGATGCTTATAGCCACGACTGGAGTGGGAGAAGGGTTTACAAAGGGGGATGAGTCAGCTCTTGCTGCAATAATGCTGGGCAGCAAACTATTCTAAATCAGTGATTTGAAACAGCTAAATAGTAGGCACAGGGGTAGTCAAAGGAGCATGTAGCCTGTGGTTTCTCAAAATTATTTTCACTAATACCCACTTAAGGAGACTTTTTAAATATTTTCTTCTAATCACTGCCCCTGAAGTGAAAATTTCATATTACAGATACATTGTATGTCTATATATGTACTACATTAATGTCTGTGTTTTATACATAAAAAGAGTAAGAATTTTTTTGCCTTCCAACAGCGAATTTTCATCCCCTTGCGGGCAATATCCCCCCATTAAGAATGAGTATCTAATCCACCTTGGAGGGTTTATGAGAAGTTTCTAGAGACTGTAATACTTGGGTTGCACCTTGGAGAAAAGAGGAGGTTCTCAAACAAAGAAGAGGGAAGAGCATTACAGCCAGTGGCAATAGCAGTGGGACCAGTAGGTGAAAGAAACTTCCGTATTTTGGAAACTGGCAGAGTGTTTGGAAAGTGGGGCTCATGTCTGGGTGTGGTGGGAGAGAAAGCTGGGAGGGAGGCAGGTTATGAGTCAGAGCCATGGGGGAGCATCTCACCCTAAAATCAACATTTCACTTTCTTCTGGACCATTCTTGCCTGGTTATACTCTAGGCATGGAAACGACTTTGTTTCCCAGGATGACCAATCCTCAACTGTAGCCTTTAAAATGCTCCCACAATTGAAGGGGAGGGAGGTCCTTGCAACCATGAGGCTGGTAACTAGGGCTTAAAGCCTGCTATTCTCCCGAATGGGTCAGCTGGGAAATCAGGGGAAATGAATCGCTGAAAACAGCTGTGTGGATTGACCTGCTTTTTGGCAGTTGGCCATTGTTTGCCAGTAAAAACAGCAGCAGAAACCAGCCTGTACTGATTGTTACTCACATTTGACTCATCTTATGGTGAATTTATTAAAAGCCAATTTAAAGATTCTTCCTGAATTTCACTATTAACAAGAATGCCTTTGGTACATACTTGGAATTCTATTTTTTAGTTGTCATTAATAAAAGTATGTGTTCCCCAATTAGAATTATGAATGGAATAAGGCATACATTACAATGATATATGCGATTCTTACCTCCTTGAAACTTATGGTTTAGTAGGAAAATCAGACAATTAAGCAACAAAACTAATAAAGGTTAATAAATATTGTGATAGACCAAGTATAGATTTCCTTGAAAATAAATAACAGAAGCAAGCTATCCAACATAATGGCTACTTTTCTTTTTGTGCTGAAGTTCTTGTATGCACACAGTTTAAGTGCCATAAGAAAGATACTGGGATGCCTATAAATTTTCAGTATTGATGTCAACTTTTCTGTCTTTCACCTTTGCAGCTTTAGCAATTAAGAAAATGAAGTAAAGCAAAATTCTCTTTTGCCTAATATTTTCTAAACCAAAGATACTGTCACCATGAAGTGACAATCATGAGCCTCCCTAGTGGGGAAATAACACAGTAAATTTGAAACCAGGACTGTTGAAAAAACTTCTGGACATAAAGTCACCACATTTTAGGCTAATGTGGGACTTAGTAAAACCAATTGTGCCACAAAATATTGAAGTAATTCCCTGACCTACACCTAATTTTGTTGGTTTCGACTGAGCTATTTTTTAACCTCCGTGAACAGAAAAAAATCTCTCCACTGAATATTTGCAGAATTGGGCTTCCCTGGTGGCGCGGTGGTTGAGAGTCCGCCTGCTGATGCAGGGGACACGGGTTCGTGCCCCGGTCCAGGAGGATCCCGCATGCCGTGGAGCGGCTGGGCCTGTGAGCCACGGCCGCTGAGCCTGTGTGTCCGGAGCCTGTGCTCCGCAACAGGAGAGGCCACAACAGTGAGAGGCCCGCATACCGCAAAGAAAAAAAAATTTGCAGAATTGAATTCCAAAGCCTGCCTTTAAGTTTGGTTCCTATAATCTAACATGGATTGGAGTTGTGACTCTATCTCTATACTGTATGGAGAAACAGGAAGCCCAGAACTGCTAAGTTCAGGCATTGTACAGATATAATGTAATTGTGCTCAGATGTGATATGTGGTCTTCTGGGTCTTATTAGGGGCATTCTCATTAATTAAAGCATGAAAGATGTCATTGCTGAATTCTTTGTCCTTTACAGTTAAGGCTTCGTTTGGGGAGCATGGTACCATCTGAGTGAAAATGATCCATGCACACCATGTTAAACAGAGATGAATAATCCAAATCAAATTAAGCAGGAAGAACTGAGTCCAGCTATGATTCAGAGCAGAAACTAAGTCTGATCTAGATTGTGATGCAGAAGTTTTCCTGTGTGGGAGGCCCCCTCTGGGTGGGCACCCCAGCTTTCCCCTCCCAGGCGCCCCCTCCCCAGCCCCCACTACTATCCTTGCTTTGTTATCAGCACTGGAGCCAACTTCCCTTTCTCTATCAATGATCTTTTAACAGTGGGAACCTTCCTCCAGTTCTGGTTCGAGTGGGCAATCTGTCTCCACTAGCTTTTCTGAGACACTGAATGCGCCAAAGATACTTTCAAAGACAGTCACAGAATCCCAGGAACTGGAGGAGACTGGAGAACAGGCTGATCCAGATCCTAGTTCTTTCCCTCAGAAAAGATGAGGCCACCCAGTGACAACATTTTTAATTAAGAATAACTTCAATATCTATTGAAATCTGAAAATGGAAAGATCTGCTCTGTATAGAACTACATAAACTTCACATGGGTTTTTTCCCCCTTCAGCTTGTTTTTGTTGATAAATGAGGTGGATTTATGAAGAAACAGATGAAGACTTTTTTAAAAGACTTTCTTTAAAACAATGGGAAAGGCTTTGGAGAAGCCACGTATTCATCATCGCTGGGGTTTTGTCACATGGCTCTGAAAGTGCTCTATTTTCCCTAGAGCTAGACCATGGTCTCTTTCCACTCTGAGGTCCCCTCCATCATACTGTCCCTTATAGCAAGTGGCCACATATATTTTGGGGTTTCAGCAGAAAGGTAGTTTAGTAAAGCATATTTATATAATTTGCTGACACTGCTGTGTGTTTATTGATAGTTGTCTCCTTGTAGGAATAGCTTCTAGAAATACTCCTACTTCAACTGTGCCAACTCCCCCAGAGCTAGGGCACACAGATGCCTGGGATCCAGAGGTTGTATTACAAAATAAAGGTATCTCACAGCACCTGACACAAGGAATATATAAGTAGTGGAGGAGAAACAGGCTCAAAATATCCAGAGACAGAAATTAGTCCTTATAAAGAAAAGTCTTCCAAATTTTACAGCTCATACAAGAAAGAACCTCCATGGACATTTTCTCAAATTTGATGTCCTAAAATTTTATGAGGTTCCCCCCAAAATTTTGTAAAGCAGGAAAAAAACTTTTCTAAACTATATAAATATATACAATAGTATGAATTATATATGTCTCTATTTGATCATTCACTTAAATATGGCTAGCCCATCAACACAACACCCAGAAACACACTATAATAATTAAATTAGTAAGGTTTGGTATTTTCTGTCATATAAAAGCCATAACTTTATACATAATTTTCAAGTTTGTACTTATGAAGATATATGTCAAGCTAAGAGAATAGAATGTATTCTAATTAACAGTATTTTTTATTTGTAATTTTAGAATATTTGGTATGTGGACCCCACTGGTATTCTTGATCCAGGTCCTGCAAATATTAGGGGCAATTGTGCCTTTTCTGATAAACCTATTTAAAGTTTCAACATCATTGTTTTGTCAGTGGTTTCCTTTGCTGTGCAGAAGCTTTAAACTGTCCCATTTGTTTATTTTTGTTTTTATTTCCTTTGCCTTAGGAGACAGATCCAAAAAAATATTGCTACCAGTACGTAAAAGAATGTTCTGCCTGTTTTCTTCTAAGAGTCTTATTGTTTCCATAGGCCATTTTACATTTAGGTCTTTATTCCATTTTGAGTTTATTTTTGTGTATGGTGAATAGAACATGTTCTAATTTCACTCTTTAACATGTCCAGTCTTCCCAAAACCACTTATTGAAGAGACTGTCTTTTCTCCACTGTATATTCTTGTCTTTTTTGTCATATATTAATTAACCGTAAGTGTGTAGGTTTATTTCTGGGCTCTCTATTCTGTTCCATTGATCTATATGTCTTTTTTTGTGCCAGTACTATACTGTTTTGATTACTGTAGCTTTTTAGTATAGTCTGAAGTCAGGGAGCTTGATACGTCCAGCTTTATTCTTCTTTCTCAAAATTGTTTTAGCTATTTGGGGTCTTTCGTGTTTCCATACAAATTTTAAAATTATTTGTTCATGGAAAGACAACCTACTGAATGGGGGAAAATATTTGCAAATGATATGACTGATAAGGGGTTAATATCTAAAACAGCTCATACAACTCAACATCACAAAAACCAAACAACCCAATTAAAAAAGGGCAGAAAATCTGAATAGACATTTTTCCAAAGAAGACATACAGATGGCCAACAGGCACATGAAAAGATGCTCAACATCGTTAATCATCAGAGAAATGCAAGTTAAAACTACAATGAGATATCACCTCACACCTGTCAGAATAGTTATCATCAAAAAGACCACAAATAATAAATGTTGTCAAGGATGTGGAGAAAAGGGAACCTCCTACGCTTTTGGTGGGAATGTAAATTGGTGCAGCCACTGTGGAAAACAGTATGGAGGTTCCTCAAAAAACTAAAAATAGAACTACCAAATGATCCAGCATTTCCACTCTTGGGTATATATCCAAAGAAAACAAAAACATTAATTTGAAAAGATATATGTACCCCAATATTCACAGCAGCATTATTTCCAGTAACCAAGGTGTGGAAGCAACCTAAGTTCCATCAGTAGATGAACGGATAAAGAAGACGCAGTATATATGTACAATGGAATATTACTCAGCCATAAAAAGAATGAAATTTTGCCATTTGCAGCCACATGGATGGACTCAGGGGGGTATTATGCCTAGTGAAATAAGTCAGACAGAGAAAGACAAATACTGTATGATATCACTTATATCTGGAATCTAAAAAATACAACAAAACTAGCGAATATAATAAAAAAGAAGAAGATTCACAGATATAGAGAACAAACTAGTGGTTACCAGTGAGGAGAGTAGAGGGGTAATATAGGGGTAGGGGATGTATAAACTACTATGTATAAAATGAATAATCCACAAGGATATATTGTATAGCACAGGGAATATAACAAATATTTTATGATAACTATAAATGGAGTATAACCTTTAAAAATTGTGAATCACTATGTTGTACACCTGAAACATATATAGTATTGTAAATCAAGTATACCTCAATTAAAAGAAAAGGTTAAATTTAAAAAATAAATAAATAAAATTTCAACTTCATCGCCACCTTCCATATACATCTTCCCCTTCCCAGGCTTTTCTTTAAAGCCCTTATCCATATACATTTTGCTATACATTTTACTTTTTATTTATGTATAGCCCTTTTTTCTTTACTAGGATGTCAGCTTACTAAGAGTAGGGATTGTTGTTTGTTCTTTTCACTGTTGTGTTCCCAGTGCCTAAGACAATGTCTGCAAACACTCAGTACTCAATAATTCACTTATTCATTCATTCTTCAATCATAGAAATATTTATTGAACATCTCTTATGTTCCAGACACTGCAGAATTCTATCAATTGGTACTTAAATAGTAAAGATTAAAAAAGGAAATGAGAAGATCAACCAGATTTTCAATTAGAGAAAGAAATTAACGAGCTCATGGCATCCTAGGTCCATGGAGTTTCCTGAAAGGGGAGTGACAGAATGCAAGCCACCAGCCCCTCCCACTTCCCTCCAGGGGAGTCCATTCAGCCAATGGCTTCAATTAAAAAATCACATTATTTCTTTGTCACCTACTTTAGGATACCTTTTTTACGACCCATAATTTCTTTAATCCCTCCTGGCAGCAAGGTTAACTCTGGGTTTACGTAGTGAGTTGTTGCCTCAGGAATAATTCCAGATAAAGATATTTATAATTTAATTGCATATGTCATATATTTAAGACTTTATAATTCAATATATTTATAATTTATACTCAATATATTTATTTTACATAGATATTTCCTTTTGTTGGATTTTTATGTGGAGAAAGGTTAAGAGAGAATACATAAAGAAAGCAAAGTCTGCCTAAAAATGAGAATCGATTGTTTAATCCACATTGATTGATAGTAAATCAAATAGATGAGAGGAAAAAGGCAATCTAATTCTGAATTTAATTGGCCATTCGGTTTGGTCAAATTCCATGTGACCGCACGTGTGGACACGTAAAAGACATCTGCTCTGTCTGCTGGATTCCCTGATTGCCAGCAGCGCCAGGCAATAGCCTCTGTCTGAGGGCAGAAATACATGCAAAGAAGAGCCCCGAAAGACTGATATTTAATCAGAGGCCCAGGTGGGTATGCAAGGGTTTTCAATCCAGAAAGGATTTGAAACAGGAAATAAACTAAATAACCTATTGAAAAGAATTAGTTAAATACAAAGTGATAATAAGATCCATTCATATTAGGTGACTATTAGAATGATGTGGTAGAAATAAATGTGTTTATGTGGAAAGATGCATATGACATATCAGATGAAAAATTAATGTTAGGGAGTATAACTGACATGATCCAGTCTTCATAGTAAAATAGATGATATATGAATACAAGGAGATGTATTTCCTTTCTCTCTTCTCTCTCTCTCTCCACCCATCCCCTTTGTGTGTACACATGGGCACACACACACACACACATCTATACAGATACACCAAAATCTTTATAGCAATTATCTTTGGGTGGTAGGATTATGGGTGATTTTAATAATCTTCCTTATGCCTATGCTTATTTTAAGACTTTTATTTAATAAACATTATCATTTATGCACTAATATTTAAATAATACGCAATTAAATAATTAAAGGAGTCAATTGCTCTGCACTTAAGCTTTGAAACTTAAGAGATCTTTAGAGTTTTCTAGGTCACAACTTGCACCCCTAACAGAGAATAGATGATTCTCCCTTTTTGCCAACAGTTTTGACTTAGGGAATCTCCTGGCAGTCTAGTTATTGGAGCCATTCCATACTGGCTTATATACTAATTATCTCTTAGCTTGATGTCTTGCTGAATAATTAAAAATACTCATGCATTCCTCATTCCCTGAACCAGCCAACAAATATTATTAAACACCAAGCATATATTTTGCTTACTATTAATAATTATAAATTATACATTAATAGTATGTTCTAATTATTATTCTATTATTATATATGAAACACCTAGCATTTATTAAACACAAGTGTGGCTCTGTGGTATGCAACAGGGTTACAAGGGGGAAGAAGAAGAAGAAGAAGAAGAAAGAGGAGGAGGGGGAGGAGGGGGAGGGGAGGAGGGGGAGGAGGGGAGGAGGGGGAGGAGGGGAGGAGGGGGAGGAGGGGAGGAGGGGGAGGAGGGGAGGAGGGGGAGGAGGGGGAGGAGGAGAGGAGGGGGAGGAGGGGGAGGAGGAGAGGAGGAGAAGAAGAAGAAAGAGAAGGAGGAGGAGGAAGAGGAAGGAGGGGGAGGGGAAGGAGGGGGAGGGGGAGGAATAGAGAGACATGGTCCTTTCCTTTCTTCCATGGGAAGCTATAATAAAATAAATGTCATTTCTCCATTTGGAAGATGATTAAACTCCAGCACAGGGGGTTTATAGGACTTGCTCCTGAGTTGCTGAGCAGTGACTGGATTCCTCTTCCCAATCTTATGCCAGGGCATTTTCCCATACACCACACTTAACACAAACACAACCAAAATAAAACTCCAATGTTAATTTTCTCCTACTGTAAACTGGAATGAAATTAAGAAAATACAAAAAAGAAGAATTCTCATGCAGATGTTCACTTCCTAAGATAACTACTGGTAACAAGGTAGCATTTCAGAGATATTCTGTACTTCTACATGGACAGTGGTCTTTTGTAAAATACAATCAATATAAATGATAAATAAAATGTACACTCGTTCACCCTGTTCCCATTAATATGCTGTTTTTATCACAATCACTTAATTTTAAAAATTTATAAATTATTAATAGTTTAATGAGCAATGATACTTAGTACTCAGACATAATGGGACTTCATATATAAGCTAGTAAATATGCAATCTCAGCACTCATATTTTTATAAGATGAAACAGATAAGTATTGCCTGTAAGCAATACAACATCTTCATGAAAATTGGCATCATACTGGCATCTAGGTTTCTCTCTAGACTCTTAATGTTGACAGGGTCATGGCGTCTTCATTCTTTATGGGAATAAGGAACCCACAACAGTTTAAAAATTTAAAGCAGAACAGGGGCCATCTCCTCTCTTCCTTCTCTTATCCAGTGTTACCCCAGTGCTGTTGATTGACAAATGAGTTTGCCTCACATCAAATACTAAAAGCCAAAGGTAGATGCATGATAATTCAAGAAAAGAGACAAAAATACAACCTTGACTATACAGGAGTATATAAAATACATATGTATTTAAATGCAATCAATATATGGTATGAATTTTTGCAGAGGTTTCTTAAAGATAAAGGAAGACTGGCCATGATGTTCTAAGATGTCTGGTAAGCAGCACACACACGTACAAACACGCATGTCAGATTTCAGTTAAGGTTCACTTAGACCTTTAATTAGTAGGTGTGACTAGCCTAACCCCATCCCGTTGCCTTGGTTGAGAAGGTAGAGTCCTCATGGCATTGTTGCTGCAGGCTCCTAGGGTGGGCTTATGTTCTCAGAGAAACTAGAGTCTTCAGGTCCTTGGACCTCTTATGGAGTCTCTGCCCCCGCCACATGCATCTTGACTCAAGTCCCAGTTCAGTTCATTTTTTTTCTGTCTTGAAAAAATTATACACATCAAATTATTCGTGAGAGTAATGGACTTTCCTAAACCGGGAAAGAAGAAGAAAGTGTAGAACAGAAGAGTAGGAATTTGCTTTTCAGCGACAAAAACAACTTTTCAAGGAACAAGTAGGCATTGCTCCACCATAGTGGAATTTTACTGGCCGCACCCAGTCCTGGCCTCTGTTCATCCCTTTGCTTTCTCTCTTCCTTTCTGCTCCTCTTGGTTTTGCTCCTCAGCCCCTCCTTTCTGCGTTGCTAAGGAGATCACATTTCACCTGCCATTAAACACAGCATCCCCAGCCCCAGTCCACCGCTGTGGTCTTGGTATCTGGACATAATCCACACCCACACCCAGTCTCCTATTTCACTCAGGGTTATCAAAGCATTTCCCAGATGAAGATAATTCTCTCCCAAAAGACTTCTGTTGTGCACTATTAAAAAATTATCTCTCTGCGTAGCTTCCCCCCCCTTTTTATTCTAAGATGTACATCTCTCCTCGTATTTTAGCATTCCTGAAACCCAACTGAGTGTGTATATACAGTAATAGTGAACTATTTTGACAATCAAACAAATATGGGGCTGGGGCTGGAAGGTAGCTAAGCTAGTTTCCTCCTATACAGAAGGGTAGTTACCTCTGGTTTGGGAGGGTTCTTAATGGCCATCTTGTCAACTGCTGGGTTTGTAGTTCTGAGTCTTACGCGGCATTGCATCTGCACATGCGCACCCAGACACTACAGCTTGATGAAAATACGGCATCACTGGTGAAGCGTTCCAGCTGCCTGATAACACAGGTTTTGACACTCACCTCAATGTGGCAGTTTCAGAGAAGAAAAGTCAATCCATATGTGGATGAACTTTAGGGCCGTGAAGCTTCTGTGAAACAACCAGAAATCAGTGTTGCAGAAACTCATGTTGAAAATGCCAAAGTGGAACGCGCAATTCTGTTGGGGCAGGTCGTGGAGAGAACATGACCGCTGGTTGACCTGAGAGCCAACCCAGGGCACCTGGATGCTCCTCACCACCTGCCCTGACCTTGGAATGTACATTTCATCCATTGTTCCCACCAAGGGAGCCAGTCTCAAGGGCACAGCCTTGAGAGAGTAATGTGGTGTTGAGACCTCGTGGACGGCTTATCTGACTGAACCCCATTAAGGCATCCACATAACTGTTTGAGATTCTGGCAAGCAGGCACGGGGATCCGCTCAGATTGCGGCACTCCAGACCAGCCTGATATGTGAGTTCCTGTGCTTGTGACGCCTGCCACCTACCCATCTGGAGTGGTCTGCCGCTTTCTTCGCTTTCTCCTTGCCCTTCGTGTATGCGTCCAGTTTGTAAACCAAGAAGTCCAAATCTGTCAGAGCTGCTACAAGGAGAATTTGAATCTTTATTTCCAGAAGTGGCTTCCAGGATACTGACTAGGGATACTGACTAGTGGTGATGTGACTGTTTGGAGTAAGGAGGTGGAAGGACTAGAGATGAAGGCTGTAAGAAATGTATACATTGTGATGAGAAACTTGACTATATTCTATGAGCTGAGGGTGAAGGAACTGACCTTATGGGCCTGCCATAGGAAAGGCTCTCAGGGCTGAGGCCACATCCCTCAGACCGTTCAGTCTGATCCTGCCATCAGCCATCAGCTGGTCTCTGCACATTGTGCCTCAAAACCACAGAAGAGAGGCTTCCCTGGTGGCGCAGTGGTTGAGAGTCCGCCTGCTGATGCAGGGGACACGGGTTCGTGCCCCGGTCTGGGAAGATCCCACATGCCACGGAGCGGCTGGGCCCGTGAGCCATGGCTGCTGGGCCTGCGCGTCCAGAGCCTGTGCTCCGCAACGGGAGAGGCCACAGCATTGAGAAGCCCACGTAATGCAAAAAAAAAAAAAAAACCACAGAAGACTGCTGCTCTCTCCAGAAGCCTGAGGAGCAAGCCTGAAATGCCAGGAAATTAACAAGGCCTGGGAGCAGGGCTCAACCAGTAACTGAGTAAATGGACAAATACACAAGATCCCTCACCCTCACCCATCGGATGGGCTCAGTCCAAGGTATGTGTTCTCTGCTCCTCAATATTTCCCCATGGACTTGAGCTCCACCCGCCCACAGGAGAGGTGTCTCAATATGTACCCCTTCCTCTCTCACTGCCCCCCTCCCACTATCATTCCCTGCAACTCCCAGGTAATTGCTTGCCCCGAATCATTGTCTCAAGTCTGCTTCTGGGGAGCCAGACTAGGGCACCCACCACCAGACTTTGCAAATTTTCATCTCTGTGCATAAAATACTCTTTTTTAAAAAAAACAAACACACATGAACATTATCATTATTGAGATACTTTGTCGATGGTTTTGGCTGCTAAAAGTGATTTGTCATTAGTTTTTGCAATACCCATGTGCAATACCCAACAGCCACGTTTTGAAGAAGTACAGTGGAAAGTAGCTTAGCAGGTCATTTTTTGGTTGTTTCATTATTTGTACTCGACATTTGGTTTGGTTTGTAACATTGCAAAGAAACTTCAGTGCTTAAACCATACTCATTTTTTGGTTATTTATTTCAGTGTCTGTGAATTTACAACTTTGGCAAGGGATTTGTGTTTACTTTTAATGGCAGATGTCCATCTTAGTGTTAAAATTTTTAAACGTTGACACATCCAATGTTGTGTATAATATAAAGGGTAACCAAGGTATGATCTCATATTATTCCTTTTCCCTTTTGTTGAAAAAAAACTAAGTTTTTATTATTTCCCTCCATGAACAAGTCAGACATTTCATTGAGATAAAAAATAATGTATAGTAATAAGGTAATAGTGAGTTTTTAAACTGAAAAGCTGTTAATTCTATGGTACTCTTATAATCAATTGTCTTAAAATTAAGGAAATGCATGCATCATTATACTAGCAAGATGTGCTTATTATAAAGTTTCCTTTTTAAAAAATCCAAAAAGTATAATGAAAAAATCAACCATAATCCTAACATTCAAATACAAGTACTATTAATATTTTAGCACGTTTCCAAACATCTTTCTCTGTATCCTCATATATATATTGGCATAAATATGATCGTATAATACATTTTGTTTTATAAACTACTATTTTTACATGGTAATGCTTCATGAATATATTTTCCATATTACCTTCTCTTATTCAAAACACCAGCATCTTCCTTGACTAGAGTGGATGCTGTGCAGAGGTTGGGTGGATGTTCAGTGTATTATACTGATCAAAAGTACTTCCTGCTTTAAAGTAGCATCTTCTGCCAACAGCATCTGAAATGTCCACTATGGTATTAATTATTTTTAGTTGCTACCTTTTTGGAGAAGGAGAATATCCTTGGATGTTTATGCAAATAGTACCCTGAGAGGTATATTAAATTAATTCTCTAATGCATCTACTCCGAAGAACAGAGGAGGATTGCAGAGAGATGAAACAAACTAGTTCTGAACTTTGAGGTTTGTCTTAGCAAGACAGGCTCAGGCAGGTCCCCCAGAGCGGAGGACCTAGAACAGTTACAGAGCATGAAAAATACAAACGTGGGAGCATTCTTCCTCTAACTTACTGTGGAAACCTGGGCAAGTTTCTTAAGTTCTCTGTGCATTAGTTTCATTCACTGCACCTAGAAGAGGCTGTGTCTTCTTCAGGATCATTTTGCTTGTCAAGATCTTATAGGTGGGCTTCCCTGGTGGCACAGTGGTTAAGAATCCGCCTGCCAATGCAGGGGACATGGGTTCGAGCCCTGGTCCAGGAAGATCCCACATGCTGCAGAGCAACTAAGCCCGTGCACCACAACTACTGAGCCTGCACTCTAGAGCCTGCAAGTCACAACTAGTGAGCCTGCGTGCCTAGAGCCCATGCTCCACAACAAGAGAAGGCACTGCAATGAGAAGCCCGTGCATCGCTAGGAAGAGTAGCCCCGGCTCGCCACAACTAGAGAAAGCCCGCATGTAGCAACGAAGACCCAACATGGCCAAAAATAAATAAATAAAACAAATACATTTATTAAGAAAAGAAAAAAAAAGATCTTATAGGTGACCCATCTATGAGCTCTGGCACCCTACAGTGGGCATGCGTGGTTTTTCTCTGCCCATACAGCCCACGCCTTCCTTTTGAGGAAACTACACCTTTCTCCCAGTCCACCAGGCAGCGTGTGTGGGGATGCCCCACTTCTGGTCCCAGGGCTGGGTGTGTCAACCAGGCCTGGCCAATCAGAACGCCCAATCCCTTTGATCACATTGATTGGTTCAGGGTTGACATGTGACTCAAGGTAGCCAATGAGAACCCTGCTTGGGAAAAAGTCTCTTTCCACTCAGGCTGCAAACTGGTAGAAAGAAAGTCAGTCTGGATTTGCTGAATGGCTCTCTTTGCCATCACTTGGGGAGAGTTAGTGGAGAATAAAGTAAACAATAAGGTAAACACACAGGAAAGCAGAGCCCCATAGATTTAGATCCTTTCTGTCTGTAGTTATTCATGGTAGTTTTTCAACAGAAAGAAATCGAGGGGCTCCAAGAGCAACAGTGGCTCATGAAGGCTGGCTGCAGGGGGCGAGACCCTGGGTGTGAAGTTTCCAGACTCAGCAGTGATTCCCTTGGTTCCAGCCTGTGGTGGAAGCAGAGATCCACCACTGTGGGCTTGGAGGATGAGATGGTCAGCGCACTGGGAACTGTCCATTACAAGCCCTGCCTTGCTTTCCAGTCGCTACCTGAACCTCCTGGATTCTGGTGTGAGCCTGAGAGGAGGGGACAGCTCTCAAGTGACTGCATTTACATTTCCTACCAACCGAATTCAGTAAAGGCCTGGCGTTAGACTTCAATTAACATGTAAAAAGCAGAAATGTGATATTTCCTGCACACCTGAATTATTCAACAGAGACCATGCCAACGGCAGAGCAGACTCATTGCTCTTTTCCTTCCATGGCTTTTTCACCTCCACATGGCCTGAGACATTGTCCCACAATGGATAAAGTAGGCATCCATGCAGGTGGTGTGGTTTTGTTAATGAAATGAGCAGAACTTTGCTATAGGTAGGAGCCAACTGCTAAGAGAGTAGGGTCACAAGGGTGACAAAACCAGGGTTTCTGCTGGGTAGGGAAAGAGGTGGGTTGCTGAATCTCTTTGTAAATGCATTTGTAGGACTCAGCTCAGACAAAGGTGGTGGAAGAGGATGCTGCATGAAAGGTCCCAATGTTCTGGGGGATGGAGAGCAGCCTTGTAACTGAGTGTGAGTGGAGCTTGGAAAGAGGTGGTGGGAAATGGGTCTATTTTGAAGAGCCTTGAAAGTTGGACTGAGATTATGAACTTTATTCAACAGATAAATGGGGTCCAGGGAAGGTTCCTAAGGTGGGGGTCACATGAATAATAATCTTTTTAAACCAATTAAACCATTAACTCTGATCATACTGTTTAGGATAAAGGTTCTTTTTCTTTTCCCCTTATTTATTTATTCTTAATTGAAGTAGATTTGGTTTATAATGTTGTGTTAGTTTCAGGTGTACAGCAAAGTGATTCAGATATATACATATATATATGTATCTATGTTTTATATATATATATATATATATATATTCTTTTTCAGATTCTTTTCCATTATAGGTTATTGCAAGATATTGAATATTGAATATAGTTCCCTGTGCTATACAGTGGGCCCTTGTTGATTATCTATTTTATATGTAGTATAATGGTTCTTAAAGAGGGATCAGCCCAGACCAGCAGCATCAGCGTCACCTGGGAACACGTGTGAAATGCAGATTCCGGGGTTCCACCCAGACCTATGAAGTGAGAAACACAGAGTCCGTGTAATCCACCCTCCAGGTGATTAAGATGATCACTCAGCGACTAGTGGGGGTGAAGGGAAGGGGGTTGTGCTCTTCCTATGAGTCACCTGATGAAGCCTGGATGCTTTATGGCCTTCAGATGTTTTAAGCCAAAGATCATGCAGCCTGCACTGTGTTAACAGGTTGCCCACCTTGTAAACAGAGAAAGCAGAATGTATTCCTTTGTGTAAGGAACATATTAAAACACTGCCTTTTTCCCTTCTTTGTTGAATTCCACATGATCGATACAAAACACACCCCAACCTCAACTATTTTCCAGAGAAATGAGCTAGAGGAAAGTGGCCAAGGGCTGAAATTAAGCCACAGGCTCCTCCCAACCCCCAGACTCTCCTGATTCCTAACTGTCAAAGGCTTTCATTCCAATAGCCCCTGTGCTGGAGGCAGGGAGAGACCTTCAGGAGAGAGTTTCTTCGTGTGACTGTCACACTCAGAGACACGTCGACTTTACTTTGGATTTCTTCGGGGCTGGTTTCAAAGCTATTTCTCAAACATTCTTGATTTAATACCCAAGCAATACTGGCCAGGAGTGAGGGTGGGATGTACAGGAATGTTGGGGTGGGCAGGGTTAGCAGACAACCCTTCCTTTAGTCCTGCCAAGCCTTCCACGTGTTCACAGGGGCACAGTGCTGCAGCTTTAGGCCCAGGAGCCCAGAAACCCTCCCAGGACTAGGGGGCCCTAGGGGAACAAGCAACATGGTGAGGGCAGGTCTGAGGGAGTGAGAGGCTCTATGGCCCCAGCAAGAGCCACCAACAGTCTAGTCCCAGTAAGAAAATACTGCCGGTGACCACTGGTTTTCCAGCTCATGGATGACACACATTTTGTTCCAGAGACCTCTTCTGAGTGCAGTCAGATGTCCCTGGGGTTTGGAGGGAACCCTCTAGGCTGCAAAGAGCTCCCCTCACTTTCTTCCCTGACAGATGCTCTTGGGGTCTCTTGAACATTTCCAGAGATGGGCCACACATCATTTTGAAGACTGTAAAGCATCAGAGTATGAACCTGTCAGATACGCCCATGTTTCAAGCGTGGGGTTAGACACCAAAGCAGAACTGCAACCAAGTTACCTCTGATCCAGTCTTGAGACAGAATCTCAAGACTCTCACCCTGTAAACGGGATCAGTCATGGCAAGAATGAGATTAGCACGATGGGAAACGTTTCTGTTTTTTTTTAATAAATTTACTTATTTATTTGTTTGTTTGCTTTTGGCTGCATTGGGTCTTCGTTGCTGCATGTGGGTTTTCTCTAGTTGCAGCAGGCAGGGGCTACTCTTCGTTGTGGTGCGTGGCCTTCTCATTGCAGTGGCTTCTCTTGTTGCGGAGCATGGGCTCTAGGCACATGGGCCCAGTAGTTGTGGTTCGTGGGCTCTAGAGCACAGGCTCAGTAATTGTGGCGTACGGGCTTAGTTGCTCCGTGGCATGTGGGATCTTCCCAGACCAGGGCTCGAACCCATGTCCCTGCATTGGCAGGTGGATTATTAACCACTGCACCACCAGGGAAGTGCCGGGGCAACATTTCTTTAGAGAGCAGTGGTGTAGCTATGCTGTAAGGCCCAGCTCCTTCTGTGAAATAACATAAAACCCTGGTGTCATTTGTGGAGTCGATTCTATGATGTATCTAGACCTCAACATTAATGACATTTGGGCTGAATAATTCCTTGTTGTTTGGGCCTGTGGGTGCATTGTGGGATGTCTAGCATCATCCCTGACCTCTGCTGTAGAGGCCAATATCACCTGTCCTCCATTGTGATGGTGAAAAATATCTCTGGACATTGCCTTATTATATGTGAAACTTTTGTTTGTGTGTGTGTGTGTGTGTGTGTGTGTGTGTGTGTGTGTGTACTGGTATAAAATGCTTTTTTAAAATGTGGGTCTGGAATAAAAGAAAAGAGCAGGAAAAGGGAGGCTGCCATTAAGGATTCGTGTAAAACCATGAGACGTGTGTGCTTTTTAATTCCAAGAGTGACCTGGACAAACGTCTATACAATTACTCAGTCTTAAGGGCTCTTCATTCATGGAAAGGGCTCCCAGTAGGAAATCCTAGGGCTCCCCCAAACCTGAGAAATGGAGGGTCCAGGAAGGTGTGAGCACCCATGACCAGGCAGCGGCCCCCTGGACCCTGCCTGCCATCTGTTACAGGCGTTGCTGGCTTTACTGTTCTCTCCCATTCTTACTCTACATTGGAACACTCATGCCCTCATCCCTCCCTGCTCATTAAAATGAGTGTGGGGTCAGAATCTACCACCTCACTTGAAGCAAAATTATACCAGCTGTTCAACTTAGAAACACGTCATTGAAATGTATTAGGCCCTTTGTTAATTATTTTTGGACTTGACTCAATGCAATGTTTCCTGGACTTCGGGGATTAGTTTTCTCTTTCTAAAATTCTCTCTATCCCTACTAACCACACACACATACACACACACACACACACACACACACACACACACACACACACACCCTTAATTACAATACCAGGTGACCGGGGTCTGAGGTTAGGAGGCTGGTGACCTCAGACACCAGCACCAGCTGGACAGCATCCCCTCATCCCAGGAATCGGGGTCTCATCTAAAATGTCTGCTCATGGACTAGCCATGTTTGCACAGGAAACTGAGAGGGAAATCCTTGATTAAGAACAAAAGGGCCTAGATCACTTTGAACACTGAAAATGAGCCATTCTTCTGGAGGTTATTTTAAAAGAATATTCCTATTACATAAAGGAGTATTATCTACTTCTCAGGATCCAGGTTCTGCTGTTGTGTAATTTTTCACCAAAAATCTCCTCCCCTGGGCCATTTACTGTAGCTTTCCAGCATCTGGCCCTGCGATTATACTACAAATTCCTTGGAGTGCTTCAGCAACTCCTCGGCATTCAATCATGCAGACTTCATTTGAGGTCCAAGCTCTACATTGCTGAGATTTTAGAAGCTCTCTCCTGCTAGGGAAAAGAAAGGAAATGGTTGCCTTAAGTGTAATTAATGAAGGGCCTAGGAGATTCCATTCACGAAAGAATGCAGGAGGGGAAAGATATTATTTGGTTGTGAATTCACTTTGTTCTTCCAGACTCTATAAATCTTCGGTACCATTTAAAATTCCAAGTCTGTGCTTGGATGAGATGCATAGAGATTACTTGATCTAACACTGCAGGCAAGAAAAATAAGCACCAAGGAATTTAAATAACTTATCTGAGCTCCTTTAACTGGTTATCAGCGAAGCTATTGGACATGGCATTGATTTCCAATAGATAATTTGTCTTAGGAACATCAAATATAATCCATTATGAAGCAGCACAATTTATGGCAGGAGGACTACAATTTCACAAGCCTTTACTTGGCATTGATCTTTTAATTTAAAAGTGTGCATCAAGTAGAAAGCCCATAATGGAATATCTGGCTCAATCTTCATGTGGCTAACCCCCATATTATACCAGGCTAATGCCAAGGGGCGTTGTTACCCAAGCAGGGAGAGACACACAACATCATTCCCTTGCTTACGTGGGTACACAGGCAATTGTTGATACAGTTGTATTTGTACCAAATACAAGAAGTGGAGATAAAATTATAGACCTTAAGCCTGTATAATATCTTAAGAAATGGCATAATGTCAGCTTCCCTGTTGGTATTCAATACACATGATTTCAAATGCCATCACATGGTAATATATTGTTCAGTTGGAGACAGGACATGCTGTACTTGTGAGTCACTTGTAGGATGATTAGACCTAACAAGGTCTCCAGTTGAAACTTAATGTCAGCTGGAGACCTTGTTAGAAATTCAGGTTCAGATTCAGTAGGTCTGGATGGGGCCTGGGACTCTGCCTTTCTAACAAGTGCCCAGGTGATGGGGATGCTGCTGCTCCACAGACCACACTTTGAGTAGCAAAGGTCTAGTGGGTTTGTATATGGAGATGAGGAGTGGAAAGATGGAGGCAGAACAACAGACACCCTGATTCCCCCACTCACTAGATGACAAATCTTAGCAAAATCCTAGAACCATGTTGAGCAGTAGTTTTCTAATAAATAAAATGAGATAATAATGAGACTTGTTCCAAGCAAATGAAAAAATACATAGGCAAGTGATTTTGAAAAGCCACGCCATGTAAATAATTGCTAGCTATGGATATAAGATATATATATATATATATATATATATATATATATATATATACACACACACACACACATACGTAGGAGATATATACATACATAGGATATATACATAGGCTATATTATATATATGTACCCACACACACATACATAAGATTACTATGTACCCTAATCTGAACTCTTATGGGAAAATATTTTACAGTTACTAGTTAGGGAAAAGTTCCTCAATAAAGCTCAGAGAGTGAATTTCTCCCTATCTGCAGTTTATAATCAAATTTCCAGTAGGTTGGTGGAGAGGAAATATTTTGCAGGAAGTAGCTAAGGTGCCCACAGGTATAAGAACATATTTACCTATCATGCATGGTGTTTGGTCTTGAGATTTAGTTCAACTGGTGATATTCAGAGGCTGTGTAATAAAACCAGAGCCTGACAGTAATGACTGTGCAAGCTGTTTGCTTTATTACAGACTCAGGACTTTGGAAGGCTCTCCAGACAACAGCGGGTCTTGAGAAGATGCCACCGTGGGCTGAGCAAATACATGGTGTGCCCAGGCGAATTTTTGGGTGGTTAATGGAAATCTCACAGCTGAGCAAACCCAAAGGCTCTGTTTGTAAGGCCCTCCTTCTCTTCCATGGCAAACCGAGCAGGAAAGTGAATTCCTCTGGGATGACCACAAGATGCTTCTCTTAGGTAAACAGCAGAATTGTAAAAAGTCTTCTGTCCACTCCAAACCTAGTCCAACCTAGATGGCTTTCCTGCAGTGCTTCCAGCCGCCAGTGGTGTGAAAATAAGGGACAGATTTATCTGTTAGACTATGGCCCCCTTTCTCTCCCTCTTCCTTCCCTGACCAACCCCCACTAAACACTGGGATATTGTCTAAGTAGAGACAGTGAGATCACTCAAATTTAGTCTGTCCTATTTAAATGGAGTGGGGATGATTTCATAATAACAGCTTCCAACAATCCATATAACTAATGGAAATAGGGCCATATTTCATTCTGAGTGTCCAGGTAATAGTTTTTCACTCACATGATAATATCTCAGTGATATGAGATAATACTCAGTGTTTATTTTATAGAACTACATTAAGACTAAAAGCAAGAATAATAATCTCTCTTGAATTAGTAACGAGAGATTACATCTAGCAAATGCTTTACAAGTGTTTGTTCTTATATTTCATTGGTGAAGAAGTCAGCCACAGAGTTAGACCTTTGTTCAGATCTGAGCTCCACCTCTTTCTAGTCCTGTGATCTTGGGCAATTTACTTAAATTATTATACCTCAGTCTCATTACCTGTGAAGTGGGATAACACTAGCACTCCTGGGGTCATTGGGAGGCACATGTGCAGCCACTATGGAGAACAATATGGAGCTCCCTTAAAAAAATTAAAAATAGAGTTACCAAATGATCCAGCAATCCCGCTCCTAGGCATATCTTCAGAAAAGATGAAAACTTTAATTTGAAAAGATACATGCACCCCAATGTTCAGAGCAGCACTGTATACAACAGCCAAGACATGGAAACAACCTAAATGTCCATTGACAGATGATTGGCTTAAGAAGATGTGATATGTGTGTGTGTTGTGTGTATAATATATAAAATGGAATAATACTCAGCCATAAAAAAGAATGAAATGTTGCCATTTTCAGCAACATGGATGGACTTAGAGATTATCATACTAAGTGAAGTAAGTCAGATAAAGAAAGACAAATATTAGATGATATCACTTATATGTGGAATGTAAAGAACAGTACAAATGAATCTATATACAGAACAGAAACAAACTCACTGACATAGATAACAAACATTGTTACCAAAGGGGAAGTGTTGGGGAGGGATAAATTAGGAGTTTGAGATTAACAAACTACTATACATAAAATAGATAAGCAACAAGTATTTACTGTACAGAACAGGGAACTATATTCAATATCCTGTAATAACCTACAATGGAAAATAATGTGAAAAAATGTGTGTATGTGACTGAATCCCTTTTCTGTACACCTGAAACTAACACAATATCGTCAATCAACTATACTTCAATGAAAAAAGATATTGCACATGTGTAATGTTTAGCACAGGACTTGGTACTTAGTAAATGCTCAAAACCCCCTAATATTCTTACTATTATTGTCTCCATGCTCACCTACTGACCTCACAGTATTACCTACCATCTAGTAGGACACATTTTCTGGTCCAGGAGTTTATAGAAGTGATTTCTAGGATCTTGTAGATGCCTGGGTTCAGTAGATATTGATATTCATAATCTTAGCAGCTACCATTAATTGGACAAGACAGAAATAAGTGTTTAATATGTGTGAATTCTCAGGGCCACCCTAAAATATATTATCTCTATATAAATGAGGCAACCACATAATGGTAGGTTGTAGAATTGGGATTTGAACCTGTGAATGGCTCATCCTTGTGCCCCATGATCTAACATGCTAATTAGCACACATGCTAAAGCCCAGGTAGTTCATATCTGCATAGACTGACTCACACCCAACAGCTGTATACTGCTGGAGAATTTGGGGGCTTTCTGGGGGAGGCACAATTTTTTCTATAAAACAATAGAATTGGGGGAAGGTTACAACACTTAGATTTATGCAAACAATTCCTTCTTTCTTAAAGGGAGGTTTCTAGTAGTTTCTCAGGTACACTTTTGAAACGGAGCAGGACCCTATTGTCCTTGCCCCCCATGTCCTCAGCCTGCCTTTTTGCCTGTAGAAAAACTTTAGCCAAAGAATAAGTTTACAGAGAAGTGAGAAAATGCAGAAACAAAGTGGTCAAACAGGACACAACAATAACCGTTTAGTCAGTAAGCAAAGTCAAGGACTTTTAGTTCCTCTTCATGGGCTATAGATAATATTCTGAGCCATATCCTGTGAGCTGTCTTGTAGATATTGAAACCCACACCAGGTGAAAGAAGTTAACTACATGATGACCAGACTGTAGCCATGACATAAGCTGCCACAATTCCAAGAACTGGCCTCAGAGAAATGGGAACAAACCAACCCTGGAACTGAAGATTAACTGTACTTAAATCAATCAAGATGATGGTGATCAGACCACTGCCTGACCAGTTTCAAGATGACTGTCAGAGCTGACTGTGCTGTTTCTGCATGTAGCCCCCTCCCTCCGTCTATAAAAGCTCTTGCCCACTGATTGTCAGTGTGTGTGTGTGTGTGTGTGAGTCGGCCTTTGGACAGGAGTCTGCCCCCCCTCCAGGTTGCCGGCCTTTGAGATAAAGCAAGCTTTCCTTTCCCCCAAACTTGCCTCTTTATTGGCTTTTGAGCGGCGAGCACCTGGACCCACTTTCGCTAACAGATTTTGGCTCCCAACGTGAGGCTGGGCTATCGCGATATCTGGCTCCCGGGGTTTTTCCAAGCACAGCCGCTGCCCTGACGACACGCCGCCGGGATGGCGGCGAGGAGCCTGCCTCGCTGGCTTGCTGGCCCCGAGAGGGGGATTTAGGGGGATGTTCCTAGGAGCTGCCGAAACCATTTGTCTCGGGGCTCTTCCCTGTTTCTCCCCGGCTCAACACTGGCTGCCAACGTATGCTTTCCTTGGTAGAACGGAAAGATGCCTCTGGAAGAGCCGATGAGCAACAAGACCAAGTAAGTCCGCCGGTGTGCACCCGGCAAACTTCTCTTTTGAGCATGAAGTTCTATTTGGACATTCTGCCAGTTGGTTCTGACATGCGTCTGACATTGAGGTTCTTTCGTTCGTTTGGGACTCCATATCAGTCATCCTCTGGAGGGTTTGTAACAGTTCTGTCTTCTGGTGTGTGTGTGTATTCCATTTGTGTGATTGGTATTCTTGTTGCCTTTTGTAAAATGGGAAATTCAGGTTCAATTCATTAAGAAAACTTTTAGCTTTAAAACTATGACTAGGGCTTCCCTGGTGGCGCAGTGGTTGAGAGTCTGCCTGCCGATGCAGGGGACACGGGTTCGTGCCCCCGTCCGGGAAGATCCCACATGCCACGGAGCGGCTAGGTCCGTGAGCCATGGCCACTGAGCCTGCGCGTCCGGAGCCTGTGCTCCGCAACGGGAGAGGCCGCGACAGTGAGAGGCCTGCGTACCGCAAATTTAACTAAAGGAAAAGAAAGATGATTTAACAAAAACAAAAACACTGGGTGGCCACCAATAATATTCTTCACACCCCAGAGAAAATTGGTTAAGATGAAACTCTTTTGAAACTCCAAAACTAGTTCTTTTTACACGTGCAGTCAGAGAAAGCTAGATTGATAAAATACTGTTTTCAGAATTCTGACCCTGAGAGAACAAAAAAAAACACCTAGGAGAAAGCTTGAAGTTAACTTATCATGTCCTTGAAATACAAACACTTTGCCTGAGACTTCAGCCTTGGGTTAATTAGTAAAACTTCAAGCATGGGGGTGGGAAGGGGGAAGAGGGTTTGGGTTTATTAAACTTGTATCTTTTTCCACGTTAAAGAGAAATTGTGCTATGAGAAAAATGTATGTTTTTAGAGGTCATGGAATATGTTCTTAAGTTTGCCAATCAGAAAATGATGATGTAACAAGTAGTTCAATTACTTGTTTCTTGGTTTTGTTAAGGTTTTCAAGGGTTAAAAATTGTGATATGTAAAAATGATAAAGGAAGCATTTCAGTATGTAAAACAAGTAGGATATGTGTTGCCAGTGAGAGAAGTTATATAAAGACTGGAGATATTTTTGTTGAGGAAAAAAACAAGAATAATTTTGCTCTAGAGCTGGTGGCTTATGTATGGGGAAAGTAAGGGACAAATTAATAAGGATCCAGAAAGTGAAAAAAGGTTTGTGAAAAAGGAACTTTGAGAAAAGAATTTTGTACTTTGTCAGGATTAAGATTAGATTGAAGTTAATTAGATAAATGAATTTTGTTATAAACAGTAAACTGAGACAAGACTGAATTTGTTTTTTTCTCTCTGTTAAGAGAACAAAGTTCTCCTGGAATATTAAACTGCTCTTGATAACAGATTTTAAGTTTCTTTCTCTAGCTAACTTTGAGTTTTCCAGAGGGCCCCTGAGGTGTCTCAGAGAGAAATATTGATAAGAAAATTTAAAAATTCTAATGGAAAGAATGCTTTGCATTAGAAAAAGTTTTGCTTCTAATGATACTTTTGGCTCAAATGTTCAGGATGGAAAAAATGGTTTAATGAAGTTGTTACAGAGTATAACTACTCATGATGTGTATCACTTCTGACTTTAAGTTTACTGCTTAAAGCACATGTACAATATTTATGTGACGATTGGGTATAATTGAAAAAATGTATAGCCTATAAAATGTTTGAATAGGTACTTCATCTACATAAACATATACAAATATATAAAAATATGCTCAATATCATTACTCATTAGGGAAATACAAATAATACCACATGAGATACCAAACATCTATTAAAATGTCTAAAATTTAAAGATGGATCATAGCAAGTGTCAGTGAGGATGTGGAATGACCGGAATTTTCATACACTGCAGGGAGGAAAGTAAAATGGTACAATGATTTTGGAAAACAGTTTGGAAGTTTCTTGAAAAGTAAAACATACACCCACCATATAACCCAACCACTTCTAGGTATTTATTCATGAGGAATGAAAGCCTACACTTGCACACAAACGTTCATAGTAGCGTTATTTGTAAAAGCCCCAAATTGGAAACTACCCAACAATCCATCAACAGGTGAACAGATAAACAAATTTTGGTATATCCATACAATTGACTAGTACTAATCAATAGGAAGGAATGAGGTATTGGTACTCAACAATGAGGATGAATCTCTAACTATACTGAGTGAAAATAGCCAGATGAACAGAATACATTAGGAAATGCCAACTAATCTGTAGAAGTGGTTACTATAAATCGCTGAGTACTGTCCTTGTCCAGGGGGTGGATATCAAGTCACTGCTATGTTGGTGAAAAACCAAAGCAAGGAATTATCTTTTAGGGAAGTGATACAGGATACGCTCATATCACTTGAGAGGAAACTCACTCACATGACCACATATTTCTGCCACTGTAGCCCCTGTCTGGGTGGCCATTAAGCCCATTTAAAACTTCATTACTGAGGAAGAAAAATGGAGAGATAATGGGTGGGCCACTAGAAGTTCACTCTACTACATAATGCTATTATAAAGATTTAGAATGAACATATGTGAAAACATTTAAAAGACTATCATCTGGCACATAGTGTGTACTCTATAAATATTATCTATTGATATTATTAATTTCATAGTCAAGGAAATTGAGATTCAGGGAGGTTAAACAACTTGCCTGCAGGGCCCACACTGAGTAAGTGGCAGAATGAGAGTCTGAGCTCTGATCAGTCTGAGTGTAAAGATTTCAAGCCTTTCTACTGCCTGATATATGCTGCCCACTCAATGGAGTGTGGAAAAGAGAAAACCAGTCTCATTTCTTACAGTATAATTGCATTCATTTCATTTCATGAATCTTCTGTGTTTATTATAGTTTATTAATATCACTGGGGCTCATGGAGATTCATGGTTCTACCCTACTGATTGTCCCAGAAAGTGCTTGGAAGATAGTCTGGATTTTGACAATAATCCCTAAATAAAATCATCAAAGAGGCTGGGTAAAGGATTATCCTCACTAAAAGAAAGTTAGGGGTTTTCTACCATGTTTATGTTCAGAGCATTTTATCTATTCTAAACAAAAGATGAGCTAGCAGAATTATCTTGGCTTTGAGGAATTCCAATCCACTTTTAAGTTCTTTGCCTCGTGGGTAGAATGATGGATCCCAAAAGATATGTCCACATCCTAATCCCTGGAACCTGTGAATGTGATATTATTTGGAAAAAGGATCTTTGCAGATATAGTTAAGGGTTTTTGAGATGAGATCACCCTGGATTACTGAGTGGGCCCTAAATCTGATGACAAGTGTCCTAATAAAAGCCCAAATTAAAAAAAGAAATACAGAGAGAAAAGACATGTGAAGACAGAGACAGAGCCTGGAGTGATGTGGCCACAAGCCAAGGAATGCCTAGAGCCACCAGAAGCTGTAAGAGGCAGAGGACAGATTCTCCCCTAGGGTCCTAGAGAGAGTGCAGCCTTATTGACACCTTAATTTTGGACTTCATAAATCTCTGTTGTTTGAAGCCACCCATCTGTGGTAATTTGCTATGGCAGTCCTAGAAACTGATATACCTAGTGTACAGATTTCACCTGGTAGCTTGTTAATGATCTGAAAGCAAAGAGGAAGAGGCAAGATAATGTAAGAATACCTTCTCTAAAGATCAGGAGAGGGTAAGAGTGGAAATGAGAGAAAGACAGTCTTTCATCCTCAAAGCAATCCTGGCTTGAGGCATATCACCTCTGTATGTCTATGACCTATCTCTGCTCTGTACCACAGACCATATTTGTGTATTATTATGGGTAATCCCTCCAGGAATAATTTTAGCTTTTAACTTTTAAACTAGAATAAAACATACATTGAAGGACTAACTCCACCATAAAGACCATCTGTATTATTTATCCCTAAAGAGTACAAATCATGGTGGAAGACATTGCATAAACATCATGCCTGTGAGGTGGCCCCAGTGAACGAGGACATCGCCTGCCAAGTCTCACAAGAATTTATTTTTGTTAATAAGTATTAAAATTGTTAGTCCACCTGTCACTTCTATAGCGTTATGACTGCAATTGTGCTTTCACACCAGCTGTCTGATTTGGTCCTCACAACAGCCCTGTGTGGTGGTTAGGGTATTAGGATTCCTACTTTTTTTCCTTTTGATCCCTACTTTTTAAAGGAAGAATCTGGGCATTGAGTGACTTCCCCAGGTCATAAAGACAGTCATGGATGGAGGATTGCTGATGTTAATTCTATATTGATTATTCATCAACTGTACTTATTTATAAACTGACACTTATTGAGTATCTACTATAATTAATGCTATATTTAATGCATTGGGAAGAAGAGGCCAGGTAGAATCCCTGACCTCAGATGCTTCATAGTCTCAGAAAGACAGCACAAGGGCAACTTAACTTCTAAGGGAACATGATATATATATAGCAAAGTCCTGTGAGAATGCCCCATAATAACAAAATTTGTATACAATATAACTGATGATTGGCCTCTTTTCTCCAAGTAGCACCTATTCTCACACCTGGGGATGGGCAAAAGTAGACATAGAGAGGCAGGTAAGTCTGGGCAAGGAAATGGTCAGGCAGGTATGGAAGTGCTGGTTACCCCTGCATCCCAGGTATTCTTCCAGGTGATAACTGGGAGCTATTAATTGGAAATTTGTAGTACTGCTGTTAACTGTCCTGGATGTGCCAGTCAGCTGTATGACCCAGAATTTTCCCCATTGAGATTTAGGCCGGAACCTACAGCCACACTCCCACCCAGGCCCAGGGTGGATCTCAGCCTCACACTAGGACTCCTATTCCAACTCTGCCCACACCTAGGCAAATTCTGTCTTTTTTTTTTTTTTTTACTACTTAAAGCAAAATCATTCTGTAGTCCAAATAAGATATACGACAGATGAAAGAAAATGAAATTAAAATGCAAACACATGCTGTTAGATGATTGAATGTCCTTTATTAATATGGTTTTAAGATTGTTTTCAAGTTAATGAATTTTTTAGTTAAAATAATTCAAAATGTACTACACTTGAATTATTCATCTTGAAATTTGAGTTCAAGCCAAGTTTTCTTATATCTGTGTATGAGAGGCAGATGTTTCTCAGAGATATAGTGGAATGTGATTGCTTTCTTCTCTCATGGGATTTGGATCTAGATGACAGGAAGCCAAAGTAGATCCCATCAATGAGACACATTAGGGACCATTTCCTCTATTTTATTCACTTTAAAGTTAACATCGTTATCCTGTTTTTCTTTTAACACATTGAACCTGTGTGCATTAATACTCTTTCTTTCTACTCTATAGTTATTATTGTTTACATGCAGGTCACACACAAAAAACTTTTTAGGATTCAGAAAAGTAAAAGAAATGAGAGATAAACCAGGGTAAAAATTGTAGAAAACAGTAGACTTTTGGCTAATTGAAGATCAAATGTCCTTCCAAAAGCACTCAAATCTAAAATATTACAAAACAGTGTGTATGCCAAAAAAAAAAAAAGCAAAGACAAATAAGTCTGTTAATTCAGTTGCCAGCTTGCAACCCCTGCTTTACTTATCCTGACTACACCAAATGCCCTTAGATACACCAACTATGTGTTACTGGTAGCGGGATAGCCAGAAATTAGCCTTGAACCTGGGAAGAATTGGTCTTTAATAAATATCCAAGGAATGAGTGAATGAATGAATGAATAAATTGTCAAACTTTTAGGGCAGGAAAAGTGTTTTCAGGAAAGTATTTAGGGGAAAGTAAAATAAGTTGTACTGCATTCTTATCAATATTATGTAAAAATGAATATATTTAAATTTATTTATATTACTTAATTCTTATAATTCTTATGTGAATGTACATAAGCATTTCCATTTATCGACTGAGGAAACTGATCCTCAGAGATGCTAAATGATACAGCCAAGGTCATATCATTATCCGTGAGGGAAAACAGATTTCTTTTGGAGTCCAAAATCCTCCCATGCTCATTTTATGATATCAGTGTACCTTTTCTTGACTCAGCTAAAATGCCACATACAGCCTGACAGTTAAAAAAGAGGAAATTTTGATTCTTTTGATAGCCTGTCAATATTTTATTTCATGGCCAGAGTGTTTATGGCACCACACACTAAATGGAAGCCTCATTCTCCTGGGTATTGGACTGTGCCAGGAAGCTCAGCCCTGGGATGCTAATAATCTTGGAAAGGTGGAGGTGCAGATACAGTGTTCTTAATTCAATGCCGACCAGATTTTGGAATATGCTTCATTGCTCTGTGATACACACCCTATCACCGGTGCTATATTTTCCATCTCTTTCTTTTTCAGCTCTTAGACATGTCTTGGCAAATTATCAGTACTCAAGAGGAAAGAGGAGATTCAAGTACAATGATGAAGATTTAAGGAATCTAAAATGGAAACCACAAAGAACATTCTTGTGATAGTTTTTGAAGCTCTGTAGTCCTTCAGCAAAATGTCCTTCTTGTAGCCTTTGAGAGACTTAAAGAGGCTTCCTTGATTTTGATAGGCACTTATGTAGAATGTGTTTTTAGAATGGCAGTGATGGACTTTTCCATTGATTCCAAGGAAATGAGATATTCCCATGTCACATGGGAAGCTGGGAAGACAAATTAGAGCAGGCAGCAAACTCACTCTCCGCCTTCTCTACAAGCCTGCGCAGTGCTGAGCTAGATGGGCAGGAAGTCATGGTAGAAACTCCAGAAGGCACCAGTCATACATTTTCTTCCTACCTGTTATCAACGAATAGGACACATTTTATCAATTCAGACTAAAGAGAACATTACTTTCCCCCCAAACTTCAGATAGTGTTTTCATCTTTTTTCTGCATAGTTCTCTGCAAATGATAGTAAACTCTAAAGACACGCTTGTTCACCACTCTTCATACAATGCTGAAAAGCCTCAGTGCCCTTAAATGACCAGGGAGGTGACCTAAATTCTTCTCATCTGATCTTTCGTGAAAACAGAGACTAGCTGGCCCACCACGCCTCTGTAATCTGGCACCCCCCTGGTCCTCACACCTCTCTGACCTGGCATTCCCTCTAGTCTCCATGCCTTTCTAACTGAGCAGCTCCTCTGGTCCCCATGCCTATCTGACCTGGCACCCCCTCTGGTCCCCATGCCTCTCTGACCTGGCACCCCCTCTGGTCTCCATGCCTCTCTGACCTGGCACCCCCTCTGGTCCCCACACCTCTCTGACCTTGCATCCCCTCTAGTCCCCATGCCTCTCTAACATAACAGCCCATTTAAGTAAATGAAATATTATCTGTCAAGTCTCTGTTTTTCTTCAGTGTATTAATTCTAGATAAGTTACCTAATTTTCCCTCTACCATGGTTCTAAAATCCCAAGAAGTCTGTTTAGCTACTTTGAAAGGTCTTCCTGCTCTCCCATGCCTCCCGATCAGATAAAGGAACCGCAGTTGCTTTGATCTTTCTTTCTGCTTTCTGCTTTCTAACACTTTCATGGTCACCATTGCCTCCCTCCTGAACCCACTCTAGTATTTCTGTTCTGAATATATAACCAATTGCTAAAATCTGATGTTGGTCTCTCTCATGGAGGATCATTCAGTGCCAATAAATTTAAATGTTACCTTCTTGGGGAGATAATTAAGTAATAATTTAATTACCACTCTTGTCCTCCAACCAGAAAATATTTCAACTCTGAGGAGAAACTGGGGGAGAAATATGCATGTAATCACCATCGTTTAAAAAATATATTGAGTAACAAAACTAGCACCGTGTTCATAGAGGTTCAGACTCTTTAGGGCATTTGCAAAATCACCTACAGAGAAAACTCCTTAAGATAACTGACTTTATAGCATGTTTCTCTTGTTTTATGGGTGGCTTTTTTTCCTGCCACACAGTAATTTGATTGTGACAGTTAAGTGACATACTTTACAGAGTTGGTTTGTGGAAATAAGTGAATAGGAGCGGAGAAGGAAAGAAATAGCAACACAGAAAGATCACAGAATGTTGTATGCATGGAAGTAGGTTTGGTGTGGGTCAAGTAACCATGTCATGTCTGCAGATTAGTCAACAGGATGGAGTACTCATATCACAACATGTGATTATAAAATTTCCGAGCTTTCTTACTGAGATGAAGATAAAATAGGAAGGGACACCCCTTACTCAATTTTCTTTTCTTCTTTCTGTGAACTCTGGGTTAACAAGAGTTAAACCAGGGGCTTCAAGTATGGAAATTCCGTGAACTGTCCCCACTAGGAGAGAAATTTGTGACAAACACAGGACACTGTAAATCCAAAATGGGTGCTTTAGTTTCTTTGTCTCAAGTAAGTTTGTCCCTCATCTATGGGACTCTTATCTATGACTACAGAGAAAAATAATAAGCAAAACCATCCAGGTAATAATAATCTGATCATGTTTTGGTCTCTAAAATTCTCTGTGCCTATCTACACATGGAGCCCAGCCATCTTTGGGGAAAATAAATCATGTTTTAGGGTCCAGCAAAATTGTTTTATCTAGCAATGTCAGAGAATGAAAAATCCCTGCTCAGATGTCCTTGTACAGGCAAATACTTTCACACATTTTCATTATGTTAATAATGATACAGATCTTTTTTCATGTAGCTTTGGGCATGCCAACATTGTCGCATTCTATTCTAAGCCATCTTTTTCAGTTAGTTAAAAGAGAGAGAGAGAAAATAAATTAAAATATCAATCAGCCACTTAAGGGACGTTGAGAGGTGCCTCATATGTTCCAGGCACTGTGCTAGAATCTGGGAATGAGCTGAATAGAACCCAATCCAGGTGCTTCAGTGGCTCAGAGTTTAGAAGAGGGGTCCCATAGACAGGGAAAGCCCACGTAGCACTGTGACAAGAGTTACAGGGATGTTATGAACAAGACCTGAACATAAGGGAAAAAAACCCCCAATTTTCCTTTGCAAAAAGAACAAAGCCTTTTTACCAAGAATCTCATAACACAGAGATTTGAATTTTAAGCAGATGAGGAGGGTGGGTGACATTCCAGTCAAAGGGAAGAGTCTGGGTGAAGGTATAAATGATCATAAGAACACAGGGCACCTGGGGAAATGTGAGCAGTTTGAGCTGAGAGAGGAAGACATGATGAGAAAGGCCAGATTACCAGGGGTTTTAGATGCTCCATTAAGGGAGGGTCTTTAACTGCAGGCCATGGAGAACCATGAAAGATTTTAGCAGGGTTCTGCCCCAATTGGAGAATATAGTGTAGAGGACCTTGGGCCCACCTGCAGGGTGGCAGGACATTATGCTTGGATTGAGGCTGTGGTAAAAGAGATTTGAGTGACTAAGGATCTGGCCACGGGATGAGAGGAGAACGTATGGATGAATCATTTTAATTGTTGAAAACAGGTACCCTTACCCAGGCTCTCCTAAATTGATTATAGCCAAAAACTTCCCTAACATGTAAAAGGAAACAGTCACCCAAGTCCAGGAAGCACAGAGGGTCCCATATAGGATAAACCCATAGAGGAACGTGCAGAGACACACAGTAATCAAACTGACAAAAATTAAATACAAAGAAAAATATTAAAAACAACAAGGGGAAAGCAACAAATAACATACAAGGGAATCCCCATAAGGTTATCAGCTGATTTTTCAGCAGAAACTCTGCAGGCCAGAAGGGAGTGGCACCATATATTCAAAGTGATAAAAGGGAAAAACCTACAACCAAGAATACTCTACCCAGCAAGACTCTCATTCAGATGACCTAGAAATCAAAAGCTTTACAGAGAAGCAAAAGTTAAGAGAATTCAGCACCACCAAACCAGCTCTACAACAAATCCTAAAGGAACTTCTCTAGGTGTTGGGGGTGGGGAAGAAGAGACCACAGCTAGAAACAAGAAAATCTCAAATGGGAAATCTCACTGGGAAAGGCAAACATACAGTAAAAGTAGGAAATAATCCACACACAAATATGATGTCAAAACCAGCAATCATGAGGAGAGTACAAAAGCAGGAAATGGAAATTGCTTTTGAAATTAAGAGACCAGCAACTTTTTTTTAACACCTTTATTAGAGTATAGTTGCTTTACAATAGTGTGTTAGTTTCTGCTTTATAACAAAGTGAGTCAGCTATACATATATCCCCATTATCTTCTCCCTCTTGCATCTCCCTCTCACCCTCCCTATGCCACCCCTCTAGGTGGTCATAAAGCACTGAGCTGATCTAAGAGACCAGCAACTTAAAACAACCTTGTATATATAGAGACTGCTATATCAAAACCTCATGGGAACTACAAATCAAAAAACTACAATAGAAACACACACACAAAAGAAAAAGCAACCCAAACACAACACTAAAGATAGTCATCAAACCATAAGAGAAAAGAACAAAAGAGGAAGGGAAGAAAAAAGACCTATAGAAACAAATCTAAAACAATTAAGAAAATGGCAATAGAAACATACACATAGATAATTATGTTAAATGTAAATGGGTTAAGTGCTCCAACCAAAAGATGTAGACTGGCTGAATGGATACAAAAATAAGACCCATATATATGCTGTCTACAAGAGACTCACTCAGACCTAGGGTCACATACAGACTGAAAGTAAGGGGATGGAAAAAGATATTCCATGCAAGTGGAAATCAAAAGAAAGCTGGAGTAACAATACTCATATCGGACAAGATAGACTTTAAAACAGACTGTTACAAGAGACAAGGAAGGACACTACATAATGATCAAGGCATTAATCCAAGAAGAAGATATAACAATTGTAAATATATATGCACCCAACATAGGAGCACCTCAATATATAAGGCAAATGCTAACAGCCATAAATGGGGAAATCAACAGTAACACAATAATAGTGGGGTATTTTAACACCCCATTTACACCAATGGACAGATCATACAGACAAAAAATCAATAAGGAAATGCAGGCCTTAAATGACACATTAGACCAGGTGGACTTAAGTGACATTTATTGGGCATTCCAACCAAAAGCAGCAGAATGCACTTTCTTCTAAGGTGCACACGGAACATTCTCCAGGATAGATCACATCTTGGGTCACAAATCAAGCCTCAATAAATTTAAGAAAATTTAAATCATATCAAGCATCTTTTCTGACCCCAATGCTATGAGATTAGAAATAAATTACAGGAAAAAATAAACTGTAAAAAACCACAAACACATGGAGGCTAAACAATATGTTACTAAACAACCAATGGATGACTGAAGAAATCAAAGAGGAAATAAAAAAATACCTAGAGACAAATGACAATGAAAACAAGGGTCAAGGGTAAAGGCTAGACCTCTCTTTGGCTAGGGGAAATTCTTTCCTACACAGTCATGATATATTACACTTTTCATATTTTTCAATTTGATTTGCTAAATCGTTGTTAACAATTTTTGTATTTATGGTAGCAAGTGCTATTTGTCTATATTTTTCTTTTCCTGTAATATCTTTGCCTAGTTTGGATATAAGAGTAATATTTTTATTCTCAGTAAAATGAGTTGGGAAGAATGCTCATCTCCCCAATTTTCTGGGAGGAATTTGTGCATGATTGATATTGTTTCTTCATTAAATATTTGAAAGAATTCCCAGGGAAGCCATCTGGGCCTGAAGTTTTCTTTGTGAGAAGTTTTTAATGTACAAATTCAATTCTTTATATAGTACATTCCAGGTATCTGTTTTTTATTAAGTGTGCTTGGTAGTTTTTGCCTTTTATGGAATTCACCCATTTCACCTAAGATGTTGAGTGTATTGGCATAAAGGTGCTCACAATATTTCTTTGTAATCCTTTTTAATAGTTGTAGAATCTATCTAGTAATTTTACCTCTCTCATTCCTGATGCTTATAAGTTGTGTTTGCTGTCTTTTTTCCTAATCAATTTGCCTAGAATCTTTTTAAAATAAATTTATTTATTTATTTATTTATTTATTTATGGCTGTGTTGGGTCTTCGTTGCTTTCTCTAGTTGTGGCTAGTGGAGGCTACTCTTTGTTGTGGTGTGCGGGCTTCTCATTGCGGCGGTTTTTCTTGTTGCAGAGCATGGGCTCTAGGCACGTGGGCTTCAGTAGTTGCGGTGCACAGGCCTAGTTGCTTTGTGGCATGTGGGATCCTCCCAGACCAGGGCTCGAACCTGTGTCCCCCGCTCTGGCAGGCACACTCTTTTTTTTTTTTTTTTTTTTTTTAGTTTCTGCTTTATAAAAAAGTGAATCAGTCATACATATACATCTGTTCCCACATCCCTTCCCTCTTGCGTCTCCCTCCCTCCCACCCCTCCAGGCGGTCACAAAGCACCGAGCTGATCTCCCTGTGCTATGCGGCTGCTTCCCACTATCTATCTATCTTACGTTTGGTAGTGTATATATGTCCATGCCTCTCTCTTGCTTTGTCACAGCTTACCCTTCCCCCTCCCCATATCCTCAAGTCCATTCTCAAGTAGGTCTGTGTCTTTATTCCTGTTTTACCCCTAGGTTCTTCATGACATTTTTTTTAAATTCCATATATACGTGTTAGCATACGGTATTTGTCTTTCTCTTTCTGACTTACTTCACTCTGTATGACAGACTCTAGGTCTATCCACCTCATTACAAATAGCTCAGTTTCGTTTCTTTTTATGGCTGAGTAATATTCCATTGTATATATGTGCCACATCTTCTTTATCCATTCATCCGATGATGGACACTTAGGTTGTTTCCAGCTCCGGGCTATTGTGAATAGAGCTGCAATGAACATTTTGGTACATGTCTCTTTTTGAATTATGGTTTTCTCAGGGTATATGCCTAGTAGTGGGATTGCTGGGTCATATGGTAGTTCTATTTGTAGTGTTTTAAGGAACCTCCATACTGTTCTCCATAGTGGCTGTACCAATTCACATTCCCACCAGCAGTACAAGAGTGTTCCCTTTTCTCCACGCTCTCTCCAGCATTTATTGTTTCTAGATTTTTTGATGATGGCCATTCTGACTGGTGTGAGATGATATCTCATTGTAGTTTTGATTTGCATTTCTCTAATGATTAATGATGTTGAGCATTCTTTCTTGTGTTTGTTGGCAGTCTGTATATCTTCTTTGGAGAAATGCCTATTTGAGTCTTCTGCCCATTTTTGGATTGGGTTGTTTGTTTTTTTGCTATTGAGCTGCATGAGCTGTTTATAAAATTTGGAGATTAATCCTTTGTCAGTTGCTTCATTTGCAAATATTTTCTCCCATTCTGAGGGTTGTCTTTTGGTCTTGTTTATGGTTTCCTTTGCTGTGCAAAAGCTTTGAAGTTTCATTCGGTCCCATTTGTTTATCTTTGTTTTTATTTCCATTTCTCTAGGAGGTGGGTCCAAAAGGATCTTGCTGTGATTTATGTCATAGAGTGTTCTGCCTATGTTTTCCTCTAAGAATTTGATAGTTTCTGGCCTTACATTTAGGTCTTTAATCCATTTTGAGCTTACTTTTGTGTATGGTGTTAGGGAATGATCTAATCTCATACTTTTAGATGTCCCTGTCCAGTTTTCCCAGCACCACTTATTGAAGAGGCTGTCTTTTCTCCACTGTACATTCCTGCCTCCTTTATCAAAGATAAGTTGATGGGCTTCCCTGGTGGCGCAGTGGTTGAGAGTCCGCCTGCCGATGCAGGGGACACGGGTTCGTGCCCCGATCCCGGAAGATCCCACATGCCGCGGAGCGGCTGGGCCCGCGAGCCATGGCCGCGGAGCCTGTGTGTCCGGAGCCTGTGCTCCGCAACGGGAGAGGCCACAGCAGTGAGAGGCCCGCGTACAGCAAAAAAAAAAAAAAAAAAAAAAAAAAAAAAAGATAAGTTGACCATATATGCGTGGGTTTATCTCTGGGCTTTCTATCCTGTTCCATTGATCTATCTTTCTGTTTTTGTGCCAGTACCACACTGTCTTGATTACTGTAGCTTTGTAGTATAGTCTGAAGTTTGGGAGCCTGATTCCTCCAGCTCCGTTTTTCGTTCTCAGGATTGATTTGGCTATTAGGGGTCTTTTGTTTTTCCAAACAAATTTTGAAATTTTTTGTTCTAGTTCTGTGAAAAATGCCAGTGGTAGTTTGATAGGGATTGCATTGAATCTGTAGATTGCTTTGGGTAGTAGAGTCATTTTCACAATATTGATTCTTCCAATCCAGGAGCATGGTATATCTCTCCATCTATTTGTATCATCTTTAATTTCTTTCATCAGTGTCTTATAATTTTCTGCATACAGGTCTTTTGTCTCCTTAGGTAGGTTTATTCCTAGATATTTTATTCTTTTTGTTGCAATGGTAAATGGGAGTGTTTTCTTGATTTCACTTTCAGATTTTTCATCATTAGTGTACAGGAATGCCAGAGATTTCTGTGCATTAATTTTGTATCCTGCTACTTTACCGAATTCATTGACTAGCTCTAGTAGTTTTCTGGTAGCATCTTTAGGATTCTCTATGTATAGTATCATGTCATCTGCAAACAGTGACAGCTTTACTTCTTCTTTTCCAATTTGGATTCCTTTTATTTCCTTTTCTTCTCTGATTGCTGTGGCTAAAACTTCCAAAACTATGTTGAATAAGAGTGGTGAGAGTGGGCAGCCTTGTCTTGTTCCTGATCTTAGTGGAAATGGTTTCAGTTTTTCACCATTGAGGACAATGTTGGCTGTGGGTTTGTCATATATGGCCTTTATTATGTTGAGGAAAGTTCCCTCTATGCCTACTTTCTGCAGGGTTTTTATCATAAATGGATGTTGAATTTTGTCGAAAGCTTTCTCTGCATCTATTGAGATGATCATATGGTTTTTCTCCTTCAACTTGTTAATATGGTGTATCACATTGATTGATTTGCGTATATTGAAGAATCCTTGCATTCCTGGAATAAACCCCACTTGATCATGGTGTATGATCCTTTTAATGTGCTGTTGGATTCTGTTTGCTAGTATTTTGTTGAGGATTTTTGCATCTATGTTCATCAGTGATATTGGCCTGTAGTTTTCTTTCTTTGTGACATCCTTGCCTGGTTTTGGTATCAAGGTGATGGTGGCCTCGTAGAATGAGTTTGGGAGTGTTCCTCCCTCTGCTATATTTTGGAAGAGTTTGAGAAGGATAGGTGTTAGTTCTTCTCTAAATGTTTGATAGAATTCACCTGTGAAGCCATCTGGTCCTGGGCTTTTGTTTGATGGAAGATTTTTAATCACAGTTTCAATTTCAGTGCTTGTGAATGGTCTATTCATATTTTCTATTTCTTCCTGATTCAGTCTTGGCAGGTTGTGCATTTCTAAGAATTTGTCCATTTCTTCCAGGTTGTCCATTTTATTGGCATAGAGTTGCTTATAGTAATCTCTCATGATCTTTTGTATTTCTGCAGTGTCAGTTGTTACTTCTCCTTTTTCATTTTTAATTCTATTGATTTGAGTCTTCTCCCTTTTTTTCTTGATGAGTCTGGCTAATGGTTTATGAATTTTGTTTATCTTCTCAAAGAACCAGCCTTTAGTTTTATTGATCTTTGCTATCGTTTCCTTCATTTCTTTTTCATTTATTTCTGATCTGATCTTTATGATTTCTTTCCTTCTGCTAACTTTTGGGGTTTTTTGTTCTTCTTTCTCTAATTGCTTTAGGTGCAGGGTCAGGTTGTTTACTCGAGATGTTTCCTGTTTCTTAAGGTGGGATTGTATTGCTATAAACTTCCCCCTTAGGACTGCTTTTGCTGCGTCCCATAGGTTTTGGGTTGTTGTGTCTCCATTGTCATTTGTTTCTAGGTATTTTTTGATTTCCTCTTTGATTTCTTCAGTGATCACTTCGTTATTAAGTAGTGTATTGTTATCCTCCGTGTGTTTGTATTTTTTACAGATCTTTTCCTGTAATTGATGTCTAGTCTCATAGCATTGTGGTCGGAAAAGATACTTGATATAATTTCAATTTTCTTAAATTTACCAAGGCTTGATTTGTGACCCAAGATATGATCTATCCTGGAGAATGTTCCATGAGCACTTGAGAAAAATGTGTATTCTGTTGTTTTTGGATGGAATGTCCTATAAATATCAATTAAGTCCATCTTGTTTAATGTATCATTTAAAGCTTGTGTTTCCTTATTTATTTTCATTTTGGATGATCTGTCCATTGGTGAAAGTGGGGTGTTAAAGTCCCCTACTATGATTGTGTTACTGTCAATTTCCCCTTTTATGGCTGTTAGTATTTGCCTTATGTATTGAGGTGCTCCTATGTTGGGTGCATAAATATTTACAATTGTTATATCTTCTTCTTGGATCGATCCCTTGATCATTATGTAGTGTCCTTCTTTGTCTCTTCTAATAGCCTTTATTTTCAAATCTATTTTGTCTGATATAAGAATTGCTACTCCAGCTTTCTTTTGATTTCCATTTGCATGAAATATCTTTTTCCATCCCCTTACTTTCAATCTGTATGTGTCTCTAGGTCTGAAGTGGGTCTCTTGTAGACAGCATATATATGGGTCTTGTTTTTGTATCCATTCAGCCAATCTGTGTCTTTTGGTGGGAGCATTTAGTCCATTTACATTTAAGGTAATTATTGATATGTATGTTCCTATTCCCATTTCCTTAATTGCTTTGGGTTCATTATTGTAGGTATTTTCCTTCTGTTGTGTTTCTTGCCTAGAGAAGTTCCTTTAGCATTTGTTGTAAAGCTGGTTTGGTGGTGCTGAACTCTCGCAGCTTTTGCTTGTCTGTAAACGTTTTAATTTCTCCATCAAATCTGAATGAGATCCTTGCTGGGTAGAGTAATCTTGGTTGCAGGTTTTTCTCCTTCATCACTTTAAATATGTCCTGCCACTCCCTTCTAGCTTGTAGAGTTTCTGCTGAGAGATCAGCTGTTAACCTGATGGGGATTCGCTTGTGTGTTATTTGTTGTTTTTCTCTTGCTGCTTTTAATATGATTTCTTTGTGTTTAATTTTTGACAGTTTGATTAATATGTGTCTTGGCATATTTCTCCTTGGATTTATTCTGTATGGGACTCTCTGTGCCTCCTGGACTTGATTAACTATTTCCTTTCCCATATTAGGGAAGTTTCAACTATAATCTCTTCAAATATTTTCTCAGTCCCTTTCTTTTTCTCTTCTTCTTCTGGAACCCCTATAATTCGAATGTTGGTGCATTTAATGTTGTCCCAGAGGTCTCTGAGACTGTCCTCTGTTCTTCTCATTCTTTTTTCTTTATTTTGCTCTGCATCAGTTATTTCCACTATTTTATCTTCCACCTCACTTATCCGTTCTTCTGCCTCAGTTATTCTGCTATTGATCCCATCTAGAGTATTTTTCATTTCATTTATTGTGTTTTTAATCGATGCTTGATTCATCTTTAGTTCTTCTAGGCCCTTGTTAACTGTTTCTTGCATTTTGTCTATTCTATTTCCAAGATTTTGGATCTTGGAAATAGAATCTTGGATCATCTTTACTATCATTATTCTGAATTCTTTTTCAGGTAGACTGCCTATTACCTCTTCATTTGTTAGATCTGGTAGGTTTTTATCTTGCTCCTTCACCTGCTGTGTGTTTTTCTGTCTTCTCATTTTGCTTATGTTACTGTGTTTGGGGTCTCCTTTTTGCAGGCTGCAGGCTCGTAGTTCCCGTTGTTTTTGGTGTCTGTCCCCAGTGGCTAAGGTTGTTTCTGTAGGTTATGTAGGCTTCCTGGTTGGGGGGACTAGTGCCTGTGTTCTGGTGGTTGAGGCTCGATCTTGTCTTTCTGGTGGACAGGTCCACATCTGGTGGTGTGTTTTGGGGTGCCTGTGGCCTTATTATATTTTTAGGCAGCCTCTCTGCTAATGGGTGGGGTTGTGTTCCTGTCTTGCTAGTTGCTTGGCATAGGGTGACCAGCACTGTAGCTTGCTGGTCGTTGACTGAAGGTGGGTGCTGGTGTTGAGATGGAGATCTCTGGGAGATTTTCGCTGCTTGATATTATGTGGAGCTGGACGGTCTCTTGTGGACCCCTGTCCTGAAGTTGCCTCTCCCACTTCAGAGGCACAGCACTGACACCTGGCTGCAGCACCAAGAGCCTTTCATCTACCCGGCTCAGAATAAAAGGGATAAAAAGTAGAAAGAAAGAATTAGTAGAAGAAAGAAAGAAAGAAAGAAAGAAGGAAAGAAAGGAAGGAAGGAAGAAAGAAAGAAAGGAGGGAGGGAGGGAGGAAGGAAGGAAAGAAAGAAAGCAAGGGAGGGAGGAAGGTAAGAGAAAGAAAGAAGGAAAGGAAGGAAGAAAGAAAGGAGGGAGGGAGGAAGGAAGGAAGTAAAGAAAGAAAGGAAGAAAGAAGGGAGGAAGGAAAGAAAGAAAGAAAGACAGGAGGGAGGGAGGAAGGAAAGAAAGAAAGAAAGGAGCGGCAGAGGGAGGGAGGAAGGGAAGGTAGGAAAAAAGAAAGAGAGAAGATAAAGTAAAATAGAATAAAGTACGATAAAATATAGTAGCGTTATTAAAATTAAAAAGTAGTTAAAAAAAAAAAACGGACGGATAGAACCCTGGGACAAATGGTGGAAGCAAAGGTATACAGAGAAAATCTCACACAGAAGCATACACATACACATTCACAAAAAGAGAAGAGGGGGGAAAAATCGAAAATCTTGCTCTCAAAGTCCACCTCCTGAATTTGGGATAATTCGTTGTAAAAAGAGGAAAAGGGGAAAAAGTCTTAAATCTTCCTCTCAAAGTCCACCTCCTCAATTTGGGATAATTTGTTGTAAAAAGAGGAAAAGGGGAAAAAATCTTAAATCTTGTCCTCAAAGTCCACCTCCTCAATTTGGGATGATTCGTTGTGTATTCATGTATTCCACAGATACAGGGTACATCAAGTTGATTGTGAAGCTTTAATCTGCTGCTTCTGAGGCTGCACAGAGAGATTTCCCTGTCTCTTCTTTGTTCTCACAGCTCCTGGGTCTCAGCTTTGGATTTGGCCCCGCCTCTGCATGTGGGTCGCCGGAGCGCATCTGTTCTTCGCTCAGACAGGACGGGGTTAAAGGAGCCGCTGATTCGGGGGCTCTGGCTCACTGAGGCCGGGGGGGAGGGAGGGGCACGGAGTGCGGGGTGAGCCTGCGGCGGCAGCGGCCGGCGTGACATTGCACCAGCCCGAGGTGCTCTGTGCGCTTTCCCGGGGAAGCCGTCCCTGGATCCCGGGACCCCGGCAGTGGCGGGCTGCACAGGCTCCCCGGAAGGGGGGCGTGGACCGTGACTTGCGCTCGCACACAGGCCTCGTGGCGGCGGCAGCAGCAGTCCCAGCATCCCACGCCCATCTCCGGGGTCCGCGCCTTTAGCCGCGGCTCGCGCGTGTCTCTGGAGCTCCTTTAAGCAGCGCTCTTAATCCCCTCTCCTCGCGCACGAGGAAACAAAGAGGGAAGAAAAAGTCTCTTGCCTCTTCGGCAGCTCCAGTCTTTTTCCCGGATTCCCTCCGGGCTAGCCGTGGTGCACTAACCCCTTCAGGCTCTCTTCCCGCCGCCAGCCCCAGTCCTCTCCCTGCGCTCCGACTGAAACCCAATACCCGAGCCTCAGCTCCCAGCCCCGCCCGCCCCGGCGGCCGAGCAGACAAGCCTCTTGGGCTGGTGAGTGCCTGAGGTCACCGATCCTCTCTGTGCGGGAATCTCTCCGCTTTGCCCTCTGCACCCCTGTTGCTCCGCTCTCCTCTGCTACTCCGAAGCTTTCCCCCTCCGCCACCCGCAGTCTCCGCCCGCAAAGGGGCTTCCTAGTGTGTGGAAAGCTTTCCGCCTTCACGGCTCCCTCCCACTGGTGCAGGTCCCGTCCCTATCCTTTTGTCTCTGTTTATTCTTTTTTCTTTTGCCCTGCCCAGGTATGTGGGGAGTTTCTTGCCTTTTTGGGGGTCTGAGGTCTTCTGTCAGCGTTCAGTAGGTGTTCTGTAGGAGTTGTTCCACGTGTAGATGAATTTCTGATGTATCTGTGGGGAGGAAGGTGATCTCCGCATCTTACTCTTTTGCCATCTTCACCCACACCCCTCCACTATTCTTCTGCTTGAAGGACTTCCTTTAGCATTTTTTATAGTTTAGGTCTGCTGGAAATAAATTTTTTCAGCTTTGATATGTCTGAAAAAGTCCTTATTTCACTTTCATTTTTGAAACATATTTTTGGTGGGAAAAGATTTCAAAATTGGTGTTTTTTTCTTTCAGTACTTTAAAAATGTTACTAAAACAAAGTCTTCTATCTTGCATTGTCTTCAACAAGAAAGTTGCTGTCATTCTTGTCTTTTTTTTTCCCTCTGTATATAGTGTTTCTTTATTCTACATCAACTTTTTTTTTTTTTTTTGCGGTACGCGGGCCTCTCACTGCTGTGGCCTCTCCCGTTGTGGAGCACAGGCTCAGCGGCCATGGCTCACGGGCCCAGCCGCTCCGTGACATGTGGGATCTTCCCGGACCGGGGCACAAACCCGTGTCCCCTGAATCGGCAGGCGGACTCTCAACCACTGCGCCACCAGGGAAGCCCCTACATCAACTTTTAAGAGTTTTCTCTTTAGCACTGGTCATAAGCAAATAAATCATGATATGACTTGATGAAGTTTTCTTCAGAATTCTTGTCCTGGTAGTTCATTGAGCTTCTTGGATCTGTGGATTTATAATATTTTTCAAATTTAGAAAATTTTCAGTTTCTATGTCATCAACTATTTTTTCTGTCCCTCCTCCCATTGTGAATACAAATTACATGTATGTTAGGCCACTGAGGTTTTCCCACAGCTCACTGATACTCTATTCATTCTTTTTTCAGTACTTTTTTCTTAGAGTTTCGTTGTGGATAGTTTCTGAGTCTAGGTTCTCATGTTCACTAATATTTTCTTTCGTAATTTCTAATCTGCCTTTAATACAACTTTCATCTTTAGAAGTTTGATTTTGGGTCTTTAAAAAAATACATATTCTAATGTCTCTACTTATCATATTAAATTTTTCCTCTAGTTCTTGAACATATGGATTATAGTTATAATGACTGTTTTAATGTTCTTGTTGATTAACTATCATCTGTGTCATCTCTGTTAGTTTTAATTGATTTATTTTTCTCCTCATTACTGTTGTATTATTGTTTCTTTACATACATGGTAAGTTTTTATTGTATGCAGACATTGTGAATTTTACCTTTATAGGTGTTGGATATTTTTGTATTTGTATAAATATTTCAGGACTTGTTCTTGGATGCAGTTAAGTTACGTAAAAACAGTTTGATCTATTTAGGTCTTGCTTTCAAGCCTTGGTAGGCAAAATTAGACGCAAAACTTTTCTTGGTATTCTACCCAGTGCTTCGTGAACTATGAATTCTATACTCCGGTTGGGGTAACAGGCGGGGAATTCAGAAGTTCAGGAATTTCAACAAAGCCACCCTCAATTACTCATTTGCCTATGGCACCAGTGGGTAATTTCTTGTAAGAAGTCTGAAAGCCACAGGCAAATCCCCTTCTGTTTTTGCATCTCATGTAAGTGCCTCTCACTGGTGGCATCTAACCAGACTCACGCTGGCAGGGGACATCTGAAAAATGTAGTTTCCATTCTTTATACCTACACACAACAGGGAGCAGCCCAGAAAAACAGTGATGGTTTTAAGAAGCAGGGAATAGTATAACCTTAAAGTCAACAGTTTTTTTTTTTTTTTTTTTTTTTTTTTTTTTTTTTGCTGTACGCGGGCCTCTCACTGTTGTGGCCTCTCCCGTTGCGAAGCACAGGCTCCGGACGCACAGGCTCAGCGGCCATGGCTCACGGGCCCAGCCGCTCCGCGGCATATGGGATCCTCCCAGACCGGGGCACGAACCCGTATCCCCTGCATCGGCAGGCGGACTCTCAACCACTGCGCCACCAGGGAGGCCCTCAACAGTTTTTTTTAATTGAAGTATAGTTGATTTACAATGTTGTGTTAATTTCTGCTGTACAGCAAAGTGATTCAGTTATACATACAGATACTCCCACTCCATCCTTCCCCCAACCCCCTTCCTCTTGGCAACCACAAGAAAGTCCACAGTATTAATTGCCAAGTGCAATGGATACTCATGGGAGGAAGATCAGGAACTCAAATTTATACATATGCCCACCATCCCAGTAGCTCATCTGTTAACTCATCTGTCCATGCATCCACCCAACCAATCTTTACTCATACCACAAACATGTCATGAGAATTCAGTGGTTGTCAAGCCCTGGTATATGGCACAGGGGTAACAATGATGTCATCTGTTCTATCCAGGAACCAGAGCACTGGTAAGAGCTAAAGTTGCACATATTACGTGTGATATGTCTCACCACTGATTTTGGTGTACCAGAGAATCACCACATTGCAGAGGAGTTTAGCCAGTGTAGAGCACGCAAAATTTTTCTCTGCTTTCCAACTGTTTGTATACTTAGGATGCAAAGGAGACAGGCCTTCAGTGAAATTAGAGTGGACACCATTTATGGCTAATCTTTGCATCTCTAGTATTTAGCGCAGTGGTAGATCCATGGTTAACCTTCAGTGAACATTTGTGGAACTGTACCTGATAGGAATTTGAACTGCTAAAAAGATTTATCAGGATCTTTCTATTAGAAACTCATTGTTTGTGTAAGAAAGACTAATGTGCTAGTGGGGTTATAACACAGTGAACTTCAGGCTATAATACATATAAGTAATAAGGAAACAGAGTACGAGGACACAGGGCAGAGAATCACCCTGCCTGAAAACTTTAGAGAAGGCTCTTCAGTGGCAGTGATAATAGAAATGGACCTTGAAGGATGAGTAGGGATTTGCCCAGTGACGAGAGTGAAAGACATGACAGGCTGGAGGAGTGGACTGTCAATACAGACAAGTGTGTGGCAAAAGGGAGCTGAATTTTTAGGAAAAATTGGAGGTGTTGAGCCAGAAAATAAGGTTGAACAGAAAGTTTGAGCCAAACTGGGAAGTCTTATATGCCATGTTAAGAAGCTTGAATTTTGGGACAACCCTGGTAGTCCAGCGGCTAAGACTAAGACCCTGCCCTCCCAATGCAGGGGGTCCGGGTTCGATCCCTGGTCAGGGAACTAGATCCCACATGCTGCAACTAAGAGTTCGCATGCTGCAACTAAAGATCCTGCATGCTGCAACTAAAGATCGAAGATCCTGCATGCCGCAACTAAGACCTGGCACAGCCAAATAAATAAATAAATAAATATTAAAAAAAAAGAAGCAGTTTGAATTTTGTCCCTGCTCAATGACTTCAAGTAAGGAGAGACAAGGTTCAATTTGCATTTCAGATGGATTAGCTGGTGACAGTGTGGAAAATGGAGTTGAGGGGAAGGGGATTAGTTTGGAAGGAGCTGCAGGGCAATATGTCCCAGGTGCCAAGGAGTGATGGTCCTAATGGAGGGGGAGGGGCAGATTCAGATATTTTGGAAGTGATGCGAATGATAAAGGTTCAAGGGGAGGGAAGATTATTGACAACCCCTCAGCCTTCTGGTTTGGGCAATGGACCGAATGGGGAATTAGCTTGGGGATCCATACATGTTTCCAATATCAAGTCCTTAGGGCCACTTTGCAGGCCCTAAGGCAGCATTCAGCTGATCCAATTTGATGCAATCTGCTTTCCTCTCCTCCCTAAAGCCTCCCCCTCATCACCATGTATCCTCAAAACCGACCAGAAAGCAAGACCTTGTCTCGCAAGGTCTCTTCCTCCCTGCTGCTCTCAGGAAGGGAGTGTAAGCGTTATTTCTCTTTAAGGAATGTGCTGTTAATTACTAATTATTTTTTTTGAATAAGGAATAGAGGTAAGTTTCTTTACATTTGGAAGACTACAAAGTCCTAAAAATTAGAGATCCTGGTAGATATTTCCTGACTTCTGTCCAAGATGGCGCTTATGAGACCTTACTGGTCTTTGATCACTGAGGGTGGAATTCACTAATCTTTCTCCCTGATGCATCCTATCTGTGCTTTGATGACCTATTTCCCAATTGAGTTTCCATCCCCTTTGGATGGACATGAAGGTGTGGTTGCGATAGGAGAGTGAGGAGAGAATTGTCTTGTTATTGGACTTGGTTGTCTCAAGTGAGTCATTAGCATCCCAGGGAACCACAACCTAGGAGTCATATGTCTCATGGGAAACACAACCCCTCATCAGGCACCATAAACTCAGTGGGAAGAAAATGAATGTATTGCTAAGAAGGATGAAGAAGAAGGAAAGAAGTTGTTCTGTGCTAAGTTTTGATTCTGTAATCACCACAACACATAGTGGATGTTTTTGACCAGGAGCTTGAAATAGGGGTTATTTTTTTTATTTTTTATTTTTTTTAATTTTTGGCTGCGTTGGGTCTTTGTTTCTGTGTGAGGGCTTTCTCCAGTTGCAGCGAGCGGGGGCCACTCTTCATCGCGGTGCGTGGACCTCTCACTATCGCGGCCTCTCTTGTTGAGGAGCACAGGCTCCAGACGCGCAGGCTCAGTAATTGTGGCTCACGGGCCTAGTTGCTCCGTGGCATGTGGGATCTTCCCAGACCAGGGCTCGAACCCGTGTCCCCTACATTGGCAGGCAGATTCTCAACCACTGTGCCACCAGGGAAGCCCAGGGGTTATTTTTGAGATTGCTTCCTGAATGGTGTAAATTTAAGTAAGTAATATTGTGAGAACTGCCTCTGGTTCTCAATAGCATGCTATTAAAAATAGAGAATATAAAGATCTCAAAAAATGAATTTTCTTTTTTTAAAGGTAAATTAAAACATTTTTCTTTAGTTGATATAAAAATAATAATTTGTCCACAATGTGTTTATGTATGCTTATGTGTAAGTGAAATAAATGACAGCAATGATAAAAGAGACTGGAGGGAGAAATTAGGATTATTTTGTTATTATAAAGTACTACCCATGAAGTAACATAGTGTTATTTGAAAGTGGACTTGGATTATGAAAATGAATTTTCTTAAAGAAAGTCAACCATAAAGAACTAAACATCTGAAGAGTGAGTTCTGGTCCTGGTACTCACACTCCTGAGCTCTGTGGCTCTGAAATATATAATGTCCTAGAAGCTTGGTTTTCTCATCTCCACAATGAATAGGTTACGCTATTATTTAAAGACTTATCCACTTCTGAAATCCTATCATTCTATCTCTTCATTTTTCTCTAGTGCTTCATCAAAAATAAAGTGAATGAAAATCAGCAGTTACCACATGGCCATCTAGAATTAAGATGCGCCACCCATTTTCTAGGGACATGCTTTTTCTTTTCAACTGTAAGTGAGTTTAACTAGTATTTGACCTTCACATAACCTGCCCTCTTGTTTTGTATTTTGGAGATCAGCTCTGTTCCTCTTCTGAAAGTTTAGGACTCTGTGGTGATTTTAACACAGCAGCCAACAGGTGGGGCTGCAGGCTTGTGTAATTTAACTCTAGTTGCCGACTTTCCTGTTCTTTTTATGGTAATAGAATATCTGCACCTCTGCATATTTTCAATTCGAAATACAAAGTGCCCAGTGAAATAGCCTAATAGGCTCCAATCTTTATAAACCCTAAGGATCAATAATATGTGTTAGCTGCTTGCAAATGAATCTGACTGTGGTGGAGAAGACGTTTCCCACTACCCCACACCCACAAGAAGTTCTACAGCAAGTTTGACTTCTATGCATCATGTGTGTATTGAAAGGCAAAATCTGTGTACCTGAAAAGGCAGCATCCCAACCCCAGAACATAGAGCATGATTCCATACATGGCATGATGGGGATCAGGAAAGGTGTTACGACTATTTAATCATCACCATTCACCTAACTTTGCAAAGCTACCATTAAAAAAATTTTTTTTATTGCAATATAGTTGATTTACAATGTTGTGTGAATTTTTGCTGTACAGAAAAGTGATTCAGTTATACATATATATAGTTTTTGTTTCTTTTTTTACAAACCAAACTTTTTATCGTTAGATTCTGCAGATATATAATTACCCTATCAAATTACTATGAAAGCTTCTTACCTCTTACTCTCAGTTTCTTATCTCATTGCAGACCAGTAACACACAGTTCAGGAACTAGCACTGGCTCATGAAACACACACATTACATTGAGTAATACACAGAAAAAATTTAAATCCATGTCAGATTCTTAGAATTAATAAGAGGATTTAGTATACACTCTTTTTAAAATATTCTTTCCATTATAGTTTATCATAGAATATTGAATATAGTTCCTTGTGCTATATAGTCGGTAAAGCTACCAGTTTTAATCAAAGCTACCGTTTGCATCTGCCAAATGGCATCCATTTTTGCATTTGGCAAAGCTACCATTTTTAATCAAAGAATCATGATATTTAGATCTGGTACTGTCCTTGGTGATATGTGAATCCAAATAAACTAATATGACAGATGGGGTAGCAAAGACTTAGAAATGCAGTGGGACCTCCAAGGAACCATGACTATTTAATAGCAGATCCAAAATTATCATTGAGGTCTGGCCCAAGTCCATGTGATCTCTGGAGAACATTAGCTCATTCAAGGGTAAGTTCTGGACTCAGGCAAATCCCCAAACCTCAGTTTTCCCACTCATTGAAATAAATAAATAAATCTATCTATCTGTCTTTCTGTCTATCTATCTGTGTCTGTCCGTTTGTAATTTACCTGACTCTTGCATTTCATATTCACTGGGATAGGTTTCAAGCATTGGAAGCTCTTATTCTATAGTTGTCAGAATAAGAAATCAGCTTGGTTTACAATTCAGTGAAACAATCTGGCAGACACCCTTTTATGGCATACCGTATACCTCTTGGACAAGTTGTACTGAATAAAGAACTTGTCTGGAATTCCTTTATTCAAGATCTATAAACTAACGAAGTGTGCGGCTGTGTAAGCCTTTAATCTACAGAGGAGCTAGCCGTGCAGGGAGAGGATGAATAAACATCTGCTTTTCCTCTCTGTGTCATTGCGAATAGGGCCTCTTTAGGGAACTCCTGGGCTTTTACTTACTCCAGTGGATCTGTAGTCCAGACTTCCAAACAGGACTGGTTCTGACCTCCCATCTACCTCTGACTTTCAGCCTTGCCAACAGTGAGGGCCTTGGAGAGAGGGTAACACAGACCATCTTCACTCAGATGAACCTGTCTGTTTACTAAGGTGAACTTGGTCCACGTGGCTTAAGCAGCTGCTCAGGAATGTTGCAGAGAATGAACTGAACATCTAAGTAGTGGGTCAGGTTATCAAAGCGACTCTGTGGGAAGTTCCTGCAGAGGGTTGTGCCGGGAGGGAGGATCTTTACCCGTCATGTGCTGGTTAATAATCATAATAGCTGATTACTGTAGGTCAGGTGTATTTCTTCACTTCTTCCCACAACCTGGGTGACAGGTAGTAATAATTTCTTTTCCAGGTGAGAACACTGAGATTCAGGTAGACTAAATGACGTGTCCGAAGTGATAATCTTAATAAGTAGACAGTGTGCTAACTGCAGGTACCTCTACCACTATAGATGGTGGAACTAGGATTCAATTTCAAGTTCATTTGACTCCAGTGCTGGTGTTCTTTGCTTGTAAGCTGACTCAAGTATATAACCACAGCCTGGAAGCGTAATTATCTAGAAGAATATGAAAATTTTTAATGCTAAGCCCAGCTGTCTTAGGCTAAGCCACAACTCCTTAAGATGTATTCTTTCATTAATGTATTTCTTTTTTGGTAAATTTCTTGTGTTCTTACTGAAGACATATATAACAATTTAACCACATTAAAGAAGTAGCATGCATAGCTCCATTGTTCCAACACAAAGCAGCTTTCCAAAATCAGGCATGTGGGCTTATGAAACCTGAGTGGGGAGTCCAGCTTCAGGCTTGGGGCACTGGGTACAGAGGAAAGTCGGCACTGGAAATTTGAATCCTGGCTTTTTCTTCTCTATGGAGAATCATTTTTCTGTATTTGTTCCCAAACGCAAGTGAAAAACCAGAGCAACCTGACTTTCCATCTTCCCTGCCTTGTGCACCTGGGGAAAGTATCACGCAGATGTGGATTGTAAATGTTTATACTGCAAAAAGAAAAATGGTGATTATTTTTCAACTCAGATGTGAATTTCCATTTAGGTGATTTCGTTTCAAGATTTTTCTCTGCTTTCTTACCAGATACATTCTGTAACAGTCAAGGATGTTCATGGCCCCATGTGATTGAAAACTCCTATTAACTTAAGCTACAAGGGGTTTATTTTTCTCATGTGGCATGTAGGTTAGATGCAGGCAGTTGCTGGTATGGGTTCAGTGGCTTGAAGGTGCCAGTGCTGACTGTGGTCACTCTCTCAGCCTCGTCTTCAGATTTACGCATTAGATGGCTGCCCGCATACTAGACGAATGTCTGCATTCAGGGCAGGAGGAAGTGGAGGGACTTGTTTGTCCTTTTTATTAGTAGAGTAAAAACTTTTCAGAATGATGGCAGCAGCCTTCTGCTTTCCCCTGTCTTTGTACTGGTGTTTGGAAAAGAAACAGATTTCCCATTAGTCAACTGAAGAATAGATTTAAAGAAATCTGGATCGTCCCCACCTTCACTGAAATTACCTTCCTTCTCTTAGAGTAAAGGAGAATATGAAGATGATTTAAAGAAATCAGCAGCCTACCGTACTAATCACCCCAAAGAGAAATGGACGAAGCCTCCTTTGACCTTTTGGGAGCTTTGAATTTTAGTTCAGAAGATCTTATAGACAGGGTCCTGACAAAAGGAGAAAGTCACCTCCCTTTAAGGCAGGCTTTCTCAACCTTAGGACTATTGGCAGTTCACGCTAGAAAGCTCTTTGTTGCAGGAGGCCGTTCTGTGCATTGGAGGCTGTGTAGCATCTTTGTCCTCTACCCACTCAATGCCAGCAGCACCCCCTTCCCCTTCTGTGACAACCAAAGATGTCTTTAGACGTTACCTAATGTCTGCAGCCAAAACACCCCTGGTGGAAAACCACTGCTTTACTATATCATGCTGGGATTTCGCAGATTTACTCTGCTTCTTCACCTCAATAGATAGTCCAGCATTTGAAAAGGCAGTGAGACCTGTGCATTGTGACCACTTACAACTGTAGAACAGTGGTTTTCAGTAGCTCTGGGCTCAGTCTTGAAGATTCTGACTTAACTGATCTATGATGTCACCGAGGCAGGATTTTATTGTTCTTATTGTTATTGTTGTTTGCTGTCTTGTGTTTAGCTGCCGAGGTGATTCTGATACTCCACCAGAGATAAGAAACCTTTCTTTAGAAAAAAGTGAGCCTCTTACTCTGAGCCCACCTAGGTTGGTGGGCATAGGACAGCCACCAAGGTCCTGAGCAAGGGCAGGATTTAACAGACTTCCAGTCTTTTCAGACCAGCAATAGTCACTCCCAGCCAGTTTTAGGAGTCATCTGGCCAATGTTCCCAACAGGGAAGGGTACAACTAGAAAGACAGAATCTGTAGATTCAGAGCTCAAACCCTAGATCTGGGGCAAAAAAATGGAAAGAGATCTTTATAATTAATCTGACAGAAAGAACTAATGAGTGGATTGAAATGCATGACAAGTAAATGACGAAGATAAATGCTCACGATGGTTGTTCTTTGTGTGAGAAACTGCTGTTATTGACAGTGATGCTATTATCTATTGTTATGGGCAAAGTGAAGAAGGCAGATGCAGTGTGTGCTTAGTAGCAGGGATTACTTTCAGTGATGCTGTTAATACCCTGGGCGTCTGTATGCCCATTATAAGCAGGTAAGACTAAGATGGATTTGATAAGAAATGGCCTGGGAAAACCTCACAGCTTTCCTAGTATTTAACTTTCAAAACAAGCACTGTATTGGTCGTAGATACTGGTAAGAAGTTTTCAAGTGCAAATCCACAAAAGGACATGGTTTTCACCATGATATATGCTGACTATGCCAGTTCTCCCTGGAAATCTCTAAGAACTGGCTGGATTCCAGCTCCCAGGAGCCACGAGGAAGGGGACATTTTTGACATTTAGAATTCCAGAAATCCTTGGGTTGAGAAGTGGATTGTTTACCAAAGGTTATGGAGGGAAATGGATCACAGTGACAGGGACAGCAGCGTTTCAGAGGGAGAAAGGAGCCAGGGCTTTCTTTAAAATAAGTTGCTTCATATTGGCCTTAGGCTGTCTGAAGTTCAAGGGGATGGGTCTGTCCTAAGCAGCAATCCCATATTCTCCTCGACACTCTCCCCAGCCTCTTCCTGCAACCGTTCCCACACAGTGACAGCAACACCAGATACATTTTTTCAGAAAACCCTGAAATTCTTGCATTCCTCAAAGAAACAGAAATCTGTGTGGTAATGAAGCAGGTGGAAACATCTCACCTCTCCACATTTCCCTAAAGCAACACCCGATTCAGACCCCATCATCATCCCTGACCAGCATAAGTAAGTACCTTCATGTCTGTGTCATGGGGAAGACCAATAAGTCAGACAAAGGCTATCCCTGAAGTGAGGATTCTAAAAATCCCACTAGTTATTGTAAATGGTATACTTTAGTTACTATTAGGTAGACATCAAAATTAAATGGCATGAGAAAATGGAGACAGAAGTTGTATTGAGTTCAAGTTTGTCCTCCAAAAATGGCAGGGTCACAATTTTGGTACCAAACTCAAGGAATGCTCTACCTCTTGGTGAAGGAAATCACACAGACCTGAAGAGGAACTTCTCTGCCCTGTATCAACTTGATTTGTTCTGTGAACCGCCCTTCCCACTGCCCTGAGATGGAGAAAAGTGTGATCCTTCAACACTGTGGTCTGGAAAGCAGAAAACCCTTCCTCCTCATCCTGCCTGGCTCTGGTTGTCTGCGTGCCATCATCTAATTAGCTTCATCTCAACACCCTTCAGTTACTAAATTGGGATTGGCAAGACCCTCAGCGATGTGCTGTCTCTAAGGGTATTGAGTTTCTAGGGCTGGAAGGAGTATTTTTAAATTCAAAAGGCTATATCCAGGTTATAATGAGAGTTGAAATCCTGATGGTAGTAAATCTGTTCCAAGGAATTTTTGCCACAGTAGGTGTGATTTCACTACTCTAATCAGATTGTAGTGTTAAATGATGCTTTGGATGGCAACTAGTTATCATTTCTGATTGGGCATTTTAATAATAGCTAATATTCAGATGGTCATTTCTGTACACAAAGCACTTTTAGAGCTATCTGATTCTTGCAGTCACATATAAGAGGGCAAGAACAGACTTTATGGTAAATCACACCTGTGGTATTTGCCAGCTGGGGACCTCTACCTGAGAATAAGGCATCACAGGGGAAAATTAGAGCCAATAAATAAAGAGATTGATATCATTTGTTTACCCAAATCCAGCTGTACCTGAAGGTGTACTTATTTTGTTACTCTTTAAATTAGATGAGATTAAAAAGTCCCTTTCTGCTTAATCCAAAGTAAATCACATTTCTGTGCATTGCAACCCAAAGTATCATGACTAATTCATTATTATTTTTATCTAAAATATAAAGAGGAAACTGGAGGTCAGAAAGGTGTAATAATTTAAACACCACCGTGAAAACAGAGGATGAGACAAGACTTGAATATACTGACTTGTGTTCTTTTCAAACTACCCACCTGAACTAATATCTGATAGTTCTTCCACCCTTTTGCTGTTGTAACAAATTAACACAAAAAGAATTCCTTGAAACAACACTGTTATCTTACAGTTCAGGAGGTCAGGATTCTGAACTGTGTCAGCCGGGCTGCATTTTTTCTGGAGTTTCTAGGGAACATTTCCTTGTCTTTTCTAGTGTCTAGAGGCTACCTGTATCCCTTGGCTCATGGCCCCAGCATCTTAAGTCTCTCCTCTGACCTCTGCTTCTTGCATTTCCTTCTCTGACTCTGGTCCCCCTGCTCCCCTTTCCCTTATAATGACCCTTGTATACATTGGACCCACGTGGATAATCTAGGATAATCTCCCCATCTCAAGATCCTTAATTTAATGACATCTGCTAAGTTCCTTTTGCCATATAGGTAAAATATTCACCTGTTCTGAAGATTAGGATATGAACATCTTTGGGGAGGACATTGGTCTTTCTACCATGCCATTCAATTTTTTTAAAGTGCCTATTCTACTTATCCCAGTGAAGGGACCTAAAGTTTCATTTAAAAAAAAAATCCATGTGATTAAAGAAAGTTTGTTGTGATACTGGGAAGGTCCTGCATTCTCACAAGCTGCTGGTTTGGGGTCACGACTCTGAGGTGAGAGTGGAGTTGGGGGGATGTCTAGAGGTATTGGTTCTGTTTTGCTGGGGTTTCCTAGATAAGAATGAAGGAGGAGACTCCTTTTTCTTCCTGCCTCCCTCCCATCTTGGAGGGGCCCCTGATAGTCCCCTTGCGTTTCTTCATCCCCATGCAATAAAGCTGAATTTTTAAAGTGACTTCTTTGGATAGTTTCAATCAGCTCTTAAAATTCACTAGGGGAGGAATCAGTTGGGTTTCTGCTTTTATGACTGAGAGTGTGTGCTGAATTTCTTAAGAGACACAAACTTGGCAGTGTCTAAGCCAGTATAATTCCACAGTGAAAGAAGGAAATGTATTAACCAACAGGAGTGGGAAAAAATGCTCACACCTCTGTGAAGCCATAGGAAACTGACTACTCCATGTTGGAAATTCAGAGCCTGGGTCAGCTGGTGGGCCTCTGCATGCCTCAGGTTCTGTACCATCAGGAGGTCAATGCGGTGATCATTGTTTAATAGTTCTTGCCTAAGGAACTTTAAAAAACACAGTCCTAGTGCTAACAGGAGCTCAAATGCTTCGTTTACAGCTGTTGACCTTGAGCAAGATACTGCAATCGTGCATCTGCTTTCCTATCTGCAGAAAATGGCAACGCTCACTGCCAGTGCCTCTGGAGCCCTCTGAAACTCTTACACTTAAATCACCAGTATTTTTGTTGCTCTCGCAGTAAATAGAGTCATCTTAGAGTCCCAAAGTCCTGTGCTGGGTGTTACAACAACAAATATTAACAAATAATTGGTTTTTATATTTAGTTTTCACCTGCCTAGTATTGAGATAATTGCATAAAAAATGACAGAATGACTAAACCAATTCTAGAAAGAAAATATTGTGTAAAGGTGGAGAAACTAACTCAACACAAGGAAAATTGCTACCCCTGAATGTTCTCGGTAAGATTAGGAACATAATAAATGAAAAAGTGAGGCATTCAAAGAACTGCCTTGAAAAGTGAGGAGAACTTGATTTGTAAATTGGGAAAAAGCAATTTGTTTTAGAAGAAAAATCAGATTCAGAGTGATTGACACTCAGACTCACCTAAGCTTTGAAAATTCATTGAAAAAAAGAAATTCTTCAGGCATTCAGACAGCAAGGAGGGAGATGTTATTCTGGCTGTAAACTTTTCAACATCAACATTCAAAGCTAGAATACAGGAGCGAAGTCTGAGAGGAAAAAAATGCAAGCCATGAATACTATACCCAATCACATTGTCATTGTACAGTAAAGGTCATATGAATACATTCTTAAACATGCAAGAACTATAGCCACACGGTACTCATGAATTCTTTATGGAATAAAAGTACTTTATGAGTTTCCAATCACTAAGAAAAAAAATTTAATGAACTTGGAAATACAGAAGATGAAGGAAAAAGACTGTTGGTGAATATTAAATTCACAGAGAAATGGAACTAAGAAACAGTGGGAATTATGGTCCTGGAATGGAATACATGTGTAATTCTCACTGTGAGAACTCACGAATCTGTGTACGCATATGCCCATAAGAAAAATTAAGTGTTGAGAACAGGAATTAGGAGGAATTGTAAGAGCCTAATCTTATCATCATTTATAGCAAGGAATCTAAAAGAGAAGCATGCACTGTAAAAATACAATAATGACACCAAAATTTTAATTGTTTTTATAATCTAAATTTTTTATAAAGTTTAAGAAATATTTTAGGAAATAATATATGTTGAGTTTAAGCAATATCGATTCTAAGTTTTAAAAGAGTTTATTGTGTTTATGTTTTTTTCTGCTACATTAAGTATAATATAATTGCATCATTTAATTTATGGATGACTATAAAACTTCACATCTTTGTAAAATCCCATTCCATTAGACCAATGTCTTGGGGCATAAGAGAGACAGTTATTCAATAAGACTCCAATGCAAAATGCCAAATTTGGAAGAAAGGTGGCCATTCTTCTCAGTGATTTTTCGAAAAACAATATACTTGTGGCTCTGATTAAGTAGAATTTAGATTTACTTCAACAAATATTTAGTGAGTATCCACTCTGAGTAGCTGTTATGGTTCTCTGCTAGGTGCTGTCATATATATTATTTGGTTTAATAATCTAAACAATAAACCAACTTATAAACTTGTAGAGACCATATTAAAACAGGCAGAAATGACCCTTGCAAGCAAGTAGGAGCGCTTCGTAATATTTCACCCTTTCTTTTACATCTATTGAATGGCTTAAATGACTAGATATACACAATTGGTTTTCCTTTTTTTTTTTTTCTTTCCTTTAGTCTAGCTTAAAGGATCTCAAGTATAATGTTCCTAGGAATTAGCAAACAGCATGTATACACGAAAAGTATACTGTATAGGTGATTTAAAACTCTATAGGAAAAATAGTAACCTTACACACTAGTTTTAGAATCAACTGCCAGGTAAAATATCGTACCACTAAAAATTCAAATTATTTAATTAAAATAAATTTATATACTATGAATCCATTTACATAGATTGGAATCTATTCACTTCATTTTCAGTCTGTCAAGCTAGTGATTCATCCAAATGGTTGGAGAGATGTGTGGAATAATGTTTACCTAAAGCTAAAGTTGTTATTTTTGAGTGATGTTTAAAAATTCACTCTCTTTTTCATACTTTGATATTTGTTGGAGCACTCTGTCATGATCAAGCATTGTTATGGACTGAACTGTGTTCTCCCAAAATTTATATGTTGAAGCCCTAACCCCCAATGTGGCTGTATTTGAAGATAGAGACTTTAAAGAAGTAATTAGGGATAAATGAGGTCATAAGAATGGGCCTTAATCCTATGAGAACAGGAAGAGACACCAGTGATGCGTGTGCACAGGGCAAGGACCACATGAAGACACAGAAAGAAGGCAGCCGTCTTCAAGGAGAGGCCTCAGGAGAAACCAGCCCTGCCGGCACCTTGATCATGGACTTCCAGACTCCAGAATTGTTTTGTTATAGAGGCCCTAATGGACTAATACATGTATTATGTTTACAAAAGCTCATTTTCTCTCTCTTTCTCTCATAATTGATAAAAATGCCTGAAGCCCTTTAAAAATGCTCTATAAATGTACAGACATAATCATGAGAAAGCCCTAAAGGGTCTGAAAGGGACTTGACTTTATCCACACTTAGGAAGACTGCACAGTTCATCTCGAAGTTTCGTAAGAACAGGCTCTCTCCCGAGTTCCAGCCACGTCAGAGAATCACCAGAAGAGCTTCTCCTTCTACAGGAAGGCGGCACCTGGCTTTTGTCCTCTCAGGACCCAGAGTGTGCAGTGATCTCTTTCTTACTTTTCAAACTTAAAAATGTTTTGGGCTGTGTGAAGGTGGTGGTCCAGCTTTGTATGGAACTGGCTTTCCCCCAGACCTTGAGAAAACAACCCCCAGGCCAGGCTGCTTCTCCAGTTAGCTGTTCTATCATTGGGGTGACACCAATGAACAGAATTTGACTCTTCCATGAATCCCATCTTTTACAAAATGCGTTTGTACTGCATTTGCTCCACAAATACATGGTTTTAAAGTCAAATGCATTTCGGGAATTCCCCGGTGGTCCAGTGGTTAGGACTTTCACTGCCAAGGGCGCTGGTTCAATCCCTGGTTGGGGGAACTAACATCCCACAAGACATGCGGCACAGCCAAAAATAAAATAAGTAAAGTCAAATGCATTTGAAAAATATTGCCTATTGACTCTTTTCAAATGGATTCCTCAGCATCCTTGGACATAATCTCAGTGCTCTGGGAGTTCTCTATAAGACTTTTTAAACTTTCTGTTTCTGTATTTTTAGTTTAATAATCATCAAAAAATTCACATTTCCTGGATGATGTATATGACCTCCTTATAATGAAACTTTGTCACAGTATTTCAGTGTTGAAGTTTCCATTTGTGTTTATTAATTCAGGCCTCTGCTAAAATTACATGATACTCTGGAATCAAAACAAATTATATTTCAGCAGCACTTCCAAAACAGAAAAATGATCAGAGAATTGAGGCATGATGAGACACAGGGTAGATGTGCTAACCTCAGAAGTAGATGATGCTAACCTCAGAAGAACTGGCTTTGCAGCAAAGTGTCCAGTACTCACCCTGAGAGGAGATTTGGTTGGCTTCTCATTTTAGTGTACCACCCTAGAACAGTTTATTAGCTGTATAAATACGGATTGGTTCATATTAAATATGCTGCATAGTAATGATATTAAATACGCAATGAAGAATTTTCCGTTCCTGATTCCAGCAATAATTGGATTGGATACCCAGAATAGAAATAAGTAATTAAGGCCTTGCATTTTGAGAATTACCTTGTCAGTTTTCCCCTATAATATCATTTATCTTTTTAAGACATCTGCTATTTTTGCTGCTCACACATGCCCTCATTTGCTCTTGCAATCTTCTTTTTTTTTTTTTTTTCTTTTTTTGCGGTACGTGGGCCTCTCACTGCTGTAGCCTCTCCCGTTGCGGAGCACAGGCTCCGGACGCGCAGGCTCAGCGGCCATGGCTCACGGGCCCAGCTGCTCCGTGGCATGTGGGATCTTCCCAGACCGGGGCATGAACCCATGACCCCTGCATCGGCAGGCGGACTCTCAACCACTGCGCCACCAGGGAAGCCCCTCTGCAATCTTCTTTTATTTATTTTTTTCTTGTCTGGGCATTATAAACTTTGAAAAAGAACTGCAGAAATATGACTTGCAGCCATCTTTGAAACCTAAGTCCTTTGTGCTTCAGAAGAGAAAAGGTGAATTTTTGGAGAGGATACTCTTTGGTGATTGCTTCATGCTTCTGCTTCTGGCCGTTGCTCAATTCATTCATGCTACGAAACTCAGATGCTGATGTAATGAAATTATAGGCAGGGACACCACTGGTGCCCATCCAGGGTTGGCTTGGTTCCTCTTCAACATCTCTTTCCATCGGTAATTTCTTTTTAATCAGAATCTAGGGAAAATACAATGAATATCTTCTGCTGGGACAAAAGGTTCTGCCTCATTCCTTTAAATTCCAAGATTCTTACTTGGATCAACCCAACGTGTTTTACCCACCTTTGCTGTTGTTCTGAAGGTGTCCTAAGATCTCTTTTCTCAAAACAGCTTCTCATCTTTGTGAAAGGCCTGATCTGTTTCCCTGAAAATACAGATTTCTTTCATTTATTTAGGCCAAGGGTTGGCAAACTCTTTCTCTAAATAGGCAGATAGTAAATATTTTCAAGTCTGTGGGCCATAGGGCCTCAGTCACAGCTGTTTAACTCTGATGTAGCATAAAATCAGATAATCTGTAAATATTATAGACATAGATACATATAAATAATATAGACATTGAGAATATGTAAGTGAATAGGCCTGGCTGTGTTACAAAAAAACTTTGTTTACAAAAATGGGTAGAGGGAGATTTGGCCCAAGGGTCATAGTTTTCAATCCCTGTTCTAAACTTAAGAAAGTAATGAAGAAAATGTTGGTAATGCAGACTATACTTAAAAGTGTGCTGTGTCTATAGCTGTTACATTATTAATAACACAAAAACTGAGTAAATATTTTTCTATTATTTGAAAATTATTATCTAGTTTGGCAAAGAAGTCACATTATTGATGAGTAAATAAGGTTCCATCACCTTTGTTGTTTTCCTGCCATCTCAGTGGTTAACAGAAATGAAAATATCAACTTGCATTCATGGCAGAGCTACTCGTTTGTCAGTTACAACTGGAGTCTGGCTATGAATATGGGAGTCTGGTAAAAATCAAAGGAAGTAATCAGTGGGAATCAATTGGCTGTGTAGAATTTACAGTAAAGAGAACTATATATTTATTATTTGACAATTGTGTGCTACTCTTCCTTTTTATTAGTAAATTTTATTGTAAATATATGTATATATAGATTAGATATAGTTATGTATATATTCTCTTTTGTTTTTGAGGAGCCATATTAGTGACATGAGATCTACCTGTTCTAGAAATCTGTAGCAATCCAATGGTTGACCTCATGTGAATTTTATGCTCAAGATTTTGGTCTATGGGCTGGCAAAATCTTGGTAAAAATCATGCCTTATAGAGTGCTCTGGGGGGCAGTATTACAAGGCCATTAAGCTCATGGTTCTAATCTGAGTTCAAGTCCTAGCTCTACCTCGTAGCTGTGTAATCTAGCAACATTAATTTTACCTATTTTTGCCTACATTTCCCCATGTATCAAATACAGAATAATGATAATATCTAACTTACATATTTTTGGAAGGATTACATGAGAAAATTTATAAGAAGGATTTGGCATGGTGCCTGATAAATAAAGTCAGCCCAACAATATTAGCTATGAATTTATAACAACTATACTTACCTAAATGTTTCAGCGAGTTCTAGCTGTCCCCCAATATCCATTCCTTATTTCTTCATTAGTAATAAGTTTCTCTATATTTAGCTGGGCATCTGACTTCCAGGAATTACAACTATGTTTTCCAGCCTCTCCTGTGTGTAGGTATGGCGACATAACAGCAGAAGTGAGGTATGCAACTTTGAGGAAGAGTCATTATGGGATAAGGATGCTCCCCTTTTCACCTCTTCTTCCTTTCTGTTGACTTTAATGTAGCTGTGATGGCTGGAGCTCAAGCAGCCACCTTGGTCCAGAAAGTTCTAGCAACATTTTGAGGATGGTAATACAATCGAGTAGAAGGAGTCTAGGTCCCTGATGATCAAGAGGCTGTCATACAAGTCCCGAACTACTTACCTCTCATTTTATTTTGCCTTTCTGTGTTTTCTGTCACTCACAGCTGAACTTAATCCTAACTGATAGACTGGGCATGTTACATATTTCATAAACCAAACTCACCCTGTGAACTTTGACCATGATGGTTCTTCAAATGTTCATACTTGATTTCATCTCCAAATGGGGCTTTATGTCTCTGTTCTCAAGTTGCTGACTTGCTTTTTCATGACTTTGCTCTGATTATTATGGTGATCAACTGTCCCAGTTTGCACAGGACTAAAGGATTTCCTGGATTATGGGATATTTAGTGCTAAAACCAAAAAAAATCTGGGCAAACCAGGATGATTGGGTCATGCTTGCTCATACTGAGTAGACCAGCAAAACCTCCTTTCTTCCTCTGTACTTTCACAAGTCTGGGATCTAGATTTTTCTCACTAATAGTGCTAACCAACCTAAAATAACTAAGAATATCTTCTTCTAGAGTAGGCTGGCAAAGTTTTTCTGTCAAGGGTTAGATAGTAAATATTTTAGACTTATAGACCATATGGTCTCTAAAGTAACTACTCACCTCTGCATTTAGAAAGATCCATCTTTCTAAAGTATAGCTGGAATTAGGTCACTATTCTATCAAAAAAAAACTTTGATGAATCACCCACTATCTATAAAATAAAGCATGTGGCTCTCAGATACATCATACCTATCTTGCCACATAATCTCCCTCATCACTCTCACGGTCTCACACTGTACCAAATCGAACTTCCTGCATTTCTCAAACATACTGTGGGTTTCCATACCTCTGTGCACAGGGAGGTGAGCCTGTGCTGTAAGGAGGCAAGACTCAGAACAATGGTTCCACTACTTAGAAGTGGACGGAGTTTGGGAAGTTTGCTTAAGTGCTCTAGTGTCAATTTCCTAACCTATAAACTGGTGATGATATCACACAGGGTGGTGGTAAGGATGAAATGCTGTCACTGATTGATTTATACATTCAGTCATACAGTTACTTATTAGTTAATTCAACAAATAAGGGATGGGCATCGCCTGTGTGACACAGTGCAAAGTTCAGGGCTACAACGTCCAATTTACCAAGGTCCCTGGGACCAGGTTCAAGATATGTATTGTTTTCATGAAAATAGTTTAGCATAGAAAGAATGATATTCTCTGAATGTTGGTTGGATAAATCTACAACCCAGGTACAGACTGCATAGTACTCAAGAATGCTTACCCAGGGTTGTTCAGCTAGCAGTCTAATCTGAGATCCTATCAGCAGAAGCCATTAGTTCACATGTTTCTGCTATCTTTACCTCAGCCAACACCAAAGGTTTTAAAATTTGCATGTAACTATGGCAAGTTAGTTTTTATTTATGAAACTAGTATCTTGATGCCATGACAAATGCTGGGAATAGGTTTGCATTGGTGAAATAAAAGGTATTCGGGATCAATGGATTGGCTGTTGAGAGCTGGTCCCTCCCCATCCTTATGTGAACAGGATATAGGAATACAGTGAGGTGTGTAGCCTTTACAGGAGGGATGATGCCATGAGTTAACCTCTAAATGGTTCTGTGAAATTGGAGGATTCAAGTTGCCAGACATCCTTGGAAAGGATAACACCCCCTTGTGTGAGACACGTTGGCAGAGCTGCCTCATTTGAATCTTACCACATCTTCTTTATCCATTCATCTGTTGATGGACAAAAAATAAAAATTCTTTAAAAAAATTTTTATTTTATGTTGGAGCATAGTTGACTAACAATGTTGTGTTAGTTTCAGATGTATAGCAAAGTGATTCAGTTATACATATACATGTATCTATTCTTTTTCAAATTCTTTTCCCATTTAGGTTATTACAGAATACTAAGCAGCATTCCCTGTGCTATACAGTAGGTCCTTGTTGGTTATCTATTTTAAATATAGCAGTGCTTAATGATACTAAGTTAACTACTTTAAAAGTGAAGAGAAATGGGGCAGCGCTGCATGTTTATTCTGTGGTTTTGTGCACCTGAGAAGCAAGAACCTGGGTTCATGAAACATGACTTAGGGTAGTCCCTGCTTAAATACCCTGGTTCTCATGGTACCATCTTTTAAAGTCAGCTGAGGCATCAGTTTAAAATTAAAGTTTCAGGCAGGGCCCCACCTTTGACATTCTAATTCAGGATGTCTGAAGGGGGCCCCTTAATTAGTACTTACAATACACAATTTAGGTGATTCTGGTATAGGTTTATGTTTTTACATGTGTCTTTCTGCAAAGGGAGACTCCCAGTCAATTAACACTCAAATTATCAGGCATAGATTGAATGACTTTTTCGTACCTGTTGGGCTCTTTGAGAAATAGACCCCAAGGTGTAATTTTGCCCCGAGCTTTAAGTAATTTTGCACAGACTCAAGTCTTCTCGGAAACACATGGGTCTTAAAACTTTGATGAAATCAAACATGTACTCTGAGCTCAGGTAGATTACAAATTTTATGGCTCAAATTTCTCTAAAAATTCTAAATAATTGTCCATTTAAGTCACTTTCTTCTCACTTTTTATGATGAAAAAATGACTCCAAGAAGTTGTGACATTTGCCCAGTGAAACAGTGTGCGTCAGGGTGAGAGTACAAATAGGTCAGAGAACTAATTATACTCTTTCCGGGAATCCCCTCACTGCCCTCTCACCAAAGGACTGTCATCTATACAGTTTCAATGACTCACTGACCTAGAAGCTGCCCCTCTGTGGCCAGTCAAGATCCTTTAATCCCTGCACTTTATTCAACCTTGGTTCTGACACCGTAAATCCCATAGGATCTTACTGGGACTGTGGCAGGTTTTCTACTTAAAATCACCCTGAGACCACTGGCTCATTTCAGCATTTGAAGAACTCTCATCCCTCTGTACATGTCTGAAACTGCCAGTGAACTGAATTTGTGCCTTCTCCTGCTATTACAAATCTCCTAAACCACTTGGCAGGCAAAGCCACTGCAAGAAATCAAGGGGAGGCTTTTGTTCCATTTATAGAACAATATGGGCTTCCTCTAGAGCCAAAGTCACACCTGTGTACTCGCTTGATGAAAATGGCTTATAACCAAAGAGTCAGTGGTGCCTAAAAATGCATCGTGATTTCACATGTTTTCTCCATTATGTTGAACAGTAAGTAGAGAGAGACGTAATTGGCCTTATAAGATGATTAAAAACTCAAGGCCTAGAGAGATCAAGAGATTTGCAAAGCTCACACAGTAAGTGCCAGGGAAATGATTAGGGTATATTATTCTACCTCCTCATCCACTGTTCTTTGCATTATTTGTGATCCTTCTCCTTCCACCTATTTTCAGAAGATATTTGTGAATCTTGCAACAAAAAGCATGAAGAGAATAAGGTGGATACATATAAAGATGTAAAAAAAGCCTATAGTCCTGCAGAGAGAGGATAAACATGGAAGGAACCTGGAATAGCATGGTTGTCTCCACCGAGCAACCATTGGCATTGAGCTTCCTGGTTACCAAGGTGAAAAGACATCAAGGTGAATCACAGATTTCTGATGGTCTGATGAAATCAACTATACATCCCCCCCCCCCCAGAAAACAGAGTGTGAGTGTCTGGTCTAAATTCTAAGAATTTATAGTGAGGAACCTCATAATTGAAACACTAAATTAAAAAACAAATCTTCAACATAAATAATGCAGAAAAAGTAAAAATGATCTTCATATGACCGCTGCTTCTTACCACCCTTAAAGAAGCAAGAGGCATGCCATTCCATTGTAGCTCAGTAAAGAGCCTTCTGTAAGGTTGGGTTATTGTTCCAACACTTCATTTCTGCGTATTCCAGATAGTTTTTCCCACTAGAGGTGTTTTCTTCCCAACCCCTTGAATCTGGGCTGTCACATGACTTCCTTTTCCCAAAGGCATTTTAGCAGATGGAACACAGGCAAATACTTGGAACGTCCTTCTGTGTTTGGACTTGCTCTGTTGCGCCTCCGTTATCAGCATGAGAAGAACGTGGCCCAGTCGTGCTGCAGGCTCCAGGGAGATGAGAAGCCAGAAGGTCAGACCCGGACCTATAGGCCTCCAGAAAGCAGAGCTCTGCCAGAGCTGTGTCCAGCCAGGTCAACTGTCCACCCCCACAGACAACCCACAGGGCCTTGACCATGAATGGTATTTTTTTTTGCGGTATGCGGGCCTCTCACTGTTGTGGCCTCTCCCATTGCAGAGCACACGCTCTGGACGTGCAGGCTCAGTTGCCATGGCTCACAGGCCTAGCCGCTCCACGGCATCTTCACGGACCAGGGCACGAACCCGTGTCCCCTGCATCGGCAGGCGGACTCTCAACCACTGCGCCACCAGGGAAGCCCCATGAATGGTATTTTTAAGCCACTGAGTTTTAGAGTGGTTTGCTGTATAGCACTTTAAGATGGACATTTATTGAGATATAATTTCCACGCAATGTCAGTCAACCTTTCTAGGTCTGCCATTCTATGAATTCTGAAAAACACACACAGGCATGAAACCATGACCACAGTCAAGACATAAGACATTTTCATCTCCCGCAAAGTTCCTTCGTTCCTCTTGGCAGTCATCCCCCTCCAACCCTCCCTGCCTCTGTTAATCACTGGTCTGTTCTGTCTCTGTAGTTTTGCCATTTCCAGATTGTCATATAAACAGAGTCACAGAGTACATAGTAGTTTGTGTCTGTCCCTGCTTAGCACAGAGCATTTAAGATCCATCCATGGTATTGCCTATATCAGTAATTTGCCCTCAGACCTCCTGGACCCATGGCATGAAACCTGAGGTGGGGAGGAGAGGCATCTTCTCTGTTCCAGTATTAATTTCTCCTTCACCATTCCAGGGAAATAAGGTTTCAGAAATGTGTTCTTTCAGCTAAAACTGTTGTATAGGTAAGGTAGGTGGTGTTTCAGTAGCCTCTCTGCTGCATGTATTGTTTTAAATGAAAACTCTAAGTACCAACCACAGGATACCATTTAACATAGTGTCTGTTTTAATTATCATCAATTCTAAAGGAAATCAACCTAGGAAAAAATGAAATGAGAAGTATGTGCTACCAATGCTTTTCTGGTTTAGTAATTGCAGAAGTCAGGTTACGAGTCCTGGGAAGCACAACTGTGCCGTGAAGCTACACATCCTTCCTGCTGAAAGTCTGTCCCAGACACGTGATCTTTTCTTTTTCATTCACATGATAGACTCCAACAAGCCTTGCCACTTTTTTTTTTTTTTTTTTTTTTTTTTGCGGTATGCGGGCCTCTCACTGTTGTGGCCTCTCCCGTTGCGGAGCACAGGCTCCGGATGCGCAGGCCCAGCGGCCATGGCTCACGGGCCCAGCCGCTCCGCGGCATATGGGATCCTCCCAGACCGGGGCACGAACCCGTATCCCCTGCATCGGCAGGCGGACTCTCAACCACTGCGCCACCAGGGAGGCCCAAGCCTTGCCACTTTTTAACACAGCACTAGTCTGACTTTAAGCAAACATTCTTTCTACCAACTCTGTTGACTCTCGAGTATCCTAAAGTTTCTCTCTCGGTACTATTTAATGGAATGTTTCTGGTAGACATGTCTGTCCCAAGAAAGAAAAGACTTACAAGGAAATAAAAACTGTTCAAATATTTTAATCCTCTCATGTGAATAGGAAGGAGACTAGTAGTTTTCATGAGGGAAGGACTAGAAATGATGAGGGAACACTTTGCTAAGTCAGATTTGCTCAAATAACTGTCTTCATCAGTAGAGCTATTGCCCAACTCAGAAGAACTGGCTTCCCAGTGTTCAACAGGCAAAGTCTGAAACCATATCATCTGAATAAAATCTGGGAGGCAATTCTGAACTCTGGGACTCTGTGATTCTGTGATCTGAATGCTTGGGCTGTAGAAATAACCCTAGGTGTCTTTCTAAAATGACTCTTCAGGTGTCTTTTAAAAATGACTCTTTATCATCCCCATACCTCACGATCTCTCTCTCTCTCTCTCCAAATATATATATGGAGAGGGGAACTCCTTGGAGAGGGAAAGTGTAGAAGCACAGAGAATTGTATTTTCCGGTAAATGTTGGTCTTTATCCACTAAATTTTGGTTTGTTGTTGCTGTGACAGAAACCCAATTTGAAGTGATTATTCCCTTCCTCTTGTCCCAGAAAAGGGAACATCTTTATTCATGTAAGCAAACTGCAGGAAGGCATGTGTATGGCTGGCTTAGAAACCAATGAACCTGGGACTGGAACACAGCTTAGGACTTTCCATCTCTTGTCTCTGCTTCCCTCTGTGCTGGATTCATCTCTCCTATTGCTAATCAGCTTTGTCAACAGAGTAGGTCACAAAGCCTCTGGAAGCATCTAGATTTATAACTCAGAGCCTTACCCTTAATAGAGAAACTGACCATCTTTCCTTTGTACCCATTTAAAAAATCCTCAGGAAGAACATGGACTGGATACGCATCCATTCCTGTGGCCTGAGAGGGAAGAAAGTTCCCATAATTGGCAACCCCAATGAACAACCCGGGAAGACAAGTCAATTCATGACAACTGCTGGCTTGAGTTTCTTTATATAAAAACTTACAGTACTTATTATACGGTAGGCACTGTCACAAATATTAATTCATTTAATGCTCATATCAATCCTAGGCCATCCTCTTATTATTTTTATTTTAGAGATGAGGAAACTGAGGCATAGATCATTTAAGGAATTGCCCAGGGAGGAACTGGACAGAATAGAAGTATGTTCACAGGGCATAGTCTCCTCCACACTCACAAATCTGAGATCACTGGACTCAGTGTTACTTTCTCAATCCTTTCCCCACCTCCCCCCTCTTTCCCTCATGTATGTTTATACTTTTACTGTGTATTTCCCATATAATGTCTAGCCTGGCAGTCTGTTGGCCTGTTTCCCTGTCCTCCCCCCAAATGACAGAGGAATACTCTCTATCTGGCTGAGATGTCAAGCACTGAAAAATATTGACATTTCTTAAAGAAGCAATTTGTTTTCTCAAACGTATCACATGCAGTTAAGTGGCACTGACTTGTGCCCCCACTGACCAAATCTCACAGCGGTGGCCTGTCAAAGGCTAGAGAATCTTTTGAGGAATGGGTATCTTCTTTATTGAAATATCCCAATTACCATTTCTTGTGGGAAACACAGCGTCACCTTCAGAGATCACAGCCATCAGGAAAAGTAACGAGGCTGAAGGGACATCCATCTCCATTCCCAGTGGGGACACCACCATCTTCTCTAACTTGCTCATCTCGAGCGGTAGAAAACTCTAACTAAATAAACGAAAAGGATGGCAGAAAATAATCCACGGTGACTTATGTATCTTTCTCCATCCATAAATAACTTTATACTTCACTTCTGGCAACAGAGCCAAGCCAGGAGGTAATGAGCCATTGTGAAAAACCCATCTGTTGCTCATAAGGGGAAAGGCCGGATTTATTGAGGAAGAATCTGGAGCGCAAGTCCTGTTATTGTTCATGGGAGTTGCACATCTAATTGGTCATGCTGAAAATATGCCCTATTATATTCTTTCACCAGCCAGATGGGTGTGCTCAGCTTCAATGCTGAGAAGAAAAATGTACCTAAAGAATCTGAGAGCGGCAGTGGACACCACGGCCAGCAGGAAACAGACAGTTCTAATGAGGATAGATGGTGCTTGTCTGCGGGCCTGATTTAAAGATGTTTTCAAAAGAACCCATAAGGCCCAATACAGGTATTTCTAAATGGTGGTCACACAGTCCAGTCCCCTGGAGTGAATGTTGTGGAATCACTTCAACTCAGCCCCACCAGCCCCATCATGTGAAACACCTCTGACTCTCATTCCTTTGTAACTTGGCCCATTGGTACTTAATCATTGCTTTGAGACTTCCTTACCATGGCACTGGGTGATGGCAATTGAAAGCCGTTCCTCCCAGGGTCCTCTGTACCACTGTGGTGAGAAGAAAAATGGAGAAATCAAAGGCAGGTTATGCTTTGTACGCTGAGTCCCCCACAATCATGTTTGAATTAGATTTGGGGCTGAGGCTCCTGACAGAGACAAGGAACTAGATCATAACACGATTTCTGGTACATCACAGGTGCTTAATAAATGCTGAATAAAGGAGAATAAAATAAACTAACAATGATCAGGAAAGTCTTAGCACATTGTGGCTGAAGGGATCTGCGAGATTTTATTAGCCAGGGTAGGAAACTGCAGTAACTACCAATCCCCAGTTCTCAGTCACGTGATGAAGGTTCAGTGTGTTCATGTCCTTGTTGAGGTAGGGGATGTGAGGAGGGTGGAAGCGTAATGCCCTGCAGGGTCATTCTCCTTCTTATAAGCCCATCAACGTACTTGGGGGCCTCAAGGTCACCACAAAGTGGAAGAAGAGTGATGAGGAGGATCTTGACCAAGGCTTAGAGTGAGACACCCCACTTCCAACCTTTTCTGAACTCAGTCCTCTGTTCAAAATGATGGAGCAGCGGCCGGAAAATGTAGTCTTCCCCTATGCCCAGAAGGAAAACAAGCTGGATTTGGTGAACACGTGGGATTGTCACTGAGGCCCTTTAATCTGATCCTTCATTTCACAGATGGGCGAACAGAAGGCCTGGGACTGGGTGATTTTCAGCAAGTCACATGGTGGTTTGGTGACAGTCAGGACAAGAACTCTGATTTCCCACTTTCTGACACCATTGCTTGGGGGAGAGAAGGGGGCAGAGGGGAGAAGGCAGCGGGACACTCTACGAAGAGGCCTGGAGAGGGGACAGGATGCCCAGACTCCTGCTGCTGGCTCTGTCATCAGCTCAGCTAGTCACTCACATGCCTCAGTTTCCCCGTCTATAAAGTGAGAAATTGGAAGAGATGGTTGCTGAAATCCTTTCAAACTCTAACAATCTCTACTTCTATTGAGATGTTAGGAAGAAAAAGTAAAAATTACACGAGGAGAAAGTTTGTCCAAGACCAGGAAACCAGTGTGGATGAGGGGTGATGATAAAGCAGAAGAAAGACGGGGAGGTGCAGCCTCCTAGGTACCTCAGCTCCTGAGACTGCAGACAGGAGTGTCCCCTGCAGTGACTAGGAATCAGGAGCATCTTCCTGGAGTCCATTCCCCCTCCTGTTGCCCCCACCCAAGCTAAGCCAGTCTCCATCCCATCTGAGCCCCATGGTGCGGGCACTCACTGCCTGATTATCTCAGTCTGGAAAGCAGTCTGACCAAAGGTGGGGCAGAGGGGCTGACAGTGGGCATCTGGGCAGGTGCCCCCTTTCCTCCTGCTCAGGAGCTCTTCTCTCACCCACCTTCAAGTGTGCCAGCTGCAGCAGCAAAGAGACTGAGGTGACTCTCCAGGGGCCTTCATTAACTGCTGGAGGCCAGCCAAGCCCCGGAGACTGTCCCCACAAGGGGGTGATAACAGCCTCCACAGCAAAGCCACCAACAGCAGCCTGAAATCCCTTTTCAATTCTGCCCACTTCGGCTTGCTCAAAGGGTAAAGGGATCAATTTCTGAAATCATTCTTTCTCTTCAACATAACCAAGTGGCAGCCAAAACATAAACAGAAGTAATCCTTCAAGGAGCGGCACTTCAGGCTCACGGACTGCTTTCATCTCAGGATGCTCAAGTCCTTTTCAATCATGAGGCGCTTTCTCTAAGCCCCCTGCTCTCAGCACCGGGCAGGAGCAACGTGAGAGCTGTGCACAGGAGGGTGGGGGCTGGGCTCTAAAAGGCCCCCGGGGGCACCCTTGCATTTCTTTCTTCCACCTGGTTTCCATAAATATCACAAGCAGAAATAAAATCTTGCTTGAAATAATGGATATCATACTGAGACAGCATTCCTCAAACCTGAAGAGGGAGCAGTTAGGAGCTAGGAAATCGAGAATTACGGATTTCACTCACCTGGACCCATCTGGATCAATCACTTAATACTCTGAGGTTCCCTTGGTCCTCACCTTTGACTGGGTTAATGAGGCAGCACTTTCTAATCATAATGAGAGACCCAGATGCTATGACCTTAGATCGAAACTCTCAAATGGGTTTATTTTTGTGGAAGGTGAAACTTGCCCTACCAAATCAGATGTGGCAGAAATAATCACAATTCCTTCCTTTTTACGGATCAACCTAAATCCGACTCCAGACTCCCGAGGCTGATGGAAGATTTGCTCTCTGCCCTCCCCGCCCCTCCCCCCCCACCTTAGTGTTCAGGAATTTCCAGGGAGGCAGGGCTGGAGGGACATCCACCGTGGTCCTGGGTCACTGGCTCTCCCCAGTTCACAGTGAGATGCCCACTGCTTGGTTCCTCCACGCCTGCTGACTGCTGCATCTGCTCATGGTGATGTCGGCTGATTTAGGAAACCTCAGCTCCCCACGTTCTCTGCATCCACCAGGCAGTACCCTCTGAGGTCTCACTGTCTCCCCAGGGCTGCTTCCAGCAGAGGGGCTGGTACGTCTTCCCTGCTCACAGGATGGAGGCCTTCGAACCCCTTCCTGGACTGAGACACATCGTTCTTCTTTCCTTTATTACCTCCAAAACCGTTCCATCAGGTGCCTCCCTCCTTCACGTTACCTTTGCTCAGCAAAAGTCTAAGGAAAGAAAAGGTAAAGGCCCTGGCTCCTGGTTTGAAAAGGAGAAAGGAAAGTTTTAGAATGAACAGAAGGTCCTAAAAATTATTTTAATAAAGCATCATCCTCAACGCTGTCATGAAGAAAACCAACACAAACCACCACCACCTCAAACTGCAGAGGAAACAAGGCTTTGCCAGAAGCACACCAGTGAGCAGGGCCTGGGAGGCTCTGATGCATCTTCCCATCACTGTTGTTGGCCATAAACAAGCTTAATGGATCCTAAGATTTACTAAGAACTGTTTGTAGCGTGAGTGTGCTCAAGGGAGTTTTCTGAAAGACTGTGTGAATATTTTCTTGGTTCCATAATAGTTGAAGGACTAAGGGTCAAATAGTTCACTAGCCCACCCCTCTTCTGAAATACTTAGCAACTTCCACTGTGAGCCAGCACTTTCTCTTGAGGAAGCCCATTTAGATAATGATTTTTGGACCACGCCTAAACTTCCTCTGATAGATCACAATTCCATCCTCTAGTCTTGAGTCACAGAGGTTGTTGAGAAGAAAATTAACCTCTGCAAGGTTTCCATTATGTGCCAGACATCTTTAGGGCACTTTTTACATGTCTTTCATAAGAATTCTGAAAGGTAGTAATTATTGTCTCCATCACTGACATGCAGAAAGAGATTCAGTGTGGTTAAGTGATTTGCCAAAAGTCAGTTATAAAAAGAAACAGAAGTGCCCTGGTTCTAAAGCAATGAATGCCCTTCCCAAGATGCCATGCTGTCTGCCATCTTACACATCACCACCCACAGGAAGTTACTTCTAAGACCACTGCCGTGTCCTCACTAAATTCTCCAGGTTAATCACTCTTTCACTACCATTCTGTTCATAGTAATAGTAGCCAACATTTATGGAGGGCTTTATTATGGTCAGGACCTCAGGTGAGCCCTGTACATGGTCAATGGCTCAAGGACCCTATGAGGCAGGGGTGAACCTATCCCCTCTGCGTGTCATAGGGTCCTTTAGTGACAAGTCATGTGGTGTGCTGCTCTGAGCACTGACCCTGGAGTCAGACCACTTAAGGTTCAAAGCCAGCTCTACGGCTCTGTGACTCTGACAGATCTCTCCAAGTCTTACTTTCCTGGGTGTGAAAATGCAGGCATAGTAATAGTGACCACCCTCGGGGCTCTCAGGAGGTTCAGATGCCATGCATCCTTGGAGAAGGTCTGGCATGCTGAGTGCATAATAAATGCTAATGGCCATTATTGAGTGCCTCAAGGCCTCTCACTGTTGTGGTTGGTTACTCATAAAGCTACTCAGTTTAGCTGTCTTACAAAGGGCACCAACAATGAAACCCAGTGTACCAGGGGCAGTTTGACCAACACGAAAAAGAGCGGTTCAGTCTCCTCCTTGCCTTATAGCTCCCGCTGTTAAACTAGCCCCAGCGCGCTCTAGCTTTTCAGAACCTCATAGCAGACTCTAGATACATACAGAGGCTACAGTTGTCTGGGGTGTCCTTGCAAAAGCAATTTAGGAATGCAGGGACACAAGAAATGTGGCCCGAGCTGTTGGCCTGTGCTCTTACCCATTTGTTATTAAACTAAGGTCTTGCTCACACCTCATGGGTGACGGTTACTCACTTCCTGGAGGAATTGCTTTTGCAATTTCAATTGTCTGCGCATTTAAAATAGTTTATTTCCTCTTTGGAGGCATGTGCAACCCAGCATGCTGCTGCTTTCTGAGCAAGGAAAATGAAGGTTCTACAGTTTTACTGCAGTGTCATAGAACTTAGCAATAAAATCATTAGGTTAAGATTATCTTTATATATATATATATATAATTTATACATATATACTTTTTTAGGCACTGACATGTTTCTTACTAGAAAGGAACTTTCCCATACCCTTGGCCCCAAATTCCCAGCCCTAAAAGAGACAGTGAACCCAAACTATGATAATGCAAGCAAATAAACATCACTGGTGGCACTTTGAACTTAAAATGTAACTTTTACATTTGTAATATGGAGTCATGCACAGAGAGCGTGTAACAGCATTAATCCTACCTTACAATGGGAATTGTTCAACCTCCGAATCGGGACATCTGAGGACAAAATCCTCTGAATGACTAATATAGTCCGCTTCCCACGCCCTTGCCAAACTTTCAGAGGAAACACTAACTCATGCAGTGTGTTTCAGAAAGTTCTTTTTTCTTTTTTTTCCCTGCTAATAAAGGCTTTCCTCAGTTGGAAGCAGAATGTCAGGATGTCAGATGATAACCATGAACCTCCTGTTTTTTTTTTCCAGTAACAGAAAAGTGTAACAAATAGCAGTTAAAATCAAACAATCAAAATAAACAACTATACAAAAGATAGATGAATTTCACTAAAGTAATGCTGAGTCAAAAAGAAGGGCGACCCAGGCCAGTACACACAGTGTGATTCCTTCCATAAAGTGCTTAAAGCAGGGAAAGCTAGTCTGTGTCAGAAATTAGGGGAGTGATTAACTCTGGGGGCATTGTTTCTGGAGGTGCTGGGTTATGTTCTGTTTATTCTTACTCACCTGGGTGCTGGTTACATGAGTGTGTACATTTGTAAAAGTCATTGAGCTAAAATGATTTGTGTACTTCTCTGTATGTTAGACTCAAATGGAGAGTTCACTAAGAGTCAAGAAATCAAAAACACTAGGAAAGGGCTTCCCTGGTGGCGCAGTGGTTGAGAGTCCACCTGCCGATGCAGGGGATGCGGGTTCGTGCCCCGGTCCGGGAAGATCCCACATGCCGTGGAGCGGCTGGGCCCGTGAGCCATGGCCACTGAGCCTGTGCTTCCGGAGTCTGTGCTCCGCAATGGGGGAGGCCGCAGCAGTGAGAGGCCCGCGTGCCGCAAAAAAGAAAAAAAAACAGAAAAAACCCACTAGGAAATGTATTCACACAGAGATGACACAGAGAAAGGTTTGTTCAGCATCATGGAAGTTGTCAGAAAAATTGGGTGAGTAGGGGGTCAGAATTTTAGTTTAAAAAAGCAGTGTTTAACAAAGCCATCATATTCAGATGGAAAGCCAAAGGATAATATTTTAAAATTTCCCCTTCTCTATCTTCATTTTGGAAAATGATATCTTCTTGAATTAAGTAGGAATTTACAGAATATCAATATGAAAGAGCATATTTTCTTCACTTACCAAAACAGCAAAGGTATCCCTCCCTGTCTTAGGGATAGGCAGGTCATTAAATCAGTTTCGTGCACGCTGAGACCTTATTCTCTTAGAAAGGGGAGCCAACAGTGATCATATATTTAATTGTAACCTACGAGGATATCATTTTTTGGCCAAGATAATACTATCCCCAAAACAGATGTCTTTGTAAATGTCTTTCTCCAGAGAGTTTTGTCATATTGGAGAGGTTTCCAATTTTTAGCCTTGGAGGCTAAACTGCTCACTTAAACTGTTCTTCTGGGAAACCTTCCTGGTCCTCAGTGTCCTGGAGTAGAGGATCTCCTTGGAGCTTCAGAGCGCCCTGTGCTAACTCTGTCATTGGATTTAGCATATTCCACCCTTTCAGTTTAACTGTTCATCTTTCACCTGCTGTGTGAGCCATTTGACCAGAGGTGGTGTTGCTCAGCCCCTGAGCCCTGGGTCCACTCAGCACTCACCTGTAACTGCAGAGGCAGGGACAGTACAGCTAGCAGCTCCCACTTTGAGTGTCATTCTCTGCCTGTGGACTTTCCACAAGGCTGCAGGAACTTGCTTGGCCATGCAGGGCAGCCTGAGTGTGTTGGGGACCTAGCGCATCACAACTGACAAGGGCTGGATGTTGATGGATGAGTGCCCCAGTGTCTGGTTATCAACCGCCGCATAGCACACCACCCCAAACTCAGAGCCAAAGGACCACAGGGATTTACCTGGGAGCTCACCAGTCTGGGCATGAGGGGTTGGAAAGAGCATAGAGCATCTGCTCTGTGATGTTTGGGCCACATTTGGGAAGATGCAAAGGCTCAGAGTGACTTGACTGAAGTTGGGAACCATCAGAAGAACTGCCCACTCCCATTTCTGGCAGTAGGTGCTGGCTGTAGCTGGGTCCTCAGCTGGGTCTGATGGCTGGAACACCATATAATTTCTCTGTGAGGGCTCATTAGGGCTTCCTACAAGCATGAGCATCCCAAGAGAAACAGGAAGAAACTGTATCGCCCTTTAAGTCCAAGCTTCTGATATCATACAGAACCACCTCCACCAAAGTCGCAAATCCACCCAAGCCCTTGAATAAAGGAACCTCAAGGTCACATTGCAAGAAGAGGTTATGGCCTGGGGGATATTGTTGTGGGCGTATTTGGAAGGGAAATATGCCACACCCCACTTCCTTGTCCCTCACTGGGACAATTTGAGGTGTGTTCTACATGATTCTTTTAAGTGTCCCCAGTAGGACTGAGTCCTGGCTACCCACAGCAAGGACCCATTCATAAATATGCACATACAAATTCCTCACCTCACTTCCCCCACCCCTCTGCTTGTGCGTCCTTGGATCACCTTCAAAATATTGCCTGCATCCAAATCCTTTCCTCACAGAGTGTTTCTGGGAAAATTCAAGTAAAAGGCATTGAGGGTTTTTACTCTGTATAGGTGGAGCCTAACACTGACTACGATTACATAGTTAGTGCTTAATAAAAGAGGATTGGATGAATGGATATCCTCAGTTCATGGATTGGGATAGTGATGCAGGGAAAACATTGAAAAAGGGAAGCTTCCATAAACAAAAGTCATGTGTGGACCCAGGTGCCTTTAAGAGTCAAGCACGATATGGAACATTGGAAGGGAGAACAGAGACAATCTTCTAAATGTGGTTTCTCTGCACTATAAACATACATTCTTGAGCAGCTTGAATGCAAAGGCTGAATAGAAAATCGTTTGGCCTAGGACCTGACCAATTTGAATTTCCCCCAAATGCCTCATTCAGATATATGAAAGTAATAAATTTAAACATTACTTGAAAAAAATGTCTACTTATCCAAACCTCAGGTAGTTCTCAAGTTAAATGTTACTATTAACATCTTTTCAAAGCCTTTGACTGATTTCTCTTTATTTTCTCTATTAATGTGAGTCACATATAACCTGAAATGTGTGGCAAAGAGGACAGAAAAAAGAGAAAGAGAGGATAGAGATACAGGAAGTAAGAAAGAAACAAGAAACTGACTTGGGCCTAGGTGGTTGAGTCAAAGCATCACTAATTACATAGGAGGGTACATCTCAGAAATGGGCCAGACCAAGCATGAACTTCCCTGTTCCAAGGGGATGAAACATTTATCAGGTCATTAATGACCATGGTATTTGCATTTCATTGTTTATCCAGAAAAAAAAATACTGAAATAAAAAAAATTTTAAATGCATAGTTAAGACTCCCCTCAATCAGACTAAGAAAGGATTGTGCAAATTCTGAATTTGCTTTGTTCTTTATTACTAGATAATTTTTTAAACATTGATTTGTGAATTCAACTTGCTTTTATGTTCCGGGATCAGGTAGTAAGTATTACAGGAAAAGAATAAACCACTTGAGGATGGCTTAGGTTAAGAAGTTTCCTGGAGGGCTCTATGAGCATTTTAATGAATTCATAGATGCAGTAATTAGTCATCATGACCTTGGGCTAACAGACTAAGCTTGAAGGTCACTCCAGAAAATTAGAATACTCCAAGTTTTGTTCCTTCCTCTTTTATTTCTCTCTTCAAGGACTTAGAGTTGCAACCTTCCAAGAAGTGATCTCCAAAAATTTCTGTTCATGTATTTCTGTCTATTAAAGAAAAAAGGTCTATAAATATAACCCCAATAATAATAGATATGTACTACTATAGTGACATAATAAATTATGAAATATATACATATTATTGAATTGGTAAGAGTATGAGATAAACAACAATAAATAAAAGTTCTATTATTTTAATTTTGTACTCCAGTTTGGAGGCCATTTCTTACACTTTAATGTGTATACAGATTATCTGGGGATATTATTAAAATGCATATTTTGATCCAGTGGGCCAGGGATGTGGCCTGAGAACTTGCATTTTTAACAAGCAAACAGGAGATGTTGATCCACAGACCACATTTTTAGTAGCAAGACTCAAAATCCAATATCACATTTATAAACTATTAACACATTTCAGAAAATTTAAGAGAACATTTTTGGCCCAGGGAAACCTACTGAAAGCTTCATAGACATGCCGCTGTCATTAGGTGGGGCTTTGTTTGAAAGATGATGACCCAAAATAGGTCTGTGGGTCTTCTGACACTCTGCAAGTGAGTCTGGCTCCCCCAAATCTGGGCTTATAGGCTGATCATCAGATGGAGAAACTCTTTTTTTTCCCTCAATCTTCCTGCCCATAGTTTCCCTCCTGAATCCAATGCTCTGAGCTTGTATTTGGTAACAAACTCCTGTTGGCTTAGTACCATCTAAATGGGACTAAATTGAGGCATTATCCTTGGGCCAAAAAAAAAAAAAAGGTGACAAAAAACTCAGGAATCTAGATAGATAATGTTATAATTCAATATTAAAAAATTACTACATCTGCCCATCTGTTTTTGTAAATAAAGTTTTATTGGCCCCAATATTCTTCCTTGCCTACCCTGTGGGCACTGCAGCACCTGTGGGCTCTATCTGTCACTTCCTACGTGCCCTCTTCCAGGTAATTGTTAAAATCAGACTTCAATAAACTAACATTAAAAAATCTTTAAATCATAGTATATATTATTTTGAGAAAAATCAAATATTTATAACATTAATACTGTGAATTACTAAAAGCTGAAAAGTAATATTTAAACTTTGATTACTTTTAATAGAATTAGCCTGAAGAATTGACTAAATGGCCCTGCTGATAAAAACATTACCCTAGTTCCAATCTTGAACGTTGCCTAAAATCTGTTCACAATTTCTCTGCTATGAGCGGAATGCAAGAGGTATTAGATTTGTTGGTATTTCTTCCTAAGGGATAGAAAACTACTTTAAAATATCTGCAAGGAAAGAATGCATTCAAACTCACTACTTTGAGCTGTCTCAACATATCAGTGAATGACCTTAAAATCCACTCAGTCTTCCAAACTGGAAACATCTGTGCTGTCTTTCACTTTTCCTTTTTCTTCATTTGTCCACATTGAATTGGTTGCTAAGTTATTCCAATTATATTCCTCAGAGGCCTTTGCGATCTGCTTTTTATCCTTTCTAAAGCTTCTGCCAGTACCCCCTCACCTTCTGCTGCCTGCACTTCTTTTCTAGAATCTAGTTTTCTCCAATTCTGAGTCATTTCTCACATTGGTGACAGAGTAATCCTTCTAAAACAAAGATTTGGTCTTTTATTTTCCAGCTTTAAAACTTTAGCAAACTTCCGGTTGTAGGCTAAATGCAAGGCATTCAGTCTGGCTCCAATCAGAGTGCCTAGTCACAATTTCCTCCACATATACCATTTTGTACTAAGTTTGCTAAAATCACTGTGAAAGATATACTCTCCTCCACTGGGAAATCATGGATCCCAAGGAATATATATGTCTGGAGCCACTGGGACTTTGTTTTTATAGAAAGAGGACATAACTGAGAATAAAACCAAGGAAAAAAGTAGAATCAAGAGATAGAGGTAGGGAGAAAGAGAGAGAGAATATAGGAGAGGACTATTTGAGAATTGGATGCAGTCTTGCCTGAACCAGTGCATAGATAGATAGATAGATAGATAGACAGATAGATAGACAGATGGCTGGACAGATAGATAAATAGCCAAATGGATAGATGAATAGAGATGAATAGATGATAGATAGCTGGATGGATAGATAATAGGTAGATGAATAGATAGATAGATAGATACATACATACATAGATAAGATGGATGGATGGACAGATAGATAGATAGATTAACATAAAACAATAAATTTCTTCTCTTTACATAGACTAGTTTGAGTTGGGTTTCTGAGGTTTGCAACTAAAAGACTTCTGGCCAATTAAATAAACCTGATAAAATAGAATTCTAATGCTGCTCATTATCATAACACTGTTATATGTATGTGGTTTCCTGGTTTCTGGTTGAGCTTGGCCAAAATGAAGAACAGGAAACAAACATTCTTGGGGGGTAGGAGATGGGGGAAAGGAAGTCATTAAAGGCAGGTAAATAGTATTTATTCCTATGAAGGTTTTTCATTTTTTTGGTTTGCCCACACTTTCTAACTGTCTAAAACCAACCAGATTCCTATACTTACAAATATTTGGGTTCAGTATATATGCATTATATGGACACAATACAATTGGGAATGAAACAAAAGAATAAGCATTTTTCAGAACTGGTGGCTTCTCTTGCTCTACTGTTCCCGATATTATTCAGAGGGGGAAAAAAGGACAAGAAAGAATTTATCTTCATTATCGTCTTCTACTGGGCATCTCTGCTGAGCGGCCCCGTGACCGTCCTCCTGCAGATGCTCACAAGCCCCCAGCCTCCCAACATCTGCTACTGTTGCCACTTGAAAGCTCAGAGACTCAACGTACAGCTGGACTTTCCATTTATTATGGTCACAAATGGAATCTCCAAAGCCAATGAGATTTATCATCTCAAATGATTCGGCTGAAAGAAGTATTAAATGCCCTTCGGCCATTTGCTCCAGCCTGAGCTCTTAAGGAGTCTGGGATCATATTTGAGATTTGACCCCCTCCAACTTACAGGCCACAGCAAAAGCACTTATAGAAATCAATGGTCACCATTTAAACAATACATTTGTCTTTATCCTAATTACTTTACTCTTTTATATGCATCATAGCCACTGCTTTAAAACCATACCTTGTCCTCTGAAAAACCCTTTCCAAATATAACCTGTAAATTAACCACAGCTTACTTACTAAGTCAGAGACCATGATGTATTCTTTAATTCTCTGAACACTAAGCCTCGAAGGCTGTTCGATTTTATGCTATTGTTTAAGACTTCCATTGTGTTTATAAACTTTCTATCACTAGTAACATTTCATCAGGAAAGGAAATAAAGTATTGCATGTTGGACATCCCCAACTCAAAACAGAGATCCTTGAAAAGCAGTACATAGTTCCTTTCATGAACGGAACATTCTTCCCTCATCAGCAAATGGATAACGCATCATTGTGTAGGCTGTCCTTGTTCTGTTGAGGCATGGACTTTGGCGGCAGTTGTCAGCAAGCAAGCCTGCAGACTTGCTGGGGGCCACCCCCTACAGGTCTTCTCTTAATTTCATTCCTATATCTCTCACTAAGATGAGAAGTCTCACCTCCCCTACGCTTGGCTTTCTCAGCAGCTTGCTGGCCTGTTCACTAGTTGGGTTGATTTATGATTTAATTTTATGCATGATATCACACAATTATCTCCAGATGGAATAATCAGGATGAAGAGCTGCCAACCAACATTAGGAATGAAGTGGGTTCATCCAGCACCAGCCATTTCTGCACTGTAATTATTTTTTGTTTTGACTTCATAAATTTGTTCAGAGACCCTGGGTGTTCCTTTCCAGCAGGGCCTCATTTGTCTAATTCAAATGAGATTATCACACCCTGGTTCCCATATTTCCCCATATTTCTCTTCTCACTCTGCATCCAACAGTGAGACTCATAAATGATGATTTGTGGAGCTAAAGATAAATAAAATCTAATCTACCCAATTTATCATGCACTCACAGTCATCTTGATGAATTGTGAATCTTAAATTTTTGATTTAGGCCAGCACTTGGATGAGGGGAAGAAGCAGGGAACAAGCAGAGGTGGTGATCTGCAGATTCTCTCATCACTTAAATCACCTAAATAACCATTACCATGTCAAAGCCAGACGTATGATACCAGCTGGAGTTACTGCGTCTCCTGAATTCACCGAGCCTTCCATTGTTATGTGATCCTGTGATCCCCAAAGACTTTTTTAAAAAAATCCTACACTGCAGAATTCTGAGGGGTCAGTAGAGCTAGATGTCCTTCATCTTCCCTATTTGTCCCCAAGCATAAGAACATTACATGTTTATTCTATCCAAAGAGCATCACAGTAGCCCATAAGAGCAAGAGGTCCAGCTTAATCTCGGGAGGAGGAGAGCATCCTTGCGTTAATCCATCTGCTCAGGTTTGAACATCATTGCCGTTCTTGCTCTTTCTTGGTGACTAGATACAGATGAGGGTAAAGGAGAAAGAGAAAAAGAAAACAATGTCAGAGGATATAAATGATAGAAGTTAAGCTTCAAGTGACTCATCGTCTTAAAAAAAAAAAACACGTCCTAACTCAGTTTTAATATTCCTTATCACTAAATAAGGCATTTAAAAATTCACTTCAATAATTAATTGGTTTAATAAATTCATGTCCAGTACATTTGTGGGCAAAAAGAATGGTCTTATTTGTCCTTCATCTTTAAAGGAAGAAACATTTGATCTGTGGAATTAGTTTCTGCCTTCTGCATTTTGTGAGAACAGAATAGCAGAACTGTTTCCATTCTGCTAATAGTAAAGTGGAAAGTTCCCAGGTCTAGTATGTTCATCACAGGTAGGGCCAACTGGCCTGATGGGGATCATTAGTGAAACATCCTCTAGCTAACTGTTCAGAGTGGCTAGGACAAGATAATTAGCTGTTGCAGAAATTACTTTGTAGGCCCAACCAGGAAAAAAAAAAAAGTTACATCTCCTCATTCCCAAATCACAAACCTGTGAGGCAAATTCATGCCATTACAGTCAGTAGAATTTCTCAACCTCAGTTCTTGGGCTGGATCATTCTCTGTTCTGGAGGAGGGGGACCGTTGTGTGCACTGTAGGATGTCTCACAGTATCCATAGCCTCTATTCACTATATGTCAGTAGACCCTGCCCCCACCCCCCATGTGACAATCAAAATGTCCCCAGACATTGCCCAATGTCCCCTAGAGGGAGAAGAATTTCCTGTTTGAGAACAACTTTTCTATACCAAGAGGAGCATCAAACTTATTTGTTTAAATTATACATTTCACTTTTTTCTCCCTGTGTTAGTTTGCTTGGGCTGTCATAACAAAATACCACAGAAGGGGTGGTTTAAACAACTACCTATTTATTTCTCATACTTCTGGAGACCAAATCTAAGATCACAGTGTTGGCAGGCTTGGATTCTCCTGAAAACTCTCTCCTTGGTTTGCAGATGGTGTCATTCCCACTGTGTTCTCACTTGGCCTTCTCTGTACATGAGGCTCCCTGGAGGCTGACTCTGCTCCCTAATCTCTTGTTATAAGGGCACCAGTCATACTGGATTAGGGCCCAGCCTAACCACCTCCTTTAAACTTAATTACCTCTTTAAAGGCCCCATCTCCAAATATAGTCACATTCTGAGGTCCTGGGGTTTAGAATTTCAACATACAAATTTGGACGGTGTAGGGGCACAAGTTTCAGTCCCTAACACTCCCCTACCCTGAAAAATCAAGTATTGTTTGGTGACAAGCAGTTCCATTTCTGGAAAAAACAAAAAACAAAAAACACCTATCCTGAGAGAGTTTGAGAGAGCTGGTATCACAGGCTTGGCTTTCTCAGCCCACCCCACTGCCTCCACCCTACCCCTCTGCCCCTGTAGTACAGCCAGCTAATGAATGTTTCATTGTGTCAATGCATTTTAATTATAGATCAGAATTTTCTCATTGATTATGGCAGAATCACTGTGAGACTTGATTATCCAGAGGTATTACCTCATGCTAGGTTCTTTACAAATATTCTTTCTCTTGCAGTTCATACTGGTGAAATAGGAACATTTATTTGTTTTCACAAATATTTGCAGCAAGTTTGGAATATCAATCAAAAGTTTAGGAGGTTGGGTTTTGTTATGATGAAATTCTTGAATTCTACTTTTTACAATTTATTTTAATTATCTCTCCTTTAGGCAACAGACTTTTATTATTTTTTTAATACATCACACACTGTTCATTATATATGTTAATCAAAATATACAATACTATATAGATCATTTAATATTTTTTCTGTATTTTGTAGCACTTTGCAAAGCAAATTTAAAGTGTTGGGTTATGAATCTAATCCATTGTGGAAATAAAAGTAGTTGATGACCATTTGGATATAGTTGCTCTGACTTACATCAGAGACTCCAGGTGAATTGAAAACTGAAGTTTTTTTTCTAAGTGACATTTTGAAATACAATGTGGATTGTTTGGAGATAGGCACTAAAACCATTTTTCCCTCTGTAACAGAAATCCCCAAAAGGCAAAGGCCTTAAAAACAACAAATAAATGTAAGAGCCTTTAATGACAAAGTTCTAGAAAAATTCTACATGGAAAAATATATATTAACATGTTCTCAGTATAAGTAGAAATTTATTTTTTCTTCTTTATTCTTTTCTCATTTTTAAATAAGACCATATTACTTTTGCAATCAGGAAAAAAATGTCCTCCATAAATGCTTGTGATGGCTATGGTGGATTAGCTTTCAACAAGAATCTTATCCTCCTAGAATGCCCCAGTGTACTACAGAGCCTGACTAGCCAATAATTACATTTCTCTGCTCCTTTATAGCTAGAGTTCCAAATCTTTAGTTTCAGTGAATCAGACTCACTTCCATGAGATTTGGAACACAAAAAGTGAGGCTGAGACATAGCTGGAATGAGGTACTTTTTCCTGTAACAGCATTGAAATTCACCATTGTTATGCATGCCAAGAGGCCAAGTATGGGGCATCCATTATTTTCCCAGTAGATATCTAGTAGGCATGACATGGCTCTAGGGACATGGCAGGGGGATTTGCTTTTGGAGCTCACACTCCCATGAGTGCCTTCCTGGTAGAAGTTACAGCTTCCCTAATGAACTAATTCCACAATGTTTTTCTGAGAAATATTCATGGCACAGCCCAAGATCCAAGTCCTTCTACTAATTTCTGATTCAACGTAATTCTCTGTATTAAATTTCTTTCTGCTTAACATAACTACAGAGGCTTGTGCTTTGTGTAATTGAAGCCTGACATAACCAAAGCTATAGGATACCACTTAAACTCAGCAGTTTATAACTTCTTGTTGGGTTTCTGATTCATAAGTAAACTATACTGAAGGGGAAAAAATACATATAAGTCCCCCCCCTTTTTTTTTTGACCCACAGAGCTAATAATCTAGCTGTCTTCTAAGTAGCTAAAATGCAAGGAATGATGTATGTCCGCAGTTAGAACAAATCAAATTCTGACCACAGTTATCAAGAGGGCTGCACTGGTCTGAGTGGATATAAGGTCAACACTTAGCAATTTTCATAGTTGGAAGTGGGGATCGAGGGCATCAGAAGTTAGAAAAGTAACAGTTTTACATACCACTTAATGTCAGAGGACATTCTCAACTGAGAGAATTCTTGTTTTTCTTTTTTTCTTTCACTATTTAAGATTTACTCTCAGAATTTACTGCCCAGCATGCAGTTCAGTGAAAGGGTTAGTGGTTTCAATGCAACTTGCCCTGGCCATGGAGAAAATCAGTGTGGTTTCTTATTGTTGCTGTTTTTCCAACTGGATTAAAGTCATGCTGATGAAGAAAATACATGTAGATCCATAGAATAGTAGAGCTAAAATGGTTAATAGAGCTTCCATTTGGGGGATTTGGAAACAAAGTCAACGCAAAGGTATTTTGCCAAAGTTACTTAGTGCAAACACACAAAAAAGTATCATCGTAATTAAGATGTCCTCATAACAACCCTACTATGTGCATACTATTATTCTATACTTTCTACAGACAGAGGTTAAGTAACTTAACAAAGACATACAATGAGTAAGTGCTTTAGGTGACATTTAAGCCTTGGCAGTCTGCTCTAAAGTTTCCAGACTTAACCATTATGCTCTTCCTGAGAGGCAGGTTCCAGAAAGGTTTCTTTTCACTATTTCCCCTGACTTTTCTGAACACTAAGTCAAAATAATAATCTATATTCACTTAGTGGAATCACCACTTTAGCTTAAGTTCTGCCCAAGGGTGGGACGGACATGTCTAACCACACAGTGCAACTGATGCAGATCCTCTGAGTACAGTCACCATGCATGGTAGCTACCAAGAGTAGAGGAATCGCATGGGGGGAGATCTGCTCAAGAGAGAGTGTTGAGAATACAGTGTTGGGTTTCCATACATGTTGAGCCCACAAAAGTGATGAACAGCAGACAGAAGTCAAAGTTGATATTATCATGAGTGACTCTAAGAAACACTGGACATAGGCAGGGTTTAGGAGTTGACGTTTGATGTTGAATTGGATGTTTGTGTTTAAGTTTGACCCTAAATGGGGGAACCGTGGCATTCTTCCACTTCTACCCAAATTGTAATTTAACTTGGGCGCTCCTCAGATTTTCAGGATGTCATTCTCAGCAGTTTAGAGCTATCTGGAGATGGTCAACTTTGCTCTGGCATCATTGGGGTCCAGGGACATACTCATGGGCACTGGCAATCTTGGACATGATGGAGTAATCTTCAGAGAAGAGCAACATGGCAGGTGCCATGTGGCAGAGAATATTTTTCAGTGAATTCAGTTGGGATACTTGATGAGGACTTGTGGATATATTTGGGATACTATTTTCAAGGTGTTGAAAGTCTTTGTATCAGTTAGGGTTCAGTTAAGAAAACAGAATGACTCTATGTATTCCAGGCATAGCAGATTTAATACAGAATTAGGGATTTATGTGGCAGTTAGAAGAGTGACAGCAAAGCTACTATAGAAGGACAGGGGAGCTACTAACAGAAGTCAGAGGAATTGATGCTGAAGATTTCAGCATGAAACACCAAATTCGGTGATTTTTCAACATTTTCCTAGAGGCTGTTATAACTTTTGAGAATCACTGAGAAGCTCCCACCCACCATTTGTTTTATCTGAAAAGTGGGTCATATTCTGGAGTCACCAGGAAGCTGCTGTAAACTCTCATCTCTCTGCACATCTGGCCGTACCAGCCTCCAGAGGCAGAGAAGGCAATGCCTTCTGCTTTGCCACCACCTTTCAAATCAGACATGAGTTCCTTTCATTGGCAAATGCCAGCCTGGAACCATATGTTGAAGAGGATTCCAGGAAATATATTTCCTACCCTTAGAGTGTAGTGGTGACAGTACCAAACTGACAACAGATAATCTAATTTAGTCTTGGAATTCTAATTGGAGCAGGAATCTACAAAATGGTTAATTGTTGTTAACATCATGCCAACTCTAAAATGGGTTCTTACCTAGCAATGATAGCAGTATAGATGAGTAGGATATAAAGTTTATAAGTTGGGAAAATTCACAGATAATTTTGAAATTGATCAGTAATTTAGAAAAAGAGATGCCACGTTAAAACCAAAAAGACCACCAAGGATTAGGCATGAGGTTCATTATGTAAAATACAAGTAGAAATTTACCTTTAATTTTCAAAATATGCATGAAATCAGGGCACACATTTGAATGGATAGATGCCAAAGAAAATATAAAATAAAATCTTTAAATTCATTGACTGAACCATGTGATGAGAATAAACTACATTTTTTCATAGTTTTTGATGGCTACTGAAAAGAACAGCTTATTTCAGGGAAACAAATCCCTAATTTAAAGACAAAACTTCTCAGAACCAGGAGGGAAATATTTAATTTGGGGGCTACATGCCTTGCATTATAAACGTTAGGAATTCCAATATGAGTGGGAAAATCCATATTTTGAGGAACCATTGTTGTTGGTATTGTTCTCATCCTAGCTCACAATAGTATCTGTATTTAATCTTTTACTCACTTTATATCTCCACTCTGGTTCTATTGCAAACCAATTCTACTCTTTGTACCAAGCTGAGATTTCAGATAGGTGTCTATTACATCATTCTAATAAGCCAAAAATGGTATTTCATGGGCAAAATAGGATTGGAAACAAGCTTCCCTTGGAAAAAAATACAAAAAGCATCCAACTATTTTGCATCACTTCCCTGTGTATAAGAGTGATCGAAATTCCGGGTTCTGATTTCTCTTAATCGATAGGCCTTTAACATGTAGATTTGGGAAACACCTTCCTAATGATAATTGTAAGAGAATATTCAGAATTAAATATTAGAAAACCCCTAATACGTTTAGAGTTCTTACCAGGTATTAGGAACTGTTCCTCAGGCTCCCATGTTGATTGACTTAATCCTTCTAACTTCCGTTTGAATTGGGGGCTGTTATTATTATTCCCATTCAGACTCTATCCTGCTTCTCAAAAGAAATGAAATCAAATAAACTGTTGTCAAGAGACAGGGAAGTGACGTATGTTACACAACATAAAATAGAAGAATAATTTTGCTTTTCCCAAGGACTGATATGTTTACATTTTGCCTTTAAGTTCATGATCTTTTTTTTTTGCCTATGGATGTTTGATTGTTCCTGCATCATTTGTTGAAAAGGGTATTCTTTCTTCACTTAATTTCTCTTTCACTTTGGTATAAAATCAACTGGGCATTTTTGTTTGGGTCTATTTCTGGGTTCTCTATTTGGTTCTATAGGTCTATATGCCTGTTCCTCCACCAATACCACTCTTGGTACACTATTGTACAATTATACAATAACGTTGACTATCTCTAGAAAAAAATCTCACTAGGATGTTGCGAGGAATTGTACTTAATCTACAGATCACCTTGGAGAATTGACATCTTTAATATGTTGGGTCTTTCAATCCATGAACAGTTATGTTCTCTTCTTTGACTTAACAGCATTTTGTAATATTCAGCATACAAAACCTGGACTTTTTTTAAGGTATACACTTTTTAAAGTGTATATCTAAGTATTGAAATAATTGTAATGATAATTGTGTTTTAATTTCAACTCCTGCATTTCATCGTTAGTATAGAGAATGATTATTTTTTGTGATATTAGCAATTATGCTTCATAAAATAATACACTGGGAAATGTTTCCTCCTCTTCTGTTTTCTGGAGGACATCGTGTAAAATTGTTTTTAGTACTTCTTTAAATGTTTTCTAGAATTCTCCAATGAAAACATCTGGCCTGGAGATATATTTTTCAGGGGGTTATGAATTAATTTTTTCCAGCTTTATTTTTTATTTTTTTTTTTTTTTTTTTTCTTTTTGCGGTATGCGGGCCTCTCACTGTTGTGGCCTCTCCCGTTGCGGAGCACAGGCTCCGGATGCGCAGGCCCAGCGGCCATGGCTCACGGGCCCAGCCGCTCCGCGGCATATGGGATCCTCCCAGACCGGGGCACGAACCCGTATCCCCTGCATCGGCAGGCGGACTCTCAACCACTGCGCCACCAGGGAGGCCCTTTCCAGCTTTATTGAGCTATAACTGACTATTGAATTTTAGTTTGGGGACTTGATATAAATGCAGGCATGAACATGGATTGTGGTATATGAGTAGCAATTTTTTGCTAATAGGTGGGCATAACAGGCAGATCAATCCTCCACCCCTTTCATTTTGGGTCTTCTTACCATTTCTGTGCTTGGCAGAAGAAATGGCCAGAACTTCCATCTTTGTTGGAGGGCTTCACATGCAAGGCTTATGGGAAGGGCTGAGAATTAAGATCTTCCCTCCTCTAGAAGTCTGTAACAAATGACTGACAGGTATAGGGATATCAATACCCCCTGTTCCTCACTCTTCACTCGATAATACTAAGGACTGTATTTTGCATCATTTCCAGAGTTTCCACACAGGACTAAGCTCCAGTCTATACGGGAGCCCACTTTATAATATACACTTCATTGTCTGCTTATCTTCACTGTATTTCTTTGCCTCTCACCTACCAATGTTACCTGTACTTCCCGAGAAGCTGCTTGCACTCAAATCTTTGTCTCAGAGTCTGTTTGGGGGAAAGCACCTTATAAGACATTTAATATATATGAATGTGTTATGCTTATGGAATGCAGTGATTGCAAATTGACACTATGAATTGAGAATCAGAAAATTATATAAGGGAAAAGTATGGAATTTACACTTACATTTAGGCCCTAGATGCCTGTGTGTGTGTGTGTGTGTGTGTGTGTATTATGCAAAAACGATCACTCTGTGAGATGCATTTAAAGTAAATTTAGTGGAAATAAGTGTGCTATTTCAAACCACATTTAAATGGAATAGCATTTCAGGGATCCAGCTATGCTCTTGGATGCCTATAGAAACCTCAAGTCCTAGAGCGGAAATTTACTGAACATAAACTAAAATTTTTCCTAGTTTTTTCCCTCCTTAAATAACATAGGAAAATAAAAACAACAACAAAAATGCCTGCAAGGAACACTAGTGGAAAGGCAAATGGGACTACTTTTTTAAAGTATGAGATAATTTTTTTTTTTACAATACAATTACATGAATTACAGGCTAAAAATTTGGTATGGAACTTGGTTATTTTCCATCACAGAAAAAATAAAATTTGCACTGTAAGTGAAAGTATGTGTAAAAATGAAAACTCTTTGGATGATTCTTGCCAGAATATCCTTATATACACAGAGATCATGAGGTACTTGTTGGAATAGTATGGGTTATTGAATGTTGGGCTAGGGATATAGGTGTAGCTGCAATTTTTGGAGCCGATGAGATAATTCTTAGGAAGATACCAATCAATAGCATGGATTAACATTGCAAATAGTTGTTCATCTGAAGGGTCAGTGCTGGGAAGGTAAAAATAGGTATGAAAGCAAATGAAAAGAGACTTTGGAAACAAGGTGAGAAGGAGAGATGAGGAGTGTAAGGCAGGAAATATGGAGCTTGGAGTAATACCTGGCCTATGTGCAGGGCACCACAGTGCCTTCACCTAGAAAGGTAACCTCATCCCCTTGAAAACCTGATTCTTTCTCAAGAATCTTTTGGACTTCTCAACTTATTTATTTAAAGGCAGAAATTTATATCCTCAATATAAAAAGAACTTACTTGTAGAGAACTTAGAGTTCACACATGATTGCACATGTATTAACTAAATGATCCTCCCAACAGTTTTGTGAAATAAGTCCAATGGGTTCCCATTACTACTATATTAGACTGAAGAAAGGTAACGTATCAAGGGAGTTCATGTCAAAATGCAAATGTCCATGGGAATCAGTAGCTATATAATACCTCAGAAGGAAAAAAAAAGTACTGAGCAGGTACCTGCTTGAAATGCAAGTGAGAGGAGATTAAGGCATGGAGGATAAGAAGGTTCTGGAAAGCTGAATTGTGAACTTCATCATTTGCCTTGGACCATCCCTGGGTAAAATCTAGTGCCTCAAGGCAGGACCACACTCAAAACTCAAACATTTCATTGTGAGCTGCTCAAGAATTCTCCAGACATCTCTCCAGATACCCTGTTCATGCTGTCTGAAGTTCTAAAGAAGAGGAAGGAAAAACAAAAACTTTCCCTTAAATGTCTGCAGTATTTTGGTCAGGATGATTTGGCCTTGTGTTTAATTCAAATACTGTAGAAAGCTTGCTTTCTCCACCTAGTGGCCAAGAAAAAAAGATTTTCATCTCTACAGAGACAGAAAATGGCAGGAAAGAAAGGGCAACAGAACACATGGAGTAACAACTATGAATTGTTGAGTGTGCAGATACTGTGCTAAGTGCTTCACATGCATTGCCAGTCCCCACACCTGGGAGGCAGGAATTATCATTCCCACCATCCCCATCTTACTGAAGCAAAGAGAAGTTAAGTCACGTATCTAAACTGTGTGACTTGACCAAGCTCATTTAGTGAATGTGGCATAACCAGAATTTTAACCCAAGTGTGTGACTCCATAGCCAGCACTCTCCTCCCTTAATACATTTGCTTCTTGAACACATGGATGCCGGACATTCTGGGATCTTTTTTGAAATCAAGTCATATGATACATGGTCAGTCACCAAGCTTAACAATAAGACCAACTAAAGTGAAAAGAGGACCTGGGAGTCAGCACTGAGGAACTCTGATGTGTGTATGTGTGTTTGTGTGTGTGCACCCGCACGTGTGCATGCGCCTGTGTGCGTGATGGTCTAAGGGGTGTCTAGCTATTTATTTCAGAAAGACACTTTGTCGATTTTCATTATCAAGCAGGTATGGTATTGGTTCCTCCTTTTATTTGTCTCCCAAACAGAACACCTTAAAAGTGAGTTATTTCAAGCCAGTAAACTACATGACACACACCTAACAGATTCCACAGAAATCTCACCAAATAAAAGGGTTGGATGTGCAGAAAGGAATTATAAAATATGTAGCCTGTAGACTGCAGAGAATGAGAGAGACAGACAGAGAGGGAGAGCGAGAGAGCATTCATAGCCAGATGGGGTGGCCAGTATTCCCCACCTTGAAAGAAGCAAAGTTCCAAAAGTATATGTAATTAAAAATGACTTTGTTCCTAGACTGTTCAAGATTTCTCCAGCAGTTGCATATACAAAGCAAAATGAGATGACACATTTGATGGTGGTTGTTTCAGATTCGGGAAAGGGTAATGAGATGGATTTCATTTATTCAAATCATTGGAAAAACCTATATTTTTTCTTAATGCGATGGGACATGTGATCCATCCTGTGAGTAGGGAGATAGAGAGAAAAGCTTTGTTTCTCTCTTTCTCTATCCAGGTCACATTTTAATTTTTTGTTTGATAGCTTCTGAAACTAATATATAGCAAATGATTGAAAGAATGAAAGAATAAATGACAAGGTTTATTAAAGCTAAAATCCTGAAATGCACTTACCCCTCTCTCTGAAATCCTTTTGGAATCACCTTTCGCATTTGGTTGGTGTGTGATACAGAGCGATGGGGTTTCTTGTCGAGAAGGCTTTCCTAAGATAAGTTAGGCTCTCAGTAAAGTAGGCAGATCTGACTTTTTCATCTTAAGGTCAGTGGACATCAAAGTGTAGTCCAGAATCACCAGCATCAGCATCCTCTGGAAACTTATTAGAAAGGCAAATCCTCAAGCCATGCAGATCTATTGAATCAGAAATTCTGGGGGTGGGCCCCAGGGATCTGTGTCTTAACAAGCTTCCAGGTGATTCTGATGCCCACTAAAGTTTAAGAATCACTGCATTTTAGGCAGTAAGGTCACTTTCCAAAAGTGAGATACAAGGTCTGTCAACCACAGATGACATAAAGGAACACATTACTCTCCCAGTATTCTAAGATGAGAGAAGTAATACAGAAATTAGCTGCAATCCTGAATGGGGAGAAAGCACAAACTGACTGTGATTAACTTTCCACCATCACATGCAGGGTAGAATGAGGGCTCAAAATAAAAATTAAATTGAGTGCGAGAAAAAGAAAAGACTGCTTCTTGCACATCTAATTTTGTAGATTGAGATTAAACCTGCCACACTATATTGTTACTCCTATTTATTGGTCACTAAGGCTGCTGAGCCCTATAAATTGTTCTTAAATTGTTGCTTATCCCTTCTTCTACTTAAAAAAAAACAAACAAAAAATAAAAGCAATGTATGAATGTGATGGCAAGTGATCTGATCATTAGGAATGAATATCATTGTGACATGCTGATATTCCATTGAAAACACATCCAATCTTCAATCACAAATCTTTGCTGAGCTCCCAAAACAAATGAAGTTACATGCCCCTATCTTTCCACTCCTACATGTTACTGACATTTTCCTTAGTATGGAGATTGTGATTTTACACGCCAATAAATTTATTTAGAAAAAAACACTTAAATACAATAAATTTTTTTTTACATCTTTATTGGAGTATAATTGCTTTACAATGGTGTGTTAGTTTCTGCTTTATAACAAAGTGAATCAGTTATACATATACATATACATATGTTCCCATATCTCTTTCCTCTTGCATCTCCCTCCCTCCCACCCTCCCTATCCCACCCCTCTAGGTGGTCACAAAGCACCGAGCTGATCTCCCTGTGCTATGTGGCTGCTTCCCACTAGCTATCTATTTTATGTTTGGTAGTGTATATATGTCTGTGTCACTCTCTCACTTTGTCACAGCTTACCCTTCCCCCTCCCCATATGCTCAAATCCATTCTCTAGTAGGTCTGTGTCTTTATTCCTGTCTTACCCCTAGGTTCTTCATGACATTTTTTTTTTCTTAAATTCCACATATGTGTGTTAGCATACGGTATTTGTTTTTCTCTTTCTGACTTACTTCACTCTGTATGACAGACTCTAGGTCCATCCACCTCATTACAAATAGCTCAATTTCATTTCTTTTTATGGCTGAGTAATATTCCATTGTATATATGTGCCACATCTTCTTTATCCATTCATCTGATGATGGACACTTAGGTTGTTTCCATCTCCGGGCTATTGTAAATAGAGCTGCAATGAACATTTTGGTACATGACTCTTTTTGAATTATGGTTTTCTCAGGGTATATGCCCAGTAGTGGGATTGCTGGGTCAAATGGTAGTTCTATTTGTAGTTTTTTTTTTTTTTTTTTCTTTTTTTTTTCTTTTTTTGTGGTATGCGGGCCTCTCACTGTTGTGGCCTCTCCCGTTGCGGAGCACAGGCTCCGGATGCGCAGGCCCAGCGGCCATGGCTCACGGGCCCAGCCGCTCCGCGGCATATGGGATCCTCCCAGACCGGGGCACGAACCCGTATCCCCTGCATCGGCAGGCGGACTCTCAACGACTGCGCCACCAGGGAGGCCCTATTTGTAGTTTTTTAAGGAACCTCCATGCTGTTCTCCATAGTGACTGTACCAATTCACATTCCCACCAGCAGTGCAAGAGTGTTCCCGTTTCTCCACACCCTCTCCAGCATTTATTGTTTCTAGATTTTTTGATGATGGCCATTCTGACTGGTGTGGGATGATATCTCATTGTAGTTTTGATTTGCATTTCTCTAATGATTAATGATGTTGAGCATTCATTCATGTGTTTGTTGGCAGTCTGTATATCTTCTTTGGAGAAATGTCTATTTAGGTCTTCTGCCCATTTTTGGATTAGGTTGTTTGTTTTTTTGTTATTGAGCTGCATGAGCTGCTTGTAAATTTTGGAGATTAATCCTTTGTCAGTTGCTTCATTTGCAAATATTTTCTCCCATTCTGAGGATTGTCTTTTGGTCCTGTTTATGGTTTCCTTTACTGTGCAAAAGCTTTGAAGTTTCATTAGGTCCCATTTGTTTATCTTTGTTTTTATTTCCATTTCTCTAGGAGGTGGGTCCAAAAGGACCTTGCTGTGATTTATGTCGTAGAGTGTTCTGCCTGTGTTTTCCTCTAAGAGTTTGATAGTTTCTGGCCTTACATTTAGGTCTTTAATCCATTTTGAGCTTATTTTTGTGTATGGTGTTAGGGAGTGATCTAATCTCATAGTTTTACATGTCCCTGTCCAGTTTTCCCAGCACCACTTATTGAAGAGGCTGTCTTTTCTCCATTGTATATTCTTGCCTCCTTTATCAAAGGTAAGGTGACCATATGTGTGTGAGTTTATCTCTGGGCTTTCTATCCTGTTCCATACAATAAAATGTTAAGATATTAATTTGATTACATGGACAGAAGTATCCGCCCTTCCCCCAAACCTCAACTATCCAACAGAGATAGCCTCAGCCAAGTTTTTGAAAACCCCTCAGCAAACTCACTCATGGGAAATGCTGCTCATCATGAAAACTTCACTAACAACTCACAACTTTATGTTGTGTTTTGCAGTACCTAGAGTTCCCCCAGATTTTTTCTCACTTAACAGGATAGCCCTGCTTACAGGCTATCGTCATTCATGTTTTACAAATGGGAAATCTGTGATTTGAAGGATTTGTTAAAGTATCTTCCCTAAGATTGAGAAGCTACTGGGGGCAGAGCCAAGACCTCCTTACAGAGAACTGATTTCCATGGCTATGTCTTCACAGGTTGAGTACTTGGACCAACACTGTAAGTGTTCTAGTTACCTACTATTATGTAACAAACCACCCCCAACTTAGTGATGCAAAACAGCCTCAATTATTAGTATTATTTCTCAGGTTTCTGGAGGTTGATTTGGCTCAGATAGGAGGATCTACTTAAAATCTTGTGTTTGTCACACAGCTGCTGGTGCTGGAGTAATCTTGAAGGCTTCCTCACTTGGATATCACCAGAGAGGTACACACATACATAGTGCCTGAGCTGAGAAGTCATAAAGAGATGGAGCCCCAGTAGCTGGGGCTCTTTCAGCATCTCTCTTTATCTCTATTTTGTCTTCCCTCGTGATCTGTCACACATGGCTTCTTCAGGGTAGGCAGACATCTTACAGGATAGTTCCACACTCCAAATGTGCATGTCCCAGAGAGAAAGTGAGCCAGGCAGACCTGGAATCACTTTTTATAACCCAGCCTCTGAAGTCACCATGTGTCATTCCTTCCATCTTACATTTGTTAGAAGCATGTCAGAAATGTCAATCTATATTCAAGGGGAGGAGAATTAGACACCACCTCTCAATGGGCTGAGTGTCAAAGACTTCACAAACAAATAAAACCACCATAACACAAAATTCATCAAAGTAAAGGACCACTATAAAGAGGTCTCTGACTTCCCTGGTGGCGCAGTGGTTAAGAATCTGCCTGCCAATGCAGGGGACACGGGTTCGAGCCCTGGTGTGGGAAGATCCCACATGCCGCAGAGAAACTAAGCCTGTGCGCCAGAACTACTGAGCCTGCACTCTAGAGCCCTTGTGCCACAACTACTGAGCCCTTGCACAACAACTGCTGAAGCCCGCATGCCTAGAACCCGTGCTCTGCAACAAGGGAAGCCACGACAATGAGAAGCCCGCGCACCACAATGAAGAGTAGCCCCCGCTCACCGCAACTAGAGAAAGCCCGCGTGCAGCGATGAAGACCCAACGTGGCCAAAATTAAATAAATAAATAAATTAATTTTTTTAAAAAGTTCTCTTTTCATGAAAAAACATAATAATAATGGATTTTGAGAGTGCATCTACTTAGATCCTGGCCTAAAGTAATAACACTCTCCAAATTTCTACACGTGTTTTTGAGCTAATCTCTAATTCTCTTTATTTTTCTATAGATGTTGGAAATCATGCTTCCTCTCACCTCCCCGATACCAAAATTATAAAAATTATGTGCAATTATGAGAATCTAGACCAGAATTTTCTTAAAATAGTAAATATGAGGACAATAATAATTATAGCATTTCCCATGTGTGAAAGCAAGCTAGTTGAATGCCTAAATCAAAATTGGACCAAATCATTAGCTAAGACTTTATATAAATTATTTATAAACTTGGGTACATTTCTGACCCCGGTTAACCAGGTTATCACTCTTCTTTTCCCCCAAAAGAGACCCCAAATTTGTTCTCTGGAGCAGATGCCCTGAAGTTGAGAAATATGGAAAAATGGAGGATGGACATGGAACATAAGATGAAAAACATGAGGATTAAGTCTCCTGAGCCCACATTACTAGCTTCTAGGCATCTGCCACCTCCCACTCTGATTCAGGCAGGACCTTTGAGCATCTCTCGGCCAAAAGATGGTCCAAAGCTATCACCTTATTTTGAAGCCAGCTTTGCACACAGTGCTTCCAGACGGCTTTTGGGTGTCTGGGTCTGAAGCAGAAATGACAACCATTTGAATAAAGTCTTTGATAGAGAATAAAGAATCCAAAGCAAACAGAGATGGAGAACTATAAACAAACCAGAACTCAAATCTCCTACATGCTAGACAGTTTTCAAAGTACTATCAAAAGCTGTGTATATCTTATTTTTGTGATAAACCTGAAAGTGGTCACTATACCATCCCTATCTAGAAACAAGGAGACTGAGCCACAGAGTTTTAAATGACTTGCCCATGGTCACCCAGCCAGGAAAGGGGAAAGTCATTTCTGATACTTAAAGTTCCCTAGCCCAATGCTCAATGAATTCTAGCTTTATGACTCTATCCCATGCCCAACCGTCCTTCACGAATTTTCTTGCAAAGATTATATTTTTGAAAGAAAACATGGAGTGTCCCGTCTCTTACTTGCCTGTGCAGAACTATTTAGTACTTTGTCATGTCTGCAAACAATGTTGGGGTGCAAGTAGTGTATTTCCAGTTTAATTAGCTTTTCTGTTGCAATAGAGTCCATCACTTTACTTCTTTAACTGATGATCCAGGTTGCAAAAGATATCATTTTCTCAGCTTTCCAGGGAAATCTGGCCATGACGTTTTATTTAATTAAACTGAGCCATCATATGCAGATTAAACCTCCCACTTTTCTAAGATTATATCAAGAAAATTTCTCTTGGGGGTTTTTGAAGATAGGTAAGGGGTTTTTATTGTTTCAGAGGCAAAGCAAGTGTATTTTTCCCCCCTAGAAAGAAAACAAACCTTATTCTTCACTGGTTAGAGGGAAAAAAATAAAATGAGAGAGAAAAAAATCTTTGTGGCTGGAAGTTCATTTTGGTTTAGCAGCGAGCAGTTGTCTCTCTTCTGAATAATCTCAGGGACTAAGAGGAGAAGGACCCCCTGCAGGAAGTAATTAAAACTTAACAGTAGGGACATGAGCAGACTTTTAAAACTCTAGACCAGAATTATGGGCCAAATCTCTTGGAAATAATTTGAGACAGAGTTTAATATTCACTAAAAGTTGGAGACAGTCAATAATGCACTTGATTCTCTATGGAATTACTAAGAAAAGATATACATGTGTCTTTGAGAAATTTTAATTATTTTATTAGCTCTGAGGAAAAGTCACTTCAGTTATGATTATTTTAAATCATATATGTATGCTCAATTCTATTTGTCTCCTAATTCTCAGGAAAAGGAAGTGCCTTCCAGTTTAGAATTGTGTGATCATGGTACATGATTGTCTCACAGTAGCACCAAGACTGAAATAAAAACCTTAGGAGTCGAGCCCAGAGAAAATAACAATTTCTTATGTTTCTATAGCACTTTAAAATTTACTAAATGCTTTGCCACTATTACCTTCATTGAACAGCAAAAGAATCTAGTGAGCTTGATCTAGAATGATGTCAAATTAGGTTGGAATCAATGAAGAGAGCTTTGAGCTGGTTTAGCATTGACGGTGAAGTACAGGAAGGAAAATAAAGCAAATGCAGTAACCAAGATGGCAGAGTAGGGAGACTCTGAGCTCATCTCCACCCATGGGCACACCAAAGTTACAACTATCTACAGGGGAATTATCAATGAGAACTATCTGAAGACCAGCAGAGAAGAGTTTCCAAAACTCAATATATAAAAGAAGGAACCATACGAGTTGGGTGGAGAGGCAGCAACACAGTAGGTTCAAGACCCACACCCCTGGGAAGGTGACCCACAAATGAGAGGATAATCACAATGGCAGAGGTTCTCCCCAAGAAGCAAGTGGTCCAAGCCCCACATCAGGATCCCCAGCCTGGGAGTTCAGCGCTGGGAAGATAAGCCCCCAGAATATCTGGTTTTGAACACCAGCATGGCTTGTGTACAGAAGAGCTGGAGAACTGTAGGACACAGAGTCTCTGTTCTTAAAGGGCTCACACAAAATCTCACACATTTCAAGCCCCAGCATAGCAGGCAGTACTTTGAAAGAACTCTGGGTCAGACCCACTTACTGATCTTGGAGAGACTCCCAGAGAGGCAGGAGGCAACTGGGACACAGACACTGGCAGTAGCCATTTGGGGAAGCTTTCTGCCACACGAACACTGGTGCAGGCAAACATTACTTTGCATTCCTTTTTCCAGCCTATTAGCAAGAGGGGCTTACCAGTCAACACAAACTCAGGCTCCCCTGGACTTACAGCCAGTTGCACGAGGACCTGGCCCTACCCACCAGCAGGCTGGCAGCTAACCAGGCCAGGGGCTGGTCCCTCCCACCAGAACACCCACAGAAGTTGGCCTCATCACAGCACAAAGGCCCACACAGACTACATGGAGGGCTCCCCTAAGGCATGTAGCTGTGGTGACCAGAGGAGAGCATGCTGCTGAATTTCACAGAACATCTCCTCCATAAGGCCCCTTCTCTGAGGTTTTCCAATACATAGAAATAAACAAGAGAATTAGGCACAAAGTAACAGAGGAATATTTTCCAAATGAAGGAACAAACAAAACCCCAGAAGAGCTAAGTGAAGTGGAGATAAGCCATCTATCCAATAAAGAGTTCAAATTCATAATCATAAATCAAAATCAAATCATAATCAATAGCTCAATGAACTCGGGAGAATAATGGATGAACACAGTCAGAAGTTTCACAAGGGGTTGGAAAATATAAAGAAAAACTAAACAGAGCTGAAACAAAAAATACACTAGAAGGAATCAACAGTAGATTAGATAATTCCAAGGAACAGAGCAGCAAACTGGAGTAAAAATTAGTAGAAATTACCCAAGCAGAACAAAACACTTTTTAAATGAATTTAAAAAATGAGGCTAGTTTAAGAGGCTCTAGGACAATATTAAGAACATTAATATTCATATTATAGGGGTCCCAGAAGGAGAAGAGAGAAAAAGGTCGAGAACATATTTGAATACAATAGCTGAAAACATATCTAACCTGGGAAAAGCAACAGACACCCAGATCCAGGAAGCACCTGTTTGCATAGTACTCCTATTTGCTTGAACTTCCTGATAAATTAGGGGAGAATATTTCAATAGAGAAAAGGAAGTTGTAATTCTACTTTACTGTAGTTCCTATAATTTCTGCTAGAAACAGGCTGTCCCTTTGCCAATGACTCTACGGGGTTCCATAGTCTGCTTTGGGCACAGTCTCATGATTTCTGTTCCTGATCACAGAATGGGAAGTGCCAGCCCTGGGCTTTAGGTTACATAGAGAATTGAAGCGACCCCCTTGAAGCCAAATGCTGCAGGCAGAACAACCAATATATGGATATTGCTTTTCACTGCGTTTAATAGGAAATAAAAGCCATGGGAAAGACTGCTCTCTGCTCTTCGTTTTCCCACAATTTCCATCTTATTAAGATTAAAGGAAACAAAGCACAGTCAAAAAGCATCCTATTTGGCAACTGCTAACTGCTAAATCTCTCATGAGAGCATGGCTAGTACTTTGCATAGGAGAAGCCATATCCTGTCTCTGAAGTTTACAAATCTCATTAGGATGTCAGCATTTAAAGTCTCTCCATATGGAGTTGACTCTTACTCATTTGTGTTCTGTTGGAGAAGCACCAACACGCCTTGTGTAGACAATAGGAATTATCCACAGCCCATTAGGGGCACTGGAGGTATCAACATTAGCTAGTGGAAACCTCTTGAGTTGCTTTTAAGTTTTCTTCTTCCCTCTCACTCTAGCACTGACATTTTCAGCCTCTCCTCACTTTATGTTGAACTTTCATGTTCTCTTCTCTCAAAGGGACTATAGCAGACTGAGAACTATTCATAGAAAGTGGGTTGAGAAAACAGACTTGTACAGAGAGGGGCAGGCATATGAAATCAGAGCATGTCCCATCTCTAAAAGAAGGACATTTTCGAGAACTTCCGGGTAAGATGGCGGAAGAGTAAGACGCGGAGATCACCTTCCTCCCCACAGATACACCAGAAATATAGCTACACGTGGAACAACTCCTACAGAACACCTACTGAACGCTGGCAGAAGACCCCAGACCTCCCAAAAGGCAAGAAACTCCCCACATACCTGGGTAGGGCAAAGCGGAGAGATCCGCACACAGAGGATCGGTGCCGAGCGGCACTCACCAGCCCGAGAGGCTTGTCTGCTCGCCCGCCGGGGCGCGCAGCGCTGGAAGCTGAGGCTCGGGCTTCGGTCAGAGCGCAGGGAGAGGACTGGGGCTGGCGGCGAGAACTCAGCCTGAAGGGGGCTAATGTGCCACAGCTAGCCGGGAGGGAGTCCGTGAAAACTCTGGAGCTGCCGAAGAGGCAAGAGACTTTTTCTTCCCTCTTGGTTTCCTGGTGCGCGAGGAGAGGGGATTAAGAGCGCTGCTTAAAGGGGCTCCACAGACGGGCGCGAGTCGCGACTGAAAGCGCAGAGCCCAGTGACAGGCGTGGGACGCTGGGGCTGCTGCTGCCGCCGCCAAGAAGCCTGTGTGCGAGCGCAGGTCACTGCCCACACCGCCCTTCCGGGAGCCTGTGCAGCCCGCCACTGCCGGGGTCCCGGGATCCAGGGGCGGCTTCCCTGGGAGAACGCACGGCGCGCCTCGGGCTGGTGCAACGTCACGCCGACCTCTGCCGCTGCAGGCTCGCCCCGCACTCCGTGCCCCTCCCTCCCTCCCGGCCTGAGTGAGCCAGAGTCCCCGAAGAGGCTGCTCCTTTAACCCTGTCCTATCTGAGCGAAGAGCAGACGCCCTCCGGCTACCTACACGCAGAGGCGGGGCCAAATCCAAAGCTGAGACCCAGGAGCTGTGAGAACAAAGAAGAGAAAGGGAAACCTCTCCCAGCAGCCTCAGAAGCAGCGGATTAAAGCTCCACAATCAACTTGATGTACCCTGCATCTGTGGAATACATGAATAGACAACACATCATCCCAAATTGAGGAGCCAGGAGTCAGTGCTGTGCCTCTGAGGTGGGAGAGCCAACTTCAGGACACTGGTCCACAAGAGACCTCCCAGCTCCACATAATATCAAACGGCGAAAATCTTCCAGAGATCTCCATCTCAACACCAGCACCCAGCTTCACTCAACGACCAGCAGGCTACAGTGCTGGACACCCTGAGCCAAACAACTAGCAAGACAGGAACACAACGCCACCCATTAGCAGAGAGGTGGCCTAAAATCATAAAAAGTCCACAGACACCCCAAAACACACCACCAGACGTGGACCTGCCCACCAGAAAGACAAGATCCAGCCTCATCCACCAGAACACAGGCACTAGTCCCCTCCACCAGGAAGCCTACACAACCCACTAAACCAACCTTAGCCACTGGGGACAGACACCAAAAACAACAGGAACTACGAACCTGCAGCCTGCAAAAAGGAGACCCCAAACACAGTAACATAAGCAAAATGAGAAGACAGAAAAACCCACAGCAGGAGAAGGAGCAAGACAAAAACCCACCAGACCTAACAAATGAAGAGGTAATAGGCACTCTACCTGAAAAAGAATTCAGAATAATGATGGTAAAGATGATCCAAGATTCTATTTCCCAGATCCAAAATCTTGGAAATAGAATAGACAAAATGCAAGAAACAGTTAACAAGGACCTAGAAGAACTAAAGATGAATCAAGCATCGATTAAAAACACAATCAATGAAATAAAAAATACTCTAGATGGGATCAATAGCAGAATAACTGAGGCAGAGGAACGGATAAGTGAGGTGGAAGATAAAATAGTGGAAATAACTGCTGCAGAGCAAAATAAAGAAAAAAGAATGAAAAGAACAGAGGACAGTCTCAGAGACCTCTGGGACAACATTAAACGCACCAACATTCGAATTATAGGGGTTCCAGAAGAAGAAGAGCAAAAGAAAGGGACTGAGAAAATATTTGAAGAGATTATAGTTGAAAACTTCCCTAATATGGGAAAGGAAATAGTTAATCAAGTCCAGGAGGCACAGAGAGTCCCATACAGAATAAATCCAAGGAGAAATACGCCAAGACACATATTAATCAAACTGTCAAAAATTAAACACAAAGAAATCATATTAAAAGCAGCAAGGCAAAAACAACAAATAACACACAAGGGAATCCCCATCAGGATAACAGCTGATCTCTCAGCAGAAACTCTACAAGCCAGAAGGGAGTGGCAGGACATACTTAAAGTGATGAAGGAGAGAAACCTGCAACCAAGATTACTCTACCCAGCAAGGATCTCATTCAGATTTGATGGAGAAATTAAAACGTTTACAGACAAGCAAAAGCTGAGAGAGTTCAGCACCACCAAACCAGCTTTACAACAAATGCTAAAGGAACTTCTCTAGGCAAGAAACACAACAGAAGGAATATACCTACAATAATGAACCCAAAACAATTAAGAAAATGGGAATAGGAACATACATATCGATAATTACCTTAAATGTAAATGGACTAAATGCTCCCACCAAAAGACACAGAGTGGCTGAATGGATACAAAAACAAGACCCATCTATATGCTGTCTACAAGAGACCCACTTCAGACCTAGAGACACATACAGACTGAAAGTAAGGGGATGGAAAAAGATATTCCATGCAAATGGAAACCAAAAGAAAGCTGGAGTAGCAATTCTCATATCAGACAAAATAGACTTTAAAATAAGGACTACTAGAAGAGACAAAGAAGGACACTACATAATGATCAAGGGATCGATCCAAGAAGAAGATATAACAATTGTAAATATTTATGCACCAAACATAGGAGCACCTCAATACATAAGGCAAATACTAACAGCCATAAAAGGAGAAATCGACAGTAACACAATCATAGTAGGGGACTTTAACACCCCACTTTCACCAATGGACAGATCATCCAAAATGAAAATAAATAAGGAAACACAAGCTTTAAATGATACATTAAACAAGATGGACTTAATTGATATTTATAGGACATTCCATCCAAAAACAACAGAATACACATTTTTCTCAAGTGCTCATGGAACATTCTCCAGGATAGATCATATCTTGGGTCACAAATCAAGCCTTGGTAAATTTAAGAAAATTGAAATTGTATCAAGTATCTTTTCTGACCACAATGCTATGAGACTAGATATCAATTACAGGAAAAGAGCTGTAAAAAATACAAACACATGGAGGCTAAACAATACACTACTTAATAACGAAGTGATCACTGAAGAAATCAAAGAGGAAATTAAAAAATACCTAGAAACAAATGACAATGGAGACACGACGACCCAAAACCTATGGGATGCAGCAAAAGCAGTTCTAAGAGGGAAGTTTATAGCAATACAATCCCACCTTAAGAAACAGGAAACATCTCGAATAAACAACCTAACCTTGCACCTAAAGCAATTAGAGAAAGAAGAACAAAAACATCCCAAATTTAGCAGAAGGAAAGAAATCATAAAAATCAGATCAGAAATAAATGAAAAAGAAATGAAGGAAACGATAGCAAAGATCAATAAAACTAAAAGCTGGTTCTTTGAGAAGATAAACAAAATTGATAAACCATTAGCCAGACTCATCAAGAAAAAAAGGGAGAAGACTCAAATCAATAGAATTAGAAATGAAAAAGGAGAAGTAACAACTGACACTACAGAAATACAAAAGATCATGAGAGATTACTATAAGCAACTCTATGCCAATAAAATGGACAACCTGGAAGAAATGGACAAATTCTTAGAAATGCACAACCTGCCAAGACTGAATCAGGAAGAAATAGAAAATATGAACAGACCAATCACAAGCACTGAAATTGAAACTGTGATAAAAAATCTTCCAACAAACAAAAGCCCAGGACCAGATGGCTTCACAGGCGAATTCTATCAAGCATTTAGAGAAGAGCTAACACCTATCCTTCTGAAACTCTTCCAAAATATAGCAGAGGGAGGAACACTCCCAAACTCATTCTATGAGGCCACCATCACCTTGATACCAAAACCAGGCAAGGATGTCACAAAGAAAGAAAACTACAGGCCAATATCACTGATGAACATAGATGCAAAAATCCTCAACAAAATACTAGCAAACAGAATCCAACAGCACATTAAAAGGATCATACACCATGATCAAGTGGGGTTTATTCCAGGAATGCAAGGATTCTTCAATATACGCAAATCAATCAACGTGATACACCATATTAACAAATTGAAGGAGAAAAACCATATGATCATCTCAATAGATGCAGAGAAAGCTTTCGACAAAATTCAACACCCATTTATGATAAAAACCCTGCAGAAAGTAGGCATAGAGGGAACTTTCCTCAACATAATAAAGGCCATATATGACAAACCCACAGCCAGCATCGTCCTCAATGGTGAAAAACTGAAACCATTTCCACTAAGATCAGGAACTAGACAAGGTTGCCCACTTTCACCACTCTTATTCAACCTAGTTTTGGAAGTTTTAGCCACAGCAATGAGAGAAGAAAAGGAAATAAAAGGAATCCAAATTGGAAAAGAAGAAGTAAAGCTGTCACTGTTTGCAGATGACATGATACTATACATAGAGAATCCTAAAGATGCTACCAGAAAACTACTAGAGTTAATCAATGAATTTGGTAAAGTTGCAGGATACAAAATTAATGCACAGAAATCTCTGGCATTCCTATATACTGATGATGAAAAATCTGAAAGTGAAATCAAGGAAACACTCCCATTTACCATTGCAACAAAAAGAATAAAATATCTAGGAATAAACCTACCTAAGGAGACAAAAGACCTGTATGCAGAAAATTATAAGACACTGATGAAAGAAATTAAAGATGATACAAATAGATGGAGAGATGTACCATGTTCTTGGATTGGAAGAATCAACATTGTGAAAATGACTCTACTACCCAAAGCAATCTACAGGTTCAATGCAATCCCTATCAAACTACCAATGGCATTTTTCACAGAACTAGAACAAAAAATTTCACAATTTGTATGGAAACACAAAAGACCCCGAATAGCCAAAGCAATCTTGAGAACGAAAAATGGAGCTGGAGGAATCAGGCTCCCTGACTTCAGACTATACTACAAAGCTACAGTAATCAAGACAGTATGGTACTGGCACAAAAACAGAAAGATAGATCAATGGAACAGGATAGAAAGCCCAGAGTTAAACCCACGGACATATGGTCACCTTATCTTTGATAAAGGAGGCAGGAATGTACAGTGGAGAAAGGACAGTCTCTTCAATAAGTGGTGCTGGGAAAACTGGATAGGGACATGTAAAAGTATGAGATTAGATCACTCCCTAACACCATACACAAAAATAAGCTCAAAATGGATTAAAGACCTAAATGTAAGGCCAGACACTATCAAACTCTTAGAGGAACACATAGGCAGAACACTCTATGACATAAATCACAGCAAGATCCTTTTGGACCCACCTCCTAGAGAAATGGAAATAAAGACAAAAATAAACACATGGGACCTAATGAAACTTAAAAGCTTTTGCACAGCAAAGGAAACCATAAACAAGACCAAAAGACAACCCTCAGAATGGGAGAAAATATTTGCAAATGAAGCAACTGACAAAGGATTAATCTCCAAAATTTATAAGCAGCTCATGCAGCTCAATAACAAAAAAACAAACAACCCAATCCAAAAATGGGCAGAAGACCTAAATAGACATTTCTCCACAGAAGATATACAGACTGCCAACAAACACATGAAAGGATGCTCAACATCTTTACTCATTAGAGAAATGCAAATCAAAACTACAATGAGATATCATCTCACACCAGTCAGAATGGCCATCATCAAAAAATCTAGAAACAATAAATGCTGGAGAGGGTGTGGAAAAAAGGGAACACTCTTGCACTGCTGGTGGGAATGTGAATTGGTACAGCCGCTATGGAGAACGGTATGGAGGTTCCTTAAAAAACTACAAATAGAACTACCATATGACCCAGCAATCCCACTACTGGGCATATACCCTGAGAAAAGCATAATTCAAAAAGAGACATGTACCAAAATGTTCATAGCAGCCCTATTTACAATAGCCCGGAGATGGAAACAACCTAAGTGTCCATCATCGGATGAATGGATAAAGAAGATGTGGCACATATATACAATGGAATATTACTCAGCCATAAAAAGAAATGAAATTGAGCTATTTGTACTGAGGTGGATAGACCTAGAGTCTGTCATACAGAGTGAAGTAAGTCAGAAAGAGAAAGACAAATACTGTATGCTAACACATATATATGGAATTTAAGAAAAAAAAAATGTCATGAAGAACATAGGGGTAAGACAGGAATAAAGACACAGACCTACTAGAGAATGGACTTGAGGATATGGGGAGGGGGAAGGGTAAGCTGTGACAAAGTGAAAGAGCGGCATGGACATATATACACTACCAAACGTGAGGTAGATAGCTAGTGGGAAGCAGCCGCATAGCACAGGGAGGTCAGCTCGGTACTTTGTGACCGCCTGGAGGGGTGGGATAGGGAGGGTGGGAGGGAGACGCAAAAGGGAGGGGATATGGAAACATATGTATATGTATAACTGATTAAAAAAAAAAAAAAAAAAAAAAAAAGAAGGACATTTTCTTAAGATGAAGACTGTGAACACGTCCAAAGTTGCTCCTCTCTGAGGACCTACTTTTAAAATTTGTAGTTAGCATTTCCTCATTGAGCATAAATAAACACGGCTGTATAGAAATCAACATAGGGTCACATACAAGCTCTATCAGATTTCTTGTAAAGTCTGGCTTATAGATTTACTCAATGCAAAGTCTTGCATCTTGATGAAATTTAGAATTGAGAGACTGGATTACAACTCAGAAAAATATTCTAATAAAAAAGCGTCTTGCCAATTAATTTCAGATTTGACAAGTGTGAACTTGTCTAGAATTTCCCTGATTCCTGTCTATTTTTATTAACTCTGGATATGATATTGCCTGAGCCAGGATTTTAGAGAAAAAAGCATAGATGAAGGTATAAAATTATCTTTTCTGAAGGTTCCCAACTGTCCAATCTTCTCTGATATAAAGACTTCAGGAGTCGAAGGTCAAGATCAATTTTGTAAATTCACAACCTATATGATATGATTTATAGGAGACCAAAGCCCTCCCTCTTCCCAGGACCAAAGCTTTTTCCCCAACAATATTACCAAACTACTCCATTGGACATATCTTGTGGTCCAAGCATTACACCCAGGGAGTTCTTATATGCAAATAGTCACTTGGGAGGCATGAGGGATTGTGGAAAAATTCTTTAAAATTTTTTGGAAGGAGAAGTAGAGAGAAATCTAAAATTTGGGAAGCAGTCAGGAAGCAGTGTGAGGTCAAAAGGGGACTTGGTCAGGGTTTAGGTGAAAGTGGAATGCAAAAATTGGTTAGAGATGTTGAAAACACACTCTACTCCAAATTTTGCTAAAGGTCCCTTCTTACTTGGGTTGTTAATTAGAACCAGCAAGGGAAGGATACCGCTGGGTCTCCTAGGTCTAAATTAACATTAAGGCAGTTCTAGTGTTCTGCCTAAGGGCATACCCATCTTGGAGATTCCCTATGGAATTGTTTCTCCAGTTCTTTCTGGGCAGGACTGAGCTGGGATACAGACGACTCCATACCAGATAACAGGCTTATGTTGCCTCATTTAGTGGTGTCTTGTTTAGAGGCCGCCTGGTGACAAAGGCTCTCCTTGATCAAACTTCAGTCAGGTTCTGAGCCCTCGTTTCAACTTGGCCCGACCTCGCCTCTGTCCTGCCTTTGGCCTGTCCAGCACAGTCTTTGCAAAGAGTCTCCTAAGTCTTCCCCACCCTTCTCATTGGATCAAGTTCTTCTTCTATGGCAGTGATCCCAAACTTTTTTGGCACCAGGGACTGGCTTCATGGAAGACAACTTTTCCACGGACGGGGTGGGGGTGGGGGTGGGGGGGATGGGACTGTTCAGGCGGTAACACAAGCGATGGGGAGTGGCAGATGAAGCTTCAATCCCTCACCCACGCTCACATCCTGCTGTGCAGCCCGGTTCCTAACAGGCCAGGACCGGCACAGGTCCGCGGCCTGGGGTGTTGGGGACCTCTGTGCTATGGGATCTCCCTCATTAGATGTCTATGTCCTTCACCTGTCAGGACAAGGTCAGAATCCTGTGAGGTCAGTTTAACAGGGACCCTCCCCCCCAACACTTGACATCTCTTCTTAGTAATTTTCCATCCACTGATCCCCTCACCCTTCTTCTTGGCTATAAACACCCATCTGTCTTTGTTGTATTCAGAGTTGAACTCAGTTTCTCTCCTCTAATGCAGTACTCTTATCACAATAGTTTTGGACAAAGTTTTCCTTACTGCTTTAACAAGAGTCTGTGATTTTTCTTTGACACTTGAATCAGGTATCCCAGCAAACAAACAGAAACCAACATGAAAGGTAAATTACAGAGTGAATTTTAGGGCTACAACCCAGGAAGGACAGACTACCCTCCCTTCTCTATCACACTCTGTGCCCTCTGCTGTCCCTTGAAAATAACACCATTTCCTTGGGATCTATCCTTTGGAGGTTGCTCATCTATGCCGCAATTTTATACTACACTATTTTATTTTAATAGTCAGTCTAAAGTGACTGTTAAAACACAGTAGCACATAAAGATTATTGCTACACTGCTACAGGAAAAACAAAGAAAAAGAAAAGGGATAAAGAGAAACATCTCTGGCAGCTGGCACAAAAGCGGGTCAACCCAGTAACAGAAGCCATGACCTGGCACGAGTGAAATAATCTCTGCTTAAATTAAGGACTAACAGGTAAAGAGTGGTCTTCTAAAGCATACATATCAAGAAACAGATGGTTCTGGTCCCACCAGAAAAATTTCACCTAGATACTCACACTTAGAACTGAAATACCAAGAAATGTTTAGGGGGAAGCAATACATGAGAGAAAGATAAAAATAAAACAAACTGATAACAAAATTCTCCCCTGCTCATTCTATTATTAGATCTGATTTCAGGAAAACCCCTCAATATTCAGCTTTGGTTCCTGTAGTCCTTCATTCCAGTTTGAATCCGTGCTCTGAAAGCGATGCCTGCTGTTAGGAACAAACCACTCATCTGCACAGAAACGCCAACCCCTTTCACAAATCTCTAAGTTTTGATACCTTAGGATAATTAGGCCTTCTCTAGTCTACACCACAACCCCCGCTGGAACAGCACATACAAAGAAAGGAAGTAGGGCAGGAGAGAACAGGTCTGTTCATGGCATTGAACAGGCAGGAGCCCAGAGAGTCAGCAAGTCCCAGAGATAAGATTGCAGCCTGCTTCCTCCTGCACTTGCTTCTCTGAATCCTTACAGGCCTCTTTAGGCCACGTTAAGGCTTTAGGTATTCCTCCTAATACAGTGAGAAGGTATTGAAGATTTTAAGTAGTGACAATGGCTTCATTCCAAATGTCTTTAAAAGTCTGGAGTGAAGGACAGGACTTCAGAAGAGGAGAGAGGAGTTTAGGAAAACAATAATAATGACTGCCTCGTACTTAACAACATTTCAGGCATTTTTCTGAGAGCTTTTCACATATTATTTTCTTCAGTCATTGTCAAGCTATGTGATCAGAACTATGACGCTTCTCTACATAGGGCAACTGAGAGGTACTGAGTTCTATTTAATGTTTCAGGTCTAATCATGAGTGAAGACAGAGAGTAGCAACAAAGATAATTAAGCTTCACTGAGCATACTTCTGGTTGGATGTTATGACTCATGTACTTGGACATAAACTCTCTGAGTTAAGTACTAGTGCCACCGTGACACAGATGAGGAAACAGTAGTTCTGAGAACTTAAATGACTTCTGGATCACTTACCTCTTAACTGGCAGTGCCAACATTTTTGTCTTCTCTCTGAAACCAGGGTACATGTTTTGGGGGCAATCTTTTATCACCATGAAAACATATGGCTTGGGACTTCCCTGGTGGTCCAGTGGTAAAGAATCCACCTTCCAATGCAGGGGACTCAGGTTCAATCCCTGGTCAGGGAACTAAGATCCCACATGCGGCGGGGCAACTAATCCATGTGCCACAACTACTGAGCTCGTGGACCTCAGATAGAGAGTCTGTGTGTCACAACTACAGAGCCCATGCGCCACAACTAGAGAAGAGAAAAACTACGTGCCACAACTAGAGAGAAGTCCATGCACCGCAACGAGGAGCCCACACACTGCAATGAAAGATCCCACATGCCTCAACAAAGATCCTGAGTACCACAACTAAGACCTGATGCAGCCATAAAAAAATAAATAAATAAATAAATAAATAAATATTTTAAAAAACATGGTTTAAGTAAACAAGGAAAACTATTGACTCATATAACCGTACAGTCAGGGGGTTTTACTGGTTTTAGCTGTGGTTTAAGGGACACTGTCTTTCCTCTTGTTCAATGCTACTTTCACTATCAGAACTTTTGATCTCACCCCCTCCTATATTTTCTGGAAATTTAATCCACAAAATTTCCTTTTGTTATCTTAAACTGTATTGTAACTACTAGTTTTTTTTCCAGAAACTTAAAAATCCATGCAAATATATTTTAACTATGAATGATAAAAAAATAATAAAATAATAGATATTTCACAATTCCATGCTGTCTGCTTGTTTCTGCCTCTATCATGACAAAATTGCCATGTTCAACTTTGAACTTACCTCTGATTTCCCATGCTTCCAAAATGTTTTAACTCTTCTATTTCTAAATTCATTTTATGTCATCATCATCTAACAATCGCCCAACTTGAAAAACATCATTGGCTTTTTCTTCTAGCCAACCTACGTCTTCCAATCATGAAATCTGGCACATTTTACCGTCCAAATATATCTTTATCATATTTCCTACTCTCTTGCTCAGTTTCCACAACCCCCTTTCAAGCCTTAATCATCTCCCTCTGAGGCTATGGGAATATCTTTTGGGTAAGACCTTGTTGTGTGGCTAATCCAACAGCCATTTCCAACCTTTTCTACTGTACCCAATGCCTATGACCTGTGTTTAAAAAAAAAGCCAGATATTCACTTTCTCACTTCTACTTGCAGTTATAGGGTGATATCAGGATGAGAGCTGAGCAGTGGTCATCATGGGGGCTTCTGAGAAATATGTTTGTCTCTCTGAATTCTTAGTATTTTTCTTACATAATTAGGAGAACTAATTTGGCATAATGGACCTTTAAAAATACAACTTTATTAAGGTATATTTTACATACAGTAGAATGTGCCCATTTGAAGGTACCCATTCTAGAAAATTTTATATATGTGGAATCAAGGATATATATTCTTTCGAGTCTGTCTTCATTACCTTAAAAGAATCATATATACGTTGTTGCATTTTTCAGTGGTTTGTTCATCTTTATTACTGAGTAGTGCTCCATGTATGGATATACTATCATTTGTTTATCCATCCACATGTGGTGGATATTTGAGTTGTTTTCATTTTTTCAGGCTATTATGAATAAACCTTCTATGAACATTTAGGCACAAGTCTTTGTATGGGTATATGTTTTCATTTCTTTTGGATAAATAACTAGAAGAGGAATTTCTGGATCATAGGGTAAGTGTATGCTTAACTTTCAAAGAAATGGCTAGTTTTCCAAACACTGGCAGAGATGGTCTTGTAAGTTACTTTATAATGGGTTGCTTAGCTCCTATGACTCTTAGTTTGGGGCCCTTAGCTGATACTCTGAAACAACAGGAACATTCATATATTTTTAAAAATTTTTATTTTATTTATTTATTTTTTAATATCTTTATTGGAATATAATTGCTTTACAGTGGTGTGTTAGTTTCTGCTTTATAACAAAGTGAATCAGCTATACATATACATATATCCCCATATCTCCTTCCTCTTGCGTCTCCCTCCCACCCGCCCTATCCCACCCCTCTAGGTGGTCACAAAGCACCAAGCTGATCTCCCTGTGCTATGCAGCTGCTTCCCACTAGCTATCTATTTTACATTTGGTAGTGTATATATGGAACATTCATATTTAACTAACATATAAGATACTCAGTTTAACATTCTTCCCTTAACTACCAGACTGAAATATTTGAGAGGACAGGAACCGTGTCTTATTTATTCTTCTTTCCTCCAGGTATAGTATTTGGCCATATGTTAGTACTCAAAAAAAAAAAAAAAAAAAAAAGACCAATCTAATGAATATTTAGTACCTTTAAAAGCACTGCCTATATACTAAAATGTAATTATTCTAGTTATTTCTTCAGTTGTCTAAAATTTAATCATTGAAACTTGAAGTAGCAAAATCCATAAACCCAAATAAAAAATGGTAACACTATATATTCACCATTTCCTCTGTGGTTAGTTGTAAGAAATCATTTCCGAAATAGAATAAAATAATAAGGCAAAAAGGAAAAAGAAGAACAGTCAACAAAAGTACTTTTTTTTCTTTCTCTCTTCTGGCCCTCTGAGGCTGCACCTCGAGTCTCAACGTGTATTAGGATTGGCGAGAAGCCATTTTCCTCCCAGGCTATAATTTCAGAAAGCCTTGTGTAGGAAGGAATAACCTTTCAGCTACTTCAAGAGCACCTCCTCCCTCATACCCTGTGATGTCAGGGCTTACTGGGACTATAGCAGGGCTCTCAGTTAGAAAGATGACTTCCAAATGGTGTCTCATCAGGTCACCTCAGGCTTATGTGGGTGACCTCTGTGGCCAGAGGGATAATTGTGGCCACACAAGAATCAAAAGTTAAGAGTCATAAGGCTGGACATGAACAGAAAAATGAAAATGAGAATTCCACCACTTTTTAGAGAACATTTTCTGAATAGCAAGGAGAGGCAGCTCTGAATATACCTGGAGTGGTCCACCTGGTCCCACACCAGTGGCAGCTGGTTTGTCTGGGCTTTGTTTCTGAAGTCTTGCCCTCCAGCTCTCTGATCCAGAGGGCGCTTAAGCTTCTCAAACATCAAAGGCATCCTTGGGAATATGTCTTAATTTTTCCCCTCAGCCTACCTTCCCTCAATCTTTCTTCCTTGATTATTTCCCATCCACCAATCTAATGCATCCCTTGAGCTTTAGAATGGAGGAAAGAAAGGTAGCTAATGGGGAGACAGGAAATCTTACCACAGTTTGATCTGTCCAAATAAGCCATCCATTATCTTGTTTTGACAGTTCTAGTCAAATGCAGCTAGTGTTCTATTTCATGTAACCTTGACAGATAAAAAAGCAAGGGATGTTTTTAATCTTACAAATGTGGAATGGAGGATCCTGACCAGTGATATACCTGCCTAAAGTCCCTTAGGAGAAACACTGGAAGGTTATATTACTCTACTTGGATTTCTGATTTCCAAATGTATGGCCAATTTAACATATGTCCATACAAAGACATGTACAAAAAATATTTCATTCAGAAAATTGAGTAAGGACAGTTGGCTGATAAATTAATTTTTAAAATCTTAATTTTTACCTTGCACCATACTCTACATTCTAGAAGTATGAAAGGATTAGGGGTCAAAAATGAAACTGTTTTAAAAGGAATAAAATACATTTATGTATCTAACCTCAGGATGGGGAGGGGGAAGTAAAATTAAAAGCAATAGAAATAAGCACAAAAAAGCAGATATAATGTATATGTATGGCTGATTCACTTTGCTGTACAGCAGAAATTAACAGAACATTGTAAATCAACTATACTCCAATAAAAAATTAATTAAAAAAAACAGATTAAATAAGATAAACAACTGTAAAACTTCTCTTCATGAAAAACTGTAAGGAATTCTAGGAAGCTATTAAGAAAGAATGTAGTAAATGTAAATGTACTAAATGACAGAGTATCCTATTTAATTTTAAAAAACAATGTACATATAGTATGATTGTACTTTAAAAATTACATACATGCCTAAGTGTGTGTGTTATCGGTGATATATGCCACTTACAGCCTGGACTTTTGTATATTAATGCAAACACAGTAGTTGTAACTTTTTCTAATTTAATTATTTATATGTAAGATTCTAGAATAAATTTAAATTGATAAAATGATTCTGATTGATTTAACAGACCTCGATTTTTGGCAAATTTATCTTAAGATTTTCATTATTATAATAAAGACCTTCAGAACATTCTCTTCACACCTATCCCAAGTATTTTCATAGAATAAATTTCTAGAAGTGAAATTGCTTGTCAGAAACTTATGCAGATTATAAAAAGCTTCCATGTACTCCCCAAAACAATTTTCACCAACATTAAACCAAATTATACTCCCAACACAGGCACGGCTATAATTCTCCAAGACACACCCCAGCTATCAATACATCAATACAGGCTATTTTCTCATTTTATTATAAATTTGAATTTGTATTTATGAAGACAAATGTGTCTACTGATATACTTCATCCACTTTAGCTTAGTGTTTTAAATTTCTTTCTTTCTGATGTGTGTATATGTTAAGAATTGTATTTGGCTTCTTTTATTTTTATTTTTTTAGCATTACCAACACACACTTGATTTTTTTTTTTAATTTGGGGTGTAATTATACTTACAACATCTACAAGAATTCTTTCAAAAGTAGACATTATAGAGATATTAAGAAAGATTGGTTGAAAATGAATTAACACAACATTCTGTAATAAGAGCTAGGAATAATTTACTCAAAAATTTATGTAAACATAACTATAGGAAATAACTTATAAAGGATAAATAGTGGGGTCCTAGTATAAACTTCTAGTTTAAGCTCCTTTAAGGACCAGAGAAACACCTTTAACAGTTATAACTTGGCTTCTTTTGAAAGACTATTTATCATACAGCGCCTTTAGTAATGAGAGGTTTTATTTTAATCACCTAAAAAGAAGTCCACATCTAGGCTCCTTCTGTCTTTCCACTCATTCATCCTTAACTCACAGCTTTTAGCCTCTTGCTTATTTCCTTACTGTCACAAATGGCTGTGCCATCTCCAGCATCATAGATATGCTCCAGGTAAGAGGAAGGGAAAGGACAAAAAGCAAAAAGCTTGTGTCTGCTGGAGTTTGTGCCATTCTCCTGAGGCCCCACCCCCAGTGACTTCCAGTCACTTCCTATTGGTCAGAACTATGTCACATGGCAACTTTTGCCTGAAAAAGAGGCTGGGAAATAAAACTAGATGTACACATTTCCCAGGACCCCCAAAGTAAACAAATAAAGAAAACCAAGTTTCTTATAAGGAAGAACAATTGATATAGGATGGCCATCAGTAATGGCCATAATTTCAAAATGTTTTTGCATACTGAAGATAATTAGCTTTTATCTTTTGTTCATAAATGTTATTTATAGTTTTATTAAAATATATTTATTAATAATTAGACTTCTACTTTTTTAACTTTTACTATTGCTATCAAATTTATAAACCTTTTCATTTAGAGATTTATTTTCTTTTCCTCTGCATCCTTCTATCTCTGTGTAGGTATATTAGTATTTTTCACCTCCTTACTTGTTCTCCCCACTTTCAAGGGCATAGTAGGATTGTACCTCCTGTTACTCCTGAGTGGGGCCTGTGACTAGGTTTGCTTAATAAATTGTGGGTGGAAGTGTGTTTTCAATGTTAATTATATGTCTGTCTATTTTCCCAACTGTATCCTTACTTATGTATTCAGTCATAATCTATCTGGTATGCTAGACTAGATTATGCTGCAGTAACAAATAATCCTCAGATTTTAGTGGTTTAAATCCACAAAAGTTTATTTCCTCCTCATACTAATTGTTTTAGGTGGGTTCATTGGGGCTTCTACTCTGTCAGATTGTTCACTGGCTCTTAGCACTTTCCCACTGGAAGTGACTCAGATCCCTGCCACTGTCATTTTCTTAGCCAAAGCAGGCAGCATGGTCACACCCAGCTTCTTCAGTAGGTAGGGAAATACAATCCTATCATACCCCAAAGACAGAGTAGGGTTGCCAGAAATTAACAAATAAAACAACAGAATGCCCAGTTAAATATGAATTTCATATAAGTAGATAAATTTTAATATAAATATGCCCCCATGCAATATTTCAGACATATTTATATTTTAAAAAGTTCATAATTTAGCTGTAATTCAAGTTTAACTGGCTGTTCTTGATTTTATCTTGGAACCCGAGCACCATAGGAGCAAAGAATTAAAAATATTTAGAAAAGAGCACTAATGACTGCTATAGGCTCCCTTTCTCCTTATGACTTAGAGAAGAGGTGTTGTGCTTTTTTTCTTCTTCACTGATTCAAATTTCTAAATATTCCAATATATTTTCCATTGCCTCCATCATAGTTTTTAATTTATGAGTCATATTCTTGTCGCAGTTATCACCATGAACATTTTTAACTCTGTTTTTTTCCTTTTTGTGTTCAAATTTCATAGATATAATATCTATGAATACTTATTAGAGATTTTTCTCAAATTTGTCTCATTTTTCTTACAGTACTTTTAAAAAAATTTTATTGAACTATAGTTGATTTACAATGTTGTGTTTATTTCTGCTATATAGCAAAGTAACTCAGTTATACACATATATCCTTTTACATATTCTTTTCCATTATGGTTTATTATAGGATATTGAATATACTTCCCTGTGCTATACAGTAGGACCTTGTTGTTTATCCATCCTATGTATAATAGTATGCATCTGCTAGTCCCAAACTCCCAACCCATCCCTCCCCCACCCCCTCCCCCTTGGCAACCAAAAGTCTGTTCTCTATATCTTCTTACAGTACTTCTTAATGATAGTAAGAAATTTGCTTTGATTCATTATCTTAATTAATTATCATTAATTAAAGTATTTATTAATTTAAACAGTTTTTAAATGTCTGACCTTTCCTTCTATTTGTTCATTTTTACTGATAGAGATTTTTTCAGCACTGGGATTAGAGATGAATTCTAGGAGAGGTGATAAATGATGGGGGCCATTTGTTCAATCATTGGCTAAATGTGGAGGTAGAAGGGAAAGTTTATTTTTACTGGACTTTTTGATTTGGTTCAGCAGCCAGAAGGTAGAGGAAAGGATAAGAGAGGTATTTTGGTTTTGTTTGTTTGAATTGTTTTGGTTTGGTCGTAGGAAATTTTTTGCGTCTGTAAAAGACTTTTCCATTGTGTGTTGGCAGCGTTGAGGTAGGTAGGCAGGGCAACCCCTTTCGCCTGCATGCTCTCCTTTCCTGGAGGCTGTCTAGATAGCTCCTGTGGTGCCATATGCAAATGCACAGTGTGTGACACACCAGGTCCCAACTTCCTCCAGCCCTAAGGCACCTGTAATATGTCCCCAGGACCTGGTGCGATTGAAATGTGCCTCACTGTCCTCCCCTTCATGCTCCACCTCACTTCCATGCTTGTTTGCTTCAAATTAGGGAAGACAATAGCTTTTAGATGAGTAATTTTCCAATTGCTTGCTGTTGGCAAGCAGCGAGATGGGGCACAGATTGTATTTTCTTTCAAATTAGTGTCATTTGGATCAGAGGTAGATTGAGGGAATCACCAAGCTCAGAAAAGAGCTGGGGGTCCATCACTGTGGAACAAAAATATTACTGGAAACATGAAAAAGAAGAAAACTGTATTTACCCATGCTCCTCTGGGGAGACAGTACTGCTTACCAGAAATGTAGTAAACAGTACTAATCTAACTACTCAGAGATAGAAGGATACAGCAGGAAAGACCAACTCTATGTGGTGAGAAGGAATACTTGGCTTCAAGTGGGGTTAAACCCATGAGAAACCTGCTTGTGTAATAAGAGATTATCATTGAAGAGCTTTGGGGAGGGGAAGGCTTTGGGGGGAGGCTCCTATTAATTGCTGAGTGGGAAGCACAAGTTAGGGGACATTAAGACCCTGCATGGGCACTGATTAGCTCCCCCTGCCCCCATCTCAGGCAGTCCTTCATGTCATGTATGAATAAGTGCTTACCAGATACTAGAGAACATGCATTTGAAGCGGCACTAAATTACCAGCCTGTCCATGGTTATCATATGCCCAGGTCTGCCCTTGATCTGTGTTCTATGTTGTAGAAATTCCTCGAAGTTTCTATTCTGTGGCTGAGATCACTTTTCTAGATTCCAGGGCTGATTAAATACCTCTCCTCTTCCATGTTTATATTCACTTGGACTTTTCAGTGGCTATCTAAAGAATTAATCATATGATTTTTCAAGTTGCCACACTATTTGGATCTATCTATTTACAAGCTTGAAAAATCTTGGCTTTCAAAAAAAAAAAAACCCTGGCTTTCATATATAAACCTTGACATACATTTCCGACCCCAAGATGAATTTGTTTCCCAAGTTGATCAAGCTATGTTGTTAAAGGTGTGATGCTATATCTGAAAACTTTCATGCAGGTTCTCAGCATCCCAGGAAGAAGTTCTAAGCGTGGCTTGACTTTGATGTTCCCAGGTGTTTTATGCTCACTACAAAGGTTAAAATCACCCAAACTTGTTTTTTATAGAAATGTAAGAATCAGGAAGACAAATCAAAGAACAATTGTAGCCAGACAATAAGTCCCAGCTCCAGTATTTTTTTTTTTTTTTTTTGCGGTACGCGGGGCTCTCACTGTTGTGGCCTCTCCCATTGTGGAGCACAGGCTCCGGACACACAGCCTCAGCGACCATGGCTCACAGGCCTAGCCGCTCCACGGCATGTGGGATCTTCCCGGACCGGGGCACGAACCTGTGTCCCCTGCATCGGCAGGCGGACTCTCAACCACTGCGCCACCAGGGAAGCCCTCCAGTATTTTATTATATGATAGAAACAGAACACTTGGACAACTTCCTCATCCTCTAGCAGCTCCATTTTCTAATTTTCAAAAGTGTTGTAACCATACATAACTTATAGTATTCTTATGTGAATTAATTAGAATCTGACATGTAATAACTCCCTGTAAGTGAAAACGATCATTCTCATCAGAATTTTCATGTAGTGGTAGATTTCCAAGTTGGTTTTATACCATCAGATGCACCCAAAGTCACCCAGAAAGAATAAATGCTATAAATAGCAACAATAACACAAAACTCCATTGGAATGGATCTGACAATTACATGATTAATACAAATGCTGGAGGTTTTCCATCCTTATAGCATTTAACCAATTTTCAAATCAAACAAACCAAACCATGTTCAAATTTTCCCAGATGTTACAGAAATCTAAGAGCTGCACCGCTTGAATTTTTGTCAGAGCTGCACTGAGAAGAGCTTCCTCTGTGGCTTCATTCCGTCACCCCTCTTTAAATTGCTGTCACTCTTCTGTCATGCTGACCCTATTACCTTTTTCCTCGACATCCTCTCTTCTTCTGGGGAGTGATGCTCTGCCTTGGGTACCAGGGGCCCAGCAGGCTTAGCCTCACCCCTGCTTCCCAGGCAGTCTGCTCCCCGTGATGCTGGATGGTGGCTTCACACTGTCTGCTCCTCTCCTTGAAAGAGGCTGCTGTTTCTTTCACATCTGAGCGCTTGCATAATGGGGGGCACTGATTCAACCCAGTGGGAAGACACAGAGAACAGCCTTGGGGGGAGGTCAATGAGATAGAACACAGGAGCCTTCTGGCTTCATTTAACCTTCTCTCAAAAGCCAGGGGCAAGTGTCTTCCTACTAGAAGCAAGGTGATTGAGGTGATACTTTTAGATCTGATAAGTTTGTCTTTTGAAGGATAATACATCAAATGGTCATGGTTGAAGGTTTCCTAAAACAGGAAAATGTGTGTGTGTGTGACAGGGATAATGAAAGAAACACATATTCTAGCCAAGTTAAAAGACAAATATGACTAATAGAGTCTTTAAGAAGTTATTTAACTGCTCTCATCAATATTTCTAGCATTAAAGACCTGAAATTATCAGATTATTAGCACCTCATGGGAGTGAGTTATGCCTCAGGAAATTCAATTAATAAGCAAGCCCTCTGGATATACTTAGAATTTAATGCAAATATACATACATATATTAGGTGTCAAGTACAAAATAAAATAGGTGCTCAGATCTAATATATTAGGGAAAATGTACACTGCTTTTGGAGAAAAGGAATTAAAACACACATGCACACATGCACACACACACACAGCTCATTTGGGAGCTTTCATTTGACATTAAGTCCTTGATGGATGTGCTTGTTTTCTTTACCATCTCCCCTAACCTGCTCCTTTTCCAGCATTCCTCATCTTGGAGGGAAACCATCCTGGAATGCAACCATTTTACCCAATCATACAACCCAGGAATGTGGGAATTGTTCTAGATCCAAGCTCTCACTTCCTTCTCTATGCAAGAGAAGATGTCACATCCATCATTTTAGTCCCTGAACTGCCCTCAGTTCCTCCCATCCTGCCCTCTTCCTTCTCTCTCACTTTGTCTGGTTCTGTCTCAGCCTTTGCCTGGATGATCAACAGAACCCTAACTGACCACCTTGCTTTCAGTGTTTTCATCCAAACTCAACATCATTTACACATGACATCTAGTCACCTTTCTAAAACAAAATGTGGTCAAGTCTTTTCCCTGCTTTAAGCCCCTAAATAGCATATTAATGACAAATTGAGGTAACAGACTGTCTAGGATGGTAGCATAAGATTTGGCACATAAGGGAGTAGGTATAAAGATTTTCTTTTTAGGATTATTGGTAGTCATGGAGAACTGGAAGCAATCTGAGCCTCCATCCTTGGGAGAAAGGAAACAAACCCAATGGTGGATACAAACCTCCAAGTACTATATAGCAATGAGAAGCAATGGATAATAGGTATGCATGGTAACATGAATGAGTGTAATTAGAGAATTAATGAGTGCAAAAATAAGGAATAAAATGAGATCTATAACACAGTACTACTTACATAATTTAAAAATACAATAGCACAAAACTATCAATACACACTTTGAAAGAACACATACAATCAGAAAGATACACGGTTGCCCCTCTGTATCCAGGGGTTCCACATCCAAGTATTCAACCAGCAATCAAAGGTATTCGGGAAAAAGAAAAATTCAGAAAGCTCCAAAAAGCAAAACTTGAATTTGCCATTCACTGGCAACTACTTACATAGCATTTACACTGTATTAGCTATTATAGGAAATCTAGAGATGATTTAAAGTATGCAGGAGGATGTGCATAGGTTATATATAAATACTGTGCCATTTTATATAAGGGACTTGAGCATCCTCAGAATTTAGTATCTGAAGGGGGCTCCTGGAACCTGCAGATACCAAAGGACAACTACACATTTAAAGATTCAGAATCATTGCCAAAGGTACAGAAGGGGAACAGAAGGAGACTAGGTTATGAGGATTATAGAGAAAACATTTTTTAAAAAATACGAAAAAAGAGGACTTACATGGACTCATGATAAATATGTGGCCCAAACTGAGGATAATCATTAACTCAACTCTGAACCCAAGTTTTGAAAAAGGAAAAAAAATGGGCCAAATCACATTCCAGCCATCTTAACCCCCCCTCCCCCCCACACACAAAATTACAGTGGATACAATGAAGACACAGTAAAATCAGATGATCACTTGGTGTGATGCTTAATTTTAGGTGTTAACTTGAGTGGGCTAAGGGATGCTCATATAGCTGGTAAAACATTGTGGATGTGTCTGTGTTTTTGGAAGACATTAGCGTTTGATTTCATAGACTAAGGAAGATCACCTTCACTGATGCAGGTGGGCATCACCCAATCCACTGAGGGCCTGGATAGAACAAAAAGGCAAAGGAAGGGCAAATTTGCTCTCTGCTTGAGCTGGGACACCATCTTTTCCTGTCCTTGGACATTGGGGCTCCTGGTTCTTGGGCCTGTGGACTCTGACTAGGAGTTCTACCATTGGCTCTCCCAGGTCCTCAGGCTGTTTGGTTTGGACTGGATGTACACCACTTGGTTTCCTGGACCTCCAGCTTGTAGACAGCCAACTGTGGGACTTCTCATCCTCCATAATTGTGTGAGCCAATCCCTTGTAATGAATCTCCTTCTATATATCTATATATGGTCTGTTGGTTCTATCTCTGGAAAACCCTGACTTGTATACTTGGCTGACATGAAATTAATAATAGTAGATTGAGTAGAAGTTCAATATATAGAAAAGTTAACTTTAAGAAAGAAAGAAAACCATTGATTTCCTCTGGTGGCAAAAATATATACTCTCCACTCTTTTTTTTTTGACATAAAGATTTTTAATCCAGTTTAAACAAAAAAAAAACCTTAAAGCAAACTGCCTTTCAAATATGAGGTTAATTTAGGGTTTTTCTATGATTATAACAAATTAGGTATAATTGAATCTCAGAATTGTTAACTAAAAAAAAACAATGTACAAGTTTTTCTGTTAAAATTTGAAGTCTTGATTGTAACTGTCCTCTTTATCCCTCACATCGAAGTACCCACTGCCGTCCAGGATGTAGCGAATCTCGTCGTCATCCAGGTGTAAATACTCCTCATAAAACATCTTAATCTTTTCTTTGTAATTTGGTAGTACGTCTTTGCATATGGTTATTATGTCCATCCAGGAGTGTTTTTTCTCTTTTCGGACCTTTTCTAATTCTGGATCATTCTCATATTTGTCAGCATCCAGCTTACAGTAAAGGACCCCGAGCCCGCGCAGCTGCTCCAGGGCGAGGCGCCCGGGCTCCCCGCGGTGGGGCCACTGCGGGTCATCGCCCGACTTGTGCGTGTACCAGGCCTGCACCATGGCCGGGCCCAGGGGCACCGCCGCCTCACCCCGGACCTGCTCCGGCCGGTCTGCTCACCACTCTTAAAAGTCAACACCTTCTCACAATATGTGGTGCTTCTCCTTTAGAATCACCTGGGAACGCACTTTTTTTTTTTTTTTTGGCTGCCTTGGGTCTTCTTTGCTGTGTGCAGTCTTTCTCTAGTTGCGGCGAGCGGGGGCTACTCTTAGTTGCCGTGCATGGGCTTCTAATTGCGGTGGCTTCTCTTGTTGCAGAGCACTGGCTCTAGGCGCACGGGCTTCAGTAGTTGTGGCTGGCGGGCTCTCGAGTGCAGGCTCAGTAGTTGTGGTGCAGGGCTTAGTTGCTCCATTGCACGTGGGATCTTCCTGGGCCAGGGATCAAACCTGTGTCCCCTGCATTGGCAGGTGGATTCTTAACCACTGTGCCACCAGGGAAGCCCTGGGAATGCACTTTTAAAATATACTTTTTAAAAATAAACTTTTAGCTCTGGACTCTATGGTGGATTGGATTATTGTCTAGAACTATTCACTCACTCCACCCCACACCATCTCCATAAGAGGGACATTCTTCTTCACACTTTGATTTTGAGCTTGGCCATTTTTCTGTCAATGGGTGCCAGCAAACATGACACAATCAAAAGATTAAAACTTGCTTACATGATTGGGCATGTTCTCTCACATCTCCACCTGTGTCATGAGCAGAGGTTCCCTTCTGTGGCTGCTGTCCCCTCAGCTTAGGCCCCAAGATGAATACACATAAAGCAGTCTGAGCCAAGTGGCAGTAAGAAGCCAAGGCCAGCTGCATCCTTTGCTTGAAATATCCCTATACGATCAAGGGCAGTGCAAATCAGCAAAACCCCACCAATCAGGATGCACATGCTGGGTTTTTTTTGGGTTTTTTTTGCGGTACGTGGGACTCTCACTGTTGCGGCCTCTCCCGTTGCAGAGCACAGGCTCCGGACGCGCAGGCTCAGCGGCCATGGCTCACAGGCCAGCCGCTCCGTGGCATGTGGGATCTTCCTGGACTGGGGCATGAACCCGTGTCCCCTGCATCGGCAGGCGGACTCTCAACCACTGCGCCACCAGGGAAGCCCACACATGCTGCTTTAAATCACTGAATTGATTTGTCACACAGCAGTAGCTAGCTGGTACAATGAACTGACATTCATTGGCCTTTAATGAATGTATTTCCTCTGAAATTAATTCAAGTTTCTCACACTTCATAGTATGAGTCCCAAAATTAGATGACTCCCAGAAAGAAAATCAAGAGCATGTACACACATTTAGGAACTGACTCTCAGAATCAACCAATTTCTGACTTAAATAACCTTAGAATCTTCCACAAGGAAAACTTCCATAAGTGCGTATCCCCATTCATTAAAACAAACACAACCCTCTATTACACAATTTTCTCATGGCCTCATCAGGTAGGTTTCCTTTTTGCACATTTAATATTTTATAATTATTGGTTAATTAGTCATACCATTTCTTTTTCTCCTTTCTGTAATTCAAAAGCCTAACACAGCCCACATCTTAGAGAAGGAATGACTCACCGGCATTGCTCATAGGCTCCTTGAGGCAAATCCCAAAACTGAGAGCACAGAGAACCTCCCTGTGTCCTGCTCCCAAATCTTACAGATATCACAGTGTCATCTGACATACACCAACATACATATGCTGCCAACCAGTAGATTAAATCATATATATTAGAGAAGAGAAAGGGGTTGGGAGATAAAGTCCAGATTCAAGTCATAGTTTCTCCACTTAGGAGTTGCATGACCTTGAACAAATCACTGCCCTGCTCTAAATCTGTTTTATCACCTACACATTGCAAATGTTAAAGGATTCAATGAGATTTCACTGTGGACACCTCTTGGTTTGTCTGCTCCAAACCCTATTTCTTCTGAGAACAGCACTCATTCTCTGTACGGTAACTATCTGATTCTCATGGGAGTGCTGGGTTTTCTTACTCTTCTCATCTTCCTTCTCACCCTAACCATATCAAAGCCCCTCCTCTGGATCTATTAGGTATGTTTTTTTTTTTAAATTAGGAATTAGACATAAGTCAGCCATGTAGCAGTGTGGCCTAAAAGGAGAGAAAATGAAATTGGAACTCAAAGAAAAGCTAAAATGAGAGGCAGAGTGAAAGACCTGTTGGTTTTCAAGTTCCTAGTTTCAGATGTTTCTGAGCTCAGTTACATCCTTTCCCTGCCTACAGCTTGATTTTAACCCAACTATCTCCCTCCCTTTGCACTTAAGCCATATAAAATTGACTTTCATTCATTGGAATCAAAATAACACAGGTCTCAAACAAGACTTCTTCAAATTTTCTGGATTTTCCACTCCTTAATGTTTTAAAAGATGAACCTAAGACTTGGAGAGCCCTAGATGGTTCTTAGCATACAGAAGCCACTTTGAAAAAAAAACCCCACAAATATACCTTTATCTGGAAAAACTGCTGTAAAAAATGGGTCTTTGGTCTCTGACTTTGGAATCAGCAGAGTATGAAAACATTTCTAAGTGTAAAGGGTAAGCATTTTCTGGTTTACCTAGCAGCTGTAGTCAATCACTGAAATGCATTATTTTTTCTAGTGCTCTTAAGTTGCTTCCTATAATTGGCAAGGTAGGCTGTAGTTAACCTATCTAGTCATAAGAAAGAGAAAAATGTCTCTAAAACAAAGTTCATAGTTTTCGGGGGGTGGGCGGTGGGTACCAGCATGATCAGGGTGAGAGCTCACGCATCTTGCTGTGGAAGCTGCCTGTAGAGGAGGGCCCCAGGACTGTTGCCTCAGTGCCCTGGCACTGTCTACAGACTTCAGGGAATAGCTCTAAAAATGTTGGGGAGTGCTGCTTTGAAATCTGGGTGCAGTGTTTCATTCTTTTCCAAGTCCTTAACCATTCTTTCCTTTACCAAAGGGCAGATTTTATACGTCTTCTCCTGAGTCACTAGAATATTTCTAGGGCAGACTAACTATGGTTCTGGAAATTGGCTTTTCTAGATACAAATTAGCTAATAAAGAAACTTATCATTCTCCTTAGTCACAACTCACATGACATCCTGGGGATCCATCCTGAAAGCTCAGATGTATCAATGTTTCTTTATGTTGGTTGTAGACAGTACCTGTTTCCAGTCCCACCAGTGAAATAGCTAAAAATCTGCTACAGTAATGACTTGAAGGTTTTATCATGCTGTTCATCGTGTGTACGGTTCACTGCCAACAATGATTATGCCTCACCATTCCTTCCCCAGAATTTCAAAACTCAGTAAAAACATTCATCATCTAGCACTTAATAAGTAGACAGCACCTAATTAGTTTTAGAATCTGGAATGCTTTGGAAGAAAGGCAACTTATTAGTGGAAATTTCTAAACGTCTAGTAAGACTTACTCTACTTTTGTGAGTGCTGTAAATCTTTTAGCAGTTTAGTATGTAAAGCCAAGAGATTCGGGGTTACTTACCACAAGACAGCGAGTTAGTAAAACCTGGAGTGAATTCAAGACCTCTAATTTCAGCGTGTTGCTTTCACTGCAGAACTGCATAGAATCCCTTTTAATGGTGGACAGAGTAACACACAGGACCCCCTAGCATTGTGATGAGATCTGGAGCTTGACATAACTCCTTTTAATCTTGTGTGCCTGTTGCCCTTCTTCTGTCATCACAGTGGAAATATTGACAGTCCAAGGCAGAGATGTGTTCAATCCAAAATGAAACACATGCAGAAAAATCAGGACTGAATTAGAAATTATGTTAATAAACATCACTGGCAGAGTACGTTAGCTTAATTAGCAAGTCAAACTCCTACAACATTAAAGTGGGTGCAAATCTGGAAAAGCTTTCAACATTTCCATACAAGTCTGCAAGATTTGGTGTCACAGAAGGCTGAAATGTTCTGAAGGTATTTCCCAGTTATAATGACAGAATAACATATTCAAAGCTCATTTTTCTAGTCAGGTATTTAATTGCTGTTTCATGCACTTTTAGGCATAAAGTTCCCTTGAGTCGGGGCCTCCCTGGTGGCGCAGTGGTTGAGAGTCCGCCTGCCGATGCAGGGGATACGGGTTCGTGCCCCGGTCTGGGAGGATCCCATGTGCTGCGGAGCGGCTGGGCCTGTGAGCCATGGCCGCTGGGCCTGCGCGTCCGGAGCCTGTGCTCCGCAACGGGAGAGGCCACAGCAGTGAGAGGCCCGCATACCGCAAAAAAAAAAAAAAAAAAAAAAAAAAAAAGTTCCCTTGAGTCAAAATGAAATTGCCCATTAGCCAGGAGACTCAGTCCTAAAATACCACTCAAACGCAGCACCTCTAATCTCTAAGAGAAGTTTAGAGAGAAGGAAAAAAATCAAGCCCTTTCCTTTCTGTTCTGTCAAATAACATTATTTTTATGATCCTGTTTCTGGAAAATCATTCAATGGGGACTCTACAACTTATGAATTATCCAATTTGTACATACTCAAAAGTCAAAACAAATATGCTCTCTTACAATGTATTTGACTCCAGTTTTTTCATGTATTATGAAACATTTCAGATAAAGAGGAATAAATAGTATAAAGTAGTCACCATGCTAATTTCAGAAGAAAATGCTAATATGTTTATAGCCCTCTGTGTAGTCCTACCCCATCACTTCCCCAACACTTTCTCCCAGGAATAATAGTATATTGAAATGGACGTTTTATCATTTCATGGCATCTGTTATATGAGATTCATCCATATAGATAAGCACTTTGATAATCTCACTGCAGTACTGCAGTCCACTGTGTGAATACATGATAATTCATGTATCCATTGTCCTCTTTTTTTTTTTGCGGTACGCGGGCCTCTCACTGCTGTGGCCTCTCCCGTTGCGGAGCACAGGCTCTGGACACGCAGGCTCAGTGGCCATGGCTCACGGGCCCAGCCGCTCCGTGGCATGTGGGATCTTCCCGGACTGGGGCACGAACCCGTGTCCCCTGCATCGGCAGGCAGACTCTCAACCACTGCGCCAACAGGGAATCCCCATCATCCTCTTGATGTACATCAGAACTATTGCCCTCAGGAGCTATTAAGAACAATGCTGCAAAATGCATAAGTGTACACATCCACTCATGTATGTGAGTAAAAGTTACTTTAGGGTACATGACTTCTAGTGAACTGCTGTGTTGTATGTCACGCATGTCTGCAACTTCATTAGATTATGACACACTTTCCCAAAAGGTACCACTTTAACTTTTTAATAAACTTAGAATCATCAAGCATTTTAATTTTGCCAGTACCCATGAAATGGAACCACTTTGCACATGTTTAATGGCCATTGTTTTCCTCACTTGTGAATAGCCTTTTTGCATCTTTTTTCCCCATTTTTTCTCATTAAAAAATTTTTTTTTGACTTTTAAGCGTTATTTATACATTTTGGATACTAAAATATAGTCCAGATTGGAACATGAATGTGGAGAGCTTTCATGGGGAAAGTGCCCCAAAATGTATTTAACTGAATGTCTAATGTGTTTTTATGTAGGGAAAAGCATATTGGATTCTTTTGAGAATATGAATATATATTTGCGATAGATAGAGAAAACTAAGAAGACAATAAATAAAGGCAATTACTAAACTCCAGAAAAAAGAAACTTGAACAGGAAAAGAAATATGAGGTTTAATTTTAAGTAATATTTGCAGAGTAATAATTATGTAAATACCATTATTGTTTAACCAAAAGGGTGGCATAATTTTATTATCAAGTAGAAAGTTTGTATGGATATAAAACTTAATCTTCATTTTCGATAGTACCAAAGTCAGTTGATAACATATATAATTTAGAAATCAAGGAATAGCAGTTCAACAATGTCATTTAAAATTACGGAGAAAAACCCCTGAATAAATCACTAAACTATTTGAAAGCATTTTCTTCTGAGGGGTGGAGCTGGAAATTGAGAGGACTGAGACAGGGAGCTGCTGTTTTTCACTATATATGTATGTGCGGGAAGGAACATAATTTTCTCTTTACCCTTCTAGGCTCTTGACTGAGACCACCCTATAATAATTCCCCTTATAAATGTAAATGTCTCTTACAAAAGGGCAACTTCTCCTTGGTTCTCAGAGCTTCTCCTGTGTCTTCTGTTACATAAAAATAATTAGCCTAAAATAATTCTATGCCAAAGAGGTATATTTTGGGTCAGTATATTCTGCTCTGCTTCATGTAGTATTAGTAAGCGACCTTTAAAATGCATATATGTACTGCTTTGATAAAGATAAAAATTAAGTTTAAAATACTATGGATAATAATTATAAACACACACATAAAAAATGACATAGGAAGCCTGTGAACCAAATGTTTAACAGTGTTTGTATTGAGGTAATGAAATTGTAATTGACATTTATTTTCTATTTAATACTTTTCTGAGTTTTCTAAAATTTCTAAAAATATATATATATATTCATTTATGAGCAGAAAATTGGTGTCATTCATTTTTAAGATGAAAAAGAGATGAGGATGGAGAACAAGATCATCCTTCAAAGGGTGTGGGCAACCAGCTGGAAAGGATGGGAGGAGACAAACAGAGAACAATTAGGAGACAGTTGTAACTGTGTGTGCTGGGAGCCACGAGGGGCTGGACCAGAGTGTCTAGTCCATGGATATGTGAAAGAGGTCAAGTGAACATGGCCTGGGGAGAGACTGGATGTGGGATAAGGTCGGAGGATAAGTTCTGGGAGACTTAAAATTCCTGGTTTGTGTGAGATGGGGTCCCATTTACTGAGATGGGGAATTTGTTCTGTGGATCAAGCTGAGTTTCCTTTTGGAGGTACCAAGGAGTTACCGGTGTACCTTCATTACACCATAATAACCAGGGCAATCTAACTGCTGTAACTGACAACCCCACTTCTCAGGGGTCTAAGACAACACTGTTCTTCATTTCAGCAAAACATGGATTGAATGTTCCTGGCTGGTGGACCTCATGCCCTACCATCCTCCAACATTGTCAGGGAAGAGAAAGAGCTTAGAGGACCATGCAGGGCATCACAGGGACCAGAAATGGAAGCGATGTGTGTCAAGTTCACCCATATTCCATTGGCCATATGCCTATCACATGGCCCCACATAAATGCAGAGAAGGCTGGCAACTATGTGGCTGGTAACATACAAAAAAAGAAAGCAACAGTTTGGGTGGCCATGTAGTACTATCTCCATGCCAGTCACCCAGGTGGGGAAGCTCAGGAGACAGAAATGAGAGGCTGGATCTTAGAAGTCTAAACCAGAGAAAAGACTAAAAAATTATCATTGTGTAAATGGTAGTTGAATTCAGGATGAGGAGACTTAGGGGAAGTAGAGACCAAGAAAGAAGGAAGATGAATGAAAGCTGAGAGAGTGTGTAAGGGTAGACAGAGGAACAGAATAGAGGCAGAGAGGAAATGGCTAGAGATGGAGTTAAATCAGACAGGAGACCATGTGAGTAAAGAAGGAAGTCAGAAAGGGGAATCACTTAAGGCATTAAAGCTTCTGTTGACCTTGGCAAACAGAAAGACATCAATAAATTTAACACAAGCAGTTTCAGTAAAGGTTTGAAGGCAGGAAACAATAATTGGGGGTTGTGGAGGAAATGGGAAATGAGAAGAATGAATAACAGTATCTATTTGGATACCTTAAGTGCTTTGAAGGGAAGGAGAGAAGGAGGCAGTGATTGGAGCAGGGGTCCTGGGTGATGGAGAACTCCAAGTCTTTATTCAGAAACCATTTTATTTCCTATTTTTATTAGTCAGAAATACCTAATTGCCAAATAACTTCTGGTTCATGTAACCACACTGGGTTGGTGTAATTCCAGTGAAAAAGAATATACTGCTTTATTCAGACTGAATGTCCCTAGCAAGAGTTTTAAACTATTGATTACAATTTGTCCATTCTCCTTACTATTTATATTAAACTGTGTTAAAGTGGGGCCCCCAGTTTGAAAGTCCACATTTCCCAGTAAATTGCTCAAACCTGTGGCTGTAATGAATTATCCTAATTAAATTCTGTAGGGGGACGATTTACACTTTGCAGGGGACATAAAATAGTCTAGGATTAGAAAAAGGAAATCATGATAATGGGGTAGGGGAAGGAAGCTACAAGAAAAGTTACGTTTGCTTAACAAAATAATTCATGCTATGTGAAATTATTTATTTAAAAAATTTTATTTTTTAAATGGTTTAGTAATGCCTTAATTCCTATATGAAAATAGAAACAATTATAATCACTATCCAGAGTCCTGGGAAGGTAGGCATGTCCTTTAGGCCTCAAATGCCCACGCAGCTGTCATGTTGTGCTCTCTCCATCAGGTACAATTGTCAGATACAAAGTGATTGTGGAAACTGTATTAAAATCAGGAAGTAGCTTAAGCTGTTCAGAAACATCTGCTTTTTCCCCATTTAGGAGTCATCATTCCATAAGCCTGAAAGCCATCCCTTGGTCAGTCTAAGTTTCTGGAAACCTGGTGCCTTTGTTACTCTGAATTGTGCCCCCCAAGCAATGCCATGGCAGAAGTCCCTTGTCACAGGCTGGGAAACTCATTTAAAGCTTCTCAGCAGAGTAACCAGAGGAAACAGGGGTAGGGAAATCACATTTTCACATGAGAAATTATGATGGGCTGTGATCTCGGCTGGCCCATGAATTTCCAATGGTTCTCCATTTCCACATGCACTATTTTAGTCTTAATCAGCAGATAGAACGCAGCCATGGGGGTGATACTTCACAAGCACTTTGCCTTATTGAACACTCATAGGAGACTGCCACTCAGCTTTCAGCTCATAAAATTTGTCCCTCAAAGTACAAAAGGAGTACAAGTAAATCTGTCTTTACAGGCCCAGCATTTGAAGCAACTAGAGGGCAGCTTGCAAGCATGAGAGTGTCAGAGACTCAGGGCAAAGCTTGGGTTTTCAATAGATAGTAACTCAGAGGTGGAGCATCTTCTATGTGGAGCAGGGCGGGGATTGCACTACTGGGCTGGAAGTGAATGGACGCACACAACTATAAGAACTAGAGAAACACCTGGAGGCCAGGGCCTTGCTTCCTTGTAGCTTTCTTGGAAATCAGAACGTAGGACAACTCCACAGGATGCACAAATTCCAAATACTTGTCCCAGATGAATCCCAACAGGCAAAATGTAGGTGGACTTCGTCCTTAGGTTCCTGAAGCAAAAAGTTTTCCATCAGCCAATTTCTAAGTAAATAAACCTTTGGAAGTACATAAAAGATTAAGCCTCTGCTTTTTTTTTTTTTTTCATTCTGGAGGGTAAAAATGTCAGAAGGGTATAGAGTCAAATCATAAATCCTACCTTATTGAAAATTAATAGTGATTATTTGATCTTAAAAAAAACGTTCTTTGATAATAAAATATGAAACCTAAAAAGAACTACTTTATTTTTTTCTCCAATTAAAAAATTTTTTTTTCTTGTAGTATAGTAGATTTACGATGTTGTGTTAGTTTCAGGTGTATAGTTATACACACACACACAGAGCTATATGTATATATATATATATATATATATACACACATTCTTTTTCAGATTCTCTTCCCATATAGGTTATCACAGAATACTGAGTAGAGCATCCTGTGCTATACAGTAGGTCCTTATTAATTATCTATCTTGTATATAGTAGTGTGTATGTTAATCCCAACCTCCTAATTGATCACTTCCCCCAACATTTCCCCTTTGGTAACCATAAGTTTGATTTCGAGATCTGTGAGATGTTTACTGTTTTGTAAACAAGTTGATTTTTATTATATTCCACATATAAGTGATATCATATGATATTTGTCTTTCTCCATCTGACTTACTTCACTTAGTATGATAATCTCTAGGTCCATCCATGTTGCTACAAATGGCATTATTTGGTACTTTTTATGGCTGAATAGTATTCTATTGTATATATGTACCACATCTTCTATATCCATTCATCTGTTGATGGACATTTAGGTTGCTCCCATGTCTTGGCAATTGTAAATAGTGCTGCAATCAACACTGGGGTGCATGTATTGTTAGAAATTATGGTTTCCTCTGAATATATGCCCAGGAGTGGGATTGCTGGATCATACAGTAGCTCTATTTTTTAAGGAGCCTCCATATGATTCTCCATAAAGGTTTACCAATTTACATTCCCACCAACGGTGTGGAGGGTTCTCTTTTCTCCACACCCTCTCCAGCATTTATTGTTTGTAAATTTTTAGATGATGGCCATTCTGACTGATGTGAGGTGATACCTCATTGCAGTTTTGATTTGCATTTCTCTAATAATTAGTCATGTGGAGCATCTTTTCATGTGCTTTTTGGCCATCTGTATGTCTTCTTTGGAGAAATGTCTATTTAGATCTTCTGTCCTTTATTTGATTGGTTTGTTTGTGTTTTTGATATTGAGTTCAATGAGCTGTTTGTATATTTTGGAGATAAATCCCTGTCAGTTGCTTTATATGTAAATATTTTCTCCCATTTGTTTTGTTTATGGTTTTCTTTGCTTTGCAAAAGCTTTTAAGTTTAATTAGGTCCCATTTGTTTAATTTTGTTTTTGTTTTCATTACTTTAGGAGGTGGATCAAAAAATATATTGTTGCAATTTATGTCAGACAGTGTTTCATCTAAGAGTTTTATAGTATCTGTCCTTACATGTAGGTCTTTAATCCTTTTGAGTTAATTTTTGTGTATGATGTTACGGAGTGTTCTAATTTCATTCTTTTACATGTAGCTGTTCAGTATTCACAGCACCACTAATTGAAAAAAACAGCCTTTTCTCCATTGTATATCCTTGCTTCCTTTGCCATAGATTAGTTGACCATAGGTTCATGGGTTTACCTCTGGACTTTCTATCCTGTTCCACTGATCTATACTTCTGTTTTTGTGCCAGTACCATACTGTTTTGATTATGGTAGCTTTGTAGTATAGTCTGAGGTCAGGGAGTCTGATTCCTCCAGCTTCATTTTTTTTTTCTTCTCAAGATTACTTTGGCTATTCTGGGTCTTCTGTGTTTCAATACAAATTGTTTTATTGAAAAATTTTGTGTTCTACTTCTAAATGCCATTGGTAATTTGATAGGGATTGCACTGAATCTTTAGATTGCTTTGGGTAGTATAGTCATTTTGACAATATTGATTTTTCCAATCCAAGAACATGGTGTATCTTTCCATCTGTTTATGTCATTTTTGATTTCTTATCAGCATCTTATTGTTTTCTGAGTATAGATCTTTTGCCTCCTTAGGTAGGTTTATTCCTAGGTGTTTTATTCTTTTTTGATGAGATGGTAAATGGGATCGTTTCCTTAATTACTCTTTCTGATCTTTTATTGTTAGTGTATAAGGATGCAAGACATTTCTGTGTATTAATATGGTGTCCTGCAACTTTACCAAATTCATTGATGAACTCTAGTAGTTTTCTGGTAGCATCTTTAGGATTTTCTATGTCTAGTATCATGTCAGCTGCAAACAGTAACAATTTTACTGCTTTTCCAATTTGGATTCCATTTGTTTCCTTTTCTTCTCTGATTGCTGTGGCTAGGACTTCCAAAACTATGTTGAATAGTAGTGGTGAGAGTGGACATCCTTGTCTTAAATCTGATGATAGAGGAAATGCTTTCAGTTTTTTACCATTGAGAATGATGTTTACTGTGGGTTCATCATATATGGCCTTTATTATGTTGAGGTAGGTTCCCTCTATGCCCACTTTTTGGAGAGTTTTTATCATAAATGGGTATTGAATTTTGTCAAAAGCTATTTCTGAATCTATTGAGATGATCATAGAGTTTTTATTCTTCAACTTGTTAATGTGGTGTATCATATTGATTGATTTGCATATATTGAAGAATCCTTGCATCCCTGGGTAAATCCCAGTTGATCATCATGTATGATCCTTTAATGTGTTTTTGGATTCAGTTTGCTAGTATTTTTTTGAGGATTTTTTCATCTATATTCATCAGTGATACTGGTCTGTAATTTCCCTTTTTTTGTGGTATCTTTGTCTGGTTTTGGTATCAGGGTGATGGTGGCCTTGTAGAATGAGCTTGGGAGTTTTCCTTCCTCTGCAATTTTTTGGCATAGTTTCAGAAGGTTTGGTGTTGACTCTTCTTAAATGTTTCATAGCATTTGCCTGTGAAGCCATCTGGTCCTGGACTTTTGTTTGATGGAAATTTTAAAATCACAGTTTCAATTTCAGTACTTGTGATTGGTCTGCTCATATTTTCTATTTGTTTTTGGTTCAGTCTTGGGAGATTGTACCTTTCTAAGAATTTGTCCATTTCTTCTAGGTTGTCCATTTTATTGGTGTATAGTTGGTTGTAGTAGTCTCTTATGATCCCTTGTATTTCTGTGGTGTCCATTGTAACTTCTCCTTTTTCATTTCTAATGTTACTGATTTTAGTCCTCTCCCTATTTTTCTTGATGAGTCTGGCTAAAGGTTTATCAATTTTGTTTATCTTTTCAAAGAACCAGCTTTTAGTTTCATTGATCTTTGCTATTGTTTTCTTCATCTCTATTTCATTTATTACTGTTCTGATCTTTATAATTCCTTTCCTTCTACTACCTTTTTGGTTTTTTTGTTCTCCTTTCTCTAGTTGCTTTAAGTGTAAGGTTAATTTGTTTATTTGAGATTTTTTAGTCATCCATTGATTGTTTAGTAACATACTGTTTAGTCTCCAAGTGATTGGGTTTTTGCATTTTTTTCCCCAGTAATTTATAATCTCATAGCATTGTGGTCAGAAAAGATGTTTGATATAATTTTAATTTTCTTAAATTTACTGAGGTGGGATTCCATGGTGGCGCTAGTGGTTAAGAATTCCCCTGCCAATGCAGGGGACATGGGTTCGAGCCCTGGTCTGGGAAGAACCCACATGCCACAAAGCACCTAAGCCCGTGTACCATAACTACTGAGCCTGTGCTCTAGAGCCCATGAGCCACAGCTACTGAGCCTGTGTGCCACAACTACTGAAGCCGTGCACCTAGAGTCCACGCTCCGCAACAAGAGAAGCCACCACAATGAGAAGCCCACACACCACAATGAAGAGTAGCCCCTGCTCGCTGCAACTAGAGAAAGCTCACACGCAGCAACGAGGACCCCATGCAGCCAAAAAGAATAAATAAATTAATTAAAATAAATAAATTTAAAAATATTTACTGAGGCTTAATTTTTGGCATAGTATGTGACCTATCCTGGAGAATGTTCCATGTGTACTTGAGAAGAATGTGTATTCTGCTGTTTTTGAATGGAATGCTCTAAAAATATCAATTAAGTCCATCTGGTCTAATGTATAATTTAGGCCTGTGTTTCCTTACTGATTTTCTGGCTGGATGATCTGTCCATTGGTGTAAGTGGGGTGTTAAAGTCCCCCACTATTATTGTGTTACTGTTGATTTCCCCTTTTATAGCTGTTAACATTTGCCTTATATAGTGAGGTGCTTCTATGTTTGGTGCATATATTTTTTACGATTGCTATATCTCCTTCTTGGATTGATCCCTTGATCATCACATAGTGTCATCCCTTGTCTCTTGCAACAGTCTTTATTTTAAAGTCTATTTTGGGGACTTCCCTGGTGGTCCACTGGTAAAGAATCTGTCTTCCAATGTAGGGGATGTGAGTTTGATCCCTGGTTGGGGAACTAAGATCTCACATGCCGCGGGGCCACTGAGCCCGCATGCCACAACTACTGAGCCCATGCGCCTCAACTAGAGAGCCACGTGCCGCAACCTACAGAGTCCACACACTCTGGAGCCCATATGCCACAACTAGAAAGAGAAATCCCACATGCCACAACTAGAAAGAAGTCTGCGCTCCACAACTAGAGAGAAGCCTGCACGCCACAACAAAAGATCCCGCATGCCACAATGAAGATCGCGTGTACCGCAACTATGACCCAACGCAGCCAAAATATAGAAAAATAAATAAATAAAATAGATATTTTAAAAAAAATCTATTTTGTCTGATATGAGAATTGCTACTCCAGCTTTCTTTTGATTTCCATTTGCATGGAATAACTTTTTCCATCCCCTCACTTTCAGTCTGTATGTGTCCCTATGTCTGAAGTAGGTCTCTTGTAGACAGCATATATATAGGTCTTGTTTTTGTATCCATTCAGCCAGTCTGTCTTTTGGTTGGAGCATTTAATCCATTTATTATTAAGGTAATTATTGATATGTATATTCTTTTTTTTTTTTTTTTTTTTGCAGTACGCGGGCCTCTCACTGTTGTGGCCTCTCCCGTTGCAGAGCACAGGCTCCGGACGCGCAGGCTCAGTGGCCATGGCTCACGGGCCTAGCCACTCTGTGGCATGTGGGATCTTCTCGGACCAGGGCACGAACCCATGTCCCCTGCATCGGCAGGCGGACTCTCAACCACTGTGTCACCAGGGAAGCCTGATATGTATATTCTTATTGCCATTTTCTTAATTGTTTTGAATTTGTTTTTGTAGGTCTTTTTCTTCCCTTCCTCTTTTGTTCTCTTCTCTTATGATTTGATGACTCTATTTAGCATTGTGTTTGGGTTGCTTTTTCTTTTGTGTGTATTTCTATTGTACTTTTTGGCTTGCAGTTCCCATGAGGCTTTGATATAGCAGTCTATACACACATACACACACAAACACACACACACACAAGGTTGTTTTAAGTTGCTTCTCTCTTTCCCACCTAGAGAAGTTCCTTTAGTATTTGTTGTAAAGCTCATTTGGTGGTGCCAAATTCTCTTAGCTTTTGCTTGTCTGTAAAGCTTTTGATTTCTCTGTCAAATCTGAATGGGAGCCTTGCTGGTTAGAGTATTCTTCGTTGTAGGTTTTTCCTTTTCATTACTTTAAATATATCATGCCACTCCCTTCTGGCCTGCAGAGTTTCTGCTGAAAAATCAGCTGATAACCTTATGGGGATTCTCTTGTATGTTATTTATTGCTTTTCCCTTGTTGCTTTTAGTATTTTTTCTTTGTCTTTAATTTTTTATCAGTTTGATTACTATGTGTCTCTGAGTGTTCCTCCTTGGGTTTATCTTGTGTGGGACTTTCTGTGCTTCCTGGACTTGAGTGTTTCCTTTCACAAAACTTAGGAAAATTTTCGGCTATAATCTCTTCAAATATTTTCTCAGGCCCTTTCTCTTTCTTTTCTCCTTCTGGGACCCCTATAATGCAAATATTGGTGTATTTAATGATGTCCCAGTGATCTCTGAGACTGTCTTCATTTCTTTGCATTCTTTTTTCTCTATTCTGTTCTGTGGCAGTGATTTCCTTCACTCTGTCTTCCAGCTCACTTATTCATTCTTCTGCCTCAGTTATTCTGCTATTGATTTTTTGAGTGTCTTTTTCATTTCAGTTATTGTATTGTCCCTCTCTGGTTGTTTGTTCTCTAAATATTCTAGCTCCTTGTTAAACATTTCTTATAATTTCTCAGTCTGTGCCTCCATTCTTTTTCTGAGATTTTGAATCATCTTTACTTTTATTACTCTGAATTCTTTTCTGGGTAGATTGCCTATCTCCTCTTCATTTAGTTGTTCTCATCTTGTTCCTTCATTTGCAGCATATTACTCTGTCATCTCATTTGTCTAAATTTCTGTGCTTGTGGTCTCCTTTCCTCAGGCTGCAGGACTGTAGTCCCTCTTGCTTCTGGTGTCTGCCCCCTGGTGTGTGAGGTTGGTCCAGGGGCTTGTGTAAGGCTTCCTGGTGGAATGGACTGGTTCCTGCCCTCTGGTAGGTGGCATTGGGTCTGGTGGACAAGGCCATGTCAAAGGGTGTGTTTTGATGTGGCTATGAGCTCAGTATGACTTTAGGCAGCCTGTCTGCTGATGGGTGAGGCTGTGTTCCTCTCTGGCTCTTTGTTTGGCCTGAGGTGTTCTAGCTCTGGAGTCTGTAAGCTGTTAGCTGGGGCCAGGTCTTGGTGCCCAAATGGGGACCTCCAGAAGGGGTCACGCTGATCAATATTCCCTAGGGCCTCTGCTACCAGTTTCTTTGCCCCCACAGTGAGCTACAGCTGACCCCTCGCCTCCCCACAAGAACCTCCAAGACCCCTAGGTTGGTCTAGCCCAGGTTTCTATAGAGGTACTGCTATGTTTTGGGTCCCAGTGCATATGAGAACTTAGGTGCACCCTCCAAGAGTAAAGTCTCTGTTTCCCTCATCCTGTGGAGCTCCTGCCCTCAAGCCCCACTGTCCTTCAAAGCTAAATACTCTGGGGGTTCTTCCTTCCGATGCCAGACCCTCAGACTATCTTGGAGGGCTATTCTATGTGGGAATTTCCCTGTGTAGCCTGCATGGGCTTAATTTTCTTTTTTTCTTGGTGCATGGGCTGTTTATAGACTGCCACCTCTTTCCTCAGTGTATGGTGGCCATTATCGCCTTGATAGGGGGTTTAACTGGTGTTGTGATGACCAGAGCCTGCCCTGGGTATTGAACGGGGGGCCCCCCTTTGCTCTATGGTTGTCACTGCCCTGTCAGGTATAGGGTCTGCTCCCTGGTTGTTGTTGTAGAGGCCCCCAGATCTGTTTCTTAGCTGTGTTTCTGATCTGCGGTGCAAGGTAAGCAGGATTGGAGCATTCCCACTGGGAGAGAAGCCACTGAGTATTCCTCCTCTGGAGCTGTTCACCTGGTAATGTGCTCAGCTGTGTCCCCTTTTACCCATTGTGCAGGCTCCCAAAGTGCACTGTTGTTGGAACTGCTCTCAGTCCCGCCTCAACTGTGGGTATACTGGCAGTTGGCCCTGGTGTCTCTCAGGCATTGTTTTCACCAGGTCACCAGCACAGATCCTCTGAAGTCAGGTTCCAGGACTGCAGTAGTCACGCACCTGGACCCGCTGTGGGAGTTATGGAGGCAGCTCAGATTCTGGCCCAGCCCAGTCCCTGTGTGTACATGCCCACAAAGCCCACAGCTGCTGGAGCCAGACTCACTCCAGCTGTGGGGGCACTCATCCATTCAGATATTCCACAGACACTGAGTTTACAAAGCCAGCAGCGGGAGTGTAAATCCGTGGTTCCCGCAGCCATGAGGAGAGATTTCAGCTCTTCTTCCTTAGTCCATGGTCCCTGGGGCTCAACTGTGGTTTCAGCCCCATTTCCATGTGTGGGCCACTCACAGGCGTTTGCTCCTGAAGCTGCCCTGGAGCACACACACCAGCCCAAGTGGGAGGAGTGGAGGCAGTGGTGGGCGGGGTGCAGGAGCTTGCTCAGGTGGGAGCCCTCCTAGTGCCTGCGGATGCAGGAGCCAGAGTGTGAGGAGAGAGGCTGCGATGGCAGGCCCACCCCTCATGCATCACTCAGCAATGGCACTTTGCTTCTATGGTGGCCCAGTCTTGTTCTACAAACATTCCCGGTTGTGGAGCTCCTCACTCCCATCCCCTCAGGCTGATTGCTCATAGCCAACAGCAGTCCCTTCCCCGGATCTGCTCTTCAAACCCCACATTCCAGCACCCAGCCCCCGTCTACACCAGTAGACACACATCTCAGGCTGGGGCGTGCAGGGCTGTGGCTCAGACCATCTGTGTAGGTCTCACTCTGTCCGGCCTGCCACAGACCCGTTGCTGTGCTCTCCTCTGAGCCCCTGAAACTCCCCTTCCGTCCCACCGGTGAGGGGGCTTCCCAGAGTGTGAGAACCTCTCATCTCCTTCAGCTCCCCCTGAGGGGTGCACATCCCATTCCACTTCCTTTTTTCTTTTTCTTTTTTTTTTTTCTTTCTTTCATCTACCCAGTTGCAAGGGGATTTTTCTTGTCCTTTAACTTGTCCAAGATCCTCTGCTAGAGTTCAGCAGGTTCTCTGTGAGAATTGTTCCACTTGTAGATGTATTCTTGATGGATTTGTGGAGAGAGGTGAACTCCACATCCTCCTACTCCTCCACCATCTTGATTTAAAAGGAGCTACTTTAGATGATTGTGTTTGTGTGCCCAGAAGCACAGGCACGGTTGCTAAGTCATAGTCTATGGCTCCCTCTGGTGGAAAGAAATCAATATCATGATCCCTAATTCTTAAAATCAAGTGTGTTCTCATGAAAGTTTAGATTCAGGTCACACGCCTGCCCCATGATTTGAAACACTGCCAGGAGGTAGAAAGCAAACAGTTTTTGGTTCCTTTCTTTTTTTCTCCAATGGCCAGAAAGTCCCTTACTTTTTTTTTTAATTGGGGTATAGTTGTTTTAGAATGCTGTGTTAGTTTCTACTGTACAGTGAAGTGGAGTTCCCTGTGCTATACAGCGGGTTCTCATTAGTTATCTATTTTATACATATTACTGTATATATGTAGAAAGTCCCTTACTTTTGAATACACTTTTCTTTTTCTATGTTGATTTGTGTAGAATTCAAGACAGATTGATTGTTCTGTCATAGAAAGATTGTTGAGATGCTCCGCCCTTTGTTATTCCATTGAAAAGAATTCCCATAATCTCAAATATCATAGTTTGAAAAGTGATAGTTGGTAATTTAGCCTTATGATTTGTTTTGGTACATTAACCAACTATCTAAAATCACTACCAATAAAAGAAATGTTTAATTAAATGGAACCTTAGGAAATGATGGTATACAAGGAAACAAATAGAACAATGACAACAAACGCATGACCATGAGTGTTTGCAGCCTTGATTTGCAATGTGTTTTCCCATGTTCACAATAATTGTAGGTTTGGGGTCCATCAATAAATAATACTTTCTTTTTCTTTCTCCCTTTCCTTCTTTCTCCCTTTCCTTCCTTCCTTCCTTCCTTCTTTCTTTCTTTCTTTCCTTCCTTCCTTCCTTTCTTCCTTTCTCTCTCTCTCTTCCTTCCTTCCTTCCTTCCTTCCTTCCTTTCTTTCTTTCTTTCTTTCTTTCTTTCTTTCTTTCTTTCTTTCTTTCTTTCTTTGTCTTTCTCTCTTACTCTCTTTCTAACTTTTATTTTCAGGAGCAAAGACATGCTTTAGAAAAATAGAATACTCATTTATTCACCCCAAACCAGCCATTATTATGTACAGAATGACACCTCTGAAACACTATTAAAGAAAACATACTCCATTATACTGCCTAGCTTAAGAGAAAATTGTCTACTTTCTAAAATCTTTCAATCTGATCAGAAAGGATTCAATAGAATATGACATCCTGAATGACCTCAGAAATGCAAAGTATGTCTTTGAGAGTTTATGAGAATAAGGAAGTTGGACCAAACATACTTGGAAATATTTGAAGTCAATAATACAAAAAACGGTCACCTCCTAAAACAAAAGTGTTAATAAGAAAATGTTGACAGAAAAATTCAAAGTTGTCTTAAAGGTCTGGACAAATAACTTGAGATTCAGAGAAGTAAAGATCTTGGGGAAGGTCTCTCCACGGAGAGCCCACTATGGGATATGGCACCCAGGGGTAATACTGATGTTTGAGTACTCCTCACTTTGCCAGTATTCCTCTCAGTAAGACCCGAGGCTGAGCATATTTGAATAGGCAGGTGCATAATCCTCTCTCTGCAAGGGTGAATATATATCTCGGCAGACATGCGCTCCATCTCCATTGTTTATTTCCTGGTGTGTGTGCGTGAAAAGACAATCATACTTCTAACTAATATGAGTGTTTGAGATCGTATAACACAATGCAGAGAAGGCTGAGGACACTGGCTTACTCACTCAACAAGCTATAGTTTTACTTTGTTTACAAGCCCACCATGCCAGGCTGCCCTCATGCCAACCACAGGTCACAGAAGGAGGTCTTATGCCACTAAACTTTCCAGTTTTACAACTGATTCCACTTTTACACATTCTGTTCTTACCCAAGAACACTTCAGTTACAACACCAGCCCCTATTTTCTCCAGAAGCAAAATAGTCTGACAATATGGTCATGAAAATCCAATCTCCATGATCAGTGTCATTGCATTCAATAAATGAGCCCTCTGGTTTCATATCAATTTATTCATTCATTCTCACATTCAAAAATTATTTATTGGGAAACTTCCTATTTCCTTTAGGATAATGCTGCCTGAATACAAATTGTTCTACTTTACCTCCAAAATCCATATAGATCATCTAGGAAGGGAAAAAAAAAAGCAAAATTATAATGCATCCCTACAGTATCATATAACTTCATAAGGAGATTAAAAGAAATTACAACTTTCAATTTACATATAAGTACTTCAGGAGCAGTTATTACAAAGAAAAGAGGAGGATGCAGTGGGAAAGCAATGGTTTTAGAACAAGGTAACATCCTCCTCTCCTTGTCTCTCTCTCTCTCTCTCTCTCTCTCTCAGATCACTCTGAGAAAGCCAGCTGCCATGCTGTGAAGATACACAGCAGCTCTGTAAAGAAGTGAGGACTCCAGTCAATAACCAGGAGAGGAACAGAAGCCTCCTGCCAATAGCCACAATAATGAGCTGCAATCAAGGCTTCAGGCCACTGCAGCCCTATCTGACACCACTGCCACCTTGTGAAAGGCCCTGCACAAGAATAACCCAAGTAAGCCACTCTTGAATCCCTGACACACTGGAACAGTAATATAATACATGTTTGTTGTTTCAAGCCATTAAGTTTTGAGCAATTTGTTATATAGAAATAAGCAACAAATATATGGCAGATCAATTGGAAAGGATTTAAGAGAGCAGGTAATAAAAAGTATCAGTCTTGAGAAGTATTGCTTCTGGAAGGCAGAGCTGTGACAGGGAAAGCTTGATGGTGAAGGGAAACAAGGAAACACGTTTATAAATTTTCTTACAGAAACAAAGGAGAAGTACAGAATTTACTCTTTGGTTTACAAAACTTAAATAATGTGCTTTGGCTCCCACATGTTACCTATTAGCAATCAAGACATTTATTCAAATTTTCCCTTCTTTCTTCTTTTAGTTTGTTTTTTCTATGTCATTATGACAAATAACGTTTATGCACTATTCTTTCATCCTTGTCCCCAACCCTTTCTTTATTCTTTAGAAATATTTTTTTAAGAGGGAATGGGGGAGGGGCAAGATAGAGCTGGGGGATTAAGAGGTACAAACTACTATGTATAAAATAAATTAGCTACAAGGATATATTGTACAGCACAGAGAATATAGCCAATATTTTATAATAACTATAAACAGAGTATAATCTTTCCAGATTGTGAAACACTGTGTTGTACATCTGAAACTTATATAATATCATAAATCAACCATATCTCAATAAAAATATTGTGGTAAAATACAGATAAGATTTACCCTCTTAACTATTTTAAGAATATAGTTCAGTGTTATTAAATACATTCATAGCATTGTGCAGCCATCATGTCGCCATAATTCTTTTCATCATATAAAGCTAACCCCCCACCCCAACCTCTCCCAGCCCTGGAAACCACCATTCCACTTTCTGTCTCTATGATTTTGGCTACTCATATAAGTGCCTCATATAAGTCGAATCATACAGTATTTGTCTTTCTGTGTCTGGCTTATTTCACTCCACATGAGGTTCTTTTATGTTACAGCAGAATTTCCTAACTCTTTAAGACTAAAAAACATTCCATTGTATTTTGGTTATCCATTTTTTCCATTCTGTGGGTTGCCTTTTTATTCTTTTATTTCTAGTGTCTTTTGATGCACATATTTTTAAATATTTCATGAAATCCAATTTCTCTATTTTTGTTGTTGCTTTCTGATGGCAAAAGAGAGTAACAAAATCATGATAAATCATTTTTTAAGCAAACAATTATAGATGATCTAACCCATTACTTAAAAAAGGAAAACAGGGCTTCCCTGGTGGCACAGTGGTTGAGAGTCCACCTGCCGATGCAGGGGACACGGGTTCGTGCCCCGGTCCGGGAAGATCCCACATGCCGCGGAGTGCCTGGGCCCGTGAGCCATGGCCGCTGAGCCTGCGCGTCCGGAGCCTGTGCTCCGCAACGGGAGAGGCCCCAACAGTGAGAGGCCCGCGTACCGCAAAAAAAAAAAAAAAAAAAAAAAAGGAAAACATGCTAAAGTCTATACATCAGCCCAAATAACAGGCTAAATGGAGCACTCACCAACCAGAGAAATATGTGATTTGCTTTGAGAGGGGGGTGATGATGTGTGCTGCAAATAAGTTGAATAAGTTTAAATAGTTCATTAAAAGGAATCTTGCTGCCGAATGTATCAGCTTCCTCTTGCATCCCTTCCACGCCCGCTCTCAGCCTCTCTCTGATTCCAGCTGTGGCCTTTACCCCAGTTCCATATGAAATTCAACTAACCTTAGCTCTGCCGCTAGCTCAGCCCAAGTATGTAAACACATATTTCACTTTCTGCCCCAGGATTTCTCTGTTTGGCATGTCTGAAAGGAGGTAACATGCCCTAGGGCCAACTTCAACCCCTGGCATACAGGAGCTGAGAAATGCTTCTCCTTGTAGGTCATCTGGAGGGCATTTATGAAAGTTGTCTTAGGGGCTCCTCAGAATGTCTGGTTGGATGGAGTTGGCATGCTGGTTATCAACTCAACTGCACACTTTTTCTTTCCTTCCTTTTGTACTTTTCCCAGTCCATAGCTCCTGCTTCCTGGAATCAACTCCAAATAAACTACCTGCACGAAAGGCTTTTCTACAGATTCTGTTTTAGGGGTTGGGGGAAGGCAACCTAGACTAGAACAGTCATCTATCAGAAAGTCCCATCCCTCCTTTTAAATGGTGGAGAAGAGTTTCCTTTGCTTTGCTCTGGTAGTATCTCTGCTGAAAACCCCTAGGGTTTTTTTTTTTTCTTAATTCTTTTTTTTTTTAAAGATTATTATTAGTTTCTTTATTGAATAAGGTAAAAGCAATGGAAAATTCATTGTTTACTTAAAATTTTTATTTTATGTTAGAGTATAGTTGATTAACAATGTTGTATTAGTTTCAGGTGTACAGTAGAGTGATTCAGTTATATATATACATGTATCTATTCTCTTTCAAATTCTTTTCCCATTTAGGATATTACAGAGTATTGAGGAGAGTTCCCTGTGCTATACAGTAGGTCCTTGTTGGTCATCTATTTTAAATATAGCAGTGTGTATAGTCTGTCCCTCCCCCCAAATCTTCTCCCCTGGTAACCATTTTGTTCTCTAAGTCTGTGAGTCTGTTTCTATTTTGTAATTAAGTTCATTTCTATTTTTTCTTAAAAGATTTTGCATGTAAGTGATATCATATGATATTGTCTTTCTCTGTCTGACTTACTTCACTTAGTAAGATAATCTCCAGGTCCATCCATATTGCTGCAAATGACATTATTTCATTCTATTTAATGGCTGAATAATATTCCATTGTATAACATGTACCACATCTTTTTATCCATTCATCTGTCAATGGACATTTAGGTTGCTTCTGTATCTTGGCTATTGTAAACAGCATTGCAATGAATATTGAGGTGCATGTATCCTTTTAAACCATGATTTTCTCTGGATATATGCCCAGGAGTGGGATTGTTGGATCATATGGTAGCTCTATTTTTAGTTTCTTAAGGAACCTCTGTAGTGGCTGCACCAATTTACATTCCCACCAACAGTGTAGGATGGTTCCCTTTACTCCACACCCTCTCCAGCATTTATTATTTGTAGTCTTTTTGATGATGGCCATTCTGACTGGTGTGAGGTGGTATCTCATTGTAGTTTTGATTTGCATTTCTCTAATGATTAGAGGTGTTGAGCATCTTTTCATGTGCTTTTTGGCCATCTGTATGTCTTTTTTGAAGAAATGTCTATTTAGGTCTTCTGCCCATTTTTTGATTGGATTGTTGGTTTTTTGATATTGAGCCACATGAGCTCTTTGTAAATTTTGGAGATTAATCCCTTCTTGGTTGCATTGTTTGCAAATATTTTCTCCCATTCTGTGGGTTGTCTTTTCATTTTGATTATGGTTTCCTTTGCTGTGCAAAAGCTTTTGAGTTTAATTAGGCCCATTTGTTTATTTTTATTTTTATTGCCATTACTCTAGGAGACAAATTGAAAAAGGTATTGCTGTGACTTATGTCAGAGAGTGTTCTGCCTACATTTTCTCTAAGAGTTTTATAGTATATGGTCTTACATTTAGGTCTTTAAGCACTTTTTAGTTTATTTTTGTGTATGGTGTTAAAAAATGTTCAAATTCCTTTTTTTTTCACATGTAGCTGTCCAGTTTTCCCACCATCAATTATTTAAGAGACTGTCTTTTTTCCATTGTATACTCTTGCTTCCTTTGTTGTAGATTAATTGACCATAGGTGTGTGGGTTTATTTCTGGGCTTTCTATCATGTTCCGTTGATCTATAGTTCTGTTTTGGGGCCAGTACCATACTGTTTTGATGACTGTAGCTTTATAGTATAGTCTGAAGTCAAGGAGCCTGATTCCTCCAGCTCCATTTTTCTTACTCAAGATTGGAAGTATTAGATTTGGTTTGCTGGTATTTTGTTGAGGATTTTTGCATCTATATTCATCAGTGTGTATTGGCCTGTAATTTTCTTTTTTGTGGTATCTTTGTCTGATTTTGGTATCAGGGTGATGGGGGCCTCATAGAATGAGTTTGATAGTATTCCTCCCTCTGTGATTTTTTGTCATAGTTTCAGAAGGATGGGTGTTGACTCTTCTTAAATGTTTGATAGCATTAGGCTCTGAAGCCAGCTAGTCCTGGACTTTTGTTTGATGGAAGTTTTTTTTTTTTTTTTTTTTCTTCCCAGTACGTGGGCCTCTCACTGTTGTGGCCTCTCCCATTGCGGAGCACAGGCTCCGGACGTGCAGGCTCAGAGGCCATGACTCCAGGCCCAGCCGCTCCACGGCATGTGGGATCTTCCTGGACCGGGGGACGAACCCGTGTCCCCTGCATCAGCAGGCGGACTCTAAACCACCGTGCCACCAGGGAAGCCCTGATGGAAGTTTTTAAATCACAGTTTCAATTTCAGTACTTGTGATTGGTCTGTTTGTATTTTCTATTTCTTCCTGGTTCAGTCTTGGGAGATTGTACCTTTCTAAGAATTTGTCCATTTTTTTCTAGGTTGTCCATTTTATTAGCATATAGTTTGCTTGCTGTGGTCTCTTATGATCCTTTGTATTTCTGTGGTGTCTGTTGTAACTTCTCTTTTTTCATTTCTAATCTTATTGATTTGAGCCCTCTCCCTTTTTTTCCCTGATGAGTCTGGCTAAAAGTTGATCAATTTTGTTTATCTTTTCAAAGAACCAGATTTTAGTTTCGTTGATCTTTTCTAATGTTTTCTTTGTGTCTAATTCATTTATTTCTGCTCCGATCTTTATGATTTCTTTCCTTCTACTGACTGGGTTGTTTGTTCTTCTTTCTTAGGTTGTGTTAGGTTTAAGGTTAGATTGTTTATTTGAGATTTTTCTTGTTTACTGAGGTAAGATTGTATTGCTATAGACTTCCCTCTTAGAACTGCTTTTGCTACATCCCATAAGTCTTGGATTGTCGTGTTTTCATTGTCATTTTTCTCTAGGTATTTTTTGATTTCCTCTTTGATTTTTTTAGTGATCCATTGGTTGTTTAGTAGCATATTGTTAAGTCTCCATGTATTTGTGTTTTTTACATGTTTTTTCTTGTAGTCAATTTCTAATCTCATAGCATAGTGGTCAGAAAAGATGCTTCACCTGAGATCAATTTTCTTAAATTTACTGAGGCTTGGTTTGTGGCCCAGAGTGTGATTGATCCTGGAGAATGTTCCATGTGCACTTCAGAAGAATGTGTATTCTGCTGCTTTTGGATGGAAAGCCCTATTTATATCAATTATGTCCATCTGGTCTAAAGTGTCATTTAAGGCTTGTGTTTCCTTATTGATTTTCTGTCTCAATGATCTGTCCATTAGTGCAAGCAGGGTGTAGAAGTCCACCACTATTGTTGTGTTACTGTCGATTTCCCCTTTTATGGCTGTTAGTATTTGCCTTATATATTTAGGTGCTCCTATGTTGGGTGCATATATATTTACAATTGTTATACATTCTTCTTGGATTGATCCCTTTATCATTATGTAGTGTTCTTCCTTGTCTCTTGTAACAGACTTTACTTTGAAGTCTATTTTGTCTGAGATGGGAATTGCTACTCCCACTTTTTTTTATTTCCATTTGCATGGAATACCTTTTTCCATCCCCTCACTTTCAGTCTGTATGTGTCCCTAGGTCTGAAGTGGGTTTCTTGTAGACAGCATATATACCATTCTTCTTTTTGGTATCCATTCAGCCAGTCTGTGTCTTTTAGTTGGAGCATTTAATCCATTTATGCTTAAGGTAATTATCTATACGTATTTTCCTACTGCCATTTTCTTGATTGTTTTGGATTTGTTTTTGTAGGTCTTTTTTCTTCCCTTCCTTTTTTTGTTCTCTTCTCTTGCAATTTGTTGATTAACTTAGTGTTGTGTTTGGATTCCTTTTTCTTTTTTGTGTGCGTATCTATTGTAGATTTTTGGTTTGCACTTACCATGAGGGTTTGATATAGCAGTCTCTAAATAAACTAGATTGTTTTAAGTTGCTGGTCTCATAATTTCAGATGCATTTCCAATATCCTGCATTTGTGCTCTCCTCTTCTCACAATTGCTGGTTTTGATATCATATTTGTGTGCAGATGATTTCCTACTTTTACTGTATGTTTGCCTTTCCTGGTGAGCCTTTCCATTTGTAATTTTCTTGTTTCTAGTTATGGCCTTTTCTTTTCCGCCTAGAGAAATTCCTTTAGCATTTGTTGCAAAGCTGGTCCGGTGGTGCTGGATTCTCTTAGCTTTTGCTTGTCTGTAAAGCTTTTGATTTCTCTGTCAAATCTGAATAAGAGCCTTGCTGGGTAAAATATCATTGGTTGTAGGTTCTTCCCTTTCATCACTTTAAATATATAGTGCTACTCCCTTCTGGCCTGCAGAGGTTCTGCTGAGAAATCAGCTGATAACTTTATGGGAGTTCCCTTGTACCTCATTTGTTGCTTTTCCCTTGTTGCTTTTAATAATTTTGTCTTTATCTTTAATATTTGTCAATTTGATTATTATGTGTTTTGGTGTGCTCCACCTTGGGTTTAACCTGCTTGGGACTCCCTGTGCTTCCTGGACTTGGGTGACTGTTTCCTTTCTCATGTTAGGGAAATTTCAGCTATAATCTCTTCAAATATTTTCTCAGGTCCTTCCTCTTTCTCTTCTGCTTCTGCAGCCCTGCAATGCAAACATTGGTGCCAACGTTGCCCCAGAGGTCTCTGAGACTGTCCTCATTTCTTTTCATTCTTTTTTCTTTATTCTGTTCCATGGCAGTGATTTCCACCATTCTGTCTTACAGCTCATTTATCCCTTCTTTTGCCTCACTTACTCTGCTATTGTTTCCTTCTAGTGTATTTTTCATTTCTGTTATTGTATTGTTCACTCTGTTTGTTTGTTCTTTATATCTTCTAGGTCTTTGTTAAACATTTCTTGTATCTTCTTGACCTGTGTGTCCATTCTTTTTCCAATATCATGGATCATTTTACTATCATGACTCTGAACTATTTTTCAGGCAGATTGCCTATCTCCACTTCTCTTAGTTGTTCTTCTGGGGTTTTATCTTGTTCCTTCATCTGGGACATATTCCTCTGCCATCTCATTTTGTCTACCTTTCTGTGATTGCAGTTTCCATTCTGCAGGCTACAGGGTTGTAGTTCTTCTTGCTTCTGCTGTCTGCCCCCTGGTCGATGAGACTGTCTAAGAGGCTTGTGCAGGCTTCCTGATGGGAGGGACTGGTGCCTGACCACTGCTGGGTGGAGCTGTATATTTTCCATCTGGTGAGCAGGGCCATGTCAAGGAGTGTATTTAGAAGTGGCTGTGTGCTCAGGCAGACTTTAAGCAGCCTGTTTGCTGATGGGTGGGGCATCAGCAAATGAGAGAGCAAACAAACAACAGGTATGTTCCCACACTGTTGTTTGTTTGTCCTGAGGCATCCCAACACTGGAGCCTACAGGCTGTTGGGTGGGGCCAGTTCTTGGTGAGAAAATGGCAGCCTCCAAGAGGGCTCATGACAATGAGCACTCCCCAGAACTACCACCACCAGTGTCCTTGTCCCCACAGTGAGCCACAGCTGCCCCCCACCTCCACAGGAGACCCTCCAACACCAGCAGGTAAGTCCGGCCCAATCCCTTATGAGGTCACCGCTTTTTTCTCTGGGTACTGGTGCGCACGAGACCCTGTGTGTGCCCTCCAAGAGTGGAGTTTCTGTTTACCCCAGGCCTGTGGAATTCCTGCAGTCAAACCCTGCTGACCTTCAAAGCCATACTCTCTGGGGGCTCCTCCTCAGGTTGCCAGACCCACAGGCTCTGGATCTTGATGTAAGGCTCAGAACTCTCACTCCTATGGGAGAACTTCTTTGGTACAATTGCTCTCCAGTCTGCAGCTTGCCCACCTGGTGGGTATGGGATTTGATTTTATTGCAGTTGCACCCCTTCTATCATCTCATTGTGGCTTCTTCTTTGTCTTTCTATGTAGGGTTTCATTTTTGATACATTCCTGATTTTTTTTTTTTTTTTGTCAGTGGTTGTTCAGCAGTTAGTTGTGATTTTGGTGTTTCTGTAAGAAGGGATGAGCTCACATCCTTCTACTCCGCCATCTTGGCTTCTCCTTACTTATGTCTTAATTATCTGCTGATAACAAGCCATCTTGTGTTACTGGGCCTCAACACATACAATCCCCCCTTTCAAACATGGATAACAGAATTGTTTGTGAAGATTTATAAAAATGTATTGTCCCTTACCCCGTCCCCAAAGTATGGTCTCAGAAACTCTTGTGGTCATTCTTTTTTTTTTTTTTTTTTTTTTTCCACACTGTGCGGCATGTGGGATCTGAGTTCCCAGACCAGGGGTCAAACCCACGCCTCCTGCATTGGAAGCATGGAGTCTTGACCACTGGACCACCAGGGAAGTCCCTCCTATGGTCATTCTAATGTTCAACCATGATTGAAAACATTGTTCTCAAGAGTTCAATTTCCTCTCCTGTCCTTGCCCTCCACCTTCATTTATCCAGTTATTCTAAAATTTATTAACTATGAACTACATACCAGGCAATGTGCTAGATACTGGGGATGTGACAATGAACAGGATGAGGTCCATTTGGAGGTCCTAAACTTATTTTGAATGCCCTGCCTCTAGACAGCCCTTCTTGACTACTTCTATCGCCATTAGCTTTAACACTGCATTCTCTTGCCCAGAATTAAGAGTCACCCTTGATTCTCCTCCAATAACTTGGACTTACCCTTGACACAGAACTTATCACATTGCACTGAAATGGTTTACAATTCTTTTTCTTCTTCTCCACTATGAGATCTTCAAGCCCAGGAATTATGTTCATTATTGTGATTTGCTCAATAATGTTGCAAGCAAGAGGGAAAGAGGTAGGGAGGGACCTAGCAAAGCAGATGGACCACCTTGAATGTCTCAGACATCATCCTTAACTGTGGCCTTCTGCAGCATGTTTATTTCAGGTAGAAAGAAAGAAAAACAAGTATTATATATTTATGAGGTTGGCATTCTCATATTTAATTCTCCCAACATCCTTCACTTATACATATTATCATTTCCATTTTAAAGGCCAGTAACAAGTGGTTCAAAGAAGTGAAGTATCTGGCCAAAGGTCACGCTTTTTTCTCCTAAGTAGAGCATCTGGAGTCAAAACTCAGAGGTCTTGATGAGAAAAAGGCCCAGAGGTTTTCTGAACTTGTATACACAACTGCTGGAGTGTGTGCTCATGTATGTGTAGACTTTCCATTCTATGGAAACTTCTCAAAGGCAGAAATAATCTTTGTTTCATCATTTCTAGTGAAAGAGTCAGTGTTTAACAAAGTTACCATCAGGAGAGGAATACATTCTTCAAGGGACTCTTCATCTGTTTCTTTTGATTTTGGGCATTAAAGGTCTCTGTAGTGCTGCTAGAAATTTCCATCAAGGTTATTCTACAAGTTCTTGTGGGTGACTTTGAAATTTAAATTTTTTCATTATCTTCCAGAATGAAGGCTGAGGTTAAAAAGGCATATTTCACTTTTTTCTCCTTTTCCCCATGGCCTCCAGTGTCTCCTTTTTCTCACCATTGTCTTTTCCCTTGCCTGTGATATATCTGAAAAATGTTTTCCTTGTATCTTCAGCTGACTATCTTCCTCTAATTTCTCAGTTCTTTATGTTTCTAAAGCTGCATCTTCCCCGTGGAACTTATGCCAAATATAATTGCCCTGCACCATTTGGGAAAGGCTTAGATTTGTTTCATACGTGGTTTCTTTAGCCTTAATAAGTACTGACACTTATTAGCTATCCACAATTTTATTCACTCCTTTGTGGGTTGCATTGCCTTGTTTGTTAATGTGTAAATCACAGATTTCTCTAATTACATACTGTTGCCTTTTCCTTTCCCCTAAGAGGCTGAAAATTAGCAAAGCGCTGGGACTCTGATAGAAATGTCTACAATGGTTTCTTCACACACGTTTGGGGACTGTTGGCTCAGAGTAAATTTACTTCAGTGTGTGTGTGTGTGTGTGTGTGTGTGTGTGTGTGTGTGTGTGTGTATGTGTGGTTGGCTGCTCTGAATGTTCAGTTTGTCTCTGATTCTGAGGTTAAGAACATGCTGGCCAGTGTGTAAGGAGAAGACATAGATCAGGAAACTTAGCCTTGCAAACTCGAAACTATGCATTCAAATGAAACAATCAAATATTGGTAAACACTATACTCAGTTTGACACTTCTCATTAATTTCACTTACCCCACATCTCCTTGTAATCTCTCTCAATATTGTCAATCTTTGTGTTTCTAGTAAAAGACTGGAAGGTTTTAACTTGATCATAAATTGACTTTATTTGAATGGACTGATAGTAGTTATCTGAACAAATTTGTGTGTGGAAAAACATTATGTAAAGCCAATTATAATTAGTAATTTTTTTTTGAGATTCTTCCCAAGAATATATTGTATCTTCCTGTCCTGGCACCGCAAAGTGCACTCCTGGGACCAGCAGCGTTGATGTCAGAGTCTCAGGCCACCCTCAACCCACACCCTAATCTGGACCCACTGAATAATGTACAGATAGTACATTTTATCAAGAGCTCCTGGGGTGGTTCCTGGTCTTCAAATCCTCTTGGCCCAGGTGCTTGACATCTTTGAGTTCCCAGAAAATGAGAGAGCAAGACAAACCATTCCTTCTGGGCTTGCTGAATTCCCAACCCACGTGACTGTGACCACGAGCAAAATAAAGTGGTTGCTCTAGGCCACTAATTTTAAGGTGGTTTGTTTTACAACAATAGTAACCCAAGCCCTCTCTCTTTTATGTTTCTACTCATTTTCCCATGGCCCAGCATTCTTCTATGATATATATTATGCTCCAAAACAATTGCTGAAAATATACAGAATGTTGACTGAGAATAAATTATATTGAAATTAAATTATATTGAATTCAGAGTTCTCCCAGATTGAGTGGTGTCCCTATAGGTATATTTGCAAAGCATCTATACAGTTATTAATTATTTTCTTTCAACTCTCTTTATTACATAGCCTTATCTTAAGTGATGCTAGTCATGATTTCAGAATTTTGATGCTTAGTTTGATTTTTCTAATATCATGAATATTCATACATATAAAAATAAAAATATACTTATCTAAGTATCACCAAATAACAGGTTGCTTACTATCAGTGTTACATGTATCCCAGTTTGGAAAACAATGATTGGGTGAAAACGTTTTATGAAATAGACAACTCTCTCTGGTCATAGACTGTGTTCTTGGCCCTTCTCATTTCTGAGCTCGAAGAATGGAAACCATTCTACTGTTTTGCCAGCTTTTCCTCCTTGTTTTGGCTGTCTCTCCAAAAGCACCCATTGATTTTGACACTTTGTCCAAATTTCTGTATTTTACTTATTTTATTTCTACTAACTAAATCTCACACCTTGCCCACCTCCAATGTAATAGAGTCCATCTCCAATGATAACTACTCCCTTGACTCCGGTCTTTACAAAACTTGTCCCTGCCTAGATCCAATAAGAAGGAAATAAGGCAAAAGTGACAAGTGGAACAAATTTTGGTAACTATGAACAGTGGAATAAGGTATATAAAATGTTGTACATGATGTTGTAAAGTCAGGCTACTCAGAGTGTGGTCTAGGGATATGCTGATGAACTGTTTATTACTAGCTTATCATAAGTACAAAATGTGAGAATCAGATTTTAAAACTTTTGTAGTAATTTGAGGGTAATTTAGTATCAGTTGAATTAACAATTTAAAATTGGGATTGGCATTTTGTGTGTCCTTTTAATTTTATTTCTTCTTGTAATAAGTCCTTCTTGTGTTTTTTAAAGTATTGATTTTCAGTAGACTAAAAATTTTTAAAAAGCCGAAAATTTGGTTCTTTGCTGCAGATAATTTGAGAAGCACTTGTGTAAAAAAACTAAATAGAGTAGAAAATGTTCTTTTAAATGTAACTCAGAAAATAAATTTTCTGTATTAAAATTTTTTATTATATATGAATATTCTAAAAAAAAATGGAAAGGACATACACCAACATGTACCAATATTTTAGCATTAGTTGTCACAGAGTGGTGGGTCATGACCAGAAAATAATGTCATAGCCAGAAAGTTATTAGAAAAAGAAGTGAAAATATTCCTTTTCCTACTCTGAACTTTCCTACTCTTTTCTCTCCAAACTCTCTGTCAGAATTTCGGCACTTATAAATGTAAACACCACGGTCTCTCGACAACTTTTACAAATTGTTTTTGACTGGATTCATTTCATTAGAGAATTTTCAATTAAATCCAATGTTGCCAGAACATCACATTTTTAAACATTTAGGCAAAGCATAAGAAAGCTTCACACAGAGTTGGAAACACGTTTTGCCATGTGTCAATACTGAGTTACCTAAACTTCAGCTTAACAGACGCCATAAAAGAGAGTTACTGCCAAGAGTCTCTTATTTTCCTTCAATAACATCTGAAGTGATTCTCATAGATCAAATGGGCTCATTTGATACTGAGGCATGGAAACACATTCACACATAATTGATATTCTCCTTTGTAGCTGTTACCAATATGATGTAACGTAGCTAAAGGAATGCTAGGATTTGATGCCAAATTTAAAGTCGGAGCTTGAATGCCAATTCATCTGCTGCTTCTATGTTCATGACTGTTTTAAGAATGAGATATTAGGTATGTAAGGGGATCTGAAGACAGACTTTATTTCATATATAGGGTGTTAAAGTAATCCATAAGATTTTGTTTAAAGAAAATTATAAATGACTCTAATAGAGGAAACACATGTCCATTATATATGCTACTCCATTAATTAGGAAACTAATCTTCATTAAGTATGCATTAAGTCCTGCGTATTCCATTAAGGTCTGCTTGTGGTTGAGATACATGAGTGTAATTATTAGCTTAAGGATAAATTTCCGACAAAAATAAGAGTTTCCTCTCAAATTCACCACTCAACTGGCTTGCAACCCAGCTTGGACACCACCCGCCCTCCCCCACTCCCCCCCACAGCAGTATCCCCTAGCATAGTTCTGTCTCTTCTTGAAACTCAGTTCTCTCTTATTGTCTCAATACATGTTTCTCCATCTAGCCACACGTAATTTCTTCTCTGCTTCCTTACTTGCTCCTTTCATTCTGTCTGGACTTTGTGTGAGTGACCACTGTTCTTTCTTTGCCCAGGTTTATGTTCATTACTCATCCTCTCCTGAGCCATCTTATCCACTCCCATGCTCTTAGCTGCCAATTGCCACCTCATGAGTTACCCTGTTCTACCTTCAGCTTTGATATCTTCTCAAGCTTTGAGCTGTGTACAAGTCGACCTTGTTTTATTGTGCCTCACATTTATTGCATTTTTACAAACTGAAGCTTTGTGGCAACCTTGATTAGAGCAAGTCTATCAGCTCCACTTTTCCAACAGTGTCTCTGTGTCACATTTTGGTAGTAATTTTTGCAAGATTTCTATTTTTTTCATTATTATTATATTTATTATGGTGATCTGTGATCCATGATCTTTGAAGTTCTATTGTAATTGTTTTGGGCATCACAGACCATGCCCATATAAGATGGCAAAACTTAAATGTTGTGTGTGCTCTGACTACTCCACCAGCCAGCTATTCCCCATCTCTCAAACTCTCCTTGGGCCTCCCTGTTCCCTGAGACACAACAATAAAAGAATTAGGCTGATTAATAATCCCACAAGGCCTCTAAGTGTACAAGTGAAATGAAGAGTTGCATGCCTCTCATTTTAAATCAAAAGCTAGAAATGATTAAGCTTAGTGAGGAAGCTAGGTCAAAAGCCATAACAGGCTGAAAGCTAGCCCTCTTGGGCCAAACAGTTTGCCAAGTTGTAAATGCAAAGGAAAAGTACTTGAAGAAAATTAAAAGTGCTAAGCCAGTGAACACAAGAATGATAAGAAAGCCAAACAGCCTTATTGCTGATATGATATGGAGAAAGTTTTAATGGTTTGGATAGAAGATCAAACCAGCCACAATAGTCCCTTAGCCAAACTGTAATCCAGAGCCAGTCCCTAACTCTCTTCAATTCTCTGAAAGCTGAGAGAGCTGAGGAACATGTAGAAGAAAAGTTTGAAGCTAGCAGAGATTCGTTCATGAGATTTAAGGAAAGAAGCCATCTCCATAACATCAAAGTGCAAGGTGAAGCAGCAAGTGCTGATGTAGAAGCTGCAGCAAGTTCTCCAGAAGGTCTAGCTAAGATAATTCATGAAGATGCCTACACTAAACAACAGATTTTTCAGTGTAGACGAAACAGCCTTCTGTTGGAAGAAGATGCCATCTGGGACTTTCATAGCTAGAGAGGAGAAGTCAATGCCTGGCTTCAAAGCTTCAAACGAAAGGCTCTCTTCTTAGGGACTAATGCAGCTGGTGACTTCAAGTTGAGTCCAATGCTCATTTAACATCTGAAAATTCTAGGGCCCTTAAGAACTATGCTAAATGTACTCTGCCTGTGCTCTATAAATGGAACAACAAAGTCTAAATGACAGCACATCTGTTGACAACATGATTTACTGAATATTTTAAGCCCACTGTTGAGACCTACTGCTCAGGAACAACAACAAAAAAGATTCCTTTCAAAATACTACTGCTCACTGACAAGGCACCTCTTACCCAAGAGCTGTGATAGAGATGTACAAAAAAGGTGAATGATGTTTTCATGCCTGGTAATAGAAAATCCATTCTGCAGCCCGTGGATCAAGGAGCCATTTTGACTTTCAAGTTTTATTATTTAAGAAATATATTTTTGTAAGGCTATAGCTGCCATTGATAGTGATTCCTCTGATGGATCTGGGCAAAGTCAATTGAAAACCTTTTGGAAAGGATTTATCATTCTAGATGTCATGAAGAAAATTTGTGATTCATGGGAAGAGGTCAAAATATCATCATTAACAGGAGTTGAGAAGAAACAGATTCCAACCCTCATGGATGACTTGGAGGGGTTCAATACTTCAGTGGAGGAAGTCACTGCAGATGTGGTGGAAACAGAACTAGAATTAGAAGTGGAGCCTGAAGATGTGAATGAATTGCTGCAATCTCATGATAAACTAACAGATAAGGAGTTGCTTCTTATGAGGTTTTAATATGGCAGTCAATATATAAAGATTTAAGTTGTTGATCTTTTATTTTCAAATGCATTTCCAATATCCTGTATTTGTACTCTCTTCTCATGATTGCTGCTACCTTTACTGTATGTTTGCCTTTACTGGTGAGCTTTTCCATTCATAATTTTCTTGTTTCTAATTATGGCCTTTTCCTTTCCGCCTAGAGAAATTCCTTTAGCATTTGTTGCAAAGCTGGTCTGATGGTGCTGAATTCTCTTAGCTTTTGCTTGTATGTAAAGCTTTTGATTTCTCTGTTGAATCTGAATGAGAGCCTTGCTGGGTAGAAAGTTCTTGGTTGTAGGTTCTTCCCTTTCATCACTTTAAATATATTGTGCCACTCCCTTCTGGCCTGCAGAGTTTCTGCTGAGAAATCAGCTGACAACCTTATGGGAGTTCCCTTGTACCTCATTTGTTGCTTTTCCCTTGTTGTTTTTAATATTTTTTCTTTGTCTTTAATTTCTGTCAATTTAATTACTATGTGTCTCTGTGTGTTCCTCCTTGGGTTTATCCTGCCTGGGACTCTTTGTGTTTCCTGGACTTGGGTGACAGTTTCCTTTCCCATGTTAAGGAAGTTTTCAGCTATCTCTTCAGATATTTTCTCAGATCCTTTCTCTCTCTCTTCTCCTTCTGGGATCCCTATAATGTGAATGTTGGTGCATTTAGTGTTGCCCCAGAGGTCTCTGAGACTGTCCTCATTTCTTTTCATTCTTTTTTCTTTATTCTGTTCCACAGCAGTGATTTCCACCATTCTGTCTTCCAGCTCACTTATCTGTTCTTCTGCTTCAGTTATTCTGCTATTGATTCCTTCTAACGTAGTTTTCATTTCAGTTATTGTATTGTTCATCTCTGTTCCTTTTTTCTTCTAGGTCTTTGTTAAACATTTCTTCTGTCTTCTTGATCTGTGCCTCTATCCTTTTTCTAAGATCGTGGATCATCTTTACTGTCATTACTCTGAATTCTTTTTCAGGTAGATGGCCTATCTCCACTTCATTTAGTTGTTCTTCTAGGGTTTTATCTTGTTTCTTCTTCAGGGACATATTCCTCTGCTGTCTCATTTTGTCTACCTTTCTGTGATTGTGGTTTCCGTTCCACAGGCTGCAGGATTGTAGTTCTTCTTGCTTCTGCTGTCTTCCCCCTGGTCGATGAGACTGTCTAAGAGGCTTGTGCAGGCTTCCTGGTGGGAGGGACTGGTACCTGCCCACTGGTGGGTGGAGCTGGGTCTTGTCCCTCTGGTGGGTACGGCCATGTCAAGGGGTGTGTTTAGTGGGGAGCTGTGTGCTCAGGAAGACTTTAAGCTGCCTGTTTGATGATGGGTGGGGCTGTGTTCCCACCCTGTTGGTTGTTTGGCCTGAAGCATCCCAGCACTGGAGCCTACAGGCTGTTGGGAGGGGCCAGGTCTTGGTGAGAAAATGGTGGCCTCCAAGAGGGCTCATGCCCCTGCGTACTCCCCAGAACTACTCCTGCCAGTGTCTTTGTCTCAGCAGTGCCCCAGCCATCCCCCGCCTCCACAGGAGATGCTCCAATACCAGCAGGTAGGTCTGGCCCAGGCTCTCATGAGGTCATTGATTTTTTGCCCTGGGTCCTGGTGCCACGAGAAGAGTGGAGTTACTGTTTACCCCAATCATATGGGGCTCCTGGGATCAAACCCCATGGGCCTTCAAAGCTAGATTCTCTGGGGGCTCCTCCTTTTGTTGCCAGGCCCCCAGGCTGGGGAGCCTGATGTGGGGCTCAGAACTGTCCCTCCTGTGGGAGAACTTCTGTGATATAATTATTTTGCAGTTTGTGGGTTGCCCACCTGGCAGGTATGGGATTTGATTTTATCATGATTACTCCCCTCCTACCATCTCATTGTGGCTTGTTTTTGGATGTGGAATATCTTTTTTGGTAGGTCCCAGTGGTGTGTTTTTTGTTTTTGTTTAGTCAATGTTTGTTCAGCAGTTAGTTGTGACTTTGGTGTTTTTGTAAGAAGAGGTGAGGTCACGTCCTTCTACTCTGCCATCTCAGGAGTTGCTTCTTATGATGCATGAAGAAAGTGGTTTCTTGAGATGGAATCTATTCCTTGTGAAGATGCTGTGAAGATTGCTGAAATGGCAACACAGGATTTAGAATACTAACAGCTGCTACTAACTAGAATTAGAACAATTTCAGAATGGCCGATCCCACCCTCCTTGCTGTCAATAGAGTTAAATGTCCCAGATGATTTGGGGAAAGGGTGACAGTGAAATATCCGGCTGCTCTGCTAAGGTTCTGAATTAGGAAAAGGCAGCATTGAAGGGTCTGAAGGTCCTCCCTGTGTGTGGATGAGAGAAGATATGATTGCATTCATACCAGGTAGTCTCTCCATCCACTTTGCATCAAGCCATGGAAGGGTTAAGTGTATTGCTCATAAAATCTCCTGATCTTATTTCATGCTAAAATGTTATCATAAACCAGTGCTTACTAGAATATGACATCCTTGTAAATGAGAAGCGTCTATCTTTTTATCATTAGAATGTTTACAGAGTGTCTGTGTGCTGGGCACTGTTAAATGAAATAGTCAATGAAAAGTTATGCTTATTTGGTAAATAGGTCCTTTCCTTCCAGAACAAATCAGAGAGATGATGGAAACAGCAAGTTATTTCTGGGATGGAAAATGTCAATTGTGACCAAGTGATCAGAATGACTGTCCAATGCCCTCTTCTACAGAAACCACAAAATCTCAGGTCAAATGAACTTTTGGAAAAAAAAATATTGAATAAAAAAGGTGCCTTCCACATTGGCATTTCTCAAAGCCCTCGCAGAAGAAAAAACCTTAGAATCTAGGGGTTGAGATTTTGAATCTGTTTTGAGAAGCATACTGTAGCCCTTCTAAGATGTAGGTCCATGGGGGGTTTGCCATACTTTCCAAGCCTCATCTGGAAAATGCGGGCAATGGCAGGACCCATCTGAGAGCATGTGTGTGGGGGTTGTGTGAACTCAAGTGTGGGGCCTGACACACTTTCTGGCAAAGGCTCAGCTCCGTTAGTTGTGACTCTTGCTATTACAGCCATCCCTCACACTACTGCTTCTGTTTAAGACCTGGAATTTGGGTTTGGAATCATCTAGAGACTAATACAGCAGTGCCACCTGGTGACCACTTTGTAACAGAAGTAACCTGCAACTTCCTAAGGGTAGGAGAAAGAACCTGGGAGAGAAGACTGCTCCGTTTCTAAGGACTTAAACAAAAAGACAGACTTTTTGATAGCTGAGAGACTTTTTCATCTTTATCGTAAATGACGCTCCTTTATAAAAAAATCCAGAATAAAAACCCTCTGAGATTAAGTTTGAGCTATATTACTTTTCACTGTACTAATGTTGGACTGCAGCTAAAAGAGTTATCTTTGTCAGCACCCCTTTAAATACAGCGTTATTGGTAGATGTTGGGCGTGTTTGTTAGACAGGAGGTGGATGATCTCTGAATCCTTAAGCGTAAAAATTGGGAAGAGTGTGTGAGGTCCTAGGGACACCTAAGTGGTCCATACCCCCAAAGCTCCTAAACAATGGCTTTTCCAAGCTCCCTTGCATGAATACAGTGGTCCCTCTTCTCTCACGTTTTGTTACCAGGGATGGTTCTTTTTTTGAGAAATTTTGTAGGAAGTCAATTAAATACAGACACTGTTCCTTCCACTATGCCCTCCCTCAATCCATCTCTGGTAGAGTGAAGAAAACCACAACGGCCCTACTTGGTTGATTTTATTTTCATTTTTTATTGAAAGCTTCATCAAAGAAAACAGAAGTTTAAACCTAACATCCACTGATCTACAGAAAGCCCAAGGAATGGGGAAAATGGTAGCTAATTTGACTGTGGTACAGATGAAAAAATTAAAAATAAAGCCAGAAACACTGTAGAATTACAGAATTTTCCATGACAGAGACAGCAGTACAAAATGCTCTTAAATAAAGTTCAAACTCGAATGATGTTTTGGAAATTCTATGAAGTCATATATGGCCTGAAACAAGGGTTTTAAAAGAAGCTGTGTCCCTTTTTCTTTTTTATAAACTATTTCATAGCAAGTACACTTTTACATATATATTTTTAAAATTAAGATTCCAATTACATTCTTTTTAAATAAATGGAAGCAATAATTCTCAGAATGGTGAAAACTTTTTCAAGTGTCTCTTTTGAAATAGTTTTTATAGTTCTTGAAAACTATGGAATAACTCCTTTTTTATATATGAGGAAATAACATATTTTGGGGAGGAGGACAGAGCATCTTTCTTAATAATGTAAGACCAGAGAGTTTAAAATACACAGTATAATCCTAAAATTACATTTTGGATACTATTTAAACTTGAAATAATTATTTTTAAAAAATTCACCGGAGTGTCAAGGTCATTAAAGCCTTAATACTGTAATGCAAAGTCAAAAAATAAACACTGCAATTTTTTGGTCCAAGATTTAAGATAGGGATAAGAGTGCATATTTAACCAAGGGCTGTTACTATATCCTGTAACTCAATTTTGAGTTGACCTGTTCTACTGGTTCAAATTTCAATAGTGAACAAATCCAAAATAGCTTTCTTTTGAGGGAAGCCAAATTCTTTGCTACAGTTTTTTCCTTTATATTCTGCAAGAATACAGCCAACTCACAATTGTTTGTGGTGGATGGGAAAGGGACATTATGGATATTAAAATCCCACAGAATATAATGCACTGACATTAATTTTACCAATGATTTCAAACTGCTTCAATAAATGAATACCTAAGGAACAAAATAGATTTGAATATTATTTCCAAATGTTTCTTTTTCCATCCTCAGGGTGAAATGCTAATAGGAGGAAATAGAGCCCAAGTCCTAATAGTTGAAAAGAGAAGACAAAACAGGTGCACAAAGTAGATGATTAGCCCTTCAAAATTTGGGAGTATTGTATTTCTGGAGGACTGGGGCTTCAGGGCAGTCACTAACTGGAGGGAATACAGTGGAAGAAAAGCATGACCCAGTGGCCTAGTGGTTCTTCCTGCAGACTCCAAGATCAATCTCACCCCTGCTTCAACTTTAGAGCTTCTGCGTAGAAGATGCTTTTCTAAAAAGTTTGTTTTCCCTCCCAGAAATACAAAGAAATAAATATGGAGAAGCCATCCAGCCTTTTTTATGTGACAGCATAGGTAATGAGGTATAAAACCAGAGATAAAAGAAATCACCAATCGGGGCTGAGCTCCCCTGCCTTACATCAACATAGATCATTTGGGCCACTCAGGGATTTTGTTCTTAGCTTTTGTACTTTCCTGAACTCTATGTACTCCACAGAGGAGAGCCATGAACAAGAGCACTTGGATTAAGGGACCAATTTCAAATTTCAGAATATTTTGTAAGAAATGTTCAATTTGAGTCAGACTCAGCTGTCTTCCAGTGCCACAGTAGGTGTCATTTGCAAAACAAATTGATTCACTAATGAAATCCCATTATTACTCTTTCACAGAAGGGGTATCATATACAGAATCAACGAGCCTGTTTCAAGCCCGTCAGTCCCTCAAATTGGTATGAGGGGATGTCAGTCCCAGCGAGCTCAGAAGTTTGAGGCATGCCAGTCACAATAACATGAAAAACAAAATCTCATCCTTACTCCCTACTGTGGACAAGAGAATATAGATCAAGGCTCTATGACATGCTTAAACTTGATTATGAAGTGTGATTCTTCCAATGTGCTGAATGTTGTTATATACCTACATAAATATTATACTTTCATTTGGTTTTATATCATATAAAAAACATTTATCACTGAAACCCACTTAAAAATTTCTCTCGGCTGATCAGCTCATCTTGCAGTGGTTCCTGCACTCAGATTAAGAATGAGACTGAATTGTCAAATGTATTTTCAGTCTCCTACTAAGATTATCATCTGTCTAGACAGTCCATTGAAACTTTTCCTCAAGCTTGAAGAAGACTGCAAAGGTCGTAATCACATCTCAACTTTCATTAATTGGAATTTTAGGCCACTGTGAAAGACTCATAGGTGGGCATGGGTGTGTGTGGGTGTGTGTATATATATATATAATAGACACCCCAATTATTCAAATAAAGTTAAAAAAACTAAGTACTTTTAGTACTTTTATTTTCTCATAAGTGGACTGAAAATGATTATAAAACAGTTTTGCAAGGGGTTGATGGACTCTGTAGGTACAGCAAACTTCCTGCTCCACCTAGCCTTCTCCTGCCCTGGGCTTTCCATCTCTGATACAGACGCTTTTAACACCATGTAGTTTTTCATTAGGAGGGATGGAAGTGAGTCTTATATGCTGTCAAATGTGGCAGATGTTAAGGTCACAGGAGAATTGATTCAAGTGAAGCATGGTGACAACATCTGAATGATTGAAATCTACCAAGGAAACAAACTAACCCTGAACAAACTGCAGTCAGGTAGATTATTTTTAGAATAGCATATGACTTGCAATATTCAAGACATGCCCGTGTTGAAGGACAAAGAGGCGCCCACCCTGCAAGTATTACCTTTAGTTCACCTAGGTTCCGTGATGTCTTCAGAAGACATGGCCATGCTCTGAGGAGCTCCCAGTCACTACACAGACTTCCTTCCTGACAACACCTCCTCGTTATTAAAAGAATACCTACTCCTCCACTGACCATGGAACTAGAGTTTGGAGGAGATGATTTTTATCCCATTTGGATTGTGGTTTTAGTTTGTTTCCTGACATTTAGGCTAAGTCTTGGCAATTACAATTGAAAGGAAAAATGGAAACATCTGAATAAATGCTTGAAGTATTGTGAAACAGAATACTTTAAAAAATGATTGTAGTCCTAAATTGGGTTAAAGTCACCATAATCCATATTGCTGATTAAATTAGGACTCTGATGTCTGTATGTACTGAACACATGTTTTGGTTTGTTTTACTTTTCATACAATGTAAAGTATGAAAAGTAAAGTTTGTTTTACTTTTCATACAATGCTTACCTGTTGATGCTTTTATTTTTTCCCCAGACTTGATTCTTAAAAACAATTTTTAGGTGAGATGATGTGTAAATTTGAACATGTGCCACTTTTTCCTTCTTTTTTTTCCTTTTAGATTTAAAATATTTTATAGAATGGCCTAATATAAAAAATCCAAACACAGAGCACACATGGACACATAAAATGACACAGGCAAAATGATAAAATTTGCCTGAAGTGGTTTAAAAAAATTGAGATTATTGAAATTTTATAGTTGAAAAAAATGTTGCTGAATGTATAAATAAAGCAGTAGTTTTGAATAGAAACAGGAAGTTACCTAGGCACATTCATCAGCCACATGGTAGCTACCTCTTAGTCTCATTGTTGATTGTGTAAATGAGACTTTCTTTGTATCACATTAAGTTTTGTTTTGTTTTCTTTTTTTACAGAAGAAAAAGAAAGCATGTTGATTTCATATTCAAATGAATTATGCCCAGGATAATCCTTATTTATACAAAGAGTTCAGAGACTGAAAAAGAGAAACAAAAAGCACAGTTCCTATACAGGTTTGTTCATCCCCCAGTAACTTGGGGGCCCATTTCTCAAAGAGAAAACTTAAGTGCCACCCTTAAAATACATGAGAAGCGGAAAAATGGAACAGAAAAAAGCTGAAAAATGGAACAGAAGAAAGTAATTTAGGATTCTCTCTAAAGTATGGAAAACCATAAGGATGGCTGTGACCAGTTGAAACTTTTTCGTAGCACATGCTACATTGCCTTAGCTATATTTTTGCCTCTAATTGGACCACAAAGATATGGAATCACTCTCTAGATAATGAGCTTTCAATTCATGGGGTTTTTCAAATAAGAGAATTGGGTTTATTTCAACACTAGGCCTTTGTTTACAGGTCATAAATAGTAGAATATTGATTATTTTTTTATGAGTCAAACTCATTACTCATGTTGACCTAATGGGAATATGCTTTACTTTTTAATATTTTAGTTTTTAAACACCTACGCTGTTTTCTTTTACAGTGCACTGTATGCATTACCCTCTTCCTTCTGGACTAAGACAGGTTCCTGTGACTTTGTGAGAAGAATTTCACCTATTGATTCTAATGATACATTAGAAAGCCATTCTACCACATGGGTCAATTAACAAAGTTCCACTGTCCTTCATTTCAGGTAAAACTGTATAGGTTGAACATGGATTTCATGGCTCAAATATGCAGAGATGTTTGGTAAGTCAATTTAATTCATTTTAGACAATGTTTTGCATCATTCTCAATGCAAATATATCGCCTTTGGCTTTAATAATTGATCAAATCTAATTATTTGGGTTCTTATTCATATAAACCATACAATTTCTTGATTGTCAGCTAGCATTAAAAGCTTACCTAAATTCCACTAATAGAATCCTCAATCTTATTGGTCCTATTTGCCTCAAGGAGCTAAACTGAAATTAAAAAGTCTATTTTCTCTTTCTTCTGACAACACCAGGATATGAAAATACAATGAAAAGAGGCAAAAAAGAAAAAAAAAAGATATCCCCTCCCCAATTGCGGAGTCAAGGTGGCTATTCACGGTAGATGATGACAAAGACTGAGGTGAGAAGACAAAAATCTAGAAGTGCGGGAATTTAGAAGGATGACTATTGTTACAAATACAGTGAGACTTTTTCAGGAGACCACTCACCACTCAACAGAGCATCACTGAGCTTTTTTGACAAGTGATCTTTCAGACCAGTTCGGGGAGTATCTTGAGTTCAAAATTCATATAAAGAAGTTTCAACCTGTTAAACAAGTGTTGTAGCTCATTGGTGGCCATCAATACAGGCTTCACAATTCAAGAGAGCTAGGACGGAACCAGAAAAGCACATGGAATTTAAAGCCATTTGGCTCTATTGGTTGGAATCCAGAACTCTTGGTACTGAAACTGCTGACCACACAGGAACAAGCTTCTACTATCAACAAAAATACATTTAAAATAAAAACTTTTTTTTTTTTTTTTGCAGTATGTAAAACACCAGTGGAAGGTAGTTTAAACAAACAACAAAGTAAGAACTGGTCCGGCCATGTAGGTCAAATAAAATTTTAAAAAAGAAAAGAGAAGAAAAGGAAAACAACCTCTATCTTCTGGACTGCAATAGGGTGCCACTTCATCTTTGGTATAAAATAGGCCATCCATAGGCTGAATTTGATCACAACTAGGAAAGACTACAGAAATTGTCAACAATTTCTCTATCTATTGCTTTTTTTGTTTTTTTGTGGTTTTTTTTTTCACTTTTTGACCATAAGCTCCTATCTACTTGTTTTTTTTTTTAAAATGCTCTTAAGCTAGGTTTTGCAATGTGACAAGCAAAGCTGACTAAAAAGTTTGTAAAGCTCATAAAAAAGACTGCAGATAAAAAGCACTAAAGCTTTTGCTAGCCATCACGCTTCAGAAATAAAAAAATCTGCATTCTGCCCCCCAAACACGCATTATTTCTAATGCAGTTGTTTTGAAACCAACGTTAATAACTTTACCGTAAAATGTTTTAGCCTTCTAGAATGATTCAACACTTAAGACAAAGTTCATGAGAAGTCCCAGCATTTTCCCAATTCTTGCAGTTGCCATGGTTTCTTTTATCAACAAATTTTCTTCAAATGAAGAAAAAACATTTTCTTTTAAACTGTACAGTTTTTTTTCACCCTAAAAACTCATAGTCTTAAACTTCTGTACCAGTGAAAGCTGGCACAATATTTCAATTCTTTCTTTTTTTAAACAAGACGTTGAGAGCTTGCCTCGAGAGCCTTTGACGTCCTTAAAATTAAGGCAATTAAGATTCAAGATAAACCTTACCTAAATATTTCTAAGAAAAAAAAATTAAAAAAACCAACCCACTATATTTAAACAAGAAGGGAAAAAGAAAGAGTAGCTTAATTACTGAGGAAGACAATTTGTTTCCATTTCTGCTTGCCCACCTCTTGACATCAGATTTTCCATTAAAAAAAAAAAATCTATCTACACCTTCAGATAAGTTCTGAATTCAAATGTTCTTCCAGATAAATGTCAACCTTCCATGTTTTGCTTTGTTTGCTTGTTGTTGTTGTTGTCCTCTTCTGGGATTTTTTTTTCTTTAAAAAGAATGATGGCAAAAATAAACTGTCAGACCACATGGAGGAACCACTTGCACAGCACATAAAAACACGTTGTTTTCATTGGGTAAAGTAGAAAATTAAAAAAAAAAAAAAAGCATTCCATCGACGCCTGTGCAAAACTGGAAGCCAACTGCTTGTTCAATGAAGTTTCTTCATTCAAGGCAGAGTTTCAGACGGACATTCTTCGTTCGGTCTTGTTTATGGTCTGTGAAAACAATGGAATAAGAGGGGTCATTACACCAAAACAACTCTGAAATCACCTTCTGTGCTCTTTTCCAGTGAGCGCTCTTTAAAAGCTACCAAGCTCTTTCAATATAACAGTTAAAAAAGCACATTGGGCTTAGGAGAGTGTCAAATTCTGCCACTTTCACACAAATATCTATTTGAGCTGGAGTTTGTTTATATTAAATAGCATGGCTAATAGATCAAGAATATCTTTCAGTTGTAAAGTTGTAAATATACAAATATATCTAGACAAGCAATATTTCCTATGTTCATGGAATGTATTCTTCAATGCTTGGCTTATGTTTTAGCTCCTCCAGAAATTCCTTGAGTAATTCTGTCCTTTCAGAACTTCCATGAGATTCATCACAAACTCAGTCAAACAATCTGTGATTCCCTACTATGTACCCAGGATATAGCAATGGGTTGTCTTTTTTTTTAATTGAAGTATAGTTGATTTAGAATGTTGTGTTGATTTCTGCACAGCAGAAATCAGTGATTCAGATATACATATACACATACTTCTTTTTAATATTCTTTTCCATTGTGCTTTATCACAGGATATTGAATATACTTCCCTGTGCTATACAGTAGGACCCTGTTGTTTATCCATCCTGTATATAAGAGCTTACATCTGCAGCAATTGATTCTTTGTTACCTCATGGAGCCCATCAAGTGTATCCACATAAGCAGAAGGCTTATGTAAATAAGACAGGTAAGAGGGCAATGCAGTTTTGTTCACTTTCCAATTTCTTTTCTTCTTCCTTGCTTCTCTATCTCAACAAGGTTTTAAATTCTTGAGAGCAGGGACTATATTTTACTTCTACTTTTTACTCTCCAGGACTCTGGCAGACTGGTAGGCACGTTGTAGGTGTTTAACAAGACAAATGCTATTTTTATTATATGTCACTTTGCCAGCCCAGCCCACATAATCTCTTCTGATTCTGCCCCATCTGTATGACAGGGCTGAGCTAATAGTGGGTTGATCTTTACTCTTATCTCTTCCACCCACAGATCAGAATTTAGCTCAAGAATTTCAGGGGTATCTTTTAAAATGAAGATGCTTCAAACTATCTGTAGGTCCTATTTAGATGAAGCCTTCTTCCCTCAGTGTTCTGTGGGTTCTTCTGGTGCCCAGTTGCTTAATTTAGTAAAGAAACCTCAGTACTGCTGGGTAGAGTTGTCCAGGTGTTTCACTGCACAGGATGCTTGGTCGAAGGAGTGCCTGGGGGCTGATTTTAGCCCATGGTCTGTTCCCCAAGCTGTGTACTCTGGTGCAGGGCTGCATTTGCCCTGAGCAAGTGGCCCTTATTCAAATTCACAAAAAGCCCTCAACAAGGTTTTGAACTAGCCTGGGATGTTTTGACAGTTAGCCTGAGGGTTTTCTTTTCCTAATTTGCAAAAAGCTCTCATATGTCTCAGCTATAGCTGTTAGAAACCTGGGTAATTTGTTACTAGAATCATGTAAGGAAAGCAACTCATTGATAGAGTGAATATTTCCATTTTTAACCAAGAGTTTAAGTCTCTAGAAATACATATTATGTCTGTGTTATGCAAGAAAGTGGGGTTCCTTTTAAGAATAAAAGCAATCAAAATTTTCATAATAGCAGCAACAGTAAGGGAAATTTTAGTAGTAGTAGTCATGGGAACCATGGTATATATTTGATCTCTCTGTACATCTTTGCAAAGTTTAGGTTTATGCCATTTACTTCTAAAAATCTATCTTGTTATGGGAACAAAATTTTGTGTGTGTTTTTATGTTTGTTTTTTGGTCTATTCTTTGCTCCCACTCCCATCTTCTACCCTAGTATTATTGTGCATTGAGCAGAAAATGCCTAATACAGCATGAATCTCCATCAGAGCTGCTCAGTGAATGCTGTCTTAGTTAATGGACTACATGACACAGAACCCCCTCACTGCTCAGGTGTGTCACATGGGCTGGTATCTAAGCATCCGTATTTATGAGTGAGGCTGAGCTACTTTCAAGTTTTATAACCTTACACAAATGTTTCCAATAGCCTCCTACCATCACTTGCTTCATCCTTCAAGTGGTCTCGTTGCTACATGAAAACAAATGAGGAGAAATAAATGGTTGTGCTTTACATTTTCATGATGACTAGCTGAAGTTTGAAGGAAAAAGGTGTTGCTCTTTAATAGAACTGAATTCACTCCTGTGCACCTTCTCTGTCCTAATGAAGTGTGAAAGTGCACATTTACATAATGCTTATGTCATGCACTGGCATTCATAAAAACAGTAGGCTTTCAAAGTGTCAAGGCTGTGATCGAGAGCAACAAGAACATTTTAAGTTGTGCAGTGAGACTATTTTAAAAATAAAATGAATTGCAATGTAAAAAGAGAAATTTGTGTGAATGAGAGCATGATTATGAAAATCATTTGCAAACTGTAAAGTACTGTGCAAATAGAAATATATTATTATTCACAAGCTTAAAGGACATGTAAGGATGGTAATCAAGGGCATATAATTTGCTCATTACCGTACTGACAATTTAAAGGCAATTGGTGTCATGATAGTTCAGTTAGACAGAGAAGACCTGAAGAATTAAAAAGACCAACAATATTGGGGTTGAGATAAAGGCCTTCTAAGGTCACTGTGAAGGTTGGAAGACTGAGAGTTTGACCAAATTTAAGATCACAGAGTCATTCTGAATACTCTCATCCTCCATCCTCCCTGTGCCTACTCCCCCAAAAAGCAGAGTGAATATATTAAAAAGTAGCAAATCATCATCTTAGAATTCTAGACTTTTAGGCTAGAAGAATGCTTAAAGATGATCTAAGGATGCTGTATTCCCCAGAGTCATTTCTAACAGATTAGCTTCACAAATTTTCATGTGAAAAGAGGGATTCTGTGATCCAGAGTGTGGAAAACCTGCACAGTATACTCCCACTACTGGATTACCCACTATAAACTAAACGTGCGGTTAGGGCACCAACAAAGAAAGGTATCAATAGAAAAAAACATTGTTCTGAAAAAATGTAATCTTTTAAATTAGTATCAAAATAATCATCATGCTGACAATAAAATTTTTGTTTAGTTCTTTAATAATTTGTTAATTTTTTGTTTGTTTCTTTAGCATTCCAAAGGAGGAGGGCAGCACACACTCAAATCTTTCAGGAAGTATCTATCTATCTGGCCCTCTAGGAGGTCACGGCCACTAGCATATTAACGGCTTTGAAGAGAGCTGCAATTAAGCAAGCATTTCACTTAGCTTAGTGTTCCAGGGCAGGGTGGTAAATCCTAGCTCAGCACTGGATACCTAATTTATACTTTTTGGAGAACACTGATCTATCTCTCACTTTAAAGATGTGAGGGAGGCTCCTTGAGGAGACAACAAGTGGCAAAGATGGAATCTGAACCAAGGACTTCTGATTTTGCTTATTAGAATGTAACTTTGCTTGAAGACTCATACTTTTAAAGTCCTAGTTATTTTTAAGATTTCCTAAATAGCACAAAGAAAAACTGAGAATAACCTAAGCAGGAAAAGGAATTTCCAAAGAACTTCCAAAATAAAACACAGGTATCATTTCCCCCGTTTGGGCTAAGAGTAATCAGAGTCTCTTGCATTAATAGCCTCTTCTAACAATAGGAGAGAAAAAAAGCATGAATACAAAATGGGAAGTAATGTTTTTTTAGCTTGGAAAGTGTAATTTGGAATACCCATGATTCCAAATATAACCTTTTTGTTCACATGCACATTTTAAATATTTCTCTAAATTTTGTCCTATAACCTTCTGTTGTGTTGTCTGTAATTTATTGATTTATCTACTTTTTATTGGAATATAGTTGATTTATATTGTGTTAGTTTCAGGTGTACAGTAAAGTGAATCAGTTTTATACGTATAAATATACACACTTTTTTTTAGATTCTTTGCCCATATAGGCCATCACAGAGTAGAGAGTAGAGTTCCCTGTGCTACACAGTAGGTCCTTATTAGTTATCTATTTTATATATAGTAGTGTGTATGTGTCAATCGTGTTCTCCCAATTTATCTCCTCCCTCTTTCCCCGCTGGTAACCATAAGTTTGTTTTCTACATCTGTGACTTCATTTCTGTTTTGTAAATAAGTTCATTTGTACCATTTTTTTAGATTCCACACATAAGCAATATCATGATAGCTGTCTTTCTCAGTTTGAGTTACTTCACTCAGTATGACAATCTCTAGGTCCATCCATGTTGCTACAAATGGAATTATTTTGTTCTTTTTTATGGCTGAGTGATATTCCATTGTATATATATGTACCACTTCTTTATCCACTCCTCTGTTGATGGACATTTAGGTTGCTTTGATGTCTTGGCTGTTGTAAATAGTGCAGCGATGAACATTGGGGTGCATGTATCTTTTTGAATTATGCTTTTCACAAGATATGTGCCCAAGAGTGGGACTTCTGGATAATATGGCAACTCTACTTTTAGTTTTTTGAGGAACCTCCATACTGTTTTCCATAGTGGCTGTACCAATTTACATTCCCACCAACAGTATAGGAGGGTTCCCTTTTCTTCATACCATCTCTAGCATTTATTTTTTGTAGATTTTTTGATGTTGGCCATTCTAACTGGTGGGAGGTGATACCTCACTGCAGTTTAGATTTGCATTTGTCTGATCATTAGTGATGTTGAGCATCATTTCATGTGTGTTTTGTTCACGTGTATGTCTTTTCTGGAGAAATGTCTATTTAGATCTTCTGCCCATTTTTTGATTGGGTTGTCTATTTTTTTGACATTAAGCTCTATGAGTTATTTGTATATTTTGGAGATTAATCCCTTGTCAGTTGCTTCATTTGCAAATATCTTCTCCCATTCTGTAGGCTGTCTTTTCATTTTGTTTATGGTTTCCTTTGCTGTGTAAAAGCTGTTAAGTTTAACTAGGTCCCATTTGTTTATTTTTCTTTTTATTTTCATTACCCTAGAAGGTGGATCAAAAAAGATATTGCTGCAATTTATGTCAGAGAGTGTTCTTCCTATGTTTTCCTCTAAGAGTTTTATACCATCCAGCTTTACATTTAGGTCTTTAATACATTTTATTTTTGTGTATGGTGTCATAGAGTGTTCTAATTTCATTCTCTTACATGTTGCTGTCCAGTTTTCCCAGCACCAGTTTCTGAAGAGACTGTCTTTTCTCCATGGTATATTCTTGCATCCTTTGTCATAGATTAGTTGACCATAGGTATGTGGGTTTATCTCTGCACTCTTTATCCTGTTCCATTGATGTATATTTCTGTTTTTGTGTTAGTACCATACTGTTTTGATGACTGTAGCTTTGTAGTATAGTCCGAAGTCAGGGAGCCTGTTCCTCTGGCTCCGTTTTTCTTTCTCAAGATTGCTTTGGCTATTCAGGGTCTTTTGTGTCTCATACAAACTTTAAGTTTTTTGTTTTTTTTTTTTTTTTTTTTTTTGCGGTACGCGGGCCTCTCACTGTTGGGGCCTCTCCCGTTGCAGAGCACAGGCTCCAGACGTGCAGGCTCAGCAGCCATGGCTCACGGTCCCAGCCGCTCCGTGGCATGTGGGATCTTCCTGGACCAGGGCATGAACCCGTGTCCCCTGCATCGGCAGGTGGACTCTCAACCACTGCGCCACCAGGGAATCCCCAAACTTTAAGATTTTTTGTTCTAATTCTGTGAAAAATGCCATTGGTAATTTGATAGGTATTGCATAGAATCTGTAGATTGCTTTGGGTAGTATAGTCATTTTGACAATATTGATTCTTCCAATCCAAAAACATGGTTTATCTTTCCATCTGTTTGTGTTATCTTAGATTTCTTTCATCAACATCTTATAGTTTTCTTTTTTATAAATTTATTTATTTATTTTTGGTTGCATTGGGTCTTTGTTGCTGTGTGCAGGCTTTCTCTAGTTGCAGCGAGCAGAGACTACTCTTTGTTGCAGTGCGCAGGCTTCTCATTGCGGTGGCTTCTCTTGTTGCAGAGCACGGGCTCTAGGCACGTGGGCTTCAGTAGTTGTGGCACGTGGGCTCAGTAGTTGTGGCTCTCAGGCTCTAGAGCACAGGCTCAATAGTTGTGGCGCATGGGCATAGTTGCTCCATGGCATGTGGGATCTTCCCGGACCAGGAATTGAGTCCGTGTCCCCTGAATTGGCAGGAGGATTCTCAACCACTGTGCCACCAGGGAAGTCCCAACATCTTATAGTTTTCTGAGAAGAGGTCTTTTGCCTTCTTTGATGGGTTTATTCCTAGGTATTTTATTTTTTTCATGTGATGGTAAATGGAATTGTTTCCCTAATTTCTCTTTCTGATCTTTCATTGTTAGTTTATAGGAATGCAACAGATTTCTGTGCATTTATTTTGTATCAAGCAACTTTACCAAATTCATTGATGAGCTAGTTTTCTGTTAACATGTTTAGGATTTTCTATGTATAAGTATCATGTTATCTGCAAACAGTGACAGTTTTACTACTTCTTTCCCAATTTGGATTCCTTTCAATTCTTTTTCTTCTCTGATAGCCAAGGCTAGAACTTCCAAAACCATGTTGGATAAAAGTGGCGAGAGTGGACATTCTTGTCTTGTTCCTGATCTTACAGGAAATGCTTTCAGTTTTTCACCATTGAGCATGATGTTAGCTATGGGTTTGTCATATATGGCCTTTATTTTGTTGAGGTAGGGTGCCTCTAGCCCCACTTTCTGGAGAGTTTTTATCATAAATGTGTTGACCTTTATTAAAAGCTTTTTCTCCATCTATTGAGATGATCATATGGTTTTTATTCTTCAATTTGTTAATGTGGTGTATCACATTGATTGATTTGCATACACTGAAGAATCCTTGCATCCCTAGGATAAATCCCACTTGATTAGGGTGTATGATCCTTTTACTGTGTTGTTGGATTTCATCTGCTAGTATTTTGTTGTGGATTTTTGCATGTATGTTCATCAGTGTTATTGGCCTGTAATTTTCTTTTTTGTGGTATTCTTGTCTGATTTTGGTATCAGGGTGATTGTGGCCTTGTAAAATGAGTGTGGGAGTGTTCCTTGCTCTGAAATTTTTGGAAGAGTTTCAGAAGGATAGTTGTTACCTCTTCTCTAAATTTCTGATAGAATTTGCCTGTGAAGCTGTCTGGTCCTGGACTTTTGTTTGTTGGTCGTTTTTTTTTTGCGGTATGCGGGCCTCTCACTGTTGTGGCCTCTCCCGTTGCAGAGCACACGCTCCAGACGTGCAGGCTCAGCGTCCACGGCTCATGGGCCCAGCCGCTCTGCGGCATGTGGGATCTCCCTGGACTGGGGCACGAACCCGTGTCCCCTGCATCAGCAGGCGGACTCTCAACCACTGCGCCACCAGGGAAGCCCCTGTTGGTCGTTTTTTAATCATAGTTTCAATTTCAGTGCTTGTGATTGGTCTGTTTATATTTTCTATTTCTTCCTGTTTCAGTTTTGGAAGGTTGTACCTTTCCAAGAATTTGTCCATTTCTTCTAGGTTGTCCATTTTATTGGCATATAGTTGCTTGTAGTAGTCTCTTACGATCTCCACTGGTGGGTAGAGCTGGATCTTGTCCCTGTGGTGGGCAGGGCTTTGTCTGGGGGTGTGTTTAGCTGGCTGCTGTGTGCTCAGGAAGACTTTAAATAGCCTGTCTGCTGATGGGTGGGGCTGTGTTCCTGGCCTTTTGGCTGTTCTGCCTGAGGTGTCCCAGAACTGGAACCTATGGGCTGTTGGGAGGGGCCAGGTCTTGGTGAGAAAACGGCAGCCTCCTGGAGGGCTCACGCCAATGAGTACTCACCAGAACTGCCACCACCAGTGTCTTTATTCCCACAGTGAGCCACAGCCATCCCCCACCTCTGCAGGAGACCCTCCAATACCTGCAGGTAGGTCTGTCCCAGGTTCTTATGAAGCCATTACATTTTTTCCCTGGGTCCTAATGAACATGAGATGTTGTGTGTGGCTTCTTAGAGGAGAGTTTCTTTTCTCCCCAGTCCTGTGGAATTCCTGCAAACCCCATTGGCCTTCAAAGCCAGATTCTCTGGGGGCTCCTCTTCCCATTGTCAGACTCCCAGGGTGGCGAGCCTGACGTGGGGCTCTGAACTTTCACTCCTGTGGGAGAACTTCTGTGGTATAATTATTTTCCAGTTTGTGGCTTGCCCACCTGGCTGTATGGGATTTGATTTTGTCATGACTGCACCCCTCCTACCATCTCATTGTGGCTTCTTCTTTGTCTTCGGATGTAGGATAACTTTTCTGGTAGGTTCCAGCATTTTTTTGTCGATGGTTATTCAGCAGTTAGTTATGATTTTGGTGTTTTCATAAGAAGTGAGCTCACGTCCTTCTATTTTGCCATCTTGTCTCCGCCTCCTCTTTTATTTTTTATTTTTATTTTTTTTTTGTGGTACGCGGGCCTCTCACTGTTGTGGCCTCTCCCGTTGTGGAGCACAGGCTCTGGACATACAGGCTCAGCAGCCATGGCTCACGGGCTCAGCCGCTCTGCGGCATGTGGGATCTTCCCAGACCAGGGCATGAACCCATGTCCCCTGCATTGGCAGGCGGACTCTCAACCACTGCACCACCAGGGAAGCCCTGTTTTTTATTTTTTAAATTTAGCTAAACGCCTGTGTGAATCCCATCAAATAATATGGTAGTCTCTGGCACTCTGTTCCAAGCAGATTGGAAGTTTTTAAGTATGCTCAGTGAGTTAGTTAATATATGAGAAGGGAACAGAGATTAGCTATGTGGGAACACAGTGAGAGACACTGGTAGGAGATGAGAGATACTGTGTGGCCAGAAGCATCTGTCAAGGCTTTGTGAGTAGGTGAAACTGGCTTTGGTTGTTTTAAAGCATAATGAGGAAATAAGTGATTCAACACCTTCCTTGTTAACAGTTTAATGATGTCTGGATAAATGAAAATAACACCTTTATTCATCCAATCATCAATTATTGACTTGAGTGCCTACTATGAGAAAGGCAGGCAGTATTCCAGATGCTAAGGAAAGACCAATGAAAGAGGCAGATGCCTCCCTACTCTCTTGGATTTTACTTCCCACAAGGAGTAGATGTACAATCAATGGATCAATCAGCAAACAATCAAAAAGAAAAAGAATCTCAAAACAGAATATTTAAGTATATTCTGTAATAGAAAGTGGCTGGATAAATACCTAAGATTTGGTATCAGGGAAGGTCTCTCATGTAGGTCTGGATGTGGAAGATAATTATAAGCTAATCTTGGAAAGACTTAGAGGAAAAGCATTCTAGGTAGAGGAAACAGGAAGTTCAAAAATCTGGAGGTGGGAACCTGAGGCTGGAGTCATCTAAGGTAAATCAAATCCCATCATTCCTTCTCTTCAAGCCCTCCAAAGGTTTTGCAGCTCCCCTAGAATAAAAGTGAGAATACTTAGTCTACACAAAGCTAAGAAGAATCCAAGGACCAAAGGCTCTATAAAGCTGGTCTCTTCTCCTACAACTTTCCTGCCTAGTTAACCACACTCCAGCCTCAGGTTCTCATATTAGACTGAAAATTCTTGAGGGCAGGGGTATGTGTCCTAGCATAGATTCTGGCATGATTCTGGATACTGCAAGTGAATCAGGGTCTAGGTGTAAAGGTGGATGGGGACAGTCTTGCTAGAATCTATCAGAGGCAGAGATGCTCCCTCTGGGTCAGGCAGAGACCCCCATCCCTGTCACATCATACAGTGACCATGAAAGGTGGGGACAACCCTGAGAAAGAAGAGAGCATCTCACTGTGGGCTTACAAGTGGAGGCAGCTAAAGCTGATTTAATCAGGCAGGGAGAAGAGGAGGTTCTGGACAGTTGCAAGGAAGAGGGTTTGTATCTTGACCATTTTCTAGAGGTGGGACTACATTTTCCTTAGAGAGAAATCTACTTTACAACAGTCTTGTTTTGAGAATAAGCCACAAGCAACACCCCTAAAGTTATAGGCTACAAGTTTCCCTACAGTCTTATTCTATCTTTCCTGTGTAGAGTGGAGAGTATCTCTAAAATACTTTAGCCAATGCATGCTATCGTGAATACTCCAAATTTCACAAATGGGAGCTCATTTCCAGTTTCATTATGCTAATTAACATGGCACTGCTTTCATCAGGCAACTCATTTCTAACAATCATTATGCTAATTGAAATATGGATAGTTTAAAATACTTGTACAACCCTCTGGCCTTTCTCATTAAATGAGAGCTGACCTCCTGTGGGGTGTGAAATTCTGATTAGGGTCACTGAGTGCCCCTGAAAAATAGTTTAACCCATCACACATACATTTAATATCATAATGTCTATTTATATCTATACTAAAGGTATTTTAAATTAAATTACAGGGGGAGTCAAGATGGAGGAGTAAGAGGACGTAAAGTTCAACTCTCCCCTCAAATGCATTAAGAATACATCTACAGGGCTTCCCTGGTGGCGCAGTGGTTAAGAGTCCACCTGCCGATGCAGGGGACACGGGTTCGTGCCCTGGTCCGGGAAGATCCCATATGCTGTGGAGCGGCTGGGCCCGTGAGCCATGACTGCTGAGCCTGCACGTCCGGAGCCTGTGCTCCACAACGGGAGAGGCCAAAACAGTGAGAGGCCCGTGTACCCAAAAAAAAAAAAAAAATACATCTACAAATGGAACAGTTCTCACAGAGCACCTCCTGAACACTAGCAGAGGACCTCAGACAACTAAGAGGACCAGAAAGATCCCCACATAACAGAGTAGGATCAAAGAAAGAAGAAGGGAAAAGGAAGAGGAGAAGTGGGACGGGGCCTGCACCCCTTGGGGAGAGCTGAAGGGGAGGAGAATTTCCCATGTCCAGGGAAGCCCCCTTAGTGGTGGGGAGATCAGCTGGGACAGAGGGGAGCTTTGGGGGCTTGAAAGAGAGTGCAGCAACTGGTCTGTGGCAGGCTGGACAGAGTGAAACCTACACAGATGGTCCATGCCACAGCCCTGCACACCCAAACCTGAGAGGTGTGCCCACTGGTGTATACAGGGGCAGGGTGCTAGAATGTTGGGTTTGGAGAGCAGACGTGCTGTTGGCTGTGAGAAGACAGTCTGAGGGGATGGGAGTGAGGAACTCCACAATGGAGAATGCTCGGAGAGCAAGCCCAGATCGCCATAGAAGTGAAGTGCCGTTGTTGAGTGATGTGCAAAGGGCAGGCCACCTATGCAGCCTCTCTCCCCATGCACCAGCCCCTGCCTCCCCAGGCACTGGGAAGGGCTCCCACTGGGGCAGGCTCTTATGCCCCTGGCTGCCGCCTACTCCACCCCCTCCTGCCAGGGTAGGCTTGTGTGCTCCGGGGCAGCTTCAGGAGCAGATGCCTGTGGGTGGCCGACATACATAGGTGGGGCTGAAACCATAGGTGAGCCCCAGGGGCCATGAGAGATGGGAGAAGAGCTGAAATCTCTCCTCACAGCTGCACAAACTGGATTTACACCCTGCAACTAGCTTTGTAAACTCAGAACCTGCAGAACATCTGATCCGACAATGAGTGCTCCCACAGCCAAGATGGGTCAAGCTTTAGCAGCTGTGGACTTTGTGGGCAGGTACATGTGGGGGTTGGGCAAGGCCAGAGTCTGAGATGCTTCCACAGTGCCTATAGCCTGTCCAGATCCATGATTACTACAATCTTGGGACCTGACTTCAGTGGCCCTGTGCTGGTGGCTTGGTGAAAACAATGCCTGAGAGACACCAGGGCCAACTGCTGGCATACCTATGGTTAAGGTGGGGCTGACAGCAGTGCCAATAACAGTGTAATCTGAGTGCTCCCACAACGGGTGAAAGGTGACAAAGCAGAGCACACTCACAGGTGAACAGTTCCAGAGGAGGAATACTCAGTGGCTTCTCTCTCAGTGGGAATGCTCCAATCCTGTCTACATCACACCACAGATCAGAAACACAGCTAAGAAACAGATCTGGGGGCCTCTATTCCAACAACTAGGGAGCAGACCCTGATCCAAACAGGGCAGTGACAACCACAGAGCAAAGGGGAGTCCCCACTAAATATGCAGGGCAGGCTCTGGTCACCACAACACCAGTCACACCTACTGTATCAAGGGGTTAACTACCAGCATACACTGAGAAAAGAGGTGGCAGACATCTCTAATAAAAACACCTCTTGCACCAAAAAATATTAAACCAATATAGGCTATGCAGGGACATTCCCACATAAAAATAGCCCTCCAAGACAGTCTGAGCGTCTGGTATCTGGAGGAAGAACCCCCAGAGCATTCAGCCTTGACACCCAGTGGGGCTTGAGTGCAGGAGTTCTGCAAGGCAGGGGGAAACAGAAACTCCACTCCTGGAAGGCATACAAGATCCCACATGCACTGGGGCCCAGTACAAAGCAGTACCTCCATAGGAACCTGGGATAGACCTACCTAGGGGTCTTGGAGGGTCTTCTGGGGAGGCCAGGTCAGCTGTAGCTCACTGTGGGAGCACAAGTAGCAGAGGTCCCAGGTAATACTGATCAGCGTGAGCTCTCTGGGAAGTCCCCATTACGCCACAAAGACCTGACTTCACCCAATAGCCTGCAGGCTCCAGTGCTGTAAATCCTCAGGCCAAACAACCAACAAGATAGGAACACAGCCCCACCCATCAGAAGACAGGCTGACTAAAGACATATTGAGCTCACAGCCACCTCAAAACACAGCCCTTGACACGGCTCTGCCCACCAGAGGGACAAGTGCCAGCTCTACCCACCTGAGGGCAGGCACCAGTCCCCTCCCACCAGGATGCCTACACAAGCCCCTGGACCAGCCTCACCCAACAGGGGGCAGACACCAGAAGCACGAGGAACTATGATCCTGCAGCCTGCGGGAAGGAGACCACATACATACACAAACAGACAAATGAGATGACAGAGAAATATGTTGCAAATGAAGGAACAAGAGAAGAACCCACAAGAACAACTAAATAAAGAGGAGATAAGCAATCTCCCTGAAAAAAGTATTCAGAGTAATGATAGTAAGTGATACAAACCCTCAGAAGAAGAATGGAGGTATAGACGAAGAAGATACAAAAAATTTTCAACAGAGATAGAAGATTTAAAGAACAAAGAAAAAACAAACAGAGATGAACAACATAATAACTGAAATGAAAAATATACTAGAAGGAATCAATAGCAGAATAACTGAGGCAGAAGAACAGATAAGTGAACTGGAAGACAGAGTGGTGGAAATCAATGCCACAGAACAGAATAAAGAAAAAAAAAAGGGGGACTTCCCTCATGGTGTAGTGGTTAAGAATCCGCCTGCCAATGCAGGGAACATGGGTTCGAGCCTTGGTCTGGGAAGATCCCACATGCCACAGAGCAACTAAGCCCGTACACCACAACTACTGAGCCTGTGCTCTACAGCCTGTGAGCCACAACTACTGAGCCTGAATGCCTAGAGCCCATGCTCTGGAACAAGAGAAGCCACCACAATAAGAAGCCCATGCACTGCAATGAACAGTAGCTCCTACTCTCCGCAACTAGACAAAGCCCACACAGAGCAAGGAAGACCCAATGCAGCAAAAAATAAATAAATAAATAAATAAATAAATAAATTTATTTAAAAGAAGAAAAAAGAATGAAAAGCAATGATGAAAGTCTCAGAGACCTCTGGGACAATGTTAAATGCACCAACATTCACAGAAGAAGAAAAAGGGAAAGGGCCTGAGAAAATATTTGAAGATATTATAGCCGAAAATTTCCCCAACACAGGAAAGGAAACAGTCACCCAAGTCCAGGAAATGTAGAATACAGGATCCTGATACAGGATAAATCCAAGGAGGAACACACCGAGACACACCATAATCAAAGTAACAAAAATTAAATACAAAGAAAAATTATTAAAAGCAACAAGGGAAAACAACAAATAACATAAAAGGGAATCCTCATAAGGCTATCAGCTGATTTTTCATCAGAAACTCTGCAGGCCAAAAGGGAGTGGCATTATATATTTACAATTATGAAAGGGAAGTACCTACAACCAAGAATATTCTACCCAGCAAGGCTGTTGTTCAGAATCAATGGAGAAATCCAAAGCATTACAGACAAGCAAAAGCTAAAAGAATTCAGCGACACCAAACCAGCCTTACAACAAATGCTAAAGGAACTTCTCTACGTGGGAGAAAAAAAAGAGGTCACAGCTAGAAACAAGAAAATCACAAATGGGAAAGCTCACTGGTAAAGGAAAACATAAAGTAATAGTAGGAAATCATCCACAAACAAATATGATATCAAAACCAGCAACTGTGAGAAGAGTATAAACGTAGGAAATGGCAATTGCATTTGAAATGAAAAGACCAGCAACTTAAAATAATCTTGTTTATATATAGACTCCTATATCAAAACCTCCTGGGAGCTGCAAACCAAAAAACTACAATAGATACAAACACACAAAAGAAAAAGTAACCCAAACACAACACTAGAGTCATCAAACCACAAGAGAACAAAAGAGAAAGGGAAGAAGACTGACAAAAACAGATCCAAAACTATTAGGAAAATGGCAATAGGACTATAAATACTGATAATTACCTTAAATGTAAATGGATTAAATGCTCCAAACAAAAGACACAGACTGGCTGAATGAATACAGAAACAAGACACATATATATGCTGTCTACAGGAGACCCACTTTGGACTAGGGACACATACAGACTGAAAGTGAGGGGATGGAAAAAGATATTCCATGCAAATGGAAATCAAAAGAAACCTGGAGTAGAAATACTCATATCAGAAAAAATAGACTTTAATACAAAGACTGTTACAAGAGACAAAGGACACTACATAATAATCAAGGGATCAATCCAAGAAGAAGATATAACAATTATAAATATATATGCACCCAACATAGGAGCACCTCATGTATAAGGCAAATGCTAACAGCCATAAAAGGGGAAGTCAACAGTAACACAATAATAGTGGGGGATTTTAACACCCCACTTACACCAATGGACACATCATCCAGACAGAAAATCAATAAGGAAACACAAGCCTTAAATGACACATTAGACCAGATGGATTAAATTGATATTTATAAAGCATTCCAACCAAAAGAAGCAGAATACACTTTCTTCTCAACTCCACATAGGACATTCTCCAGGATAGATCACATCTTGGGCCACAGATCAAACCTCAGTAAATTTAAGAAAATTGAAATCATATCAGGCATCTTTTCCACCCACAATACTATGAGATTATAAATAAATTACAGTCAAAACTGTAAAAACCACAAACATGTAGAGGCTAAACAATGTGCTACTAAACAACCAATGGATCACTGAAGACATCAAAGAGACAATCAAAAAATACCTAGAGACAAATGACAATGAAAACATGATGATCCAAAAACTATGGGACAGAGCAAAAGCAGTTCTAAGAGGGATGTTTATAGCAATACAATCTTACCTCAAGAAACAAGAAATATCTCAAATAAACAACGTAACCTTACACCTAAAGCAACTAGGGTAAAAGAACAGTGAAACCCAAAGTTAGTAGAAGGAAAGAAATCATAAGGATCAGAGCAGAAATAAATGAAACAGAGATGAAGAAAACAATAGAAAAGATCAATGAAACTTAAAGCTAGTTCTTTGAAAAGATAAACAAAGTTGAAAACCTTTTGCCAGACTCATTAAGAAAAAATAGAAGAGGGCTCAAATCAATAATATTAGAAATGAAAAGGGAGAAATTAAAGTGGACACCACAGAAATACAAAGGATCATAAGAGACAACTATGAGCAACTATATGCCAATAAAATGAACGACCTAGAAGAAATGGACAAATTCTTAGAAAGGTAAAATCTCCCAAGATAGAATCAGGAAGAAATTGAAAATATGAATAGGTCAATTACAAGTACTGAAATTGAAACTGTGATTAAAAATCTTCCACAAAAGCCCAGGACCAGACAGCTTCACAGGTGAATTCTATTAAACATATATAGAAGACCTAATGCTTATCCTTCTGAAACTATTCCAAAAAATTACAGAGGAAGGAACACTCTCGAGTTCATTCTACAAGGCCACCATCACCCTGATACCAAAACCAAACAATGATATCACAAAAAAAGAAAATTACAGGCCAATATCACTGATGAACATAGACGCAAAAAATCCTCAACAAAATACTAGCAAACCTAATCTAACAACACATTAAAAGGTCATACACCATGATCAAGTGGGATTTATCTCAGGGACGCAAGGATTCTTCAGTATATGCAAATCAATCAATGTGATACAGCACATTAACAAACTGGAGAGTAAAAACCATACGGTCATCTCAATAGATGCAGGAAAACTTCTGACAAAATTCAACACACATTTATGATAACACTCCAGAAAGGGGGGCTAGAGGGAACATACATCATCATAATAAAGGCCATACATGACAAACCTACAGCTAACATCATACTCAGAGGAAATGCTTTCAGCTTTTCACCCTAAGATCAGGAACAAGACAAGAATGTCCACTCTTGCCACTTTTTTTCAACATAGTTTTGCAAGTTCTAGCCACAGTAATCATAGAAGAAAAAGAAATAAAAGGAATCCAAATTAGAAAAGAAGTAGTAAAACTATCACTGTTTGCAGATGACATGATCCAATACATAGAAAATCCCAATGATGTTAACAGGAAACTTCTAGCGCTCATCAATGGATTCGGTAAAGTTGCAGGCTACAAAATTAATACACAGAAATCTGTTGCATTCCTATACATTAACAATAAAAGATCAGAAAGAGAAATTAAGGAAACAATTCCATTTACCATCACACCCTAAAGAATAAAATACCTAGGAATAAACTTAATTAAGGAGGCAAAAGACCTGTACTCAATAAACTATAAGATGCTGATGAAAGAAATCAAAGATGACACAAACAGATGGAAAGATATACCATGTTCTTGGACTGGATGAATCAATATTGTCAAAATAACTATACTACCCAAGGCAATCTACAGATTCAGTGAAATCCTTATCAAACTACAAATGGCATTTTTACAGAAGTAGAACAAAAAAATCTTAAAATTTGTATGAGACACAAAAGACTCTGAATAGCCAAAGCAATCTTGAGAAAGAAAAATGGAGCTGGAGGAATCAGTCTCCCTGGCTTCAGACTATGCTATCAATACAAAGCTACAAGTCATCAAAACAGTATGGTACTGGCACAAAAAGAGAAATATAGAAACCCAGGCAGCTATGGTCAATCTATAACAAAGGAGGCAAGACTATACAATGGAGTAAAGACAGTCTCTTCAGTAACTGGTGCTGGGGAAACTGGACAGCTACATGTAAAAGAATAAAATAGAACATTCTTTAACACCATATACAAAAATAAATTCAAAATTGATTAAAGAGCCAAATATAAGACTGTATACTATAAAACTCTTAGAGGAAAACATAGGAAGAACACTCTCTGACATAAATTGCAGCAATATCTTTTTTGATCTGTCTCCTAGAGTAATGGAAATAAAAACAAATATAAGCAAATGGGACCCAATTAAACTCAAAAGCTTTTGCACAGCAAAGGAAACCATAAACAAAATGAGAAGACAATCCACACAATGGGAGAAAATATTTGCAAATGATGCAACTGACAAAGGATTTATCTACAAAATATATAAACAGCTCATGCAACTCAATAAAAAAAAAACCCAATCAAAAAATGTGCAGAAGACCTAAATATACGTTTCTTCAAAGAAGAAAAGATGCTCAACATCACTAATTATTAGAGAAATGCAAATCAAAACTACAATGAGGGCCTCCCTGGTGGCGCAGTGGTTGAGAGTCCGCCTGCCGATGCAGGGGATACGGGTTCGTGCCCCGGTCTGGGAGGATCCCATATGCCGCGGAGCGGCTGGGCCCGTGAGCCATGGCCGCTGGGCCTGCGCATCCGGAGCCTGTGCTCTGCAACGGGAGAGGCCACAGCAGTGAGAGGCCCGCGTACAGCAAAAAAAAAAAAAAAAAAAAAAACTACAATGAGATATCACCTCACACCAGTCAGAATGGCCATCATCAAAAGTCTACTAACAATAAATGCTGGAGAGGGTGTGGAGAAAAAGGGAAGCCTCCTACACTGTTGGTGGGAATGTAAATTGCTAAAGCCACTATGGAAAGCAATATGGTGGTTCCTTAAAAAGCTAATAGTGGTACCATATGATCCAGCAGTCCCAGTTCTGAGCATCTATCTGGAGAAAATGATGGTTCGAAATGATACATGCACCCCAGTGTTCACTGCAGCACTATTTCCAATAGCCAAGACATGGAAGCAACTTAAATGTCTATAAACAGATGAATGATTAAAGGAGATGATGTACATATATACAACAGAATATTACTCAGCCATTAAAGAGAATGAAATAATACCAGTTGCAGCAACATGGATAGACCTGGAGATTATCATACTAAGTGAAGTAAGACAGAGAAAGACAAATATCATATGATACGGCTTACATGTGGAATCTAAAAAAATGACACAAATGAAGTTATTTACAAAACAGAACCAGACTCACAGACTTAGAAAACAAACCTATGGTTACCAAAGGGGAAAAGTGGGGGGGCAGGGCTAAATTGGGGGTTTGGGATTGACATATACACACTATTATATTCAAAATAGGTAACAAACAAGGACCTACTGTATAGCACAGGGAACTCTGCTCAATATTCTGTAATAACCTAAATGGAAAAGAATTTGAAGAAAGAAGAGATACATGTATGTGTATAAGTGAATCACTTTGCTGTACACCTGAAACTGACACAACATTTTTAATCAACTACACTCCAATATAAAATAAAAATAGAAAAACTTACAAATAAAAGCCAAAACTGCCTTAGTCACTAAGGATGATTCCTGAAAGTTACTGTGTAATAGTAATCATGATAGTAGTAGTGGTGGTGATGATACTGATGACAGTGATAATAGTACCTTGTATCTGCAAGGTTCAGTCATGTCCTGGCATATTTAAGTTGGAGGACTGACGGTAGAAGTTAAAGTACACACTGAAGACGCCATCACCATCATTGATCTTTCAACAACAAACAAATCTCTAAATGTGTATGGAGATGAAAGAAAACTGATGATCAAGAAATGGAACAGCACTCTGCAAACAGGAGGAGTCTTTTGGGAATTTTCTATTCACCAGGGCTTTGACTGTTACCTATACAGTAAAATAGTTAGCAGGACAAGACATCTGTATATAGACTGAACTTTTGTTAATTCCTTTGGTTTCAATCAAAACCTTTCAAATTTTAATCTCCATAATTAACACAAAGCTAACTGAACTTTGCTCTCTAAGTAATTTAAGGATTTTTCAGTAGTAATTCTGACTCCCTGATTTTTGCTTTGCCACTTAATTCCTGAATAAGACTGTACTCCCTGTTGTTTTATATTTAACAATACTCTTTTTCATAAACTGTTTTACTGGGTGAGTTTGAAGCACCCTTGCCAAGGAGTGTTACTGTCTTCATTTAAGAATGAAGTCACTGAGACCAAAATGCAGGCACACTATCCAGTTTCAAGTGTGAATATTGGAGTTTTTCAAAAAATATGTGTGGTAGAATTTTTTTTGGTAACAATGTCTATGATGCCCCTCTCTGTATCCAAGCCTTTTGGTAGTGAATTCCTACATTAACTCTGGGCTTGGTCACATGACTTGCCTTTGACCTATGGGACAACAGCAAATGAGTCATAAACAAAATTGAAAAAATGCTGGTCATTTGGGCATCCTCTCTTGCTGTTCTCTGAATTCTGAGACTGCCATGGGAATAAACCTGCTAGAGGGTCAGCAATACATGGCTCATTGGTGTCCATCACTCAACCATCAGACAACTAACAGCCAGAAGCAGAACTGTGAAGATGCCCAGAAGCTATGCCCAGATGCTCAAGCAAGTCCAGTCAATATCAGAAGAACCATTCACCTGAGGTCAGCCCAAATTCTAACCCACAGAATAATGAACTAAATATATGTTTGTCACTGAGTTAGGAATGGTCTGTACTGCAGCAAAAGATAGCAGACGCCACATAAGAGAGTAATGCCCAGATGGCTGACCTGGAGGGAAAGAGTTTAGTATGGCTTGAACTTACTTAGACTGTTGGTAAGAATATGCAGATGCATGCTCGTTGGATGTGTCCACTGCTATCTGCTGCTGCTGACCACTTGTGTCCTGGGATGAAGGTGCCACTGTCTGGGGAGAGGTATCAGCAACAACACCCTACGGAGGCAATAAGAACACAAAAGTCTTATTGGCTTTAGCAAAAGGGCTTCTTGCAGATGGACTGTAGGGCATACCCATCTTCCATATGGCTTGAGTAGAGCTGCACTCAGCTATATAAAGCCACAGTAAGAACCCGAAGAAAAAACACAGATCACATTTGGATAAGGGCTGAGGAATTTACCTCAATGTGTCACCAAGAAATCTTGCCATCAGAAGACCCTGTAGCAGTCAAATGATGAGGAAAGCATTTTGCCCATAGTTAGAACTTTTAAATCATGGTTGCATACAGCCACACTAAATAATGATTCCTTAATCAAAAAATTCATGCAGAATTCGTATAAAAATGTGTATATTTGAGCATTTTCCTGGGAGTAAAGTAGTCTACCCTGTCTCTATGATCTGGCAAAACAATGGACTTTGACCTTCATAAAAATCTACATCCAAGTTTGGAATTCTTTTAAAGGACACTGTTAAGCAGGGTCTCCCTTAAGCAATTTGATTTGTTTTATTTATTTATTTTCATTTTCTTTGACATGAACTGGAATTCATTTAGAAGTTTCAGAAAAAGAAAGAAAGAAACAATCATCCTTAATTTTGATTTGCTTCTCCCCTTATCATTTGAATGGCTTTGGCCAACAAGAATGGATTTCTTGAGTTGGTCATCATTCAGAATGTGTTTGGTTCTGAGAGAGGTTTGATAGTAGTCCTAAGGAGGGAATCTATCTGAATACATTCTCCTGGTTTTACTTATATTATAGCCTTGGGCTTCTGCAGGGATATAGGTTTTTGGTCAACTCCCTATCCCTAACAAAAGCTCCCTGAAATTGTTCCTCAGAATCTGAAAATTCTCCCTGTATGAATTCAATCTTTTTTTCCTAATATACTATTTGGTATTATGCATTTTGATGAACCTCCCACCCACACTGATTTGTGTGGATACTGGTGAATTTTCCATGAGTGTTTTTACATAGAAAATGAATCAGTGCTTTCCTTTATAAGCACAAATTCAAGGTAATATATCAGGGTATACTTATATAATTCTTAGTGAAATATTTCTTTTTAAATCCCAGATTTAACTATAATTAGACTGTTCCCAATAAGCAACACTGTCAAATGTGTCTCCTTATTTTATAGTCCTCAAATAGCTCAGATTCTGTAGATAAGCACACACATTTGGTCCAGAGATAGAGAAATGCAGATATGTGGCAGAGATTTATGCTTAAAGTCACCTACAATGTCTAGATTCATAATTTTCTTATGGCCTAGATGGGTTTTGATAGCTAAATATAGCAAAGAGCATACATTTTAATCACATATTCTTGAAATTCTGAAAAGCCAATTAAAACCTCTTTAATACTGAAACATTCCTTGGAGACCATAGGTCTGGAACACATAAAAGATTTAAAAATTGGACCTCCTTGGTTTCCTAAGTGACAGGACACTGTCCTCTTAAATGTCTGTGCTTCCCAAACCTTGGTACGAGCAAATATTTGTCACACACTAAAAACAAGCAAACAAACATTTCAAAAGATCTAATTTGGCCTGTAAAGATATCACCCAATCTCTGTGGTTCCAGAGGTTGGAAGAGTCAGGGTGGTCTCCCACAATTGGTACCATATTGGTACCATGTGGTACCAACATGAGTTGGTTGGCCAACTCATGGAGTAGCAATGGCGTGAACTCCAGAGGAGTCCCAACTGATGGAAGAAATGCACTGTGACCATAATGGCAAATGCGCATCAGGAGAAAGGGAAGGGGGGGCAAGAAACAATAATGGTTAGAACCAGAGAGAAGTATACACCTCTAAGTGTCTTGCCACCATCCACATAGCCCTATGCCCCGCTCCTTTCCTATGTATCTTGCTGGCTCTGTCCAGTAAAATAATGTGTAGAGGAAATGGATTCAGCCCAATGGAAACAGAGAAGGAAGGGACGAAGCTTCCAGTAAGGAAAATGTGACTTTATCTTTCACAGTATCCATAGCAATATGAGTGGTACAAGTTTTTCTCTCTTGTCTGTAGGATGCCACAGTCCTGTCAAGGTTCATTGGCGAGAGCAGCGGTTCTTCATCTTTGGTACACATTAGAATCACCTAGCATCTCTTAAAAATCCTGGTGTCCAGTCCACACCCTAGACCCCATCAGACTCTCTGGCAATAGGACCTAGGCATCACTATTTTTTAAAGTATTAATTTAAAAAATAATTTTGATATGCAGAAAAGTTTGACAACCAGTTCTCTAATCCAGTCCCTCTCAACTTTTAATGTGCACCTTGATCCTTAAGGGATCTTGTTAAAATGCAAACTCTGATTCAGTAGATCCAGGTGGGGTCTGAAAATCTGCATTGCTAACAGGCTCTCAGGTGATACTGATAATGCTGGTCTAGGGACCACTACTGGAGAAACAAGGCATCAGAGAACTAGCTCATTCAAATAGCTGCACATGTTTGCCTTCCTCTTTCTGAGTGTTTGTGGCTAACATTTGATGAGGTAGTTATTTGATCTCTGATCTTTTCTCTAAACATAAAAATAGCACTCCTCTCAGACCTGGATACCAAATTTTGCTTATGTCATATGCAAAGCAAAACATAGGTATGTTCAAGTAAAGTACATACTTTCACAGAGTGAGTTTGCAACTTCAAATTTTCAGGCAGCACAAAAATCACAAATAAGGATTTGGGGGGTTATGGTGGACCCCAGTGCATGTGGCTGAGATTTATCTGCCCTAACCTTGTTCTGTAAGAAGAGACAGACTTACTTCAATGGAAACAGCTGTCGGAGGCACAGGCGTGTACTGGGGAATGTAGGTCCCTTGCATAGGAGCGGCGGCAGTCATATACTAGAGGGAATCAAAGAAAAATGCAGGTGAACTTGGGCGTGCAACCAGTGAGAAAAGTGATATCACATAAGACTGTCTTCCATGTGTGGCCCCCCACCAATGCATGATGAAACGTAAACTTTATTTTGACCAAAAATAATGCAGTTCCTACCAGCACAGAATAGTCATCGCTTACTGATTCAGTACCAACAGCAGCCCACCTCCCCGATGTCAGTAAAAGTTCATTCACCCCATCCCCTCACTTTGTCCTTTTGAATATTCTACATCAGCTCCCGAAAATTTCACTTTCACGTCTAAAACACAAATGCCTGGAGGGCAGGGATGACGTCTGTTTTTTTCTCCATTTTATTGCTAGCACATAGTAGGCTCTCAACAGATTATTTGTTGAATGAATGAATCATTATATTGTGAATAATAATTTCTTTTCTAACTAAAGTAAAAGAGAGGAATAATGTAAGAAATACTTATCGAGCAACAATCAGAAGAGGTAAATGTTATCATTTTTGTCATTTGATCACTTTTTTATATATAAAGGAAATAGAGTGTTCCAGATAATGTTGAAGTTGCTTTTCTTCCTTCCCCCGATTCCATGTTCATTTCACTGTATTTCCTTTTCCACTCCTTTAGTTCTCCAAATTTTCTTCATCCAGATGAACAACACAACAGTCCAATCATTCTTCACTACATTGTAGTAGTCAGTAAAATATGTATTGTGGATAACATGTATTTTGGCAACGAAAAACGGAAGCCCCAGAAAAATTATATGCCCACTACCATAAGCAAAAAGCATGACCCATATTCCTATTTCTAATACACATACCCCCTGAAAAGTCAAAGTTCTACTCTTTGAGAATGGAATCTTCTATGAAATCAACTGTATTTCTGAGTTTCTAAACTTTAACATCACAAAATTTCAGAACCAGAGCCATCTAATGAAAACAAGGTTTCTCAATACACAAAGCTTTAGAGGAACACTTTTTATGGAAAACTACAAGCCATGGGCTTTATTCTTTATTCTTCTAAATTCGCTGAGTTCATGTATTAAGGCCATGCATAAATATGCAAAACCTAAATTACAAAGTTGTGCATTGATCGGTACTTTCAGTATCCAAGAGGCATGATAATTCTGAATCGAGGGAAATATCTGAATGGAGATTGATTCATCAGATGTTGTTGTTGTTGTTTACTATTCATAGAGAAATATAGCAATAGAGCAACTCTGGGATAAGTGCTTCTCCATCCTAAACTAAGCACTGTCTTACTACATCTATTTGCTAAAAACAGAGACAGCCTTAGTGAAACAACACTAAATCAAACAAACCAAACTGCTGCCTGTAATCCATGTGTTACTGCTGATAACAACTGTGTGCAATTCCTATGTGTACAAAAACAGCCTTGTAATGTGTACCAAGGGCAGTTGTTTGCAAGGATTGGGGATATTACTAACTTAGCTTCATAGTTGAAAATTAGCAGAGGTTTCTGTGCCCCATCCTCTGTGTTCCCAGAGTGTTCATCACTCTTCTATTAAAATTGTCCAGACTCTCATCTCTCTAAAGGCATGGACCAAGTGTTACATGTCTCTGCATCTTCCAACACTCCACACAATGCCTGGTACCTAGTAAATAATTATTCAATGGCTGAATAAAAGGACACAAGAAGAAAGCCTTCCATTTCCAATTACAAATCTTGTATGCCTCTTAGCTGTCAATAATTCTGAGTTCTCTATAGATATCAATTTCCCCACCCCTATAAAGTGTTTGTATAACCTTTAAACAAATACTTTAGCCCCCTCTGCTCATCATTATCCTGTGTCCTTAAGCAGACAATGATTATTCAGGTATCCAACTGCTATCAATTTTTCAAATAAGTACAGAACTCTGGAGTCACATTTCAGCAAATATTATTTCATATCTAGTAGCCATGGCAGGTGTCTGCTTTGCCAACAAAATTGCTCTAGAAAGTATGTTGGAGATAACAGTTTCTTGGCCATTTCAGACAGGTGGTTTGCTTATGTCATATAGGTTTTAAACATCCCTTAATTTAGTATTCCCTACAATGTATTTTTTTTAGAATGTTAGCTCAACTGAGAAAAAAAGCTTTCTGTGTTCCAGAGCAATGCTGCACAATGTATCCTCTTTGCTATAGAGATAGAATTTTAAAACTCTGAGAAATCAGGTTTTACAGAAGCCTATTTAAAGGAGATTTTAAATCAGTGTTTCTAAAACTGTTTTTGGTAGCACCTACTGATTTTGCTTAAAACTAGTACTCTCAAGAATATACTTTGAAAAACGTTTCTTTAACTGAATATCAAAAATCCTAGTAGATCTGTAGCAAGTGGGAATGTGTTTTCACCAACAGAGTTAATGCTCTTGTGGCTCACGTTCTCCCCTTTGGTCATGGTTTTTCAAGATGTATAATACACCAGTAAAAGGATGCTCCCTCACTGATCTGAGTATTTTCTATTCCTGAGTTAGTAATTCCAAACTTTGCAGTTGTCATCAGTGAGTGTGCGTGTCCTCAACATAAGACAATGTCACTGGACATGGCTCGACCCACCTCTGCTCCACGGTCTGCATTGCTAAGGAGACCTTTCTGTGAACTAGATTTAGGGACGTGGGCTGGGGCCACATGTAGCACCATTCACGACTTCTCATGAGAATCCACCTCAGTTTTAGACCTCCCTTGTCAAACTAGAGTTCTCAAGCAGTGTAGTTAATGAAAAGCATTTTGTGTCATTCTTAGCTAAGCTTCTTGAAATGACTCTGAGTTATTCAAAACCCATCTGTGTTCTGTTCAGTAAAATCAGTAAATCTTCATACGTTCTATGGCATTCAATGAAGTTGTGAAAGTGGCCCAAAATGAACTGCTTATAGCATAAATTCAGAGTTATCTCTTCAGAACAATGCTGTGAGTTAGGCAGGATGGCTCACCCATTTTACAGACTGAGAAACTGAGATATACTGGAATAACTCCAGTTCTGTTGACACAAGATTCAGCCCACTTTTCAGTCTACTTCAGTACTTTTGAAATAAAATAACTAAGGTCCTAAGAGCTTTTATGATCATTACCATGCAAAATAATATCAACTTAAAAAAAAATAAGACTTTAATAATTGGAGTTCCAATTAAGAAATATTGATAATAATGCCTTGGTTTTAACATTTTATTGTCATTTCATTTCCATAGATTTTTAAATTTTCACTATATACACAGAATACCTCATTTTCATCTAGAAAGGCTACCCCTTGTGCGTTATTATTTTATAATTTAATTTTTTGCTACTCTTCAGAACTAATAGAGATTTTATAGTATAAATGAGATCAGCTCAGTTCAATGTGTTGTTTATGTATATTTTTTAATTTAAAAAAAACACCCTTCTGGCTGCTCTTTTTTTTTTTTTTTGGTGTCACAGAAAATCTAATAGAGCTGGAGAATGTTGTTTTAAAACTAGGGATAGGCTTATTTTAAACAAGTCAGTGCTATGGAGTTTTATACCCCGTAAGGCTATTATCTCTTGATAAACGTTTACAATGAAACTTTTCTGTGGTAGACATATATTTTCTAGGGTAAAGCTTCAAGAAGTGACAGCCTTGTAAAATAAGGCACAAGAACTTACAGGAAATGGCTACAGCTATGTGTAAGATCAACTCTCAGCTTTAGGTAATTGGTGACAAATAACTCTGAACTTTCTCTAAGCATACAGTATGATTTCCTTAAGAGCAAAGATAAACTACAGTCAGACTTAATAATGCAGGCTGTACAAACATGGTTTAGATCTCAGTGCCTAAGATTGCTATCTTTTCATCCAGCTAATAAATGACAAAAACCTAAAGAAGGACCTGTGATATAAAAAAAAACTGCCCTTTGAGTTGATAAATTTCTGTGAATTACTTATTAAAACCAAAACAAGAATGGATTTCTATCCTTTAAACTAATTTATTTTACTGGTTTTTCTCAAAAGCTAGAAAATGTCTTCCATAATTCTTTCATGAGTACACATTATTTTGCATTTTGGGGGGATATAATGGCTGATGGGACCCATATTACAATGAGATGATGTAGATAAAATGGATAAATCCATATAATATTTCCCCGTTGGTGGCAGCTTAAAGTTTTGACATTCATGGATAAGTTTTCTGTTTTGGTAAACAGTTCAATGATTTTTACATATTCTGAAAGCAATGGATTTTCACATAGAAGTATGTAGGAGATGCAAATAGCCATTTTCAAACCCACAGAATAAATTCCAGACTCCATCACTTCTTCCAAGAAGTCTAGACACTGCATCACCAAGACAGTTACATGAAGAGAGGAAAAAAAATGGTGAAGTTGGAGAGGAATTGTGTTTTTGTCTATTTAATTTAGAACAAACTGTTTCTGTTACTGTGGACTCATTGTTTATTTCTGAAGAAACAGAAAGTGAAAACTCCAAATTTTTAGTTCCTGATTTACTTTCTCTTCCCCCACCAAAGCAAAACAAATAAAAAACGTTTTATATATTTCCCTTGAGCAAACTTTTATTTATCTGTAGAGCAAAGGAGTGGCAAGGAAATCCCCATATTTCAATTTTTGGAATTTCATAAAATAAAATAATTGATCAAACTTGTTCATTTGGAGTTATTGTTATACTACGTAGGTTTTAAATTGGTGCGTCTAGTCCTTGCTATAACATTCAAAAATCGGCTTAACAAATTTCAGCAAGAGTAGTTGTCCAGGTCCTATCAAACCCAGAAAGTCACTGAGAAGGATATAGGAAAGGAAGTTGAGCAGAGAAAGCAGAAATTGTGCTGGACGATGCTAACAGCATGCAGTGTGAATTACTATGAGTTCCATCTAATACAAAGTTGCCTTTCATAAAGGAAGCTTGTGGGTATAGGGAACAACCTGAATTATGATTCATCAGTATCTGGTGAGTGGCTCAGGAGGAGGCCACGGAGTTACCTTAGGTAGAGGTATTCTGGGGTTTTGAGGATTATATTTCTTGGATTTGCAAAATTCTGTCATCTCAGAGCTAGGGAGAGGTTGGTGTAGTTGGGGTGGCAAATTAGTATCATTTCACATGTTTACATTGGCTAAGTAGTAACAGCTGCCTGGAGTATAATTCTAAGAATGCCTTCTAAGTCTCCATGTCACTCAGTGGATGAGAGACCATCCATAGAGAAGAATAGAGCTGAAGAGGGTCTCCTTGAAAGGAAAGAGTGCCCCCACTAGGGCACTAGGGCTGAACTTCTACTTGGACCTCTACTGCTCAGTTCTTCCTATATTCTTCCACTTCTGCCAATGAAATGTTGGAGAGTAAGTGGATACCCCCATCATAGTAATAGTGTAGGCTTTCATAATGTTTTATGTTAGTGTTAATTTATAGCCTATTTACTTTTTAAGGTACTAATGCAGAAATAACAAAGTAGACATCTATGAGTGATGAAATAATTGTCCCTAAAGTGTAGGTAGATGTGAATATAGATAGCAGCATAGACTTCACCTACTAGAAGTAAAAGCACCTGAAAAGGGAAGAAGACCGGTTAGTAGGCTTGATAGAAAGGGGAGCCCAGAATTTTTAGGAGTATGTAGCCTATGTTATCCTATACAGTTCACCAGAATAGTGCTAAACATAGCCCAGAGAGGTGTGCATTAAACTATTAAACAAAAAATACAGACTGTCGTCATTGTATTCTGGGGTGAGGCCTATTTGTTGCTGCCATACAGCAAAGAGAGGAACAAAGAAGAATCTTGGAGGTTTTTCTTAGATTGGAAATCTACAAAACCTCACCCACTGCAATATAGGGAGAAGTTATCATTCCCACGGGATCACAGTCTATGGAGGCCTTCAACTGTGCAGAAAAAGCAATTTTCACGAATGTATGGGAAAAAACCAAAGCCCATTAAGTTTGAGCATGTGCACAGATCACGTGGTAGCAATAAAAATAAAAGATAATACTATGGAAATTTAGCTGATTAAGAAACTATGTCAGGGCTTTCCTGGTGGTGCAGTGGTTAAGAATCTGCCTGCCAATGCAAAGGACACAGGTTCGTACTCTGGCCCAGGAAGATCCCACATGCCGCGGAGCAGCTAAGCCCGTGCGCCACAACTACTGAGCCTGAGCTCTAGAGCCCGCAAGCCACAACTACTGAGCCCACGTGCCACAACTACTGAAGCCTACACGCCTAGAGCCCGTGCTCCGCAGCAAGAGAAGTCACGACAATGAGAAGCCCGCGCACTGCAACAAAGAGTAGCCCCCGCTCACCGCAACTAGAGAAAGCCCGCACACAGCAATGAAGACCCAACGCAGCCAATAAATAAACAATTAAAAAAAAAGAAACTATGTCTTAAAATTTGAACTTGAAACAACTCCATATAGATATCATGAATTCCTTCCTCCCTTCTCCTCAATTTTTCTGTGATGGGTAACATGAAATATAGAGAAAGATAAGAGAGATTCCATGAACCACAAAGACCACTCAGGAGATAAAGAAAAGTAAGTCAAATAAAACTAGGAACTAGAATGGAGGCAACTATGAAAGCATATTCACAGTGGAGTAGCATGAATGAAAGACTCCTTGGGCTTAGTAGAGAGGGGAGGTAAGTAGAAAAGATTGTAAAAGAATATTATGAGTAAAATTATGTCAATACATTTGACAACTTAGATAAAATACATAAATTTGCTGAACAGCAAAACTTAGTAAAATAGATGCAAAAAGAAATAAAAAATCTGCATAGGGCTTCCCTGGTGGCACAGTGGTTGAGAGTCCGCCTGCCAATGCAGGGGACACGGGATCATGCCCCGGTCCGGGAAGATCCCACATGCTGCGGAGGGGCTGGGCCCGTGAGCCATGGCCGTTGAGCATGCGCGTCCGAAGCCTGTGCTCCGCAAAGGGAGAGGCCACAACAGTGAGAGGCCCGTGTACCGCAAAAAAAAAAAAAAAAAAAAATCTGCATAGTCTACATTTACTAAAAAAAAGTAAATTCAGAATCCAAAACCTTCCCAAAATAAAATTATCAGCTTCAACTGGCTTCTCTGGTGAATTTTTCAAACCTTTAAGGAGTAAATAATAGCAACCTTGTATAAATTCTTCCAGAGAGTACTAAAGAAGGAACACTTCTCAACTCATTTTATGAAGTAGCATATTCTTTATATCAAAATTTGAAAGGGACATTACGAGAAGAAAAAACTACAAAAACTACAGCCCAATGTTTCTCATGAATATTTATAAAAACTTCCTAAATAAAATTTATCAACTCAGTGAGATATATATATATAATATATATAATGTTCAAGTGATTTATTTCAGGATTGCAAGGTAGGTTTAACATTTGAAAGTCAATCAACATAATTCACCATATTGACAGAATAAAGAAAATTATATGATCATTGTAATGACTTAAAATATCTTTTATAAAATCTAATGTCTGCATATGAGGAAATGTCTTGGCACACTAGGAGTAGATGGAAACTAGGAATAGAAGTCTGTAAACAAAAATTTACAGCTAACCTCACAGTTAATGGTGACACACTGAATGCTTTCTATTTGAATTTTGGAATAAGATAAAGATGTTCAGTATCATCTCTTCTAACATTGTTTAGAGATTCTAGGCAGTGCATTAAGACAAGAAAAAGAAATGGAAGGCATAAAGAGAAAAGATCACCAGAAGTGAGAAATTAAGGAAACTGAGAGGTGATGGTGCTCTATTGTAAAATTCCAATAATTAGCAACATTCAGTAAAATTGTATTGAGCCCCTAGTATGTGCCAAATACTAAGTAAGAATAAACTATAGTCTTAAAGCATGAGTTAGACAATAGGACGTGATAGAGCCCAGAAAACACAGATTTCATTACCAACCCACTGGATGTCCTGGATAGTTCCTTTCTCCTTTATCATCTGACATATATAAAGCTATTTAATTTGATATATTATTCATTATTGCCAATTTTACATTTACCACGGTATCCAGGAACAGATTAAGTTGGTTTACTGTATTATTACTTTCTTGTTAGTCTTCCTTTGTTGTATTTAAATTTCCTGTTTATACCATCCTTTTTGTTTCTTAACATTCTCTATTATTTTTGCTTATTATTATGGTTTATTAATTGAAAAAAATTAAGAGTCTCTGTAAAGTAAGGACCTCTTCAAATGAGAGAGGCTGTTGAGGTCAAATCAACATTTACTTAAATCTGCCTCTAAATCTGCAAGTTTCGAGAAGAAAAAAATCACTTTAACAAATGACCTGACTGACCTATTACCTGGATAGCGCTTTCAGAAACTTAAATGAACACACAGGCCAACAACTAACACCCTCAGCCTCTCAAGGTTCGCTTGGTCTTTCCTCTAGGAAATGGAGTTTGCTTCTCTGTTCTGGAAATGAAAGAATGGAGGGATTTTGTCAAGAAGATAGACAAGTCCTCAATGTGCCTCAAAGCTTTGTTGTTTTCTACTTAAGTCTGTGACTAAAGCTCAACCATCTCAGACCCACTCTTCATAAATTCTAGCCATTCCAGTGAACTAGAGTAGACAATGAAAGTCAACAAGAGGAAATGTTGAGGGTGCCCTTTAAATTGTCCTTTAAAACAAAGTTCAGTCTCTACAAGAGTCAACACACAAATATTTTTTGTGTGCGTTTGGTTTTGAGTCAAGAGACTTTCAGGTGTGGAACCTGACCTACTCGACTAGATAGAATATTCACATTAGAGATTGATCTAAGATGGGTGGGGAACAAGTGAAGGTAAGAAGGAAGTGGGGAGAAGCAGGGAAGATGGGGTAATGTTCTAAATAAGGAGGAAAAATATATAAAGCAACAAGTTGAAAACTGCAAAAGTAGAGCATAAAGCTATTTGAGAAAAGTAATTCTAGGAACTGTACATATTTAGGGGGAAAAAAACCAGATTGGAACAATATTACCCTATCCATGTGAGCATATATAACTTTGGCAACACAAAAGCATAATAGAGGAGATTCTGCTGAGCTACAGATATTACCATTCTTGCCTCCAAGGATGTGTTCAAAGTAAAGAGTTAAGGGCAAGGGATAGGAGGACTAGCAGGAAAGAGACCTTCTGGTACCAGAGTCCAGATTCCACTTTTTGCCACAAAAATTGAAGAAAAACTTGTTTGATAACAGCTGTCAAACAATGGATAGACACATCATCTTGGGGTAAATTTCAACCCACTCCCATTGAGGTCTTAAGAATCATCATGAACTGCACCATCTCACTTATGTTCAGCTTTACCCCAATCCACCTGCTCGCAGTTTACTTGAGTTGTTTAGCATGATGGTTAAGAAAAATCTCAATTTGTAGCTATAAATCTCTTAGTGCGTTGTAAAATGGAGTCAAATATTCATACTCGAAAGCTTTTTTTTTTTGAGAAATATTAGTCAAATAATGCATACAAGGCTCTTAGCATAGAGCTGGGTATATACTAACAACCTAATAGATAGGAACAGTCATTACTATTGGATTGATTGATTGATTGATTGACTGATTGTGGTACGCGGGCCTCTCACTGTTGTGGCCTCTCCTGTTGTGGAGCACAGGCTCTGGATGCGCAGGCTCAGCGGCCATGGCTCATGGGCCCAGCCTCTCTGCGGCACGTGGGATCTTCCTGGACCGGGGCACGAACCCACGTCCCCTGCATCGGCAGGCGGACTCTCAACCACTGCGCCACCAGGGAAGCCCCTGGTTTTATTTTTATTGATATTATTATTATGACAAGATGGAAATGTCATTATCTTAATAGTTTGGCAGGATCAGAAATCAGCTTAGGCAGGAAATGTTCATTTCTTTCTCTTGGAAATTACATTGATAAGACACTTGGTATCAACAGAGGCTCCTAAGGATTGGGTGACAGACACTTTAACGTACATGAAGAGAGAGTTATAAATGGAGGGAACTTGTGTTTCTGAGAAAGAGGGAGAGGGAGGAAGCCTGGAGGAGCTAGAGGAAAGTGGGAGGAGAGAGGTGGCCAGGAGCACGTGGAGGGGAAGGGCTGGCGGAATCCCATGGTTGGGCAGGGGGGCGCTGAAGGGCATTTTAAGCACAGGGATGAATCTTTATATTCAGTCTGAAATTGCTTACATGTCCATTACAGAATATGACTCAAGCCTTCCCTAATGTTATTCTGAGTAGGATTTTTGTGGGAAAACTGGAAAAAGGGTGAATTTCACATCTGAATCAGTGTGGAGTAGACAGAGCAGACACAGGTGACTATAGGGTCTCAAAAATGTAAATACATAATTCAGAAAGCCTTGGACTTCTAAAGGGCATGGAATTGGGGGTTCCAGACAATCTTATCTGGTTTCATAGTATTTCAGGATCCAGTGACATCTGGGTTACATTCTTAAACAGAGAAAACAGACTTGGATACAGTTGACTCTAAAAGACTGAAAAGTTGCCCCAAATCTTAGTATTTTCTATCTACTGGAGAAATAAATAAAGGGTTGGATCACTGAGAGAAGCATCTAAGAAGCAGTTCCAAAAAGAAATAAAAGCAATGGTTATTAAAAAATATAAACAGGAAGACCAGAAGTGCACTTTTTAGGGTGGTGGTATAGAAGAAGTTAGGTAGTAAAAATCAAAAAGAAAGAAAAATCAGTATGGATACAGACTATTCTTAATTTCATTTCCGTATTTTCCTTGGCCTGGTCCTACCATCTGACCTTGATTTCTAGATCCCAGGAGACGTTAGCTTCTGTTTAGGGCCTGGGAACACTCCTTCACAAACTCACAGGCTACTATGGACACTGTTTTCCTAGAATGTTAACTATAGGTTTTTCTAGAGTTTAGGTCCTGTTTTTCTTTCTCATGACCAAGGCACTGTGTTTCCCACATATCATTAAAAAATATTTATGAAAGCCAACTATGTTTAAGATGTTATGAGTCTTATTTCTCCAAAGAAGACATACAGATTAGGCACATGAAAAGATGCTCAACATTGCTAATTGTTAGAGAAATGAACATCAAAACTACAGTGAGGTACCACCTCACACCAGTCAGAATGGCCATAATTAAAAAGTGTGCAAATAAGAAATGCTGGAGAGGGTGTGGAGAAAAGGGAACCCTCCTACACTGTTGGTGGGAATGTAAGTTGGTGCAGCCACTGTGGAAAACAGTGAGGAGGTTCCTCAGAAAACTAAAAATAGAATTACCATATGATCCAATAATCCCACTCCTGGGCATATATCTGCACAAAACTATAATTCAAAAAGATACATGCACACATGTTCGTAGCAGCACTATTTACAATAGCCAAGACATGGAAACAACCTAACGTCCATCAACAGAAGAACGGATAAAGAAGATGTGGTATGTATATACAATGGAAAGAAGGAAATAATGTCATTTGCAGCAACATGGATGCAACCAGAGATTAGCATACAAAGTGAAGTAAGTCAGAAAGAGAAAGACAAATACCATATGATATCACTTATATGTGGAAACTAAAATATGACACAAGTGAACCTATCTATCAAACAGAAACAGACACACAGACACAGAGAACAGACTTGTGGTTGTCAAGGGTGGGGGTGGGGGGCGTTGGGGGAGGAATGGAGTGGGAGGTTGGGGTTAGCAGAGTCCTACTGTATGGCATAGAGAACTATCAATATGTTCAATATCCTATGATAAACCGTAATGGGAAAGAATATTAAGAAAAAAGGAATGGGGCTTCCCTGGTAGCGCAGTGGTTGGGAGTCCGCCTGCCCATGCAGGGGTATGCAGGTTTGGGCTCTGGTCCGGGGGCATCCCGCATGCCGCGGAGTGGCTGGGCCCGTGAGGCACAACTGCTGAGCCTGCATACTGCGACTGCTGAGTCCACACACCTGGAGCCCGTACTCCAGGGCAGGACAGGCCACTGCGATGAGAAGCCCGTGCACCACAACCGAGTGTGGCCCCCGCTCACCGCAACTAGAGGGGGCCTGTGCGCAGCAGCAAAGACCCAACACAGCCAAAAATAAATAAATAAATAAATACATTTATTTAAAAAAAATAGGGAATGTAAAAAAAAGGTGTTATGAGTCTTATAGTGGCAGATATAAACCAATCTCCTCCTTGATGAATTTCAGGCACTCTTATAGAAAATAAAAATACATGGGTTTTAATTTACTAACAAATATCCTTAATTCTTATCTAAAGAATATTTATAAAACAAGAAAAGAAACTTAAAAAGAGGGATCAATGACTAAACCGTGACCCTAGATCAAAAGTGAAAAATCAAAGTCTATAGTAAGTGTAGATTCTAGACAGCAGGGCAGGAAGAATGATAAGAGGGCAGGTGCAGTGACCAGTTATTTTCAACCACTCAACATCCATTTTCCCTTCCCAATGTAACCTGTATTTCCTTTGGGAATTCTTATGCTCCCCCGCTTCCCCAATCATATAATTAGAATGTGACTGACTCCACAGTTAGTATACCCTGATCCCCTGTCCAGAAATGGATGAAAATAACCCTCGCAGAACCAATGAAACTAGAGAAGATGTTTATTAGAAATTCTGGGAGAGGAAAATATTCTTTTGTGTGTGTAGAAACTTCTAGAAATTACCTTTTCTCTTCCTTTGGCATGTAAGTGTGAGCATGTAAGGGCATCATTGCTACCTTGACAATGACGGGGAGGAACGGGTAGGCTGGGTTCATCAGATGTGAGGCTGTGAAGATGATACACAGCTTAGTAGAAAGAAAACAGGTTTTAGAGATATCATTTAAGCCAGTTCTCTCTATGGCTTTTCAGGTACATGAATCAATACATTTATTTTTAAATTAAATCTTTTTGAGCTGAGTATTTAATTATTCCTTGTGGTTGAGGAGGTCATATGAATTTGAAAGGGGAAATTAGGCAAATGAGAAAATGAGTTTAAAAAATACACAACATAGGGCTTCCCTGGTGGCGCAGTGGTTGAGAGTCCGCCTGCCGATGCAGGGGACACGGGTTCGTGCCCCAGTCCGGGAGGATCCCACGTGCCGTGGAGCAGCTAGACCCGTAAGCCATGGCCGCTGAGCCTGCGTGTCCGGAGCCTGTGCTCCGCAACGGGAGAGGCCACAACAGTGAGAGGCCCACGTACCGCAAACAAACAAACAAACAAACAAACAAACACACAACATCATCAGCTCTGATAGAACTGCCCAGAACAGTAGGTCAGGGGTAGCACAGGCCTCTGTTACCTTGCCTACTAGGCATTTGATCCTCTTATTCTGTCAATAAAACTCAACTGCTTACAGAGCCTTCTCTGACATTTGAGAGTTGGCTCTCCCTTTCAAATGTTTATCCGAATCCAGTTTGCCTAATTACTTTAAATATTTTTCATTACTATTTACAGCATCTCAAGAACTTTTCCTAATTAGGAGACACTAATTAGCAGAATTTTTTGAGATTTCTGAGGAAACTCATATGGAGAATGCCCACCATCATTCTGCAACGGCCCTGCAACTAAAATGGAAACAATCTACCACAGTGCCTAAAATTCCACCCTGGGATTAAATGTTAACTCAGTCAGAAACTGGTATTTTACCATATAACCGGCCCTCAAGAAGGAGCTGGGAGAATCCTGAGAAAGAGACTGAGGCTAGTTTTGATGAAGGGAAGAAGAAACTATAGGATTAGAGTTGATGGGACAGGCCCCAGGGGTATAAAGTTCTGAGGTTTTTAGAAAAGCCTAGGAGAAGAGAATATCAAATAGAGTGTGGGGATCTGGAATAGTCCCAAACTATCGCTTTATTTGTATTGACCCTGAATGGGCCACCAAGTACTAGCTAGATCTCAGGTATCCTGGCATATTTCTGCTATCCTATCACTCCATTTTCTTACCTGATTGGATTTCCCAAACTTTTCCAGTGTTTACTACATGTGGGATCTCTCCAGGTACCATTCATCGAACTTGTTTGTTCTGTGGATTTTGGGGAGATTAACTTTCCTAAACTAAATCTTGTTTATTGCCTGTGACCCAAGTATCCTGTTTCTATCAGACACCTTGTGTAAATTCTGAACTTGTATGCTAACCTCAGTAAGTTACTTTAAATACAAATACCTCATGAGGGTAAAACAAATCTGGATATCTGTAGGTTTTTAGTGAGCATTGCAAGAAAAGACTTTGCCCTGGATTTCTTTTATTCAGTATCTTCCAAATAATATTCCATGGAAGGCTCTTCCAAGGAATTTTTTATAGCTGTTCCACAGTCTTGTTTACTCCGAGTCAAAAAATTTGAAAAATGATGGAATAAACCAAGCTAAGCAGGTATTTTCATTTTTCTTGCAGATGAGGTTTCCTTTCTCTCTTTTTCCTCCTTCCTTCTTTATATCCACTGTTTTTTCCCCTGCAGTACTTCTCCATCTTTAGTTTGCAATATTTATTGTGAATCTACAAGCATCTCTAAGAAGACAAATGCAGTTTGTTATACTTCCCAAAAGTCCTGGACCTCAGCACTGTTAATATTTAAGTACAGTAACATCTCATGAGGTGGAGGCACAGTCTCTAGGACCCTGGTTCTCAGCTTTGGCTTTACATTGGAATCACCTGAGCCATTTGAAGAAAATACTGATGCCTGGGGCCCACCTACAGAGAACCTGATTTAATTGGCTTGGAGTGTGGCCTGGGCATTAATATTTAATGCTCACCTGGTAATTCCAATATGCTACAAAATTTAAATCTGCTACCCTAGGGGCTGTTTGGAAAATTATGCTTAAATATGTTCCCCAAGGAAATCTATAATTCACATAAATGATCAAAAGATTAATTAAGTATAAATGATAGATTTATGTTGCATACTCTAAACTTTTATCATTCTACCTTGGAGGATCTTGCATTAAGAAAAGGAAAATAAAACAGCAAAAAAATATATCCCCAAAGGAACTGAAAACAATTGTGAAAGGCACGGGAGGTAAGTAAGTATATGCCCAATAAAATTTCTTCCCAATTCTACCCAGGATTCTGCAGGCACTGGCAAAGGGTTGGGGGCAGGGTGAAGAGGAGGAGAGAAAAGTACAACTGTCCTCATTAGCCATAAGTCACAGTGAGTCTGTAGACAACCAAGGTCAACTTGGGTGTGAAATTAGGGGCTCAGTTGAAAGCTTTGTTTCTAGTTTTATGTATTTTAGAAATACAAACAGTGAATAATCAGGATTAGATGCTGCCAGTTATAAAAAGAACTTTAATATCCAAGTATGGAGTAATCCTCTTAGCTGTATTTCATACCAGTGGAAAATAAAAAAGACCAATTTAGTTACTGTCCTAATTACTAGAGGCTCAAAGGAATGTGCTGGGGAAGAAGATGCTTGTTGACAATATATGAGTCCTTCCCTGGACTCATGGGCTGCCATGAGTTCTTTAAAAGGATCAAGACTCTTATTATAATATATATGTCCTTGGTCCTTTTAAAAATGGAGTGAAAACTCTTGACATTAGTAAGACCTCCCTGAAGTATGAAGTATGAGTATGAATATAATAGAAAGGGGAAAAGAAGACCATAAGCACTTCACACCCAGGAATTACTGCTCTTATGTTTGTAAACAATGTTGGTTCCCTCCCCTCCACATTAAGAGAGAGGATTGAGCTCCCATTCTGGTTTGGGGTCTTAATAATCCTAAAAGTATCCCCTGGGAAATAACCGTGCCCTAGTGAATACATACACTACATCCATGTGCCAGTTTACACGGCTTCTTTGTCCCGGGAGTTCCTAAATATATCATTACGGGCCATGAGCCCTGATAGTTTTGAGTGTAGTGCGTAAATTCAATTAGGGATTCATCTCTTTCTCCCCAAGGACCCACTCTACTCAGATTCCAACCTAAGTCCAGTTCTGTTGGTCTTTTTTTTTTTTTTTTTTTTTTTTTGTGGTATGCGGGCCTTTCACTGTTGTGGCCTCTCCCGTTGTGGAGCACAGGCTCCGGAAGCACAAGCTCAGCTGCCATGGCTCACGGGCCCAGCCGCTCCGCAGCATGTGGAATCTTCCCGGACCGGGGCACGAACCCACGTCCCCTGCATCGGCAGGCAGACTCTCAACCACTGCGCCACCAGGGAAGCCCCTGTTGGTCTTTAAAAACACATCATGCAGAAGGAAGGAAATCATACAAGACAACAACAATATATGACAGAATTCTGGAAGGAAGGAAAAAGTTGGAATGATAGAGGATAATAAGCATTTCTACTTTTATTCTGTCATAAATTTAATCCTCCATTGTCTTAAGTGGTTTTTCCTTCCCCCATTCACATGCATGCCTGTGATTGGCTGCTTGGCTGGCAATTGTGGTTCTCAAACTTGACTGTGCCTCAGAACCACCTGGAGGGCTGTTAAAGACGATAGTGCTGGGTCCATGGCCAGTTTTGGATTCAGTATGTCTGGTGTGGGGCCTGGGAATTGTATTTCTAAGGTTCTCTTGTCTTCTCATTCTGTCCCTGGGAGTGGATTGTGGTGCAGAAGAGATGATGAAGGTCACCCACTGCCCTTCCCCAGGCTTCAATGCATCGGTTGTATCACATGCTTCAATACTCATCTTCGTAACACATAACCTAGCGATTGTAGTAAAAGGCCCGTGAGGCTGATGTCCTTTGCTTTGGCTCAGTGGTTGCATTCCACTCTTCATGAGATTCCTAAGGAAAGGTATTTTAGGAACTGGGCTGTATACACACATGTGCACTTTAGCATCGTGTGGAATTAGCCCTTCAAATAAACTTGAAGTCTAAGTGGCTTGGGTGATAAGTACGAATGCCAGAGGTGTAAGCTTTAAAGCAAGCAGACACCTTATAAAGTATCAGCAAAGGGCAAAATAATTCAATTGAGTTTAGGGGATTAAAAAAACCTCAAGTTTGGCCTGAACTAGCTGAGTTCAAGGCCATCAATCAAACAATTTTCTAAAGGAATGAAAATAACAGGGGGGGTTTACTACATGACTGCTAAAAGAATGATAATAATTAAAAAAAAAACAGAATGGCTACATATTTTATATTTATATCCAGTTTTATAATGAAAAAAAAATCAAGGGGAAAACATCTCTTTGAGAGTAAGAAATTCAAGAAGCTAAAATCCACAGACAGAAACAAACAGAAAGGTTTTCAAAAGACGAATTGATTTTTTTTCCTTTATGAAACTGTTAATCTGCAAGAATTTTCAATGTCATTTAGAAAACAGTTAAATTCCTTATGGACTGTCAGGACAAATTGGGACAAAACAAAATGAGAAGGAGAAAGGGGAAGGGAGCACTAACTTTCCTGCTAGATGAAAGGGTGCCTTGTTTGATCTTGGTTGAAAATCCTACTTAAGGGAAAACAGCCTTATGTCCACCGGCTGGCTGCCTTTTTTCAGTAAGCTCTCAATATAATAGTGCGTCACTAATGGATTGGGTATGGCGCTTTTCCATTTCATTAATGAAAAAAAGCTAAAGGCCATTACTTGTCCTGATTACCATTCACAATGATGGTGGGGCATTTGGATGCATGTCTTCCAGAGAATCTGCAAAAGGCATGACACACGCCACTGAAGAATTGATTTAAGAAATGAGGCAAAAATGCTACATCACTGAGACCAGTATGTTTGCAGTGGTGTCCATATGAGAGACCTGGACAATGAAAAGGGTATAAAAGTACTTTCAGAAGGTGACTGGGGAATCCATTATAATGATGTTGGTAAGATAAATAAATGTGACGACTATCTAGGGAAAACAACTAACAAAAATGAAACCTTCCAGATAAGTGGCAGTGATAAAGGGTAGTTATAGTTCTAACAGACACATTGTAGATTTCCACCAATATTTTAAATTATTTCATATAAAGATCCTCTCAGTAATTCTGCTTTCTCCAAATCCTTTCACTTTTTCTCTTACCTTCTTGTTCATGAGATTTTTCTATCCCATTCAGAAAGCCCTCTACACTTACTCATTCAAATTTCCAAACTTCTTGGGAATTCAGAATCTGTTTTCCTCTTGCTATTTTCATCTTTTGAAGTTAAGGTTAGGATTATACACAATGTGTTTCTTGCCATTCAGCATTCTTACAAGTAGGTATTATTTATTCAATAAACAAATATTTGTTAAACACCTACCCTGATACTACTGGGTCATAGAGAAATAAGGTAAATAGAAGTAGTCCCTGATCTAAAGGAGTTTACAGTCTTGACTCTGGAGAGAAAGAAAGGTAATTTAGCAGAAAATGATGATTTAGTGCATTAAATTTTATGATGGAGATATTCTCAGGGATCTGAGGGAATAAAAAAAATGGGCAACTCTAGGACAAGATGGAAGGATGAGGGAGACTTCTAAGGAGAAGGAAACATCGAGACAAGCCCTGCAAAACCAGCTACAGATCCCTGCTGAGAAAGCATCAAGTTGAAGCATGGAGGAAACAGCATTCTAGCCAGAGGGACTGCTCATGGCTACCATACTCTCACTTATATGAAGACCCTGGCAGCTTGGCCCATCCTGGGAGCTGAGAGGAGTGCCCTCTGCCTGGAGCACAGGAGGAGTAAGATGTGAGTCTGCAGCAGCAAGCGCCAGGCTCAGGAAGGGCTGTGTACATGGGCTAAGGACTGAGGCTGATGTTTGGAAGGCTGTGGAAGGATGGGAGGCAGGTCATGTGCGTGGTAGAAAGATGGCTCTGGTGGCTATAGAGAGAATGGATTAGGGTGGGTGAAGACTTGGATCTGCAAAACCCATCAGATGGATGCTGCGCTAAGCCTGCAATGGATGACCGTTAATTACAGTGACTTTCTGGGGGAGAATGTCCAAACTTTTAGACCTTTTAGAGAAAATGCAGGCATCTGACGAGCTTAGTATTGTCTCCGCATTTTGTCTTCCACATTGATTTGGAGTGAGAGCCAATGCTGAATTCTTTAATTGAGGGTGAGTCTTTATTTAAGGCCTGTTTTAGACTCACAGACATAGAGAACAGACTTGTGGTTGCCAAGGGGAAAGGGGAGTGGGGAAGGAAGGATTGGAAGTTTGGGGTTAGCAGATGCAAACTAATGTATAGAGAATGGATAAACAACAAGGTCCTACTGTATAGCACAGGGAACTATATTCAATACCCTGTGATAAACCATAATGGAAAAGAATATAAAGAATGTATATCTATGTATAACTGAATCACTTTGCTGTACAGCAGAGATTAATACAACATTGTAAATCAACTAGACTTCAAGGAAAAAATACTGTTTTATTTTCATCAAAAATTTGAGCTTTAGTGCCACCAGAAATAATAGGAATAGCACAGTCCTTGACCTCCAAACCTCCATGGACCTACAATCTAAAAATGGGGTAGAGAGTGGTGAGGAATGTACCAGTATCTATACAACAGGAGCCCACAGAGGGCTTTGAGAGTTTTCCAAATAAAGTGAGATCACATCTGGCTGTGCAAATCAGAAAGAGATTGGTGGAAGAGATACTCCATTACTGATAGGTAGGATTTGACCAACAGAAACTGTAGGTGTGACGGGGAAGAAATTCCAGCAAGAGCTGGAAAGTCAGCAAGAGCAAGGCAAGAAAGAAAGTTCTCACAGCCAAACACATACTACAAATAATTATGACCAGTGAAAGAATAGAGTTATGGAGGTAGACAGTAGGAGTAACAGTTGGTTAAAGTAGCTTGAGGATTATACGGCGGCAGACTCAAACACAGGCTGATGAGTCTTTAATTTTTGCGGTCTTTGTGTTGTGGCTTTTGACTGGGAAAATAATATATTAGGAGTCTCCCTTCACAGAATTTAAGTATAGCTCACCTTGCTTCCCAAAAGGATTTTAGGCAGCTTCCAAACTTGTATAAAGTGTTGTAGTACCAATAAGTGAGAAAAATGAGACAAATGGAAAGAAAGTACAGCGAGGCTAATAAAATAAATGCCATTAAAATTTATCAGAGGGAAAAAAAATGGTTCTGAAGAACATAGGGGCAGGACAGGGATAAAGACGCAGATGTAGAGAATGGACTTGAGGACACGGGGAGGGGGAAGGGTAAGCTGGGATGAAGGGAGAGAGTGGCATGGACATACATACACTACCAAATGTAAAATAGATAGCTAGTGGGAAGCAGCCGCATAGCACAGGGAGATCAGCTCAGTGCTTTGTGTCCACCTAGAGGGGTGGGATAGGGAGGGTGGGAAGGTTTCGCAAGATGGGGGAGATATGGGGATATATGTATATGTATAGCTGATTCACTTTGTTATAAAGCAGAAACTAACACACCATTGTAAAGCAATTATACTCCAATAAAGATGTTAAAAAATTATCAGAGTTATTTAGCAATAAATTACATGATTCCCTGTGTTCATTAGGTAAGAAAATAAACCAGATGCATGGAAAAATAATTCCCAATATGGAGGCAAGAGAGATATTTCTCCCATAAGTCTGAAAGGAGCAGATACTATGTAATCTTAATGAACAACAGCTTTAAAGTAAGAAAGCAAGTTTCCAAGGGCTATTTATCATACATTCCTTCAAATGTAAGTGAGTGGCATTATGCCAATGCATACTTAAGGAAAAGCTATTTTTCAGGGGGTCAGTGGGACACAGTCATCCAAGTAAGACGGCTTTCACAGGTTAATCCAGGGATATAATTTAGATGAACCAAAGAGAATGGATATACTGCACATTATCCAAATGCTCCTCCCAAAATTTTATTTTCTCTTAGCCAAGGTTCTGAAAGGTAGGAATAGCAGTGACTTTGGAATTGTTATACTTCTTGACAAGGACTTGGAATGTAGCTTTCTTTGCTGCTGGTTACACATGGACTCCTATGTTTGTTTTTTTTTTTTTTTTTTTTTTTGCGGTATGCGGGCCTCTCACTGTTGTGGCCTCTCCCGTTGCGGAGCACAGGCTCCGGATGCGCAGGCCCAGCGGCCATGGCTCACGGGCCCAGCCGCTCCGCGGCATATGGGATCCTCCCAGACCGGGGCACGAACCCGTATCCCCTGCATCGGCAGGCGGACTCTCAACCACTGCGCCACCAGGGAGGCCCTGGACTCCTATGTTTTAACCATCAGCCACATTTGGCATTGGATGGATAGTGTCAAATTAAGGAAGCTAAAAAGAATTTAAGGGAACCTACTCCATATGAAATAAACCCCCTCTATTTGGGAGGATAAATTCTTCTCAGAAAAATTTTAGGTCTGTATACACACAGAGACATCATCACACTGTGGGTCTACAGTACGACATCTTCATAGAACAATCTACATAAGCCATCCACAGCTTTGAGTAGTGAAGTAGTTCTGGTATATCCTGGGCAGGCAAGTTTGAGTCTTGCTATTAAAAAAATGACTTCAGATTCAGAGATCTAATCCGTACCCTCTTTCTGGCAATAATCATATGGTAGGGACAGTTACCTACTAAGGTACTCCCAATTGTTATATTAAGACCATATCCTTGCAAATAAAGTTTAAACAATGTTAATCTCAAATTTTATTCATGTATTTGGGGGAAGGCTAAATAAGAAAGAGAAGGGCCAGGTGTTGACACTAGGAAAACACTGCAATAATAAAATTAAAAGGTAACAAGGGTACAACCTGGATGGAGGTAAGGGAATGGAATGGGTAGGACAGAGTAGAAGTATATTGTAGAAGTAGAATTTACAAGAAAAAGGAAGCTTGCGTGTGGGGTAGACTGAGCCAAAACATCTCGGAGGTTCTGAGCACAACTGCCTGGAATAAAAGTCACCTGTCAATGAATAAGAGATTTTCTATCCTTTCTACTCCAAGCTCAGTTGCATATTAAATCATATAGCTCTCACCCAGAAAGAAGAGCTATACTCCAAACCACTGTCAAAGACCGTAATAATCCTAAACTCATAGCTACACTTTCCTTGCAAGATCTTGGCTTAGAGAAATAATATTTATAGAGGTTTGCTCAAACCCTAGGGAGGTCTGAAAAGAAACTGGATCGGGAGGAAAGATTATGAGACAAATTGTGAATATGAAGTTTGAACTTCCATGGGGCTATCCAAGGGTGGGGACACCTACAAGGTGGCTGGAAACACAGGTGTGGAACTTAAAACAGAGGCAGGATGAGCAATATAGATAAGGAGGTCATCTCTATGACAGCTAGAGCTGAGGAAGTAGATGGCTTCACTGAGGGAGAAAACAGAGAAAAGTAAAGTTCTCTGAGACCAGCACCCTGAGAAACATGAAAACAAGATAGAAAGGATCTACGCTTTTTTTAAAAGCAGAGTCAAGTCACCAGTGGATAAGTATATAATGAAGAAGACGCATGTGGGTTAGAGAATAGTCAATGCTGTAAACCAAAAGAAAAAAAAAAGAAATCAAGAATATAGGAGGAAGGGTTAACATTGACAAAGAGAGGGCCATGACCTGACAAACTATAGGAGGATAGGAAGAGAGGAGGAATGAAGAAGCAGACATTTGAAGTAAAGAGAACACCTTTGTGGGAGATCAGATCAACTATGGTTTCCATCTTCTCATCAAGGAAGAGGGAGCCATTTTATGAGAATAAAAAGCAGGGCTTGTGTTTGGCAGTTGAGAAGAGCAAAAAGTTTTAAACAGCCAAAGGAGCATAAATGTAAGTGAGGGTCTAGCTAGGCTTATAAAGAATCAATTTGTAGAGGACATAGAAGCTTCCTTACTGGGTGGTTGTGACTACTGTATGTATCAAATGGACCCACTTGAAGCCCTCAGCTCAGTGCCCTGAACATAGCATGTTCTGTGAGTACATATATTCACCTTTGCATTCACAATACCTTCCATATACACTCAATGTATGTGATTAATAAATCACATTTGACCTATCCCACATCTGTGTTTACATTTGATCAAGGCCACTCAATGTTCAGTTATATTTTTGTCAGGCAACATGATAATTGCTCTTTAGATAAAGAAATAATTTATGGAAATCTTCCAAATTATCTTTAATTAGCTGGTAGCTATTAGCCAGGTCATAGTATTCGCAATTAAACTATTTTAAGATTATCAACAATTATCAGACAAGAACACACCATGAGTAGGGTAGATAAAAGACAGAGGAAAGGACATTTTGCAAACCTAAAAACAATGAAACACCTCCCTTTTCAGTCTAACGTGACTGCTGCATCTTTACCAATGAAGCTCTGCTTCGTTCCTCTCACCTACTAGATGACGCTTAAGAAGACGCCCAATCTTTCAAGCCCCCCACCACTTCCTTTTTTTTTTTGTGGTATGCGGGCCTCTCACTGTTGTGGCCTCTCCCATTGCGGAGCACAGGCTCCAGACGTGCAGGCTCTGTGGCCATGGCTCACGGGCCCAGCCGCTCCGTGGCATGTGGGATCTTCCCGGACCGGGGCATGAACCCGCGTCCCCTGCATTGGCAGGTGGACTCTCAACCACTGCGCCACCAGGAAAGCCCCCCACCACTTCCTGATAGCACCCAAATGCAGAAAAGACCATCACTTAAGCTTTTACCAAAGTCACACTGCATGCTCAAATCCTAAATAAGACCCTCCAAATTTCCTCTTCTTAGATGTTCCATTGTTCACCTGATGTAACTTCTCCCTCGTTTCTGCAGGCTAGTAAACCTAACTTTGCTTGACTATAGTTGGTTCTTGGTCTTTTTTGGCTACTAGGTTTTACCCTTCCAAAACAAGCATCTCAAAAATCTCAATAACTATTCTTTTAGTTAACTCTGCATATTTAATTTGCTAAAGTAACTGCTCAGTTATGAATGCAATTTCTATTCTCTGAATCTGGAGTCCTATGCTTTCCCAGATTTGATCCTCTTGGGCAGACGGCTGGACTCAGAGCAGGCACATAAAGTAATTAAATTTATGTCTTATAGGGACCCACAGTCCATTACTCTGAATCCAACATAGTTTTGCTGCCAACAGAAATATGCCCATTGCATGTAAATTAAAGAGCATCATTGGTTTAAAGTCTTTTCACCTTTTTGTTTTCCATTTTTAAGGAAACTTGATTGGAAGTGATTCTAGTTTTTATATGTCGTATTCGGGCCAGGTAGCTGATGGCCTTTCAATCAATATTTTATCAAAGCTAAATCACAGTGATTACACCAGAGTGCATGGTTCAGACAAGTGGGGAAAAAAAAAGACTGGCCGGATAAGAAATAATATACTGTTTGTAATGTAGTCTGCATTATCAAAATGAATAAAAGTTAGTGGTAGAAAAGAGAGAAGAATAAGCAATATCTTGGGTGGCAAATGGACTTTGAAATGATATAATTTTGGTAGGAATAAATATTTTGTGATCTACAGCTTGGGAAAATAAATTACCTCCAATATTAGGAGATTTCATGTATACACACACACACATATGAATACACACAAATAATTATATATACATATAGATATAAAACTTGTGGAAGTTAGACTTAATATCATATGTAATTAAAGTATATTATATATGATCCCAATTTCAAATGTATGACATCAATCCCATTAAACACAAGAGACTGGAAGTCTCACTTTTAAAAAACTGGGAAGGGGACTTCCCTGGTGGCACAGTGGTTAATAATCCGCCTTCCAATGCAGGGGACACGGGTTCGAGCCCTGGTCCGGGAAGATCCCACATGCCGCGGAGCAGCTAACCCTGTGCGCCACAACTACTGAGCCTGTGCTCTAAAGCCCACGAGCCACAACTACTGAGGCCGCGTGCCGCAATTACTGAAGCCCGTGCGCCTAGAGCCCATGCTCTGCAACAAGAGAAGCCACCACAATGAGAAATGAGAAGCCTGTGCACCGAAACGAAGAGTAGCCCCCGCTCACCACAACTAGAGAAAGTCCTGTGTGCAGCAATAAAGACCTGATGCAGCCAAATAAATAAATAAATAAATTTATTTATTTAAAAACCCCCCCAAAACTGGGAAGATTTTAGGTTATTCCAAGTGCTATATGCAAGGAACAGAATATATATCACTTCAAATTTGATTTCAATATGAAAAATGTTAAAGGCGGCAGTCACTTGGTTGTGGAGATGCACCTTCTGATAGATGGATAATTAATTCACATAAAAATAATTGTGTCTTAAAAATAAACTCAAAATGTATTAAAGACCTAAATGTAAGGCCAGACACCACCAAACTCTTAGAGGAAAACATAGGCAGAACACTCTATGACATAAATCACACCAAGATCCTTTTTGACCAACCTCCTAGAGAAATGGAAATAAAAACAAAATAAACAAATGGGACCTAATGAAACTTAAAAGCTTTTGCATAGCAAAGGAAACCATACACAAGACTAAAAGACAACCCTCAGAATGGGAGAAAATATTTGCAAATGAAGCAACTGACAAAGGATTAATCTCCAAAATTTACAAGCAGCTCATGCAGCTCAATATCAAGAAAACAAACAACCCAATCCAAAAATGGGCAGAAGACCTAAATAGACATTTCTCCAAAGGAGATATACAGATTGCCTACAGACACATGAAAGAATGCTCAACATCATTAATCATTAGAGAAATGCAAATCAAAACTACAATGAGGTATCACCTCACACCAGTCAGAATGGCCATCATCAAAAAATCTACAAACAGGGGCCTCCCTGGTGGCGCAGTGGTTGAGAGTCCGCCTGCCGATGCAGGGGATACGGGTTCGTGCCCCGGTCTGGGAGGATCCCATATGCCGCGGAGCGGCTGGGCCCGTGAGCCATGGCCGCTGGGCCTGCGCATCCGGAGCCTGTGCTCCGCAACGGGAGAGGCCACAACAGTGAGAGGCCCGCATACTGCAAAAAGAAAAAAAAAAAAAAAAAAAATCTACAAACAGTAAATGCTGGAGAGGGTGTGGAGAAAAGGGAACCCTTCTGCACTGTTGGTGGGAATGTAAATTGATACAACCACTATGGAGAATAGTATGGAGGTTCCTCAAAAAACTAAAAATAGAGCTACCATATGATCCAGCAATCCCACTACTGGGCATATACCCTGAGAAAACCATAATTCAAAAAAAGTCATGTACCAAAATGTTCATTGCAGCTCTATTTACAATAGCCAGGACATGGAAGCAACCTAAGTGTCCATCAACAAATGAATGGATAAAGAAGATGTGGCACATATATACAATGGAATATTACTCAGCCATAAAAAGAAACGAAATTGAGTTATTTGTAGTGAGGTGGATGGACCTAGAGTCTGTCATACAGAGTGAAGTAAGTCAGAAAGAGAAAAACAAATACCATATGCTAACCCATATATATGGAATCTAAAAAAAAAAGGGGGTCATGAAGAACCTAGGGGCAAGACAGGAATAAAGACTCAGTCCTACTAGAGAATGGACTTGAGCATATGGGGAGGGGGAAGGGTAGGCTGGGACAAAGTGAGAGAGTGGCGTGGACATATATACACTACCAAATGTAAAATAGATAGCTAGTGGGAAGCAGCCGCATAGTACAGGGAGATCAGCTCGGTGCTTTGTGACCACCTAGAAGGGTGGGATAGGGAGGGTGGGAGGGAGGGAGACACAAGAGGGAAGAGATATGGAGACATATGTATATGTATAACTGACTCACTTTGTTATAAAGCAGAAACTAACACACCATTGTAAAGCAATTATACTCCAATAAAGATGTTTAAAAAAAAAATCCCCCCAAAAAATGTCTTTATTATTTTTTAAATTTTTTTATTGAAGTATAGTTGATTTAAACAGTGACTTTAGACAATAGAATTGCTCAAAAATTCTATGCCACCTCTATAGAAAGATATGTTTCTTGTAATTCTGCCTTAAATGCCATAGGGTTGAGATATAATGAATGGAAGTGGGGACATTTTTAGAGGTCACCACTGCTACCACTACCATCAATACACTCATCACAATCACCATAATCCTCATCTTCACAGCAATATATTCATGTTTCCCTGGTATATAAATTGTGCATTTTAACACAGTGCTTAATTTTTAAAAATTATTTATTTATTTATTTATTTTTGTGGTACATGGGCCTCTCCCGTTGCGGAGCACAAGCTCCGGACGTGCAGGCCCAGTGGCCATGGCTTACGGGCCCAGCCGCTCCGCGGCATGTGGGACCCTCCTGGACCGGGGCACAAACCCGTGTCCCCTGCATCGGCAGGCGGACTCCCAACCACTGCGCCACCAGGGAAGCCCCTACTGTGCTTAATTTTATAAACCCCTCACAAATTCTACTTGGAAACACAAAAACTCTAATTCCTATGGTAAAAAATAAATGAAAGAAAATTATGTATATTTAAAGACTGTGCTGTTAAAATTAGGTATGTATACATACATACATAAAATTATGTATATTAAAATACTAAAGTTATGTATATTCAAAGACTGTGCTGTTAAAATTCTAGTAAATTATACAAGCTGCAAAGCAACATGTCTAAAAGTTTAGAAAAAAATTAAAAGCACTTATGATAATCATTTAATGCATTCTCTTCTAGCTTCTGTTCATATGTATGTTTTAGGACCCAAAATTCTAAAGATTATTTACTTTTGTTACCTTTTTTCACCTTCCATTAAGAAGATTATTTTTCATCTTGTTAAAAAAGCTTTATAATTTATTTATTATATTAATTCAGTTAATAGTATTGTAATAGTTCAGCCAATAGAGAAGATACACATTTAAACCCTTTAATATTTCTTCTATTTTTAGATACTGAGTTTGGAAACTCTCTTTTAAAATACTATTTTGGGGCTTCCCTGGTGGTGCAGTGGTTGAGAGTCTGCCTGCCAATGCAGGGGACACGGGTTCGTGCCCTGGTCCGGGAAGATCCCACATGCCGCAGAGCAGCTGGGCCCGTGAGCCATGGCCGCTGAGCCTGCGAGTCCGGAGCCTGTGCTCCGCAATGGGAGAGGCCACAACAGTGAGAGGCCCGCGTACTGCAAAAAAAAAAAAAAAAAAATACTATTCTGGTTCAGTCCATCTATCATGTAAATGTAAGGTTAGTGACACTTCAAAATTCCTAACACACTTCCCTGAATGTGAGGAAAGGAAGAGGAAAAGAAGGCTCAATAATAATTTAATATCTATTATGAGTTAGGCACTTACTACGTACTTTAGCTGTGTCACCTCAATAAATCCTTCTATTAATACACATATAGAGATGCTAATGCATTATTATCTATACTTAAAGAGAGGAAAAGTTAGCTTCAGAAAACTTAAGTGGCTGCCATTGTTAAATAATTATTAACTAGTTGGTCCAGGAATCATACATACTCTTGACTCTAAAAGCCATTTCCAATTATTATACCATACTTATTCCTATTCACAGTTGCATGTGTAATGAATAAAAACAGTGCCTGCTGGCAATTTTTTCTATCAGATCAACGCATAATCATGATCATCTTTCATTTTATCCTTCCACTGAGACTTTAGAGCATGCAAACTTCCCTGAGCCCATTACCATTTGTTTCATTTATTTTTTACCATAGGAATTTGAGCTTTTGTGCTTCCAAGTGGAATTTGTGAGGGATTTATAAAATTAAGCACTGTATGCAAAAGCACAATGAAAAACACCAGCAAATCAACAAACAGCTGAGAGCAAGAGAGAGAACATGATATACCAGGAAAGTTTGCAGTGTAGTACATCTGAGTCCCACTGTCCTGACAACCAAGGCCAAAGGAGAAAGCAAGGAAGATAGAGACTAGAGGACTCAACCAGGCATACGAAGTGGTCAGAAGTACAATACTTAGATTTAGGAATGTGGATAATGAACTAATATTTCTCAGCAAAGTCAAGGTCATGGGAGCAGATGGCCAAAGTGGACTTGAGGTGAAGGTGACGGAGGTTAAGGAAGTTCATCAATATGAGCATAAGAAGGTGCTATTTCAGTGGGGTATTTTTGTATGTCTAGATTTTGTTTTGTTTTGTTGATTTGGTTTTTGACACTAATAAGATGTGGGCTAATCATCAGGAAGAATGTCCCCAGTAGAGGGGATCACTGATAGAACATATTTCTGGAACATGTGACAAAGACACTGAAGACTTGACCTCACAGAACGTTTAAGAATCAAGTTGTTTTCTGGAACGTTTGGAATATACATCTAATTAAAGGCTAAGTTATGTATTTTACATTGCCAGTTCAAAAGAAGTATATCCGCTCATATGGAGAGAGATACTTGCCGAGGCACTGAACTCAAGGAGCGATTCATCATTTGTTTCTTTATAAAGGATGCTGGGTAAAATAATGGATAATTACGTCCACTGTGGCATCTTAAAATAGCTAGATGTTGCTTAAATGTGTGTGTCATTATCACCTGTCTAAGAAAGAAGAGGTTAAAATGTTAAAATTCACCCTGAGAAAGCATTTCTACAGGGATGTGCAATTATATGGTTCAGATATTTTGCTATCTGATAAACCAATTTAACATAGAGTCTAGAGAAATGTTAGCGCATCTGCGAGGCAGTCTCTCTCCAGCGTCAGGTGTCTCAAGCATGCCTTTGGCAAGGGCTGCATCGTAGTCAATTCATGGTTGGATTCTCCGACAGGAACCTCAAGTGCCCACTTGGTGCAGTTGATTAAAAAGGGAACAATGTGGCGTTAGTGCCAGATGGGCTGATGCCTGCACATGCAGTTAGCTTCCTTTAAAATCTGTTGTCGTCTTGAAAATGCTGACTGAAGTACTCAGGACACGTGTGTGGCGGCCATGGCTGCCCTAAGCCCATTGCTGCCACCCGCTGAAGGATTCTACCACGGAGAAGACACTGTGGATACTGCCTTTCCATTGGATGTGTGCGCCAGGCAGAACACAATGCTCAGAGAAAGCAGCCACCCGGGAACACAGAATCACTAGCGCTGACAGGTCAAGGAGAACTTCAGTGGACTCAAACCAACCACAACAGCAACAACCGTCCCAGCCCAGGTGGAAGGACAAAGATGTAAAACACATTTGTACTACAAACCTATTGAGATGGTGTATCTTTTCCCTTTTCCCTAAATTGCTAAACGTACAGAATTCTAAAGGCTGCCAAGGGGATATTAACAGAATATATATTGATTTTCCTGGTTGATGATCCTCTGTCACTGGCACATACAGATACATCCCAGAAAACGAATATAGGCTGAGCACGTGAAAAATATAAATATACTTGAAGTGTTTTCATACTTCGGAACTGTAATCAATCATGTGCAAAGTAAAACGCTAAGAAATGTCTCTCTCAGTCCTCATTTCCGTCTCTCCACCTCTGCCTTTCTGACATTTCATCTGCCTTTCAAGAAATTAAACACACACACACAACTGCTAGCTTTAAAGGTAAAGAACTTCATGCTCTTATTGTAAGGAATGTCAGTAATAGTATTTAATTGGGAATACTTAGGAAAATACATTGATTAGAGCAGAGGTGGGCAAACTGTAGCCCACAGGCCAATCTTGGTTGCTGCCTTGTTTTATAAATAAAGTTTTATTGGGATGTGGCCATGCTCATCCATTTACACATGGTCTGTGGCTGCTTTCATCCTGAAAGGCAAAAGTAGTTGTGACATGAGCCAATGGCTGGCAAAGCCTAAAATACTTACTTCTGGACCTTTACAGAAAAATAAAAAACTCGCTGGATTAGAAGGTAAGGCATAGGATTTTGTATCCTCCTATTCCATGCTCTCCTCCCCCTCCACCCCGAAAAAAGAAACTGGGCTAACTAACAGTGATGTTTAGATATCAGAAAAGACTATGTGCATAAGTTCTCTTTAGTTAACAGTTTCTTGAATAGAGCACTAAAAATTGTGGTCCCACAGTTAAAGTCTTCTAAAACTTCATTTCTGTAATGTAGTGAACAATACAAATGCACCAGCAGGATCACAGTAACAGCATGCACAGGCCTGTGTGTCAAATGCTTGTACAAAGTCTCGCTCTGTGTACTGCTCTTAGGATATCTGTCACATGCTGTGTTTTGTGACAGTTCTTTGTAACTCTGTCCTTTGCTGTTAGAATCTATGTTCTTTGAAGGCAAGGGATGTATCTCTATTTTATACCATCTAGCCTTGGTTCCTTGTAGCACTCTAGGAGCTGAATGAATATTAGTTGAATGAATGAAACAAAGAAAGTCTCCTTATTGAACTTATTAAAAAGAAAAAAATCAATTCATTAGTACATTTAAACAAATACAGTTTGGTAATCAAAGTAGATGCACAGAATCTGAGCAAAGAAATGAAACTGATTTTCATGCATGTTTTGTGGGAGCACATATAACTCTGTGTCAGGTCTTTTACAGTAAATACAACTTAATGGCTAATTGTAGCTAATTGGAGGTACTAATGGACCTAATTTTTAATTAAGAGATGGAGATCATTTGTAATTAGCTCATGGTATCCATGAAAACCAATGTTTAGAGCTTAAAAAATGATTTGAAGTAGCTTAAACACCCCCCCATTTGAAAAATGGTTTTGCTCTTTGAAGTAGCTTAAACATCACCCCTCATCCCTGCCAAATTATGGAACAGTTTTATAAAGTCATACCCACTCAAGAAGAGTTAGTACAAAGATGGGTTTCAACCAAATCTTTGGTAGAGCATCACCGATTCCAAATTAGGGAGGCTTTCCAATGCAAACTGATATTATTGACTAGCAAAACAATGTGGAAAAACTGCATAAGTTTACCAGTGAATTTTGTCTGAATCAGGGCAAGTACCATGGTGAAGACTTCATTCTTGACCTGAAGTTGTACTGATGATAAGACTGACTCTTTTCAACCTATTTTAGCCAGTATGTAGAAAGAATATGGCAGAGGATGAAAGTATGTTCAGAAGCTCTATGGGTTGCTGTCAATGCATTTTTGGTCCTTTGTTTCATTTTTTCCAAACACAGATTCAAATTCTGAATTCTAAGGTTTTCAGAAAAGGAGAATGAATTTTGGTTCTACTTCAGTTTGTTCTCTGTCCATTGTGGTCTTTTTCTTGATTTCATCATGATGACCATTGAGGAAATTAAGTTCAAAGCAACTGAGATAAACATTTCACAACATTTATCTGTAGTTTTCATATGTTTCTCATAAAATCCAACTATGAACAGAAAAAAAATGATGTTTTACTTTTCATTTTCAAATAGGAGGATCTTCTAAAGAGTCATCATTGTATGGAAAAGAAACACTAAAAAGAGAATAGACTTGTGATTTTGCATGAAAATGTGGAGGGTAGTTCCAGACCTCCTGTTTTCTGTCCTTGAAATGAGCTGGATAAGGTGTAGCAGAGACTTGGAGAGGAGAGAAGAAATAAATCAGAGACCCCCATCTCCCAAACCTCAACCACTTTCTCTGGACATCACCACTCTGGCCTTAGCTCTATCCTTCCTGAATTATTGTTGTTTTTTTTAAAAAATGTATTCACTGTTTAACTATTCACCTTAGACTTTTCCTAAGCAAAGAGATCTTCAGCCATACATTTGACGAACTTAATTCAAATTCACATTAAAGTAACTCTACAGCTGCTGAAGTCAAAATAAAAGGTTTTGGTTCCTATACTCCTAAAATCACTTCAAGTATCATGGTGATACCCAAATCACACTCTGAAAAATACTACTCTGATATACTTTCCTGCCTTTAATTAGATGTATATTCCAAACGTTCCAGGAAAAAACTTGACTCTTAAACATTCTGTGAGGTCAAGTCGTCAGTGTCTTTGTCACATGTTCCAGAAATATGTTCTATCAGTGATCCCCTCTACTGGGGACATTCTTCCTGATGATTAGCCCACATCTTATTAGTGTCAAAAACCAAATCAACAAAACAAAACAAAATCGAGACATACAAAAATACCCCACTGAAATAGCACCTTCTTATGCTCATATTGATGAACGTCCTTAACCTCCGTCACCTTCACCTCAAGTCCACTTTGGCCATCTGCTCCCATGACCTTGACTTTGCTGAGAAATATTAGTTCATTATCTACATTCCTAAATCTAAGTATTGTACTTCTGGCCACTTCGTATGCCTCGTTGAGACCTCTAGTCTCTATCTTCCTTGCTTTCTCCTTTTCTCCCACACTCTACTGCGTTCTTTTCTTTTTCTATCCATCCTGGAAACTAGTTTGTCACTCAGTAACTCTCTTGCCAATGTCAGCACACACTGCTCCTTTTCTCACTCCACTCAGTGAAACCTTAGCCCTGGATTAATCCACCTGTCTGCCTTCTTGGCTACTGATCACTACAGTGAAAAATCAAACATTCTTACAGACTGGTATAACAAAAATCTATAGTCTGTAGCTTCAAATGGCCTCCCAGGGCTGCTCCTCAAGCTTCCTGTGTATTGCTAGTTGGCGTTCTTTTTCCAAATCTCTGTTCTCCTTCAGTTCCTTACCATGCCATTCCCACTCACTCTCAGAAGATGGCACTTAATACTTCACACACACACACACAAAAAACAAGTAGTATCATAGAGATGATCATACTAAGTGAAGTAAGTCAGACAGAGAAAGAAAAATATCGTATGATATCACATATGTGGAATCTAAAATATGACACAAATGAACTTATCTATGAAACAGAAACAGACTCACAGACATAGAGAACAGACTGGTGGTTGCCAAGGGGGAGGGGGTTGGGGGGAGGGATGGACTGGGAGTTTGGGATTAGCAGATGCAAACTAGTATATATAGGAAGGATAAACAGAAAGGTCCTACTGTATAGCACAGGGAACTATATTCAATATCCTGTGATGTTTTATCACAGGATTCCCCTGGTCCCCATTTTCCAGTTCTGTCTCTCTCCAGTGCATTCTCCACCTATATCCAGAGTGATCATGTCACTCTCCAACTTAAACTTTTTTGTTTATGTCTATTGCCAGCAGGATGGAGTCCCAGCTACCATAGCTGGTGACATTGCTCCACCTTATGTGTCCAGGATCATTTTCTCTACTCTCATCACTCTTTATGCATCCCTGTCCTACTGAACCATCTGTAGTTCCCCAAATTTGCCATATCCTGCTACCCATGAGCTTTGTACATGCTGCCCTGTTAGTCTGAAACTCCCCCCTCCATCTTATTTTTCACTTGGCTAATTCCCATATGCCCTTATGTCTCCATTCAGAGGTTTCTTCCACTTTCTCTGACTCCTACCATGGGTCAGTTTTCTCTTTGTGCCCCCATAGCGCCTTGTAACAAGGATGATTAGCATAGCTGCTGCTAATAACCTTTGAGCACTTATTTGATGCCAGAACCTGTGCTAAGCAGGCTACATATCTTAACTCATCTAATGCTCACAACAACCCTACGAGGTAATTAATATTTCCTCAGATAAATAATCCAAGCTACAGAGAAGTTACATCATTTTCCCAAGGTTCCACAGCTAATGAGTGACACAGTAGGTTCTGAACTCAGGCATCTTACTGAAGATTTTACAAACGTGTAATCAGTTGTTTGTGCCTAACTTCCTAATTGGACCCTAAGTTCTTAGAAGGAAGTTGTATCCCTAGTACCCGACACAGTGATTGTCACAAAGTGTGCTCCCAATAAATACTATTTGAATAACTAAAAGAACAAGGCGGCATGTGGCTCAAAGAGGAAAGAGTTCTTGCCTAAAATCAGATTTACCCTGATTACCCTGAGTTCACCTTCAGTGTCTGCCATCGTGATGTTTTGCCCCAAGAATACCAAATAACTTGCTGTCATCTAATCACCCCATAGAATTTCATTTCCTGTCCCATTCACCTCATGTACATTTCCCACTCTTGTCCAACTGGTAAACTCATATTCATCCTTCCACATCAAGCTCAGAATTCACTTTATTCCTGAGGGTTCCCAATCTTCACTGTAGATTCTAAATTTTAGTTCCTCCATACTTTATACATTTCAACATCATCATCATCAACAACAACAACAACATTAATTTAGACCATCATATTTTTTTTTTAACCAATGGTCCATTTTCTATTCATCTTTGTATCTCTAGTACTTCACTGTTGTGCCCAGCACTCAGAGGGTGGTCAAAAAATGTTTGATATATTGATCGAACAGAATTAGGTTGGGTTTGGTTTCTGTAGATTACCACGGAGATATCTCAAACTCCGATACATCATGGCAGTTTAGTTGGCTCCTACAATGGCCAAGAATCGATTACTATTGGAGTTGTCCAACACTGGCATATTGGGAGACATGAGAAGAGGATATCACAATACCTTATGCCTGTTTCACTTTCCTGATCTGATCAAGGGTTTGGCAAAGGATATGTTATCTTTTCAAATGTCATTCAAGTTGTGCCCACCAGATAAGTCACAAACATTTTAGGAAGGCAAGTCTATTTTCATTTATAGATAGACTAAAGAGGCCAAAGAAGTCTGTGCAAATTTATAAGATGTTAAACCACCAACCCAATCTTGTAAGGGGAAAACAACTGTAAAATCTCCCAAAGTGTTATTTTTCCTGTCACTTCTATTTTAGTCCCTTTGTATTTCACTGGGGTCTTAGCACTTATTTCAGTTTAGTGATATCATATCTGAGCTTTCTAAATGTTCTACATAATTACTCTGTCTTATTCCTCAAGCACACACCAAACTGCCAGATTAAGTTTCTTAAAGCACTGCTTTGATCAAGTCATTTCTCTGCTCAAGGACTCTCAGTGGCGCCTGACTATGGAATTAGGTGGGAACTCTGAGTCCAGATTTGCTGCCAGATGTTCTGCCACAATTGATTTGTGTAGAGCCTGACCCATGACACACATCTAGTAAGTGCTTTTGATGTTTTCATTGATTTTTCCATTGTGTTCTTGAAAGTGAAATCAGAAAACCTAGTTGAAGGAAAGTTCCATTTTGTGTCTTTCATTATTATCAATACTGGCAAATTATTCAGAGTAGATGCCTCTTGTTAAACAAAGATGCCACACGGTAAACAAAGTAAAGGCTACATGCGTTAGAGAAAGCATCTTTCCAGGGGTCCCATATCCTAAATAAAACAGGCACATGAAGATACGACAGGTAATACACTTTGGGGAAAGATAAGTGGTATTTTCATTAATGACAACTTATAGAGATTTCCAGGAGGACCAAAGTAACTTCACAGCTGAAAGCTAACTCATTGCTTCTCAACTGAACTTCTAAGAGGAGTATTCAGCCATGAGCATAATTAAACAAGTCCACAAGACATGAGAAAAGGATTACCCTGAATATGCTGGGTCAGGCAAACCAGGTGGCCAAGAACACGATGTTCTCTGCTTGAAAACCACCATTCAGTTGCCAGACTCTGCTGCTCTCTGGGCTCTCCCATTCTGTTTCTGGCCTTTGTCTCTTGCTCTCTCTCCAGTGCCCTTTCTTGGTTTAGATTTTATGTCCTCATCATCTGACACATCAAAGGATTAAAGAGTTCAAAGCCCTTCATGCTGCCAGTATTTTATTTAGTTAAAATCAACAAAAATGAAAACTTGTGCCCATTTTCCTCTTTGCAAGAAACCAAAATGCAAAATCAATATGAAAGCACAAGAAGATCTGTGCTGTTCAAAATTAAAACTCATGTCTTCACATATGTATACTCTGTGACAAACTGTACCACTGGATTTTATGAAACTACTTCAATATTGCTAATTAAAATGCTCGAGACACTAACGAATTCTCAAATCAACCTCTGCCACTTTGTTGTACAAATGGAACATTGGCAGATTTTCTTTCAATATCCAAAACACCATTTTTGGAACAAATTTGAAGTTTTGATTCATTCAACAATTATATCGAGTACCTACTATGTGTCAGACACTACGGTGGGTGCAGAGCAAGCAAAATGGGATGATTTTCTGATTTCAGAGGAATTCTGGTCTCTAAAGCAGTGCTTCTCAAACTACTTTTATTCATCTGTGCCCTCTTTTGACAAACACAAGTATCCTTCTCCAATTTCCCAGAAAGTCTAATGAATGCTTCCAACACTAAGAATTACTGATACACAGAACACAGACTCAGTTTTCTGTGTATCCTTCATAGACCAAAAGTCTTTGAGCTTTTACTTTTTATTTCAAAAGCAACACATTTATTTTCCATACACAAAACTGGATTGTAATATTAAATATCCTTTTTTGAACCACATATGCTAACCCCCCACCCCAGAACTGAAATTGAAATGGCCTGCTTAGAATCACTGTTTGAGAATCACTGCTTTAAAGAGTTTTGGAGAAAAACCAGGCAAGCTCCCTCTCTCCCATCCAATCAAGTCTTAAAGGAATTAGAATTTTCCTACCTGACACAACAGCTGGTGGAGTATCATAATCCTGTCTTGGGACTGAATCTTTGAATGAAAAGAGCATGAGAAAGAATGCAATGAAGTACAAAAGAAAATAAAATAGAATTTTAGCTCTAAAACTTGGAAGTGCCCACTCTATGTCACATGGTACCTAAGGCTCCTGCCTTCAAGCACTCAAGGAGGCACTCTGACCCCTTGACAGTTGACAGTTGACACAATGGTCCCCACAACCACCACTCTGGACACGTCGTTAGGCCCTGTGTGACCTGCAAGGACAGCATCATCTGTCCCAGATATTGTCATCTTCCTCATCTTTCATAACTTTGGTCCCTCCCTTGGGTCATCAACTTGCAATATGTACCCTCTTTGGCTGACACAAAAGTTCTACAGAGTGGCCCATCAGGAAGGGGACCAAAGTGTAATATGAAACCCCAGTCCTGGAGAACAAAAGAAATAACTACAATTTCAAAAGAGATAAATGAAAAATTTGCACAGATCAATAGAACAAAATGTATTCAACAGATGGCTGCTGTCTTTTTCCAAAGTGTCATAAAATTGGAGGTGGCAAATTGTAGATCGAGGTTAATTAAACAACATGACATCCATTTCAAAAGTTGGGGTGATGTGGGACCAAATATAACTGCTTTTTTAAAGATGAAAAAGAGGCTTTGGCTTAATATCATTTCTTTAGCCAGGGATCTTAAAAAGGAAAGTGGGACATGGCCCCACTTCTAAAAATGGAAAGTTCTGATTTCTCCAGCTCCCCTTGGAGGGGTAAACTGTGTAAAAGGAACCGGGTATTGCTCATATTCAAATAAACTACCCAAACATGGTTAAAAGGATGCTTTTGCATGACCCTCATTCCATTCATATGATCATTATTCCATTTTAAAAACTAAAACCTCAAACTTCACTCGTCCACCTACTTGGTAACTTAATTTGGACTATCACAAATTTATCCGTTTCACCTCCTTGCCACAAAAGGACAATGTTGATCACTCTCCCATGAGTGAATGGTGTGTGAAAAGACAGATTAGAACTTGAACAATGCAAGGCCAGCCAAGCAAGCATTGATCAAAGATTCAAATGCAAGTAAACCTTAGGCATGAGTTATTCTGTTTCTCACAACAGGTACGCAAACTAGTGACTTGATTATAATCCCCAAATCTATAATATATAAAATCATTTTCAAGGGGTCTCCAAATATTTTATTAATACTGGTAGTAATTCTGATTATCTTTTAAAAAACTAAGCACACATTATTACTACAAATAATCAAGACTGTGACACTAGTCATTTTCCAAGAATATATTTATAACATTTTAGAATTTATAAAAAATCATGCTCATTGTTGAATTCTTGGAGAATATAGAAAAGTATCATGATTAATATATAAATTATCCCTAATCCCATCATCTAGAAACCATCACACTTGTTTGTACTTGTTATAGCCTTATTTCATAAATATTTTTTCATAGTTGATACGAACTCCACATATGCAAATTTACATCCTGCTCTTTTGATTTAACATGATAGTTAATCCCTTCCTAATTATTTTATACACTTATAACTTCATGCTGCATTACATTCTAGTTTATGGATGGATTATGATTTATTTAATCTTCCTTATTAGACATTATAAAGAACACTGGGCTGAATATTTTTAAGATATACTTTCTGTTATTCTAGAATATTTCCAGAGAATAGGTCCTCAAAACTATAACTATTTGGTCGGGGAATAGAGCTATTTTTGAAATGTCTTTCAGGCCCACCCTGCTATCCAGTTGACACTTTCACAAATTTGGATTCCTACCATCACACTATCCATGCTTGAGAATGTATATCTCCCCACACCTTCGTCAGCAATGTGTATTATTTTAATAACTTTATTTAATGGGTTATATGTGTGTGTCTGTGTGTGTATTAGATTTACTCTTAAGTTGATCATTTTTCATATGTTTTTTGGCTTTCTATTTCCTCCTTTATCAACTATCTGTTCATATTCTTTGGCATTTTATACATTGGTACTTTTGTATTTTTTGCTAATTTATTGGAATTCAGAATCTCTTTTTTAAACAGCAAAAGCTTACTATTTGCAAATAAACTTTCATAATACTAGACTTTCACTTAACGCCTACTTGTTTATTGTTTATATTGTACTAACTTCAAAAATTCACTTATTGTACAATGAGACTAAATAAATTTTTAAAAACTATTCCCTTTCATCTATATTTTCTTTCTTGTATTTAACCATTTTTAATTGATTGATACTTTTTCCTGAAAAAAACATTTCAGGAGATGTACTCATGACCACTTATGAATTTATGATACTGTTTCCTAATCATGAGTCCATTTAACATCATGTATTGGTTTTTATCACTCTGTCTTAATACTTATATTCCTGAATAATAGTTGAAAATAGACAATCTCTAAGCAAAATGAATAATTCAGGATTTTCACCTGATACCATCAGAATTTCAAAGCAATACAGGAGGGATGGTGCCATTGAAAACTGTGAGAGAACTATGTTGAACAAGTCAAGAACAATTACAAGATTATCTCTGTGAGCGGCTATGGTTACACCACCAGAATCCAATGATGTCACAAATCACCAGTGGTCTGGAGACACAAACAGAACTGCAGATAAGGAGCCTGCAGAACAAAAACTCTTTATTTCTTTCAACAGATTCTGGTGACATTGTAAGCCACTGGTGACCACCAACTGAACAAATGAAAAGGAGATAAGAAACTTGTAAAACCAGATTGTCATGCAATTTGGAGGTTCTCATAACACAGTAAAATCCCCAGTGGTTTTTGCTAAAGCTTACAATAGACTGATAAGAAATTATGGATAATAGGGCTTTGGTCCTTGAGGGAATCCTGTGACAAAAAATAAACAAAAGCAGAAAAGCTAGATACTTCTTGAAGGTCAGCAGAGCCCTGGAATAAAACCGTTATACTGCTTGCATAAAATTCATTTCTTTTAAGCACTGCAAATCCTGTCCAGCTTAAAAATAGGTAAAGAATTGAACAATAAACATTTGAGGTGGCAAAGAATGGTTAATTAACCTACAAGGCATCCCTTTCAAAATGTGGGGTCATGGGGGACCAAATACATCTAATTTTATGAAGATGAAAAAGAGGCTTTGGCTCAGTACACTTTCTTTACTCAGGGATCTTAGAAAAGAAAGCAGGACATAGCATATGGCCTAAGGCACCCCTTCTGAAGATGGAAAATTCTAATCTAGCTCCAGGTCCCATTAGCCCTGAACCCTGCTTACTTTGGTTACTCCCTGGATCTCTCTGCTCTGCTGTTGGAAACTATTTCTGGACTTGAGGTTCCTGTCTTAATCTTGACTTGTCACTGTTCACACCTTGTTTTGCAGAATTTCAGTGAGCTCAGATGTCTGAAAGTCCTGGAAAATTACAGTAGGAGAGAGACGTGGTTGGAGAGTCTTAGATTGACTGGCTGTGGCAATATGGCGGGGAACAGACTGGAGTAAATTGAGGCGGGAAACAGGAAGAACAGTTAGGGGACTATTACAGTTAATCAAACAAGGCCCAGGGCAGAGACTCTAGAATATGAAGGAAGGGATGTATTTCACAGATGTCTATGGGACTTGAATAGTAACTGCATGTAGTGGGAATTGAGAAGGAAAGGGTCTACACTGGGTCCTAAGTGTAGTGTTGGACTCCCCGGGTGAGTGGTAGTGGGGTCAGCTTGAGAGGGAACAGGAGCAGGACCCTATAAGAGCAAGGGTCAGTGGGGAGAAAGCTTGGGAAGCTCATGAGATTAGTTTGGGTCACGTTGACTTCGAGATGTCAGAGGGAGAGTCACGTGGAAACATTTAGCAAGTGGTTGGACAAATGACTAAAATTCTAAAATGGTCTAAAATTCTAAGACAAGGTTAGCCCTGAGGACTCAGATATAAGAGTCTTCGTCATAGAAGGCAGAGTTCAAAACCATCGAAGTGGAGGAGCTTGTTAAGGAAATCATGTACGATTGAGAAGTAAGTTTAAAAACTTATTTAGCAGCCTAAGAAAGAAAAGAAGCAGTGGCCAGAGAGATCAGAGGAGGACCAGGAAAACCTTGTGGAGGAGTCACAAACTGACAGCTCTTAGGAAAATTGGGTGCAATATTCAAACATAGGGAGATTTCCCATTAAAATCCAAGCAGCTTATCTTGAAAAACTGCAAGTTTTCCATATCTTATGCCATTAACACTCACAACACCCCTGGGATATAAACATTACTTTTCCCACTTTGCAAACGAGGAAATAAAAGTTCAGAGAGGTCAAGTAACCTGCCTAAACGTGCACAGCTAATAAGGGGGCAGAACCAGGCTTTAAACTCAAATTCAACATCCACTGTTCTTTCCATGATACCAGGCCACCTTCCCAGCAATGGATAAAGTGTGTTGAAAAGATGTAATAAGGTGGTGAAATCTGATTAAAAGAATCAAAAGAATCAATAAGAGCCACTCCAAATGCCAATCAAAAATTCAGATAAAATGAATCTATGATATTATATCAAAGTGTAAGAGTGACAGTTTAAGAAAAAAGTATAACTTACTGCTGGACACTCAACGTTGTCAGTGATATTTTGTTGAATAAATCTAAAAATTAATACTGTTTTCTCTCTGCCTTTTCAGAACCTTATGAAACTTTAAACCTTTGCAAAACATCAATTTACATAAAGCTTATAATGTTTTTAAGCATTAGTACAAATGTGAAGGAGAAAAATAATTTTTAAAAAAGCTAAAAGAAATTTGATGTTAAATATAAGCCACATGCTTAAAACTTTTGCTTTCTGAGAAAGAAAAGGGGATATATCATTATTGAATAATTTGGCTATTACCAGCTGGGCAAAAACTGTGGTCTTGTATAAACGTATCCTTTTTGAAAATACTCAAACACTAGTCATAACAGACATTACTGAATCAATAAGTATTGTACTTCTGACACTGTTCTATATAATTGAGCTTATTTTTCAATTTCTTAAAGGGTTCAGTCATATTCTCAATTAACTTAGGTCATATTTTTCCTAGTTTCCTCCAAATTTGAATTTCAGTAAGTCAGCTGGCTTTGCTTTTGATTCAAATGAGTAGAATTTATAAAGTGTTTCTCTTTATGCTTTGCCTTAGAACTCCCTCCTTTATCAGATTACAAATTGTCATTCAATACAGTAAAAGTGCATTACTTCATTTATTCATAATTTGTGATCGTTTAAGTAGGGGAAAGCAGATATAAAGGGAAATCGGTAGTGGGACATGAGAAACTTCAAGCCTTCCAATATTGTCCTGGGATCTGCTTTATTAATAAATGAGAAAAGTGACTACAGATAATCTTCACACATTGCTAAAAGCTATAGAAATAGTATCTTCAAATTCTAATGAAAATTAGCTGTACCACACTGTAAAATTAAACATAGTCTTAGACATGACTTTTAAAAGTCTAGTTCAGAGACCTAAAGAATCATTTGATCTAGTCTAAGCTTTCAGACACATAGGTATCATCAACTGCTTTTTATAGGTTCAGCAACTGAGGCTTTCTAGATGGGTACTTTGTTTATGTTCATAACACTAAATTTCTTTATTGAAACAATGGGACTCTCTCCATTAGGTATACAGACTTTCCTCCTGTTTACAGCAGATTACTGAGACCTCAGTGGACATGTCAGAAACTCCTCAAATCCTCGAAAGCCTGTGAGTCAACACATCTATGCAGCAAGCAAGCCATTGCTTTAAGGTAAAATCTCCAATATATAGCTAATGTACCTAGTGTACTTAGATGTTTGGAGATGTTGCCAGCATAACTGAGAAGAATCACAGTAGTGGTGACTATGAGACATATAGGCATAAAGTCATAGAGGCATATGGTTGAAGGGGTCCCATAGATCTCCATGTTCATTACTTCAACTGGATGGAGAGGGGCATTGAGACCAGGAGATGTTATCTTCCTAAGGACAGACAGAAGCAATAGGGCTCCATCAGGCTTTCTATAGTATTAAAGCTGTCTCACTCAGAAGAAGATACATGTTTTCCTCTCTCCATCTTTAAAAATGACAAAATTATCTACATTAACATTTATGAAAAATAAACACTGTTACATGGGATATTGGTTTTGACATTTTTCATTGTTCTCTATAATAAAGTTGCAGTATTCCATGTTGTATTAGACATTTGCCCTCCTGACCATTTGGGGAACTGTCTTTGAAAAGATTTTTTAAAAAACAAAGGTTTGCCAATGATTTCAACTGCCTTGTTGATATAAAAGCAAGGCTTCAGTGAGCATTTTTGAATATACTTTTGTGCCCTAAGGAAAAATAATGGCTAATCAAAAATATCCCTACCTATTAAAAAATCAGGTACATTAGATTCCTTTCCTTTTTTGAACATCATCTATGTTGACATATTCAAAAGAAAGATTAGAATAAGTTGATTATGTGAGGTTCATTGCTTTAAACATTGAAAGTAAATAAAAAGCCTTGCATATTAGTCATAATCAAGGTTGGCCCCTCTCTTGTGAATAACCTGGGGATGCTCTGAGCTGAAGTGGTAAATATCTGGGAAAGAAAAACTAGGCTCAAGTGTATAAAGTTACAAGGTCTAAAATAGACACACCTGGTGCATTGCATCATAGGAACCAGAAGTAACACAAATTTAAATGCAACGCGATAAACCTTCAGCCTTGTCAATGAGAGTAAATGTGCCCTGGAACTGTGCATGCAGAGGGCAGTTTATTCACAGTGGGACCTAAAAGGCATGTTAGTCAGTGGTGCAGAACCAGTTCTGCTGATGATGCCAGTAAGAACAGCGAGTATTGCACCTTATATTGATGAAGTCCAAGAAAACAAAAGGAAACAAACTCTTCAACTCACCGTTCCTGTTGTGCCCAACGAAAGGTGATTCATCTGTTGTGTTAGGGGGCCCATCATGTTTGCTGGCTGCATTGACATAGGATGGTCCATTGTTGGCGTAATCACAGCACCCTATAAGCACACACAATGTCCATCTGAAAACATGTTCCACAATGAGGGAAACTTTAAAAAAATAAACACAGTAAACTGTGTTAACACCATACATGCTTACTTCTCACTAAAAAGGCTAACTTGAGCCATGAGTGATTTTTACATCCATTCATTTCATTTTGTGCCTGTCTAAATATGTAACATTAGTGACTTTATCTCTGATGTGATTTATCTGTCATTGTCGTTTATACTTCCAATATTCAATGTACAATGTATTCTAAGACATCAGATATATCCTCTCTCACTGTTCTACATACAAACTTCTCTGACTGAAAAATATAAATACTATGGAAATTCTCTAATTGTTCTTGATATTGAGTAAAACTTTTGTTTTTGTCATTCACCCTGGATTTATACAGATAATTCTTTTTTTTTTTTTTTTTTTTGCTGTATGCGGGCCTCTCACTGTTGTGGCCTCTCCCGTTGCAGAGCACAGGCTCCGGACGCGCAGGCCCAGAGGCCACGGCTCACGGGCTCAGCCGCTCCGTGGCATGTGGGATCTTCCCGGACCGGGGCACGAACCCGTGTCCGCTGCATCGGCAGGCGGACTCTCAACCACTATGCCACCAGGGAAGCCCTATACAGATAATTCTTGATCACCTCAATACAACCTTCCCCCAGGGGGATAATGCTGGTCCAGATGGGTTTCTTGACGGGATACCTTTAAAGGACATATTAAAATCTAACACAAATGTTATAAAAATCAAAGCTACTATTTCCCATATTTTTTCCTCCTAAGCTTTTGACCTACTTTCTTTCTATCTGTGCTTTTGACACAAGCCTAGAGGGTACTAAACTCTGCTAAACGCTGGTCAAATGAAACAGCACTGAAATTTTTTTAAATGCAAAAATATCAAGTGTTTCATCATGGAAAGGCCTACTTCTAGAATATGCTTTTTGATTTATCATAACTGTTGGAAATGCAAGAAATAATAGACATAAAAAAATTCTGTCCATATACAAAGTGTCACATGGCCCATGAAGCCTGGAGCCAGGCCATACTACCCTTCCCTTCCTTTTCCTTTCCACTATCCTACTATTCCACCTTAATTGACTAACTTAGAGAATGGAAAGATTTTTTTTTTTAATTGAAAAGCTAGGGTTGGATGGAATCTTTGAGACTGTATAATTTATAATTCCAGTGCTTTATTTTAAAGATAGTAATAAAGGCAGAAGCTCATTTAAATACGCAGTGGTAGAAAAATGATTATGAATCTGAATGCTATTTTTTTTCTGTAAACTTTATTTTTCTATGTGACTTTTTTCATATAAATAAACATTTTGAAGAAAAAAAAATAAGTCGGATTCATGTGGATGGTAGGATCTCAGCACCCAAACTAATTACCCACAAGCAAATATGTCCTAAAATGCCTTAGCTCAGGATAATCAGTTTCTCGTGCTATTATCCAAATCCAGCTCCCTGACTGTACCTGTTAAAAGATCAGGCTGTCACTCAGCCTTCCTTGTGAGCTCTTCCTCATCAATATGGAAGGAAAATAGAAACTGAACCACATATTTGTAAATGATTGATATACAGAGCTACCTTTGTTCTCAAAGACATTTGGACTTTTGAGCTAGAATCAATCAAAACGCATAGGTTATTTTATAATCTGTAGCTTGTAAATAGACATGCTCATGCATTTGCATTGCTTGAATTTCTTGATGCTTCCATAAACTGTCATTCATCAGAATGCTTCTCAAATGAGAGACGTGATAAGCTTTTACTTAATTATAATTCAGAGACACAACACTTTTTCTTCCTGCTGCCTGAATTTAACAAAAGCATCTTTAATTTTTCCTTAAAAAAAAAATTACCAGCCTTTATTTCAGGTATTTGTCATATCAAACTAGCAGTAAATACTTTGAGAAGAACTGAGACGCTTCTTAAATCACTTAGGGATAAACTATAGAATAATCTCAGAGTTAAGACAGAAGTTCTGAAGCATTCTTTTTTTAGCCAAAATGTGGCACTTACACAACATTCTAATCCTTAGCAGGTGCAAGACTTCAATACTCTTCTTGAACTTGAGATTTAGGCTATCTTCTTAGAATATTTGTCCCTAGAGGTTCTGACACACAGCTAACTTGTGACAGTCCCGGAAACCCCACAATTCTAATCAGATTGCCCTAGTCACATAAAGAATTGTTCATCATATATCAGAGATAAAGACCAAATTGTGTTTGGTCAGGATACTTTCTTCCCAATGCCCTAGGGGTGACCTCACTCCCCAGCAGTGTGAGAGGTAGTCTTAAGTCTTTTTTTTTGGGTGGCAACATGTAAATGAGATAAGGTGAGCCTGTGACAGACAGATAAATCAAAATCCATGCATGATAAGTATAGATGGATTGAATGTCTGCATTTGGAATTAATTTCGGAAGGATCGTCTGGTCTCTTTAGAGAATCTTTTCATGGAAAGTGCTTGGGGACTCATTTGATTACAGATGCCACAGAGTGAGCACTGCTTCTGTGTATAAACCAGAAACCTGACAATCAAAGGGAAGAGCGTGTGTGTGTGTGTGTGTGTGTGTGTGTGTGTGTGGTGGGGGGAGGGATATGTCATCATTTAGAATTGGAAATAGCAGCGCTAGGCACAGAGTGGAAGACAATGTAAGAGAAACATTCCTAAACCAGGCCAGCTATTGCAAATAAAATGAACAACGAAATAAGGCTTCTTGGGGGAGGACACATCAGGTCATACATTCTTATTGAAGTTTAGTAAAAATGTTCAAGAAACACAGGATTCCAACAAATGATTAAGATCATACATTTCTTAAGAATCTCAAGGGATGGAAGAAACTTACAAGCAGTGAGTAAGTTGGGAACAGCAGACAGGAATCCCTTGGGGAAACACATTGTCTTGATGGCACTTTAGCAGGGACAGACAACTTAGGGAGTTTGAAGTGCTGGTTATCTACAACAAAGATTGGGCTTTGCCAGTCACTGTGTTCATCAATTGCAATTCAGCTACAGAATCTCCTTTGTATTGTGTAAGACATGAAAAAGTGTGAGGGAGAGAAAAAAGAAAGAAAAAATAACAAAAAAGGAAGAGAAAAATCTATGTTGTTAAGGCAAAATTATAATCGTGCCTCATTAAATACACTGTCAAATCCCTTCCTATCTGATGCATTTAAGCCATAGACTGAAGAGTGTTTTGTGACAGATGTTGCCAACACATTAAGGGTAATTTCATATACTCAAAAGGTATAGAATGTGCTGTCTGACGGAGTTCGCTTGGCAAATGGCAAAGCAAGAGGAAACAGATTTTTCATTTTAGCATCTCCAGATGTCTGGGTTTGCTCAATGTTTAAGCTGCAAAGAAAAATACTGTTAACATGCTGTAATTCCACTAAAAAGCACAATGACCAGACAGCTGATGGGACTGTCTGGTCTGTTTTAGCCAAGGCCTCTGCAAAACAAAGCTGTTCACACTCAAGTGTCATAGGGTGGAGCCGTTTGCCCTAATTCTGAAATAAACAATTTCAACAGGATTTTGGATAAAGTTTCCAAAGATCATTGATGTGGAATAACTATATCTGACCTAAGGCCACAAAAGCATCTGTGTTGTTAACCTCCTGCCAATATGTGAAAGAAATTTTAAGTGTAGGAGAGTTCATTGATATTTTAATTTTCTAATAGAAATATAGGATCATTGGCAAATTGGGGAAAACACCAGCAAGGCTCTCTCCCATCAAGAACACACATAGCTGGTTTAAAACCTACATTAATGCCATGATATGGACCACAATGAGAATTACCTGTGTGAATATTCCTGTGAATGTCAATATTCTAGACCAGTGCCAGTCCAAATATGATCAAGAATTTAAATTAGACTCTCTGGGCTTCGGTCATTGGAATCTGTGTTTTAATAAACTCTCCAAATGATTCTGATGCCCTCTAAATTTGAGACGTGTGCTCTGTCTATAAACGGCCATTGTATAAGTCAGTGTTACAAATACTTGGTCTTACTTTATTTATACTGTTTCTCAATTATTTGTTTTAAACCAATCTTGTGATAGGGTATGAGCCTTTGTGTAATAATTATATTACATTTTGTTTAAAAATGCAAAGAGGTCAAGCCTGCATTTTTGATGAGCTGAAATGGGGTGATTATCTGAGTAATTCAGGCCTCAGTCTGATGATCTGACACGTTTCTTTTTGATCAGTGTGCTTGTGTTGGAGCACACTTAAAATTCCTTCCTGTTTGGAATCTTAGGGAGCCTTGAATCTGAAATCACAGAAATGTAAAAGTATTAATAAAAGGTAGGAAAATTATAACATAAGTGAAAAAAAGGAAAAGAAATATCACCCTCTTTTTCCTCTTGTTCAATCTAGATGCCTCAGGTCAAAATGTCTGCAGCCCAAACTGGTATATATAGGATGGATAAACAACAAGGTCCTACTGTATAGCACAGGGAACTGTATTCAATATCTTGTGACAAACTATAATGGAAAAGAATATGAAAAAGAATGTATATATGTGTATAACTGAGTCACTTTGCTGTACAGCAGTAATTAACAACATTGTAATTCAACTATACTTCAATAAAAAATAAATTAAAAAGAAGAAAAAAACAAAAAGAAATGTTTCTTCCAAAAAGAAAAAAATGTTTGCAGCCCATATTGTGCTCTTTTCCTATGGTCACTTATGCAAAACCATAGGACTTGTTAGTAGTAATCATTCAACACGACTTAAAAAAATGTGGTTTAACATCATTTGTCTTCTTTCTCATCTGTGTGTTTTCTGCTTCTCAGTTTTTAATATTTCTAGAATAAATATCTAGTGGAGTTTGTGTACACCAGGCTATTTTTAGCACGTGATGTACAGAGAATGATATGCCCTTACAAGTAAACTAGTTAGTGTAACGGATTTTCCAGTAGCAATGATGTTTTCATAATATAAATGGCATAAAGTTATTTCACTTAACTTGGGAAATAGCTAACCAAATGCGGTGCCCTGCTATATAAGTTTGTGACACTCCATGCTCTGTATGTAGAGATGTTTCACCTTTTCATTTGTTGATGTTGGCGTGGGTTTTGTTTTCTTTTGTTTTGTTTGCAGGGGTGCTTGGTGAGGTTTACATAGGGCTGCCTCAGGAGAGATAAAAAAGGATTGGGAAAGATTTCCCCATCCTCAGCAACACTCTTTAATCCTCAGCTACCTTGATCGATGTCCAACTTGCAGAAGACGGTCTGTCTTAAAAATATATAAATATTTGAAACCCAGAAAGCTGTGGCAAAGCTAGTAGATATGACTTCCACTCTGGAGGCATTTTGGAATGATCTCCAACAAACACTGGAGGCTTGGGAGAATCGTGAATAACCAGGTGTGGAAGCCCGGCTGCCTTGAGGACCCCATGTTAGCCCCTATCCTTCCTTCCCTTTATTATTCTCCACTTGCTTCTTTCAATATACCTTCCAAGAGGGTGAGGGTAATGTTTACACATATTTGTAATCCCTCTAATTATGAATTACATGCAGTAGATACTTGAAACAGTGTTTGTGAATTAATTTTATATATCGGCACCACAAATTGTTCAGTAAAATTAAAAATGGCTAACATTTACCAACCTTTAAAATTTCGATTTTTCATTCTAAAAGGGCTGAAATCACGTTTGCTTGTTCAAACTGTCTATTTACAGTGTCGTGGTGCTGTCTACAGTAGGAGGCATGTAATATATGTTTCATAAATATTGGTTGGAAAATGATGAAAGAGAAAAACTCAAATCAAAAGGTTCTTACAAATGTTATTTTGAGATTAATAGTCAAAAGGAAGCAATCCAAAGATTCTGAAAAATCTCATTCTCACAAAGGGCAGTACAGTTTCAAAACCAAGGTTGTGCTCACGTATGTGTGCATTTATTAACATATTCAATCACCATACCCTTAGCGATGAGATCTGAAATTCACCTGATGTAAAAAGTTCTACTAATGCCACCATTGCATATTTATGGAAATGATCAAAATAAAAAGTATTTGTGTATGTGCACACGTCAGTGGTCCTCACCAAGGGGTGATTCTGCAGTGGCTAAAAAGGCCATTTGGCAATGTCTGGAGACATCTTTAGTTGTCAAACTGGGGAAGGGGTGCCACTGACACCTCGTGTGTAGAGGCTATGGTTGCTGAATATCCTACAACACACAGGACAATTCTCCACAACAAAGAATTATCCAGCCAAAACACTAGTGCTAGGGTTCAGAAATCCTGGTATACACAAATATATATTAATAAGCTCCAGTTACACAAAATGAGAAAGATTTGAAATTGCAGTAATTAGAAAATGGCACAAAGTAGCCATCCACTCTCTGCACCCTACATCTAACGGCAGACCTTAGATTCTATACTGAGATTATATTTATGCTATAAACCAGTTTCTTAAACACCTGATATCTAAATCAATGGCCCCAATCCTATAATTTATCAATGAAAGGAAGCAAGACTATTATTGACTTTATGTTACGTAACTTTATAGAGCCTATATGGTTCGTTTTGAGTTCAAATGTATATTGCTATTTATTTTGGAAACACAGCTAACTAGAGCTGGGTTTCTCTTTTCTAAGTTTAGACAAATTAGATTTGATTGGTATATTTGGACTGCTACCTAGAGGTGTGTACCTGTGGGTTTGGGGTATCATGTTTAGAAGCAGGGCATCTTCCATTGTTATGTGGTAAATTTAGAAGAGTTTTGTACATAGTTTATCTAATGAGAGAATATCTATTAACTGTAAAAACAGAGGGTTTTTTCTTACAGTCTTATAAACATTCTTAATTTCATGTTGCTTTTGGGTTCAGTTGCCATTAATTGGAAGTGTTTTATTAAAAATATGTAATATTAAAAGTCACTAAAGCCAAATTCGTTTTAACCATGGAGTCCCCTTTAAAAGAATCCTAATTATATACCATGCTTATTCAACTGTGAATAATGGTTTCAACCACTGGTTAAGTGCTTATTTATACAAGAGTGTCATTTTGAATGAGAATTTAAGTAAACATGTCACATGGAAGTATTTTTTACCAAAGCAGGTATATAGATAATAGTATTCTCAACAATGCTTTATTGAATCCTTTAGAGTTCTGTGCTTAAAATTAAGAAATTTGTGTAGCAGTGACTTTTGATGTTTTAACAAGCTTCTTTAGAATTCTAATCGAGTACAATGGCTTTTAAATGTATTACAGAATTGAGGAAGAGTTGACATTTTGAAGACCTTGGGGCCCAAGGCTCAAATGGTTTTGTTGACTGAATGTGCAGTAGACCAATTAGTTCTTTTATCATTAAACTCCTATACCTGGTTAAAACTATAAAAGGAATTTCATCATGCAGGTGGGTTACTATATAATCTTTTCTTTTCATATTTCTACTTAAAGAAATTATCATTGCTGAGACAATGGAAATATTAAGTGTGCACAGAAGGATCCCAGGGCCTCCTCAGAGAGTCTTATGTCTTCAGCAACAAAGGGTGGATTTGTGTTCATCACCTCCCATTCCAACCATGTAATCAATGTGTGGCTCTCGGCCACGAGATCCACCACACACAAACCTATGTGCCATAAAAACCCATGAAGTGTGAGGTAGACGATGTGAAGGAATCACATTATTTGTGTGGGAAAACTAATGGTGTAACCTAAGCCCTCTGTCTCCATTTGCAGGGCCCCTGTGGTATATGGCTTCCTCACCCAGGTGCACTGCACAGTTCCAAAATCAGTTTAAAGGGATTTGTAAGCTATTATATATGGAATGGATAAACAACAAGGTCCTACTGTATGCCACAGAGAACTATATTCAGTATCCTATGATAAACCATAATGGAAAAGAATATGAAGAAAGAATGTATATGTACATATAACTGAATCACTTTGCTGTACAGCAGAAATTAACACAACATTGTAAATCAACTATACTTCGATTAAAAAAAAAGAAGTTGCATGAACAGGGAAATGATGTAAAAGGCTCCATAATTTTTCTAATAAAAACATTTTTAAAAGAGATTTGAGAAAATAAAAATAAATAAATATTAAGGACCGTTAAGCTGTGGCACTTATCAAATGAATGGGTTAGTCACATTATATTTCACCATCTTCCCTATTTTTTAAGAACAAAAAAAGCCTCTGATATCTACTCATCACATATATTACATAATAGAAAATTATACTATCAATATGGATAACAGCTCCCAACCATTTTCCTACCTTAAAAAAAAAATACACTTGTCACTTTAAAGATGAGCAAAACCGATTTTCTTTAATTTTTGTTCCAAGACAGGATATAAAGGAAACTGTTAAACTATCTTCTCTACCAAAGTACAGCCTAGATTGCATGCTTACAACTGAGTTAGCATCTTGAAAAATATTTTCTTATAGCGGAAATGTCACATGTTTAGGACACTGGCACTGATAAGCCAATGGCTACTGTAAGTTATATTTGAGTATAAGGGTAGATAGGATGATCAATTATACGATCAAAATAGTTTCCATTCTTGCTTGTCCCATCTAGATCGAATGAGCAGTAGGGTCACCCATGAGGTTGTGCCTTCCTACTCATTTCTACATTTTATCTCCAAAGAAGGTCCCTGCAGGTAGATCCAAGATGGCCCCTTGAGCATGGTACACATGTTCCATTAAGATCCCATGGCTTACAATGTACCCTTCTAATCTAAATCCCATCCACATGAAGCCTCTCCTCCAGCACACTGAACTACTCAACTGTCTCTGACCCATCTTGCTCTCCCATCCTTGGTGTCTTGGCCTGGGCATCTCCAGCAGATTTGCATGCGTGTGTTAAGATTCTTATCAAATGCTCCATTCTAGGGAACAGCTCCTGTGTCTGAACCAGGTTGTTGGTCATTTGCTCCTCTCTTGTCTCCTAGCTTTTGGCATACATCTGATCATGATTATACTTTATTTCTCCCCTGAATTCTAGTTCATTGTGCCATTCATGATACTTTATTTTTTAAGGGTTTCAGAGCCCAGCACAGTGTCTTTCATGAAATGGGTCATAGTGGTGCTGAATTTCTAAATGAGTGAAGGGTACTTGCTCATCTGACAGGGCTGCCATGACTTTAAAAAGATGAAAAACATAACAGCAACTCTATGTTCTAACTGGACAAGGTGATTCAATTGAAATCACAAAAGCACTTTCTTGATTGGACAACAGCATGGTCTTAAAAATCCATTCATTCAGTTGCTCTGCTTTCCTTTAAAAGTGCCCATGTTTGACCACTGCCAGCTGGCCAGTCTTGCCATTTACCAAGAGAATTTCTGGGCTTCTAATTCTAAAGGCTGCACACCACCCAAGGAACTCTAAGGTTGGATCCACTGCACGATTTCCATTTTATGCAAGAATTAGATGGACCCAATCAAATGCTGCAAAATGTCCTTATATCACAGTATAAGCTTTTTTTTATGAGGGCTTTCACATGCCACACACTGCTTTAATAGCCATATATCTGCCTAAGATTCTTGTCAAGCCTTGCCATGTGATGGAGAAGAAATGCTTTACTTGCTTGTACTGCCATCACTTTGTATACCTCTAAGCAGATTTTCAACGTACAGAAAGTTTAAAATGCACATCAGAAGCAGGATTCCAGGCCAGTCTTCTTCCAAACGATAAGGCAAACAGGATTCCCAGCAGAGGTCTGAATATTTATGGGCAGCGTCTTTTGTCTGGTAAGATGTTTGTCTCGCTTTAACTAGCGCTCAGGATTGTGAGCTGTCATAAAACTTCTCATTAAAAACTTCTCCTTGCTGACAAATAAGCCAAAAAACCCTGCTGCAACTCATTTTCAAGGTCATGCAGCATCCTATTGGTGAAGGGGCCTGGGAGATAATTTCTTAAACCACAGGGGTGATCAAGAAGAAAGGATGTCTGTTACCCTACTTATGGCCATTGCTTATAGTGCAAATTACCGAAATATGTCACAGGCACCTTGATTCTGGATATTACTAGGAAAGCCGCTATTCCTCGTCCTGCAATTTGTTACAAAATGCACTTTATTTTGTGGTCCCTCAGAGGACACTTCTGAGCTATTTGTTTTCTCCTTTAAGACATTTTTAGGAATTTGCCTGGTTAAAGCTGCCAACTTGAATAGACCTAAGATACAGGTATGAAGCCATGACCCTATTCAAAAAGGGATTTACTCCCTTTAAAGTGCACTTTCTATCAGTACTATTGTCACTAACACACCTCAAACTTAGTATATACACTGTTGGTGAGATGTTTTGTAACCTAACGCTGATATAAAATACGTCCTGGTGGCATGGCCATATCCTAAGGTAAAAAAGTTACATATTAGCAGCATCCAACCAAGATATATTCTGAGGGATGTGAGATGTTAGTTAATGTACCTAAAGCTGTCCAGTAGATGAGATGAAAGCCAACTTTATGTTTCTACTCTTCAATATTCTATTTTTTGTATTATTTGTGCTAGAAATTTAGTTACACTTAGACTTTATTGCCATTTCTCCTAAACAGTATTACTATATCAGTGGGTGTGACTTTTTCTTTGTTTAATAGAATGGTCTTAAACTCTCGAGTACCTTGCTCTTCATAGTGTGGTCCAGGCACAGTTAGTGCCATCTGGGAGCCTAGTGTAGAATCTCTGGTCCAGCCCCAGCCCCAATGAATCAGAATCTGCAGTTCGATAAGATTTCCAGGTGAGTCATATTCAAGGTCAAGTATGAGAAACTTTGCTCTGTTTTTTATATGTCTGCCATGGCTCTAGCTGAGTAATTATTCTACTGCATTGCTTCTAAAGAAATTCTTCATGTATTTCTTACTCATTTTGTTAATTCCCTTTTCGGTTCCTATTTGAGGGCCACACAGCTTCAAATAGTCTTTGTAACATTAATATGCCTCCTGCAAATATGTTATAACCACGAACAGCCAGTCATATTTAGTTCATCTCCTCAATAGTCTCCATAGGGTTTCTGCCTTTATCCATACAATCTCCTCTCCAAAACAATTTCCTGTCTTTTCTCATGACATATTTGCATGGCAACCCTCAAACGGAAACCTCCATTTCTCTCCAAATAATGTCTTTTCCATTGATGAGTTTGAAATGGCTACTGTAGGCAAGTGTTGGAAGAGATGCTGAATGCCCTGTAAAGTAGTGAGTCAGCATCTATGTACATATCACAACTACATACAAGGGGTTAGGTGTCAGAAGTAAAATTCCAAAATATTACTACTTGCTAGGTCCTTATGGAATTAGTCTAAAGTGCTAAAGGTAGTTTAAAAATGAAAGTTTTTGAAAAGTTCTTTGTTGTCTTGGCCTTTTTTCTGAACTCTTAACCCAAATTTCCAGCTGCTCACTGAACCTAGAATCTCAGGCACCTCAAAACTACCCTGTCCCATTTTGAACATTCTCTCTCTCTCTCTTTCTATCCTCAGAGCATATTCTTTCTCCTCTATTCCATTCTTGGAATAATACGTAAAATTCGAAGCCATCCTTGCCTTCTTTTCCCTTGTCACGCATAACAATACCACAGTCAAGTCTTGCCAATCCCACATCATAAATGTCTCCAGATCCTCTCTCTTCTGTTCAGGGCTACTAGCTAGGTTATCCCTCATTGGCTTAATCCAGCTACTTCCTGTGGTGCCTCCGTCAGTCATGGCTGGAGACATTTGTTTTTTAATACTCTCTTGGCATATTATTAGTTTCCCCCAAAGTGAATCCTGCCTTTTCAATATAGAATTGAAAAAAAAAAAAAACCCTACATTTCCTAGACTCCCTCGCTGTAAGATGTAGATATACGACTAGTGTTAGACAGAAGTACCTGTGAAGGACTTAGATTCTGAAGATGATGACGAATGAGAAGTGGCCAGGGCCTGTGGCATCCGTTTTGCAATCCAGGCGGGGGCAGAAGCAGCATGAGTTCATGGTTTGCAGCAATGTGGTTTTGGGGGATAGTGGCAGTAGCACCTCTTTGGGTCACGTTACAAGCGATCTAGAAATTTCTTTTCTGCTAATCATCAGCATTTATTTGCTATCAGACTAATCTATTGTCAGAATTTTTCTTTCTATAGCAACTTTACTTAGGCAATAAAAACATGCTAGTTTCATTGTATTTAATTTATTTTTGAAGGTAGAGGGGGTGAGAAAATAAACTAGTATTATTCTTTTAAAAATTGTTCACCAAGTTTTTTGTTTTATTATTTCCTACTGCTCCCTGAAGGAAAACAGACATGTCTTTATATATACTAACTGGTATTCAAATTTTGAAGTGTTTATCATCTTAGGGCCTTGATGATATACCATCTTTATATTACTTTTCAAAACTTCTGTAAAAGATAACATGGGGCTGCAAATACATTAAAATAAACTTATAGCAAAAAGGATCTTTCTGACTTTTTGACCACCAGCTAAAATTATACTATTGTTTTAAAGTTATTCAAGAGAAAATATTCATAACCAGTTTTTCCTCCTATATTTACTCCCACCTTTCTTTTGGCATGCCTTCTCTTTCTCATAGATTGTGTGTGCGATAGGTGGGGAAATAAATGTTCGGCAAAATCAGGCAATTTGACTACTCAGGGGTTTTCAACACGTACGTTTGCTTTATTTCATGCAAGAGCAGGCCCAAAGCCATCTGCCTGCCAACAACTACATCCTTCATTTCCACTGCGGAGGCAGAGCCCCCACCTCATCATTCAAAGGCAATCTTCAAAGGGACCTTGTTTTTGCTCATTCCCGTTGTGACAGATGTTTTCTATCATCTACCTCCACAGGCTAACTCATCTGTGAGGGTCTGCCCACCCCCTCTCTGCAGCCAGCTGTGGAAACAGCCCCAGTGTCATCTGTGGCAACACTCATTCCGTTCTTCTGACCTCACCAAAGACCACATCCAAGAGCAGGAAAAACAAACATCCCTGATAACTTCCTTCAAAACATTTCCAGGGCAGGAGATAGGCCGGCTCCAGATAAGGGCCCTTTACAAAGTTTCTAACAAAAGAGAGGAAAGCTTATTGGAAACACTCAAATGTCACCAGGCTAGCCAATTGGGGTAATCCCCAGATTAAGGAATAATGAAGCAATAGCATCTGTGGGCATAGTTCAGCTGAAAACATCTGGTTGACTCAGAACCACTTCAATTAGCCTAGGTACATATCAGTCATTCATTTCTTTTCTTTGATTATATAAAGTTCCCATGAGGAAATGTTTACACCCCAACTCATCCAAGTCTTTGAAATACTGTGAAAAGACGATATCATTTCTTAAATGGACAGACAATTAACTTGAATTGCTCTGTGGCAGAGTTACACTCCGATATTAGAATATATTTTAGGAACAAAAATTATTATGCTTTTTAAGAAGTCTGTCTTGGCTTGCTTGAAACTGACAAAGCAAAACTTTTAGTATAAGAATCATATCACTTCCCGATATTGAGGGGACTGCTTAAATTACAGTATATATGCCAAAATGTCTGCAGTGTTAGGGCCTTAATAACTTTAAAAGATATTTTGGTGATATTTAGAGTTTAGGAACAAGAACATTAATTAATCGATTCATTCACTAATACTTACTGAGGTACTCTTATGTCTTGCCCTGAAAAAACTTAGTGTTTAGTAGTTAAATAACTTTAATGAAATGTAAGAAAAACCAAGTTTCAAAAATGTAATGCGGACAAAGTGATCAAGGACATTACAATTTCTCAGAGAGGTAAGCATCATTGGCAATACCATGTCAATTTCTGTCTTCAGTTTGTCTACAGTGTTGGCTGACTGATTGCTAACACTCAAGTCCTGGGGTCACAGGTGAGGCCCAGGATGTGTGTCTCCCCTATAAGTTAAGGCATTACCCAGGTTGAGAAAGCCTGGAGGTTTTGCTACAGCAGGAGGCCATGGGCCCTTAGGAAACAGCCTGAGATCACCAAGCACCAGACTGAATGTGAGAAGGAAACAGCTCTAAAAAATGAGAGAGAATTACAGATTAGACACACAGTAGAGTGTGTCTAAAAATAACTCAATGTTTATCTTAGTTATCAGGGTCAAAAATGCCCTTAAAGGCTGAGGTTTCTCAGGATGGATGGCTCATCCCTGAAGAAGAGTTGGTGGTAATTTCAGATGTGTTCATTTCTATTGTCAATCACAGCTCACTTAGCTCTTTCATTAATGACCATTGTTAACTGACTGGTAATATTGTATTGTGTTATTCCTCCTAAGAATTTTGCCTGCACCCAAGAAACAACCATTCAATTGATAGCTTTTAGTATTTGCATGGTAACGGAATAGCAAGCATGACTACACCACACCTACCTATTCTGACTATGGTGGGCATTTAATAAACTTTTTTCAAAAACCCAAATCTAATTATAATTCAGTGGTTTTCTCATAGGATAGGGCTAACAAATATTAATATCCAGTGGTCTTGGTGTAGGCCTAACTTTTAAGAAATTATTTCTACACAATGTATAAAATTCAAACAAAAATCATTAAACCTCATTGGTTCATAATAGTTTCTGTGGCTTTGAAAACAATTATTTCTCTGATAAAACATTCATCTGGGGACTTTATGACTCAGGAAATCAATGATCAAAGCTAAAAATAAAAATTATATTCCAAGACTGTATCCAGATAAGAAGAGATTATTTCACCCCATACTACGTGCTATAGCTCTATTGTGGACTTAGATGGGTAAAATGACCTTTTAAAGGTATTTTTGGGATGAAGCTAGTCTGCAAGAAGGTAGCCTGCAAAGATTTCAGAAAAGGAGAGAGAACTGTTTTTGATTCATCATTCTTTTTGAAAACAACAGCAAAATGCAATGTTTAATTTGGGATTCTTTTAACACCTAAACTGTGAAGACCAGTCATCATATTTGTCAATTTACTCCCGTCATAAAATTTCAAAAGCCAAAGTATAAATGAGTCTGCTCAGACACAGAAAAGAAGGTCCATTTCAAATGCCAAAACTTATCAGCAAAAAGCAAAGGACAGTCCAACTTTCCTTCCTTCCTTCTTCCTTCCTTCCTCCCTCCCTTCCTTACTTCCTTTCTTTTTTGGTCTCATTTACCTTTGTGGATCTGATTTGATTTTTTTAACCTATGTGGCTAATTTTCAGCAGATCAATGAAAATCTTGCTTCTTGTTACTTGATCAAATTTCATGAATCAGACCCCCAGAGGTAGTGGGACATTTTCCATATAGGTATGCTAAAAAAATAAGTCAGTAATGGAAGAACCAAGCTTTCTGAGGAGTGCTAGGGCTAACACTCTAAGATCATGTCAAATCAACCAAATTAGTCCACCATCTTTTTCTTAGAATCCGCAGTGGGGAGAAGCAGGGAGGTCATTGGGTGGAAAATGTGAGAACAAAATTCCCAGATGTAGTGGCAGAAAAGTTGAAAATCCACGGAGTTTAAAAGAAGCCGATACAGCTGTTTCAGGCAATGGCTTTGGCACTGTGCAGTGGGGCCTGCATGGAGCTTTCTAGAATACCTGAAGTTCTCTAGAATTGCTGGCCCCTGAATCTGGTTCTGGGAGGGATTCCCTAAGCCTGCTCCATGGAGGCATCCATGGTATTAAAATAAAATTGCATCCAAAACCTGAATATTGTGATAATAATTACGAAGAGACAGGGAATTACAATGAAAAGGAAGGTGGACAGTCGAAAAAGTTATTAAGTAGAATTAGCAACTGCAGAAATTATTGATGCCACAAACTTGCTTGCAGGCATCACACTCACTTGTGTAGGAGGGTGCTGTGATGGTTTGCATGAATTGAATTAGAGGTTCTACAGTTTTGAGAGCTGCATTCCCTACCCCTACCCCTCTCCATGAAAGCTTCCTTCCTTTTTTTTCTTCTTTGAGAAATTCTGCCTTTCTCTGGTCCTCTACTTTAGCTGTCCCTGACTTCCTGGAAGAGAGTTTGCAATCCCCATGCAAATCCAATATTGACTTTCTCTCCCCAAAGGAGTGAGCTGGTCCCCATCTTTGTCTTTCATCTTTGGTGAGTCAGAAAAAGGTCAATGAAACTTGCTGAGTTTGTTTCTGTAGTTTTAAAACTTCTGTGTTTGGCAAATTATTCTCAATGACATTACATGAATGTAGGATTTTTAGCAAAACTTCCTAAGTCATTTTAAAAATGAATTAGGAAAAAACCTAAAAACTGTAGGAGATAGTCCATGTTTACTAATAATTATTTTTCTCATTTAAAAAAATGTGAGCTTATATGAAAAGACAAAAAAAGGAACATCTTTTTTGGTTTTATTTTTAATGATTTATTGTTTTTACTTTATGAAATAGAACCTAATATAAGTAATTTAACAAAATATCATTACTTTAGAAGAAATTATTCAATTTGAGTTTAATTCAGAACTCCTTGATCTTTTTTAATTAATATGTGGGATTTTGAAAAAAGTAAGAGTCTGGTCTTCAAAGCAAAATTATTATACAATTCTCAAATTACTTATGGTGCTTCAGTAATAAGCTATCTTCTGTGTGGAGAAATTATAAAGAATTTTAGCACATAGTTTCAGACAGTGCTCTAGTTAACACAGGCTTAAAGAAAATTCAATAACACATTTTTTGGTATTGTGCTTTCATGATATTTTCTCTATTTATTATGTGCTTTATCTAATCTACCTCTTTTAAAATGCAAAAAGTATCTTTAAATTGATAAGCTGAAATATCTACAATATTTATGTTAATATGAGCCATTTTCAATGATTATGCAGACTAAAATTAAGATAAATTTACCTCAGACATATCATCTAGCATTATATAGTTTTAAGACAAAAAGCATTACATGGTGATGATATGTATTTGGATGAAGGTGCCTGTCAAAATAAAAACTTTTAACTAAATTATATGAACTCTTTTCCACTTAAAATGTAATGATGGGACAGCTAAAAGATTAAAAATTTCTTACTTCTTATGCTAATCTATTCAGCATTAATGGACATAATTACTAGCATTTCATGTTCTATGTAGAGAAGGACCCAATCACAATTTTTTTTTATTAATCTGTCAACTTGATTTACTCTGGGTTAAATTATATAACCTGAAATATAAAAATTTAATGAAGAATCAAGCCAGATGTAATGAAATAGAATTGGTGTTAACTGGATTGAAATATACCTGTCCCAGCTCTGCCAGCAACTTGTGTGATATTAGAAAAGTCAATTAACCTCTCTGAGCCTCACTTTCTTCATGCATAAAAACATTATTCTATAATATTCAGGTTTATCTTTTGTGATAACATGTAATATCATAAAACACCTCATAAAAAGACAGAGCAAAGGACTTCTATGGAAACTGAACAGGGAGGGTATTATTTCAGAGATTGGAAATTCTAAATCCAAGGACCAATGCACCTGTATGCTGATGCCTGGAATTTTCTAGGGAGTTAAACTTTTCATTTATGTAGTGATAGAAAAAAATGCACATACCTAAGCCTACTGATAACCTCATCCACACTAAGATGTTAATAACCAAACTGAATTCTTCGGAAAAGCCTTTGAAAGAAGCATACACTCTATTAGTTTAGTTGGCTTGAAAGACTGTTTTATGTTTCCCATCGTCCCTCTCTTGGCTTCCACCAGACAGACAGACAGACAGACAGACACACACACACACACACACACACACACACACACACACAGAGAGTCAGTGCCCACTGATAGATACAACCAGAATCTCATCAATCTTTCTTTAATAGGATTTATAACCAGCTTATTTTCATGTTCCTTAAGACACTCATTTGATTTCTCTTTCTTCCCAGACACACTTTAAGTTTCATGGGGGCAGGGACCACACCTGTTCACCCTGCATTGTAGGCATGAACGTGGAACAGCAAACAGTTTCTGGCACATAGTCAGTTCTCTATAAATATTATTTAAATAAAAAAGCAAAAGAGAGAAAGAACGAGCTTTTGGAATATCTAAGTGTCTTGAAGAAAGGGCATCATGGTGGGGTTGGGGGTGGAGTGGGTGTTGAAAATAAATGGCTGAGATTCCCAAAGACAAGTCATACCTTCTTGATAATTTCATCAAAATCTGGCCTCGAATACTTAACATCGTTGCTTAGCATATTCTTTGTTATTTAATTATTTTTTTCCTGCTAGAATGTACGTTCCATTTGGGAAAAAATCTCTTTTAGGTTCACTTCTGCATTCCAAGTGCAAAGCAGACACCTGATAAATGTTTGTTGAATGAATGAATGCATGGATGGAAAAATGATTCTGGTTTGATCTTTCCAATAAGTTTACTGCCTTAAAAGAAATCTAGCATCTTTAGTGTTACAAAAGGAAAGACTGGGTAAGGAGTATCTACTTTTTCATTGCTGTTATTCTTCCAAGATACAGGCAACAGAAGTTTTCTTGATTCTACTGGAACTGTTCCAGAAGTTAATTAATTACACAATAATTATAATCTGAAGCCCTTGAATGTTTCTTTGGAGGATTCTTACATATCAGGAGATTAATAAAATTTAAAACACATGTTCTTTCCCTAAGGAATCTCCTTAATTTTCAAATGCACAATATTTTCATGGAATTATAATCTACATGTTTTTGATTCATTTGCACTTGTAGTGTTCTGTCACAATTTTAGTTAGACATGTGACAATGAAAAGCCTACTTTAAGACAAACATGTGTTTCTCCTGAACAATCAATAAACACGTTTTCAAATGAAAGTAACAGAAGGGATATCTAACCACTTTCAGATAGGTTCAAAAATCATGATTTCTGAGGAAGTTTAATCATTCAAAATGAAAAAAAGTATATGACCTCTAATGGATACTCACTGGAGTTTATTAAACTTAGTAAAATCAAGAAGAGAAAATGTACCTTAAACAAAAGTGTGGTGAGATTTAGTAATTGTCTAATGAATTTAATCTGTATCAGATCAAAAGTAAATGAAGAGAGAAGGAAGGAGAGAAAAAGATCAGAGAGTAAAGGAATATAAGTAAAAGCAGGACTTTCCTTCTTACATAATTTTGCCTCTGCTAGGAAATCAATGCTGTAACAATTTATTTCATTTTCTAGGACAGTTGTAAGAAGAAACTGTGTCAGCCAGAACACTTCTCATCATATGCCTGGCCATGTGTAATAGAAATGGACAGGATCAAATGACTGGACCATTCTGATTTATGTGGTACTGTCTATAAAACTTCATAAGCGAGGGTGATTGCAACTAACAGGGCAGCCTTGCTGAACCAGGCAAACCAGAATCATGAAGTACTGGAGATATATTCTAATCTGTCTCAAGAGAAAAGGCTGAAGCTGCATGTTCTTGCATTAGATGTTTATTCCAGATGCAAAATTGAGAGTCTCTTGTTTTACTGTTGTTCTTATTAGAATTACAAAAGGAAAAAAAATTGACAAAATCTTAGACACCAGTTCCGATGTTAGTAATTAGATGGTACAGAGATGAAAGGTTTATATGTGAAACATTTAATCCTGTTATATTTCACATAACATTCCACTAAAGGACCCTCCTGCTGATTGGCTGCCAATGAATCATCACTCTTGCCAATTTCAGACTGAACCTTATTTTGAGAAAAAGACATGAAGGAAAGTTAAATCTTTGAGCCACAATCCGATTTGTAAACACTGTCAAGAGATATGGACATATGCTAGGGATTCTTAAGAAATGTACTTTAAACTTTCTACTCTTTAAAATGTCAAATAGGGAGGAGAGAAAAGCCCAAGGAACAGCATGTATGAAATCCTCAAGGCATGGAAAAATCCCACAGGAGAATATTATGTTCTTCAATAACTTAGCTCTCACAACCCCCTTCTGTGTCCTTTCAAGTTGGCCATTTGGAACTCTGGAATTATTGAGTCACTCTGAGCTCATACTTTTATGATCAGCAAAAGTGGTTCTTATTACCAGCATCAAGCATAATGTCAGAGAAAACTACAGTTGAAAACCCCCAGGGCTAAGGATAGGATAATCCAGAAAAAGCCTGAATTAATCTAATCTTGTCAATAAAGCAAAAGAAATGAAACATTTTCAGGAACATAAAGAAAGACCATCCTATGCTAAAAGTGGTAAGACCCTCCAATCGTAGTAGTTTAGAGTTTAAAGATTTCCTACATTCACAATGACTAACAATGAGATAAATAAATTTAAATATACAGAGGCCCCTTTGGATGTTTGGCAAAGGGTTGACTGCTTCCTTGGCTTGTACCAGGCAGGGATTGCTTCTGTGCTTTTCAAATTTTGTCGATTTTCCTCATGCTGGATTGGTGGCTACAGAGGAAAGGTGATTTAATGAAAAATACCTTCCCAAACTGTTACATGGAATTGGAATAAAACAGTCTTGTATGATGATTTTTTCAAACCATTATATCAACTCCTAAACTTCAGTGGGGGTTGGATTAAACAGCCTCTAAGATTTCTTCTAATTGAAAGTATCTATCTCTCTTTTCCAATTTATCACTGTAGTCAGTTCCCTAAGTGGAAACATCAGGTGCATATACTTTGGTTGACAAAAAGTCATATATGATATAATACATAATTAGCCTTAAAATTATAGCTGTAAGCAAAAGTATAAGTAAGTTGCTAAATAATCTTGCTTGCAAGGGGTATACGCAAGCATTTGATTTAGTGTACATTAGACTAGTACACTAGATATTATGTCATCATACATATATTATTTCATATTTCGACATCTAAGAGCTATTGCATAGATCAAGCAAGGTAATTATTAGTGAAAAGTAAATGGATTGCTAGAAATCCCACCTGTTCTCTCCAATGGGAGTGAATGACTCCCAAGTCTATCACTGCCACTTTTGTATGCCAAAAGCTACATATTGAAAACCTTTATCTGGTTCCACAAATTCAACATGCCCAAAAGGAACTCTGTGTCCCTGATCTTGAACTTAATCCTTTTCTTACACACACTAATTCAGTTTAAGGACATCACCTTCTACCTAGCCATCTAGGCTGAAATCAGCTAGAGTCAGATTTGACCTGTGCATCCTCCATATCTATTCTCTTTCTCTTCTTCAATTTTTCTATTTCATCTCTTTCATACCTTTCATTCTTTCTCCTCTCATTCTAGTTTATACCATGAATTTCAACAGTGTTTAGTCTTTCTTTTGTATCATGCAAGTGTGACTTTGAACACGGTCATATAAACATCTACCTATTTGTATTATATGTATAGGTCAGTGTTTTGGAAATAATATTTACAGTGGAGATCAGCATATGTGGACAGAAATATGTTCGTGGTACTCATCCATCTATACACCAGTCCATGCCATGTATAATACAAACTATTCTTTGAAGTAAACTCTGTGTATGCATCTCAGGAAGTTACAGAAATAATTTTAGAGCATGACAAGAATCTAAGGATTTCTGCATGTAGCATGTAGCAGAAACTTAGCATTATAATGATTTTTTAGTATTGATTGAAAATATTCCAGATACAAGACTGAGAGATAGACGGCTTTATAGAAAAGTAAGGATTGATTTTTTAATATACACTATTGTTATGCAGAAGTGGTTCTAATGTGTATTGATCAAACACTTTCAGGATAACTCTTTGATAAAAAGTCTCTCTTCTGAATAGAAGTTTTAAGATTACTGTTCAGAGCTCAACTTCATAATTAATCTGATTTCCTTTGTGTTAAATGAGAATTAAGAAGCCAAGAACACACTATGCTTTTTAACATGGATAAGGATGAATCCTCTTTCTTGAAATCTGCTTTCAGATTTCCCACCTTGTTCCTAGCTTCCATTATGTACAATGAAGTTATACTTACATTATGTGGTGTAAAAAGGAACAAGTGCCATAGTAATTTTTTTAAATGTCTTATATAAATAGTGTGTTGCCAACAGAACTATTTGTGTGTCTTCCTGTCAAAGTTAGAAGGAAGGTACATTTTGTCTTCTCTGCTGATAATCTGGTTTTGCTGTCATTTCTCAAGCGTAGTTTTCAGAGTCAGCTAAACTTGAGGAATGACTATAAGATACAATGGCTTGATTTGGCTGAAGCTAAATCATTAATCTATGCATATACTCTAAAAATCTCATAATCCATACCAAATAATTCAATTCTGTTGGTTCAGTTTGCTACATTTTACACCTCACTCATCCTGGCAACACATCAGGACCTAGTACTACTAAAAATCATGAATACTTCATAAGTCACTGAGTGATGATGGCCAGTGGGTCTCACACCTACCATCAACATTTTAGGTGAAATTTGCCTCTCAAACACTCAAAGAAAGAGAACCACAGGATCTTAATTGAGTATATGTCCAGGCTATTCTAAAAGATGTTCTTGAGAATTATGGCACAAACTACAGATAATCTTGCAGCCCCCTTTAATGAGGAAGAAAAACAGCTTTATCTGGATGATAGTCTGTCAGATGGCATAATTTTCATAAAATCCTGGCTGAGGTGAAGGAAATTTGAAAGTCTAAACAAGCCCAATTCTAACCAATTAGATTTCCTAAGTGGCACGGTTGTATCAAGTTAGGTCATGAGAAACTTATATATCTGAAAAATCTTAATTTAGCTGCTCTAGACATTTCATCACAAAATTGAAAGTTAACATTTGCTTGGTTTTTATTGAGAGTTAATAAACTAAATGGCCACATTTATTATCTCAGCAGGTAAAACTGCTAAGACACTGAGTTGGGAAATAACAGGATACCATTATAATTTTTTTTCTAGAATATAGCAGCAGAAAAAGAAAAAAAAAATTCTCTCCCTGGCCTTATGATATGTTTCCTTTTATCAGAGAAAGAAACAATATAACCAGTTTTTTTTTTTCTTTTTAGCCATTTGGCCTTGGCTTCTAAAAACTCAAGAAGAAATCTGAATACTCCATTATAGTAAATTACCCACAGACAGCCTAAAGTTTTAATAAATTTATTTCCTCCGCTATATGACATGTGTCCCTTTTTGTTTAACTGTCTTTTTGAGTGTGTCCTTAATTTTAAGTAACCTCAGCTCTTTTCTAAGAGTGGGCAAGGTAGAAATCCTTATTACTCATTCTTCTTGGTTACGGAAGGGGGTGGATATCTCATTTTTATTCAAATGAATCTCAATATCAAAAGAAAGAGATTTGCTGGTAGAAAATTAGGTCACACAGGAAGCAGAAAAACTAAACTTGCTCAGATATCAAACTGTACAAATTTTTCCAAATTCGTTCTTTTATTTGATCTGAGAAGAGTGTTTTCCTATATCATAGTGAAAATGAGGGTTGCTGTTTTTCCTAACAAGTAGATCTACTGATTTTTCAGGTTTTTAAGACGGAAAAGAAGATGGAGAAGAGATTGGCAAGAATCACCTTCACTATATACAGCCTTTGCCTATAATGATCACCCATGGCCAACAACTGCATAAATATATTGCAAACACTGCATTCTGGAGCTTCATAATGGACAAACGAAATTCTGCAAACCCTTTCCAAATTTCCCAGAAAGTGATGAGAGCAGAGATTAGGGAACAAATACACTTGGTGAATAACACAGTTTGCTTAAGCTCATATAAGCAAAACTATAACTGAAAAGCCATTAGACTTCTACATTATGAACACAGAAGTGTTTTTCCTAAGTTGTTTTGAACAAACCTGTTGACTGTCAATGACAAGATTTAATAATCAAATATACAGAGACAAATTTGATAGCAGCATCAATTTCCCTTAAATGTTAGGCTTGGATTCAAAGAGGATGCACCCTTTTGCTTTTCCTCAGAAATGCTGTCAGCATCCCTGTCTAACAGAAGCTGGTTGCTTGTAGTGTATCAATATTTGTCAATGCAGAAATAGCCTATGCAGTGTAGTCTATCAACAAATATTTAGTTAGTACCTAATCTGTGCCAGAAAATAAATGAAAAGGGAGAGATACTGTGAATTATATGTGATACGCTCTCAAATAGTAAAATTATACTCCAGTTGAGAAAGAACTAGTCAAATGCCTCTGGATAAAGTAACGATTACCTATCTATGTATCTTCCTATCTATCTATCTATATCTATCTATCTATCTATCTAATCTATCATCACTATCTATCAATCTATTTTGTGAATATTACCTGATTAACCTGTTTTTCTTGTGTGATTAATAAATTACTCTGAAAATTATTCCCAAGAGGAAATTTAAAAAATTTTCTGTTCTAAGATGACATCATTAGAAAATGCCTCCCAAATTGATTCCACTGCAGAAACAATGAAATGAAAAACAAAACAAAAGGCAAACAAAAACCCCTCATGTAGACATATAAGTCCTGCTACTTTTTCTTGGCGTATCAACCCTCTCACTTTATCATTTGAATAACTAAACAATGAAGCATTTGGGACAGTCAAGTGATGAGACACTATGCACTCTCCGGGCTCTGAGGAGGGTGGGTATCCCACTTCCAATTGGGGTGCTCAGAGACTGGACCTAAGACAGCCTAATGCAGAAAGTGCAGTCATTATTTTATGACACCCAAGTGATATTAAACACATGCCCTGCATATTTCACTCAACTCTGAGTGGAGAACTTGTGAAAGGTCTGGTGTAAGGCTTTGTCCGGAGGTGTAGGCACATCTCTAGGAGAAGATGCCGTGTTGAATGGGATGATATGACAGCCCTAATTCATGATTAAGTGACACCTTCTGTGGCATCACTGTTGAAGGTCACATAGATGCCATGTTCATGGCAGATGCGGCATTAGAGGCACCTGGTAGCCTTTGGAAATTCCTTGCCATCTCAGATGCTCACCAGCTGTAACATGTGGTATATAAACCAAAGCCTTAGCTGTGAGCTGGTGTTTGCTTAGAATACCGTTCCTGCCTGATGTCCACAACTCTTCCTGAAAAACTCCTTTATTTTTCAAAGCCAAGTTCAGAAGTTACTTCCTCTGTGAAGCCTGCTCTTACTCTTTTACTCCCTGGCACAATGAATAACCCCACCCTCTTTACCAGTTCTACACTTTGCACACATTTTCCCTGCTACCCATAGCTGAAAATACTATAAGCATTTATTTTCTAACAGGGAGTTTGAACAAGAGAGAAGCAAACAATATTAAAACGGGGAGAAAATGTGAGTGCAAGTCCTACCTTTGGTAAATATTCCTCTTAGGCAGTAGAAGAGAAAAGTTTGAAGGCACTTTACTAGTATTTGCATTAGTATTTTGACAAATATTACTGTAAATTGTGTAACTTCTTACATTTGTTACTGAAGCTAAAATGATGTCTCTTTTTTCAAAGCATACTTGATTAGATCATATGTGACTCTGTATCTATTACATCCCCTCCCCCAACCTGGTGCATCTTAATTGTTGGCTTAACAAAACATAAGCTAGTCAACACAATAAGCCCTGACCCTAAATTGTAAACATACCACCTAGGTAGAAATACCTGGGCTCTCCAGGGCTAACCCAGCAAAGGTTAATCTTTAAAGCAAAATAAGGTATCCCTATGACATTCTGAGGGGCAAGAAATAGTGAATAATATCTTTGAATATTTAGAAATACTCTCAATATTTGAACTCGTTCATTACCATTTGTTTAATGAATATCCACATACGTCACAAAACTGTTAAGGTCATATATAAAGATAAATAAAATAAACATTTTATTCCAGTGTGCTACAAAAGAACAAATAGTTCCATAGATTATCTGTACACTAATCCTCAATCCTCCACTGATTTCATAAGTAGTTTCTGTTGCCCTGGTAGCATTTATAAAATAAATTATTTACCCTATCTCAATATGATTGTGTTGCCCTGGTAACTGGCTGTTTTCTAGAAAGTCTGACATGGATTTTATTTTAGCTACATACTTGCTTTCTCTAGAGATAATCCATAGAAAATAGGGCTTTAATAGATTTGATAAATTTGTATCCTATGTTTATAACATATCTAATTATATTTCATATGTTAAGTAGCTCTTAAGGATGTAATGTTGTTAACACCTTTACAAAGGAACTCGCAAACTCTGGTTTACTGATGATGCCGTGACAAAGAAATTCTAAGTGCTATCTAAGGACACACTGGGGGTAATGTACCATTGGAACTTTATCTCTTAGTACCTTGTCAATCTTATGTTCAGAATGATGCACCTTCAGTTCTAAAAAGTAATACACTATTCCTTGACCTATTCTTTCTCTTTAAAGGTCCATATTAAAATAACATAAAACTGCATGGCAAAAGGCAAGTGATATGCACACATCTGGATTTATAAAGACTCCACATTCACTGCTTATTCTCACCATTCCTGTGCTTAGAAGGCAGGGATCTTAGACATCGGGAAATGTTCTCTCCAAGAAACTTTCAGAAGCTCTACTTGAAAAATGACTGTTACCTCCAAAAATAATTCCATGGATATAAAAAGAGGCTGTGCATGATGACATTTTCATAATGCAGCCAAATTGAAAAGTTTTGTCCATTCATGATTGATTCATCCATGATGCCCCTGGAAATTGTAACTTTTTCACACACATCAGTGACATAATTTAGCCTTTCTATTTTATATTTTCCTAAGTAAGCCTAAATTCTAGACAACAGCATTGGGACCACCAAGCTAATAAAAAATGTATAGGAAAGTGTGCCAGATTTGATGAATAAAAGTTGTATTTCAATAGACCACAATTTACCTTTCCAACCGAACCTTTCCCTAACACAAACAATTCACTTAACGCAGGCTACCTGCCTTGCTGCCCCCTGAAATAATCTGAGGACCCCCTCAGTACTTTTGGTGTGTTATTTTCACTGAAAATGCCCTCCTTCTTTTTCTTTATCCCCATCAACCCCACCCATCCTTTAAGTTCATGCTTTCATCTCGGTTCTTCCATGTCCTTAGCTGTTCATAGATACTTTGTCATTTTCAGTGTTATATAAATGCTAAGCATTTCACACCTTTTCTGCTGTAGATTTTTAATTGAATCATTCTACACATATAATAATTATCTCCACAGAGAGATTGTGTGCCTTGAGGACAGACTGTTTCTTTCTTACTCTCTCTCATTTCCAACAATACCTAGAAGAATATTCTGTGCATATTTAATGCTCAAGAATATTTGTTTATTATTTGTTGATTTTTTTTTTCATTGAACTCAGTGTTCTCAGTTTCTTGAAATGAAGAGTCGATGTCTGGTATAACTAAGGGCCCAGTAAAAGACTTAATCAAGTGACCATTTCAAGGAGAAAAAGATACTTTCACTCTCATGTTCATTGCAGAATTATTCACAATAGCCAAGATATGGAACAATTTAAGTCTCCTTCAATGGATGAATGGAACAAGAAAGCGTGACGTATATATGTGTCTGTGTGTTATGTGTGTGTGTGTGTGTATGTGTGTGTGTGTGTATACTGGAATATTATTCAGCTGCAGAAAGAAGGAATCCTACCATTTGTGACAACATGGATGACCTTGAGAGCATTATGCAAAGTGAAATAATCCAGATAGAGAAAGACAAATACTACATGGTACCACTTACATGTGGAATCTAGGGAAAGACAAAAATAGTCAGACTCATAGAAACAGAGAAGAAAGTTGTTGCTAAGGGCTGGGGGTGTGGTGGGGAGTACAAATTTTCAGCTATAAGATAAATAAGATTTGAGAAGCTAATGTAAATCATGGTGACTATAGTTGATAACACCATGTTGGATAATTGAAATTTGCTAAGAGAGTAGAACTTAAATGTTAAGGTATTGAAGAGACTTTCTGTGGAAGTGGTCTTCTTTGTATTTACTTTACCCCAGGAGTATATTTATAGGGAGGTGACACCCAAATGAAGTTGTTCCTTCTAAACTTACTCTCACATATTTTTTTTAATTCTCTTCTGGTAGAAATAGTATAAATGGGCTAGAGTTACTGTTTTGTGTTTGCTGGTTACTTAAAAAAGATTTGGCCTGTAGATCTATATCCACCAGGTAAACTCCTTACATAGCAAACACACTTTGTCTTTGTTTGGTACTTTGACAATGATACTTACAAAGAATTTTTGCTCAGTTCAGTGGTCGGAATAAAATGATAGTATCTGAAAACTTTGCTTTCTGAACAGAATTCTAATGACTTAAATGTTCTTTCCATATTCGGTGATGTGTTTTAGGAAAAACATGCCTGCAAATTTGGAGGACATGGCCCCTAAAATTAAGCCTTAGGTCTTACCTACCTGCAGGTAAAGAATGACCAAATCAAGTATTCTGGGGCTTTTTTGAACTTTTTCTTTTGTTGTAGAGGGAAAGTTTATATTGACTGTTTAGATATAAATGTAAGGTTTATTCATCATAAGTCATAATTTAGCCATGCATAGCAACAAATCATCCAATGACTCCATAAGAGCATCTTGCATTTCTTAGAATCCTGTAGTTAGATAAGTTATTTGTAATTAAGTAAAAATGAAAGTTGACCTTTCTCCTTGAGAATAATTAATGCTAACCACATGAAGAACAGAAGATTTATGATGCACATGAGCCTAAATAAAATGTAAGAGAATTGAACTCTACTTCTTGGGAACTATCATCTTTTCTCCCTGTCAGTACAGATGTAACAAAATACCTGACATATCATAACACAGGGATTTAAATTGTGCATTCATATGAGATTCCAGTGTGACAAGCTGCCACACAGAGTAGATATTTAGTGCAATCCATCCTCTATTAAAATCCTGTCAGTCCCACCTTACTCTTCCCCCTCCCCGTGTCCTCAAGTCCATTCTCAGATAGCTAGTGGGAAGCAGCCGCATAGCACAGGGAGATCAGCTCCGTGCTTTGTGACAACCTAGAAGGGTGGGATAGGGAGGGTGGGAGGGAGAAGCAAGAGGGAGGGGATATGGGGATATATGTCTGCATATAGCTGACTCACTTTGTTATACAGTAGAAACTAACACACCATTGTAAAGCAATTATACTCTAATAAAGATGTTTAAAAAAAAAAATCCTGTCAGTGTCGTGGTGAGATTTCAGAGTTTAGGACAGAACTCTGCACTGGGAAACAGCAACAAGTACCCAACTGCATTGGCAACATCAGCAAAGAGTGAATTCCTGATTTAGTCTCAGAGTGCTCTCTTTCAGTGAAAAAAAAATAAAGTGCAAATAGAAACGCTCTTGCTGTCCTCAGTGGGGTTTGGCCTGATAAAGTCCCAGAGTCAGACAACTGACAGAGAATGGTTTCCTTGCAGAAACACCAGTATGAGAGATATGACCAAGGCAGGGAGAATTTTATTCCCTCTTCCTTAAAAGTGAAAAGCCTCTCAGAGTTTTCTTCTAAGTTTACAAAAAAGTGCATTGCACACAACTCAGAAATTTCAATCTGCAAAGAAGCAAACCTAAACGACCAACTTCAGCTTTACGCTTATGCTTTCTGTTTTCCTCTCATCCTTTTACTACTCCCCTCCCTTCTTTCCATCAATTCATGTCTCTCTTATAGATCATTACCCCTCCCTAGTATGGAAAGATTAGAGGCACTGTGCTCTACTTTCAGATTTGAATGAAGCACTGTTTTCTCTTCAGATACAACAAGCCTGGTTGAGACCTTGGGGCCCTCAAGTCGAGCCTAAAAAGAACCTGAAGGGCTCTTGCTGCAGTGTAGGAGGCCGTGTGATTCACAGTGATGGGGGAAGCATGCCTTTGCATCCTATACACAGAGAGCTTATATGTGCGGTTTTTTCAAAATAGTGGAAGAGAAAACATGAGAAAGGAGAAAAGTTGTAAGCAAATCATTATTATGGGCAATATATTGGAGATGTGTAGCTATGGACACCTTGAATTTATTTGTAAAGTAGGTTCCAGTTACTGACATACAAGAGGTACCCAATGGGCCTTTATTTTCATTATTTTTATTATAGGTGTTGAAAGATTTAGGAAGTAAATGAGATAAACAGCAATCTAAGCAATTTATCTTATTTATAGCCATAGAGGCTATCTCCACCAAACTCATTAGGAAAGTATGCTAAATAAGCAGTATGAATGTGGTAGAAATGGGTGATTATTGCTTTTTCTCAACTTCTTCCTATACCAACACTCATTTTATATAATTGGGCTAATCTAAAGCACAATGTGCAGTCATCTACTCATATAACTGAATAATGATAACAGTAATTTACTGAGTGTTTGCTATTTGTCTAGCATTATTTTAAGAGCTTTAAAGCCTTGCTTCATTTCATGAACCAAAACCATAATAATTTAGTCATGATTATATCCATATTACAGATGAGAAAACTGTGGCTCAGAAAGTTTAATTGTCCAAAGTCCTATAACAGAAAGGTTTTCCTCTCTCAAAGAGCCTAACCAAGAATCCATGCTATTGGGACTTCCCTGGTGGTGCAGTGGTTAAGAATCCACCTGCCAATGCAGGGGACACGGGTTTGATCCCTAGTCTGGGAAGATCCCACATGCTGCAGAGCAACTAAGCCCATGCAGCACAACTACTGAGCCCACGTGCTACAACTACTGAAGCCTGTGCTCAGCAACAAAAGAAGCCACTGCAACGAAAAGCCCGCGCACTGCAACGACGAGTAGCCCCCACTCACTGCAACTAGACAAAGCCCACGTGCAGCAATGAAGACCCAACGCAGCCAAAAAAAAAGAGTCCATGCTATTAATCACCAAGCCATTCATTCCTTCCCTTCAGATCCAGGTATTTTATTTCTCCACCCTGGACTGCCTAATTATTTTTATGTTTTAGTATCACAGAGTGATTAATTTAACCAACTCCACTTTGATGATGAAATTAAGACCAGTTGGGTAAAGGTTCTTTATACAATAAAGACAACCAACAAAACTGTTACAGATTGATGCTACAAATTGTGTTTCCATGATGCGGTTTAGCCAATTTTTCCATGTTAAAGATAACAAGGTGGTGGGTGCCCCAGCCACTCCTTTCCCTAGGAATCTGTCCCAGCCACAAGCATTACATCTTAAGGGGGGTGACCTAAGCTCAAACATCATACAGAGTCTAGTCAGGGGAGATGAAAAGATATTAGGGAGCAAAAGCCATCACAAGAAAGATCCTGGTGGGGGACAAATGAACACACACACACACACAACTATTGTTAGGGGAAGATATACAAGAAATAATACATCCAAAAAATGGGTGAAGCTGGTCGGGGGAGGAGGAGGAGCTAATAAAACACTTAGCTAAGGCCCTGAGTGGCAGTCGGAAAAAAACACATACAAATATCTTCCCATCTCCTCCCAGCTCCAGAAATACTGTGGAATCTTCCATACTTTGGTATCTAGAAAAATATTCAGATTTTGCCAGATGTGCATTCCTTTAGGCCATGATGAGATGATGCTTGACCTCAGTGTGAGGACTAAGCTAGCCTCAATGCTCTTTAGACACACACAATATTTTTTTAGAAGGTAGTTGTTTCCATCTGTTGAATTCTACCTCACAACTTGGACAGAAAAGAACAGCCTCGATTTGTTATGTGTTGGTCTGATTTACACAACACAGATCAGATAAACTCAGGAAGCCCCCAAGGTATGTGAATAAGAGTAAATATGGGGATCTGCAGAATAGGGTCTAAAGTTCTGCTCTAGTAAGCTACATATATTTTATTCTTTAAATAAAAAGCAAACTATCAAAACACTAGGAGCAACATGGAGTGTTCCTTATTTTTTAAGAAAATGGACAAAGCTCAAATATGAAAGCCAGGTGTTGTGATCCTTTTGAGTCCAGGAAATAGACGTCTGTGTATTTAACTCCCTGTTTTTTTAATATGTGCTACTTTATTTATATTTAGCTTTGAAAAGGGTTAAAATGTAGCACTACTTCTTCTTTGAACAACTAATACATTCAATAATAAGGATTAATGATAATAATAAGGTATAGTATGTCATACTTCAAACACTGTTTTCACATATTCTCTCTGTTTTGATCCTCCCCAAAGCCATGTTAAGTATAGTGACAGAAAAGGAAACAAAGTTACAGATTTGAACATACCCAGGAGAGTACACCAGAGACCTTGTCACACAACTTTCTGTTGGGGATCTTTCCCCTATCTCACACTCCCATAAGTATATTGCTCTTGAAATCTCCCTGGCTAGTACTTCTATAGAGCTCAAAAACATGGAAGACCTCGACAAAGATACATGGAATCAATAGCCTTCAGCCTGGATTCTAATGGAATAGGTAATATTATTTCCCTTGGGACTAATGTAATATTGTACCACAAAATGGGAAAGCTAGCTAGTAGAAAATAGAGTTTGAATATTTTGGGAAGAAATTTTCCACTAAAGGAAGAAGAGAATGGCTCTAGTTAGTTAACATAAAAGTCATCTACCAACCTTGCTATCTATTATCTATCCTCATCTATTAGTAGACAAATACCTTCCTATTTCAAATATATTGCTTTGAGTCAACACTTAGCCATGATACACAAAATCGTTCCCAATGCACACCCAACTGCATCCGAAGAAAACAAAGCACAACAGGAGGAGAAGGACAACAGAAAGGCTTTCCTCCTATAATGGATTTAACTCTCCAGAGTTCACAATTCTGCATGAAGTAGACACTCTCCTTTCATAACAAATGGTAGACAGCAACAGGAGAGTTTGATTGCTATTTCCTCCAATCAAGTTTGTTCTCTTCCTCCCTCTCTCTCTCTCTCTTCCTCTCTCAACTCTGTTTCTCTCCATCACTATCATGCTATCTACTGTATACACTTTTATAGAATTTCAGGAACAGCTTTGTATCTGGAAAATAGGGCTGCCAGAAAGAGGCATGGAATAGAACAAAAGCTTTACCCCAAAGCTTCTATGCATTACAAAAGCTTGCACTCGGATAATAGAAACATCGAGCCTCAGGTGACTGAGAACACTTACTGTTGGTTGCATAACGTATGGCGGATGAGGCATCCATGAAGTACTCTGGACCTATGCATCAAACAGCATTTATTAGAAGAAAGCAATCACAGAGAGAACTCGGTTCTTGCGTTCAGTGGAGTCACACTAGGTCATAAGAAAGTGGAGTCCACCTGACTTACAGCGAATCAGTGCTCAAAACTAAGGGTACAAAGGAAATTCTTGGACCTGATTCATTTGGTCCCTGAAACACGGTACAATGTAAAGCAAATTCTTACTTCCCTGGAGCTGGCTGTAGTGCCCACATGGGCCAGGCTGGGCCATGGAGCACATTTGGAGGCTTCAGGAATCTCCTGTTTGTAGGTCAACTTCCAGGAAGACCCGGGCAAATAAGGAAGGAGGCATTACTTAACATGACTGCTAAGACTTCCTCTTTTTCTGTCATTGGTTCTAACTTCATATTCTCAAGCGATCCCATCTTGGAAATAAATCCAAGTGGTAAAAGTTGGGGAAGAATTAAGAGCGATAAACCAGAAATTTTGGGGTATGTTTTGGGTTAAACCCAAGTTAAGCAAGTCTGTGATTTTTCTCGCTCATGGTAATTGGTAATGCAAATAAAAATGAGTATATGAGCCAGCCAAGTGTTCTGAATGTTCGCCATCAGCCAAATGAGAAAGTCAGCTTCTAAGAGCTGATTGTGACATAGAAAGCCCCAAAGATTTTGTTTTCAATATACTCACAACAATGAAATTGCCAATGAACTTTAGATTAAAAAAAAAAAAAAAGAAGTGGTGAAAAGCAAGAATCAACAACATAAGAAATTGCTCTAATTCCTTTTTTGAGAAAAGAGAGCCAGAGTTAAATTCCACTTATGAGCCCTCCCAAAAGAAATGACTGTTCTGTGGAGATTTTATTCATGTCACCAAAGTGCTCTACAGTGGAGCTCAATGGGTGGTCTTGGCTGAAACAGAGGCCAAGATGAGAAAAAAATGGGTAAAAAACCAAAAAACACACATTACAACCAGGCAGGCCTGTAGGAAGAGCAAAAACTGAACAGCATCTGCACTTAGCCTCATGGGTCCCAAGGAAAGGCAATTAAGAAATCAGCCATTCTGAGACCCTCTAATGCAATTCACACAAAAGTCTATTCCGCTCACCCGACAGGTATCAAGAACCTAAGTGCAGACACAGAATGAGAATGATCTGCTTTAGGGGGAATCAGTTAAGGAAAAAAGTGCATAGTCTCAAGCATGATGCTCTGACAGCTGGGACCTCCTGATATGACGTATGTAGTGGATGAATAATGTGAAACTTCACTGAATTCGTAGCAGTCAGCAACATTACAGTTTTCCCTGTTGTAAACCCCCCACCCACCCATCATCTGCACAATATAGGGAAACACACGCAGGCACACACTCGCACTCTTGCTCTTTCTTTCTCTCTCCAAAGCTTTAAACAGTGACACTCAACACTCTAGGTAGCATTCATAGGCATTTTTTTCTATTTGAATTAGAAGAATTGTCTGAAGAACTACATGAGGTAAAGAGAAGCAGGGAGAAATATCATATCTTTGATGACTCAAAGGAATAAGATAAGGAGCACTGTTTGAGGGAGAAGGATGGCTATTTCAATCCACCTGTGGACTTAGCATTACTAACTGGCTACAACATCTGGTTTAGGACACACACTGAGTCTCAGATTTTCTTGTGTTTCAACATGTAGAACCCCCGAGGTCTCTTTTGGCCTCTTTGGAACTGAGAATGAAGTAAGAGGAGGAAGTAGGAATTACTTTAACCCCTTTGATAATCTTCCCTATTTCTTGGAGCAAATGATTTTGCATCTATCCATGTAGCTTTCCATGGATACACAGAACAATTGTGACAAAATGAGATGACAATGATACAATATCCTGGAGGGCGTGCAGGGAGTTGCCAGAAATGTGTTCTCAGAAAAGATACCCTAGGGAACAACAACCAAAATAACAGACAACACACAAAATAACCTCTCAGTGGTAAGAAAGCTGCACTAATGTTGGCTGGAAAGTAGCAAAATCATGAAAACCCAGCAGGAAGAATGGAAAGCTCGGTGGGTTTTTATCATTCAGTGAAACAGATGCAAACAAGCCCTTGAAAGTGTAGGCTCAATGGATAGTTTGAGTATTATGACATTAAGATATGACTAAAGGGAAGACAACTTAAAACAAAAATCCTACTGTGTCCCTTTTGTCTTGATCTAGTCTGTTCCTGGTAAGAAAGGTTTCCCGGGAGGTGCAGGTAAACCGGACATACCTGGTATGTGGAGACAGGGGAAGCAGCAATGAATGGCGTGATGGGTGTCTGTGGAATCATGCGGTTGGTTGCAATACTGTACGGTGAAGAATAAAATCTGCAAACAGAAAAACAAAAAGAAGATTCATAGATTCATGAAGCTGATGCACGCCTGGCTGCTAACCAAACGCTACCACACACATCTGGAGAAGACAGAGACCCACCCTCATGCTGCCCATCAACTGTTAACAGGATCATGCAGGAGACTGATGGTCTCTGATTCCACAAGAAATAAGTTGTTCTGAATAAAATGACAATTTTGAGTCCTCTTATAAAATTGGCTGCACAAAAATCTCTTAGGCCAGGTGAGTGTAATTGTATGTTTAACCAATAGCAGAGAAAAGCCATGGGCATTGTTTCTAAAGCTCCTTGAAAGAAAGGCAAAACCATAGCACCAAGCTTTATAAAGGTGCCTGGTGTTACACAGACAGAAACTGCATCTATCCCTTCATTCAAGAAAGAGGATCAGCTTACAGAGAGTTCTGGATCATTTGTGCTAGGCATGAATCCATGCCCTCAGGCAGAAACTAAGCGAAGTACTTTCCTTCTCCATGAAAAGAGAAGGACAATTTGTGGACAATTTAGGTCTAGGTGAGGAAAGGAATCTTTTCTGGATTCAGTCAGGGAACTGATGGAGATTCTGGACCTATGTGATATACCACTGTACATGCTGTAAAAAGCATTGAGTTTTCTGGTCTTCCAGGGTCCTTCATTGAACAATTATAGAATAATACTGGGCAAGATCAGACCTTCACAAATCAGAGGAGGGATGATCCTTCTGGAGATCTATTAAAGGACAGCTTTAATAGAGATCTATTAAAGGGTATCAAAAATACTTACAGGCCATCTCTGCTCAAACTATACCCTGGAGTCCACAAGTTACCTAATGGTCAAATTCCTCAGCAGAATTTTAAATCATGTTTTTTTTCTTTATGTCTCACTGGTAAGGGAAAGGCTAGAGTGACCAGCCACACATCATGCAGACAAAACCAGGTGGGCTGTGATGGAGTATTTCACTGATATCAGGATAGATTGGGAAAATGCCTCTCAGGGATCGTGGAATCATTACTTCACTTTGCCATACTCTTAGCAAAAGTCAATTACTACTTTTAGTAATAAAAAGTATTACTTTTTAAAAGTAATAACTTTTAGTAATCTTTCTTTCTTTCTTTCTTTCTTTTAAATAGTATGACTGAGGTTGGAGTTTTGGAGACAAAACCTTCATCATCTCTCAGGGGTCACTGATATTTTGAATAGAGGATTTCATGGGTCACCTTTCTAAAGAAGCATTCCATGAGAACCCCACTGAGTGTAGGGGGGCTGGATTTCAAGGTTGCCAGGTTTCAAAGAGTAAATTCTTTAAGCTTAGATCCTATACAAGTCTTCAAGCAAGGATTGGGGAACTAGAGTCTTAAATTGATCTAGCTCTCAACAAGGATTATAAGGTCATAGTCTTTTGGTTAAAAAAGATGTAGCTGAAAAAATTACACCATTACACATTGCATCCTCCTTACTATCCATACCTATACCTACAATACCTCTAAAATTTTAGAAAAAAAGGATATTGACTATATACTCATTAAAATGGCCAAATTAAAAAAAAAAGACAATCAGAGCTGTCAAGGATTCAGAGAAAGTGGAACTCTTTCATTGTTGGTGGAGATACAGGATGATACAGCCCTTTTAGGAAACAGTTTGGCAGTTTCTTATAAAGTTAAACATATACATAGCATATAACCCAACTATCCCACCGGTACATAGTAACTGAAGATAAATGAAAACTTGAGTTCACACAAAAACCTTAATGCAAATATTTATAGCAGCTTTATTTAATACTTGCCCCAAACTGGAAACAAGCCAAATATCCTTCAATTGAGTTAATAAACTGTGGTCCATCCATACACTGGGATGCAACTAAACAATTAAAAGGAAAGAACTACTGATATATTTAACATGGTGAATCTTAAGTAAATTATGCTAAATGAAAGAAGTCGAACTCAAAAGTCTATATTTTATATCCATTTATATAATACTATGGAAAATGCAAAACTTCAAAGACTGAAAATAAATAATGGATGCCAAAGGCTGGGATTGGGGGAAGAGTCTGAGTGCACAAACACCTGAGGGAATTTTGGAAAATGATGTAACTGTTCTATATCTTCATTGCTTGGTGGTTCCACAACTGTGTGCTTGTCAGACCTCATAGAATTGTACACTCTTAAGAGTGAATATATACTCAATATAAATTACAGTTAATAAATCTGACTTTAAAGTCAATTACTATGTAAGAAAACATCCATCCTTCCACTTTAAAAAAATGTATTGAACATTTACTATGTATACCAAAGATGGGTAGGACATTCCTTTGAGTCTTTCTATTTAAGCATTTAAATTGAACCGTATCTATACATTAACCAGCCTAAAGCTGGTCAATGGCTTTCCATTGCAATGAGAACAAAATCTGAATTCCTCATATTGACGAGCACAATCAGGCTATTGCCCACCTCTCTCCCCAGAGCCAACTAGGATCCAACCACACTGATCTTCTTCTGTCACATGAGCCTGTCATTCTCACTCTCATCTTGGGCCACTACACTTACAATTCTCTCTATCTGGAATGGTTATTTCCCCAAATCACCCTAGAACTATTTCTTTCTCATTACTGGTCTCACTCAACTTTCCCATCTTTTCAGAAGTCTCTAGCTAAAGTAGCAACCACCATCTCTGCCCCAGCTGTTCTCTATTCCTTTCCTTTATTTCTTTTTTTCATTGTTCTTATCACTATCTGAACTAATCATTTTTAAAAATGTCTTTATATATGCTATGGACTGAATGTTTGTGTCTCTTTAAAATTCATATATTGAAGTCCTAATTTCCAAAGTGGCTGTATGTGGAGATGGAGCCTCTAAGGAAGAAACTAAGGTTAAATGAGCTCATGAGGGTGGGGCCCTAACCTCAAAGGGTTAGTGTCCTTATAAGAAGAGGCATTAGAGTGCTTGCTCTCTCTCTATCCACATGCTCACATGGAGGAAAGGCCATGTGAGGACATAATGAGAAAGCAGCCTTGTAAAAGCCAGGAACTAAATCCCAAACTAAATCAGCCAGACCCTGATCTTGGACTTCCAGCCTCCAGAACTGTGAGAAAATATATTTCTGTTGTTTAAAGCCACACAATCAATGGCATTTTGTTACAGCAGTCAAGTTGACTAATGGAATGTATTTATTGATTATTTTTCCCTCTAGAATGTCAGCTTCAAGAGAGTTGAGGACACCTTGACTTTGTTGCCTAGAACAGAGCCTGGGACATAGTAAATACAGGTATACCTCATTTTATTGTGCTTTGCTGTATTACACTTCACAGATATTGCAACTTTTACAAATTGAAGGTTTGTGGCAACCCTGCATTGTCAGATGGTGCTTAGCATTTTTTAGCAATGAAATATTTTTAATTGATGTATGTACATTGTTTTTTTAGACATAATGCTTTGCACATTTAATAGACTACAGTCTAGTCCAAACATAACTTCTATAAGCACTGGGAAATTTTTAAAAATTGTGTGACTCATTTTATTGAGATATCTGCTTTATTGCAGTGGTCTGGAACTGAACCCACAATATCTCCAAGGTATGTCTTGCTTAATACCTGTAGGTTGAATGAATGAATAAATGAATGCAGAGCAGTTTAGAGAGATAAGTAGTGATTACAGTAGAGGCCGCCAATGTCAAATTGGTGGGGGCACAGAAGATGGCTTCTGTTCAAACAGGAAGCTGAGAGATGAGAACCCAGAGAAAATTGGCTGGCATCACATATCTGTAAATGCTCAGTGGAAGCTTAAACTAATGCCTGTTTTCTAAGCATGCAAAGGTACTGACAACCAGGGAAAACAGACCTTTTCTACAAAAATCATGGTTTGCATTAAAAAAAAATGCTTTAGGTCTTATCTTTGACAGATTTTATTTATGAGTCAGTGAACAGAAAGACTTATTTGGGGCTCATAATAACATAGCAGGTACTCATGACCACTCCACAAACAACCCTTTTCATTCACCATGCAAGTTTCTTAGAAACCCAGTTTCAGCCTCTTGTACCAACAGAGCAAATCATGCATCACATTTTAGAGTGGCTGGTTTATTTTGCGAAATGTACCAATTGCCATATTAAAAATGAAAGCAGTAAGGATAGGATGGACTGGCAAAGTTTACAGGAAATTTTATGGGAAAAACAGCAGAAACATAAAGAAAACAGCCAAGTAAACGGATACTAACAAAGGGCACCCTTGGGGGAAATTTTCAGGCATTTTTGTTCTGTCTGTTCTAATCCTATCCATCAAACAAGAATATTTCATATTTCCCAGCAAGATCCAGTACTGCCCTTCAAATCAGAGAGTCATTTAGAGCAGAAAATGTACTGAGAAGATCAGACTCAGCACACTGTCTTGATCCCCTAATTCTGGTATTCTGAAATAGGCTCTCCCCAAATCCAAACATAAACCAGATGAATTCACAGGAAACCTTTGCTTAAACCATGACAGGAGAGGATATTATCGAATCTGAGGCTTAAAGGCACCATATCTAAAGAAAATGCACCTAGCCAGACTCCAAAGAGAGAACTGCAGAATGAATTTCCCAATCTCTTCACTTTTTCTCAATCCCTGCCATGTATCCTTCATGGTTTAAAAACACTCTCACATGGCCATCACATTTAAAAAGAAGAAGAAAGAAAGAAAGAAAGAACATCCAAATAAATACGTCAAGAATAGGTGTCTTGTTTTGGGGGAACAGGAAAGATGAAATTGACAGCACTTTTTGGCCATAATAACAAAGCTAAGGTCATTCTAAACATGTGACTTTATGTTTTTGTATCTGGTTATTTATGCATTATGCCTTGCAAATGCTATTATAGAAAACTGGGAATGAATTTTTAGCTAACCATTTTCCTGGGAAGAGTTTACTCCCCTAAGATATTTCTTTGCCAAAATGTACATAGTGAATCCACAAGTGTACGACAAGTATTCCTTTTCTAACTTGTTCTAAACTAAAAGGGATTTTGCTCCCCAGGGGACATTTGGCAGGATCTGGAGATATTTTTGGTTGTCACAACTGGGTCAGGGGGCTGCTACTGGCATCTGTTTGGTAGAGGTCTGGGATGCTGCTAAATACAGTACAGCTCCCACCCAAAAAATGATCTGGTCCAAAATGTCACTAGTGTCAAGGTTGAGAAACTTTTGCAGGAATGTGAACTAGTTATCTCTGGAGAGGTTTCCCATGAACAAAATTCCAAATGCCAAAGGGGCTAAACGGGTTAACTAAGCATGATCTATCTGTAGAACTCTAAGCCAGCCTCTGAAAAAAGTAATATTTTTAAGGAACGCAAAGGGTTGTTTGGTTTTCTGGCATGTAAAGCAAGTGGGCTCCAGAAGTCCAGAAAATGGAAGTCTAGGTCACTAATAGGACATTATTTTGCCTGCAGAAAAGTCATCTTCAGGGGATTTGGCAGTCAGTAGTAATATGGTGAAATCTTATTTCACTGACAATAAAAATAACATGTATATATCAATAATCCCCGGGTAGGATGTTTTTTAATGCAGAAAACCACACACAATCCTGTTTGCCCACTGAAATAAACAGCCCTGCCTTGTCTTTCACGTCCATAGGCAATTTTGTTGGAGTCAGAACCACAAATACTATCCTCAGGGCAACACTATAGCACAAGATTAATAAGTTATTGGTTATTTTTATTGTAATGCCAACGTATCCTTCACACTAGATTCCTTTCCTAGTGTAATAAGATAAGGTTTCCGTATCACTTAATATCAAATGCCCATATAAAACAGCTGGCAAACCAAGGCTACAGAAAACATTTTTTTTTTCACATCTCTCCCAAGAATCCATTTTCTTCAAATAAAACAATCCAAAAGGCTTTTACATAGCAGCCCTTAGTGAAAAGATCACAGGAAAGTTGCAATTTTGACTATGGGGGAGGAATTATTTCCCACCTCCCATGCTCATAGTTGAAAGTGATGGAATTTCGTATTGGGCTGTTAAAAAAGCAATAGGGCAATAGTAATAACACATTATAGAGTTATGCCAGATAGCTCCGAAAGAAGAATGGACATTTTTATTTTCCTAAGTTAGCCTATAGTAAAAAGTACCAAGCGTTTTACTTTTCCATTGTGACCCAGAAATTTCTTCACTGTAACCTTCAAAGCCTTAGATAAAAGTGACATTGAATTAATTATTATTACTATTATTATTATTATTTTTTTTTGCGGTACGCGGGCCTCTCACTGTTGTGGCCTCTCCCGTAGTGGAGTACAGGCTCTGGATGCGCAGGCTCAGCGGCCATGGCTCACGGGCCCAGCCGCTCCGCAGCATATGGGATCCTCCCGGACCGGGGCACGAACCCGTATCCCCCGCGTCGGCAGGCAGACTCTCAACCACTGCGCCACCAGGGAGGCCCGAATTAATTTCTTTAAAGTGATAATTTGGGCAGATTCAAGCAGATGACACAACTGACATTTTTTACTGCCTACATGCAAGCAGCTCAGATACACCATGGTCCATGTTTACAAGTGTTTGTTCTTCATTAGAGAAATATCAAGCTTAATTTGGGGGTACTTATTTCAGTTTTATGTTGCTGTATTCAGGTTGAGGTTATAGAATTCAGAACATTTAACTGTTGACACAATTGAGCTACCAGCTATCCCCGAGACACATATTTGGATTTGATACTCAGAAACGCCTATGGCTGAGTGCAGTTAAGGGATGCCACAGGATCATAACATATGTTCTTTTTTTTTTAATTGAAGTATAGTTGATTTACAATGTTGTGTTAATATCTTCTGTACAGCAAAGTGATTCAGTTATATATATATATATATATATATATATATATATATATATATATATATATGTATACACACACACACACACACATTCTTTTTTATATTCTTTTCCATTATGGTTTATTGCAGGATATTGAATATAGTTCCCTGTGCTATACAGTAGGACCTTGTTGTTTATCCCTTCTATATATAATAGTTTGCATCTGCTCACCCCAAACTACATAGGGTTGCCATATGATCCAGCAATCCCACTTTTGGGTATATATCCAGACAAAACTATGATTCAGAAAGATAAAATATGACCTTTAGTGGTGACATAGCACATCTCCAAGAGGACAAGCTCATGTCACTGTTCCATCAAGAAGCCTTCAGAATCCCTCATTAGAATGTAACTGCCTTTTCTCTGTAGTCCTATGACATTAATTTTCTTTATTTTTCTTTGTGAAAAGAATAGAAAAATATAAACAGTGAAAAATAAGTCTCCCTCTCACCCCTACTTCTCGGTACTCTGTTGGCTCTCCCCAGAGAACCACTGTCACCATGTCTTGTGTATTCTTTCAGAAATATTTTATACATATGAAAGTTAATACATACATAAATCTCATAGCACTTTGTGCTTCTGTCACAATACTACTTGCATTGTGTCTAGAATTTGCATGCGTGCCCATTGTTCCTGACAGGATGGGAAATATTTTTCTTCAAATTTGCATCACCAGAATGATTTTAAATGGTACAACAGATAAGTATTCAAATGATAAAATTTGTTGATCTGAGTCAGCATTAAGCGACCTTTAACAATATTAACTGTATTGGAGTCAGCTGCAACTGTATCTTTGGATACATTTCTACATAAAATGGGACCAGTTTCTTCTCTACAGCAATAAATATTTATCTCTCTGTTAGGTTACTGCTCTCTGAGTTAGGTTTGCCTACTGGATCGAATACAGCAATGTAATTAGGAGTAAATACTTGACTCTGGACATTCACGTTCCATTCCTTCATATGCTCAGTGAATTTTCTAAATCAGCTTCCCCACTTCAAAGAGGTACATGCTGACAATAACTCAAGGAACAGTGTGTTGAGGAAACATTTGTGGTTATTTTGGCATCTTAACATCCATAGAAATGACTATTCTTCTATTCCCCATTATTTAAATGTTACCATATAAGGCAATAAAACCAAAGATGAACAAAACATTTTAAAAACCATCTACATGAAGAAATATCAAGTGAATAAGGTTAGTGAGCTACAATCTTCCGATCTCTTCCATTTCATGAAATAAAGTTTCTACCTTCTTGGCACCAACAACACAATGGATAGTCTAAGCCTTCCGAAATTCCATTTTTAACTCAGGACATGAGAAACTCATGTGCAGTTTGGCTCCTTTGGGTGAAACTGCAGGTTGCGTTTAAGTAGGATCAAAGCAGAAATAGAGATACAGACGTTGAGAACAAACGTATGGATACCAAGGTGGGGGGGTGGGGGGTGGGATGAATTGGGAGATGGGGATTGACATATGTACACTATTGATACTATGTATAAAATAGATAACCAATGAGAACCTACTGTATAGCACAGGGAACTCTACTCAATGCTCTGCAGTGACCCAAATGAGAAGGAAATACAAAAAAGAGGGGATATATGTATAGCTGATTCAATTTGCTGTACTGTGTAAACTAACACAATATTGTAAAGCAACTATACTCCAATTAAAAAAATAATAAAGTGGATCAGATTTGGGTGTTACATGGGGACAGAGTGGCTTGATGCCAGGAAGGGGAATGGTTTCCCTAATGCCACCTTGCTGGAGCCAAGCAGACGTCATCAGTCACATTTTCTGTATCTGATTTGGCATTCATAGTACTAAGTCAAACAGTCTGTAAAGATGAATAAGACACGGAACCTGACTTCAGAGTTAATAGTCCATCAAGGAAATAAATATGATGTCAACAGCTACATGATAAAAAGACTGTCTGTGTATCATGGTCACATGAAATGTAGTGTAACAATAGTGTCCATATTGACAATGAAGATCACGTTGTGCCATGCAGGGGTCCTTTGATCCTTACAAAGTCTTATGAAAAGGTACTGTTACTATCATCTCCACAGAGGAGGAAACTAAAGCACAAACAACTTGCCCATGTCTGGTAAATGACAGAATCTGGATGTGCACCTGGGAAGGCTGGTTTTGGAGTCTGAACTCCTAACCACTGCTTAAACTGTGTCTCTTACGATTAATTGTTTAATTAGCTCTGCCTGGTATGATTTAATGGTGTTCTTTATTTTATTTATTTATTATATTATTTGGCTACATTGGGTCTTCATTGTTGCACGTGGGCTTTCTCTAGTTGCATTGAATGGGGGCTACTCTTCATTGTGGTGGGCGGGGTTCTCATTGAGGTGGCTTCCCTTGTTGCAGAGCATGGGCTCTAGGTGCATGGGCTTCTGTAGTTGTGGCATGCAGGCTCAGTAGTTGTGGCTCGTGAGCTCTAGAGCACAGGCTCAGTAGTTGTGGCACGCGGGCTTAGTTGCTCCACAGAATGTGGGATCTTCCCAGACCAGGGCTCAATTCTTAACCACTGCGCCACTAGGGAAGTCCCTAATGGTGTTCTTTAAATGAGAGCAGTGAAAGAAAGAAAGAAGGATGGAAGGAAGAAAGGGACGGAGGGAGGGAGGGAGGAAAGAAGGGAGGAAGGAAGGAATTAGGAAGGAAGGAAGGAAGAATATCACCATTCTCTCCAGGCAGAGAGAATTCCATGAGCAACAGACACATGGGTTAAAGTAGCTTGGGATGCTCTGAGAATCAAAGAAGGTCCAGTTCAGTTGCAGGAACCAAATAACTGAGTTCTTTTTGTGCCATTCTTGGAAGTTTGAGTTCTGTTCTGCAGTTAGTGAAGTCTACATAGTACATTAAACCAGGCAGGTAGATGATTACTGATTGCTTTTTGCTTTAAGAAATTATTCAAAAAGCAATGTGAAAATGGTTTGGAGGTCAGTTATATTAGAAGCAAGTAAAAGCTTCATACAGGTAGGGAATGGTGATTGAATAAACTCAACCAGTGGCAGGGACGCAGAGCTGGGTTGAAGATACAGTTCAAAGACAGATGGAGTAAGTTTTAAGGACCAATTTTATTATAAAGAATGTTTTAGGAGAGAATACCCAGAGAACTAGAATTTATGGCTTAAATGGCTTTAGAGTGTATTTTTAAAAAAGGAACAAGTAGTTTGATCTTGCTTTTCATTTGATTTGGTTTGTATGATGAAAGATTGATTGAAGATAATGACCTCACTTTGGGACAAAGATATCCAGGAGCAGCACCTAATGCAGTTAGACACACAGGTGATTATTTTTGCATCTAGTTATGAAGTTGAAGTATGGACTTGGGAGTCTTCAGTTCCTAAAAGCAGGAGGAGTGGATGAGATCAACTGGATAGAACACAGAGTGAGAAAAGACTAAACCCTGAGAAAGATTAATAAAAGTGGGCAGAAGAGGAGGAATCCGCAGACACCAAGTGGGCAGTGCAAGGGGAGAGCAAGGAGGATCAGCAAAGGATGGAGTCGTGAAATCTAAGAAATAACAAATTTTCATGAAGCTGTAAATGGTAACAATAACAACAACAACAGAAAGTCAAATGATGCAAAAGATCTCAGACAGTATAAGGACTAAGAGTGCGTCAGTTACAACTGACAAATTTGGAGATCAATTTGGACAAATTTTTTCCTCAAATTTGGAGACACCAACAGGGAAAATACCAGTCAAGTCTGAGACCAGAACTCACACTTTAATGGGCTTAATTAGAGACAATATGGGAAGACAGTGTGTATAGAAAACTGGGGTTGTTTACCAGTGAAAAGAAAGCTAAAAGAGTGTGGTCACTAGAAGTGATCTCATGGGCAGAAAAGGATTGTTTTGCTTCTACCTTCTTTATAGGTGGGAGAGACTCAAGTATTTTACAGGCTGAAAGGAATATTCAGTAGACAAGACAGTATTGAAAACAGGGACTGCTGGATGACACAAAGTTCTTTATCAGATGACAGGAGATAAAATAAAGAAGATGGTATTCTCAGCATCTTAACTACAATTTGTTTCCTGAGGAAAATATTCATTGTTGTAAATGTCTAAGTGGACAGTGGAGAGGATGAAACACTTTTGCAACTGTTGAAATAGTTCAAAGAATAGAGTGTTATACTGTTACTATAAGGTTCAGACAAAGATGTCACAGAAGGCAGACGTATGTACTTGCAGTCGACCTCTATACGGTATAGATGGTGACCTGGGAAGGGAGACATGCTCCCTGTGTACTAGGCAGTCCTCACTGCCTCTAATATGGCACCACCCAAAGCTCACTTAGGGCTGCTCAGATTGCAGGCTGAAATCTCAATTTTTTTCTCTGTAGTTTTGTAATGGATCAGGATGAAAACTTGGAAAGTTAGGTCTTTGGGAAAGCAAATTCAGATTTTAAATTGTGCACTGGAAAGATGACTGACTAAGGCAAGGCATTCACTCTCTCCAGTCCAGACCTAGGTCACTGGGGCATCTCCAATCCTTGACCTAGAGGCTTGGTCAAGAAGATCTCTATAATAAACAGATAGATATATAGTACAGATAGGTAGATGATTCATATATTCATACACCCATATACATGTATCGAAACATGAACACTTGTTGAATCTAGTTAATTAACTTATAGGTATTCATTCAATTATTATTTCTACTTTCTAGTGTGCGAATAAATTTCTAATTGTAATTACATGTATTTTTACATGTATTAGACTCTGAAACCATGTACCATTAAATTACAAATGTAAAATACTTGGTACTTAGTATGTGTTCAACAAATGTCATTCCCTTACATTATAATACCTGTTTTCTGTCACTGTTGCTGAGCATATAATGCCTTATTCTATGCCTTTTGAGTTAACTATTTTATTTTCTCAACTATACAGTACGATTCTAGAGGACTTTATTTCATGTCTTTACATCTTGTCTTTTGTTCTTCTGACCACCAAGTTTAAAGTGCCTTGTTGGAAATAAGAGAAGGCTTATTGGATAAATGAAAGTATATTCTTAAGTTTCACTCCTAGAGAAGTTTTAATCAACAGAGGACAAAGGACTAGACTCTTACCCTAGACTACCAACCGTGTTGACTCTTTCATGGAAGGATAGACCATGAGTTTCTTGAGGGCAAAGCCCTTGTCTCATACGTTGTTTTTTTAAACCTACAGAGCATAGTACTGCGCTTGGCAGACTCATTGGATGTTTATTGAATGAGTAAATAAATGACCCCCTGAATGAATAACTATAAAAATAAGAGGGTACTAAACATTTTCTACATCCCACAGGTGTTCATTAGATGCAGCTGACTAAATAGAAAAATGGAGTTTAATTCCTTCTATCCTCTAAGTTGATCTTAAATGAGACCTTCATTCTGATTGATTCTTTAATGAGACTGAAAGACAGAAAACTGAAAGCCATGGAGAAATCTAAGATAAAAGGTTGTGAAAATAAAAATAATATTTATTCTTTGGTTTGTTGGTCCATTGCAGGACGGCCAAAGTAAAGAAAAGAAATTGAAAAGTAAGAAGAAAGTTTCAACCAAAGAATATTCAGAATGAGAGAATTTTAGAGAGGCCAGATCATGTAGCTTAAGTCTGATTTTTCAGAGGAGAATTTTAGGCTATGTGACTTGTTCTAAGTAAGAGGCTGCAAGTTTCCAGGTGCTTATTACGATGAAGAATGAAAATGCAATCACCAAGCTACTAACTTGACTCTGTCCGTTACCCTTCCCCTGATAGCCAGAAGGCAAGAGTGGAAGCATTATTAATGTCAAAATGAACCTGGGCACATGCTAAAACTACTGAAATCTAAACTCTAGAGTTATTAGTAGGAGCGACACTCTTACCGTAGAGATACACGGACACTTCTCCCAGACCAGTCTATCTACATACACCCCCCTTCAAATCCTACTCCTTACTCTTTCTCAGATGAGAAAGGGAGAGACAGAATGTGGGCAGAAGCATTGTGAGAATGGGTGACATGGGGGGTGCCATGAAATAAGAGTCACTCACAGGAAGAAAAAAATACAATGATGAGAAAGGTTTAAAACAAAAAGAAAGATTTGAATATTTTTCTTCAGTACTGATTTCAGAGTTCAAAGATACCTTAGCAATTAAAATAGAGAAAACGTAGTCTACTTACCCATTCTGTATGGCAGCTGTGGGGTCATAGGTCAGAGCCATGCCAGCCTGTATATGGGGGGAAGAGGGGAGAAAATGGATCTTAACATTTTTATGGTGGTGTCCGAAGCATTCAGTACGCACAATGCTTTTATCTTTACTTTCTATGATTTAAGTTTACTTTATCCTATATATTTCTCCTCCCTTACTACCAAGACTAGCATTTTTACTATCTGAACACCAGAATCCACCAGTGAGTTAGGAGTTTATATTATATATCCAGACAAAGAACAATGCAGTTTGGATGATTTGCATTTCTAATTCATAAGCCATGCACTGTCTAATCTGGTATCCTTATAATTTCTCGCTATTTTCAAGAATACCTATTGTATATCTCATGGCATGAAAAAAAGGAAAGGATAGATGCTGGGGTCAGAGTAAAAATAAAAGCTACTTAAAACGCATTTGACCTTTTAGAAGAAAATGTTAAGAAACATTTATTTTAAAATATTGCAAGCCTCAGGGGTGTCTAGGCAATGAATCACAGAGTGCTGTCCAATATTTGCTGGTACCTGTCCCACTAAGAGTGTAGAAAGGGAAGGTCATTTACATGTGATGGAAATTCTAGGCCTTGTGGCTAATAAGGAGGTGGTTTAGTTTTTTTTCTAAGAATAAAACCACCACTGAAAAACTACATTTCTGTAACTGGCAGTTGTTGCAGAAAAGAATATCAACTTGATGATCGCTGACTGACACCCTACCTCCTTTCCTACACATCATCGTATTTCATTCTCACAAGGACCCTATGAAGTAGGCAGGAGAAATATTTCCTCCATTTGATAGATGCAGACACAGAAACTTGGAGGGATCAAGTGACTTGGTTAAGGTCACATGTGTAGAGGCAGAACCAGATTCCAACCCAGACTAGCCATGACATTGACTAGGATTTTGAATGAGCCTCGAAGATCATTTCTCTGTGGCCGCATGGGTCTACCACCCTTTGTTTTCCAGAACTGTCAGCCTGGTTATTGCTTGTGAGCAGAAACAGAAATAGAATGAAATAAAGCTGACTAGGTTGTCTTTAGGTCGGATTTTTTTCTTTTTTGAAACTTAAAAATAAATTAGTCCAATGTCAATCTCCTGGCTCGATAATGCACTATTATTATATAAGATGTAACCACTGGGAGAGACGGGGTGCAGGGTAAATAGGACCTCCCTGTAGATGTCTTTTGCAATTTCCTGTGAATATATAATTATTTTAAAATAATAAGAAAAAATAAATTAGCTTTATTAAGAAAAAAAATAAGAAAAAAATAAATTGACTTTTGTAGAGGATAAGAAAAAACATAAAAACTTTAGAGAAAATAAAAAAGAGCTTTCATGTTTCAGTTTTTTTCCAGTGTGGTTGAAGGTGGTTTTTCTGATAAGCTCATTTAATTCCTCAGTTTTAACACATAACTGAAATGAAAATTCTCAGGCTTTCTAAGATAGGGCCTGAAGTCCAGGATGGCCTGCTACATTCAAGCTTACATGCATTGTTTTCCCTAAACAGTAATTTTAAAATCATTATTAAGATTGGTATGAGGAACAAAACTGAACTGTAGAGCCATCTATAAATAAAACTGGCATACAGGGAGCACACATAATTGAAACGAAGTTTGCAAACAAAGCTGAGATGGAGATGCACTGAGAATACAGGCTTAATGATAACTGCCCATCACTCATGTTGAAGAAATACGATATGATAATGTGACAAGCTGGGGTCTGGAAAATGAGAATAGAAGAGTGGAAATGAAGACAGATTACTTTCCCCCCATGGGAGAAGCAAAGGTAGTGATGTCAAAGCACGTAGATTCTAAGTCTAAGTTCTTCCCTGGATGGGGTCTCTGCCATGTGACAAACGGGAGGCTGGTCCGAGGCCAAAGACTCCCCAGGAGGGACCTGTCCAGGTGGGACTCCATGGTTCTGGGTCCTGGAGAGGGCAGCTGGAAAAGCTGTCCATCTGGGATGAGATTTCCCTCTTAGAAACCCTAAGCTTCTCTCCCCTAAGTTATCCAAGATGTCACACCAAAGACAGGATGAAAAAAACAGGCTTTGTACTCAATAAAGATATTGTTATTTAATAAGAGATTTAAATAATCATTGTATCTTCAGACCCCTGTTCACCCCCAAATTGTTTAAATCCCAGGGGACTTGTAGGAAGCCACATTTAACTGTTTTCCTTGAACATATTTGCCAATAGTGCTCAGAGACCAATGCCTTTCTTGAATTATAGGTCTTCAATATTCTCTTTTTATGCCATGTGTATTTGTTCTGGCAATGTCAGGTAAATATTTTTTTTTCTTTCACATTCGACTTGAATTCCTCATGGATTATAGTTAACCAATCAGGTCTAGCCAGGAATACGGTAATCATCACAAAAATTCTCTTTCTTGAATAGTATTTGATAATCAGAAAGCCTAAGTTGGCCTCTTCCTCCATCTTAAACCTCCACTCATCTTTCAGAAAATGGAAAGAACTAAATAGACGATGATATGGTTTAGTGGAAAGAATATATGTTTTGGACCTGGGTCCAAGTCTTAGCTCTGTTGTTCTCTAGCACTGTGACCTCAGGCAAGTTATTTAATCTATTTGAGCCTCATTTTCCTTAACTGTCAAGTGGTATAGTAATACCTACCTCAGATGATTGTTGTGAAATTTAAAAGATATTACTTTTGTGCAATGCCCACCACAGTGCCTGGAGACAAGACACATACATAAACATTATAACACAAAGCAACACGTGGTAAGTGCCCCATGAGGGTATGCATGAGGTGTAGGGGAGAGGCCAGGGTGGTCAGGGAAGGCACTTGGAGGAGGTACAGGTGAGAGATTTCCATAGATGGAGATGAGAGGCGGAGGCCAGCTTAGGCAGAAGGAATAATCGCATGGAAAAGGCGTGTGAATAAAAAGGGCAAGGCGGACGATCCACTTGCAGTAGAACATTGGAGGGAGCAGTTGACAATAAGATTTGGAAGGAAAGGAGGAAGGTCTTGATTGCTTGGCTCCTCTTGGGGAACCACTGATCATTTTTCAAGCAGGAATATGATATAGTCAAAGAGGGCTTTGGCAACAAGAAATAGCATGAGCCCCCTGGAAAACAGAGGGAAGAACCAGAGTGATGGGTGAGTAGGGTAGGCACTGGGGGACAGGTGGGTGGAGAGAAACTAAGGAGAGGATGAAGCCAAGTTTCATCTACTTCATGATTTGGCCTGGGGCCAGTCGTGCCTCTGAGGACCTCTGGCAAGAGAAGACAACCAGAGATCTGCATTTGGAACACTGTGGTTTACAAAGCAAGGTATGGGTTAAACAAAGGGGTGTTTGAACTTAAACCGCTGGCTGAATATCACAGCACAATAACTAACACTGGGATGCACCTGGTTTTCATTTCATGTGTAACAGATTGTTGAGTTATAATTCTAATATGGTCTTAATGCAGATTTTGCATTCCATTTCCTTTTGTTTCTTTCCACAAGGTAAAAAAGAAAATCGATTTTGCGGCTCTGTCTAGCCACCTTTATACTGAGCTAGAACCATGAAATCGTCATTATGTAATTAACAAATTTTATGGCATGTTTACAAACTTCAGAGTCACACAAAAAGTAAAGTAACTTGGAACAAAACGAAAATGTCACACCACATAAATAGAGAAGTGATGTTTAATCCCGTCACTCTCTTTTGAAAGGGGTTTATTAAATTCACAAATATTTTCCATTTTTTAAATTCACATTATTTGTGGATTAAAGGCATTTATGATTTATTTAAAACAAAGAGGGGACATTTTTGTCATTTTCCAGCAGCAGCTGAGTTTTGGCTTAATATTTCAGCCATAATGGGGTATTTCTAGTCCTTTCAGATAGAATCTATAAGAGCTAAACAAAAACTTTAAAATATGGTTTATTGGAGTAATTAGGTGTCAATGAAAAAATGTTGCCTGCCATATCAGTAAACAAAGATTTGCAGCCATCAAGCCATCACACTACAGCCACTCTGGTGAGCCCTGAGGGAACTCAGGATAGAAACAGGATGCCCACCGTCAAATCATCAGACACTGCAGCCACCGCCCACCCCACAGTGCACCCTGAAGAGACTCAGGATGAGAAAGCACGGGATACTGGCCTCAGATAGCTGAGGTGCATATCAAAGCAATGATTTCAATGAGCCCTGACTTTTGCATCTTCCCATATATAGGAAGATGCATCCTTAACTTGAGATGTCTGGTTTTCCTTAATTAAGAGTAATCTTTTGATGTTCCGACTACCTGGTTTTTGTTGCAAAAACTCCTGTATCTCCTGGTTCCTCCCTTACCTCTTTGGAAGCAGTCTCTCAGAGTGATCTGAGATGCTGTGTCCCAGGCTTAAGTTCTCAGTTTTGTCCAACAAATAAAACGTAATTCTCAACTTTTAGGTTGTGCATTTTTTTTTCAGTCGACATAGGGACCCAAAATTATTTCCAATAAACATAGGGGATTCCATTGAGACACATCATTTTGACTTAGGGGCTAGATATTTGATAACCATAACTTTAAATGAAGAAGTAATAATTATGGAAATACTGCTTAAAATGTACTCGCTAGAGAAGGCGTTACCACTTCAAGAAGACCTTCTGGACTGGAATGCTTGGTCTTATCTGAGGAGCAGAGTGTCATTGACTCTAATAAAGCCACTGAAAAGATAGCTGATAGAATGGTTTCTGTCATTTTTGAAACTGTTTTTACAGTGTAATGTGAATGGGAATCAAAACATTTGATTACATGGACAAATACACACTGTAATTCCTGGAAAACTGAAACACTGATGTTGTAGCTTAATGTTTCTCCTTTTTCTAAATTCTGCCCTGACACACAATACATCATGATTGGATGAGTTACAAACGAATAATTACAAAACTTTCCCATCTTCTAAGATCAGATTTCAGGCAACACTTTAATAAATAGGGAGCAAATATTGTATATTTTAGAAAATATTGTGTACTGAATTAGCACAAGATGAGTTCAGGAAGCCAATGAAGAAAAGGATAACTTGGTTTTCTGGATATTATTTTTAAAGAGTTTAATTCTTGCAACTAATTAAACAATCTTTATAACTGTTAGCTGGTTATGGTTAAAAATTCAATAAATGAAATAAGATGACTTAAAAAATGATATGTGAAAAGGGCTTAAAAGTATAATGCGTTATAAATGTTTAGGTACTGCTATTGTCATGAAACCTCATTTAACTTTGTTTATATTTATTTACCAGCCTTTCTCTTTAGAAAACACGCCTTTTAGTGAAGAAATCATGATACAAAATTACGTGTACAATATGTGTGAACAAATAAAAATTTTAAAAATTAAAAAAATCTTCAACTACTGAGGAAAAATTACTGTCAACAATGTTCAATATTGGGATAAGTAGTAACTATAAATGGCTTTTTTTTCTTTCATATTTTTTTCTGGCTCTTTTAAGTTGTATATGATGAGAAATATTTTATAATGGAGGAAAAACCAAAGAAACATACTATATCTTCTATTATTTGTTTTAAAATTATAAATTCAGGAGGGTAGAAAAAGGCATACTATTTGTAAAAGTCATACAGATCAGAGGCCTGATTCAGAAGTAAGCTTGAAAATGTCAGGAGACATTTGGGTTTGCTGGGTCAGTAGAATACAGAAAGCTGGGAAGGATAGTTACAGCCAGAAGGGTCAAGGTGAGAACGAGCAGGGGGTCAAGAATGAAGACTGAAAATCCAGGGTTAATGATTCAGGGTTTCTAGTAGTGGAAACTAGTAACAACTTATAAATCCAAAGGCCAAACTGGCTGAGAAACTGAAGGTTTCATATGTGATCCCTGAAGTGTGGATATCCAAGACATTCAGAGGAATCAATAAAAATCACCAGAAAACCACAAAATGATCAATACCCCGTCAAGCTTTTGGCCAAAGAAAGGGCTTTTAACCTCTTTCCTGTTAAGAGAGTGTGCTTGCTGAAGAGGATATGAGAGCCTGAACTCCTGGCCTTCAGAAGAGGCAAGTGGTAGGGTTTTACCGGGAATGGCTCTGGCATGGATACGTGACCACTGAGTGGTCTGTGTCTCCTGGGAGAGGCAGTCAACCATGTAAGGTAGGTCTCTGCTCTCACCTGCTGGAGGGATGCTCCTTGGGCTTTGTGCAGCCAGTCCCTCCTCTAAAGAGAGGATGAGGGACAAATGAGACGGGAGACAAGGAAATGTCCAAAGCCTACAAAAGGGAGCCAATACTGCATGGTCCTAAGATAAGACAGAAATCCTAGCTCACTGTCCCAAAAGATGCCAACTGACCTGTGAACTGGCTTACAGTACACTCCCTGACTTTCATAATTTCTGAACCCCCAAATCACTGTTATTCCAAATCGTATTTGATTAGTTTGCATCATTTGACCAGGGATTTTTTTTTTCCCTTCTTCTTTCAAAACTCCTTTCCCTCTGCTTCTGTGAGGCTCTCCCCTAGTTTTCTTCTGACCTCTCAGAGGGCTTTTTCTTGCTCAATCTGCCTTTGAGGTGCCAGTGCTCAGGACCAGGGTTTCCCTCCTTCTCTCTCCTTCTACACAACGATGACATTCACTTTCTGATCCCAACTATTGTTTATGTCCAAGTGATGCCCAAATCTTGGTCTCAAACTCAAGTATCCATACTGAGTTCCAGATACTTATTGCCAAGTTAAATTAGTAAGTTCATGTATCATCAGTATCTTTTTTTAGGTTATCACTTCTTGTTTGGGTGTTTACTACTATCCTTTGGTAAATATATCCTCTCCAGCCTTTGCTTGCACCTTCTTTTACATCCACCAACCATACCATCATGCTGTGAAATGTGTTCTTATGACAGGCAGATCTGAACACATTGGTGGCATCTTATCACCTTTGAGATAAAACATGGCTTACAGAGCCCTTCATGATCAAATGTGTATGTACCTCCTGACCTCCACAACTTTCCTGTGCAATCCCAGACCCCACCCTTCACCAAACTCAGACATACACTCACCCTGCCCTATAGTGTTAACCTCTGGGCCCTTCCTGCTATAGATTTTGGCTGGAAATTTTCTGTATCATTGCCTGAGAGAATATTGCAACGCTCTTCTCCCAGCCTCAGGCTAAATGTCATAGCCTCTAAAAGCCATTTCTCTCTCCATGAAGCATTAACCTCTGCCTTAGTTCTGCCCCCATGATGCAGGATGGGAGCTAACATGACCACAGTTTGCCATGCGTATGCCTCTCTTAACCAGGCTCCTGACTGTTTCCATCTTGGTATCTCTTCTTCCCGAACCAGTGCTTGGAATGTAACAGACTCAGTAAATGTTTGTTCAATGAATTAGTAAATGAATGTATTTCCACTGTGTGGAATGGAAATTTTGTGCAGTGGAAATGTGGAGCCCCAACCGCTGGACTGTCAGGGAATTCCCAAATTTGTATTTGAAAATGGAATTGGAGTGTTTTAGATTTTCCTTATTAGCAAAATTTCCTTAAAAAATTTCAAGTGAACTCACTCAAATGTCTAAAGACAATGTCTCAGACCTTGATTGATTAGTAGAGATGGGGGGAAGCAAAATGATTTTGGGGGTCATTGGGAGACCTTCCCGATGTAACAGGGCAGCCCGTGCACATGAACCATATCATGAGTGGGAGCCCAGGAGGAACTCGAGGCCCCTCCTTACCCAGGCATCTGACCCCAAGTGCAGAGAAGAGGAGATCATTAAAAGTCGTCTTGAAATCTCCAGGAGTTTGTCAGGGATCAAGCAAATGAAATGCAGGGGATTTATCACTTTAAAAAGAAATAGTAAAAACAGGCAGAGAATAGAGATAATTTCCCTCCTTGTGTTTGGGGAAAGAACATCAAGGAGAGTTATGCTATTGTTTATGAACTCTGTCATCTCTATATTTCTCCCTTTTTGGCTTTCGCTATAGCATTCTTGTCAGACAGAGATGCTCTCCCTTATCTTACCATAGAGAAGGACAAGATAAAAAGATGCAGACCGAATTAAGACTGGAAGGCTGAGAAAGTCTATGGTGGCACACACAAAAAAGCATTGTTAAAAAGGAAGCAGGGCTTCCCTGGTGGCGCAGTGGTTAAAGATCCGCCTGCCAATGCAAGGGACATGGGTTCGAACCCTGGTCCGGGAAGATCCCACATGTCACGGAGCAACTAAGCCCGTGAGCCACAACTACTGAGCCTGTGCTCTAGAGCCTGCAAGCCACAACCACTGAAGCCTGTGAGCCTAGAGCCTGTGCTCCTCAACAGAAGCCACCGCAATGAGAAGCCCAGGCACCACAGCCAAGAGTAGACCCTGTTCTCTGCGAGTAGAGAGAGCCCACGTGCAGCAATGAAGACCCAACGCAGCCAAAAATAAAAATAAATAAATAAATAAAATTTAAAAAAAAAAAGAAGGAAGCAGAAGAAAAGGTATCATAGCATTATACCATGAAGCTAAAGGTCTCAAAGTCTTGGGGAAAAAAAAGTGTTAGTCTGAGTTCGTCATTAAAACCAAAGTTAAATGAAGCCTTGATTGATAATCATAAAAGAGATAAGAGAACATTGCCATATTTAATGTAGGTACTTCTGTTTTTATCTCTGTCTAAATGACTGATCTTTGTAGATTCCAAGACATAGTTTTGTTTTTTGTTTTTTATTTTATATTGGAGTATAGCTGATTAACAATGTTGTGTTAGTTCCAGGCATACAGCAATCCAAGACATAGTTTTGTTTCACTTTTTAATATCCATGAAATTGGGGCTCACAGTATACTTGATAGCATTTGAGAGTCTGGCAAGTTTCTCCTCTTTTTTAGTGGTATTTAATATAATACTTTATCTTTAATTGATTGTGTCTTAGAGTCAATGATGTAGTGTATATACTATTAATCTCCACCATAACATGGGTAAATAGGGTAAAAGATATCAGATGCTGAGGTTGCATCCAGGGCGAGCCTGTGCAGCTAGACAGCTGAAAGTCCCAGGTATCTAGCTAATTGATCCATAGTCTGCCAGGTCCCAGCTATAGTTTGATGTTACCTTGAGGTCATAAGCTGCAGCTTAAATATTGATGGGGATGATTCTGCATCTTGTGACAGGTGGGTTGCCAAGACAGTGCCAACAACTCCAGAAATCCCCCAGGTTGTTGACGCCCCACTTAGCTGCCCTGATCCATGGAGACTGGGTCAAGGGCATAGAGGAGACATGGAGATCAACCAGCAGCCTTTCTCCTTGTAATTGCTTGATGTAATCTTCCCAGCCTTCAGCCCCTCCTAATTCTCCCAGCACTATCCCCTCCCCAAGAATATAAGTAAGTTTTCCCATTCTCCTCCTTGGGAATGGAGAGGAGACAGAGGACTAGAGCTTGTCATCAATCACATTTTATCCAAACTTACACTATTACAGGAATTTACAAGATTTACCTTTAGTGATCATAGGGTAGTAAATATTAGACCCAGCAGCTTTAAAATAAGAACACTTGGGCTTCCCTGGTGGCGCAGTGGTTGAGAGTCCGCCTGCTGATGCAGGGGACACGGGTTTGTGCCCCGGTCCGGGAGGATCCCACATGCCGTGGAGCGACTGGGCCCGTGAGCCATGGCCGCTGAGCCTGCACTCCACAACAGGAGAGGCCACAACAGTGAGAGGCCCGCGTACCGCAAAAAAAAAAAAAAAAAAAAAAAAAAGAACACTTAACTAAGAAAGCGTTCATGCTGAGTTACTAAGAATTCAAGTTCTTTTGCCAATGGGAAGATTTCTTTTGAGATTAGAAGGGTCATTCACCTTGAGTCTGCTTTCGAAATTGCAGGCAAAGCACATGAAATGAAAATGCTACATCTGGTGGGCTGGCTAACACACTTAACTGCAAGTGCTGTCATGTATCATAACAGCCAATTGCTCTTTTCAAGATCATGTATGTAAAGATTCTCCTTCAGTTCAAAGTTAAAAGGACTATTTGAAGAACCTGGCCATGTTGCTAGATAAATCTTAACTTTTTTCCCAAGGTCTCATTAAAGAAAAGAATTGGACAACTAACTGCCAAGCACTATGATATATCCAATGGAAACAGTAGCAAACTATACAGATGATGTTTCTACTTCCATGGAATATGGTTGAAGATAACCTCAATCTACATGCAACTATTACTAAGATTTTCAGAAAATTCTTTAGCTATATTATTTCATAGGAAACTGTGCTTCAGTTTCTCCTCAAAGTATTACTTCTTCTTTTTTTTTTTTTTTTGTTGCGGTACGCGGGCCTCTCACTGTTGTGGCCTCTCCCGTTGCGGAGCACAGGCTCCGGACGCGCAGGCTCAGCGGCCATGGCTCACGGGCCCAGCCGCTCCACGGCATGTGGGATCTTCCCGGACTGGGGCACGAACCCGTGTCCCCTGCATCGGCAGGTGGACTCCCAACCACTGCGCCACCAGGGAAGTCCCAAAGTATTACTTCTAATGGCTCATTGGGGAAGGACGTCAATTCTGTATCTATGAAACAAATTTTCTCATGTTCAGTATTGTAAAATAAAATTGTAGTCAATATGGCTCCCAAGCTAACAGAAATGATGAATTCCTGGGCCTGTTGTCAGGTTCTTCTCATACTTAATACGAAGGACATTGACTGGTGACTGATCAAATAGTTTGGAAGCAGGATGCACTAGTCAGAAAAGATCCAACTGAAGGACAGAGGGCCAAGTGTTTGAGTTGTGCCTTGTTTTCCTCACTGCTAAGAATGTCTCAAAGCATGTGCTTTACAGTAACATTGGTAACAACTACTAACAGCCAAATAGTTTCAAGAAACTCAACAAAATATTCTGTTGCTAGGGTTCCCTATGAACTGTGACTGGAGTGATAGCCTCTTCTCTCCAGATTTTATGGAGCATGTTTGCTGTTACTTCCACAGACATCTACATGCCCTTCAGCATCAATAATGTCCCTATCAATGTGACCCAGTTTGGTTCCTAAAGAGCCAAAATGGCTTCTTCTCAGATTCAAAGAGGTGTGTAAATAAGAATGATATAAATGTAGTAGAAATAATTCAATGTATTAGGCTAATGACTTTTTCTTGCTAAGGAAGATACGTGAATCTTTACATTGGGTCAAATGTTTAAGGATTTTATGAAATAATTCCGGGTCTACTAGTCACTCATGGACTCATTAAATTAATGAAAACAGGATCAGAGCTTTTTCCAAATTCCTTAGAAAGTTTTACACATATTGGTTGAGTAGAGTAAGAACTAATGTCTTTAAATCCATAAAGACTGACAATACACTGTAACACAGCTCTTCAAATTAAGACAGTTGGCTCATATGCTGGTAACAGTTACTTTTGATACCCATGCACATTATTTTTTACATCAGTGGGAGAGACATAAACTTAACCAAGAGACTGGATCCCATTCAATGGCAGTGATCATAAAACAAGATAGAATTGAATCTTGTTATTTGAAGTAATTCTATTCTATTAAGTCACCATGAACACTGAATTAGGGAATACTGAGTCACTGCTCTTAGAGGAAGTATATGGTTAGGTTCCTGTCTGGTCACAACATTTTCACCAACTGATCAATAGATAACCTTGTTTTATATCTATTTTTCTCTAAAGACACCATATTTAATATATATTATTGATTCATTAACATTGAACTCAAAACCAACAGTGCTCTAAGTCATGCCTGAACAAAGCTTATCTTTACTTTTCCATATTTTTTCCATAAGGCACATTATAGATTTCTTTCACATAGAAACACTAGACAACACTTTAGCACTACACTTGAGGGCCATTTTAAACAGTGAAAAGCACGAACAAACAAAACCTGTAACCCTAAATAAACCAAAGAAAGGACATTAGTTGATAGTATAAGAACTGAAACAAGAAGGCAAAGCATCATGTGCTCAACCTCATCTGGGGGATATGTGTTTGGTGACTCAAACTTTTTGCTGCTCTGCACATCTTCAAATGACCATAAAAACACCGTTGAGTATTGATCCTGGGTATCAAATAAATTTTAGCAAGTGGGATAAATTTACAAATCTGGTTCCCACAAATAATGAAGATCAACTGTACCTTTTTTCAAACTGATTATTTCGTGAGTCTGAGGCTTTCATTAAGCAATAGGAAATTTTATAAATTAATAGCACTATTTATAAGGATTCTAAAAATTCCTTACACAGAAGAATTTGGTAACCTCACCTTTGAAACAGACTAGGATTCAGAAGCTTAAACCGTAGAATATGTAAGAAAATTCATTTGCTAATTCTTTGTTAAATCCAGAAAGTCACCAGTCGTGGCATCAGAATGCTCTTCTGTCAAAGATAATAGTTTTGAAAGATACTGGAAAGTACTTGACCATGAGGAGTACTTTTCATAGCCACGGGAGGTTGTATAAGCACTTTTGTAAACGTCATGATTTGCCAGAATAGGTAGGTTAATAATTCATCTTCTTTCCCTTTAAAAACACCAACCACGTAATTCATCAGTAGCTCAATCTTTTCCTTGATATCTACAAGAGTTCATGTTTTTCTTTTACTTTTTTTCTTTTTCTTTCATCTTCTCCATCCAAGTCCCCCTCTCCTTGCCAGCTCTTGGCTTTTTTGATTACATGACCTTCAAGGAAAAATTGGCTAGAAATTTGAAAATCACGTAATGTTCAGTGCCAAATAATGCTTGGAATGCAAATAACGATTGTGGATATGATCTTATAAAAACATTAACAAAACGTGGGTCAAAGTTTGTCATTCAGCTTGAAAGCTGTGGATTGTGACTTAAACTCCAGTGTTTGACCCTGTTAGCCACTCAAGTAGAGTGCCTGGTAAATTACAATCAAAAGCAAACAATTTTGAGCATATCACTGACGTTGACACACATGATTCCTTAAAGTTCAGAAAGAATTATTATTCTCAATTGGGCACATTAGAGGACTCAAGATTTATTAAATAACAACTCAAAGCTCAAGCTACTTCTCTTAACTTTATTCTCTCAGAGCCACTCAGCACCCATGAGCATGGATGCCTCTACGGGATGGGTGACAAAGCAGAGCTTTCCAACTTTCAGGAGAATTGGGGGGGGTGGTTAAATGTAGACAAATCAGCTACCTACCCTGAAAAACAAACCACCAATCAATCAAATGAACATTTAATGGTTAGTAACATAACAAATGTGAGCTGATATTCCTGCGGCTGCTGGTTTTGTTGTTATTTTTGCTGTTATTTTGGCCTTGGCTTTCTTTAACTGTTGTGTAGGTATGAAGTCAGTTACAGTCAGTGATTTTATTTCTACAACCTAAATTGTATTCAATTCTAGTTTTAATCTCCTACTTTGCCACTTTAGGTTCCAAGGGGGTAGGGAGTCTGTCTATATGTTTCCATCATGTCTATAGTATCCAGTCTTGGATACTTTGGCTTCAACTTCATGTCACCAGCTGCATTAGCCCCTAACAAAAGTCAGCGTGTCCTTTGAAAATTTGAAGCTGGGCACTGACTTCTCCCCTCCAGCTAGGAAAGTCCTAGATAGCATATTCCTCCCGAAAGAGGCTGTTTCACCTACAATGAAAATCTGTTATTTAGTGTAGCCACTTTTATTATCTTATCTAGATCTTCTGGAGAACTTGCTGCAACTTCTACATCAGCACTTGCTGCTTCACTTTGCACTTTGATGTTACGGAGATGGAGTCTTTCCTTAAACCTCCTTAAACCTCTGCTAGCTTCAGACTCTTCTTCTGCAGCTTCCTCACCTCTTTCACCGTTCCTAGAATTGAAGAGAGTTAGGGCCTGGCTATGGATCAGGCTTTGGCCTAAGGGAATGTTGTGGCTGGTATGGTCTTCTATCCAGACAACTAAAACTGTCTCTGTGTCAGCAATAAGGCTATTCTGCTTTTTTATCATTCATGTGTTCACTGGAGTCGTGCTTTTAATTTCCTTCAAGAACTTTTCCTTTGTAGTGACTACTTGGCCAACTTTCAGCCTATCTGGGCTTTCGACATACCTTCCTCACTAAGCTTAATTATTTCTAGCTTTTGATTTAAAGTGAGGTATGTGGGACTCTTCCTTTCACTTGAACACTTAGAGACCATTAATTAGCCTAATTTCAGCATTGCCTCAGAAAACAGGGAGGCCCGAGAAGAGGGAGAGAGATGGGGGAATGGCCAGTGAGTGGAGCAGTCAGAACACACACACCATCCTATATGGACATGGTTCATGATGCCCCAAAACAATCACAATAATCACATCAAAGATCACTGATGACAGATCACTATAACAAATATAATAATAATGAAAAATTTTGAAATAGTGCGAGAATTATGAAAATGTGACACAAAGACAGGAAGTAAGGAAATGCTGCTAGAAAAATGGCACCAATAGACTTGCTCAATGCAGGGTTGCCACAAACGTCAATTTGTAAAAGACACAATATCTGTCAAGTGCAGAAAAGGGAAGTGCAGTAAAACGAGGTCTGCCTGAATGCAAGTCTAGTCATCTTCTACTCAGCCAGACATTTAAGTGATGGGCAAAAATGTAAAACAGTGCCTTTCTTCAAAAAAAAAAAAGTCTTTGCTTTGAAAAATACAGTACTTTCCATAAAAAAGTATGATTTTTGTTAACAGGTGATGGGTTTATTTTTTTAATGAACTAATAACTAATAATTTTTAAGAGTATAAAGGGAAACAAAAGCCAAAGAATTTGAGGAAGGTTGCATTAAGAAACGAAATGATAAGACTGTTATATAGTCCTTGGAAAGAGAGGGCTCACAGCCCCAATCCCTGGCCCTTCTGCTCATAGCTTTTGGTGTCACTTGAGAGAGTAGTTAATAACTTTAAAATATTCCAGTATTCTTCACTTATGCAAAAATGTCTGCCAGCATATACTTATATTTCAAAACCTGGCTAATTTACACTAATTTATGTGTATAATGTGTTCAGTAATAGCATTTCACCAAACTATGTTAGAAGAACTGTTATCAAAATGCCACCCAGAATAAAACAGCTTTACATAATAAATTAAAATTTTAATTAGCCTATCAATTTTCATGTTTAAGGTACTTCAAAGTTGCTTACAAGCCACTGGTTTTGTATCTGAAGCATTACCTCAGAAATCTTTTTCACACTATCATTTTTCACCTGACTCAAGAGAGAGGACAAGTAAACATTAGCCTCATTCTGGGCTATGATCTCAGGTTGTGAAGCAGCAGAATCTAAATTATCATTTTTTATTTTATCTAAGGCAACGATGATTGAAAGGTTTACCATTATTTTATATAACAAAACAAATAAGCAAAAACAAGCAGCCCAAATGATCGCCTTATAAAGCTGGAATGCCAAAGGGCTACAAGGTGAATAAAACGCAAAACCACCCACCAGAAATGGACTTCAAGGGAAGATGCATGTCTCAATCTGGGTGAGGGAAGGAAGCAAAAACTTCTCTCTAAGAATCTGACCCACAGTCCTTGCTTTGGTTAGAGTTTCAATTGATAAGATCTATGCGGTCAAAGACCTAAAGCAGAGAATGTAGATAGTACCCCCAGGTGACTTAACAGGAGAAAATACAAACTGTCTTGCCATTGATTATAAGAGGAGAGTCAATTTCAGCAGTGTCAAAATGTGGAAAAACAACAACAAAAAAAATGTGTGTCTTAGAAACAATGAAGTACAGTAACTAGAACTGACTGGTTTATAAGAAATGATTAAATATTGCTTACATAGGATTAATTTGTATGATGTCATACCTTATACACCATACTAATATACATACTTTTATTTAGTCTAGCAAGTACTATGCAAGGGGAAATAGAAGAAAAAATATATGTAATAATGGGCAAAGTTATCCAATATTCTTGGTGTGTCTACTTCTAAGACCATAATCACATAATCACAGAGTAAAAGTTAACATGCTCATCTCAAAACCAAGATATCTGATAAACGTATTTTCAGCTCATGCCATTTCTTTTTCTGATTTCTTTCCTCTGAAATGTATCTGCATACTTGGAATATGTTTTTATTGGTCACAGATAAATTTATGATGGTCCCTTGATTTTCATATTCAACAAGAAAACCTATAGCTCTTAAAAAGCAACTTTTGAAAACAAAGATTAAGAATATAGTTTAAAACCTACATTTAAATTACAAGGTGCCTGGGTCCTAAATTTGACTCCACATGCTTCCATGGCAATAGTACATGCTTTATCATGCTCTAAACCCAGAGCCCTGGATTCTGTATACAGTAGCAGGGTGGCCGCTCTAAGTTTACATTTCTTTTGTTTATTGGTTTGGTTTCTAAGAAGTGTAGACTCAAGTGAGGTGTCTTGCTGCAGTTGGTATCTATTCAGTGAATGTAATAATAATAGGAACTGAAATTTCAGTCATCATTGCTAAGTTACCTAGTTAAATATTGAGGCTTTGCAGTTATGGTCTGTGATCCAGAAATCTCTAATCAGCGGGCATTTGACTCAAGTAAATTTTGAAAGATCAAATGAGTCTTTCTAGACCATGGATGACTGGCATGGGACCATTGTGAAAATGAGTGCTATCACAAATCACCTGTCTTCTGGGGGCAGTGGGCTACCTGCTAATCACAAACTGCCCACTAAAAACACATGGTCACACCCTGCCCTCTTCTGTTTTGACTACTTTTCTAAAATTGAAATATTGAAACTCTTGGTTTTTTTTAATTAGCTTCAAGTGTTCAGTGGTGATTCTCTTTTTCCTTAAGGTAATGAGTTATAGATTATACAGTACTTAAACATAGCTATTCACTTTACAAGGGGTTTTGAGATCTGCATGGAAATATTCAAAACAGACTACAGTCTTAGAAACTGAAAAATGGCTAAAGGTTTTGCTGAGTAAAAAATCCCACCCTCTTTTCTTTCATTACAACTGTAATCTCAGTGTTGAAAGTATAAAATGCTGCATCAAGTAGGATGCCTCTTAAATGATAAATGGATGAAGTAGATGCTTTGAATAGAAATACTAAATAAAGCTCTTCTGTTGAAATGATGTCCTTGGTACAAAATGGCATTTATTCAAGGCATTCAAACAACTCCATTCTATTTCACAAAGAATAAAAAGACCTCTTGGAAGCCCAGACACCTTTTCCTTGTCTTCTCACAACAAAAATAACCAACAGGAATCCATTCCCAAGTGGCACTGGAGCCATAAGCTTGCTTTTCTACTGTTTTGTGTTAGGAGAGTAAAGGGATAATTAACTGTTAAATGCTTTTCTCCTTGTTGGGAAAAGCAAAATCTTGTGTGTGCCTGCTTTTCTTTCTCCTTGACCAACAGAAAATGTCATATTTTATATTGATATATACATATATAAGACACATATCAACATGTTTATGAGCACATGGGCATTTCGTAACTACACATGTATGTGCAAGTGGAACATCTCAACAGTAGAATGAAAGAAATCTAAATTTTTGTTTTTTTCAAACACAAACATTTAACTCTCACTATTGTTTTCACTGAAAATATTTTCTTAAGTAATCATACCCTCATTTTATAAATATGACACAATTATGGATCAATTCTTTGTGGCTAAGTCTTTCAGTGAGTATTATAGGATTCAAGTTTGGTTAAAGACAGAAGACTTACTGTAGTGCAGAACTGAGGTCAATTCGGAAGTCCTATACTCCTCCTGAACTAATTTTATTCTGATTAAATCAGTATAGGCCTGCTCATTTGCCATCTGGTTTTCTACAGGGCCTGGTTCTCTCACAGCCCCGTGTGTCTGTCTTGCCACCCTCCTGAGGGATGTCTGCGGCCACATTTCTGAGCACAGGTCAGTCAGGACTCACCTCTCCTTCCCTGGGCCAAGGCCTTCCATTCTGGGTGTATTTACTTTGATTCTGTCGCTTCTTTTGTCCTCCATCAGCGAATTTGCACAGTAAAGGCTCACTAGGGGCTGGGAAGATAAGAAACCAATTTTACATTAGCAAATCCCCTTTAAATATAAGTGATTATGTGAGTCACAGTAGTGCTTTGTAATGCATATCTTTTGAAGTCCTCTTGCTTCTGGAGAGACATTTGGCCCCCTTTTAGTTTCAACTCTGTTGGCGGCTGTTCTAACTAACTGGGCTTCAAAAAAGTACTGGCAGACCATAAAAGAATATAACAAATATTGTTGAAAAAATAATCAGTTGAAGCAGAATGTGAACTTGCCTTAGAAGTAAAGAGACAAGAATCAACCCCTTCCGATTATGTTGGTGTTAAAAACAAGACAATAAGCCTTAAATGGAGTCACTTATGCTAAGCCCCATGTCACCAAACAGAGACTTATAGTTTCAGCCTCTCTGAGAAATGGAATCTGAAACCAGTCCATCAGGAATCCCTTGGTCAGCACTAGAGAGGTAACCTGCCTGACAGACCCCTGCATCCCCTAAAGGAAAGGGACCTTGTCACAACCAATCCACTTTTTGCTAGTATGCCTTTCTTGTCCCACTCTTTTCTGCCTATAAAAGTCTTTTATTTTGTACAGCTCCTGGGAGCTCCATTCTCTCTGCTGGCTGGGATGCTGCCCAATTCATGATCTCCCACATGTGGTCCTAATTCTTTACCCTTCCCTGTATCCTTGTCTTTTGCCATGAATGACTGCTGACTGAGGGGCTCAGTTTTTCTGAGTGCCTGCCATGTATATAGGAAGTATACATGTTATTAAACTCCTGTTTGTTTTTCTCTTGTTAATCTGTCATTTATTACAGGGGGTGTCTCAGTCAAGACCTAGAAGAGTAGAGAGAAAATTATTTTTCCTCTCCTATTATACATATGTGTATGTGTGTATATATACATTTAAAAGTCTTTTTTTGGTGAAACCTTGGAAGCTATAGAATTGGGGAGCAGCACTGGCAGGAAAAGAAAAGATTGAATGAACGATTAACCTTAAGATTTCTTTTACTCACTAGCATAAAAAATTGTGCAGAAGCATCCTTGAAACAAATATTACCAGATAACAACAGTCTAGCTTGCCAAGGATCAAATATAGATAGACTAGGAGATTCTGGATTTTAAACCTATCTTGAAGTTCACCATTATTGAAAAGAGAACTTTCAAAAAATTATTTTTAACACTAGGGGAAATTTAAAAAGTCATGGGGTGAGACTTTCTTAGCTTTTAACTGAGATATCTTTGCAAATTGTGTTTTACAGTGTCTTAGAGGCTTCAAATATTAGCCACCCTGATATTCAAGGATCTTCATAAACTGTTAGGCTATGGATGTTGACAATGACCTATTTGTATTTATTGACATTGCTAAGTTGAAACATCTGTTACTTTCTTAATTTGAAGATGATTATGATGGGAAAGAAGATAGGGCCACAATGTTTCACTAAATGAATTAAAAAAAACAAACCCAGAAACAAATGCTCAAATGTGTCATTAGAATAAGATGGAGTATCCATAATATTACCCTTGAATTGCAAGCATGTCATTCTGATTGTTAGTTTCCCAAGGGACTATTTTATTCAGAGTGGAAGAGAAAACATTAGTAAATTATATTAATTAGATTTATATAATCTTCTAGTCCTCATGTAATTTCTAAACACCTGTAAGATAAAATCTCAACTCCTCAATTAGAAGATAAGAATTTGTGCCCTTAATCTTACCTTTCATCAGTCTCCTCCTCTCCCCCAGTGGTTTACAGTCCCCTAACCTCTAAATGCCTTTCCTCCTGCCTGAAATTTCCTTTTGCATCTCCCTCCTACCCCGCCCCCTGGACCCATACCCTCCATCTGGCAAACTACTAATCAACCTTCAGAATGTAGCTCAAATGTCACATTCTTCTGGAAGCTGTCTCTTATTACCCCATGTCACTTCAGAGTGAAATTCCCTAATGCTTACTTGGCAGATTTTTTTCACAGGTTCAATGATGTTTTGAAACCGAGAAGGACCCTGTGGGGCCCTCCTGGGTACAAATCCTTTCCGTGCCCTCCGTTTCTTCTTTGTAGGAAATAGGCTTCATTCAGCCTCCTTGACCTTCCCTGAGTTCCAAAGGGTAGATTCAAAGAGTTGCTAATCAGAGAGAGGAGAGAATGCAGAAACAAAGGAGGAGCAAGAACCTTTGTTCTTGGCAAGAACCACTAGTGCAGCCGCCCTGGGGCAGGGTCCTGGTTCCTCCTCAAGGAATATACAGAACAATATATCTCTGAGTTCTTCTGCAGGAACTAAGGCCCCCACCCAGGTGGAGGATGATAACTTCAGGCCAAGCACAAAATTCCTGGATACCACCCTGCTACCTCACCACCAACCAATCAGAAGAAGGTCTATACACAGCGGAAGATAACAAAGACTCTGACCCCCTCCCCAAATGATTCTTCCTTTAAAAACTTTCATGGTTGAGCAGAAACTTGGGAGTTGGTTCTTGGACACAAGTCCACCTTCCCCCCAGGTTACTGGTCTCCTGAATAAAGCAATCTTTTCTTTTCAACCAACACTTGTCTCTTGAGTACTGGCTTTTTTTTTTTTTTTTCTGGTATGCGGGCCTCTCACTGTTGTGGCCTCTCCCATTGCGGAACACAGGCTCCAGACGCGCAGGCTCAGCGGCCATGGCTCACGGGCCCAGCTGCTCCGCGGCATGTGGGATCTTCCCGGACCGGGGCACGAACTCGTGTCCCCTGCATCGGCAGGCGGACTCTCAACCACTGAGCCACCAGGGAAGCCCGAGTATTGGCTTTTGAGTGGTGAACAGCGGAAGCTGATTTTGGTAACAGTTTCTGTTAAGTCTTCTAACAGTAATAAGTAATTTCCTGGCTTGAAGGTGGAAAGTGATTATAACAGAGTTCTGGGTGAAGTGTGTGTGTGTGTGTGTGAAAATTGTTAACAGCATTTTGCACATAGATATACATAATACTTGACAGTGTTGCTATTCAGTGTGGCCCAAGGACCAGCAGCAGTGGTATCAGCACATGGGAGCCTGTTAGAGATGCAGAGTTGAGGGCCCTTTCCCAGATATACTGAATTAAAATCTGTATTTGCACCAGATCCCAAGGTGATTCCTGTACGCACTTAAGTTTGAGAAGCACTGATGTGATTATGACTGAATCCTTAAGGAAGGAGGAATATACCTTAGATGTTAAACATGAATCCTCTGAATAATGAGATGATTTCAGTAGCACAGAAATATTATATTGTCTACAATTTCCTTATTGCAGTATTATGATGCCAATTGATTTTGTTTAGTCTCTTTTAACAGTAGTTGAAATAGAGGCTAAATGAAGAAAAGGCCTTTGAGGAAGTGAGATGCAGTTATAAGCCACCGTTTGTAATGTGCTAGAAGACATTATGGTCTCTCATGTAAATGGGGAATATTTAAAATATAATTATAACAATGCATGGCAATAAAGTTGCATGGTAATTATGAAGAAGTAATTACAATTTGCTTGCTTAGTGGAGTATTTCTAGTCTTCCAAACTCTGCATTAAACATAAAACATCGGATGCATAAACTGATGAAATAATCTAATGGTTTACAGGATTTGCTATTTTAAGCAAATGAACAGACAAGTATTTTGCTTAGAAAAATTAATGTAAAACACTATATATTGATTTTTATTTAAAACTTAACACAACTTCAGCTTTATGATTCACTAAAAATGTTTCTAACATTGTATCTTATAAGTAGATGTTGACATACATTTCAGTTAATATGTATTAATAGCAGAATTCCTGGTGTCCCTTAGAGAAATTGAACATTTTTCATTTTTAGCATTCAGTTTATTTAAATTCTTCTAGTATTTATATTGGATTTGTGGTGATGTTTTTAAAAAAATATCTCTTTATTATCATAACTTACAAGTCTGATGTTTTAAATATTAAATTTAAAAATTTCTCACCTCAGATAGATTATAAATCTTACTTCAGAAAAAAAAAAGTAGAGTGGGACATGCCGCGGAGCGGCTGGGCCCGCGAGCCATGGCCGCGGAGCCTGTGTGTCCGGAGCCTGTGCTCCGCAACGGGAGAGGCCACAGCAGTGAGAGGCCCGCGTACAGAAAAAAAAAAAAAAAAAAAAAAGTAGAGTGGGAGGAGCTGGTAGAGAGAGTAAGCTAATGACAACAGAAGCAGTTTATTGGGGGTGAGCTTAAAAAAATCTTTGTGTGAGAGTAGAGGGATGAGATGAAAACAAATTAAAAAACATTTCAAGAACTAAGATAAAATATGATAAAATTTTAATCTAGAAACTATCTTTTTTTTCAGGTATGGATATGAATTAGTTTTTAATTGAACTATCCCTGTGATATTCAGGGTGACTTGTACATTAAAAAGCTCTTCAGGGCTTCCCTGGTGGCGCAGTGGTTGAGAATCCGCCTGCCAATGCAGGGGACGCGGGTTCGTGCCCCGGTCCAGGAAGATCCCACATGCCTCGGAGCGGCTGGACCCGTGAGCCATGGCCGCTGAGCCTGCGAGTGTGGAGCCTGTGCTCCGTAACGGGAGAGGCCACAACAGTGAGAGGCCCATGTATAGCAAAAAAAAAAAAAAAAAAAAAAAAAAAGCTGTTCATACTAATGAATTCAAAAACGATACTAATCAAAGGATGTTAAACTTAGAAACATTTTTAACACAGTCATTCATTAATAAAAGGAAACTGAAAGCTATTCAGTATACATATATGTTTCACTACCCTGGACTCTGTACCTGAAAAAGTGGTCAGTCTAGAGGGAAAAAGACAAGTAAAAGGAATACTCTAATGGATGGCAATGGCTGTCATAATAGAAATATGGATCGGTATTTGGGGAACAGAGAATGGATGTCTGCCTCTAGCATGATAGCCATAGAACATCCTCTAGCTTAGAAGTCACGTCCAATACCACAGGGCTTGGAAACGTCACAGTTCACATGCATGGTTCTCTCATGCCAAGTGCCAGATTATGACCTGAGCACAGGAAGGACTAATACCAAGTCTGGCTAAAAGCAGGCTTCTATCAAATGTTTGCTAAATGAAAATATTAATAAATGAGATGGATACAATGATAGAATATAGTTGAAACACTTTTAGAATTCCAGATGAAAACTGCCAGCACTAGAACTGAGAACAAAGAACAAAGAGCCTGGCTCAGCCCCCAGCCCTAGGTCCTTAGCCACTGCTGTCACCAACAGGGTACTGTCGGGAATTTGGGATGAAAAACAGGATGCGGCACTCTGTGCTTTGGACAAACAGGCCCCTTAGACAGTTAGATGTAGAGGTCAGGGAGAATTTTAATGAGCCCCGATTCTTGCTTCTTCCCATTGATAGAAAAGCACTAAAATCATTAACTTAAGATATTTGTTCTTTGTGACTAGCAGTAATTTTGTATCAAGGTGTATGGTTGACTGCACATATTCCCAGGCCAAAAATCATATGTAAGTTAGTTTCTCCACTACCTTTTGGGAATAATTCCCTCAGAGCTTCTGAGAGGCTGTCTCCCAGGCCACAGCCCTCAGTAAGGTCCCTGAATAAAACTTTAATGACTCCTACGTTGTGTGTTTTTCTTTAAGTTGACACAACAATGTATTTGGACTTTCAGCCCTTACTATAATTCTCCATGGTCCTTAAGCTTCCTGCTGTCTTCTGCCTGATCAGTATCTCTAATTCCTTCACATGCAGACAGAAGTAGCCTGTACTGATATGGGATAAATAATAATGATGTACAAGTTATGGATATAAGTCTGGTTCTAAATCTATGTTAGAACCCATGTCCTTATTTTTTTAATACTACCTTTAAAATACTTGCAGTTAGATGCAGAAAAGAAACTTATGGTTAGCAAGGGGGAAAGGGGGGACAGGGATAAATTGAGAGATTGGGATTGACATATACACACTACTATATATAAAACAGACAACTAATAAGGACCTACTGTATAGCACAGGGAACTCTACTCAATACTCTGTAATGACCTGTATGGGAAAAGAATCTAAAAAAGAGTGGATATATGTATATGTATAACTGATTCACTTTGCTGTATAGCAGAAACTAATACAACATTGTAAATCAACTATACTCCAATAAAAATTAATTTAAAAAAAAGTGCTTTACAGTAGAAAAATAAAATAAAATAAAATACTTGCTGTTATATCCAGGAAAGTTTGCAGATGAATTCCTCTGATTTGTATGCAAATGATTTGCTATTTTCTCTCCCACATATGCTTTATAATGATAAAGTTCATATGCATATATGTACATGTATATCTATAGCTACATATCTTCCTAGATGTAGAAACAGCAAGTCCCAACTCTAGACCACAATTGACATGACAAACATTACTTGAAGGTTACAACACTGGATTATTATATTTTGGAGTTAGAAAGCCTTTTGCATATGGCAAAGTGGGTTATTTGGTTCCATTTCCTTTCAACTTCTATAGCCTGTTTACCATTTAACTATGTTTTTTATACTAAATGAGGTATAGTTATTTGGACAGTTCTTAGTTGTACTAAACTGCCATCCTGGAAGGCCTATAGTCCCTGTCTATCGTTTGATCTTAAAATGTATTTAATTTAAACTCTTTATTTTGCCAATAAGGAAGATAAAAGTTCAATGAATTGCTGGCTAAATTGTGGTAGCTGATGGAAACATCATACCCAGAACCGTGTATTCTGGATTTCTAATCAAACACTCTCTCCAACTGCTTACCTTCCACCTTCCCCATCAGAGGTAAAAAGAAATGAGTTTTGGGCAGTTCTTGTGCTTGAGTCATAACTTTGGGGTGGAGCAAAAAGACTGAATATTCACTAAGATATGATTACTGTGGTCCTCTGAGCACAGGTTAGAATTAGAAGTGAAAACCAAGCATTCAATGAGACCTGCTAAGATGATTTGTACTGCCATTCTAATAAGTTTATTTTAACAGAATAAACAAATTACATGGGTAATATATATATTTTTTTCACATTTTATTTTATTTTATTTTTTTAAAAAAACATCTTTATTGGAGTATAATTGCTTTACAATGGTGTGTTAGTTGCTGCTTTATAACAAAGTGAATCAGTTATACACATACGTATGTTCCCATATCTCTTCCCTCTTGTGACTCCCTCCCTCCCACCCTCCCTATCCCACCCCTCTAGGTGGTCACAAAGCACTGAGCAGATCTCCCTGTGCTATGCGGCTACTTCCCACTAGCTATCTACCTTACGTTTGGTAGTGTATATATGTCCATGCCACTCTCTCACTTTGTCACAGCTTACCCTTCCCCCTCCCCATATCCTCAAGTCCATTCTCTAGTAGGTCTGTGTCTTTATTCCCGTCTTGCCCTTAGGTTCTTCATGACCTTTCTTTTTTTTCCCTTAGATTCCATATATATGTGTTAGCATACAGTATTTGTTTTTCTCTTTCTGAGCTTTTTTTTGTGTGTGTGTGGTACGTGGGCCTCTCACTGTTGTGGCCTCTCCCGTTGCGGGGCACAGGCTCAGTGGCCATGGCTCACGGGCCTAGCCACTCCACGGCATGTGGGATCTTCCCGGACTGGGGCACGAACCCACGTCCCCTGCATCGGCAGGCAGACTCTCAACCACTGCGCCACCAGGGAAGCCCCTGTTTTTCTCTTTCTGACTTACCATGGGTAATATTTACAAATGTCAGACACATATGTACTCCTATCATTTAGGCCAAAGAAATGTAAAATGGTGGAAACAAATAAAAAGTTAATAACACTTAAAGAAAGTGTAACTTGCATGTACACTCCCAATTTTATCTTTCTGAAATGGATTAGTGCTTATATTTAGTTGCAAATAAAATTCTTTATTATGGAAAGCAGGCTGACAGAAAAAGAAAATGCTCCAGAGTGACAACAAAAGCAGAACAGCTGTTTGACTAGAAAAAAATAGAGAAAAAACATAGTATGGTTTTTTTTTTGATAAATCATATTATGGCTAAGTAATTATCTCAAACTCACCTCTCTGTTTCAAGTATTAAAACAAACAGACTGGTGGTTGCCAAGGGGGAGGGCGTTGGAGAAGGGATGGAGTGGCAGGTTGGGGTTAGCAGATGTAAGCTTTTATATATAGAATGGGTAAACAACAAGGTCCTCCTGTATAGTACAGTGAACTATATTCAATATCCTATGATAAACCATCATGGAAAAGAATATGGAAAAATATATATATGCATAACCGAACCACTTTGCTGTACAGCAGAAATTAACAACATTGTAAATCAACTGTACTTCAATTAAAAATTTTTTTAAAAATTAAAAAAAAGGAAACAAACAACAAGGCACCATCTTTTTCTTACTTGTAACAATTCTCTGATAATTCTTTTCATATAGAAAAATTTATTCTTAGAAGAAAAACCAAACCTTGTTTAGGGGAATAACATAAGAGAGAAAGTTAATGATTCATGTAGATGAGACGCAATGTACATGTTGGAGGTACAGTTGGTTCCTTCTGACTGAAACTTCATCTGTGCTGAGTGAAGACACCAAGAAAGTGCAAAGCACAGGTACTTCCAAGAAGCACCAACTGACTAATCTACAACTGGCTGACTTACCTGTCCAAAAACAGAGAGGGGAAGCTTGTGTAGTTGGAAGGCAAAACATCAAAGGAAAATGTTTCTAAGATAAAGAGTCTTTAAAACAAGGAGAATCTTATTTACTGACCAAGATGGACCATATCTGGTCTTGTCTTCCTCCTCCCCTCCCTCATATTTCCATGGTGCTGTACTTGCCCCTGACAGACCTCTTTGCATACTATGTGTAATCTTTATAGATTACTACACACTCTATGTGACATGGCACTTTTTATTAGAAAGAGGCACAAAGAAGAAAAAATATACAGCAATAATCTTATAGTACAGATATCCCTTTGATATTAAAAATCAATAAACACATAAACAAAAGAAGGACATTCTTGGTAGTAAATTCAAATTATACAAAGGTGAAAAACAAAAAGTATAAGAGCCCTCTCAACTCCCCCCATTTTCTTATAATTCCTTCCAGGAAAATGTATAAAATATACCTACTAATCCATCTTCCAGTTATCTGGTTCTTTTTTTTTAAATTCCAAAGGGGACACTCAGAATGTGGGTTTTATTGTTTGTTTAATTATATATGAAGAGTCAGCACATATCATCCTTTTGAAATGCTGCTCAGTATTGTAGCATAATTATCATGTACCATAATTTATCAATGTCCATCAATAGGGGACCAGCTAAATCTCATTAAATTTCCATAATGTGTGTCCATGTTCTTCTCCACTATTAGGAGAATTTGATTTGATTGGAGTCGGGAACTGGGTCATATTCACCTTTGCCCAGCATCCACCCCAGTGGCCTAGCAAATTGTCTGACAGAAGCACACAATTCACTATCTGCTGATCAAATTATTAAATACATGCAGACAGATAGACAAGAAAACTTAAGATTCCTTACATTAATGAAATTCTTAAGGATTTAAGAGTGAGAGCACAACCTTTTCCTCTTTTAAGAGAGAATAGAGTCCCATAATTTCCATATTTAAATATACCTAGCCAGCCTGCTTGAAAAATCAAAAAACAAGAGAGAATTTCAAGTCCTAGTCCCAGGTATAACTCTAATTTCACATGGAGCTCATGTTACCTGCCCTAAAAACAAATGGAGGGGGAACCAGAGTGAGGAATCTTATAATGAAAAACATCAGGATTTTTCCCAGTATCCACTTACAATCCTTCACCAAGGAAGCAAACACATATGCACCCCCAAACTGAACCCAAACTCAGGTCAAGAAAACATAGGTCAATTTCCTGTATGCTGTTTCTAAGCATATATTACCTGGGCTAGACACTGAAAGAATTCCCAAAATGCAGTGAACTGAGTTAGTAGAAATAAATATGTCCCAGTTTCAAAGGGAAAGCTGTATATAACTGGGTAGGTATCTGTTTACAGGGCTCCAGGCATCAGCTGGGAGGAGAACGTCCCTTCCGTGGATGAAGGATTTACGGGGGCAATGGCTTGAGACCGAGCTTTTTCTAGCTCAGGATTCAAGGAACTAAAATTGTGACAATTTGAAGACTGCTTTCATGGAGCCTGAATCACTTACTAATCGATACTAAGTAAATTTAACCGAGACACTAGAAACTGCGTTCTTCAAAGATGTGTCAGGGCTTCCCTGGTGGCACGGTGGTTGAGAGTCCGCCTGCCGATGAAGGGGACACCGGTTCATGCCCCTGTCCGGGAAGATCCCACATGCCGCAAAGCGGCTGGGCCCGTGAGCCATGGCCGCTGAGCCTGCACGGTCCGGAGCCTGTGCTCCGCAACGGGAGAGGCCATGACAGTGAGAGGCCCGCGTACCACCAAAAAAAAAAAAAAAAAAAAAAAAGATGTGTCAAAGACCACATGTGCCGTAAATGTCTACAGATAAATCTATCTAAGGAGTCATACAAGGAATCAGTCCTCGCTATGGAGGAGTTGAGTGTAAAAACAATGCATATGAATGGCTCTAAAATAGAATATCCCTTTGTTCCTGCTACAGAAGCAAAGGGATAAAACAGTTTAGGGCTAGACTACCCCAGAGGAAGACTGAGTAACTACCCTAAATTCATTTTTCTTAAATAGGTATCAATTCTTCCATTGGGACTGGACATTAAAGGTATTTTATATGGATTTCCATTGCCTATAGATCTTCATATAATGCAAACTTTTTCATGCTAATCTTCCATATGTCCACCTATAGGATAAAGTCCAAACTCCTTAGCACAAAATGCTATCCAAAATCATGACCTAAATATACACATCTCTATTTCCACTTACAGGACTACTCAGAAAGGGTTGAGACCTTTCACACCTTCCTAGATTTGCTTATACTGATCCTTCTGTCCTGACTGGCTTCCCATTTTTCCCACTTAATCATTTTCATAGAATCTTTCCTGACCTCTTTATCCACATCCCCTGCCCCAAGTTCCCATAGAGAGACCTTAGCATTAATTAATGTTTTAATACATTCATTCAATTAATTCATCCAACCTTTCCTGAAATACTTTCAAAATTAATTTGAAACATAAGTGCTATCTACCAGGTATTGTGCTATCCATGAAAGATTTAAACAGGGAATAAAATGGACACATTTATTCCCACACAGTTCTAGCCCTTAAAGAATTTTCTTTCTGATAGCAAAATAGACATTAAACAAGTGATAAAAAAATCGCAAGTCAATTCCAATATCTTCCTGTGTGCATCTACCATATAGACATCTAATTTGGCATGTGTAAAACACTGCTGCTCGCTCAGGTTTATATGTCTTTCTCTACCAAATCAAAAACCTCTTGAGGGTAGGCTCCCTGCATTATTCATCTTTGTTTTCCCCAAGCATAATGTAGCTTCTGGAACATAGTCAATTACACACACACACACACACACACACACAATTTTAGTAAGCATGCCTATTTTTCATTTTTAGGGCAGAAGACACCCAGAAAACTGTCCCATGACTTGACAACAGAAAGCATGGAGGATCATTCCTTCTGCATCTACTCAGCTAAATAAGCCAAGACTGTTCTTCAGTCCAGTTGGGCAGTGGATAATATCTGTCAAGTTTTTAAAATATTTTTGCCTGAAGAGAGTCTCTAAATTTCTTAATAGTACAGTTGGTGTTTAATAAGTCTGCAAGGAAGGCTTTTTTATCTAAATTAGGCATGGAAAACTTTTCCTGGTTTCTTAAAGATTATTTCAAATTTGGCTACTGTAAGCAACTGTGGTTTGATAATATGTTCTTTTTTAACTTAAAAATAATCATAATCAAAGAAGTAAACACTTTGTATCGAACACAGCATGTATTTCCTGGACATGGTGATTAGATATAAAACCTGTAGCAGCAGTCACCAACCAGGGATATATAAAAGCTTTCCTGGGGGCTTCCTTGGTGGCGCAGTGGTTGAGAGCCCGCCTGCCGATGCAGGGGACACTGGTTCGTGACCCGGTCGGGGAAGATCCCACATGCCGCAGAGCGGCTGGGCCCGTGAGCCATGGCTGCTGAGCCTGCGCGTCCGGAGCCTGTGCTCCGCAACAGGAGAGGCCACAACAGTGAGAGGCCTGCGTACCATAAAAAAAACAAAAAAAAAAAACCCAAAAAAACCTAGAGTGGTCCAGATTATCCCCTTTACTGGACTTAATAGAATCACTAATCTGCTTCATGAGAAAAAGAATTTTAAATGAGTCACTGATACTTCACTTTACTGGTTCAAGACTTAACATAGAAAATTACAGATCTTGGCCCAGGGAAATTTTCATCTCTGCCCATAATAACAGGCCTTCAGCTGCCAAAGGCAAGGGCTTTGTGCGCTGAAATTGGAACTCTGACCCTGAGATAAAAAGTCATAACCAGTAAGCTCAAAGAGAGATTTCAGTACTTGCAGGACTTAACATGGAAACAAACGTGGGTCAGATTATTTATCCACACAATGTGTATCTTGTACAACAGTATATCTTAGATCAGGGGGGTAGAACCTCCTGCTCAATATAAACTATTTTATTGGACATGATTGAAAAGATAAAAGGCAGGTTTAATTCATCATTCTAAATGGTTTCTCCATTTATCTCTCCAAAGCAGGCTTTCCCAAGATTATGTCAGGTAAGAGCTTCCCTGAAATGACAAATATATTTACTCTATACTCCTTGTTATCATGTATGTCATACTATAAACCTCTTGTATCTCTCATTTCTTCCTGGATACAACATCAAATGGGCATGGCAGTAGATTACAGCAACCCATACTTAATTAACTAAAAATTTCAGCCTAATATTTTATTTCATTAGAAAAAAACCTGACCTAGTTATTTTTAAAATAAGGGAGCTATATAAGCCTGTTACGAGTAAAAACTACTCTTCCTGGCATTTGGGCCATGGATGAATCCTCAAAAGAAAATGAATTTTCCCTGTTTCTGACCCTGAAGTAAAATGTATTTGCCTGATTCTATCAGTAAGTCATCTTTGTAAATTCTATCAGATGTTTCCTTGGAGGGCATTTATGAACTTCTAACTTCATAAATCTAAGAGGTTTCCTTTCTTTACCTCCACATCTTTACCAACCTTTAGCTCTACTTTCAAAATGCATCCCAAATCTTTCCACTTTTGTCCATCTCCCCACCCATCTAATTTGTTCAAAAGTACCAGGGATTAGCAGATGTATGCTCTTATATATAGGATGGATAAACAACAAGGTCCTAGCAGAGAGAGCTATATTCAATATCCTATGATAAACCATAATGGAAAAGAATATAAAAAAAAGAACATGTATATATGTATAACTGAATCACTTTGCTGTACAGCAGAAATTAACACAACAATGTAAATCAACTATACTTCAATTAAAGAAAAAGTACCACTATCTCTTTCTGGGATTCTGCAATAGCCTCTATTACTGTTTTTTTTGTGAAGTAGTCAGTGAAATAAAGCAAAAATCAGGTTGAGTCCTTCTCTTGCTTGAAAACCTCTGATAGTTTTTCATCAAATTTAGAAAAATAAAAATCAAACTCTTTTCATAGCAAAGGTCCCTCCTTATCTCTATGACCTCATTTCTAACCACTCTGCCCATCGCTCACTCTGCTCTAATGACATTTAATGAGTCAAGGTGCTTTGTACTTGGAATTCTGCCAGACAGCCTCTTCTACCAAATACCTTGGTGTCATTCGAATCTCAGCTGAAATGTTGCTTCTTCAGAGCCATCTCTGATCTTACAAAATGAAATATTCACCAGTCTTTACCAAATCTTTCTGTTTTTGTACATTCATAGGAATTATCATGATCTGAAATTACACAGTTCATTTACCATTGCTTGTTTATTCCCTGTTTCCCTCGTCACTGTTCCAGAATCCAAATTCCATGAAGGTAAAGACCTTGCCTATCTTGTTTATTGCTCATCCCTAGCCTCTAGAATTCGGTGGACACTTAATAAACACCTGCTGAGTATATAATTAATAATTGTATATATCTGTCACAAATGGAAAATCAATATTTTATTAGCATATAAATGCTAAAATGAATCAAGGTATCTTAACACCATTGCATTAAAAACACACACAAATAGGCATTTAAATGGTTTGAATCAACTGGTAGATCCAACGAAGGGTAAAAATGTGCAGTGATAACAAAACCCCCATCTTTTTGGAGGGAGAGCTACATGGCAGCACTTTATTTCAGTTAGTTCCTATAACAATCTGACGAGGTGAACCAACTTTACAATGGAAGAAATGGAGGTTCAGAGAGTTTTAAAAGTTTGCCCGAAGTCATAGAGTTGGTGGTGGATTCTTAATTATAAATGTACTGCCTCTAAAGTAATCGTGATGATGATGATGATGATGGCAGCAAAGACAGTCACTAACATTTATTGAGCTATTCTAATTATGTGCCAGGCATCTTGCTAAGCATTTCAGATGCTGTGGGAAAGACCATGCCTGTAAATATCCATATTCCCAGTCTTCCTTATGTTTCCAAGTGTCTCTGGCCTATGTACCAACAAATGATACCTGTGTGCCTTCTGAGACAGCCTCCAGGGCTGGTGTGCCCCTCCCATCTCTGATCCCCTGTCATCATGACCTTGGAGGCCAGGGGTTCTATTGGTGGTGCAGTGTCCTCTCACAATGCTTTCTGAGTCACTTTGCAGCAGAGTCCCCAACAACTGACTTTATAATGTGAATAAGGAATAACACTTTTTAGGAGTTAAGCCACTGATATTTGAGAACTTATTCATTACCACTTTATGCTATATCTGACTTGGACCAATTCAGATACACTATCTCACTTAATTTCTAAAACAATTCAATGAACTACATGACTCCCTCCATTTTATGGATTATATAAGTAAGTCTTAGTGACAAATCGATCCATCAAAACCATATAATCAGTAAGTGGATGGAAATGCCAGGCTATCTGAACCTGAAGTCTGAACCTTACACTGTGTTTGGTCCTACAGTGGGATTCTTCTCTTTAGAGGAAGTAACTTTAAATTATTCAATGGTGATATTAATCATATTGGCTTACATTGCATAACCTCCTAGAGAAAGTTTGGATTAAAGGACAACTAAAATCTTATTTTCTTACCAAGAAATGCGACCAAATCACACATTAGTTAATGGTGACATTTCTGGACTCATGTTTCCTAACAAACCTTAGACACAACGCTCTAATAACAGATTGTATTGGCTAGCCCAGTCATAACTACATTATAATTTATAACTCCCCCACAGCTTTCCACTTTATCAGAAATTGTGGATTTTGCAGGTCCCCATGGGGACCAATTATAAGCAAAGCAATTCAAAGAGACTTCTTAGCCCATCAGTTAGATGGTCAGTTATTTTACAGTTAGAACAATATTTATATAACCAGGGAATTTGTACCACATCTATTTGCATTCTTCCTGATGTAGACAGAATGACTACGAAGAGCAGAAAATGTAAAATGACATATTTTAAATATGAACCAAAGGAAGAATGTCTCCAATTGTTTTGGTCGCTAGTTTTCCCACGCCTCAGAGGTATCAATTATACTTTCTGTGAGCGGACTAACTGAGACCAATTGTTAACATTTGGCTCTTTATAGTCCAAGATGCATAAGATAAATAAAAGCAGATACAATTCATTTTCCATTAATGAAGAAATAAAACAAAACCCTAGTTAATGTCCATGGGTTTGATAAATTATGTTTATGCTATAGCAAAAGGATTTTGGTTATAGATTGTGAACAATGAAATATACCTCAGTGGCTATTGGAATAGACACACATAAACTAAACATATAGCTATGAACATCGTTTCAATAATTTCAATGTTTTAAGATCACACCTATGCTGATAACATAAAAATCACTGGAGTCCTGCATTGCTTATCTTCATGACCCTGTATCTTTAAATAATTTAATGTTATTTTCCAATAAAGATATGAGGTTAAGTTCTGCAGGTGCAAAGTTAAAGGACAATTTGTTCTTCTAAAAGTGGGCAGTATACTTTGATTTGAATGTGTTTACATTCATGTGACAAAGACACGAAAGGCCTTTAAGCTGACAGAAGGCATAGTTCACTCATACAAACAGAGAATATCTGCTATGGCAAAAGGGTTGAACTAAAATGTGAACTCCACATATCACCAATCTAAGTGCTAAGCACTGCCACAGATGTTTGGTTCTGGAGGCAACATCTAATGGCATGAAATATAGAAAGAAATGGAAGCAAAAGGGGTGTATTAGATGGCCATTGCTGCTACAACAAATTTCTCCAAACTCAGTGGCTTAAACAACACAAATTTATTCTCTTACAGTTCTGAAGGTCAAAACTCTAAAATTAGCAGAACTAGGTTCCTTCTGGAGGCTTCTGGGGAACATCTGTTTTCTTGTCTTTTCAGCTTCTAGAAGCCATCTGTATTCCTTGGCTTGTGGTCCCTCCCTCACATTTCCTAATCCTCAGATCCTCCTGCCTCTCTCTTATAAGGACACTTGCAGTTACATGGGACCCATCAGAACAATCTAGGATAATCTCCCTATCCCAAGATACTAACTTAATCACATCTGCAAAGTCCCTTTTACCAGGTAAGGTAATATGTTTATAAGTTTTTGAGATTGGGACATGGATATATCTGAAGTGCTATTACTCAGCCTACTTCAGAGGAAAGTAAATGAAAGAAAAAGCAAAAGAGGTAGAGAATTTTCAAGTATTGGTGTAATAATAATAATAATATCACTAGTAGTAGTAGTAGTAATTATTATTCATTCATTCAGCAAATATCTATTTGAGCCATTAAATCACATCAAATAAGATCTGGTAGATGGTAGACACACTCTAAAATAGTTAGCCCCCATTAACAACACTCGTCATCTATTCAAATGCTTATGGCCTCTGAATGTCCAGAGTATTGAGAAATAAGTCATATTGTGAACAAAGTTTCAAAGACAAGTCTTAAAAGAAGTTTCATAACTTCTGAAAGAAGTTTCATAACTGAATAAGAACTTGCTTATTCAGTTTCTTCAAAATGTGATAAAAATATATTTTTAACTAGATTTGGTCCCAGGATGCTTTCAATAATGACATAACATGAGTAGTGCTCAGAAAAAACAGCAAATTCAAAATAATATGTTTTAAAAAGTTTTAACTGAGGAACATTCTTTTACTGTGAAAAGATGTATAATATTGCAAAGAATGAGTTGAAGGTAAAGTACAACTGAAGGTCTAAGAACAGCCATTCGAGAAGAACATTTTTTTTATGGAGAATCTTCTTTTTTTGCATTCATTGGCAAAAACAAGAAAAGAAGACACTAAGTGGTCAGATGAAAAAGACAAGTAATTACTAAGGTCTTCTCTTTTACGTCTTGGAGAAAATCAGAGCTGGATTTCAGATTGTGACTCTTCTTCTTAACAAGAAAATGGAAACACTTATGAAAGTAGAACAGATTTTGCCTCAGGACAATTTCAGGAATTATTAAAATTTTGGAATTCATCTATTTTGATACATTATTCCAATTATGGAAACTATCATTTTCTTATGAGTTTATCAAAACCACAGCAATCTTAAAAGATTTCTATATCTAAATGCATTATATTGGGAATTTCCAGTAGATGGAAATGGAGAAAAAGAGTGTTTGATTAACATCGCTGTAGAAGCTCCCAAAATATTAAAAACCATGGACGAGGGACATAGTCTATAAAATTTAGACAGTATTGAAATTCCAAATCATCAGATTGAGGAAAGTCTATTAAAAATTGTGAATGTATTGATTGGGAAAAATATTTATGGGACATACATCTACAACATTTATTCTTTCTTAGTATTTCAAAGAGCTAGGAAACAAGAGTGTATATTGTTTTGCTTGAATTAAATATTTATAAAACCTTTTCCTTAGAGGGTCAACACATTATACTTTAAAATATGCATAACTTTTTAAAAATTGAAGTGTAGTTGGTTTACAATGTTGTGTTAGTTTCAATATACAGAAAAGTGATTCAGAGATATCTATATCTACCTATCTCTCTATATATAGATAGATATATGCTTGTTCAGATTCAGATATATGTATATATATGCTTTTTAAGATTCTTTTCCCTTATAGATTATTATAAGATATTGCGCATAGTTCCCTGTGCTATACAGTAGGACCTTGTTGGTTATCTATTTTATATTTGGTAATGTGCATATATTAATCCCAAACTCTAAATTTATCCCTCTCCTCACCCCTTTCCCCTTTGGAAACCAAAAGTTTGTTTTTTCTGTCTGTGGGTCTATTTCTGTTTTGTAAATAAGTTCATTTGTATCATTTTTTCAGTTTCCACATGTAAGCAATATCATATGATATTTGCCTTTCTCTGTCTGGCTTATGTGCACCCCAATGTTCATAGCAGCACTATTCACAATAGCAAAGACATGGAAACAACCTAAATGCCATCGACAGATGAATGGATAAAGAAGAGGTGGTACATATATACAATGGAATACTACTCAGCCATAAAAAAGAATGAAATAATGCCATTTGCAGCAACATGGATGGACCTAGAGATGATCATACTAAGTGAAATAAGTATGCATAACTTTTAACACAGTAATTCATTTTTAAATATCCATCCTTTACATATACCCATGCATGTGGACAAATATATCTTTATAAAGATATTCATTGCTGCATTGTTTGTAAGGAAAATAAAACCTCAAAGAGATACAAATACTCATCTGCAGAGCAACTTTATAAATACGGTACATTCATTAAAATGGAACACTATACAGCTACAAAAATAAAATATGTCTATCCTAGGCTAGCAATTTTCAAATTTTGTCTGTTTCAGAGACTTGTCAAGGAGCTTACAAGGTCAAAACTATTTCATAATACTAAGATGCTATTGGTATTTTTTCACTCTTTTTTTAGGCCTCATTCTCAACAGGTACAGTGTAGTTTTTTTTACAGGTTACATGACGTGTAATACAGCAACTGCAGAAGCAGATATGAAAATTCAGCCATGTTCTAATAGATAAAGCATTAAAGATAGTTTCAAAGATAAAGAACAATTCTACCCTTCTTACTAGTGGTTTGCTTGTTTGGAAAATATGATTATTTTCATAAATATCATTTAGATTAATATTTCAATAGTTTTATTATTATTCTAAACAAATTAAATAATTTCCAATATGGTAAATTATGATAAGTATAACCAACATACAATTTTTGGAATTCTTGATAGTTTTGAAGAGTGTAAAGGAGTCCTGAAACCAAAAGGCTTGAAAACCATTAAACTCTGTCAATTTGCTATTTCCCAGTAGAATTCTCCACTCTATTCATTCTCTTACAGCTTCATATTAAAATACAGATATATAGGAGGAAGAGGAAGGGAGATGGATATAAGTAAGAAGCACACACACATACAGAAGAATTGAAGTCATGAAGAAGTAAAAAGTATTCCTATATAATTTTCAAAGTATATTGAATAGTAATAGGTAGGTGGTGTAAATGTCATAGAGAAAATTAGTATTACACTAACATTATATGGTAAAAATCTTTGAAAGATATTCTTTTTTGTAATAGTTTTCATTATGTTTATTATTCATGGATATAATCATTATTTTAGTATTTTAAAGATTTTTTTCCCAAAAATAATTGTTTTATAATATTTGCAAAATGCAGAACACAAAGAAGAAATCTGTAACTCCACTGCTAAGACCAATCATTGCCATCATGTTGGTGTATTCCATCTGACTGTTTTCCTACTATGATTGAATTATTTATGAAATAAAAATGAGTTCTTTTTTTACTTTTTGGGTAACATTTTATAAACTTTTTCAGTGTCATTCCAATTATATCTTAAAATGCTTCCTCATTAATAATTTTGAGAATTGTGCCCTTATGAAATTTCATAAGAGTCTGACATTATTTCCAGGAAAATGACCCAGCAGGGGGCCCTAACAATGAAGGGGATCCTATTTTTTAAGAGAAGTTGGGACACTTCAAGCAAAATACTGTTAGCAGATGTTGACAGCAGTGGCTCTGAAGACAACAGAAGCTTTCCAGACTCTGAGAGCCACTGCAGGGAGGCCTTATAACAGAGAATAAATGATTAGGCCAAATGTCACTGCTGACAGGAAATTCTTTGGGTAGTGACAGAAACCTCTCAGAAATTTAGAGTATTCCCTGCACCACACAGGAAGAAAGCCACCTGTGCGTTTCAGCATCAGGGGCCACTTAAAATAATTATTGGCTGTCACCAAATTAATGGCTACAGATGAAGGACTTGGGCTACCTGGAAGAAAGTATTTACAAATCTACTCACTACTGTTGACACTGTAGTTCTGGAATAAGGGACAATCGTTCACTTTAGTAAAACCTTAGCCATTAATCAGGAGGACTCAAAATATATTTCCAATAGTAGCTGGCAGCCTTATAAGGATGTTCATGAACATAAACTAGTCAGTTTCAAATACTCTCCTCCTCTTTGATTACCCTATATTTGGAGAGCTACCTCATGAAACCCAATCTCACAGAATTTATGAACCTGTTTTTTAGAGTTTTTTATGTAACAAAAACATTCTAGTTGACAACAGAAATATAAACTTGAATCAAACCTAAGAGTTTTCTCAACACAAATAATTTTTTTCTTTTTGTGCTTTCTCTTTTTATTGTATTTATTTGAGATGATGGATGCTCACTAAACTTACTGCAGTAATCATTTCACAATATATGTCAAACCACTATGTTGTATACCTTAAATTTATACAGTGATGTATGTCAATTATATCTCAATAAAATTGGGGAAAAAAAGCTCCAAGTAACCCCAAATATTTCACTTGAGAACATATTAAAATGGTGAAATATCTGAAGCAATCTCATGTGTTACTGTATATTAGTTACCATTTTCTATTGAAAAATTTCCTGTGCTAATATTGATAACTATTTTATCACATTTTTAAATGTTTAAAAAAGGAATATAAACTTGACACTAATGGGTACCTTTATTTGTATTAAATCTTTCTGGTTAGTTGATTTAATTAATGCATAAAACCAGGACTAATAATTTGCCAATTTGAACTAAAAAATAATTGGCTATACTGGATTCTGCAAATACCCAGCATTTAAAACCCTCCAAAGATAAACTACATCAAAGTGACTGAGATAAAAATATGAGTACATGGCACAAAATAAATCAAAACACACTTTGAAAAAGTAAGTGGGAAATTCACAATGTAATATGCTTCTTACTATTATTAGTTAGCCTTCTTTTATGGTTTTCCACTTTAATATTTGTGTTTGAAATACCCTATTTAGGTGGGGCCAAAATCAATAAAACATTGAAGAATATACTGTTACTTAAGGGTCAAGTGGTCTCACCATAATCAAAGTGTTAATCATACATATTAGATAAATTTATAGTAGAAAGTGTTAGTTTTATTTCTACAAAGTGGCCTGTTTCAATATTCAAGTATTCAGAAGGAAGGGAGATTATCCAACACCTACTCTGTGACATAAACTTAGAAAAAGACAGTTTGGCATCTGTCACACCTCACAGGGAAGCCTGTGGTGGATGCCTTCATCAGAGCACGATCATATAGTCCTGTGTCTATGACTTGGAAGACCTCTGGCAGGATGAAGGAATGACAGAGGACATCATTCAGTGGAATATGCCTCACCAGATAGACCCAGAAGCATATATGACCACAGAGCCACAAAATGAAGGAATCACAAAAATGCTAACATAATCTTTGGCGTCTCAGTCACTATCATCACGGATTTAGATTTCACACTTCCTTGAAATTAAATGTCCACTGCTTTGTTGACAAAAGGTCCACGGACAATTTTGACGACCAGGGAATGAAATAACTATTCTATTTTGATTTCATAAAATATGGAAGCAGAAATCTCCATTGCAACAATTTTACTTACTTTCTTGGAACAAAAATACCATTCATTAGTGGCATTAATTAAATGCATGAGTAGTTCATACCAGGCCAGGGCAAGTGGTACAGCATTGCATCCAACCTTGATTCAGATCTGTATGTAAGAAGGACACAGGCCTAAAATCCTTGGAAAGTTCGACAGGTTTAAGTGAACAAAATAGCAATCAGAGTTTAATGTTCCAAATGTACACCAGGTATAGATTTATAATTTATAATTAAATTTTAATTAAAGTATAAAGAAGAAAAGCAAGGATATTAAATCTGAACACCAAGGACATAAAAAGTACACAACCCACCATAAGGATTTAAGAAATATTAATAAGCAACAACAGAAAAACAGTAAAAAAAAATTACTCTATGCTCACTAAGATACAGCTTCTATTCAATAGATTCATAATCACTATGATTAAGGAGAAGAATCACCTGTGCTGAAACTATCATTATAGCAGTGTTGGGATGAAAAATTGCTAAAGTGTCTGTGCTAATGATGATTGGCCCAATCTTCCAATGTAATGAAAACCATCATTTGAGGACAGCACTATTCAAGGATTAGATACCAAGGCAAAGGCAAGATTTGAAAGGTCATTTCTCTTGGTTCTACACCCACTCAAGGGCAAGGTCACAATTATCTGGGGATATTAGGAGGACAAAGATGAGGCCATTTGATGAGATCAGAAAGGATAGGCTAGATCTTCATCTTATATGTAAGTTCATCATTAGAGTTTAATAAATTTATCACCTGACCATCTACTTGGTGTAAAAGAAAGAACTCACATTAGGCAAAAATATATCACAAGTCATATTTCTCTCTGTCTCAACTTACTGATAGCACTTCTTGAAGGCTTCTATACGCCAAGCGCAGTGTTTAATGCATTATTAGCATTATTGCATTTAGTCTTTACCAGCATCTTATGAGGAATCTTTTACCATTACCTCTATTGTTCAGCTGAGGAAATAGAGACTTTTAGAAACTGAGGTTACACAGGGTCTTGTGTTTAGTAGGACCAATGTCATGGTTTATAACCCAGGTCTGTCTGTCTCCAGAGCCTGAACTTGTCATCAATCTGTTAGATTCCTTTGCAGTGAAGTATATCAAAAGATTTCATATCTAAGCCAAAGAGATAGTACTTTAACTGTAGTCACCAGTTTCAATTTTAATATTATTTCAAGATGTGTAAAGATAAAAATTTCTCATTATATTCCTCTATTTTTCAATTAGTCCCTGTTCCACAATTTTGAAGGAATATATTCATTAAATTACTTTCAAGTGAGCTCTCAAGGATTATGAGTATGAATATTAATAAAGGAAAAGAAAGTAGTGGATGAGTGGTGGGGATGGAAGACATTTGAGTACAATCAGTTAATTAATCTCACTGGTGTTCATGCCATTCCACAGATGTAAAAGCTGAGGATGGGAGAGATTAAGTAACCCACTTAAACTTATGGGTAAATACAGAAGTCAGGATTCTAAACTGGGTTAAAATCTAGTAATGCTTGTTCTACTTCACAAAACAAAGATCATACAGTCAGCCTATGAGTCTATAAGAAAAAAAAGACATATTCATTTTAAGTATTTAACATGGCATTGAATAGAGAGACAACATAATTCCTTCAAATCTATCTATCTTCCTTGGTAAATATTTCTAAGAGATCAGGGTATTAATTTCCATGGCATTGTGCCTGGTGTAGAAAGTGATAGAAAAACACAAAGGAATATTATAGAAAACAAAAGGTGGATCATATAACAATTAAATAAGTCATTTAAGTCTTATTAAGTTTGTGATCACACACTAAAGTTTTAAATTAAAAATGGATTTTTTTTTCCCATCAAGAAATTTTGCACTTCAGTGAAAGGGTACTAAAAAGCTACGTGTTAATAAAGTCTAGAGATTTCGGTTAGGTACCAAAGCACTCATGCCATTAAAAATATATTTGCTGAATATCCATTAGGAACAAATAAAACTCTGCTAAGTGTTAGGAATACAAAGGTGACCAAGGCAGGCATGGTCCTTTGTCTAGTAGAGATTACATTCTAATAGGTAAGAAAGACATGGAATAATTCATTACATAAATTATCATTTTGTTAAAATTGTGATATGTCAAAAATGCCAATGAAACGGTCTGATCTGGTCATGGAAAGGCCAAGAAAGGCTTTCAGGAGGATGGGAGTTTCAGCTGAACTCAAATTTCTGCTGAAGTTTGAGCAGAAATTAAAAGGATGAAAGAAGGGAAAGAGGATTCTAAGCAAATGGTTCAGCACATGAAAAACTATGATGAAGGAAGAAACAGAGACTGTTCAAAGGGAGGGAGAATGATCCACCTGATTAAATGATGGGAAGTGAGGGAGTAAGTTAAGACAGCAAAGTAGGGGCAACTAGATTTTATAGGGACTTTTAGACTCTGGTAAATAAAGTTGGTCCTACAACTAAATATTTGGAAAGTCTTTAAGGATTTTTAAGTATTTGACTAAGAATCATATTTGTTTTTGTTTGTTTGTTTTTAAAGATTAGGCTGGTTCCAGTGTGGAAAATAAAGTAAGGACAACTTGAGAGAAAGTTGGGGAGGGAGGAGGATAATTATTTCTATTTTAATTCAAGCTTCGAGGTACTTCTGAAATGTCTAAAAGGAGATATTAAATAAGTGGTTGCTCATACACATTTGGAGCTCAAAGCTGGACTGGAGCTGAAAAATGGGAGAGTCATATAAATCAACACTGAAGCCTGACCATAGATTCAGGTGTTTAGAAACACAGTATATGGTAAGAAAAAAAAAGAGTTTTGAGGGTTAACCTGGAGGGATGCCATGATTTATATGAAGAAGTAGAGAAGCCAGTAAAAGAGTATGGAGTTACAGAAACCTAGAAAAGAAGGAGGAAATGGATAATGTGATTGGATGCTAGTGAGAGGTTAAGTAAAATAAAAAACAAAAACTGAGCAATGAATTCAGTGCATGAGACCATTGATGATACTGACAAGAGATATCACAGCAAACTGGTGGGGGTGGAAGGCAGGTGGCTGAGATGTGCATAGGAGTTTCTTAACAACTTTCAAGAAGTTATGCTATAAAAGAGCTGTAATAGAGGAAAAAGAGATGGAGGGAGATGTCTGTTTTGCTTTGCCTGATTTTTAACTGGAGAAAATTGTTCCTGTATAGATATGGATGCTATTGAGAAAGATCCAATAGAGAGAGAAGAGCCAAGTAACAGGTGATCAAAGGGATAATCATTAATGAGAATTATAGAGAACAGGGAAGGGTGGATTCCAAGGTGTGAAGAAAAAGAAAACAGCCTCTGAGAGGAAGAGAGACACCTCTTTTATTGCAATAGGAAGGAAGGACACAGCTGTGTTCTGATGATAGATTTGTAAGTTTGATGGTGGCAGGTTAAGGGAGTTCCCATCACATAACTGCTACCTTCTAAATTAAGTGAAAAGGGATGTCATTTGCTGAATGTCTGGAGAGGCATGGCAGCAGCAATTTCAGAAGGGTGAAGACTGTTTGCAATAGCCATTGTGAATTGGAGACTAAGTTAAACAGTGAAAGTAGGCAGATTTTAGAGGAATTCCAGAGATGCAGTTGAGGTTGGCGATCATAGTGCAGCAATCTGTTTTTCTCTTCTGATTTATTTTATTTATGGTTTATCTGGAGACACAAAAAAAGCAGCCAGTTGAGTGCATCTAAGTTTGGGATTTAATCAGATAAGAACCACAAAGGATGACAAGTCCAAGTTAGGGGACAGGATAAAGAAAGAGGGGCCAGTGGATCAGACATTCCCAAGAGGCTGGAGAAAGATCGTTAACTGAACAACCACCCTGGAAAATAGAAGGTTACAAGATGAGAATAGGAAGTTGACGTCATGATTTTGGAGAGAGCAGTTTCCCGAGGTTGTGTGATCTTGAGTTTGAGAGTGAGTGGCTGAGAAGAAATTGAAGAGGGAGTCATGGCAGATGATGAGGTAAAAACATCAAGAGGCCAGGTATTTAGGCAGGATGGTTCAATATAACAAATGACTGTTGACAACACTCATAGATTATTGGCAGGAACTTTGTTAGAAATGGAAACTTATCCAGATGCCAAAACTTCAGTGACAGAGCACATTATCTGAAGGCCAGTGGATGATGGGTGAAGAGGGTGGTCTTGTGTGAGACTCAAACAAAGCAGAGTGTTTACAAATAGGAAGAGGAACCATCATCCAGAAGCCACAAAAGAGCGTGAAAGCCACTACCCCAGTGAGAATAAGCAGAGCTCAGAAAGGTTGGAATGAAGTAGTTTCTTTGGGGAAGAGCCTGGATTTGATGCTGGCAGGGTGGTAGCGGAAACTCTAAGTGAATGCTGAGGGTATACTGTCTTTGCTGATGGTGAAACAGTGGATCCAGGGATAGATCAAAAAGGGAGAACACAATTTTATGGAATGGTAGATAACAGAGGACAAACAACATGGAGAATGAATATTGTACCTCAAGTACCGATGACTTCAAGACGAGACCTCAGGGAAGACCTCTAGGATAAAGGCAACACTAGGTCTAAAATATGGAATTTCTGACCTATTGGGCTTTAAGCAGCACCAGTATATTCAGTCCTCGAATTCTAGAACAACAGAACCTTAACTGCTGAACTAGTGGTTTACCATCCCCACTACAGCTGATTCAGGATAACCTTTATCATCTATGAAAGACTACATCCTATGGTGTCAATTCTCCCACCTTAATTTATTAATTAAGGTGAAGGTTTACTCTCAAGGTGAATCGAAAAAGCATTAATACTCTTCTAAAAATCTAAAAAAATGATACAAATGAACTTATTTACAAAACTCACAGACATAGAAAACAAACTTATAACCATAAGTTATAACCAAAGGGGAAAGGGGGTAGGGATAAATTGGAATTTGGAATTAACAGATACAGACTACTATATATAAAGTAGATAAACAACAAGGATATAGCACAGGGAACTATATTCAACAATTTGCAATAACATATAATGGAAAAGAATCAGAAAATGAGCATATATAAATGTATGTATATATTTGTAAATATAACTGAATCACTTTTCTGTACACCTGAAACACTGTAAATCAACTATACTTCAATTAAAAAAATTAAAAACAAAACTCAATAGCAATTTACTCCCTAGAGAAACAAGAGGAAAAAACAAAATCAGTCAAGCGGGCTTTGGAAAATCTGAATCTTATATAGATTTTTTAAAATAAATTAATTTTATTTATTTATTATTTTTGGCTGTGTTGGGTCTTCATTGCTACACGTAGGCTTTCTCTAGTTGCAGCAAGCAGGGTTTACTGTTTGTTGCAGTGCACAGGCTTTTCATTGTGGTGGCTTCTCTTGTTGCGGAGCACGGGCTCTAGGTGCGTGGGCTTCAGTAGTTGTGGCACGTAGGCTCAGTAGTTGTGGCTCGCAGGCTCTAGAGCACAGGCTCAGTAGTTGTAGCACACAGGCTTAGTTACTCCACGACATGTGGGATCTTCCCGGACCAGGGCTTGAACCCGTGTCCCCTCCATTGGCAGGCGGATTCTTAACCACTGCACCACCAGGGAAGCCTGAGCATCTTATACAGAATTTTGTAAAGAATAATACTCTAACAGATTTACTACACATTTCTGTTTTTTCTTAGTCAAAGTATTTGAAGGATTTTGAAATATTTATTTTACCTTCTATATCAGCAAGTTTTGAGTGAATTATAATAATTACAGTAACTATGCGAAAGTCAGATTATTCATCTATTTAATTTACATTCCTTTTCTATAGTTTTTGTTTGTTTGTTTGTTTGTTTTTGGCTATGTTGGGTCTTCGTTGCTGCGCTCAAGCTTTCTCTAGTTGTGGCAAGCAGGGGGCTACTCTTCATTGTGGTAAGCAGGCTTCTCATTGTGGTGGCTTCTCTTGTTGCAGGGCACGGGCTCTAGGCGCGTGGACTTCAGTAGTTGTGGCACGCGGGCTCAGTAGTTGTGGCTTGCGAGCTCTAGAGCACAGGCTCAGAGTTGTGGCACATAGGCTTAGTTGCTCCACGGCATGTGGGATCTTCCTGGACCAGGGCTCGAACCCATGTCCCCTGCATTGGAAGGCGGATTTGTAACCACTGTGCCACCAGGGAAGTCCGCTTTTCTATAGTTTTAAATTGCCTGTATTAAAGATCTTATTGTACATGTATCTTGAATTATGTATCATTTAAAAATCCTTTTTGAGATATAAATCCAGAATTTTCAAAGTTTAAAAAGACCTTGCACATCATTTTGTCCTCAACTTTTATTTTGTAGCCAAGAAAACCAGGTACAGAGAAGTCCCACCAGGAGGGGCAGGGTCCAAGGTAACTTTAGAAGAAAAGTGGGATGGGAACCCATGCCCTTAACACCTATCCAGCCCTCATAAGAGGTGAAAATTATGAGCAAAGAAACATATCTTGCTCTCAAGTGTTTCTTTTTTTCATTCATCTTTGCACCATTTCAGCCTGTAAATAAAGTAAAAGCACATAGCAGCCATGTTTTAGTTTCTTCATGTAGGAAGGCTGTTTAAAACACACTCTTGAGTCAATCTTTTGGCAGTCAAAAGCTCTCACAGAAGATCTGTGTTATTTTAAGAATGGTATTTTTTCACTGATCCCTGAAGAACTAGATACTTAAACATTTATTGGTACAAGGTCATTGCTTTACTGAAATGGTTTTAACTTAACATAAATCAACTTAGCACCTCTGTATATCCCTACTTTAAGGAAGGACAGAGAAATGTGAAGTTGAAGGTCAATTTAATTCTTTCTGGTCCAAACTTATTGAGCTAATTTCTACCTCCCTGTACCTCTATTTTCTGTTGGGTGTTTAAGCACTAAGGCTATTGCAAACATTATTGGAAATGAATACACAAGTGGCAGAGTCTGAACTGCAGTGTGTTAGCTAAACAAGTTGCTTTCTATTTGATGTGTTCACCAAAAATAAAAAATGAAAGAGTCCAAAAGCCATAATTTTAAGTTAAATACTAAAATTCTCAACAAGGGAAACTTTCCAGGGGGCTCTTGTGACCTGTGCATATATTACATACACAACCACTCTATGTATTATATTTTGTCAAAGCTTTATGAACAAAGTGATCTATTGACCACAATCAAAAGTACTCATGTTTTGAAATTTCTTTCTTTTGTTTTTCAGTGCTACAGCCTGCCCTGAATCTTCACTATCATCTCTTGCACTCTTGACTTTATCTGTGAGATAAATATTAAAAAGCATAGCATGTGGTCAAAGAAGGGCTGAAGATGGATTAAGTGGGTTGTTTGCTTGATATCTGCTCCAGAACAAAGTTTTTCTATGTAAAAACTAAAACGCTCTCTTCTTGAAAGACATCTTTGATTTTAGCTTCATGCGCACAACTTCATTGAGTCAAACTGTTTAAACAAGCTTTAATATAGAAAAATGATCCTTTTCAAGTTGCTCCCAGCAAAACTTTCTCAAAAATGCCCCAAGACAGAAGTGACAAGTGGAGCAAAAGACTGTCAACTGCTAAAAATATCTGCACTATGTCATTAGTGGATACGCGTATATAAATGTAGCCCAAAGAAATAGCACAGCTTGCTAACAAAATCGACTTCTATTTAACTGAAATAAGGAGACTTTCACAAGCTGCTCAAAAATAAAGCAACTTTTAAAAATTAATTCCCTTGACTAAAGTATCGAAGAGAGACCGAGAGGCAGGAAGCCCTCTATTAATTCTGCAAGTTCTAATCAGACATGCTAGAGATCTGAGCATGAGAAATGGGACCAGAATTCATGTAAACAGAAAATCCCTCTGAGCAGAGGCAGTCTCCTCTTACTCTTCCTTTCCAGTTTCCGTTGGAAACCAATCTTGGATGCATATTCCATCTTAATGTCTGATACTGGAATAGGGGTTGCTATAGGAATTTGTATGAAATCTGTTGTAAATGGCTTTAAACCCAACCGCTTTGTCAAACTACAAGGTTTTGTCAGCATCAACTCTAAGCAGATGATAAAAATTAACAAAAAAAGGTACCATGCTCAATGCTTGGTTTAAACAATTTCTTTTTATTCCCCACCAGCTCCACTCTCACTCTGCCTTGGCTATCTTCACAATACTCCAAAATACAATGAAGATGGAAAGAAGACTGTTGTGTCAGCAGCTCTGGAGAACTGAGATGGCAGATTGGAGTCAGTGGCTGAGGGAGAGGAAATTCCACCAGCGAGATGGGAAACATATCTATTTTATCTTAGCAGGATAGTCAGCAAGTTTGTATCACGAAATGAGAAAAGAAACTCCAATTAGCACTGTAGCCTAAGAAACGTGTTCGCTAACAGTGGGCTGATGCCACAGGCACAGCATCTCTTGATTCTGCTCCCTACTATGTGGATTATTACTGAATAGACAATTATGTTTAGGACGGGAAGAAAAACAAATGCTTAAGCATGTAAACTGATTGCAGAGAATGCAAATATTTCCATTTTGCTTTGCTAAGGCCATTAAAAATACACACAAGAAAAAAAAAGCTACTTTTTCACAAATTAATTTTCCTCCTCTAGACTATGCAGGTTTCAATCCAACATCTGTTAACTTTGTTAGTCTGTGATCTGCCAGAGATTGTTCTTTTAAAGGACTGTCTAGCACTACGTAAAATTCATAACTTTAATTCTTTGAATGTTATATAATTTTAAAACATGTATCTTATTTAGGGAACGAGGTTATGTGGAAGACAATGTTGAGGGAAAGATACATATCCTGTGCTCTCGTATTACTTAGGGCTTGGGAAAAAATGATAATATACTATGTACTCGATGCACTGTTTTCTATGTTCCAAGTCATTTTAGTGCTAAGCAACTTTCAGAAGAGTATGTGTGTTGGGGGCAGCTTCAAGATGGCGGAAGAGTAAGACGCGGAGATCACCTTCCTCCATACAGATACATCAGAAATACATCTACATGTGGAACTGCTCCTACAGAACGCCTACTGAACGCTGGCAGAAGACCTCAGACCTCCCCAAAGGCAAGAAACTCCCCACGTACCTGGGTTGGGCAAAAGAAAAAAGAAAAAACAGAGACAAAGAATAGGGACGGGACCTGCACCAGTGGGAGGGAGCTCTGAAGGAGGAAAGGTTTCCACACACTAGGAAGCCCCTTTGCGGGCGGAGACTGCGGGTGGTGGAGGTGGAGAGCTTTGGAGCCACGGAGAACGCAGCAACAGGGGTGCGGAAGGCAGAGCGGGGAGATTCCCGCACAGAGGGTCGGTGCCGACCGGCACTCACTAGCCCGAGAGGCTTGTCTGCTCACCCGCCAGGGCGGGCGGGGCTGGGAGCTGAGGCTCGGGCTTCGGTCAGATCGCAGGGAGAGGACTGGTGGCGTGAACACAGCCTGAAGGGGCTAGTGCGCCACAGCTAGCCGGGAGGGAGTCCGGGAAAAAGTCTGGAGCTGCCGAAGAGGCAAGACTTTTTCTTCCCTCTTTGTTTCCTGGTGCGCGAGGAGAGGGGATTCAGAGCGCCGCTTAAAGGCTATCAGCACGGACCCCAGAGATGGGCATGAGACACTAAGGCTGCTGCTACAGCCACCAAGAAGCCTGTGTGCGAGAGCAGGTCACTATCCACGCCCCCTTTCCGGGGAGCCTGTGCAGCCCGCCACTGCCAGGGTCCCGTGATTCAGGGACAACTTCCCTGAGAGAATGCACGGCGCGCCTCAGGCTGGTGCAACGTCACGCCGGCCTCTGCCGCCGCAGGCTCGCCCCGCATCCGTACCCCTCCCTCCCCCCCGGCCTGAGTGAGCCAGAGCCCCCAAAACAGCGGCTCCTTTAACCCCGTCCTGTCTGAGCAAAGAACATACGCCCTCAGGCGACCTACACACAGAGGCGGAGCCAAATCCAAAGCTGAACCCCGGGAGCTGTGCGAACAAAGAAGAGAAAAGGAAATCTCTCCCAGCACCTCTGAAGCAGCGGATTAAAGCTCCACAATCAACTTGATGTACCCTGCACCTGTGGAATACCTGATAGACAATGAATCATCCCATATTGAGGAGGTGGACTTTGGGAGCAAGATATATTATTTTTTCCCCTTTTCCTCTTTTTGTGAATGTGTATGTGTATGCTTCTGTGTGTGATTTTGTCTGTAGAGCTTTGCTTTCACCATCTGTCCTAGGGTTCTGTCCGTCTGTGGGGTTTTTTTTTAACTTAAAAAATTTTTTTCTTAATAATTATTTTTTATTTTAATAACTTTATTTTAATTTATTTTATTTTATCCTCTTTCTTTCTATTTTTTCACCCTTTTATTCTGAGCCATGTGGATGACAGGCTCTTGGGGCTCCAGCCAGGAGTCAGTGCTGTGCCTCTGAGGTGGGAGAGCCAACTTCAAGACACTGGTCCACAAGAGACCTCCCAGCTCCATGTAATATCAAACGGTGAAAATCTCCCAGAGATATCCATCTCAACACCAAGACCCAGCTTCACTCAACAACCAGCAAGCTACAGTGCTGGACACCCTATGCCAAACAACTATCAAGACAGGAACACAGCCCCATCCATTAGCAGGGAGGCTGCCTAAAATCATAATAAGGCCACAGACACGCTAAAACACACCACCAGACATGGACCTGCCCACTAGAAAGACAAGATCCAGCCTCATCCACCAGAAGACAGGCACTAGTCCCCTCCACAAGGAAGCCTACACAACCCACTGAACCAACCTTAGCCACTGGGGACAGGCACCAAAAACAACGGGAACTACAAACCCTGTGAAAAGGTGACCCCAAACACAGTAAGTTAAGCAAAATGAGAAGACAGAAAAACACATAGCAGATGAAGGAGCAAGGTAAAAACCCACCAGACCTAATAAATGAAGAGGAAATAGGCATTCTACCTGAAAAAGAATTCAGAATAATGACAATAAAGATGATCCAAAATCTTGGAAATAGAATAGAGAAAATACAAGAAACGTTTAACAAGAAGAACTAAAGAGCAAACAGTGATGAACCACACAATAAATGAAATTAAAAATTCTCTAGAAGGGATCAATAGCAGAATTACTGGGGCACAAGAACAGATAAGTGACCTGGAAGATAAAATAGTGGAAATAACTACTGCAGAGAAGAATAAAGAAAAAAGAATGAAAAGAACTGAGGACAGTCTCAGAGACCTCTGGGACAACATTAAACTCACCAACATTCGAATTATGGCTGTCCAGGAAGAACAAGAGAAAAAGAAAGGGACTGAGAAAATATTTAAAGAGATTATAGTTGAAAACTTCCCAAATATGGGAAAGGAAATAGTTAATCAAGTCCAGGAAGCACAGAGAGTCCCATACAGGATAAATCCAAGGAGAAACACACCAAGACACATATTAATCAAACTATCAAAAATTAAATACAAAGAAAACATATTAAAAGCAGCAAGGGAAAAGCAACAAATAACACACAAGGGAATCCCCATAAGGTTAACAGCTGATCTTTCAGCAGAAACTGCAAGCCAGAAGGGAGTGGCAGGACCTATTTAAAGTGATGAAGGAGAAAAACCTGCAACCAAGATTACTCTACCCAGCAAGGATCTCATTCAGATTTGATGGAGAAATTAAAAGCTTTAAGGACAAGCAAAAGCTGAGAGAGTTCAGCACCACCAAACCAGGTTTACAACAAATGCTAAAGGAACTTCCCTAGGCAGAAAACACAAGAGAAAGAAAAGATCTACAATAACAAACCCAAAACAATTAAGAAAATGGGAATAGGAATATGCATATTGATAATTACCTTAAATGTAAATGGATTAAATGCTCCCACCAAAAGACACAGACTGGCTGAATGGATACAAAAGCAAGACCCGCACATGTGCTGTCTATAAGAGACCCACTTCAGACCTAGGGACACATACAGACTGAAAGTGAGGGGATGGAAAAAGATATTCCATGCAAATGGAAACCAAAAGAAAGCTGGAGTAGCAATTCTCAAATCAGACAAAATAGACTTTAAAATTAATAGTATTATAAGAGACAAAAAAGGACACTACGTAATGATCAAGGGATCGATCAAAGAAGAAGATATAACAATTGTAAATATTTATGCACCCAACATAGGAGCACACCAATACATAAGGCAAATGCTAACAGCCATAAAAGGGGAAATCGACAGTAACACAATCATACTAGGGGACATTAACACCCCACTTTCACCAATGGACAGATCATCCAAACTGAAAATACATAAGGAAACACAAGCTTTAAATGATACATTAAACAAGATGGACTTAATTGATATTTATAGGACATTCCATCCAAAAACAACAGAATACACATTCTTCTCAAGTGCTCATGGAAACTTCTCCAGGATAGATCATATCTTGGGTCACAAATCAAGCCTTGGTAAATTTAAGAAAATTGAAATCATATCAAGTATCTTTTCTGATTGCAACGCTATGAGACTAGGTATCAATTACAGGAAAAGATCTGTAAAAAATACAAACACATGGAGGCTAAAAAATGCACTACTTAATAACGAAGTGATCACTGAAGAAATTAATAAATACCTAGAAACAAATGACAGTGGAGACACGATGAACCAAAACCTATGGGATGCAGCAAAAGCAGTTCTAAGAGGGAAGTTTATAGCAATACAATCCTACCTTAAGAAACAGGAAACATCTCATATAAACAACCTAACCTTGCACCTAAAGCAATTAGAGAAAGAAGAACAAAAAACCCCCAAAGTTAGCAGAAGGAAAAAAACCATAAGGATCAGATCAGAAATGAATGAAAAAGAAATGAAGGCAACAATAGCAAAGATCAATAAAACTAAAAGCTGGGTCTTTGAGAAGATAAACAAAATTGATAAACAATTATCCAGACTCATCAAGAAAAAGAGGGAGAGGACTCAAATCAATAGAATTAGAAATAAAAAAGGGAAAGTAACAACTGACACTGCAGAAATACAAAGGATCATGAGAGATTACTACAAGCAACTCTATGCCAATAAAATGGACAACCTGGAAGAAATGGACAAATTCTTAGAAATGCACAACCTGCCAAGACTGAATCAGGAAGAAATAGAAAATATGAACAGACCAATCACAAGCACTGAAATTGACACTGTGATTAAAAATCTTTCAACAAACAAAAGCCCAGAACCAGACGGCTTCACAGGCGAATTCTATCAAACATTTAGAGAAGAGCTAACACCTATCCTTCGCAAACTCTTCCAAAATATAGCAGAGGGAGGAACACTCCCAAACTCATTCTACAAGGCCACCATCACCCTGATACCAAAACCAGACAATGATGTCACAAAGAAAGCAACTACAGGCCAATATCACTGATGAACATAGATGCAAAAATCCGCAACAAAATACTAGCAAACAGAATCCAACAGCACATTAAAAAGATCATACACCATGATCAAGTGGGGTTTATTCCAGGAATGCAAGGATTCTTCAATATATGCAAATCAATCAATGTGATACACCATATCAACAAATTGAAGGAGAAAAACCATATGATCATCTCAATCGATGCAGAGAAAGCTTTTGACAAAATTCAACACCCATTTACAATAAAAACCCTGCAGAAAGTAGGCATAGAGGGAACTTTCCTCAACATAATAAAGGCCATATATGACAAACCCACAGCCAACATCGTCCTCAATGGTGAAAAACTGAAACCATTTCCACTAAGATCAGGAACAAGACAAGGTTGCCCACTCTCACCACTCTTATTCAACATAGTTTTGGAAGTTTTAGCCACAGCAATCAGAGAAGAAAAATAAATAAAAGGAATCCAAATTGCAAAAGAAGAAGTAAAGCTGTCACTGTTTGCAGATGACATGATACTATACATAGAGAATCCTAAAGATGCTACCAGAAAACTACAAGAGCTAATCAATGAATTTGGTAAAGTAGCAGGAGACAAAATTAATGCACAGAAATCTCTGGCATTCCTGTACACTAATGATGAAAAATCTGAAAGTGAAATTAAGAAAACACTCCTATTTACCATTGCAACAAAAAGAATAAAATATCTAGGAATAAACCTACCTAAGGAGACAAAAGACCTGTATGCAGAAAATTATAAGACACTGAAGAAAGAAATTAAAGATGTACAAATAGATGGAGAGATATACCATTTTCTTGGATTGGAAGAATCAACATTGTGAAAATGACTCTACTACCCAAAGCAATCTACAGATTTAATGCAATCCCTATCAAACTACCACTGGCATTTTCCACAGAACTAGAACAAAAAATTTCACAATTTGTATGAAAACACAAAAGACCCCGAATAGCCAAAGCAATCTTGAGAACGAAAAATGGAGCTAGAGGAATCAGGCTCCCTGACTTCAGACTATACTACAAAGCTACAGTAATCAAGACAGTATGGTACTGGCACAAAAACAGAAAGATAGATCAATGGAACAGGATAGAAAGCCCAGAGATAACCCCATGCACATATGGTCACCTTATCTTTGATAAAGGAGGCAAGAATATACAGTGGAGAAAAGACAGCCTCTTCAAAAGGTGGTGCTGGGAAAACTGGACAGCTACATGTAAAAGAATGAAATTAGAACAGTCCCTAACACCATACACAAAAATAAACTCAAAATGGATTAAAGACCTAAATGTAAGGCCAGACACTATCAAACTCTTAGAGGAAAGCATAGGCAGAACGCTCTATGACATACATCACAGCAATATCCTTATTGACCCACCTCCTAGAGAAATGGAAATCAAAACAAAAATAAACAAGTGGGACCTAATGAAACTTAAAAGCTTTTGCACAGCAAAGGAAACAATAAACAAGACCAAAAGAGAACCCTCAGAATGGGAGAAAATATTTGCAAATGAATAACTAACAAAGAATCAATCTCCAAAATTTACAAGCAGCTCATACAGCTCAATATCAAGAAAACAAACAACCCAATCCAAAAATGGGCAGAAGACCTAAATAGACATTTCTCCAAAGAAGATATACAGATTGCCAACAAACACATGAAAGAATGCTCAACATCATTAATCATTAGAGAAATGCAAATCAAAACTACAATGAGATATCATCTCACACCGGTCAGAATGGCCATCATCAAAAAATCTAGAAACAAAGTGAGAGAGTGTCATGGACATATATACACTACCAAATGTAAAATAGGTAGCTAGTGGGAAGCAGCCACATAGCACAGGGAGATCAGCTCAGTGCTTTGTGACCAACTAAAGGGGTGGGATAGGGAGGGTGGGAAGGAGGGAGATGCAAGAGGGAAGAGATATGGGAACATATGTATATGTATAACTGATTCACTTTGTTATAAAGCAGAAACTAACACACCATTGTAAAGCAATTATACTCCAATAAAGATGTTAAAAAAAAAAGAAGTACAGCAGAGGGGATCTAAACAGCTAAAGTTGATTCTTTGAAAAGTTGATAAATAAAAACTACTTAAAATAGAAAAAAAAGTATGTGTGCATATCAATCTAGCAGCATATATAAAAGGTCTCACTGAATATAGTCAAATAATCTGTTTATATTAAAACAAAATAAACAACAGTAATAATAATAGTAAGCAGTTTGTGTTGAAGGCACGCAACTGGAAAGGGACAGGGAAAGAGGGGTCTACAGAATAGTGGCAAGTTGGAGCTCCTCGGGGTATGAGGACAGTGGAATTTCATGTGGCTGGAAAGTGATTTCTAGGAGAGTATGGCTAATAGATTTAGGTTGGCATCTGAACTGTTGAGAACTGTTCAGACCTGAGCTACTCCTGAAAAGCAAGGGGAAAGGAGATAAATGACTCATAGTTTCTCGATGCTCTGAGGTTACCAGCAGGCAAAGTATTCACCAAAAGATTTAACAGAGACACAATCTAATTATGCCATTTCCATAGGCCTTTCCCTGTCATCTTTTTGGTCTGTATCTTTCAGCCTGCCAACTTGCTGACTAAGCTGTGGGTTACCCAGTGAACAGGCTGAGTTGGGATCCATTCATTGTTTTTCTTAGGTAATACTTTGTTCCAACTGTGCCCAAGATGCGATGCGATATTCAAATAATGTATCACCAATGGTTCTGGTTCTAAGAATCCTACTCCAGTAAGTTAACACAGTATTCAGTAACACAGTACGGCATTGAGAGAAAGCCTCTTAATGTAAGTCAGAATTGAGAGTTCCAGCCCTGACCTAGCCACAAACACAGGAGACATGTGAAATGGAGAATCTGTTAGCCTTCTTGGGTATCAGCATGCATATTTATACAATGAAGGGGAAAGACGGGACAAAACATCAGAACCCTGCAGCTCCCCCCAAAAAGTCTATGGTTCCAGGATATTTATTCAAATAATATATTTGCAAGAGAAAGCAAGACAATAATTATCCCAAGAAAACTACTGACCACAGACTCAGAAAACAACCTGACAGTCACATGGCCTTGAAAGAACCACTGAATCCACAGATCCCATTAACTCTATGATTTTCACTACAAATTGTTCCTGCTGAACCTGACTGATGGTACTTCCAGTGAGAGTGCATCTATAAGAATCTTTAGAGGGAAATACAAGAGACCTCTGAGACTCAAGACTTTAAGGAAGATTCTCTAGCAATCATAAAAGGAGAACTAGGTTCTAATCCTCAACTTGGTAAAGATGTTAGGTAAGCCAGTTTGGTACTCCAGAAGAACAACACGTGGTTTCACCAGACTTCATCATTTACCACTTTTCCCCAAGAAACTTCTCATCCTTGTGACTGTCTCTATCACACTGCAGAAAAAGAAAATCTCAAAGAAGAGAAGTCACTGCACACTCAGGTAAGTATCAAAGTAAGTAAGTTGCCCAAATGGGAAACACAGAAGTCTTCCAAGGAGAAATATGCCAACCCATTCCTTTCTTTATCATGGTAACTTCACACCAATTTCAGCATCAGATAATCTATCCCTGGTTGAAGTTGCTACCAGTATATCTACGGTTAGTGTAGGCTGTATGTGGGCAAACTTGGAAAAGTTTGCAAATTATAAACGTTTGCAATTATAACCCTATATAACAAATTCTGAAGAAATTCAGCTCAGAAGCCAAACAGGATAAAAACATCCTAGTTTACAGAAGGGGATGCTATATGTGTTTGTACAGATATATCTACTGATTCCCGATGAACAAAGAAACCAAAAATTCACATCAAAAACTGTGTGATTAAATAGACAAAGAACATTTTAAATTTTCACTTAGTCTTTTCTGAAATTCAATTATGGTAGTGCAGCAAACACACTTGCATTATTCTCCATTTCCTTACTCTGTTCATTCTCAAATCAATACATTTCCACAGCACATGCTATTCTTATAACATGGATTCTGAGAATAAGGTTATGAGTCCAGTATCTTTAAACATTCTTGTTTTGAATGGCTGTCCATTCTGATCCTTTTTTTTTTATTGTTTGTCAGTGATGTAATTGGTAGAACATCTTAAAGTAGTGATTCAAATTAGAGGTAAATGGAAAGGTCAGAGTAAGACAGTTTATTCATTTATAGTATCATTTGCCAACGAAGTAGGCCATTAAAATCTGGGTGTCTCATTCTAATGACAATGAACAAAATGAAAGCATAAATGAATTGAGGACCCCATGAGGACTCATTCTAGAAGGTCTGGCTGTGTTTCCTCAGACCTTGCTTGCCTTTTAAAACTCATGAGAACTCTACCGTTGTGTGTAACTATGCTATGAACTTACCCTGTCATTTTTGTTCTGACTCCCATTGTGTGTAACAATGCTATGAACTAACCCTGTCATTTTTGTTCTGATGTGTGTGTGTGTGTATATATATATATACATGCACATATAAATATAAATATATAGAGAGGGAGTGTTTTATATAGAAGTGCCATAATACACATATCTTTTAATTGAAGTCATTTCTTATATGTTCTAAAATTTTATCTAAATATTTTACTTTCTTTTTAAGTCATTTTACCTTAGTGATATATCAGAGTCATTTGGTCCTAACACTCACTTTTTCCCTGAGCTCCTGAAGTCAGTAATTTAAAAATTATAGAGTAAGACCTATGGCATCTCAGAGGCAATATGATAAAGCACAAGGAAGTTTTAAGAATTAAACAACTGTGAAGTAGCTCTGTCTTCCAAGTATAGTGGTAGCAACAGTTCTATAAAACCCAAGGCTACCTTGGCTTCAACATGAATTTCCTCTATGCATATATTTTTACTTAGTTTAATCTTTCATTCATTTCATAATACTTCGCTCAAAAGTAATAAATTGTTTTAACTTACCATCAGTTTCTTAGGTATGCTAATCAGTGATTTCAAATATAATGTTAAAACCTCATATATAAATATATTTTCATCATTCTGGCTATAAGCAAACATATATAAGTTATACCACTTTTTAAATAAAATATACCTCTCCAATTGCTTGGAAGCTGCAAAAGTTTCCTTCTCAAAATTGCTAACTTTTCAAAACAATGTGTTTCTCAAGGAACAGAAATCTTGTCTCTGAAGAAACTGGTGTGAATCACTTCCTTAGATCTCGGTCATCATCTTGAGAAGAGAATAAGTCCCAGCATAACATTTTCCTTAATGAATATCCCCAAATAATTCACACATTCTGTTATCATAAGAGGGTAAGAAAGAAAAGAGAGAGTGAAGAGAAAGAAAAAAGATACTAGTTTGCCTTTCTCCTCTGTGTTTTGAGTTAGGTTTTTAGTAACACCTTTTTATCACTGAAGAACAGACAAAAGCAAAGAACTTACTCCTCAAGGACAATGCGGCAAGAATATTCAATCACTCATCCTTCCACTGATTCATCTGTTTATCCATCCAGCCAGCCAGCCAGCCTTCCAGCCATGCAGTCACTCATTTATTCATGTGTCCATTCTTTCAAGAGAGGAGGCTGTATCTTTTCTCTTTTACTCTGGCCAATGCACCTCCTTGAAGAAAAAATCACGTTGCTGCAGCATAATTTTAATTGTGAAGATTCCAGTCTCTGATTAGGGCCAGTGTTTCATGGGCAGATTTTTCTGTTTCCTGTAACTTTGTTCCATAAGCCTGGGAACAGTTTGGCAATAATCTTTCTTACCACGTAAACCATTTTACTCAGAACTACTCAGTGAATCACACTAAATCCTAATAACAAGGTATAAAGAGGCAGCCAGTAAGCTGAGGGAAGAGGTCTGGACCAAGGGTCAGGAGACCATTGATCCAGCTCCTCTCCATGAAGTTCCAAAGTCCTCAGGTATCCAGATGCCACAGTGCCTTCCATAATGGTTTTTCCTAGAACTCCTCTGGTTTTATCTCTTTCCCAAAGTATTGTCTTCTTCTGAAGTGTTCTATGTCTAGTGAAGAGTGACATTAGAACATAGCAATACACTTTCTCTAGAACAAGTGAAAGAAACGAGGTCCCTCTCAAAAAAAGTTTTATCTGGAAGTCACATGGGAAAACTATAGCTATGTGACATTTCCTAGGAGCAGAGCAAGTGAGTGCCTCCAAGTGAAACCCATACAGAAATGAGGGTCGCAGGGCGGAGCAGGGGAGAAGCTAAGCAAGGATGTTATCTCAGGCTTCAGTCTAGCCTCAACCCGGTCCCTGGGGGAGCTGGAGAGCAGGAATGGCACCATCAAGGTGTCCTTCCTTGCAGCAAGACGGCTGGTCTTTTATATCCTATGTAGGTCAGTCGTTGGCTGTTGACTTTTCCTAGGAGAAGAAAATAATCTCCAAGGAATTTCTGGTCAACGTAGGTGCCTGCTGTCAAAGGTAATTCTTAAGAGAAGGGCACAGGTACAAGCCGTCAGCCCCCACAGAGGCTGGGCGGGGGGCTGGGGGGGATGATACAGCCTGATAACAGGGTCTGGGTTGGGGTACCAATGGGCTTCAGTCAGGATGTTTTTAGGTTCTCTTACAGTTTGTCATAGGGGTAATAAATGAAGCGTGTAGGGGAAAATTGTTTCTACTTGATATCTGCGCTATATTTCTCTAGCTTGTTCTGAAAAGGATGTCCTCTCAGGATCAACCACAGTATAAGGATCTTGAAGACAGGCCTGTGCACAGTGACCCCTGGCATTTAGCACAGCGTGATGGTAAGTGGGCAGCCTGGGAAATCTTTTCACTCCTCCAGATACCATTTCTTCTTCTGCAAAATGTAAAACTCTTACTAAGCTGCTTCTAATTTATCCCTTAAAGCAACTTGTCTTGAGATCTTAATTTGGCCTCTGAGGATGTAAATTTGGATCAAGTTTGAAAACATGAAATGAACTTACAGGATTCTAGATCCAATGTAAAATTTGGATCTGGGAGAGGCTCCTTTGGCAAGATGGTGTGAAAGTACTGAGAGCACAAAACAGTTTCTCTGTTTCATCTTTTATTCTGAGTTGGCCCTTTCTGTTACTAGGCTTTCTTTAAAAACAATCCAAAGAAATATGAACTAAACACACTTTATCAATTTTTAGTCAGTTGGAAGATAGTGAACTAAGGCACTCTCTGTTGCCCTGGAGTCTTCAAACTGTTGTTGAAATTGAGATAAATTGTATCATCATTCATTTCTAATTTGTTGCACATGAAAGATATTAACTGGTTAAGAATTTGCCTTCCAAGATCATAAAACATCAGTTCAAATCCCAGTTCTGTCACCTACCACCTGCAAGACCTTAGGCCGTTTACTTAACTGTTCTAATATTCAGTACTATTATTAGTTTATAGATGGGATTAAGAATAGTATCTGTTGCGAGGCATTCTGAAGATTAAATAACAGAGTGCTTAGAAAACACTGTCTCTTACACACAGCAAACATCAAACATTTCTTCCTCTTTTCTTTTGCATGGTCTTACTCTTATACTTGTTCGTATAATGCTTTGGGAAAATTTTGAAAGCTAAGGGCTTTTCTTCCATCTTGGTATCAGTCAATTGGTCATAAAGACCCCAACTGGCTTGTCCATGGTATATATTGATGGTGTCAACCTCAGTGATTAGATGGCTAGAATGATGACTTTTAGTTTTAGCTAGATACTTTAATTTGAAGTAATAACATTAGTTTAAGATGCTGGTTGCAACTTTAAGTGTCACAAGTCATGAGTCTACTACAGCTGTTGTTCACCTTAATGTTTCATGGGTCCTTCTGTCTAATTACTGCACACACTGTATTTCTGGCTTAAACGGTTCTTGCTACGCTCTCTACAAGAGCAAATACAGCTCATCTCTCATGACCCATAAAATAGGCCTCTTTCCTGAAAACTTCTCTGTTCAGCCCATCTGTTAGGCTCTCTCCCTCATTGCCTTTTAACTTTACATATTCTAGTTAGGCGTTTGTATTCGTTTTCTGTTGGTGTAACAAGTCCATAAACGTGGTGGCTTAAACCAATACAAATTTACTACCTTATACTGCTGTGGGTTAGAATTCTGACATGGGTCTCACTGGGCTAAAATTAAGGTGTCACCAGGGCTGCATTCTCTTCTGGAGGCTCTAGGAGAGAATCCACTCCCTTGCCTTGTTTGCTTTCTAGAGTCATGCACATTCCTCGGCTCTGGTCCCCAGTCCTCCATGTTCAAAGCCAGTGTCATTGGGTCAAGTCCTTCTCATAACATCACTTTGACCTTCTCTTTTTCCTTCCTCTTCTACTTTTTGGAACACTTATGATTATACTGGGCCAAAACAGGTAACCCAGGATAATTTCACTCAGGTCGGCTGATTAGCACCCTTAATTCTGTCTGCAACCTTTATTCCCCTTTGCCACATAGCATAACATCTTCACAGGTTCTGGGGATTAGGATTTGGACATCTTTGGGGGGCGTGGGGGAGCATTATTCTGCCTGTCACAGTCATTAGCAGAGGAGGCGTGTCCTTACCATTATAGAATTATAATCTAGTGGGGTGAGGGTGAGATACAAGTAAGAAAAGTAAACAAATAACCCAATGAATGACAATAAGTAGCGATAATATTTGGGAAAGAAATAAACCAGATGAACTGTTAGAACCTGTGAGAGGAGGACCTGTATAGATAGACAGTCAGGGCACGCATCACTAAAAAGGTGACACTGAAGCTGAGATTTGAAGGAGGAGATTGGTGCTCATGTGAATGGCAGACAAAGTAGAGTCAGGAAAGGCTGGGAGGGAAATGAAGGATAGCTTTCCAGGCAGGAGGGACCACAGTACAAAATTTAAAAGGCAAAAGAGAGATATTTGTTCATTTAATGAACCACAGAGAGTCCATGGAGCTAGAGTATAATAGGCTTAGGGGAGGGTAGGAGGCTTTAATCCTACGAAAATAACCAGGACCACATCACTTTGATAAGAACCTGGCTTTTATTGGAAATACAATGGGAAATGGGTAACGAACCTAAAGCAAGGAGTTACTGTAAACTGATTTGTATTTTTAAAAAGCAAAGAGTTACTGTAAACTGATTTGTATTTTTAAAAGGATCTGACTCTTTTGTGAAGACTAGATTGGAAGGAGCCAAGAATGGAAGTGGGAAGACTATGAGGGCAGCTACAAAAGTCAATCTATTAATGGCTAATTTTATGTAATAAAAAATATCAAGTACTATCAAGGATGTGGAGAAAGTAGAAGTATCATACATTTCTGGGAAGGCAAATTGGCTCATCTGAACACTATTGGTGGAGAAATACTAAAGCTGAACATTTGCATACCCTATGACTAAGCAATTCTACTCCTAGATATAATAGAAATAATTCCCAATAGAAATAAGTACATGCATTTACCTAAAGGCATGTTCTAGAACTGAGCTATCCAATATGGTAGCCACTAGCCAAATGTGACTCTTTAAATTAATTAAAATTAGCTAAAATTAAAAGTTTATTTCCTCCTAGCCACATTTCAAGAGTTCAATAGCCACATGTGGCTAGTGGCTGCCATATTGGACAGTGTAGACATAAGATGCTTCTATCATTGTAGGAAGTTCTATTGGACTGTGGAATCCTAGAAGGTTCATAGTGACACTTAGTAATGGACAAAAGTTTGAAGCTACCTAAAAGTCTGTCCACATTAGAATGGATAAATAAATTATGACATATTCACACAAACGGATACTATGCAACAAATATAATAAATAATCTACTCCTATAGGGAACAGGATGGGTGAATCTCACAAACATATTTGAGTAAAATGTTGGACACAAAAGAATATGGACTGTAAGATCCACCATAATGTACAAAAACAGGTAAAACTCATGCATTGTATTAAAGGTCAGGACAGTGGTTATCCTTAGTAGGTGGAGGGGTAGTGAGTGGGAGAGAATATGAGGAGTCCCTTGTAGAACTGGTAACATTTTGCTCAGTGATGTGGCTGTTTAGTTTGTGAAAATTTATCAAGCTATTTATAATACATATATATATATTATACTTTAATAAAAAGAATTTTTTCAAGTTAAGCTGTAACAAATTTTAGTGTGAATTTAAAAATATAGATAATCAATGGGGACCTACTGTATAGCACAGGGAACTTTACTCAACACTCTGTAATAACCTATACGGGAAAAGAATCTGGAAAATAATGGATATATGTATAACTGAATCACTTTGCTGTACACCTGAAACTAACACATTATAAATCAACTATACTCCAATATAAAATAAAAAATTCAGTTAAAAAATGTAAATATTCACCCTCTCTTCATTGCCAGAAAAAGTGAGGTGTTTAATTTCTTGAATTTATCAACAAAACACAATGGGTTCCTCCAGGTACCACACTTGACTAATCTGTCCTTCTTAATGTTTTCAAATGGGGCATGCAAGGTGCCTCTGAGACAGTGGAGGATTTTAGAGTATTTCTTACCAGCAAACCCACCACTTTGCACCAGAAAATATCTCAGATGTATTATGGCAGCCATGACACCTTCGCAGATAGGCAGGAATGGTGACACAAATGAAGGCCCACGGAGGTTACACAGTTTGTCCAATGTCACAGAACAAATCAGTCATGGAAAATCAAATCAAATCCATATCTCCTTCATGTACTCTCTCTAGTATATTGCTTTACCTTTCTACTCTGAGTTTTGGGCCCCAAAGCCAATAATTTATGGCATACATTGTCACTGGATACACTGAAAAATGTAGACACATCACATAGAGAGTGGAGTGTTGGAGAGAAACTCAATCTAAAGCCAAAATTAATTGAAGTGTCTCAGAATCTGACATTGCTAGAAGAAACATTGTTGCGACTCTCAATTTATTCCACCAAAAAAGTGCAACGTAATATGTTTTAATGCACTTTCTGTAGGTCTGCAATGCAAGTTTGATTTGTTTTCCCCAGAAGCAATTTACTTTTAAATTCCAAAGCCTCAGATGTCATTGAAGAATGTTTTGGACGACTTAATCATGGCAACAGGGATTAAACTGGGAAACCGGTAGAAATAGTTTGTCTAAAATTAGGCATTCATCACTAGTCTGAAGCAAGGGAGGAAGAACACTCTCAAATACTTGCCGTCACACACTCAGACTGAGGAAGTGGCAAAGGGCACCGAATGCCCTGACAAATGAAGTATGTCGGAGCAAATGTGAAAAAGAGAAAAGCACCTACCAACCTGACACAATGCACACAAGAAAGCTTAAGGAGTATCACCCAGTGCAGTTGGTAAAAGGCCAATCATATATATGAGTTTGAATTACTGACTCATGAAGGAACATCTAATGGGGCACAAATGTTCCCTAGGAGTCAAGTGACAGTTGAGTTTGGAGAAAATCAGTCAGACATCGTCTATTCCTGATCACTTGTTTTCAGGTTTCTATTTCCTGATGACAATTACAAAGGATCCACTTTCATCAAAATCTGATGTGGCCAGAAGCAACAAGAAAGAAAAAAAAAATAAAGGCAAGAACTTAATGGTAACTGCAAACATCCCTGGTGGTTCAGTACTATATTGACTCTGGGAACAGTACTGAAGTAGACCGTTGCGTCTACGACTCTATTTTTTTTAGTATTCGGTTTACTTTTAAAAAAACTTTCAAATGGTTTATTCTTGTTCCCCACTGGCCCACACAGACTTAGTTCTCACTAGGATATCATCTTCCAAAATGGAAGATGACATTGCGTTCATAAATCTACTTTCCTATACTAAGTATGTTATCCAAAAACATTTCTTGTTCCTGATGTTTTCTTTCCCAAATGCATGCTGACTTCTATTTTTAGATTCAATCAGAAATAAGGAAAACTTGACAGAACACACAATTACTAAACTCAATTTGTGTCTTTCAAAATGTATCTCTTAAAAATTTTAAATGCAACACATTTTAATTCAAAAAATTAAGAGTAATAAAAAAGATGGCTAATAGGAGATATGTGATATATGCTTCATTTTCCACTTATACAAAAAATATATATATATATCTATTTAGACGTCAATTGAAACCAAACATGACTTATGTACTCTGTGCCAATTTTATGGCTCACAACAGTTTTGGAGGTGTAGAAATGACTATTTTCAAAGGTTCATTTTTTTTGTTAAAAATGAAAAAACCTGTAAATCATGAAGATTTATAATAATATCTTTGTATGAAATTGTTTCCAATCACTGCAAAAAAACTTTGATTTCTGGGCTGGGCTGGGTTAAATTCAACGAAGCAAGTCACCATCGGAGGAATGCTTAGAGGCTGTGCCAATTCACAGAAATATGTTGATTTTATCCCCAAATGATAATCGTAGCAGAGGTTAGCTGAAATGTTCACCAGCATCTGTATTCTCTTTCTCCTGGGCATACAAACAGACTACATCTCCCTGCTCTTCTGCATTTAGGGGGCCAAGTCACAGGACGGGGCTCTGTCCAGTGAAACATGGGGAGGAATGTACATGACTTTGAGGTTTGCTACTCAGGCAATCTCCTGTGCTTTCTCCCTTCCTTTGCCTGCTTCTGAATAGAAGAGCACACAGTGGAGGACTCCGAGGCCCTAAAAATGGTCAAGCCATATGATGACAGAGGCCTGAATGCCTGAATGTGGGCGTGGGTTAGAATCCACATACCCTACACTCTGACCACACTGCACCATGACATAATGAAAAATTAACTTCTACTGAGTTATGACAGGGAACCAATAGTAGCTACAATAATAGCTAACACACTTATTTAATCCTCAAAACGCCCTGTTTTTCATTTTAATGTTAACCCTCTTGTAGCAAAGAACAAACTGAGACTTAGAGCGGTTAAATAATTGCCTTCAACTTCTAACCACATGTCAGTGTAAAGCCTGTATTGTTCAATATTGCCGTGTATTGTTCCCTAAGAAGAAATGTGGATGTGAGGAAGAGAAAGGAGATACAACCATGGTTTCAGTGTTTAAATTTGTGAAAGAGGAGACTATAATTAACAGCTGTGCAGGGCAGTTGAGGCAGGTGGTCTCAGGGTTGGGACATATAAGGGAAACAGTGCAGGGAGGCTCAGGAACCTGGGAATTATCTTACATGAACAGGGGTGATGCTTCCCTGCATCTAAAGTAAAGTGACAATTAAATCTATTAGCTTGTGCTGCAGTTGGAGATGAGACCCCAGGGCCCCAGAGAAGTGCCTGGAAGATGGGAAATGGGGATGAGTGGATGTCTACTCAATCCTGCCTGGAACATCTCATTTGCCATTACGAGAGCTATTGTTACACTACTTCTCACCATGTCTTTTTCTCAACATCAATTCTCACAAAAAGATTCAACCAATGCTTTTAAAATCTTTTAAACAAGATATTCTCTGGCAACACGTGGATAGTAAGTGCAATGAAGAAGAGATAAAGAGCTTTTAGGGTTATGACTAATATCTGACCAAACCCTCAATGGCAAATATTCCCAGGAAGTCGTTTTATTCTGCTTTATTGGGGAAGCAGCAAAGCTAAAGTGTTCTTTTGGAAGGAATTTCTAATGATGGAAAAGACCCTGAAAAAATCATCTCTATGTTCATCTGTAAAAGGAAAAAAATTTCTCTGAAACGAAATATTCTAGTTTTAAATTTTCTATAAATTGGAGGCATAAATCAGCATATCTATCTACATGTTAGATGCACTTACCTTGGGATCCCAGTGCCCCAAATAGAAAATACATATCATCATATGTATGTAAAGAAATTCTTTGAAGTATTGCTTCCTCCTCCTAGGGTTTAAGTGAGATCATACAGTGGACCCTTGAACAATGCAGGGGTTGGAAGCATGGAATATCTGCCCGTATAACTTTACAGTCAGCCCTCAGTATATGTGGGTACGCATCTACAGATTCCACTAACCTCAGATTGTGTAGGACACCAGCATGTATTTAGTGGAAAAAATCCGCATATAAATGGAACTGCACAGTTCAAACCAGTGTTCTTCAAGGGTCAACTGTACATATAAAGAACATAAGCGCTCAATAAATTAACGTTTTTAAAATACAAATTATTTTCATTATAGTAAAAATAGGGAGATGGTCAAGTAAATTATGGTATATGCATGTAACTGAATACTATGAAACTATTTTAAAAAACGAATCGGATCTGTATTACACAATACCAATCAAAAATCAAGCTGCCAAAAATATTTATAATGTCTTTCCATTTATAACTCAAATCTATGTGCTTCATTTGGCATAGAAAAAATTGGGGTATATATTTTATATATGACCTAATATTTTAATTTCTTACAGTGAGAATTATGTAAATAAAAGAGAATTCTTTAAAATTATAATATTAGGGCCTTATTTCCAAGCTCATCTTACTTTAATTTTATTTATTTTTTTATAAATGTATTTATTTATTTATCTTTGGTTGCGTCGGGTCTTCGTTGCTGCGGGTGGGCTTTCTCTAGTTGTGGCGAGCGGGGGCTACTCTTCCTTGCAGTGCGCAGGCTTCTCACTGTGGTGGCTTCTCTTGTTGCAGAGCACGGGCTCTAGGTGTATGGGCCTCAGTAGTTGTGGTGCACGGGCTCAGTAGTTGTGGCTCGCAGGCTCTAGAGCGCAGGCTCAGTAGCTGTGGCGCACGGCATATGGGATCTTCCCGGACCAGGGCTCGAACCGCGTCCCCTGCATCGGCAGGTGGATTCTTAACCACTGCGCCACCAGGGAAGCCCCCTTGCTTTAATTTTAAACTGGCAACCAGGCAGACCTACTTTCCAAATAGCCACTTGAATTTTTCAAGGAAACACTCATTCTGAAACTCTCTCTTCTACAGGGAGGAGCACATAAAAGAGGGCTTTCTAAACTAACATGAGAGATTTCTAAGCTCTTTTGGTTTATGGGAAACTGTTTCACAAAAGACAGAAAATGAGATATCAATTTTGAATTTCTGTAGAGCACAACATGATCTCCTGAGGGAACTTTCTAGGAAGATTTCCTAACTCATGCCATTTTGGGGCTGTTATGCCAAGAATCTTATGGAAATATTATGTTTTAACAACATAAATAAAGCTTTCCAGAGTTGGTTGTAAAAGATGTACCACATTTTGAACTAGGTATCTACGATGACCCATAAAACATATTAAACTCAAAGGGTGACTTTGATAAAATTTCCCCAAGCAAATAATTGAGGATCTGTAGAAAGGGAGAACCATAAGTATGCTTATTGCAGCATTATTCATAATAATAAAAGCTGGAAACGGCATTCAGGTCCAATAACAGGGTAATTAGTTAAATGTTATGGCACATGAAACTATTAAGAGACATATTTATATGTAAAGGAGTTCATGATAAACTACCTCAAGAAGACAGCAGATAGTACAACAATATATAGTATATGAAACTATTTATACCTATGCATATGCGTGTATATATGAAAAAATATTCACGATCAAATAAATGAGTTCAGGAAAATATACATGCACTAGGAAATAAGTAACGCGTTTTTATGGGGAGAATTTGTTTTACTACTTAGGTATATTTTTTATTGGTATCTAAAATAAATAATTAAGATGTTATAAAAATCAAAAGGAACCAAAAATAAGGTTCAATACACCATGACTGTTATTTGGGGGGAAAAAAACTTCCAAGAGTGAGACGAGAATTATGAATTTGCTTACTTTAATCCTTATTACTGTCTTCTCTGAGAATCAAAAGTGATATATATATATATATACACACACACACACACACATACATATGTGTGTATGTGTGTGTGTGTGTGTGTGTATAGACACCTACCTGTGTGTATGTATATTTGAAATGTCACCTGAAGACGTGTGAAATGCAAAAGAGCTCCAAGATTGTTTTTATATTTCAACCATTCACTTAAACAGAAATAACCTACTATGACACATAAATATCTAATGCTTCCTGGATAGCACAAAGGAAGTCCAGAAAGTTTTAATTTTAAGTTAGAAATAAAAGAATTATAACTGGAGATCCAGAGAATATTAGCGCTAAAGGGATCACCTGTCTTTAATTAGACATTACTCATCAAATCTCTTGTTCTTATCCACCCAAACGACCCTGTCAAGATGACTATCTTTATAAGGATACATTGTGCTAATTATCACCAGGATGAAAATAATTACTTCTATTAACTAAGTGTACACTACAATCTAGGGACTATGCTGTTTCTTTACATTTCTAACATAATGGCTTATTTGATACTGATAAAGAAATTGAAAATGATGTTTCCTGGATTAAAAAAAAGCAGATTCCTTAAACACTATGTCAATACTATGGTAAAATGAAATAAAACAAAATTTGAACATGTCTAACCAACGGAAGAAAAGAACCAAGATGGGGGTGAGAGCAGTGATGGAATCTTGATTTTAAACAGATGTTACTGATGTACTTTTTTCTTCCTCCAAAACTCCTGAGGTTAAAGTTCTTTTCTTCATTTACTAGAAAGCATTTCAGCCTAACATTGCTGTCTTCACAGGAAATAGCAGTCCACTATATTAATCATCACAGTAAACAAACCTTAAAGAGGAATCTCCAGAAAGAGAGCACTCTCCCAATCCCTCAAAAATCTGTGAGAGACGGGAACACTCAGGGAAAAACAGAAAATGTGAGCTCTGAAATGAGCTGCTTCCCTGCTACCTTTTATTAAAAAAAAAAAAAGATCCGCAAAACTTTAATCAATCAAATGAGATAAACTTTTAACTTTAGTAGTGAAAATTGGCCAGAACTACTGACATAGTCAAAGACCTATATTCCTAGTAATAAACTGATAATTTATTGTCTTATCCCAGAATAAAAAGCTATGCACACATGTGCATATACAAATGTAAGCTGGTATAACACACACACACACACTCACACACACACACACACACAGTGTGTCCATGTGGATAAATGAAACAAATTTAACACCTAGGTATTTTTAAAAGATGTTCTTATTACTGATACAATAAGAAGGATAACAAGAATGACATTCTCTAAAGTTAAAGAACCAAACACTTTTTTTTTTTTTTTTTTTTTTTGGTATGCAGGCCTGTCACTGTTGTGGCCTCCCCCGTTGCAGAGCACAGGCTCCGGACGCACAGGCTCAGCGGCCATGGCTCACTGGCCCAGCCACTCCGCGGCATGTGGGATCTTCCCAGACCGGGGCACGAACCCGTGTCCCCTGCATCAGCAGGTGGACTCTCAACCACTGCGCCACCAGGGAAGCCCCATACCCATATTTTAAAAAAACAAAAGAATTGAAGTATGTATTGTCTTTAATACTTTAAAATATATACATTTAATATTATTTTACATATCTTTTAAACACTAATTCCTCTATTTCCAACTCAGGAGAAATAAGAGGAAAAATCATCAAAGTTAGGGTGTAGAAGTGGAAATTTAAATACTTCTGTTACATCAGGACCATCATCATATACTTTTTTTTTTTTTTTTGGAGAGAAAACAAGAAAATCAATTATGTGAAAAAAGATAAGTTTATTTTATACCTATGACTCAAAAATATTATGAAAAAATAAAGCTAGTCAATTTCTGAACATTAACTGAAAATTTAAAAAGGATTTTTAGATAAATTCCTCATTTCTTTCATTGGTCCACAACAAAGACTTGGTTGATTCTTTCTTTCTTTCAATATTATTTTATTCAACTTTTGAAGTCTGAGATATTGGCAAATAACTATTTTCTGACCTTTAAGTTTTATTTTATCTTCTTCATTGACTGTTAGGAAATGAAAGTAAATCAGAGGACAAATAAGAAGAATCTACATTTAGGTTCTTTTCTGTCACTGTAACAAATCACATTAAAAATCAGTATTTCCTCACTGACCATTTAATTAATGTTCTTTATTCAGCAGAATTCAGTAGGAAATAAAAAAAATTATTTAATTAAAGTATAGCTTATTTACAGTGTTGTATTAATTTCTACTGTACAGCAAAGTGATTCAGTATTACATACGTGTGTGTATATATATATATATATATATACACACACATATATTCTTTTTCATTTTCTTTTCTATTATGCTTTATCACAGGATATTGAATATAGTTCCCTGTGCTATATAGTAGGACCTTGTTTATTCATTCTCTATACAATAGTTTGCATCTACTAATCCCAACTTCCACTCCATCCCTTCCCCATCCCCGCTCCCCCTTGGCAACCACAAGTCTGTTCTTCATGTCTGTGAGTCTGTTTCTGTTTCATAGATAAGTTCATTTGTGTCATATTTTAGATTCCACATATAAGTCATATCATATGGTATTTAAAATACCTTTTAAAATATCCTTCACTTCATGAAAATATCAGAATTGCTATTGTCATCATCATAATGCTTTTAAAGCATGTTATCCAATGTACTGATCCTTCCCATTTCTCACACTTTTCTTCCTTTATAATTTAATTCTTTTCAAAATGAGTCGAACAGGTCTAAGTGATAGTTGAACAGGTAGAATAAGCCCCACTGTGCTTTTTTTTTTTTTTTTTTTGGCTGTGCCACACAGCATGCGAGATCTTAGTTCCCCGACCAGGGATCAAACCCATGCCCGCTGAAGTGGAAGCACAAAGTCTTAACCACTGGACCGCCAGGGAAGTCCCTGTGATGTCTTATTATAAGGTATGGGGTCAAGCAGACATTAACTTATTTAACCCATCCTTATAGTGATGTGGGATTACAGGATCATTCGTACACTTGGCTGCTTTACTGAACAGCTGATCAGAAGATCTGCTCTAGGTATTGTATAAAATTCTTTCCTGGGAGGAAGTGATGTGTTACACTGTAACTTCAGCAATGCATTCTTATTTTACCCTCTGTGTTTCAAATTGCAAGCTCCTTTGGAATTTTCCTTTTCATTTGTCACTGGGGTTTAGAAGGCGAGAGATTTCCTGGAGCATATTCCATTGCATGGTTAACAATATCAATTCTACATTCGATACATTAGCAGGCAAAAGGAAAGAGAAGAAGCCAAATTGAGTATAAATAATTAAATTTGTAAAAGGTCAGTGAGCAATGGCAGGAAGGAGAAACCCTGGAGAAGTTGTGGGGCTTTGCTGCTTCACCACAGAGGTATTAAAATATGAATATTATCTGCTGACATAGCCAACAAAAGGGATGAACAACAACAATGCTCCCAACTAGCAAGAGATCCTGAACTGTGCTGAAAACAGAGTGGTGACCTGTTAATTGTGCTTTAAAGGAAAGTGACACAAACCACGGACTTCTATACTATAAACTATGTGAGAGCAACTTATCCACTTATATTTAAAAATAAAATCAATGTGATATGTATTATGCTTTGAGTCAAAACTTGTTGACCCTAATTTGGAAAAAAAACTGCATTTGCTTTGGCTTAAACAAAAACTGAAATTTGGAATTAAGCTGTAGGGGAGAGGAAGAAAAGGATTCGAATTTGAAAATAGGAAAATATTATTTTTCCCATTGCCCAAAGCGATATATTTAGATATTACACACACACACACACACACACACACCTTCACATGGTATTTTATTTTTACAGTGGGATTGAGCTACCTAGTGATCTTGAAACCTGCTTATTTCATGTAAAAATGTTCTGTGGAACATCTTTACAAGTCATCACATCATCATCTTTTTTTTAATGTCTGCATAGTATTCCATTGTACATTGTAAGGTTTTCTAAATAATTTAAAAAAATCATTTTCTTGTTGAGATACGTTTGAATTATAATACCAGTTTTTAAAAAAAATATTACTAGCAATGCGGCAATGAATTTCTTTGTACAAATATCTGTATGCATATATGCTCCATATAGGATTATGCATGCTTTTTATTTTAATGCACAGTAGAAGATCACCCTCCAGTAAGGTTTTATGTCTAACAGAGATCATAGAAAATATTTTATTTCATTTAATTTTGTTTATTAATGTATTAGGCTCCCTGCTTCACTCTGAAAAGGATTTGGGGAAGCTGAGAGGATAGATGTATGCAGAGCAGAAAAAGGCAGTGGCTTCGTGAGGCAGTGGCATTTTTGTCATGGGTTGATATGAAAAAGCAATCTTGATGCTGACAGTTTTATGTTCTTACTATTTCATTACAGGTGATTGTAGGTACCCCCTCCTTCAGACACTCTTTAACACTGTCCCTTAAGGAAGTAAGACATCATTTATTTCTCTGCTTCTAAAGGTTTTCCTGCTTAATTGTCCATTAACAAATTAAAGCATATATTTTCACACACACCCAACTTATAGCTTAATAATGCCGATAGTCAAAATTGATTCATTGTGACATTTGAAAGTGAATACAGATGTTCATGACTCAGATATTTATAAAATTCAAAAAACAAATCCACTTCAATTGCACTGCAAAAGAATCCAAATCCTTTTGGAAAAAGCAACTGCAGATACTTAATTTGTGAAAAGCAATACGCTTAAAAAGCATGTAGATCCTTCAGGACTCAACATAGAATAATCAGTAGGTGCTGAAAGAAATAGAATTCATGATGTACCTGAATCAAGTGAGAGATAATACACAGACGTCCAGAAATCTGACATTACCTTGTAATAATTATTAAAGATCCATGCCATTCTAGGCTGGATTCTACAAACTCATGCGGTGAAGGACTAAAGCAACCATGATTTCACTACTCTCTCTTTCTCCATGACATTTCACATTTACTTGTAAACTCTGTGTTAAGTCTTCCACCTGATGTGAGAATTACCCATGTAGGTTTGAAAACTGGGCTGGCTTCCTTCATTACCCACCAAAACTCTGCCAGCTGGTATGGTCAATAGAAAGTATAAAATGATTCTAGATTTGCAGGATAACCCTTCCACAAAACATCATACATCATACAGCACACTTCCTGGGTGACTTTTGGACTGTCTGTCCCACCAGACTCTCTGTGCCTATCTTCTTCCTCACTGACTTAGATTATCAGGAGGAGAGCACGTGGATGAAACACTGTCATTTGCCTGGTTTGAGACACTTGCATGGTGACAAGGTGATATCAAAGTGACAGGAAATAAACCAGTGGTGGAAAAAATAAATTCTGCTTTTTTGAAAATATGGTGCTATTTCTTTCCCTACGTTCTTTTTTTGTGTGTCTGTAGGTTTCAATTCTCTGTTTGAGAAGAGAAATATGGCTCATGGATCAAAGCTTTAGTTTTTAAAAATCTATTATGCTGCAGAATGAAAAAGAACAGGCTATGTCTCAGAGTCATTCTTACTCCTTATACATTTTGAAGACAAATTTGTGCTAATACCAGATATTAGAAGGCAGTTAAAGTGAGAGGGGGAGGACTTTTAGCCAAGTTTGAATATACGAGGGAACAAAAATCTCTATTTGTCCATTTTTAATGTACTTAGAAATCCAACAATCCAGTCACAGACCAGATAATAAACAAAGGGATTTAACACTACTAGTGGTTTTAGAATAGAGAATTAAATGGATTCAGGAGGTATTCCTGGAAATTTCAAAATTTCAACAGGATTTTGCCACAAACATCACACACACACACACACACACACACACACGAATACACTTGTCTTTGCCAAGAAAGCCTGATACACTGTAGTAAGGTATGTTATTAATTAGAATAGTTAAAGCAACTGGCATCTTCATTCATATATGAGGAGAAAAACATCACAGATTCATCTTGTCCTTTCTTTAAGGTATAATGTAAATTGAGGTTTCATTACAGGCTCTGTAAGTGAACAAACTGGCTTTTGACAAGGAAGAAATCAGAAATAGAGACTTTCTATGAAAAACATGGATTATCTCTAGTTTCTAGAAATAAACAGTAAGAAAAAAGAAGCATTTAAAAAAATATATAAAGCTCAGAGTGTTAGAAGAGCAGCCTTTGTATCACAAGTTTTACTATTTCTTAAAAGTAATACAATAGTAGACTTGCTTCTTAATTATTGGCATATGGTTTATCTAATTTGGAGAGTTTCTGTGATGGATCTTAAAACATAGGTTTCTTTACTAAGCTCTAGGTTGTCTTTGAATTACTTGGCATGTATTCAAAAAACATTAACCCAAATAGAATATTTGTCTATGTATTGTGAAGCTAATTATAAATTATTCAGGTCTGTTTTGTGATCCTGTTTTATTCCTGTGTTAATTTCTCAAATCAAGTCAAAAGCAGATCTGAAACAAATGGCTTCCAGACTGATATCTATGTATGTATCTTTTCTGTCAGAATTTTCTTCTCAATAGTTTTATATCAAACATGAATATAACCAAACTTCTCTGAATAGAAAGGTCATATAAAGCATTTCAGTCTTGCATTTTTTTTTTTTGAGAGCAGTGGTAAAAAGACCAGGTTTTCTCAAATCCATCATAAAGAAATTTATGTGCAACCTGGTGGTCCAGGGCAAATGAATTAACTGGATAGGGATTTCCTTATCTGTGATGATGGATTTGAGTTAGATGTTCCTTAAGGATTCTTATATGCTTTTATAAGAAATCAGAAGTAGTTTAAAAGAAAAACACACATGATTGAAGTTAGATTTTTTTTTAAGGAAGAAAATGGTTCTGTTCTAGGTCACAACATTTATCTTTGAGAATATTTCCTAATAAAAAGAGCTAAAATCAAAAAAAAAAAAAGTAAAGAACTTAACGTCCACTCTATGTATACAAATACTGCCACATTAAATGTTATTCTACTCAATAATAATTACTCATTTGATAGTAATTACAATAATTACCATTTATAGAGAATGTACCATGACAACAACTTATGCTTAGTTTAAAAATATATTCTTTGTTCTTTATTTGCAATTTCTCTGTAGCTTGGGATTGTTATATGTGTATACATATATATATCTGTATGTATATTTATATATGAAATTGTCTCAACATGTTGATAAAATTCACTTTCTGGCTGTATGCTAAGACACTACAGCCAATCACTTTGCAAACTATAAAGACCACATTAAGGTGGATGGATGCTCCTATCAACTGCAGCTTTCATCTTCAGCACTCCTTTGTCCTTAACTTCCACTCCATAGATATCATTCATATAACCCTATGGTGAGGGATGGGTGGAGGTACTCTATGCTGCCATTGAAGATAATGTTTTACATTTATTCAGTAGTTTTTAGGTTTTTGTGAAGCATCTTTACAGTCATCATCAAATTTCAGTCTAAAGAAAAGAATACAAGAAATTGAGATTAAGAGCAAAGGTCCTGTGGTACCTGTAACACAGATGAACCACAGCAGGGTCTCCAAATGATCTGTGCACTGATCTACATTACCACTTAATGTAAGATACATTAAAGCTTCAGTTTTTAATTTGCCTTTAAATAAATAATGTAAAACTGGCTTCTATTATCTTTCATTACCCACCTATTAGTTTACACTATTTTTCAACAGCAAGACTATAACAGCCTATTAATTTCTTTATTCTGGTTAGGTAAGGGGAGGAAGAGATTGGACAGGTAAGCAAGTGAACAGGGAGATGTTAGGTAGGTAGTTCTAGGACACTTTTCTCTTAACAAAAGGGTCCCAGGGACTGGGAATGTTTGATAAACCCTGTAAAAGATCAAAATTTTGTGATGTGGAAGAATCTGTATGTTCTTCATGTAATTTTCACAAAGTAAGTGTCAACTCGTCACTGTTTAAACAATTTTTTACTATACTTTAACTTTACCATTATTTAAAAAATGGGCAGTATTGAATGTATACAAATTTTTCTGGCTCCTCAGAAATTATATTAGAGAATATTTAAATTGTATTATTATGATTAATTACTAATATAAAAATATCTTTTGTAGTGTAGTTCTGATATATAACGCTTGGGATCTGATGATCTGATGCTATAGAGACTCTTTTCAAATAAGCAGGAATAGTGATGATTGCCAAATATCGTGATAAAGTCTTATGTAGAAAACATCTCATAGATTATTTTATTCTTTGTATTCTATATCATTGAAATTTTACCTGCTACACTTATAGGAGATAGTTTGTGGGGTTTTTAAAATAAAAATTATAGAAAGCAAGTCCCTTGAAAGAGAAGACCCAACATTGGGTCTTTAACTGCTAGACTGTCTTTTTTCCTCCCCTTTCTTTTTTTATCTAATTTTTCTAGGCTTAACACATAACCAGATGAATGGGGGAGGGACAAAATGCTATAATGGTGAAAAATATTATCCCCTCCTCCAAAACCATTCAGAGCATCAGTTAACAGAGTTCAAAAGGATGGGGAGTGAATACAACTGAAGATTTTTTTCCTGCACTGCATGAGATGAGTTCCCATTGATTAATTTTCCAGAAGTTAAAGCTGATTAGTATTCTCTGTGTTGGCTTCGATTCCTAGATGTCATTCAGTGTACCTGGACCATCTATCATGTGATGTGAGCAGAGAGAGCTAAAAGGGACAAACAGTGACTACAAATCTTGTTAAAGGTATTCACAAGGAAAGCAGGCTACGGGGAAAAGGTATCAAAATATCCTGGCTAGCAACTTCCATATATTTGCTGATATAAATAAAGCTCTCAAGGGGCCCAGGGGTGTGGAGATGCTGCTACACCCTCCTTGTAGAGGCAAATGGAATCACAGAATTCCAGGGTCAGCTTTCTACCAGCTTTTACTTTTTTTTTTTTTTTTTTTTTGCAGTACGCGGGCCTCTCACTGTTGTGGCCTCTCCCGTTGCGGAGCACAGGCTCTGGACGCGCAGGCTCAGCGGCCATGGCTCACGGGCGCAGCCGCTCCGCGGCATGTGGGATCTTCCCGGACCAGGGCACGAACCCATGTCCCCTGCATTGGCAGGAGGACTCCCAACCACTGCACCACCAGGGAAGCCCCCAGCTTTTACTTTTGTTTGCTCATTTGAATGAAGTATATACTTTAAATGTTTTAACATGAATTATTCAAGGACACAGCAGGAAAGCAACAGATGTACCCAGCTGAGGGGGGTCATGCTTAGTTTCACTTGATGAATGTTTGTTTTGTTGCTTTGAAAAATTAATGCAATAAAATATTTTACATGAATAAGGAGGTTTCAAATTGACTGGGAGAAAAAAGTCTTTCCTTCCAGGATTGTTTTTTGATGTGCCATTGGCATTAAGTAGGATAGTATTAACATAGTTTGTCGTGATGTGTTAAGAAAGTTGAAGAGAATATTTATTAAGTGCAGGTGTGTGAGCATCCATCATGCATTTAAGACAAATTTTGAAATGTGAGAAACTCAAGTATATCATGTCACTCAGATAAGTCAGAAAAAAAAGTAAAAGGCTTAACAATTTGGAAACTGGTTATTTGGTGGAGGAAGACAGAGGATTATATAAAATTTGAATCATTTAATCACCTGTGTTCAAAGTTTCTTCAGTGGTCTTCTAATCTTGGAACATAGTTTAGCATTAAGTCAACTCCATTTATGAATAGTTGACAGGAACTCATCATTATTTCCTTAATGAGAATTGGCTGCTGTATTGGTAAATCAATGGCATTTCTTAAGAAAAACCTGTCTGAAACATTTGTTAAATAGATTAAAAAGTTAAAGAAAAATATAACAGCAGATAATAACTTTAAGGATCATACAATCCAATGTGTGCTTGGGGTAGTGTTACTGGTTTCTAGAGAGTTGCTCCTCACATGGCACTTTACCATCATCCCTGGAGGTGACAATAAATGACTGAGATGCCTGTGTTTTCCCCTTGCATCACCCTTCACGCAACCAAAATAATTGATGTTTTAAACCTCTCATATATTCCCTCATCATTTATAGGAGAAAATATTTTCTCCAAGTATTTATTTTTCATTTTTTAAAAAGAGCATCCTTGGGCTTCCCTGGTGGCGCAGGGGTGGAGAGTCCACCTGCTGATGCAGGGGGCGCGGGTTTGTGCCCCGGTCCGGGAGGATCCCGCATGCCGCGGAGCGGCTGGGCCAGTGAGCCGTGGCCGCTGAGCCTGTGCGTCCGGAGCCTGTGCTCCGCGGCGGGAGAGGCCACAGCGGTGAGAGGCCCGCGTACCGCAAAAAAAAAAAAAAAAAAAAAAAAAAAAGAGAGCATCCTTAAGGGATGTAAAGGCTAATTTCCCTTCCATGTGGAAAGAGAAGCTTTTCTCAGAGAAAACTTTGCATATATCGTGAAATTCCTTTGGATACTGTCAGAGAGACGGTTCAAATGAGTACTGGGCAACAGCATCCCAGGCTTAGCGCCTGGTACAGACAGGGGCTTGGAGGAGCAGCTGCTGGACCTATGAGAGAAGTACTTGCCTGCATGTCTAGAGAAGGGGAAGACAAGAGTCAGTCCTCAAACATGAACTTGCAGGCTACTGTTTCCCTCACTCTTCCCGATCTACATGTATTGTAAATCAACAGAGCCATGTGACTAGCTGTGAAATACAGTGGCTTGTATTAGCTGTGCTCCCAACAAATGAGGCAAATTTACCTCTCCCATCGCAGTAAAGGGCCCCATTAAACCTCAAAACAAACAAAAACAGTGGACCGGAGAGTCTCAGATGCTAACAGGCCCTTCTATGTACCATGTCAAATATGCAAGCTCCCAGCCTAAATCTTATAGGTAAATGGTTAAGTTTTTACTGAGCACTTGCTATATGCAGGTATTTTACTGTTTTTTATATGAATTATTATTATTATATTACTATTATTATTATTATTATTTTTTTTTTGCGGTACGCGGGCCTCTCACTGTTGTGGCCTCTCCCGTTGCAGAGCACAGGCTCCGGACGTGCAGGCTCAGCGGCCGTGGCTCACAGGCCCAGCTGCTCCGCGGCATGTGGGATCTTCCCGGACCGGGGCACGAACCCGTGTCCCCTGCATCGGCAGGCGGACTCTCAACCACTGCACCACCAGGGAAGCCCTATATGAATTATTTTATTTAATCTTTAGCAGGCATCTATACTGACTCCTGATCAGAAATGAACACAAGACTCTTCAGCCACTTTGAAAGCATTCTTCATCTTTTCTACCTTCATAGATGATGACGCCACCTATTTACATCTGTAATGTGAAGTAATGTTACTCACATCATTAATCTAAGAGTCATCTGGGATTCATCCTGGAAACCATCCTTTCCCCCCAAACTAACACACAATCTCTCACCCAGGTCCTGCCTCTTCTACCTCCAAAATGTAACTGTAAATGTAATTAAAAATAAGTAAATGCAATTTGGGATAAGACCGTATCCACCCCCCACCCCCAGGCCATCTTTAGCTCTTTCTTGTGCATAGCAATAGCTTCTAATGGTCACCTGGTTTCCACTCAGTTTTTTCTATAGTCCAATTTCTACACATGAACCAGTGCAATCTTTTAAAGATACAAATTGGACTATGTCACCCTGCCCTGCTTAAAAACTTCCCAGTGTACTTAGAATCCAGTCCTGACCTTTAAGGAGGTCTCTGAGGCCCTGAGGGATCAGACCAGCCCCCCATCCTGGCCTATGACTGAGCCCTGCTCTCTCCTTCCTGGGCTCCACAGGCATCAGTTGTCCTGCAACTGCTCAGACCCCTCACTCCTTCTGCCTCAGGGTTTTTGCACATGGGTTCCTTCTGCCTGTAATGCCCCCCCCTCCCACTCTTTACCTTCCTATGTCCATTTCAGGTCTCAAATTAAACAGTCAACTCCAGAAAGCTTTTTTTGATAACTAAAATAGGTCATATCTTATTCTTTTCATTGCATCCTGTTCTTTAATTTATAGGCATTACACATTTGGGGGTTATCTGATTATCAACTGTCTCCCACCCAGACATTAAGTTTCATGAGTTCAGGGCCCATAACTATTTTGGTTGCCACCATATTTCCAGGGCCTTGCACTCTGCCTGATTAATGGTAGAGATTCAATAAGTACTTGCTGAGTAAAGAATAAATGCCAGGACAGACAGTTTCCCTCAAGCAATTTCCCTAGATACTCTCTTCTTGTTCTTTGTTGTTGTTCTTGTTGAATTGTGCTGCTACTCTAGAATATAATTAGGGCTGCTAACAAGAATAGCTGTCTCCCACTCCAAAACTCCTGATGGCAGAGTTTAGGATGTGCTAAAGCAAGGTGAAAGTGAATAAATAATATTGACCTCTATTTGTGTTGGTGATGATGATAAATATTATTACTGAGTACTTATTGGGAGGTGACTCTACATTAAGGGCTTTACATCTAAAACCTCATTTAACTTAAAAATCCTGAGGTAGATGCTATTATTGTTCTCATTATACAGGTGAAGAAACTGAGTCACAGAGGGGTTAAGTCACTTGCCCCTGGTCACACAACCAGTAGGTGGTGGAGCTGGGATTCTGATCTCTGGTTCAATTTCAGTTCATGCAGCCCTGTTTTTCTGAGCAGCCATGGTGGTAGAGGACAAGGCTAGGAACCTTGGTAAGTGTCAGAGTGTGGAGCCAAAGCATAAGGGGCCCTACATTTGAAAGGAAGGTATTCAGCTGGAATATGAAAAACAATAAGACATATGGGAATTCCTGTCCTAGAAACTGAAGTGGAATTTGGATTGAACACCTATTTTTTGATAACTGGAATTGAGACTGTGAAAAATGAATGATAATTATGGATGAAGCAGGGAACCAAGGTTTGGATATTGCTCTAAATCCATTTTCTCTCCTCTTTTTAATGCTCTGTTACTTTTAGACTGAGAATAGCAGAGGCCCAAAAGAGAAATCATGGCACTATATGGTTAACAGACAGCTATGATGATACAACACTGAATTCTGGTTAGTACACTAAAATTTACTTTAATAAGTCATCAGACTTTAGATCACTCAAGAAAGGGCTCAGTGATGTTTCTAGTTAACTGAATATATTCAATAAACTACGATAGGATTTAAAACAAATTGGAAACTAAGGTGTGTCATTATCTTTAAATTAAAAAGTAGAAACTGGTCATTTCAGGGAAAAAATGAATTGGCGATGATTAAGTACAGGAATAACCATTACACGCTACTGCCAATTCAAGTTTCCTATTTATGTGTCCAAGATATTGTCATATAAATGCAAAATGCACTGACATACCTGTCAGTGCTTTATTAATGGGAGTCTTTTCTGGGACATCCACTAACAAGTTGTTAGTGGATCCCACCATGGTATCTTAGAAGAGGAGGAAGTTCTGTATTGGTTCTCCTAGCTGAGTAGATGGAGTTTCAGACTAGAAGGCAGTTCTAGCCATTTAATGATGAGCTCAACTGTGGTATCTCTAAGGTAAGAAAATCCTCCACCTTTAATGATAAACAGTAAGATCTATTCCTTATAGATTGGGCCTAGTTCAAAGCCATCTTCCAAAAATGGATTCTCTAGAAGGAAAGAAAAAAGAGAAAAAAGAAACCACAGAGAAGCTATTTGAATAATGATGTCAGCTAAAGTACACAACCATTTGTTCCTTTTATCATTTATTTGTTTGGACTTTTTTTTTAAATGACATTCTGACACTCCAAAGATGACAGTTCAGAGGCTTTTAAGCATGATTTCAACATCTCTGGTCAGTCACTTTCATTTTGCAACATGGAATTTTTCTGAAAACAGCAATACACACAAAAAATAGGGTTGACTTCAAGGCTTTAAGATGAGATAAATGTAGGAAATGAAAATGCAATTCTACCAGGTGGCATTTACATAACACCCTTCTCGAAAGAAATCAATGTTATTCACCTACTCACCCCACTTAGGTGTGAGAGGCTTTAAAAAATAAATAAAAGGCCTTCTGAAAGCAGGATTTCTTACATAATTTCACAAACACACAATTTCCTCTGTAAATGTCCTTACAGAGGAATAAGGTGCATATTCTACCAGGGGCTGGTGTGAGGGTTCCCTCTGATTTCCTTGACTGTCTCCCACCAAGTCTAACAATCACTTGGAAAGGAGGAGACAAAGTTAAACAAACAGAAGGTCTGCAGAGCTCAGTGTCAGGGGATGTTCACCAAAAAAGAATTAAAAGCTTTGAAAAGTAAATGTAAATCAAATTTGTATTTCAAAGATCATGCAATTGGGGAAATTTCACTCCATATCAAAGTATAAATATTTTACTGTGGAGGCTATAAAATAGCTCAGTATTTTCAACTTCAAAATCCCTAAAACTGACTCAAAAAGCAAGAAAATGGGGCAGGCACACAAAAAAAGCAGTTCTTTTGAAAATTAAGCAATTCTCCAGAAGGCTTAATCTCTTCCTGTAAAACACTTGGAAATCACAATACCAGAGAGACAAAAGCGGGGGTAACACCTGGGTCATTCTGGAGAAGCTCCTCCATCTGTATAGGGTCATTCCCAGAGGCATACTTCTGAGAGCTTTGATATTCAATGAAAAATCATCAAGGCAGGCTTTTCTAATGATTATACAAGAAGTATGGGTTACAGATTACTCAGGAATGAATCATGCTCTTTGGAAAGTCACAGAGCCAAAATCCACAGAATATATTCCTAAGTCCCATCTACACTAAGGTAAACTATGTAATGGAGTCCTCCTAGTGGCCTGCTGTACTTTACAAAAGATGCTTCAGAAACAAGTGGTATAATGCAAGCATTTTCATTCTTTAAATATGAGATCTAACCTGTACAGCACAATTATATTTTGTTTTGATACAATGTTTTAACTTTCATATATTGCTTTTCTTCTACCACTGTTTCCAGAGTGGGTTTTTTAACTGTATTTGAAATATTGGGCAAGAAATATTTTTCTCAATATTAGTGTAGAAGAGAGCTATTCATTTCGGTAAAAATGTGTTCACAGTCAAAGAAAATGGAAAAGGATCTCATCATGGCTGGTGTTTCTTAGCTGAATCACTTGTAAATATGCAGAATTATAAGGTATTGTAATACCTTCTGCCTTTAAAATTGTGAGTTTTAAGAGGCAGAAAATGGTTAGCATTGCCTATGGGGTGGAAGTGATTTATGTCACACCGTCTAGCACAGCAAGAAACCATTCTGGAACACATGGCTATAATTTGGAATGGCTGCCAGGTGATGTCATAGTTTTCCTTTGGTAACTAGCCCTCAAAGTTGAAAGTCTCCTCTTGAAAACAATAGGTTTGTCTCACAAATGAACAAGTCATAAAATGACCATATATTTTGGGGGGGAACAGGTATAAAATGAATTCTAAAGTTAGTGTCAAAAAAAATCAGAAATATTATTAAAAAGAAGAAAATTGTCAAGGTGGTGATGGGCATAGCCCTTCCAGGTATTAAAACATCATAGAAATTACTCGCTATTAAAGTTGTAAGTTAACACCTGATTTGACAGAACAATAAAAATAGAAATTTCAAGGAAATTAAAAAATGTACATGGTAATTGAATAGATGAAAAATGTAGCATTTGAATTCAGTGGGAAGGAATGTATCATTCAATAAGTGGTGTTGGAATAATTGACTATCAGGAAATAAAGAAAAATAAAGCTCGCTTCTCCCTTTTTGCAACTTATGCTAAAATCAATTCTAGATGATTTTACAATTAGATTTTAAAAGATGAAATGATACCATTAGTAGAGAAAACAATGATATTTTAATATTTTTAGAGTGGGCATTGTATGTGTGTGTGCGTGTATAATCTTAAAAGAATCTGAAATGGAAAAAAAAAACCCACCCTTAATGAAGGCAAAAGATAAGTGACTGACAAACACCAGTTTTCTTTACTGTAATAAAGTACCTACAAATGAATAAGAAGAAGGCCAGCTGAAAACTGGACAAACAATATGAACAGAGAGTTCAAAAAGAGGAAAGATCAAAGCTCTAAACACATGCAAAGATGCTCAACCTTCATTTACATTTCTTTTATTACTCTTAAGACTACAATATGGTAAAACATCACCTGTTATATTAGCTAAGAAAAAGATTCATAACCATTATACTGGCCGAGGTGTCAGGAGAAAGAACTTCTTATACTGACCGGTGTGAGTGGGGCTCAGGATAACCTACGAGAGGAGCAATTTGGCAAAATTTATCAAAATCTAATAAGCAAGAAAGTATTAGTTTATCTACCAAGTCCACTTTACATATTTTTCCTGTAGATATGTTGCATTTATATGAAAAAGGTACAAATATCAATGTTCATTTCTGTGCTATTTGTAATAGAAAAGGATTAAAAAAACAACCTAGATATTCATAAGTAAGGAACTTCGAACATTTTTATAAAAAGCACTGTGTATCAATAAAACGGGATACTATACAACCATCAAAAATAGTGAAACAGCTTTCCATGCACTGTGAAGAATAAACCTGAAGGTACCTTGTTCAGTGAAAAATATCAAGGTTTAGAAGAGAGTGTCTACTTGCTACCATTGGAGTGAAAATCTAAATGTTTGGTATTCATGAACAGCCTCTGGAAACACAAGAAATGTTGACACCGGTTCTTCTAGGGAGAAAACTAGGGTGACCACTGCAGGAAAGGGAGAGAAACTATTTTTCACTGTGAAGTTCTTTTGAATGTTGTAACTATTTGTACGTATTACCAACTCAAAATATAACATAAACCAAATGTACATTGAAAAAAGAATCCATCATAGTCAAGTTTTAAATTTTCCAGGAAAATAAACGGCTTAGTATTTTAAAATTTAGCTACGTAAGAGACAACAAGTCAAGGATTAGATAGTGATTACTCCACGTGTTACATAAAATCCAGGATACACTCCCAATTAATAGTACCCCCCTCCCCCCAAAAAAAGACACTGATTTGGCATCAAAAATGGGTACTTTGTCATACCTAGTTTCACTGTATGATTGCATTTATATAACATTCTCCAAAAGGCAAAACTACAGGGATGGAAAACAAAGTCGTGGTTTCCAATGACTAAAGGTGAAAGGGAGGGTTTGACTACAAAGGGGCAGCGTAAGGGAGTTTTCAGGAAATATGTATGTCATTTTCATTTTGGAGACAGTGTGACAAAACTGATTTTAAAGTAGGTCTGGAAGCAAAATAGCTAAAACTAAAAAATTAAAATCTGATCTCCCTGTGCTATGCGGCTACTTCCCACTAGCTATCTATTTTACATTTGGTAGTGTATATATGTCCATGAGTCTCTCACTTCGTCCCAGCTTACCCTTCCCCTTCCCCGTGTCCTCAAGTATGTGACCACCTAGAAGGGTGGGATAGGGAGGGTGGGAGGGAGATGCAAAAGAGAGGAGATATGGGGATATAAGTATATATGTATAACTGATTCACTTTGTTATAAAACAGAAACTAACACACCATTGTAAAGCAATTATACTCCAAAAAAGATGTTTAAAAAAATGAATAAATAAAAATAAATAAAAAATAAAAATCTGAAAGTAAGATCTAGAGGAGGGTCTAGCTCTGTGAGATACAGTATAATGTCAGATACGTGTACTGTTGTGACTCTTGTGCAAAGTAAGCACACATATCACAGGTAATTAACCTAGTACAGGGAAAGGTAATATCAAATATGTGCAAGGGATGCATTAATTTCTAAGTACTGATGAGATACCTTGTTAAATAATCAATTTAGATACTTAGTTGATACCAAATACATTAACAAGTTAAATGTAGAGGAAAAGTAAAAGCTACAGAAGTGAATGCTAATGAAATCTCTTACATTCAAAGTTTTTTTTAAAAGGTATAATGGAGAAGATTACTTTATTTCACATAAAAATTAAACTATTTTTTTAAAATGGAAGTTAAACAGTAAACTAGGTAAAAACACTTGTAAGAAATGTGATAGACAAATGCTTAATATCTTTAATATAGAAGCACTTAGTTAAAAATAAAATTGATCAACTTCAGGTTTCTAAAAAATCTAACTGTATGGAACTTAACCCAAGTACCTAGTTTAAGCCCAACCAGACCAAACCAGCCCCAACTAGTTCTATTCAATTCAAAGGATTCATCAAGATCTGATCTGGGCATCTCTCCTCCATGTGGAATTGCTCATTCCCTCCTTTTACCCCCATTCTCTGGCCGCTTCATTACTCTTCTTCCACTGTATGTTTATTCCTCACCCTGGAAACGTATTCCTAGGTCTATTTTACACTCAAATTAAAAATATCTGCTTAATAAATAAAGAAAAAATATTAAATGTCTACTAGTGTAAAGGACATTGAATTACCATCCGATAAACCAGGCTTTAAAGTACCATGTTTTTGTGCCTCCAGTCATTAAACTATACAGATTTTCTAACATGTCATTGAGATTTTGATTTTTTGGCCTTAATCTAGGATTGCTAGAAATTTTTTCAATCCAGTAGATATTCTTTATGACTTTGAGATTCATAGCCCCTTTGTAACCACAAAAGGAATTCTAGTCAGTTCTCTGAATTAGGTACCTGTAGTAATTGCTTTTCTAAGTGGTACTTTTCAGCCTGGAAATGGTACTGAAAGCAAGATACTTTCTCCAGTATCTTTGGAATACAGGAAATAAAAAGCATTAGCAGGTCTCATTCAGTTTCCGTTGCTTCTTTGGTCCATCCAATGAGAGGATACCATAGAGAAGGAGAAAAACACAAGTCTGTAATTCCTCTAATTGAGGCTTTTTAGCAATCTGCCTTTTCTTCTGGACCCAGCACTCAAACTTTATATACAACTCAAAACAGCAAAAATAAAAGAAAAAAAAATCATTCTACAGCTTAGTTTTTGAAGAAAGATGGTTTCTCCAAAGGAAGTTTCTATAAATAGGTTACCTCTCCTTTATAACAAGAGAACCACTAGTATAAAAATGAAGTACATGGTTTGCTGAGAGTGATGGCCAAATATTTCTACTCCTCTAAAAGCCAGAGTAAGTATTGAAGTGAGCAACTGAATCTCAAAGAGGAAGGCTTCAAATGTACTAAAGGAATGAAACACTTAACCCAATACAGAATATTAATACTCATCTTATTTAGCAAATAAAGAAGAAACATGGTCCTCCAAGTTTGGGAATGGAAGGTAAACATACGTAGAGGAAGAGCTATGGGATTTCCTCTCCTATAGTACTTCCCCTTTCCATCCAAGAAAGAACATTATGACAGTATAACTAAGTGCTACTTACACCTAAAAAGCACTTAGTATTTACCGGGAACATTCCAAGAGTTCAATATATAGGTGTTAACTTATTTAATCCACAGCCACCTCACGATGATAGTACAGAAAGGAACTATGATTATCTCCATTTTGCTGATGAGAAAATTGAGGCACAGAGAGGTTAAGTAACTTGTCCAAGTCACATATCCAGTAGTGGCAGAAATTAATCCTGGGATCAATCATCCCACTTACTATGTGTGAGTCTGAGCAATTTACATAAATTCTGTAAGTCTCAGCCTCCTCATCTGCAAAATGGAACAGTGCCTTTTTCCAAAGGGCACTTTGAGACTAAAATAGAATAAACCGTAATGCACTAAGCACAATGTTTGGCATATAGTAACCCCCCTTTATTCTCCTCATAAAAGAAGTGTTCATTGATAGAACGTGGGGACAGGGAAACAGAGGCATTTCTTGGCTCTATCTTTTCTTCCCCCAGCTTTATTGAGATTTAATTGACATGTAACATGTAAATGTAGCTTAGGTGTTCAAAGTGTCTGATACACACATATATTGGTTTGATTACCTCCATAGTGTTAGCTAACACCTCCTCTAACTGTACCTTGTAGGAGATATTGTTATCAAAAAGTGAAATTGAAGTAATCACATACAAAGAATATCAAGAGAAATACTCCACAGGCAGACAAGAAACAGAAAGACAAATATTCAGAACTTGGAAATGTTTATATCCTAAAGTTAAAACAGGAAACCCAAAGACAGAAATTATTTTCTTTGCAGAAGCCAAAAGACTGTAAAATAATTCCACTAAATCCAGAATGAATATGTTTCTGGGCCAAACCTAAGGCAGCAAGGGATTAACAATGTAAACAAAACAGCTTGATAAAAATTTTCTGAACGAACAGGTGACAAAGGTCAAGGGGAGAAGCTCTTCGTGCTATTGATAAAGGACTTCATTAAGCCATCAGGGGAAAAGGGTATAAATATTTATTCAAACGACAGTTCAAATCAACGGAAAGGTTAATGAGTCCATTCTGCTGATGGCATGGGGCACTGTGGCCCCTATGCACGACAAGGGACAGAACATGCAGGAACTTTAGGAAGAGAGAAACCTTTGAAAGGGCTACAGCTGTGTTCTCAAAGGATTGTAAGTAAAAGACAGTAGTAGGTCAGTTGTTAGTTGTGGAATTAATTGTAAAAACCAACAGGATGTTTGGTGTTCTAACATATTTATTTTATATTCTTTTTGCTTCTTTTATATTTCATAGCCCATCCCTTTTTTCTCTTTTTAATCAGGAGATGGGAGCAATGGACAGTAGGGTGTAGAATGGAGAGATAATTTAACCTCTATGAGAAAGAAAAGGATATTTGTATTTTTGAACACTGACTTCCATCCAGTGAAAGCTTTTGAGATTTAAATGTTTTAAAATTTACAAAAAGTAACATATTATGCAAAATATTTCTATATGGAATTGTTGTAGTTGATAGCTTCTATATTCACTTTATAAGTATTTACTGATCGAATGTATTATTAAGGCAGTATTAAGAAATCACACTGTAATAATGGGCTCAATGATTTAAAATTCAATTCAGTGTATCTATATTAAGCATCTCCTATGTTTAAATGTTAGACATTGGAGGAGATATAAGGATTAAAAAAGGCATAATTCTGCCATCCAGTGGGATAAGGCAAGTAGACAGCAATTGTCACACGAGGCTTTATATCACAAATGGATACCCAATATAGGAGAAAACAATTCAATGGGATGCAGTGAAATTTAAGAGCAGAGAAGTTGGAAATCAGGAAAATCTACATGAAAAATATTATATTTACTTTTGAGCAGGATTTCTTTGGGAAATTAGGGTAGAGGGGGATCCTAGGACCTGTGAACTGGAGGTGCAAAGATATGCTGAGAAATGATTACAAGAGGTTTGAGATCATTCGTGTTTTTACAGTTGTTTTACCTAAAATAATGACCCTCTGCATTAACACGACTGTCTTGGTTCTATCAGAAGTGTGACCAGTATTTATGAATTGGGGGTCACCACAGCAAATTTCAGGTAAATATATATCTGGTGCGCTACTCTTTCTAACCCTCCTAGAGAACTGTTGAGCTCCCGCTGAGACACTTAATTAATTGGACAGTATTCTAGAATGAGATATGTGTGAAAAAGTTTGGAAATTGAAGGGTGGTCTTAACCTAGCTCTAAGAGAGGTATACCTTATACAGTCCATGTACTGGATAATGTCCATCAATGATTATAGTTCATAGATTTCAAAAGTGAAATTATATTTCCAGCCTAGGGAGTGGATGTTGATGAAATGATTCTTATGATGCAAACAGATGCTACCTATAATGGGAATATCTACCATTTCCTGCCAGAACTTTTGTGGAGCTGCACAAAATCTCTCAGTTAATTCTAGCAACACTTCGGTAAAGAAGGCATTATAAACACCTAATGGAAACATTAGGTTCTTTGACGAGCCTGGCAAGAGACTAAACAACTTGCCCATATTCAAAAGTAACAAGAGACAGAACCAAAAGTTAAACCGAGATCCATTAGTCTCCAAGGGAGAAGATGGCTTTCTCTATAGAATATGTTCTCCCGCCAATTAAATTCACAGAGGAAAAAGAGCATGCCAGCCAGGAGGCTCTCAAGCGAGTGGACATTGCACTTTTCTTTACCATCATACATGCAGCAAAAAGGAAAAACACTTGTCTTTGGGATGAGAAAAGTGATGTGGCTGTCAAAGGATGTAAACAAATATTAAGTTGTCTTTTCAAAATAAATTACAGGAGAAATTGTATCTTACATTCTTTTATCTCTTATATGAATTCATTGGGTTAAAATGATAACCAGTTACTAAAGATGACTAGGTAACTACTTTCCTTAGAGATCTTTCATATTAGGTTAAGAGGCAATAAGTTTAAAAGAATCATTATTTTGGGACTCTGGAACAGGAGACTACCATTTCTGAAAATTAAAAAAAAATTATGTGAAAACTAAAAGTATACAGTGTTCAATTAGTTATGTGTTATTGTTTATTATTATTAAACTACTGTTATTATTTACTTCAACTAGCAAACCTGGAAGTCTGTAAGGTGCATCCCACATGGTGGGTAGAACTCCAAAGTACAGTCCAGCTGGAAGACAAGCACTATGTGAAATTAGCAGTTCTTATGATGATAACAGAACTCCTATCTCATATCTGTGGTTAGCCTTCTGGCTCTTAAATATTATCCTTAAACTCTCCCTAAGTTCTGACAGACTCATGTGCCACTCACATATCACACAGTTCCATTACCACAACCGTGCACACCACACATCCTGTGTATGCACATTGTTCCAACAAAACATTCATGTACTCGGTCAAACAATATACTATTTGCTAATAAAATGATGAAGCATATGTTTAGAAGCATAACCATTGCCTCTGCATTTGAAAAACAAAAGAACTCACTATAAATTAAGGAATCTGTATGCTTGCTTCCAAAAAGTAATAGTGTAACTCATTTAATAGAAGGGTATTTCTTAATCATTCCACTTAAAACAGCATTCCAGAACACACCCAGTTTTTCCACATAGGATTAGAAAGATGAGAGGATATTTTAAACTTCATCTTTATCATGGCTATCTTCCTTAGTCTTTTCTAATTCTGAGAAGATGAAAGGACTTGAATCTTGAGTTTCACTCTATATCAGGGATATTCAAAGTTAAGTTTTGTTTGTTGATTGTTTATATGTTTGCTTCAGGACCTCTTTACACTCTTAACAATTATTAAAGACTCCAAAGAGCTTTTGCTTACTTAGGTTAAATCTATTTATATTTACCATTAAAAAACCCAGAACTTTAGATGTTTCCTTATTAATTTATTTTAAAATACAGGTGTAGAAAACAAACTTATGGTTAACAGGGGGTAAGGGGGGGCAGGGATAAATTGGGAGATTGGGACTGACATATACACACTACTATATAAAACAGATAACTAATAAGGACCTACTGTATAGCACAGGGAACTCTACTCAATACTCTGTAATGGCCTATATGGGAAAAGAATCTAAAAAAAGAGTGGATATAGGTATATGTATAACTGATTCACTTTGCTGTACACCTGAATCTGATACAACATTGTAAATCAACTATACTCCAATAAAAAAAATTTTAAAATCACATGATACCACAAGTGATATACTTTTATTAAAAAAATTCATAAACAAAATAAATAAACACAAGAGTGGCCTTGTTTTATATTTGTGCAAATCTCTGTAATTTTGGGCTTAATAGAAGACAGCTGGATTCTAATATCTGCTTCTGCATTCAATCTGTTGCCATATCATACATCACGTAGCCTCTGGGAAACTCAACTCCATGCTCATGAGAGAATCAGAGTGAAAAAGGTAAACAATATGCCAGTATTATGAAAATATGTTGACCTTGAAGACCACCAGAAAGGGAAAGAATCTCAGGGACCCCACAGGTCTCTGGACCACCATTTGGTTCAAATACACCACACCATCTTAAAGTCATTGCTCATAAAAAAATAGTTTAAATATTTGAGTTCTATGCTTTTGTGCTTTGTTAGGAATGCTTGTATTAAAACCCCATTATCTTTTATATTGGTATAATTTTGATTCTTTTGGATGTACCTTTATCGAGACACAGTGGGATCAGCTAAATCGTGCTACCCACCAGTAACCTACTCACTCACATTACACATGATTGCAATTCTATCCACCACTACAAAGGTCTTATCAATAGTCAAACTGTCTTTGCTTTTTGCAGAGAAGCCTGATAACTATCAACAATTGCTACCTTACTTAGAGTGTGTCTAGTATGTGTATGTCCAGGTAAGTCAGGGAAACTGTGGAGATAGTATAGAGTACATCAGGGTGTTCTCATCAGGAGCAAAAGAACTGGGATGCAGAGCTCAACTCCTGTCAATCATTGTTTAAGGGCTGCCCCCATCAGGGGGATGGGACTTCCTAGATGCTTCTAACTCTCATTGTGCATCAGCAAACCAGGCTCCCCCAGCCTGAGGGCAGCCCACCTAGAAAGAGAGATGTAGGTGCTGGCTGATGGAAGTCTGGCAAGCACCCTGGGAGGGCTAACATCTGCTCTAACACCAAACAGCTAGAAATCAACTTAAATTGTTGAGTCTTTTACTTTAGGACATTTCAGTGACAGTACACTATTTGATCAACTTCCGGTCCGAAATAAGTCCCACTCTCAGTTCAAGAGAAAATGATCCTATTTACAGCCCCCTAATCTTGCTACAGAACTGTAATACATCTTTGGCTGAGAAATATATTTTTGTAAATTCCCTGAAAGTATTTTAACCCTGTGAATAATAAGAAGCACTTAAATCAATACGAATTTAAGCACTTGAATAATAAGAATATACAGTTGATCCTTGAATAACACAGGTTTGAACTGGGCAGGTCCACTTATACTTGGAATTTTTTCAATAGTAAATTGAAATACTGTAGTACTACACAATCCGAGGTTGATTGAATCCATGGATGTAGGACTGCAGATATGGAGGAACTACATATGCAGAGAACAAACTATAAGTTATACAAGGATTTTCAACTGCGAGAAGGGTTAGTGCCCCAACCCCGGGGGTTGCTCAAGGGCCAACTGTATATCGTGTTAACACTTAATAAATATTGATAATTATCTCCCTGAACTTCTACTTAGGTCTCAAAACTAAGCTTTCCTATGGGACTCACCTGTTCAGAGCTTTAGGGCATTCTTCATTTCATGGGACAGTGAGGCAGAATGGGGCATCATATATGCTTTAGATATAATCACCTAAAACACAAGGCTGATATCAGCTTTATAACCTCTTTGAGCTCTTCTAAACCGAATGAATTTTTTTAATAACAGCAATTACTGAAAGCAAACATTAGGGTTGAGAGTTAAGAGGTACACATTTGCATGAATTTAGATTACAGTCGTGTACCTTTCCTGGCACATTTTATGGAAACAGATGGTCTGAAATGATATTTGATTTCTTTAGGTCAAAAATAATGTTCTCTGTACCTGCACCCCTATATTCACAGCAGCACCATTCACAATGGCCAAGACATGGAAACAACCTTAATGTCCATTGACAGATGAATGGACAAAGAAGATGTGGTACATATATATGATGGAATACTACTCAGCCACAAAAAAGAACAAAATAATGTCATTTTCAGCAACACGGATGTAACTAGAGATTATCATACTAAGTGAAGTAAGTCAGAAAGATAAAGACAAATACCATATGATACCACTTATATGTGGAATCTAAAATATGACACAAATGAACCTATCTACAAAATGGAAACAGACTCATGGATATAGAGGACAGACTTGTGGCTGCCAAGGGGGAGAGGGTGAGGGGAGGGATGGAGTGGGAGTTTGGGGTTAGCAGATGCAAATTATTATACATAGGATGGATAAACAACAAGGTCCTACTATATAGCACAGGGAACTATATCCAATCTCCTGGGATAAGCCATAATGGAAAAGAATATAAAAAAGAATGTATATATGTGTATAACTCAGTTGTTTTCCAGTACAGCAGAAATTAGCACAACATTGCAAATCAACTATACTTCAATAAAAAATGAAAATGTTCTCTGATACCTTATCACCCATCTCTAAAGACTCTCTTTTCGGATGTTTAACAGTCTTCCATTCTAATATATCTTTATGAGAAGGTATAAAGAAACTCTAAAGTCAAAATAATTAACAAGATAGTTTTTCCTGTTTAACATACAAGCCACCAAATAATACAAAGAAAGTTAAAAGTATGAGAAACTAAGAAATTTCTCCAGAGGCTGTTTATAATGTAATTTAGAAACAGTTTGGATGATATTCAGTTGAAATGAGTTCTATACTATTCTATTAGTTTTATGTTACTGCTATAACAAATTAACAAAAAACATGGGGGTATATAATAATACAAATTCACTACTTTATACTACCGTAGGTCAGAAGTTTGACACACATTCCACTGGGATAAAATCATGGTGTCAATAGGGCTGAGTTCCTTCCTGGAGGTTTTAGGGGAGAATCCAATTTCTTGCTTTTTTCATATTCCAGAGGCTAGCTGCCCACATTGCTTCATCTTTAAGGCCAGCAGTGGTGGCTCAAATCCTTCTACTGCATCCCTCTGAGCTCCTGTCCTGCCCCTCCTCCACTTTTAAGGACCCCTGTGATTACACTGGGCCCACTCAAATTACACTGGGTCCACTCAGAATAATTTCCCTACCTTCAGGTCAGTTTATTAGCAACCTTAATTCCATCTGCAACCTTAATTCCTTTGCCATATTCACAGGGAATGGGGATTAGGACTTAGAGTTCTTTGGCAGAGGAGGGGCATGATTCTGCCTATCACAAGTAGATATTGACTCATTTAACAAATAATTATTGGTATTCTTCTGTGATAGGCATTGGGTTAGATGCTTGAAACATGAACACCAAGGTGCAGTCTTTACATTCAAATAGTTTATGAGTTGTTTGAGGAAAAGGGAAAGATAAACATTAAAGTTTTTTCTTAGAAAAATATACAATCTAATTGGATAAATATGTCTTTGAAATATATGAATTCTAAAAAAAAGATCAAAAACATGCCAATATCCTTTGAAAGATTTCTTCTTTTGTAATGAAAAATGACTAAAATAATAAATAAACTAATTGATTCATCATTCATAGGCTTAAAGAGGTAAGAAATCAGAGGAAATAGTTATAAGAAAAATGATGGCTGGTTCAGAGCTCTCTTAATGAGCGTTTTCATTTATATTCCTCTTAAAATATTTTCTTAAACTTTGCAGACTTTACATTCTAAAAAATTAGATCATAAATACTGAGCTGTGTACATGGCAGGCTTCTTGATAGTTACGAGAGGAGAGAGTGGCGAGAATTTAATTCAGGCTACTATCCATTTATCCCAAAATTGGTTAGAATGTATTTTTAAATCAATCCTATTAAATGAAACTCTAGATGTGGAAATGCACTAAGCACTTAATTATTCAGAGCTTGGTTTCTATGGTTTGTGTCTTAATTGGTCTTAAGCTACTCAAACCTCTTTGCTTGCTAATAGGACTCATTCGGACAGGCACTCATGGTTTAACTACTCATTAGTAATGCTGAGAGAAGGCAAAGCCCAACATCATCTTAGGAATAAAATTAAGGCTTTGTAATTTATTTTGTAAGGTTTTTATTTTGGCTGCACTGTGTGGCATGTGATATTCTAGTTCCCCAACCAGGGATGGAACCTGGGTGCCCTGCAGTCGAAGTGCAAAGTCCTAACCACTGGACTGCCAAGGAATTCCCTTGTAAGTCTTTACTGTGAAATCTTCAGTGCAGAAATTTTTGAAGACCTGAATGGAGTTATTATTTTACATAAAAATAGATGAAGATGGTTCGTGATTCTGGAGATGTATAGAAAACCTCTTCATCCCTCTTCTCAGTTCCATGAAATTTTGATTGCTTAAAAAAAATCAGATTCTGGAGCCAAGTGCAGACTCTAGACAAATTGTGCTACTATTCATAGGTGCTCATACATAATTATAGAAAATATATGGCCAGCAAAACATATTGTCCATATCATATTGATTAAACACTACATATTGTATTATATATCATTATAATAGGAATAATAAGCCAATGCAGTACTTCCTATAGGCAGAGAGAAGTGACTTTATGCCAAAAGGAATAAAAGCATAGACCAAGAAACTCTCTTTTCTGTTTATTCTCAAGATAGTCACATTTCTATGGGAAAAAAGAAAAAAAAAAAAGAAGTACAGCATAGTAATAGTGCCTAACTAGATCCAGTGGCAAGAAGTTAAGATCTAGACATTACTTCAATACAACTTAGGCAATATTATCTTCTGTGTCGGAAAGCAGAATTCATCATTGTCCCATTCAAGAATGAGTTCTTTAAAGAAATAACAATTTGATTACCAGCATAACACCTTGGAAAGCAGTCCTGGAAAATGAGGCTTTTTAAAAAGCAACTAGAATCTTTCTCAATCAAATTAAGTTTCTTTTTCTTGTGAATATGTAGCTCTCTCTCTCTCTCTCTGTGTGTATTTAGATAACAAATGTGTTGTAGAGAATTTTTGTCAGAAATTAAGAAAAGATTTAAAGATTTCTCTCAATGTTTTCCTCCAAGTTTGTTGATGACACAGAAGGTGGGCATCTCCCATACGTCCTCAGGAATTCCATTAAAAGCAAATATAAGTATGAGGGTTATTCAATTCATGGAATTGTGCATCAACTTCAAAGAACATTTACTGAGAATCTACACTGAGCTAAACAATAGCACTTGAAGCAACAACAATAATAAAAACGAATAAAACAACTAAACAAAACCCTGGTTCAGAAAACTCAGAATCAAATACATAAACAAAAAATCACTCTTCACCCTCCCTAACCTTCTCCTATGAAGATTAGAACTTTAGGGAAGATCAAGGGAAGAGTGAAGGTTAGTGAGGAAATCTACAACCTTGTTGAAAACCCTCCCAACATACTAATCAGAAGGCCCAGTTGTTCAACTAAAGATCATTTCACTTCCATCAACTCCAGATGTTCCCACACTGGACCCATTATCATTGGCCACCACTCTACCTTTATCCAAGACCAAAATCTCACAAATTCTTTTCTCTGTGTCACGATTTTCTATGCCCGCCCCTCACCTTCACTTTGCTGGCATTATGACTATTTCCTGGGCCCTCATTCTCTCCCCATTTTCATCAATGACCCACCTCTTCATGTCTGCAGTTTTTCTAAGTTCAGCCACGTCACGGTGGCACTTCATCCTCATTGTCTTACACATCTCTCTTGCTAAATTTAAACTCTGACTACCATCTGTCTAGGATCACTAATATTCACCTTTATCATCCCTAATACATGCTTCATAAATGCTACTATAAATTTTTAAAATAAAGTAATGAAAACAATATATTTGGTCAATGAAATTCACTTCACTACTTTAGCTGTATCTCCTTTCTTCTTCTATGGCCAGAAGTTTTAAATCAAAACATAATTCTCGGGCCTCCCTGGTGGTGCAGTGGTTGAGAGTCCGCCTGCCGATGCAGGGGATACGGGTTCGTGCCCCGGTCTGGGAGGATCCCATATGCCGCGGAGCGGCTGGGCCCATGAGCCATGGCCGCTGAGCCTGCGCATCCGGAGCCTGTGCTCCGCAACGGGAGAGGCCACAACAGTGAGAGGCCCGCGTACGGAAAAAAAAAAAAAAAAAACATAATTCTCTACCACAATTGCTGGATCACCCCCCTTAATTTGAGTTCCCCAAAATCAGAGCCTGGAACAAGATAGTTTAATTGGGAGCTGATGTCAGGAAGCAGAAACATAATAGGAAAGGAAAAGAAAGTCAGGGAAGAAAGAAAAGCCAATAAAAGGTGCCTCACTGAGCTTGTCACCACTGTGGGAAAATCCTAGAATCTGCTGACTCTCATTTCCCATTGATTGAGAGTTGTACTAGGGAGTGATAACTCCCCCAAACTTTGCAGAAAACCCATATCAGGTTGAGAGAGGTTTTATAGATTTTTAGATTTTATAGATTTTCCCTGAATTACAAAAGCAGAGAGATTTGCTGGATGCTTGATGTGGGATGCTTCCTGGATGCACCCCTCTTCCTCAGCTGTGATCACAGGCAGAGGGTTATAGCACAGGACTCAAAATCCATTCCAATCATTTTTAATCTCCTGAAGACGATCCCCTGTACCTTCTCTATCAGGCCTCTCACTATCCAGATTTCAAAATGTAATAATCTCTGTCTCCTTTCTTCCCTATCTAATTAGTTACCAACTCACAAACTACCTTCACCATATCAGGTATGGCTCCATAGAAAGGCTGAGAAATGATTGGCCAAGAACATAGACTTCACAGCCTCTAAGACTATTGGCTATGAAGTGGTCAGTTTGCTCTGTGAAGTTCACTAATAATACTCCAGCAGTGTTTCATCATGAAGCAACCAACTATGTGTTTGGTAGATAGAAATAATCTAGAAAGCATCACTAACATTAAAGATGAAGAGCTCAACAGAAAGTACCTCCTAAGTGTTGCAAAAATCCTCTTATTAACGAGAAATCTAAGGCAACGCCCAGTTGGGGATCAAGGTGTCCGCAAAGTTTATTATGCAAATGATGCTTTAGTTTCACAAAGAGGAAAAACTCAGAGTTAGGCCGTGCTTCTCATGAGTAGAATCAGAGATATATTTTTACTAAACTGTACACAATAATACTTTTCTATTTGCTGCCTTTTACTCAACTATAGTTGCATTTGTGACTTATCAGACTGGTACCACTGAGGAAACACTGCTTGTGAGAGTTGGCAACATTTTCCCTGATAAAAATGTGTCTATTGCTCAAATATTCAGAATTGTAATCTAAATTTCATTTTAGTACATTGTTGATACTTTACTCTGAGGGAAGTTTGAAATTTATGCAAACAACATTAATTTTTTCCATTTTCTTTAAAAAATTATCAGACTGTAAATATTTTTCCTTGAATGCTCCCGTAAATACACATACACATCCAAAATCCTACACATTTTTTATTTACATAAACATACAATCATAAAATTATATATCAAAGGATCAGGGACTTCCCTGGTGGTGCAGTGGTTAAGAATCCGCCTGTCAGTGCAGGGGACACGGGTTTGAGCCCTGGTCTGGGAAGATCCCACATGCTGCAGAGCAACCAAGCCCATGTGGCACAACTACTGAGCCTGCGCTCTACATCCCGTGAGCCACAACTACTGAAGCCCATGCACCTAGAGCCCACGCGCAGCAACAAAGACCCAATGCAGCCAAAAATGAATTAAAAAAGGATCAAGAAGGCACAGTTTTACTTTACTGATTAGGAAAACATGATTCCTCTGTCACGTAAGTATCTGTCCAAATTTCTGCTGATCAGAAGATTTGCTAAAATTGAAAAGATCCCCAAATAGGGTGAGGTCTCTCTCAACCCTTCCCTACTTCTTGGAGTTCAACTGGTATTAGATATAATTATCCAAAGAGTAATAAAATCATACTAAAAGTGGGTTATTCCATTGTCTTTTTTTTTTTTTTTGCTTTATAACAAATTTAATCAGTTATACATATACATATGTTCCCATATCCCCGCCCTTTTGCGTCTCCCTCCCACCCTCCCTATCCCACCCCTCCAGGCGGTCACAAAGCACCGAGCTGATCTCCCTGTGCTATGCGGCTGCTTCCCACTATCTATCTACCTTACGTTTGGTAGTGTATATATGTCCATGCCGCTCTTTCACTTTGTCACAGCTTACCCTTCCCCCTCCCCATATCCTCAAGTCCATTCTCTAGTAGGTCTGTGTCTTTATTCCCCTTTTACCCCTATGTTCTTCATGACATTTTTTTTCTTAAATTCCATATATATGTGTCAGCATACAGTATTTGTCTTTCTCTTTCTGACTTACTTCACTCTGTATGACAGACTCTAGGTCCATCCACCTCATTACAAATAGCTCAATTTCATTTCTTTTTATGGCTGAGTAATATTCCATTGTATATATGTGCCACATCTTCTTTACCCATTCATCCGATGATGGACACTTAGGTTGTTTCCATCTCCGGGCTATTGTAAATAGGGCTGCTATGAACATTTTGGTACATGTCTCTTTTTAAATTATGGTTTTCTCAGGGTATATGCCCAGTAGTGGGATTGCTGGGTCATATGGTAGTTCTATTTGTAGTTTTTTTTTTTTTTTTTTTTTGCTGTACGCGGGCCTCTCACTGTTGTGGCCTCTCCCGTTGCGGAGCACAGGCTCCGGACGCACAGGCTCAGCGGCCATGGCTCACGGGCCCAGCCGCTCCGCGGCATATGGGATCCTCCCAGACCGGGGCACGAACCCGTATCCCCTGCATTGGCAGGCGGACTCTCAACCACTGCGCCACCAGGGAGGCCCCTATTTGTAGTTTTTTAAGGGACCTCCATACCGTTCTCCATAGCGGCTGTACCAATTCACATTCCCACCAGCAGTGCAAGAGTGTTCCCTTTTCTCCACACCCTCTCCAGCATTTATTGTTTCTAGGTTTTTTGATGATGGCCATTCTGACTGGTGTGAGATGATATCTCATTGTAGTTTTGATTTGCATTTCTCTAATGATTAATGATGTTGAGCATCCTTTCATGTGTTTGTTGGCACTCTGTATATCTTCTGTGGAGAAATGTCTATTAAGGTCTTCTGCCCATTTTTGGATTGGGTTGTTTGTTTTTTTGTTATTGAGCTGCATGAGCTGCTTATAAATTTTGGAGATTAATCCTTTGTCAGTTGCTTCATTGGCAAATATTTTCTCCCATTCTGAGGGATGTCTTTTGGTCTTGTTTATGGTTTCCTTTGCTGTGCAAAAGCTTTTAAGTTTCATTAGGTCCCATGTGTTTATTTTTGTCTTTATTTCCATTTCTCTAGGAGGTGGGTCAAAAAGGATCTTGCTGTGATTTATGTCATAGAGTGTTCTGCCTATGTTTTCCTCTAAGAGTTTGATAGTGTCTGGCCTTACATTTAGGTCTTTAATCCATTTTGAGCTTATTTTTGTGTATGCTGTTAGGGAGTGATCTAATCTCATACTTTTACATGTCCCTATCCAGTTTTCCCAGCACCACTTATTGAAGAGACTGTCCTTTCTCCACTGTACATTCCTGCCTCCTTTATCAAAGATAAGGTGACCATATGTCCGTGGGTTTATCTCTGGGCTTTCTATCCTGTTCCATTGATCTATCTTTCTGTTTTTGTGCCAGTACCATACTGTCTTGATTACTGTAGCTTTGTAGTATAGTCTGAAGTCAGGGAGCCTGATTCCTCCAGCTCCATTTTTCATTCTCAACATTGCTTTGGCTATTTGGGGTCTTTTGTGTTTCCATACGAATTGTGAAATTTTTTGCTCTAGTTCTGTGAAAAATGCCAGTGGTAGTTTGATAGGGATTGCATTGAATCTGTAGATTGCTTTGGGTAGTAGAGTCATTTTCACAATGTTGATTCTTCCAATCCAAGAACATGGTACATCTCTCCATCTATTTGTATCATCTGTAATTTCTTTCATCAGTGTCTTATAATTTTCTGCATACAGGTCTTTTGTCTCCTTAGGTAGGTTTATTCCTAGATATTTTATTCTTTTTGTTGCAATGGTAAATGGGAGTGTTTCCTTGATTTCACTTTCAGATTTTTCATCATTAGTATATAGGAATGCCAGAGATTTCTGTGCATTAATTTTGTATCCTGCTACTTTACCAAATTCATTGATTAGCTCTAGTAGTTTTCTGGTAGCATCTTTAGGATTCTCTATGTATAGTATCATGTCATCTGCAAACAGTGACAGCTTTACTTCTTCTTTTGCGATTTGGATTCCTTTTATTTCCTTTTCTTCTCTGATTGCTGTGGCTAAAACTTCCAAAACTATGTTGAATAAGAGTGGTGAGAGTGGGCAACCTTGTCTTGTTCCTGATCTTAGTGGAAATGGTTTCAGTTTTTCACCATTGAGGATGATGCTGGCTGTGGGTCTGTCATATATGGCCTTTATTATGTTGAGGAAAGTTCCCTCTATGCCTACTTTCTGCAGGGTTTTTATCATAAATGGGTGTTGAATTTTGTCGAAAGCTTTCTCTGCATCCATTGAGATGATCATATGGTTTTTCTCCTTCAATTTGTTAATATGGTGTATCACGTTCATTGATTTGCGTATATTGAAGAATCCTTGCATTCCTGGAATAAACCCCACTTGATCATGGTGTATGATCCTTTTAATGTGCTGTTGCATTCTGTTTGCTAGTATTTTGTTGAGGATTTTTGCATCTATGTTCATCAGTGATATTGGCCTGTAGTTTTCTTTCTTTGTGACATCCTTGTCTGGTTTTGGTATCAAGGTGATGGCCTCGTAGAACGAGTTTGGGAGTGTTCCTCCCTCTGCTATATTTTGGAAGAGTTTGAGAAGGATAGGTGTTAGCTCTTCTCTAAATGCTTGATAGAATTCACCTGTGAAGCCATCTGGTCCTGGGCTTTTGTTTGTTGGAAGATTTTTTATCACAGTTTCAATTTCAGTGCTTGTGATTGGTCTGTTCATATTTTCTATTTCTTCCTGATTCAGTCTTGGCAGGTTGTGCATTTCTAAGAATTTGTCCGTTTCTTCCAGGTTGTCCATTTTATTGGCATAGAGTTGCTTGTAGTAATCTCTCATGATCTTTTGTATTTCTGCAGTGTCAGTTGTTACTTCTCCTATTTCATTTTTAATTCTATTGATTTGAGTCTTCTCCCTTTTTTTCTTGATGAGTCTGGCTAATGGTTTATCAATTTTGTTTATCTTCTCAAAGAACCAGCTTTTAGTTTTATTGATCTTTGCTATCGTTTCCTTCTTTTCTTTTTCATTTATTTCTGATCTGATCTTTATGATTTCTTTCCTTCTGCTAACTTTGGGATATTTTGTTCTTCTTTCTCTAATTGCTTTAGGTGCAAGGTTAGGTTGTTTATTCGAGATGTTTCCTGTTTCTTAAGGTGGGATTGTATTGCTATAAATTTCCCTCTTAGAACTGCTTTTGCTGCATCCCATAGGTTTTGGGTCGTCGTGTCTCCATTGTCATTTGTTTCTAGGTATTTTTTAATTTCCTCTTTGATTTCCTCAGTGATCACTTTGTTATTAAGTAGTGTATTTTTTAGCCTCCATGTGTTTGTATTTTTTACAGCTCTTTTCCTGTAATTGATATCTAGTCTCATAGCATTGTGGTCGGAAAAGATACTTGATACAATTTCAATTTTCTTAAATTTACCAAGGCTTGATTTGTGACCCAAGATATGATCTATCCTGGAGAATGTTCCATGAGCACTTGAGAAAAATGTGTATTCTGTTGTTTTTGGATGGAATGTCCTATAAATATCAATTAAGTCCATCTTGTTTAATTTATCATTTAAAGCTTCTGTTTCCTTATTTATTTTCATTTTGGATGATCTGTCCATTGGTGAAAGTGGGGTGTTAAAGTCCCCTACTATGATTGTGTTACTGTCGATTTCTCCTTTTATGGCTGTTAGTATTTGCCTTATGTATTGAGGTGCTCCTATGTTGGGTGCATAAATATTTACAATTGTTATATCTTCTTCGTGGATTGATCCCTTGATCATTATGTAGTGTCCTTCTTTGCCTCTTCTAGTGGTCTTTATTTTAAAGTCTATTTTGTCTGATATGAGAATTGCTACTCCAGCTTTCTTTTGGTTTCCATTTGCATGGAATATCTTTTTCCATCCACTTACTTTCAGTCTGTATGTGTCTCTAGTCTGAAGTGGGTCTCTTGTAGACAGCATATATATGGGTCTTGTTTTTGTATCCATTCAGCCAATCTGTGTCTTTTGGTGGGAGCATTTAGTCCATTTACATTTAAGGTAATTATCGATATGTATGTTCCTATTCCCATTTTCTTAATTGTTTTGGGTTCGTTATTGTAGGTCTTTTCCTTCTGTTGTGTTTCTTGCCTAGAGAAGTTCCTTTAGCATTTGTTGTAAAGCTGGTTTGGTGGTGCTCAACTCTCTTAGCTTTTGCTTGTCTGTAAACGTTTTAATTTCTCCATCAAAGCTGAATGAGATCCTTGCTGGGTAGAGTAATCTTGGTTGCAGGTTTTTGTCCTTCATCACTTTAATTATGTCCTGCCACTCCCTTCTGGCTTGTAGAGTTTCTGCTGAGAGATCAGCTGTTATCCTGATGGGGATTCCCTTGTGTGTTATTTGTTGTTTTTGTCCTGCTGCTTTTAATATGATTTCTTTGTGTTTAATTTTTGACAGTTTGATTAATATGTGTCTTGGCGTATTTCTCCTTGGATTTATTCTGTATGGGACTCTCTGTGCCTCTTGGACTTGATTAAATATTTCCTTTCCCATATTAGGGAAGTTTTCAACTATAATCTCTTCAAATATTTTCTCAGTCCCTTTCTTTTGCTCTTCTTCTTCTGGAACCCCTATAATTCGAATGTTGGTGCGTTTAATGTTGTCCCAGAGGTCTCTGAGACTGTCCTCAGTTCTTTTCATTCTTTTTTCTTTATTTTGCTCTGCAGCAGTTATTTCCACTATTTTATCTTCCACCTCACTTATCCGTTCTTCTGCCTCAGTTATTCTACTATTGATCCCATCTAGAGTATTTTTTATTTCATGTATTGTGTTTTTAATCGATGCTTGATTCATCTTTAGTTCTTCTAGGTCCTTGTTAACTGTTTCTTGCATTTTGTCTATTCTATTTCCAAGATTTTGGATATGGGAAATAGAATATTGGATCATCTTTACCATCATTATTCTGAATTCTTTTTCAGGTAGACTGCCTATTTCCTCTTCAGTTGTTAGGTCTGGTGGGTTTTTATCTTGCTCCTTCTCCTGCTGTGTGTTTTTCTGTCTTCTCATTTTGCTTATCTTACTGTGTTTGGGGTCTCCTTCTTGCAGGCTGCAGGTTCGTAGTTCCCGTTGTTTTTGGTGTCTGTCCCCAGTGGCTAAGGTTGGTTCAGTGGGTTGTGTAGGCTTCCTGGTGGAGGGGACTAGTGCCTGTGTTCTGGTGGATGAGGCTGGATCTTGTCTTTCTGGTGGGCAGGTCCACGTCTGGTGGTGTGTTTTGGGGTGTCTGTGGACTTTTTATGATTTTAGGCCACCTCTCTGCTAATGGGTGGCGTTGTGTTCCTGTCTTGCTAGTCGTTTGGCATAGGGTGTCCAGCACTGTAGCTTGCTGGTCGTTGAGTGAAGCTGGGTGCTGGTGTTGAGATGGAGATCTTTGGAAGATTTTTGCCGTTTGATATTATGTGGAGCTGGGAGGTCTCTTGTGGACCAGTGTCCTAAGTTGGCTCTCCCACCTCAGAGGCACAGCACTGACTCCTGGCTCCTCAATTTGGGATGATGTGTTGTCTCTTCATGTATTCCACAGATGTAGGGTACATCAAGTTGATTATGGAGCTTTAATCCGCTGCTTCTGAGGCTGCTGGGAGAGGTTTCCCTTTCTCTTCTTTGTTCTCACAGCTCCTGGGTCTCAGCTTTGGATTTGGCCCCGCCTCTGCGTGTAGGTCGCCGGAGGGCGTCTGTTCTTCGCTCAGACAGGACAGGGTTAAAGGAGCAGCCTCCTCGGGGACTCTGGCTCACTCAGGCCGGGCGGGAGGGAGGGGCACGGAGTGCGGGGCGAGCCTGCAGCGGCAGAGGTCGGCGTGACGTTGCACCAGCCCGAGGCGCGCCGTGCGTTCTCGCAGGGAAGCCGCCCCTGGATCCCGGGACCCCAGCAGTGGCGGGCTGCACGGGCTCCCGGAAGGGCGGTGTGGACAGTGACCTGCGCTCGCACACAGGCTTCTTGGCGGCGGCAGCAGCAGCCCCAGCGTCCCACACCCGTCTCTGGGCTCCGCGCTTTCCGTCGTGACTCGCGCCCGTCTGTGGAGCCCCTTTAAGCAGCGCTCTTAATCCCCTCTCCTCGCGCACCAGGAAACCAAGAGGGAAGAAAAAGTCTCTTGCCTCTTCGGCAGCTCCAGAGTTTTCCCGGACTCCCTGCCGGCTAGCTGTGGCACATTAGCCCCCTTCAGGCTGAGTTCTCGCCGCCAGCCCCAGTCCTCTCCCTGCGCTCTGACCGAAGCCCGAGCCTCAGCTTCCAGCGCCGCCTGCCCCGGCGGGCGAGCAGAGAAGCTTCTCGGGCTGGTGAGTGCCGCTCGGCACCGCTCCTCTGTGCGGGAATCTCTCCGCTTTGCCCTACCCAGGGTATGTGGGGAGTTTCTTGCCTTTTGGGAGGTCTGGGGTCTTCTGCCAGCGTTCAGTAGGTGTTCTGTAGGAGTTGTTCCACGTGTAGCTGTATTTCTGGTGTATCCGTGGGGAGGAAGGTGATCTCCGCGTCGTACTCTTCCGCCATCTTACCCGGAAGTCTCTCCATTGTCTTCTGAAAAGACTGCTCCACTGATAGGAACATGTGCTTACAGGCAAAAGCCTAGTTTAAGAGCAAAACGTGATTTCTTTTTCCTCAAACCAGTCTGAATGTTCTGCTCGTCAGTACATGTTCTTAGATGCCGAAGCCTTTCCACGTGGTGCTCCCGGGCTCTTTGAACGTGAGCTTTTCTAGTTCACGTCCTACAGATCCCTAAGTGCCCGGGAACTTACCCTTTCTGCTAGAAGTTTTAAAATGGAACGCTTTGGGGCTGCACAAGTTGCTGTGCAATTTGTTTTGGAACAAAGAAATGTCTGGGGTCAGGCAAGCAAGCAACTAATGATGCTTCATTTTGTCCAGAAAACATCAAGATCAATATGTACGACATGCGACATTTATGGAACGTGTTTTCTTTTCCCTCTAGGTGAGGGAGAAAATACCGGATGATCCCTTTCTGCAGAGCAATGACATGACTGACGCTATTTAACATGTCTTTGGTCGCTGCTTCCCACCTGCTGGTAGCAACACGGCCACATGGTCTTAGTTAATTTCCTGTATCTCACATACCAGAATTCAAATAATTAGATTTTCTTTGATGTATGTCTAGCTTCAGTGATCCAGGTAGCCAAAATCTGGGGACAGCGTTATAATTCAAAGTGAACAGAGCTAGTTCTGGGAGGCTGTAATAGGCATTAATGATCCATGATGTATTCATTAAAATAAAATGTGTTATGAACAAATATGAGGAACTCAGAGAGAGAAAGCCTGATCAATGTCAAAGTTTTGGGTTGATGTAGATTTTTATCTTGTTCTTCTATAGAAATGACACAGGATGGGATTTGGAAACTAGATCATCATCTCAGGAAAATAATGAACTTTGCATTTACTTTAAGAGGAATCACTGTCAAGAGTGACAGAACAAAAATGGCATATTTCCCCAAGTCATCTCTAATGAAGAAGGAAGGGATGTGAATATGGTACCGATTTCTCTCTGCTTGCTTAGAGGGAGGTTAGAAGCAAGGCTCACTCTTTTCCACAGCTGTCTTAGGGTCTGAAAGATCTTAGGTCATTTTTGGATCCTTGTGGGCCTCTCGTTCACACAACCTTAAAGCACTGCATTGAAACCATCCATGTGCTGTTCTAAAAACCCACAAATTTCTGAGTTCAAAATGCCAAATCTTGATAAAGTGAAACACTGAGGTTTTTACAATTTTTAAAGTTCTATTTTAATTGCAAGTGGTCAAATCAATTATAGATGATTTTAATTAATACCCACAAGCAAGGACCATCTCTCTAAAGCTATCTTAGTATCTAAAAAGTGAGGAATTCATCACTTCTTTTGAAAATATCAAAGGAATCACTAGTATCAGGGCTCATTGTGACATCTCACTCACATGCCTCAAGATGGAACAGAAAATAGGATTAAGATATGAGTTTCTGAAAATAAGACTTCAACCATCTACAAGATATAAGCAATGAGGACCAAGAAAGGCAAACAGCATGCACGCAAATTTAATTATCCCTGTCATGATGGAGTAAATGAACCCAGCAGTCATTTTACTGCAGTGATTTCCAAAATACCAGCCTCTTGCATTATGTCATTTTACTCCACATCAAACTTAAATATCAAAAATTATGTATCTTTACGTTGCTTCCATGTCCTGGCTATTGTAAACAGTGCTGCAATGAATGTTGGGGTGCATGTGTCTTTTCGAATTATGGTTTTCTCCAGATACAACCTAAATATCCATTGAAAGATGAATGGATAAAGAAGAATGTGGTACGTATATACAATGGAATACTACTCAGCCATAAAACGGGATGAAATAATGCCATTTGCAGCAACATGGATGGACCCAGAGATGATCATACTAAGTGAAGTAAGCCAGAGAGAGAAAGACAAATATAATATGATATCATTTATATGCAGAATCTAAAAAAAATGATGTAAATGAACTTATTTACAAAACAGAAACAGACTCACAGACATAGAAAACAAACTTATGGTTACCAAAGGGGAAGGGGGAGGGATAAATTAGAGTTAGATTAACATATACACACTATATGCTATATCTATATGTTCTTATCTATATATAAAATAGATAACCAACAAGGACCTGCTGTATAACACACGGAACAATACTCAATATTTTGTAATAACCTATAAGGAAAAAGAATCTGAAAAAGAATATAAATATGTATGAATATATATATATATATGTAAAAGAATATATATAACTGAATCACTTTGCTGTATACCTGAACTAATATAACACTGTAAATCCACTATACTTCACTAAAAAATTATATGTCTTCTGTTAGCATTTGAAGCCTTTATTAAACTCTATTTGACTTCCAAAGTAAGCATATATAAGCAAATTCAAGTACTGATGATGATCAATATTGTATATTTAATTCTATTATGTTGAAGGCTAATCTCAGAAGCATAAAGTTGTATCTCTTAAGAGTTTTTAACTGAGCATAATTATTCTGCCTCTCATGGTCCCATATGATAAAAGTGAGAGAGAAACCCATAACTAAGTTCTTGCTATTCACAATGTTTTCATTGGGTTGTAGCTATGATATTAGATAGGTTAATATCACAGCCTGCTTATTCAAGGAAGGATGCTCAGATCTTTGGGGGACTTGTAGTGACTTTGTCTTTAGCATTAAATTCTATTAGTCAGCTGTCTGTTCTATGGGTTAACCTAAAACAATTTCAAATCAATCAGGTCAAGAAGGATTTCACTGTCTTTTTCCAAAAAGGAAGAATCATAAAAAACTGAGACCTGTATTAAAACTTAAATGTAAGGCCAGAAACTATCAAACTCTTAGAGGAAAACATAGGCAGAACACTCTATAACATAAATCACAGCAAGATCCTTTTGGACCCACCTCCTAGAGAAATGGAAATAAAAACAAAGATAAACAAATGGGACCTAATGAAACTTCAAAGCTTTTGCACAGCAAAGGAAACCATAAACAAGACCAAAAGACAACCCTCAGAATGGGAGAAAATATTTGCAAATGAAGCAACTGACAAAGGATTAATCTCCAAAATTTATAAACAGCTCATGCAGCTCAATAGCAAAAAAACCAACAACCCAATCCAAAAATGGGCAGAAGACTTAAATAGGCATTTCTCCAAAGAAGATATACAGACTGCCAACAAACACAAGAAAGAATGCTCAACATCATTAATCATTAGAGAAATGCAAATCAAAACTACAATGAGATATCATCTCATACCAGTCAGAATGGCCATCATCAAGAAATCTAGAAACAATAAATGCTGGAGAGGGTGTGGAGAAAAGGGAACACTCTTGCACTGCTGGTGGGAATGTGAATTGGTACAGCCACTATGGAGAACAGTATGGAGGTTCCTTAAAAAACTACAAATAGAACTACCATATGACCCAGCAATCCCACTACTAGGCATATACCCTGAGAAAACCATAATTCAAAAAGAGACATGTACCAAAATGTTCATTGCAGCTCTATTCACAATTGCCCGGAGCTGGAAACAACCTAAGTGTCCATCATCGGATGAATGGATAAAGAAGATGTGGCACATATATACAATGGAATATTACTCAGCTATAAAAAGAAACGAAACTGAGCTATTTGTAATGAGGTGGATAGACCTAGAGTCTGTCATACAGAGTGAAGTAAGTCAGAAAGAGAAAGACAAATACCGTATGCTAACACATATATATGGAATTAAAAAAAAAATGTCATGAAGAACCTAGGGGTAAAAGGGGAATAAAGACACAGACCTACTTGAGAATGGACTTGAGGATACGGGGAGGGGGAAGGGTAAGCTGTGACAAAGCGAAAGAGAGGCATGGACATATATACACTACCAAACGTAAGGTAGGTAGATAGTGGGAAGCAGCCGCAGAGCACAGGGAGATCAGATCGGTGCTTTGTGACCGCCTGGAGGGGTGGGATGGGGAGGGTGGGAGGGAGGGAGATGCATGAGGGAAGGGATGTGGGAACAGATGTATATGTATGACTGATTCACTTTGTTATAAAGCAGAAACTAATAAAAAAATAATAATAATAAAAATAAATAAAAAAAACTTCAATCAACAATAATTTCCACCTATTTTGTTCATTCTTGAATTTTTTCTATAACCATGTAATTCACATCCAGTTTGAATGCCTTCTATATAAGTAGCCATCTGTTGGATTAAAATAAGATGAATAAGGGGAAAATCCTTTAACAATGCAATTCCTTTACTCAGTGATGGGTCTGAGCAGAGTGTCTTAAAATGTCCTTTATGCTAAAAGAAAAAAAAAAGTATTTCTCTTAAAATGCAAGGGCAGCTGACATGCTGAGATGAAAACTGCTAACTCTTTTCTCAACAACACCATATGTCTCCAATTGGATCATAATGCAGCCGGTTCTCAAGGGAATGTCACACATGGAAACTAACCAAATTGAGGTACAACTTCACTGCCGGCTCGTGATTAACCAGGGGCCCTACTTTGGGATTTTCCAGATCATCCAAGTGTCAGTCTGACGGGCCTTTCTCCTTTCCCAGCATCCTCCCAAAACTGAGTGAGTCATAAAAGGAACCTGATCCCGCTACAAAAATATTTCTCTTTTTGTTCAGACTTCCTTTTCTATATAACCTCAATATATTTTAAGGAACCAAAATGCTCAACCCCTGAACTCTCTAGCCATGGGTTTTAAATAGTAGATACTTCATGTAGCAAACACTACAGAGAGGCAGCTTAAAATCATCAAAAGGAAAAATATTGTAAGACTGAAGAATTTCACATTTTTTCTCCTGAGAATCACAGAAAATCGAAAAGCAACAAATAAACCAACATGTATAGTCAGATATTTCCTTATCTATTTGTTATAATTTTTTTAAGAACTTCACTCAACCTTTAATATTTTTATGCATGAGTAAGATATATTTTTTCTTCCAGTTTTATTGACATATGAGTAAGATATATTTTTTAATTTACTCACTTAATATTCAATACTTTTCATATATACTACTTCCAAATTAATATCATGTTGAGGTATTTCTAGCTCACATCCTGATACATGTGATATAGTCAATTCTTTTACATTGACTGTAATTCTTAATAGCATAAAGTTGTATCATCTTATAACACACGTCAAATCTTAAGAATTTTGCCTTTGGAAATGTGAAATGCCCTGAGGTAGCCTAGATTGGTGCTTCCTAGACTACCTCTGATGCATGGACAGCTTAAAATAAATTCAATGTGCATTTGATATTTTTGTAAAATATGAAGTTATGCACTAAGATTTCATGATAATGTCATATTGCTATAAAAGTTTCTAAATGCTTACTCTCCTTTTCTGTACTCTTCTTGTCATGGACTGGTAAGAAATGTTTGTCAACTGGCCTCAATCTATGGATGCCACTGTCATTTTATTTATAATATATCACTGTTTAGATATGTTACAAATTAGAAATCAGGATACCAATATTAATGATAGGAGTCACAAACTTTCTTCACTTCAAGTGCATTTTAACCTATTCTTTGCTATCTTTTTCTTCTAATTCACTTTAGGGAATTAGCAGCAGAGATTCAAAAGACAGGCCAAAGAACAATCACCAAGAAGCTTTTGGTAGTTTTGAGAAAGATGCATTGTTACATAGTATTAAAAAATACATATTTTTGGGCCTCCCTGGTGGCGCAGTGGTTGAGAGTCCGCCTGCCGATGCAGGGGATGCGGGTTCGTGCCCCAGTCTGGGAGGATCCCATATGCCGCGGAGCGGCTGGGCCCGTGAGCCATGGCCACTGGGCCTGCGCGTCCGGAGCCTGTGCTCCGCAACGGGAGAGGCCACAACAGTGAGAGGCCCGCATACCGCAAAAAAAAAAAAAAAAAAAAATACATATTTTTAAAGGCAAAAATTTCCCTCCCAGTGGCCAACCATGGGCTTTACTATATACTCATTCTGATAACAGCAATGAGCCTGGATATTAATTAATAACTACTTTATGGTATTTCTTACCTGGGATGCCTGGTGGTGTTTTCAGATATTTTCCATTAAAATGTTGAATTACCACTTCACATTTTTCAGTAGACTCCATTCTGGGAAAAGAAGTAAACAGGGGATCATATGCTTTCATGAAGTTGTACATATCCAGGAAAAATAAGTTAAAAAGAAAAGGAAATTAAGAAAACCATAGAAAAGCTTGATTTCAGAATTTTACCAGAACCACCAACTGTTGCCATGACCACCATGACCAGGTGGATAGAACACCACAAACTCATCACTACTGAGAGCATCACTTACTCTACTGAATGTTGCCACCGTGGACAGCACTGTGCAGAGTCATCACCCAGACGTAATCCTGAGGCATTATCTTACTTAATCCACACAGCAATGCTTGACACTTGAAAGTGCTCAATAAATGTGTGTTGAATGTCTGAGTTAGCAAACTGGAGAGGCAGGTCTCGTTATTGCCCTTCACACTAGTGAGGGCAGCGAGGCTTAGCGAAATGAACCACCTTGGCAGTTAAGTGGTAGAGGCGGGCTTTTAGCTGAGGCCTGGGTGACACCAACCTGCACAGGAACTACTAAGCTGTACCTCAAGGGTCTCCACAAAACAAGGGGAGGGGATGCACTGCGTTTAAACAGCTGGTGGCCTACAGGAGAGATTCACGCAGTGGTGTTGTCATCAGCATCGTGACGGCTTTACTGAAAACTCACTGGGTGAGAGATAGAAGGGAGTTATTTGGGGTCCCAAATGTGTGAGGAGAACATATATACACAAACCTCAGGTCCTGAACTTTCTTAATTTTCAATTTCAGACAATCTTCTATTTTTTCAAACTGGGTATCAATATTCCTAGACTGGATTTCTTGTGCCAAATTTTGGCATCTCATATACAAGCTAATAAATAACATTCGGGGCCATAGCATCATACTGCCAACATTAGCAGCGTTGCTGTCTCCTAAGTAGAATGGTATCAGCAACATTTTCTAAATAGTAACTATATCTGGACTTTATTATTTTGTAAAACAGGGTGTGGAAGATAAAAATTAAAGGGTCAACTGTGATCAGAATAAATTAATTCCCACTAACGGTACACTAGAGGAAAAACGGACTTAAGAAATGGCACACATACATATAAAAGAATGTGTATGAAATGTGTGAAATTTTTTGTCTAAAAGGCAAAGTGTATAATTTTGGATTTTCTGCTCTGTTATTAATATGAACTTTCTTGGAATGGAGCCCTTTGACACAATTTGTAAAACTTTCCTACATCCAAATTTTATGTGTGTTTTCATATTCATATTACATGCAGAGAAAAAAAGAAAAAGAAAAAATATATATATATAAGCAAATGCCAAATAAGTTATATATTTATTACACCGAGAGGAATTCAAATGTGAGAGGAATTGCAGAAGTCAGGAAAACTCTGAGAAGTGGGCCCAGGAGGACAGAAAGGCCTTTGCAGAAGTAACTAGGGTAGGGGCCAGGCTGGGAGGGGGCAGGCTATGTCCTTGTAGACGGGGTAGAGTGAGTAGACCACTGTGGCCCAGGGGAAGGTTCACTCAGGGAAACTCTTGGACGTAAGCTGAGGGGTGCAGTAAAGAGCATATGAGTTATCAGGTTAAGAAAAAAATTTTTTTTTATTGAAGTATAGTGATTTACGACGTTGTGTTAGTTTCAGGTGTACAGCAAAGTGATTCAGTTATACATACATATATATCTATTTTTTTTCAGATTCTTTTCCCTTATAGGTTATTACAAAATATTGAGTAGAGTTCCCTGTGCTATACATTAGGTCCTTGTTGGTTACCTATTTGATATATAATAGTGTGTGTATGCCAATCCCAAGCTCCTGATTTATCCCTACCCCCATGTGTCTCCTTTGGTAACCATAAGTCTGTTTTCTAAGTCTGTGAGTCTTTCCGTCTTGTAAATAAGTTCATTTGTATCATTTTTTTGATTCCACATATAAGTGATATCATATATTTGTCTTTCTCTGTCTGATTTACTTCAGTTAGCATAATAGTCTCTAGGTCCATCTGTGTTGCTGCAAATGGCATTATTTCATTCCTTTTTATGGCTGAGTAATATTCCATTGTGTATGTATATACCACATCTTCTTTATCCATTCATCTGTTGATCGACATTTAGGTTGCTTTGATGTCTTGGCTACTGTAAATAGTGCTATGAACACTGGGATATATGTATCTTTTCAAATTACGGTTTGCTCCAGATATATGCCCAGGAGTGGGATTGCAGAATCATATGGTAGCTCTATTTGAAGATGGTTTCAAAAGCACGTTCCATCTGGGGAGCTATAATTATTTTATGACTCAAATTAAAAAAACAAAACAAAACATTTTCCAATGTGTATTCCTAGGAAGCATGGGACAGATGGACACTTTTTCTGCATTGATATGATGGAGAAGCAGAGCAGGACCAATGTCGGGGGTACACATGCAGTACCAGAGCCCTGTGCTGAGAAAAACCTTGCACTTGATTTAAAGTTCTGTTATCACCATCTTGACACTCTTAATACATTTTAAACAAGGGGTCTTGTATTTTTAATTTTCACTAGATCCCACAAATTACATAGCTGGTCCTAATATGACAAGAAAGTGCAGGAAACTAATCTGACATTAATAGGTTAATGTTTATTTATTAGATGCTCATTGGATCCACACAGTGTTATTTTGAAGAACATCTGAAGAGTGACTCACTTTTGTGTCGAAATGCAAAACTAAAACTCTTTAAGCGTAATAATACCCACTTTTAATAAATAAAAATAAAAACAAAAATAGCATTTTATTCACTGCTTAATCACAAATTCCCCCAAACCAGAGGATATTTGGATTAGAAAGATAAGATGAATCATTTCCCATTCCAAATATTGAGGAGCAGCTAAGTATAATTTTGCTAACTCCTTCACATTTTCTTTCCAGAGGAACTTTTTACATCTTCCAACTTGTTAGTTTTTATTTTTTTAAAAAACTAAATTTATTTATTTACTTCTGGCTGCATTGGGTCTTTGTTGTGGTGTGCGGGCTTCTCACTGCGGTGGCTTCTCTTGTTGTGGAGAATGGACTCTAGGCACGTGGGCTTCAGTAGTTGTGGCATGTGGGCTCCAGTAGTTGTGGCACGTGGGCTCAGTAGTTGTGGCTCGCGGGTTCTAAAGCACAGGCTCAGTAGTTGTGGCACATGGGCTTCGTTGCTCCGCGGCTTGTGGAAATCTTCCTGGACCAGGGCGTGAACCCATGTCCCCTGCATTGGCAGGTGGATTCTTAACCACTGTGCCACCAGGGAAATCCCTTAATTTTTTTTTAACTAGGAAACTTCCATTTCTAGGAACAAAAGAATTCAAATTCTGCTCTTTCTCTTTTCCCACAGGACCCACTATCCATTGTCTCTTAGGGAAGATAACCTTCCCTCCTAGCAGAGACATGAATGAGAGAGGAAACGTGCACCCTTAATTACTACAGATGTTGCTTTATGGAATTTTGATTCCAGGAGAGCTATGGAGTGAAAAGCTTATGCCCCAGGGCCCCCTCCCAGTTCAGTCGCTCTCTGGGTACTCGTCTAGATAAAAGGCAGTTAAGAATCTAAAGCTTGCTTGCCAGAGTCCTACAAATCAAATCCTTCCCCTTTTGTCTTTAAAACGACATGGAGTTCTAAACGCACACTGAAACTGGATGGGGGATAGTGTGTGTGTGCTTGGTGGCTTCATCTTGTCCATCCACCCAAAACATTTTTGTCCTGGTTTGAAAGCCTCATATCTTCCCTTTTGGATTCTAGTACGATCATCTTTTGTTAAGACTGGTTTACAGCCCCACCAAGCCCAGTGGAGGCCATTTCTGTGAACACCAGACAGCAGCGTAGAGTGTTCACTCTGGCTTCATTCAGATTTAACTAAGTATATGTCTGCAGGAGCCTTTAGAGACTCATCTCTGAAAGAATAAATGCAATAAAAGTCTGTTTTCTGTAGCTGCCAGTGCTTAGTGTCAAACCATGTTATGTGGCACTACCCAGCAGTGACAATTTCATTTTAATACACAGGGCACATTTTAACAAGGCTAAGCCATCCCAGCAAAGAGGGCAATTGAGGAGCTGCCAAGAGGAAAGGCTCAGAGTGAGACCCATGGAACTCTGGGGGAGAGACTGCATTGAATGGCCACCTTAGCAAGAATGTGACCATTTTCTTCTCCAGTTTCACAATTAGCCTATTTGAAATGCCAGCCCAAGCTATCTGCAATCTGGCATGTGCTCCACTTGAAACTGACACTAATATTATCAAGTGGGTCTGAAAAGGCAGCGTGCCAGACAAAGCTGCCTTTCCATGGCTCCTTCAGATGGGCCACTGAATCCCTACAACGGCACTCATTCTTTCTAGGCGGTACGTGAACCCTCTCACATCCCTCAGAAGAGCTCGTGTGCCTGGCCAACCATTCACCCGACAATGCGATGCATTAATTAGGTTCCTACAATGCTCCAACCATTGTATAAAGTCTCAGGGTTTTCTGTTAGGTCTGATGTTTAAATACAAACGTGCATTAAAGGTCCTGCTTGACATTCTTTCTTGTCTCTGTGCCTAGGAACCTGGCTTCAGTCATTCGAAACGCACCACTGAATTGTGATTTAGAGAAAATTTCTTTTTTACAACAGCTACTAATAGGTGCTAGTTTCATAGCCAGTACAATCCCCACGGGCAAATTACACCAGATGAGAGCCTGATCCAATACCGGGAGAATGTTCTGGGTCAGACTTAACACACAGAGGTGGCAAAGTATTGTGTAAAACGATTTGCAGCCTACCTGTCTCACCTCCATGGAGAATCTCTCAGTTTATGATCTTAAAGCAATAAGCATGATTACGCACATAGTTAAAACAAATCCACCCCGTCATTTATGTTGCTTAATGAAAGGTTTCCACTATTGTGAAATTTTTGTGGTTTTGCAATCACAGGCTCCGTACAAATTATTGGCGACTTAGAACAGACAGCTTTGCAAGCCATTCATCCTCGCTTCCGGTAAGATTTGTGGAAAGTGTCAACATGAAAAGATTTTGTAAAAAACAAATTATGTCATTGACTTCATAATCCATGGTAACAGAAGGAATAATAGTGAATTTCAGCAAGAAAGAGGAGTGAAGGAGTTGAATTTTCTCAGTTTTTGCAATTTGTTTTCTTCCTTCGAGGGGCTTGACATCTTTAGGAGACAAGTGTCATAAATGCCAAGTAGGGCAGTAGACTGGACTTCCTACCACCTCCCTTTGCAGAAACTCTGACATTTTGGTGGCCTCTTGCTTAGCACGGAAGCACATTCCTCTTATGAAATGGAGCTATGGATAATATATGGTTCATGAAAACCCACTCCAAAACTTTAGAATCACATATATTCAGGACTGGAAATACCAACTTCTACATGGTACAGAGGAAGAAAATAACACCAGAAAGCAGTGGCTTCTCTAAAGTTGAGTTGGTGGAGGAGCCTGCAATGGAACCTTTTGTCTGTTGACGCTGAGTTTGTTGGCTTGTTTGGAAGGGATGGGGCTCCACTGCTGGCCTCCTGTCATCACTCCTGATTTCCTGCCCTGATCTGCTTTCATCTGTGTGGAAGCTGGATGGGGCCGGCCATCTCCATTTCATTCAGCCATGATTAACTAGAGTAGGTGTTCTCAGAAATAGAGATTATACGCTGATATGATATCACAAGAAGGGCACTTCACCTGTGTGGTATTCTTTCCAAAACTTAGACATAACATGGATCCCATCATAAATAAGCATTGAAAAATGCAGACCTGGAGACATTTTCCGGGATACCTGGCTGGGACTACTCGTGGAAAACAAGGAAAGTCTGAGATACTGTCAGAGACCAGAGCAGACTGATGAGAAAAACAACCAAATGCAAAATGGTACCAGGGATTGGATTCTGGAACAAAAAGAGAATATCAGTAGAAAAATTGGTGAAATTCCAATAAAGCCTGGAGTTTGGTTAATAATAATGTACTGATGTCAATTTCTTAATTCTGACAAATATGTCATGGTAATGCAAAGGGTTAAGAATGGGGAAAATTGGATGTAGGGTGTACAAAACCTGTGTATTACCTTTGTAACTTTTCTGTAAAACTAAACTTATTCCAAAATAAAAAAGCTTATTTTAAAAATGATGGTACATTAAAATTATCAGGGAACTATTTTTTAAAAATACCAGTGTCTGGGCCCCAGCTCAGGAGATTCTGACCTAATTGCTTTGGCATGAAGTCTAGGCACATTTTTTTTTTTTTTTTTTTTTTTTTTTTGCGGTATGCGGGCCTCTCACTGTTGTGGCCTCTCCCGTTGCGGAGCACAGGCTCCGGACGTGCAGGCTCAGCGGCCATGACTCACGGGCCCAGCTGCTCTGCATCATGTGGGATCTTCCCGGACCGGGGCACGAACCTGTGTCCCCTGCATCGGCAGGCGGACGCTCAACCACTGCGCCACCTGGGAAGCCCTAGGCACATATTTTTGAAAGCTGCCCAGGTGATGCCAGTGTGCCGTCAGGGTTGAAAACCACTGTTCTGGAGTTCTCTGTCAGGTGCCCCAAACTGGAAACCATGGGCCACATCCAGCCTTCACGAATGTTTTGCTTGGGCTGCAAAGAGTTTTTGAAAAATTTGAAATGGTTGTCAACATTTAGAGATTGGGAGACTTCACATGAAAATGTGAATTTCTGATTCCTCTTGAAAGATGAGATGAAAGACGAGATAAGGTGTTTTCTGCATGGCGACTATGGTATAACAAAAATAAATTTGGTCTCTGTCCTTGGTTCCTAGCGCGGAACTCCTAAAACTCTGCGGACTTCCCGAGTGAAAGGAATGTCTTCTGTTATTTGTCATGGATCAATTTTGACTATACCTGGAGTTTACGTTAATGAGGTGATTCAAGGTGAGACCCCTAGATAGCTTCAGAATAGGGCTGGTCACCAGAAAGACCAAAGAATTAGAGGGCTGGAGCTGTCAGGCCCACTCTTCAGTGTCTGGGGATGTGTGAGGGGCTGGAGATTTGAGTGAAACCACCAAGTGCCAATGATTTAATCAATGGCACCTATGTGATGAGACCTCCATTCAAACCACTGAACAACAGGGTTTGGAGAGCTGATGGGTAGGTGGGCACACTGATGTGCTGGGAGGGCGGGACACCTAGAGAGGGCAGAGAAGCTCTGAGCCATTCTCCCAACCCCTTCCTTGCCCTATGCATCTCTTTCATTTGGCTGTTCCTGAGCTGTATCCTTTATGACATACAGGTAAATATTTAAGTGTTTTCTTGAGTTCTGTGGATAGTTCTAGTGAATTTTCAAGCCTGAGGGGTGTCAAGGGAACCCCTGAATTTGTAGTGGGTGGGGCAGAATTGTGGGTAGCCTGGTACCCCATTTGTGGTGGTGTCTGAAGTGGGGACAGTCTTGTGGGACTGAGCCCTTGAACCTGTGCAGCCTGATGACAACTTTGAGTAGTTAGTGTTAAAACTGAAATGAATTGTTGGACACCCAGCTGGAGTCAGAGAATTGGATAATTAGTATGGAAAAATGACACATATTCAATGTCACAAAAATCCACATATTTGGTGTCAGAAATGATGTCAGAAAAAAGACATCACAGCAAAGTTACTCTAGATTTGAGCAGTTGTTTTCTGTAAGCAGAGCCAGTTTGCCATCATTCCAACCTACCTGTATCCATTGACAGTCTGAAGGAGAAGTAGCAGGTGGTGTTTATTGCTGATTTTGCACTGCTTTCTATTTCTACTTTTTAATAGTGGAGTCAAGAGGAAAGAAAATTAGTCAACTCATCCATGTGTGCTGATGTTTTCTGCTTAGCCCTCCCCCATATGCCTTCTCTGCTCTGCTCTATGCCCCAAAGAAGTGACCCTTCCATGGACTGTATCACCTTTGCTCTGTTACTTGATGGTTTTTATTAGTGTCACCACTGGAGGCCTGGTGGAAACAGAGAGAGATCTGACTGGTCCTCCTCATCCTCTCTGCTTTGGCACCACGTCTGTCTGGCAAGGGTTACATCCCTCCCTGTCTACAGCGCCTCTAGGGGGCCCCTCCTCCAAGGCTCTGGGTCTCACTGGGCTCTGGACACATGGCTTCACCTGCTGTCTGCTCTCAGGGGTAAAGGCTTCCTTCTGCTGCTCATCTCTGGGTATCTCAGCATCCCTTCATCAGTTCCCTTAACTCTGCCCACACTTCTGTAAATACTCCTCCTCCATGCTAGCCTCTTGAGTTGGATCATTTGTGGTGAAACTATGTTTCTAGCCAGCACTTTGACGGCTTCATCATAAAACTATCAATACCCAAGGAACAAAATGATCTCTGAGGCTGTGTATTTCAAGAAAAATGTAAGAAAAAATAAGTTTACTTACACTTACTTAGTCTGGGAACTGCTTCTTTCAGACTACCTACCTACCCCCAGCTGACATCCTTGTCTGGATGCATCATAATCTAAATCTATCTTTTAACCATAGATTAATTGTGTTCAAAGGGAATTTGGTAAAGAAATGGAAAAACATTCAATTCAAAAATTAAAACTGAGATAAAGAAGGAATCAGTAAGTATAATATGTTCAGGTCTAGAAAAATCTCACCATTCAATGCAACTGGAACTCATTTGATCAGTTTTAATCAATCTCTTTGAGCTGCAGCCATATTTCATTCATTACTAGATATTACTATCTATTACATCTCTCTTCTTTTTTCTATAATATATCAACCTTGCCTTTTTTCTGTTTCCCAAGTATGAGGAACTGGCCCCAGCTTAGCTCTCCTTCTCTCTTTTCCTCTGCTGGGACAGCTCTCTTCTCTCTCCAGGCCCACCAGGGAGTCTCATGCTGGTTTCTTCTTATCATGTGCACCTTAGTTTTAATGCTCTCTCCTCAGAGGGCTTTCCTGTCCTTTACCTCAAACCTCTCATTTTGTCACATTCTCTATAGCACCCCTATGCTTTATTTTGTTTTCATAGCACTTTAGTTATTTGATATTGTTGATACTCATTATTTACTATTTTATGTTTGATGACATACTTATTGTGTCTGCAATCCAGTAGAATGCCAGTCAATGAAAGCAGATACTTGTGTGTGTATGTGTGTGTGTGTGTGTATGCACATCTCTAATTATCACATGTAGAATAATTACTGGCATATTAGTAGTGCCCACATATTTACTGGGTGAACTGAATGAATGCACGGATGAATAATTTTAGGGGACTTCCCTGGGGTGCAGTGGTTAAGAATCGGCCTATCAGTGCAGAGGACACGGGTTCGAGCCCTGGTCTGGGAAGATCCCACATGCCGCAGAGCAACTAAGCCCGCGAGCCACAACTACTGAAGCCCGTGCGCCTAGAGGCCGTGCTCCGCAACAAGAGAAGCCAGCACAACGAGAAGCCCGCGCACCGCAAGGAAGAGTAGCCCCCACTTGCCGTAACTAGAGAAAGCCCACACGCAGCAACAAAGACCCAAGGCAGCCAAAAATAAATAAATAAACAAACAAACAAATAAATAAATAAAATCAAGATGTCAATACTCTGTAATGACCTACATGGGAAAAGAATCTAAAAAGGAATAAATATATGTATATGTATAACTGATTCACTTTGCTGTACATCTGAAACTAACACAACATTGTAAATCAACTATACTCCAATAAAAATTTTTAAAAAATACATTTTACATATCAGGAAGGGAGGCTAAAAGAGTTTAAGTAACTAGTCCAAGAACACAGATAGGAAGAACAGAACTAAGATGAAAGCTAAGTTATTTCTGACCATAAAGCCATATTTATAACCACATGGGTATAGATGGATGTTAGGTTGGTCCAATTCATAGAAAGCAGAGCATGCATGAAAGATATTAAATAAAAGAGGCTCACATGTGCCCTCCAAATGATATTTCGAAGTCTTTCTCTTTATTGGCTGGAAGCCAACAACCTACCTGAAATCCCCACAGCCTTCAGGGCCCAAGAGTCCCTGTCATGGTTTGTACTTAGGGCAAGCACAGGGTAAAGAGATCTTACAGACCCTGAGCACAGGGAATGGCCTCTATTTCCAATTGCAAGGTAACAAAGTTCTCCAATTTCAGTTTCACAAGGATAAATAATATTCAGAACTCTCCTCCCATCCCACAGAGGGCTGACTTTGGAATAATGCCATTCCAATTTCAAAATAATAGAACAATAAACTGTATGTTTTTTCTCCTTTTCTAAGTTTTTATAAAAGCATGTATACAGAAAGATGGAAGACCAGGGGATTTCAGAATAATAGATTATTCAATGCAATTTAATTCATTTGTTTGTTTGGTTGACAGGTTGGTTGGTTGGTTTGGGTTTTGAAAACCAGGGCTCCTAATACACGGAAAAGAAAGTAGAGTGTTCTGCCTTTTCTAGCCATGACCATGACTTTCTGATGTTAAAAGACAGAAAGACAAAGAGGCAACATAAAGAAACGATGAAGATAAACACATAAAACAAGAATAAAGAAGCTACAGGGTGGACCAGGGGTTTTCTCTTTAGTGGATCACATCTGCTGGCAATTGAGAGAGGAATTAAAATTACTAAAAGGAATAACAGTCCACCTTCTTTTCAATCTCAGCAAACACAGTTGTAACCTGTTTCTGTGCAAACACAGCTGTAGTTTCATGGTTACTAATCACTAAGTTTACATTTTAGAGATTTTCTTTGCTCACATTTGATTTCCTAGTCCCATGCATTGGAGACAGTAATGGCAAATGAACTGCCAAAACATCAAGGGAGAAATATTAACACAACATTTCTTAAAGATGGATTTAAGGTAGATAGGAATCGAAACACATTCCAAACAATAAAATCACATTTAGATAGGCTTGATGGTCATTTTAAAACATCATATAGTTGCCTACAAAGAAAGTATTGGCATTTGCCTTATAATTTTAAAAATTTCTATATTTTCTTTATGCTTATTCTGAATCCAAGTTCTCTTTCCATTTCGGGAGGTGGGAGAAGATATAGGCAGCAAGAAATGTCAGGCAGTGGAAAGTTAAAGAATAAAATTGTAACGATACTTAAAGTAATTAAAAGAAAATACAAAAATAATATTTTAATTAATTTTTAATAATCAGGCTGATATTTGTCTTCCTGTAACTGTGATTAATTTTTTTACTTAGTGAAAAGAAAGAAGAACTGAAATGGTTTATTTGGAAAACTTGCCCATTTGGTAGGGAGTGGTAGAACACTGCCCAGATGTTAAAAGTCATTCAAACAAAACTCCATGAGAATCAAATTAAGAGTACTGAAGAGAGGTGAAAAAAACTACAGAATACAAAGGTCTCTGTGCTCAGCGGTCTCTCACGCCCTTTAGCTCACCAGGGGACAGTAAATGCATTGCTTAAAGAGGTTCTATGTTCCCAGATGTTGAAGCTGGAGTAATTGTGAACGCTTACCCTCATCCCTTCTCCACTTTGGGTCATTCTTTACCGGCCTCTCATAACACTCGTCAATGTGATTTTTGTTAGACAAACGGTCTTATGTTTCTGGGAATGGGAAATGGATAACGTGAACATGCAGTCCTGTCCCTCCAGACTCAGGCTGATTTATGTTCTGATCCTCACGCTGGAAGGCAAGGTAGTCTGTTGGCACCCGCGAGCTCTGCAGTAGTGGGTCTGACTGCCTGAATGTCAGCATTCCCACCATAAACTTTTGTTTTTCAGGGTTTATGACTTGGCTATAAAATGCTGCCTGCAGGGGGGTGGATCTTACAAAATTGTTTTATGTTACAAGAGAGGAAAAAAAAAATAATAAAATAAAATGAAAGTCTGTAATTTCAGACACTATCTACTGCCTCTGGAACGTTAAAAAGCCTGTAATTGTGCTGTCTATAAATAATATAAATATTATTTAATATAAATATAAAACGAAGATACCACCTTTACTTTGAAGAGGTGATTATCAAAGAAGATGAATATAGCTTACAAGTAAAATAATAATGGGGGTTTTCTTTTGAGTCAAAGGAATTTCAGGATCTCTTGCACATGAACCAAGAGCCACACCTGGGATTTTGTCTCAAGATGGCAGTGCAGAAAGACCCTGAGCTCACCTCCTCTCACAAGCACACCAAAATTACAACTATTTACAGAACTATCAATGGAAAAGACTAACTTACCAGAAAAGATCTTCCACAACTAAAGATATATCATTATTTGTTTGGCTATAACCCTTGTGATCTTGAGAACATGGGCTTATGTTCACCTATACCCGAACCTATAAGTGGGTTCTCCTGCTTATCTTCTGTGAGATATTGTACAGAATGTTAAACTTCTCTTGCCTTCATTTTTTCTATAACTGTAAAATGTGAATATAATAATATAACAAAACAATAATAATTAACTCAAAAAGCCAAAAAGAAAAAAAAAAGGAGGAACCACAATGAGACAGGTAGGAGGGGTAGAGTCATGGTATAGTCAAGGCCCTTGCCCCCCGACCCCCCGCCAACCCCAGTGGGTGAATCACAAAGGGGAGGATAATTACAACTGTAGAGGTTCTCCCCAAGGAGCAAGGGGTCAGAAACCCACATCAGACTCCCCAGGCTGGAGGTCCTGCACTGGGAAGACGAGCCCCCAGAACGTTTGGCTTTGAAGGCCAGGGGGGCTCACTTTCAGGAGACCCAGAGGGCTGTGGGAAATAGAGACTCTACTCTTAAAGGAGGCACACAAAATTTCACACGCTCCGTGAATGAGGGCAGAAGCAGTAATTTGAAAGGAGCCTGAGTCAGACCCACCTGCTAATCTTGGAGAGTCTCCTGGAGAGACAGGAGGCAACTGGGACTCCCCCTGGGGACAGAGATGCTGGCAGCAGTCATTTCTGGGAGCTCGTTCTGCCATAATAACACTGGTGCTGGAAAGTGCCATCGTGGAATCCTCCCTCTAGCTTATTAGCCTCAGGACCCAGCTCCATCCCCACCCACCAGTCTGTTGGCACCAGTACTGGGACAGGCAAGAATGTGGAGAAAAGGGAACTCTTGTACACTATTGTGGGCATATGAATTAGTGCAGCCACTGTGGAAAAGAGAATGGAGAGTCCTCAAAAAACTAAAAAGAGAAATACCATGTGATTTAGCAATTCCACTAGTGTATATATCAGAAGAAAACGAAAACATTAATTCAGAAAGATACATGCACCCCAATGTTCATAGCAGCATTGTTTACAATAGCCAAGACATGGAAACAACCTATGTGTCTATGAACAGATGAATGAATAAAGAAGTTGTGTGTATATATATTTTTTATATTACATTCATTAATTTTTTTATTGAAGTATAGTTGATTTACAAAGTTGTACCAATCTCTGCTGTACAGCAAAGTGACTCAGTTTTACATATATGTATTGATACGTTCTTTTTTTTTTTGGTACGCGGGCCTCTCACTGTTGTGGCCTCTCCCATTGCGGAGCACAAGCTCCGGACGCGCAGGCTCAGCGGCCATGGCTCACGGGCCTAGCCACTCCGCGGCATGTGGGATCTTCCCGGACCGGTGCACAAACCCGTGTCCCCTGCATCGGCAGGCGGACTCTCAACCACTGCGCCACCAGGGAAGCCCTGATATGTTCTTTTTTTAATATTCTTTTCCATTATGGTTTATCCCAGGAGATTGGATTATAAATTGTGTGTATATATAATGGGTGGATCCTAATCGAATCTGACTGATGCCCTTTTAAGAAGAGATTAGGAGCAAACACAAAGGACAGATCATGTGAAGATATGGGAAAAGAAGGCCATCTACAAGACACAGAGAGGAAACCAAACCTACTGCCACCTTGATCTTGGACTTCTAGCCTCTAGAGTTGGGAGAAAATAAATGTCTGTTGTTTAAAGCCACCCAGTCTGTTGAATTCTGTTATGGCAGCCTGAGCAAACTAATATATCGATACTTTGTACCAAAAATCTTTTGTTTAAAAAACAAAACATAGATCTTCTTAGAAAATGTGTTCTCTTGATGAATTTGAAACATGTTCCTTTCTCAGCAGGAGCATAAATGAAGGAGAAACTAATTTGTTAGAGAGAGGTTTTGCGGGGCAGGAGGTGGGTGCTGAGCCAAAGGCGTGTACACGCAGTGTGAAGTGGAGCATGGCAGGCATTTAGTGCCTCCTGCACTGGCTAGGCCTCCAATAGCAGGCTGTACTGTCTCCAAGAATGAGTAAGTTGGCAAATTTCAGAGACCCAGGTGTTGCAATTAGCTCTGCCTTGACCATGACAATCAACAGTTAACAATGTTCTGAAAACTTGAATGCCTCATGCATACATTCAAGTCTGGGAGATGTTTTTCATTCTGCTGACTTCTCTTCAAATCTTCAGACCTGTATCCTGCATACATCTCCCGGTCTAGTATGTGTAGAACATTGTGGGGAAGAAGAATTTTAAGACATGGTCCATGACCTCACGGAAGTCAAGTTAGAGGTCAGTTAATCAATGCATTTTCATATCTCTCCAAGTGGGTTCACAGAGGTTGGCTTGGGATGGTTTTTCCAATGATGGCAGGGTTCCCCATTGGGGGAAACACCTGCCTGCAAGGGGCTGCCTTCCAGATGACATTAACATCCATCCATTTCATTCATGTTGAGTCGGCTCAAGACCTCAAGACGCATAAACACACCCAACCGTGGAGACATAGCTTTTCCTTTTCTTCTTTGTTATTGAGCAGTTTCATTCTCCCTGTAGTTTCCTTAACTTTGTTTCTTCATGAAAGCACAGCAGGTACCACCATTTTAACTCCATTCCTGGCTGAGATCCTCTTTCGTAAACATTCTCTCAAAGTTGAAAAGAAAACTACTCATCTTTTTCCAACAATGAGAAAAGTGCAATTTGTTCTTTTCTGTTTTGTTTAAAACATCAAAAACACACAGCCAGGGCCTCTTAAATGCAAATGCCCTCTTCACCTCCCCTTAGCTTTCTGAGTTCCTTGCGACTACCCAACAGTTCCTGTTTCTCGAAATCTTTCCTCTATTCTCTCTTCCGCTGACTGAGAAATTCTGCCATCTTGCTCTTTAGAAATCAATGCTGAAACATGTGGATGCTTTGTTCACCCCATGGGGTCTTTAGCTCTGGGGTGCTGGGCATTTATTATCCCTAGTAGAAACTGACGGCATCTGATTTTGTTGATCTACAGGCATAGAGAGGACTGGGAAGGGGTTATGCATACCATTACGACTTGAGACAGATATAAACATTCTATGTACAGATTTTAGCAAGAACAACATATTTCTAGTTACACTGGAGTTCTCTGACTCAAAGCAAAGATACAGTCAGTTTGATAAGCTACTTTTCTTTGAATATTCTATATTCCAGCACTATTGTAGTGCTAGAAAGGGATGGAATTAAAGGGAATACAAGGAAAGAGCAGGTGTTTTACCTGGCAAAGCCAACGCCTCTGCTGACTCCATTAGCATCTCTTAGTATCCTTGTGGAAATGACATGTCCAAATGGTTTCAGCATAGTCTCAAGCTCCTGTTCATCCATAGAAATGGGGAGATTTGAGATATATAGGTTTGTTGGGTCTTGCTCTTGTTGCTAAGGGAAAAAAGAAACACATGCAGTAAGTTCTGAATATTGAGAAACATTGCACAAATTTATACATTTTGCTTACACTGCCATCTAGGTTCCAATCTCTAGCATGCTCTTGGAAGTTCTTTCAGTAAGGGTGGTATTTCTTTTCACTGAATTCCTTCTTGCCAGAATGCTTCTCATAGAAGCAATGTCATCAGTGAAAACCAAACTTTCTGTCTAGCCTTCCTTAGAATAGTCTAATAAACTTTTATTGCAGTTGAACTAACGTAAGTATGTATATTCTATGACCATAACTAGTGGTTCTATTACCACTCTAACTACTGTCACCACTAGTTACTAATGTTGCATTTAGTGAGTGTTCATAACATGCTAGGCATTGCTTTAAACACTTGATATACATTATTTCATTCAATATTTCCAGTACATATAATTGTTACTACTTTACAGTGGACAGAATTGATCCCTAACTTGGTCTAAGTTATACAGCTCTTAAGTGTCAAAGCCAGGGCTGAAACCTGGGGGTATCACCAAAGTCCATGGGCTTCCCTGTCTTGCTATAGTGCCTTCCACTGCACCAATGGGGAGAAAAGAAGTGTGGTCCTAGGACAGCATTTATCATCAGCCTCAGCATCAATGGGGAACTTTCTAGAAATGCAAATTCTTAGGCCCCACCTTGGGATCAGAAACTTGAGGGTGGGCCAAGTGATCTGTGTTTTGCAAGCCCTCCAGGTGAGTCTGATGACTGCTCAAGTTTGGCAATCACTCCCATAGACCACAGTTAAATATTTATATATGAATGAGATTATGAAGCAGTAGTGCTTAAATAAGCTTTGCTTAATAGAATGGGAAATCAAACAACAACTGCTAGCATTATTTGTAAGTGCATGAATATCTTCTATTTCACACAATGAATTAATAAGTTGGAACTTAGTTGTATGCATGTCTCAAAATAAAGCACAGACAAAAGCCTGACATGACTGATCATTAATATCAAAATAGATCCCATATTTAAATGAACTATTATATTTTAACCAACACAACAACTTTAACTTCAAGAACAAACATGATTAAATTGGGAAAAGCAATTCTGAAGTCTATAGGAAACGACATTATGTAATAGTAAAATATCTTTTGTGAAGAGATGATATATTCCGTAGCAAATTTGAGGTTTTAAGCAAAATGAAAAATACAATAAACAAAATTCCAAATATTATTACAGATCAAGAAGTAGTTTTGGCATGGAACTAAGCTCCATTACTTTTAACAGCTCTAAATATTCAGACAGGCCATAATATTTTTATTAAGCTTTGAGATGAATAAGATCTATTATTAGGTTCTTTTTGAAACATAGTTTAGTTTTCAAACTTCGTGATCACCACGAAAAACAGTGCAAATAAACAGGTAATCAATCAGGAAAAGACAACACAGCTTTAGTATTTGGGAATAGTGTATATGTAGAAACTGTACAACTGTAGTCTCTCTCTCTCACTCACACACACAGACATACACACACACAGACATACACACACACACATACATACGCATGCACACCCCACTAATTAATGGCATGATCCTAGAGAGAAAACAGAGATGATATTATTTTTTTCCTAAGTGGACATGATTCCCCACCCAACCGCTGGGGTGACAAAAAAAGAAAAAAAAAACCTAAAAGAAAAGAAAAAGTGGTGTTTCAGATACATAATAACAAACCTATGTACATATGACTTTTGACTTTATATTACTACCCATCCTTTAATTTTAATCTTCACATCATCATTCCAAAGGTAGCTAGGCAAATATCATCATACTTATTGGATAATGAGCAAATGGAGGCATGAAAAATTCATCATCTCACCTGAGGACAATCCAATAATTAGTGACAGGGTTCAAATTAAATTTAGTCAGATTTTCTATCTTCCATCTCAGTGTATTTTTCCAGTAGCCCAATGTTTCCCAAGCTTCAATCATTCACATATCATCTTAGAAAATTTGCCAGCCATGTAGTATAAGTTTACTTACTTAAAAGTTTTTTTTTATTAATTAATTTTTATTTATTTATTTATTTTGGCTATGTTGGGTCTTTGTTGCTGCGTGCGGGTTTTCTATAGTTGCAGCGAGTGGGGACTACTCTTCATTGTGGTATATTGGCTTCTCAATGTGGTGGCTTCTCTTGTTGCGGAGCATGGGCTCTAGGTGGGTGGGCTTCAGTGTGGGCTCTAGAGCACAGGATCAGTAGTTCTGCTGAGTACATGGGCTTAGTTGCTCCATGGCATGCGGTATCTTCCCAGACCAGGGATCTAACTGTGTCCCCTGCACTGGCAGGCAGATTTTTAACCACTGTGCCACCAGGGAAGTCCTTAAAAGTTTTCTTTAAATCAAAATATCTTTGGGCTTAAGTAAATCCATTGAAAAAGATAACATTATATTGTTACCATAGCTAAAAAGCCAGTATCACTTGGCATAAGTAGGTTACTATCAAAATTGGCAACAAATTCACGTGATTAAATTATATTAGCTACTGTTTGTTCACAGAAGATTGTGACCCTGGTGGTTGACTCTCTCTTAGTTACAAATGAGATTCGTAATTAAGAGAGGTATTAAGCACACTAGGACCAGACAGAGTATTTTTCCTGTGAAGAATCAGAATTGAGAAAGAGTTGAGAGAAGAAAAACTTTCCTATGATGTGATTTCTGGAGCTTATACCCTAGATCAACTCAAGTTCCAGTGGGAGCTCCTGCTTAACCCAGAGAGTGGGCTGCAGAACATTGCAGTCCCATGAATGGGTTGGCATTTGCCCAACATTCTGTATACCTTCATCCTTAATGAGGCTAAACAACCATAAGCAACCAATCCCACTAGTGAAGCATAGTGTACAGATCTAAGTAGCAGTACACCAGTGTATACTGATTCAAATCCATTTCCAAATTCTGCAAGTATAGAATGCACTGCAACTTCTCAAAATGGTGTGTAATTAACACACAGAGCTTAATACACAAGAGATTGCCCAGTAGCTATTTTCTGAATCCAAATTCAAACAGCAAGGCCAACTCCTTAATCTGTATTCACAGAGACAGTACAGAATTGGAGAGTGTCATTCCTTAATTTGTATTTATAGGAAGAATACAGCATTTGGGCAGTGTTATTCAGTAAGTAATTCTCTCCTTTGAAATACAATATAAGTCTTGAACATATTTGTTGATGACAGTAGAATTTAATTTCTGCATAGAATGAACTTTAAAGTAATATATGCATTTATATTTTTATTTTCACTTTTATATTTATGTACCACATTTATGTTAATAGATGGGCTCTTTCAAAAGGTTCTTTGGCACCATGAACCTAAAAGAATGTGCCTTTTAAATCTGCAGAAAAATAACTCGTGATACCTGCAATCTAGAATCTTTTAAAAATCTTTTTGTTTTTTAACTTAAATTTTCATGATCATTTAGTTCCAGAATGGACCTAAAGGAGCATCTTGTCCAATCTGATATTTAACAGATGGGAAGAACAAAAACGAAAACAAGCTAAAATAGTGCTTATGACTTACTCAAGGCCACTCAGATAAATAGTAACAGGCTAGAGATAGAACCCATATCCTTTCATACCTGGTCCAATGTTCTTCCCAGTTCTTAACACTGCCTTTCCTCCTAAACATCAATGAATAACAGATGGCAAATTGTGGTTCAAAGGAATATTTGCACATACAAGAATAAATATCTCTGAATCCCTTATTTTATTCACTTTTGCTTATTCATGAAGTATCTTTAGTTACAGAGGTAAGGCTACAAAAAAAAGAGGATTCCTAGCCTTAGTCAGCATTTCACACATCATCAACTGAGTGAACACTGCAGTGTATGCTAGTCTGTAAAAGTATATGACTACAATTCATACATCTATTACATTTAATTGACCATCTCACCATTTTGCTCTGTTTCTGTATCTTTTCATCTGTATGGGGATTTCTTGATTTATTATTTAGTTTTGTCAAAAGATTGTGAAAAAGTTAGAACAGTACCCTCTCCATTGTTAATGGGAGCAGAGACCTTGTCATTTTACATAAGAATATAAAAATTTTTTTCCTGAAATGGCTTCATTTTTCTCAGATTTTTAGTGTTAGGTTTATTGGTACTCATTTGCTTTACTACAGTTGAAGACAATGTCAGAACATTTCAAGGAAGCTTAGCAAATGAATACAAACGGAGGGCAAAATTATTGCTCATATATAGATCAAAGGTTATGTCTGGGGCTGTGTTTTTTGGATACACATTATGACTATTATATATACATGATTCTGGAAAAGGTAACTATGTTTGAAGAAGATTTCAACACTCAATCTGACAACACTCATGCTTGATGAAATTATATTTAAATATTCAGGAAGTAGTTATTGGCATTAGGAATTTTAGAGCGATGTTTCTCAAGCCACCTGTGGTGGGGACCATTTTTATTTCCAATCTGTCACAAACCAATATTTGCAAAATATTTACGTTTTTCAAAGTTAATAGAAAAAATTAAGAGACATACAAAATGCAAATTGCAATTTTTTATTACTACATTAAACAAACCAAAATTACATTTGGATTAAATGTCATGCTAATGTGAACTTGTTATAAAAGGTTTTAAATGCTTATTCTCTATTTCTGTATGTATTTCCTTGTGAACAAGTACCATTTGGTGGACCAAATTTTAACACTGTTTTAGGGGACTAGTTCCTATTTTTTTCCACGATAATATACTACACTATGGGTCTTTCTAAGTTATTAGTTTTTGCTTACTTTACATACTATCAAGTTTTTATTAAATCACAAAATTATGTGTAATCAATTTATAGTCACTTTTAACTGTTAGGTGGACAAAGCTGTCTCAAGATGAATTGTCCTGAGCAGTGGTGACAAAATATCCTGAAATATCCTGAAGATGTTTGAAACAACTCTAAAGCAACCTCGTGACTATAATACTTTAAAAACAAATTGAAGGGGGTGTTCATACAGACTGAAGATAATAATATTTCCTTACATGCAGCAGAGTTTTACAGTACTTAAGGTGTTTCATGGATGTTTATTTTATTTTGCATGGCCCTTTATAATAACTCTAGGCAGTAGATAGGGCAAGAGTTATTAACCCCCCTCTACCAATGAGAAGATTGGTTCTAAGATCTTAAGAGGAATACAAAAATCCCATGGCGAGTAAGTGAATAAATGACAACAGAAGTGATATTTTTTGACTCTTGACCTAATACCCTTTCTACTACAGTACACCAACTCTGGGGATTGCCTATAAATACTGCTAGTCCATGGATAGCACCAGTAGAAAGAAAAATCAATGGGGAGACAAAGGCACAATTGTCTTTTAATGGGATATCCTATTTTAAGTGCTGTAGCAATTTAAAAATTAATAATAATAAAAATGAAATTTTTTACTTCTCCCCCAAAACAGAAGCAGGGAGTTAGAGCCTCCTGCATTAATAAGCTGCCCTAAAGGCATCGGAGGTTTTAGAATTAGTTGAACACTAACTTTGTACACAGATGCTCTTACTCTTCTAGTAACATCATCAGCACGCTTGTTGCATGGCTCTAGGAGTTACAGCTCCTCTAGGTGAGATCTGGAGGAAGCCGGCCATTCTGGACATACTTGCTTTATTTAGTACCATACATGTGTGTGGTGATTAATTTTATTTGCCACCTGGACTGAGCCACAGGATGCTCAGGATGCTGGTCAATCATTATACTGGATCTACCTGTGAGGGTGTTTCCTGGACGACTTTAACATTTAAACTCATCCATTGACTGAGTAAAATAGACGGCCCTCTCTAATGTGAGTGGGCCTCATCCAGTCAGTTGAAGATCTGAAAAAGGCTGATCCTCCCCTGAGTTAAACTTGACGGCCTTCAAGCTGGGGCATTGTTTCTTTCCTGCCTTTGGACTCAAACTGAAACACTGGTTCTTCTTTGGTCTCTAGTTTGCTGACCTCAGATCTTGGGAGTTGTCAGCCTGCATAATCTGGCAGATTCCAGGAAATAAAGCTCTTCATACACACACACACACACACACACACACACACACACATGCACACACACCCCTTACTGGTTGTTTCTCTGGAGATTCAAATCTGTTTTGCCATAAATATATAAGGGCATATGCTCAACTCTGTCCTTCACAGTTGGACCTCTGTGTTCCCTAGCTACAAAGTCATGGCCTTGGACCCGGTAAAAAGAGAGAGCCAGAGCCTTCCCTTACGATGGGGGCTCTAGAAGCATTCATTTGAGGTAATGCATTAAAGACCATTAGAGGGAAAATAAAGAAAGACTGCCAAGAAGTAGTCTTTCACCCCTAAATGGTGCCCAATAAGTGTGTCCTCTGTCTTATTTGCTAAGCAATGAAGGGGGTTGCCCTCTGTTTTCAACTGTCTTCTCCCTCCGCTAAAAGCGAGAAGGTGATTTCTCTTCCCCTGATTTCACATATTGATGGAGTCAGAGGAGAGCCTCTACCAGTTTTTCCTCCCACAGCACCAATAAGAACAATTTCCCTAAAATAAGAACCAATAAGAACAACTTCCCTAAGGAACACATGTTTTAAAAGAAGGATTTCATTGTTTCAGATTCCATGTAAGCACAGCATTGGCAACTGGCATTCTCATCCTCAAGTTTAATCTGGGAGGGGGGGTTAATTCTGTATAACACACTCAGCAAAGAAAGAGAAATTGTTTCTAGTGCTCAGGACAACCTGAACACTGGGTTGTGTATGTTATTCTTTAAGGCAGGGCAGGCTTAAAGCAGCCCTTGGGTTGAGATGAGCAGTGAAGTGTTATGAGCCCCTTGAGTCTCCATGACTGAATTAGAGTTACCTGTGGTCCTGGGCCAGGTGGCCAGGTGGGATCCTGGCTCTCCTTGACTTCTCCCTCCATATGACCTCATGAGCTCAGCCCAGTATCACCTGATGGGATGGTTTCTCCTGTGAGAAAATGCTAAATTAACATTTTACAATATTGAGATCTCTCTATAGTTTTATTGCAATGTACTGCTATATCACAAAGACATATGGTTTTGTACTCAGGGTCCTGATGGTCAAACAGGAACAGGAAACAAAACTATAGAGAAACAAACTCAATATTGTAAACAAATCTCATCCCCTTTCCTCAGTCTCATTCACCTCTCCGAAGGGGGTCTCCCTGCCATGAGCTCTGGGATACAAAGTTGTCACTTGATTAGTTGACAGTGACCACAATTCTCCCTCAGACAACTGGAATTCTGGAAACGGCATGAACATGGCCATACATTTGCTATGGCACCCTATTAACTTCTTCTGGAATAATCATCACAACACATACAAAGACAGAACAGATGCAAACCATTTCCGTGTCTTCTGCCCAGAATATGACAGCATAGACTTGCTGAGGCTCACAGGCATATTGGGAACACACACAAATGTGGTCGCTGAGCGAGGTATAAAGAAATTAGGGACAAAGAATTCCACTCAAGGGCAACCATTCCCACTGTGTTCTATGTCAACAATACCCCAGAGCCCAGCACCAATGGTAACTCCTGGAGTTGTGCAACAGAACTTGGGCGGCAAACACTATGTCCCTTGAGAGTAGGGCAGCCTGATAAAATAAAGGACATCCTGTTAAATTTGAATTTCTGTGTGAAACCACAAGAAATTTTTTAGTATAAGTGTAATAGCAAAGAACAAATCAGACTCCATATTGGATCTGTTTCTTTTACTTTGACCTTTGTATGCTATTGCTTTTGCTACAAGTTAAAAATGTTACCTGTAGCCTGATATATACAGGATAGTCCATTCTTAAGGTTCTGACCTTTAAAGTTGTAACACTTTCCATTCATACAGAGATAAAAAGTTGCAGAACAGAGAATTACCTTTGTTTTATTGGAGGTTTACAGGAATATCATGACCAGATCAACTGGAACAGCAGCAAGAGCAAAAGATTCCGGCACCAAGAAGTTTACAACAACCAACCACACCCACTCCCCTTTCAGTATAAAAGAAACTGAACTCTAACTCAGGGATGGTTCTCTGGGACACAAGTGCACCATCTTCTCAGTCCTCTGACTTTCCAAATAAAGTCACTATTCTTTGCTCCAACAACTCATCTCGATTTATTGGCCTGTCCTGAGGTGAGCAGTATGAGCTTGGACTTGGTAACATAAGTATGTCCCAAATATTGCACAGGACATAGTCATACTAAAATATTCATTGCTACATAGGATTAATATTATTATCAAGTCATATAACTTACTTGTTGTTATATAGGATTTGTTATTAGCACTGTATGGCACAATATTATCTAATATTTATTTTAAGCTTACTGTGTGCCACACACAAGGCTTTAAAATTATTTAAATTCATTATGGTTCTATTCCTTAAAACAGTCCTTGAGATAGATATGGTTAATGTCTTTATTTTACATGTGAGAAAGCTGAGGTCTTAAGAAGATATGCAATCGTCCAAGGTCACACAGCTGTTAAATCCAATGAGAATTCAAATCCCAATCTATTTGATTCGGAGACCTGAGATTTCAACATAACACAGTGTGTTTAATGGCTGGCTCACAACTTTTTCTGATAGATCAAGGGGAAGGAGCCAACAGTGGCTGGATTCCTACAGGTGTTCAGCGTGTAAAACCTACTTGGAAGCACAATTCACCTTGTGAAGAATGGAAATCCCTTCATCCTACTGAGGGAATGAGTTCACAAAAGACCCAAAGTTAAGTTTTGTTTTCAAGGCTGGCACAATAAAAATTTCTCAAGTTGCTAAGAAAAACACACCTGGCTAGTTTTCCTCTAACCTCTATCACATATGGATACATTTACAATGTATATGCTGCATATATAGAAAGTGAAAAATTACAGCTTTATATATGAAGTTGCATTGCTGTTTTGCTTAAACCCACTTTTATTCCTAAATTGTCCGATGTCAATTTCACAGGAAACTGGCTTTGTAAAGCCATGCGTATTTCACATGGACTAGAGAAAGAGGACACAGTCAGCTCTACACCAGCACCTTTTTTTAGAAAACAAATTCAGCTATAAATTTAAATCCTGTCAGTCTAAGTGAAGGATGGCATATCCTAGGTTTATTTAATCCTAGCCTTTCTGAAAAGAGCTGGAAAAGGTTGCAGAACATGTGGTGGCCTACGATCCTTAACATTAGCTTGGAGAAAATGTGTGTGTGTGTGTGTTTGATTACCACCATGAAGACTGATCTATCAATGCAGGAATGAAGCAGGTGGGAGAAGGAAGCCAACTGGGTGCTAGAAGCTTCACTTCTTGCATTTCTGGTATTAACATCATGACCTTGGTAGAGAAATAGCAAACAAGAGGTGCATAGTAGGTTGTAGATGTTCAAATGAGATAAACCACTTTATCTTTGAAAAGCATAACTTCCATTATCAATGCCAGCTTTTATTTGGCATATATATTAATTGCAATTTTCTTAAAACTCACCAGAGGAAAGAAATAAGTCTTATTCTTAATGTGACTCAACATCGAGTTAAATGATGTCACCAGGACTTCCTGGAAGATCGATGAGAAAAGCAGGCATGCATCTCCATTTTCCCCCAGTTCTGTTTACAGGAGTCCTGAGCTCTTTGCCAGCACACCTCAGCAACTGGGGGCCCACAGGGTCACAATACTGATCCCAGTCAAAGCCACTTGTGGATTTACATATCTTGACTCAAGCTACTTTACTAAATGGATCATCCTCTTATTTTTTATACTATTGACCATTCATTCACTCACTCATCAAACATTTAATCCTCTAGTCTATACCAGCCACTGAGCTAAATCCTGACAACAGAGACATGATGGGCCATGATTCTCACCTGCCACACAGAGTTCGGCCTCGTGGCTAGTTTACAGCTAAATTTCACCAATAAAAGCTATTTCTCATTAGCAAACACATTAGTGCAGGCAAGGATGTAGACATCTGCCTCCTATGCTCTTACTGTCCATAACTTGAAGTTCTATTTTCTTCAATATGGTGATTACACAGTCTAAATTATTTCTAAATGGTGTCTCAGCTATGTTATGAACACAAAAATTAATTCTTGAAATATATAACCCCCTAGGATATATTAAGCCTTAAGACAACCAAAATTTTCAATGTGGGTTCAACTATTTATATATTTCAATTTTAACAAAAAGAAAATCAAATTTACTTATAAACCTCCAGAAAATGTTGTGTAGGAATAATCTGTAAAAGATAGTGACATGGTGACTCTGGCATTTACCAGTTCTATGACATTAACTAGTTATCATTGCTCAGCAAATTTCCTGAACTGTAAAGGGGAAATAATACTAATTACTTCAGAGAGTTGTTATGAGAATTGAATGACACAGTATACTAAATATTTAGTGGAGTTCCAGACACATAGGAGAAGCTCAGTAACTCATTATCCTTTCTATAATTATGAGTAATTATAGAAATAAAGAAATTTAGGACATTGCAGAAGGACAGTTACTAACTAAATGTAAGTCATGTTCATAAAAGAGCAATTATTGCTATTTATTTATTTATTTATTTTAGATGTTTTAATGTGGACCATTTTTAAAGTCTTTATTGAATTTGTTATAATATTGCTTCTGTTTTATGTTTTTGTGTTTTTTTGGCCCCGAGGCATATGGGATCTTAGCTCCCTGACCAGTGATCGAACCTGCACCTCCTACATTGTATGTCCAAGTCTTAACCACTGGACTGCCAGGGAAGTCCCGATTATTGCTATTTAGAATCTGTCCCACTGCATTCCTCATGGGTGCAAACTTACTAGATATTATATTAAATTACATGGAGGTGGTCATATTAAACTGATGATAAGATTCTTAAAATGTGGCCATTGGATCAGCAAGGAGAATCTAGAAATATATTGCGGAGCACTGTTCCTATCATTTATCAGCTAAAAAGATTAATGATTTATTACTAGGCTCATTAATCAAAACTGTGGCTTTTTTTTTTTGTAAGGAGCAATCCCATGGTTGAAGTCAATTAGCCCACCAAAGCTATTACACCAAAGAAGCTGCAGTGTTATTCAGACTTCCCCAGGAGTACTTAGAGTATAAAAATGCTATTATTCAGAAGATACCAAATTGCTAAGCTCCTTAAATTCATACAATTGGGAACCTGCAGTACATTAACATGCTGAAACTCATTAAGCGTCTTTTTCCCCCAGCTTTAGAGTCACTGGCATTCTCAGCACAGTTAAGAACAATAACGTGCTCCAGGCTTCCAAGGAGAAAGTGACTTGTGCTCCTGCAGCCCACTTCAATGAATCACTGAGGCAGAACTGTCACCCACCCTTTGAGGCAGTGGCTGCTTCTGCTGGATGACCCTAACACCTGAATAGGACTGCAAAGTTAGCTCATACGGTGCGTGCAAGAGGAGACAAAAGAGTAGCGAGTTTATGGCCACCATTTATCTTTACCTTGTCAGAACTCTCTTTAAAACATTCAGGAATAAATATTCAAAATGTTAGGATTTAACCCATAAAATAAGAATCTATGACACTCTTTTTTTAATTGAAGTATAGTTGATTTACAATGTTGTGTTAGTTTCAGGTGTAGAGCAAAGTGATTCAGATATATACAACAGTTAGGGTTAGGGATAGACACACACACACACACACACACACACACACACACACACACACATAAATATTCTTTTTCAGATTCTTTTCCCATGTAGGTTATTACAGAGTATTGAGTAGAGTCCCCTGTGCTATACAGTAGGTCCTTGTTGGTTATCTATTTTATGTATAATAATGTGTATCTGTTAATCCCAGACTCCCAATTTATCCCTCCCCCTTTCCCCTTTGTTAATCATAAGTTTGTTTTCTGTGTCTGTGGGTCCATTTCTGTTTTGGATATAAGTTCATTTGTATCTTTTTTTTTAGATTCCACATATAAGCAGTATCATATGATACTTGTCTTTCTCTGACTGGCTTAGTTCACTTAGTATGATCATCTCTAGGCCCATCCATGTTGCTGCAAATGGCATTATTTCACTCTTTTCTATGGCTGAGTAATACTCCATTGATCTATTGCATATATGTACCACATCTTCCTTATCCATTCATCCGTTGATGGACATTTTGGTTGCTTCCATGAGACTCTTCTTATGTAAGTGATTAACTAAATAAATGAGGCATCTTTAAAGTAGGATGCAAACTAAAACTGTGGAAGGAATGTTGGAATTACAAAATCACTACTTGGTAACAATAATAGTAATAATTGACTTACGCAAGAACGATCAGTGTATGTCAAAACAAGTGAGTGAAAATTTGATGAGAACTAGGAACTGTACATAGTCTCAAAGAATTTTTCCCCAAAGGTTACTAATTACAAGAGGACAATAGTAACTTTTCCATGGAGATACCTTGCTGACAACATCTTTTGATCAGTCACATCACCAGAATGAAGCAGGTGGACATCAGGTCCTGCCCACCCCGCCCCCTGTGTGATCCACCAGAAGGACAGGACTGCTCTGTAGCCTTCCTTCCAACAGTGAAAAGTTGAACCCACTCATTGGAAAACATCAGATGGCCCCAAGCTGAGGGACATTCAATGTACAATAATTGGCCTTTAATCTTCAAAAATGAAGAAATGATGAAGAAATACTGAAGAAGTATGATAGGTTGAAGGACACTAAAGAGGTGTGACAAGTCCATGTAGGGACTGAGCTGGACTGAATCCTAGCTCCTGCCCCGATAAAATGCTTGCTTATTATAAAGGACATTAGTGGGACGTTAGATGTTTTTAGTGTATTGAGGTTAATTTTCTGATTTTGATCATTTTACTGTGTATGAATGTTCTTGTTATTAGGAAGTACAACTGAAGTATTTAAGGATAACAGGGCATCAAATCTAACTTTGTCTCAAATATTTTAGAATAATAATATTATTATGTATATATTTATAGAGAAAATGATAGAGCAAATGTGGAAAATGTTTAATATGTGGAAAATCTGGGTCAAAGGTGTTATGCGACTTTTGCAAATTTTTTTTTTTGGTAACTTTGAAATTATCTGAAAATGAAAGTTAAGCAGCTGTAAAAATAAAATAAACAAGCTATTAATCTTGATAGCTAAAATCCAAAAAAATAAATATCTATCATAAGTACTTCACCTTACAAAAGAAATATAAGACAGTATACATTCTTTGTCTTGCATCCAAACTACACTCCCTGAAGATAGAACAAAAAACGTGGAATTCAGCATTTGTTTCCCCTAATACAATGTGATCCTTATAATTAACAACACCCTGTACAGTGCCCATCTGTTTGGCTCACATGTATACTCCTAGCTCCTGGTCTCCAAGAAAAGGATTTTGTAAAATGTTTGCCTAGGTGATTGAACAGAGAGAATGAAGATGGAGATTCAAACTGGATCTCAAGAATCTAGAAACAATACAGCATAAAAGAAGAGCTAGATAAAATCTCTTTCAAGGCAGACATAATTCTTTGCCAACACCGCCATCTCTCCATGACGCTGGTAGGTTTCCTCCCCATAGTGTAGCCCACATATGCACCATCAGGACCCTTCCCTCATTCGCAGACACAAAGTCGATGCTGTTGAGAGTTTGTAACCTCAAACACGCATGGGACAAGGCAGTGGTCACTGTAGATGAGTAATGCATGGATCACTGATTCTGAAACGAGGCAATGTTGCCCGTCAGGAGACATCTGGCAATATCTGGAAAAACATTTTTATCTGCCACAGCTGCAGTGAGGAAGCTGATATTGGTATCCCATCACACAGAGGAAAGCCCTCCGCAAAGAATGGTCTGTGAAAGACAGTATCTGTCATGCCAAACTTGAGATACCCTGGTATCAACCTCTTTAAAGTGGAAAAAAAAATTATATATATGTGTGTGTGTGTGTGTGTGTGGTGTAAAAATACTGTCATTACATATCTATCACTATGTATCATTATATAGTTTATATAAATATACCTAATAGACTCCCAGTGTTGATTTGATTATATTTATTAAGGAGAACTTAAATATGTGCAAACATTTAATCAATGAGGTATACTGATATACCTCTGTTTATAGCTCCAATACAACTAGTAAACCAAGTGCACTTTAAAATTGCATAAAAGCAAAGTTATATAACCACTACAATTAAAACATTAATGTGATATCATGGAGGATGTCATTTTGCCAAATCTAACTTGCCACTTGCCACTTGCCACATGAACATGCTACTGACTGCAGCAGGTATTTTTGAAGTTCACGGGCCATGTTATTTTTGCCAGGCGACATTCTGATTCTCCCATCAATTTCTCTATTTGAATTGCTATGAAACCTTCATCTGAGCACAGCTTGCCAGGCTAACTGCTTTCATTTGGCCTAAAAGCATCATTTACTTGTTACGTCTGCCTTGTTTTCTCCTCATTAGCCCCAGACAGTGACAGTAGGTCTCCTTGGCACCATGCGATTATAGATACAAACACAGACACAGGCAGTGACATCAGCTGGTCAACCAGATGACCTCAAATATGCTTTCATAATCATTTCAAAGATTATCATGGAATGGAAAGTCCCAAATTTATAAATTCTCATAGGAAAGTCATGAAGACCTAAAAATATTTCCACAAACTCCAGTGAGAAAGATGCCAATATAATGAAACACCACCAGGGATTTCCAAGGCTGATCTAGTTTCAAATCCAGAAGCAGTTACATATTATATTACATATAAGTTTATGTGTATACACACACACACATGCACATGCAAACACACACACTCTATAATTCTGGACTAGTGAGTTCACTTCTTTGACTGTCTCCTCGCTATTTAAAAGAAGGATACTGCTATCACAGGCTCTCACAGTAAGGATTAAATGACACTCCACAGAGGTTAATATCTGTATCTTTTCCCCATCTAAGCTGCTGTACACATTCACTTGGTGCCTGCCTCTGTTTTCTTCTTAAGTAAATGAGAAACAAAATAAAATGAAGCACTGAGGGAACAGGTAACTGGATCAATTTCGGAAGCTTACATTAAAGAATACACTAAATCAAGATGTACCTATTTACAGGTAATGGCATTTCACTTATTAGCTATTCAGTGAAAACTGCCTGCTTTAGCATAGAGGAAATCAGAAATCAAAGAAGACAGGCAGGAAGAGCAGCAAGGACAGAAATCAAGGCTTTCTTTGATTTTTTTTTCTTTCCCTCACTGTTTCCTTATGAACCTTCAAAAGAGTGGCAGATTAAGACCTACAATAGTAAAATAGATTAAGATTTACATAGAGAAAGGATTGGTGCATATCAGATTAACTGAAAAAAAATTACAAAATTCATAGAATTCAAAACATTTTCCAGGCAGGCAGAAAGGCCAAGTTCCTCAGCAGGAAAGCACTTCCTGTGCACAAGGAAAAGGGCTAGTGTGGCTGGGACACAGTGAGCCAGGAGACAGGGGCAGGAAATCACGCTGGAAAGGTAGGCAGGGCCCAGACCTCTGAGGGCACTGTAGCCCTGCTGGGTCTATGCACTGGGAACCAGGATTTTGTTCTTTTTTAAAAAGTTACTTTATATTAGAGTATAGTTGATTTACAATGTTGTGTTAGTTTCTGCTGTGCAGCAAAGTGATTCAGTTAAACGTATACATATATCCACGCTTTTGTAGATTTTATTCCCATGTAGATTATTACAGAATATTGAGTAGAATTAGGATTTTGTTCTTAATATGCAATGGGAAGGAACTGAAGTGTTCAAGTGGGGAAAAACATGATCTGCTTTGTTGAGAAAATCGATTTGTTTCTAAGGGAATGGGGAGCTAAGACATAGGGGAGGGCTCCCATAGGCTGGGAAGCTTGTGCAGTCAAGTCGATCATGAGAGTGATGGAGATGACAGTGGAGGTGGTGGAGAAAAGTGGACTTTAAAAAACCCATTTTTCAGGTACATTCTACATACTTCCTCATGGCTGGAGATGAGGAATTTGAGAAGGGATTCAAGGATTATGTCAGGGTTTTGATTTGCATCTTCACCCACACAGTTACTAGTTATTGTAACAGAAGACATGGAGGACCAAATTTGAAGGGAAAAATCTAAAACTCTCTTTTGGATCCTTTAAGTTGATTTATCCATAAGACATTCAGGTTTGTGATCTGATAAGAGTAGCGATGATGTGTAAATGTAAACACTCAGGAACCCTGGAATATTCCAAATCCAGTTTTATAGCCCATCTTGGCCAAACACATTTACAGAGCTGAGCAGATGAGAAGCCTGTTCTCTTTGCAAGCAAAGGAATGCACACAGTGGACCATAAATTCTACACCAGAACCAAGCACCTGCATGATAACCGTGTCCAAAGCAAGTTCACAGCGGGAAATTAGAGTCTCTCTTCTCCTAGTTCAATACGTTATCCTTATGCAAATTCTCCAGACTCTTACAAGAAGTACTTTTACAACGTACAAGTCCCCTTCAAGTTATCTGGTTGTAAAACCTTGAACTCAAAGCATGGTTTGTGGATCAGCATCGCTCAGGAACTTATTATAAATGGAGAATCTCAAGCCCCACCCCAAACCCGCTAAATCAGATGTGTATTTGAACAAGTTCCCCAGGTAATTCATGTGTACAGAAGAATTTGAGATGCACTGTTTTAGAAGTGAAATCACTCTTGGTTTTAGGGAGGATTGTTTGGCACACCTCTAGGTTCACAAGGTAAAATGAGGACAAAAACTGGCATCGTTCTCACTCAAGTGATTAGCTGGCCCGCATTCAGGGAGAAATGCTGCCATTAAAAACAAAAGGTATGAACTACACTCCGTATCTCATAATAACTTATAATGGAAAAGAATCTGAAAAAAAAATATATGAATAACTGAATCACTTTGCTGCACACTTGAAACTAACACAACACTGTAAATGAACTATACTTCAACATAAATAAATAACAATAAAGCACAAAAGGGTATGTAAATATGTGTGCATGTGCTGACTTGGGGATGTATCCAAGATCCATTGCCGAATTTTTTAAAAGTTAGTTGAAGAACAACATGCAGGACAGGATTGGAGATGATGCTCGGTGCTGGCAGTGCACACAGCATCCTTGGCCCATCTAATTAGCACACGGCCGTGGTAGACACTCACAGGCACCATGGCCACTCCCAGGTAAGGTACGTGCAGGGTTTCTCTGCTCTGTCTTTTCCAGATCTGCAGAAGGATGCTAAGTCCGGGCACAGGCACAAGTCAAGCTGCAGGGGAGTTTACAGCCTGGGGGCAAACGTCAGACAATGGGGTATGGACATTGACAATAAATGCTATAGCCCCCTCATCTGATGTGTACTATGCTTGGTTCCTGGGAGGTATCCTAGCAAACAGGAGCTCCGACCGCCCACAGCCCAAATCTGCCTGTTAGAACATCCCTGTTGGACTTTCCTCCTGTCTCTATCTCATTTTCCCCACTCCTTAACTGCTGTTTTCCAGGATCACTTCCCAAATAAACTAAATACACTCAAATTCTTGCCTCAGGGTCTGCTTTGGGGGGGGGGGGAAGAAAACTAATGCTATTTTTTTAAAGTGTATGTAATACAGATAAGTGAAATACACAAGGATGTAGACTTGAATGCATGTATGTGCATGGACAAAGATAAGAAGGTTTATAAACAAAAATGATAATGTGTGTCTCTGGGGCAGATGTTCATGAGAATTTTATCCCAGATATTTCTCTATTATTATTTTACATTGAATGTTATTTTTTTAACTACAGGAAAATTTTTTTTAAATCAGAAAAGGAGATCTTTTTTAAAAAAATTGAAGTATAGTTATTAACAATGTTGTATTAGTTTCTGGTGTACAGCCAAGTGAACATATATATATATATATTTGTTATATATAAGTTTGTTTCCTATGTCTGTGAGTCTATTTCTGTTTTGTAAATAAGCTCTTTTGTATCATTTTTTCAGATTCCACATATAAGTGATATCATGCGATAGTTGTCTTTCTCTGAGAGAGGATATCTTTTCCTCTGTATACTAAAGACAGGGCAGAAAACATCGGTGTACACAAAACTACATAATAAGAACTGTCACTGATGATTGTCCTCCCTGGCTTCCATTTCCCACAAGAATCTAACTGAGTATGACAATGGGTCCCTTCCAAAAGGGTGACTCTTCATGATTTTTATGATTTTTTTTCCCCTGAGACATACAAAATGCTTATGGCAATATCCCAAGTCAAGGATCCAGAAAAGTCACAGGGCATAATGAAGAGATGTGAACAGGATATCATCAACTGGCCCTGCCACTAAATCATTTTTCTGCTTCTCCTCCTTCATTCTGAAGCCTGCACTAAATTCCCCGAGTGTCATGTCTTGTGTTCATGAGGTGAGTGAGAGGATTATAAGAGTTCAAGCCCCACATTTCTCTGCAGTCCTAATAGGTCAACAGCCCCATTCCTGTACACAAATTGTGTTCGTTGTACAAAAATGTTAAAAGATTTTTAAAAATCAGCAATTTAGTAGTTCCGATTTAAAAGCTACCAACCCATAGAGATACCCAAAAAACTGGAGCTCGTGATTTTATCATCAGTTTCATTTTCATGCTAGTAATTGACAATTCATATTTTAGCGATACTTGGTGTGAGGAGAGGGGCAGAGGAGACAGGAAAAGAGGAAATGTGATTATTACAGAGATGAACACCTAAGCCTAATGCAACACAGAGCTGAGGAAAAGATCCCCGACTGGAAGTGAAGAGAAAGTGTGTGGCAAAAGCTGAACAAAAACTACAATAATATCAAAAGAACAGAGCGAAGGACGAGCAGCAGGTACCAGGGGTGATGATGGCTGCCTTTCATCAAGCATGTGCTGTGTGTTAAGCCCTGCCCTGCATTGTCTCCAACACTTATATTTAGCCTTCAAGGTGGATCTTATTGTCACCACTATTTTGCAGATGCATAAACAGTGGATAAAGGACTGGTCTAAAACCACACAGCCACCAGAGTCAAGGTTTAAACCCAGGCTGGTGACTCCAGAGCCCAGGCTCTTTAAAAACACCAGACTACCACCAATGACATAACTGTACCACCCCAAATCCAAAAACATGTGTGCGTTAAAATCAAATGCTGTGGCTGAAATTAAAAGAATAATGTGTTATAGATGTGAGATATAGATATATATACACACACATATATACATATATTATATACATATAGTAACTTCTTGAGTTATTATACCAGCCATAAAAGTGATTTACCAAGAGAGAAACAAATTAGAATATACATACTGACCCAGACTCTGTCAACAGAGCTTCAGCAAAACCAGAACCAATGAGGATAACATGGGGCAAATAAATCAAATAATAAAAAAGGAACGTGTAGGTACTTTTTGACCTGCTACTATCAGAATACTTCAAAGCAAAACTGGAAACAACTAAATTTCCTGCACAATGGGAAAGTTTAATTTACAATGTTTCCATAAAATGGGGAATCTTGTGGTTATTAAAATGGATTTTTGTAGAAAGTTCTGATAAAAGAAAGTATCAATGTTATCAAGCTATATAGGGAAAGTAGGAAAAAAGCCATGTTGGCACATAACATATTTGCACAAAAAAGAACTAGAAGGAAATACATTCACTTTCTAATGATGGTTACCTGGTGGCACCCTGAATATAATTTCCTTCTTCTTTTTTCTTACTTATCCATGATTTCAAAATTTTTATATAGAAAGGATAAGATTTGTTACATTACCAAAATAATAAACTTAATATAGATTCAGAGCTAAATTTGTTTTGGTTTTTAGAAAGTCATCGACAAGTCTTTGCTTTTCAAGCATAGTGCAATAAGCAAATATTTTGGTCCAGTTATCTCTGCCCAGGTATCTTAACTCCAGCAGCTGCGTGACTATATCTAGAGTATACATTTCCAGAAGTAGAATTTCTATATCAAAATAAATACTAATTTATTATGTTCTAGGTACTCCATAAAATTTGTACCAATTTTTACAACTGCCAAGAGTGTATATAAGTTCCATTTTCCTTACACATCTACTATAGTAGTATGGCCCGTTTCATCTTTGCCAATTTATTTGCTAAATTTAGGGGCCACTTATGCCTTCTGTCCTTACAGTCATTGAAATTCAAACTTTATATCTTGGGATCTTTTTTTTTTTACTTCCTAGGAATAATAAGGCAGAACAAAAGATGAAAAAGCATCAAAGGGTAAAAGACTGGTTTGGGATTTGTGCAGGACAAATGAGCATGCATGGAAGCAATGTGCACAAATATGATAAGGCAATTTGATGCACCAAGTTAAACAGCCCCTTCATCAAACACATACAACGCCCCAGCAGGTAGTCTACCCCCAAACGAAATGATTTGCTACTAGAAAACTGGACCTGTGGTTTCACCTCTGACCTTAAGATTGGTTATTCATCTCTCAGTTACCAAGACTATGAATAAAGCTAATAATAGAAACAGCCATTTGATGTGCAGTGAGGATTAGGGCAGTTGCACATTGAACATCCAGGGGAATTCTCTAAGGGAAGATGCTGTCAACACAGATCACTTGTGAATGTGCTTAGTCACATGATTAGAAGAGAATAAGCACTGACTCCAGGGAAGTAATAGCAGGTACACTTTCAACTTTAGAAAGATCTGCTTGGTTTAGGCTTAGGTGGAAATTTTGGTAGAGTTGTAAAAAGATGCAGTATGATATACAGAGAAGAGAGCACAGGATTTGAGTTACAACACTCATTTTACTACTTGACCAGTTGCTTAGTTTCTCTGAATCTCACTTTTCTTGGACACAGATGGAGCTCACTATACCATTATCACAGGGCTACTAAGCAAATAAGGTGAGAACATTTATGAAACATCCAGCACATGGTTAGGCATAGATAGGCACTCTCAACCAGCCCCTGGATTTCACACAGGTTCATTAAAGGAAAATTTCACTTGACTGCAGGACATCATTTTACAATTCACAAAGGACAGTGAAATCACTTTCCAGAAAATATTCTTCAAACCAAAGTTTCAAAACAAAACAATAATTGGGCAGAAGTTGGGTGGGGGGAGACAACACAGAGGAATGAAATTATCTTCAAGAAGTACTACTCTTATATTTTCCCGAAAAATTAAAACAGTTCTCAATTATCTAGCTGATAAAATGACACTAGTTCCCTTTGTGCTCTGTAACATGGAAAACAGACAGCACGCTCCCCAAATAATCAGACTTAGGCCCAGGAAGGAAGATTTGCCTCAAGGCCTGTAACTGCTGTTATCTTTATCTTCATCATGGGCCAAGTTTCAAAAAGAGCCCGTTCAACATTACCCCCATTTCTTCTGAGCTATCATCTGAGTGCACGTATGCATGCCTGCATGCATGTGCATGCCTAAATGTCTAAACTTACTTACTTACTAACCCTAATCCTAACTTTCAACAACCTAATTCTACCTTGCATGTTAAGAAAATAATTAATTCTACCTTCCATGTGAAATGAAAATAAAATAATTAAAGTTACTTACTATATATACCTGATCTTTGTGCTTCTAGGGAGAAGAGAGCTGAATATTCACTCTCACTTAAATCTTGTGTTCCCTCCCCTACATGCAGTCCCCACCAGGAAATCTTATCAAGTCTCATGAGTTTAAATTCCACCTCTAAACCATCTCTCCAATTCTGTCCTTTCCTTTCATCTCCAGACTTGTGTGCACAACTGCCTGTACTCAGCATTTCCACCTGCACATCCCACAGCCACTGCCCCCCACCACAAATCACCCCTTCCCAGTCTTCTCCATCTTGTAAATGGTAACTCTTCACTGGCTCAGGTCATAAAACTTGAAGTCATCCTGGACTCCTTTCTTTTTCCTTCTGCATTCAGTCATTAAATCCTATTAATCCTGCCTTCAAAATCATTCAGAATTCATAGATTTCTTTTCACCTCTGTGTGTGAAGCCCAGTGTCCAGCCCAGGGGCATCTCTCTCCAGGTTATTGTAACAGCCTCCTCATTGGTCTCCCTGCTTCCACACTTGCCCAAATACAGAACCTGCTCAACTCAGACCATCAGCAGATTGAGATAGCCTTGCAAAGCTGTAAATATGGTCAGGTCGTGGTCCTGCTCAAAATTGAAATGGTTTCCCATCTCACCCAGAATAAATGCAAATCTCCATAGAATGACCTACAACTCCTCCCCACTCTGTTTCCTCTTCCTTGCTCTCTCTCTGCTCTGCTCACTCAGCTTCCTTGCTGTTCCTCAAACACGACAGGCGTGATTCTGACTCAGGGCTTCTGCACTTGCCGTTCCTTCTGCTTAGAATCATCTTTTCCCAGAAAATCACATAGATTTCTTCCTCTACCCCTTCACATCTCTGTACAATATCACCTTCTCAGAGAGGCCACCCCTTACAACATTGTTTAGAATTGCACACACCTGCCTTTACTTCCCTCCCTTTCCATGCCTTGCCTTTCTCCAGAACAACATGGTTCCCTCTCCCCCATGAAACTGCAGGTTTTGTGGAGCAGGATATTGTTTACCATGTTCATTCACATGGTTCCAGCTCCTAGAAGACATCCTAGCATACAGTAGGTGCTCAGTAAATGTTTGTTGAAAGAAAGAGTAGATTTTTAGCAAAGTTTTGGAGCATTGGCTGGTTGCACTGCTCTCAAGACGGCGTACATACTTGGAGGGAGCAAGGATCCTGTATACGAACATGCATTAAGGTGGGGAGCATTTTCTTACTCATGCTGTGGCTAGCAGGGTTAAAGAGAATGTGAGGTGCAATAGCCAAGATATGGAAACAGCCTAAATGCCCACTGACAGATGAGTGGATAAAGAAGATGTGGCAGAAGACAATTTGAGAAAGCATAAAAGAAACACCTCTCGAGACTTCAGGGGAAGATGGCGGAAGAGTAAGGCGCGGAGATCACCTTCCTCCCCACAGATACACCAGAAATACAGGTACACGTGGAACAACTCCTACAGAACACCTACTGAACGCTGGCAGAAGACCTCAGACCTCCCAAAAGGCAATAAACTCCCCACGTACCTGTGTAGGGCAAAGCGGAGAGATTCCCGCACAGAGGATCGGCGCCAACCGGCACTCACCAGCCCGAGAGGCTTGTTTGCTCACCCGCCGGGGCGGGCGGGGCTGCGAGCTGAGGCTCGGGCTTCAGTTGGAGCGCAGGGAGAGGACTGGTGTTGGCTGCGTGAACACAGCCTGAAGGGGCTAATGCGCCACAGCTAGCCGGGAGGGAGTCCAGGAAAAAGTCTGGACCTGCCGAAGAGGCAAGAGACTTTTTCTTCCCCCTTTGTTTCCTGGTGCGCAAGGAGAGGGGATTAAGAGCACTGCTTAAAGGAGTTCCAGAGACGGGCGCGAGCTGCGGCTAAAAGCGCGGACCCCAGAGACGGGCGGGGGACGCTGGGGCTGCTGCCGCCGCCAAGACGCCTGTGTGCGAGCGCAGGTCACTGTCCACGCCGCCCTTCCGGGAGCCTGTGCAGCGCATCACTGCCGGGGTCCCGGAATCCAGGAACGGCTTCCCTGGGAGAACGCACAGCGCGCCTCGGGCCGGTGCAACGTCACGCTGGCCTCTGCCGCCACAGGCTCACCCCACACTCCGTGCCCCTCCCTCCCTCCCGGCCCGAGTGAGCCAGAGTCCCCGAAGCGGCTGCTCCTTTAACCCTGTCCTGTCTGAGCGAAGAACAGACGCCCTCTGGTGACCTACACGGAGAGGCGGGGCCAAATCCAAAGCTGAGTCCTGGGAGCTGTGAGAACAAAGAAGAGAAAGGGAAATCTTTCCCAGCAGCCTCAGAAGCAGCGGATTAAAGCTCCACAATCAACTTGATGTACCCTGCATCTGTGGAATACATGAATAGACAACAAATCATCCCAAATTGAGGAGCCAGGAGTCAGTGCTGTGCCTCTGAGGTGGGAGAGCCAACTTCAGGACACTGGTCCACAAGAGACCTCCCAGCTCCACATAATATCAAACGGCGAAAATCTTCCAGAGATCTCCATCTCAACACCAGCACCCACTCAACGACCAGCAAGCTACAGTGCTGGACAACCTTTGCCAAACAACTAGCAAGACAGGAACACAATGCCACCCATTAGCAGAGAGGCTGCCTAAAATTAAAAAAAGTCCACAGACACCCCAAAACACACCACCAGACGTGGACCTGCCCACCAGAAAGACAAGATCCAGCCTCATCCACCAGAACACAGGCACTAGTCCCCTCCACCAGGAAGCCTACACAACCCACTGAACCAACCTTAGCCACTGGGGACAGACACCAAAAACAACGGGAGCTACGAACCTGCAGCCTGCAAAAAGGAGACCCCAAACACAGTAAGATAAGCAAAATGAGAAGACAGAAAAACACACAGCAGGAGAAGGAGCAAGATAAAAACTGACCAGACCTAACAAATGAAGAGGAAATAGTCGGTCTACCTGAAAAAGAATTCAGAATAATGATAGTAAAGATGATCCAAAATCTTGGAAATAGAATAGACAAAATGCAAGAAACAGTTAACAAGGACCTAGAAGAACTAAAGATGAATCAAGCAACGATTAAAAACACAATAAATGAAATGAAAAATACTCTAGAAGGGATCAATAGCAGAATAACTGAGGCAGAAGAATGGATAAGTGACGTGGAAGATAAAATAGTGGAAATAACTACTGCAGAGCAGAAGAAAGAAAAAAGAATGAAAAGAACTGAGGACAGTCTCAGCGACCTCTGGGACAACATTAAACGCACCAACATTCGAATTATAGGGGTTCCAGAAGAAGAAGAGCAAAAGAAAGGGACTGAGAAAATATTTGAAGAGATTATAGTTGAAAACTTCCCCAATATGGGAAAGGAAATAGTCAGTCAAGTCCAGGAGGCACAGAGAGTCCCATACAGGATAAATCCAAGGAGAAATATGCCAAGACACATATTAATCAAACTGTCAAAAATTAAATACAAAGAAATCATATTAAAAGCAGCAAGGGAAAAACAACAAATAACACACAAGGGAATCCCCATCAGGTTAACAGCTGATCTTTCAGCAGAAACTCTGCAAGCCAGAAGGGACTGGCAGGACATATTTAAAGTGATGAAGGAGAAAAACCTGCAACCAAGATTACTCTACCCAGCAAGGATCTCATTCAGATTTGATGGAGAAATTAAAACCTTTACAGACAAGCAAAAGCTGAGAGAGTTCAGCACCACCAAACCAGCTTTACAACAAATGCTAAAGGAACTTCTCTAGGCAAGAAACACAACAGAAGGAAAAGACCTACAATAACGAACCCAAAACAATTAAGAAAATGGGAATAGGAACATACATATCGATAATTACCTTAAATGTAAATGGACTAAATGCTCCCACCAAAAGACACAGATTGGCTGAATGGATACAAAAACAAGACCCATATATATGCTGTCTACAAGAGACCCACTTCAGACCTAGAGACACATACAGACTGAAAGTAAGTGGATGGAAAAAGATATTCCATGCAAATGGAAATCAAAAGAAAGCTGGAGTAGCAATTCTCATATCAGACAAAATAGACTTTAAAATAAAGACTACTAGAAGAGACAAAGAAGGATACTACATAATGATCAAGGGATCGATCCAAGAAGAAGATATAACAATTGTAAATATTTATGCACCCAACATAGGAGCACCTCAATACATAAGGCAAATACTAACAGCCATAAAAGGAGAAATCAACAGTAACACATTCATACAAACAGACCAATCACAAGCACTGAAATTGAAACTGTGATTAAAAATCTTTCAATAAACAAAAGCCCAGTACCAGATGGCTTCACAAGCGAATTCTATCAAATATTTAGAGAAGAGCTAACACCTATCCTTCTCAAACTCTTCCAAAATATAGCAGAGGGAGGAAAACACTAACAAACTCATTCTATGAGGCCACAATCACCCTGATACCAAAACCAGACAAAGATGTCACAAAGAAAGAAAACTACAGGCCAATATCACTGATGAGCTTAGATGCAAAAATCTGCAACAAAATACTAGCAAACAGAATCCAACAGTACATTAAAAGGATCATGCACCATGATCAAGTGGGCTTTATTCCAGGAATGCAAGGATTCTTCATTATATGCAAATCAATCAACGTGATACACCATATTAACAAATTGAAGGAGAAAAACCATATGATCATCTCAATAGATGCAGAGAAAGCTTTCGACAAAATTCAACACCCATTTATGATAAAAACCCTGCAGAAAGTAGGCATAGAAGGAACTTTCCTCAACATAATAAAGGCCATATATAACAAACCCACAGCCAACATCGTCCTCAATGGTGAAAAACTGAAACCATTTCCACTAAGATCAGGAGTAAGACAAGGCTGCCCACTCTCACCACTCTTATTCAACATAGTTTTGGAAGTTTTAGCCACAGCAATCAGAGAAGAAAAGGAAATAAAAGGAATCCAAATCGCAAAAGAAGAAGTAAAGCTGTCACTGTTTGCAGATGACATGATACTATACATAGAGAATCCTAAAGATGCTACCAGAAAACTACTAGAGCTAATCAATGAATTTGGTAAAGTAGCAGGAGACAAAATTAATGCACAGAAATCTCTGGCATTCCTATACACTAATGATGAAAAATCTGAAAGTGAAATCAAGAAAACACTCCCATTTACCATTGCAACAAAAAGAATAAACTATCTAGGAATAAACCTACCTAAGGAGACAAAAGAGCTCTATGCCGAAAATTATAAGACACTGATGAACGAAATTAAAGATGATACAAATAGATGGAGAGATATACCATGTTCTTGGATTGGAAGAATCAACATTGTGAAAATGAGTACTACCCAAAGCAATGTACAGATTCAATGCAATCCCTATCAACTACCACTGGCATTTTTCACAGAACTAGAACAAAAAATTTCACAATTTGTATGGAAACACAAAAGGCCCCGAATAGCCAAAGCAATGTTGAGAATGAAAAATGGAGCTGGAGGAATCAGGCTCCCTGACTTCAGACTATACTACAAAGCTACAGTAATCAAGACAGTATGGTACTGGCACAAAAACAGAAAGATAGATCAATGGAACAGGATAGAAAGCCCAGAGATAAGCCCACGCACATATGGTCACCTTATCTTTGATAAAGGAGGCAGGAATGTACAGTGGAGAAAGGACAGTCTCTTAAATAAGTGGTGCTGGGAAAACTGGACAGGGACATGTAAAAGTATGAGATTAGATCACTCCCTAACAGCATACACAAAAATAAGCTCAAAATGGATTAAAGACCTAAATGTAAGGCCAGACACTATCAAACTCTTAGAGGAAAACATAGGCAGAACACTCTATGACATAAATCACAGCAAGATCCTTTTGGACCCACCTCCTAGAGAAATGGAAATAAAGACAAAAATAAACACATGGGACCTAATGAAACTTAAAAGCTTTTGCACAGCAAAGGAAACCATAAACAAGACCAAAAGACAACCCTTAGAATGGGAGAAAATATTTGCAAATGAAGCAACTGACAAAGGATTAATCTCCAAAATTTACAAGCAGCTCATGCAGCTCAATAACAAAAAAACAAACAACCCAATCCAAAAATGGGCAGAAGACCTAAATAGACATTTCTCCAAAGAAGATATACAGACTGCCAACAAACACATGAAAGGATGCTCAACATCTTTACTCATTAGAGAAATGCAAATCAAAACTACAATGAGATATCATCTCATATACCAGTCAGAATGGCCATCATCAAAAAATCTAGAAACAATAAATGCTGGAGAGGGTGTGGAAAAAAGGGAACACTCTTGCACTCTTGGTGAGAATGTGCATTGGTACAGCCACTATGGAGAACAGTATGGAGGTTCCTTAAAAAACTACAAATAGAACTACCATATGACCCAGCAATCCCACTACTGGGCATATACCCTGTGAAAACCATAATTCAAAAAGAGTCATGTACCAAAATGTTCATAGCAGCCCTATTTACAATAGCCCAGAGATGGAAACAACCTAAGTGTCCATCATCAGATGAATGGATAAAGAAGATGTGGCACATACATACAATGGAATATTACTCCGCCATTAAAAGAAATGAAATTGAGCTATTTGTAATGAGATGGATGGACCTAGAGTCTGTCATACAGAGTGAAGTAAGTCAGAAAGAGAAAGACTACTGTATGCTGACACATATATATGGAATTTAAGGGGAATAAATGTCATGAAGAACATAGGGGTAAGACAGGAATAAAGACACAGACCTACTAGAGAATGGACTTGAGGATATGGGGAGGGGGAAGGGTAAGCTGTGACAAAGTGAAAGAGAGGCACGGACATATATACAGTACCAAATGTAAGGTAGATAGCTAGTGGGAAGCAGCCGCATAGCACAGGGAGATCAGCTCGGTGCTTTGTGACCACCTGGAGGGGTGGGATAGGGAGGGTGGGAGGGAGACGCAAGAGGGAGGGGATATGGGAGCATATGTATATGTATAACTGATTCATTTTGTTATAAAGCAGAAACTAACACACCATTGTTAAGCAATTATACTCCAATAAAGATGTAAAAAAAGAAGTTGTGGCACATATATACAATGGAATATTACTCAGCCATAAAGAAGAATGAAATAATGCCATTTGTAGCAACATGGATGGACCTAGAGATGATCACACTGAGTGAAGTCAGAAAGAGAAAGACAAATATCATATAACTTATATGTGATCTAAAATATGACACAAATGAACTTATCTGTGAAACAGACTCACAGACACAGAGAACAGACTTGTGGTTGCCAAGGTGGGGGAGTGGGGGTGGGGGAGGCATGGATTGGGAGGTTGGGATTAGCAGATACAAACTATTATATATAGAATGGATAAACAGCAAGGTCCTACTGTATAGCACTGGGAACTGTATTCAATATCCTGTGATAAACCATAAGGAAAAGAATATGAAAAAAAAACATATAAAACTGAATCACTTTGCTGTACACCAGAAACTAAGACAACATTGTAAATCAACTATGCATCAATAATAATAGAAAAAGAACACAGTGACTCTTATTTACAAACCACCCAAAGATATATAAATTTTTAACTCCTTTAATAGTTTTGCTACTGTTCACTTTTACATTGTAAATAACGTAGTTGCTTTGCTTTATTATTTTCCTTTTCTTCAGTCCCTAACTTGAGCCAGATATTTGTTCAGTCACAAAAGACAATAGCTAATCCTTATTTTAAACCCATCCAAACTTTACAAATGGTCCATCCTATTCATTAGATTAAGACCAAGGCAAGCCAAAAATTAGAGCCTGTGTACGGAGCCATGGGAAGAGGGTGATCTTTGGAGGAGAGAACTGGATTCTTGTCTGGCTTTTGCTATGAGTTCATTCTGAGACCCTGGGTTAGTCACTTGACCCCTCTTGGCTCTACAGTTTCTGTGCCTGTTTGAGATAGTTGGAGTAGGTGGTCTCTAAGGCCTCTTTCAGTTGCAAATTCCATGACTGTATTCATCAGGCAACCTCATAGGCCAGGCTCCAAGTTCCTTTGAGGCCAGGAACATGACCCAGTTATTCACACTCAGGCTAAATCCACAGACCCAAAACAGAAACTCTCTTCCCAAACATATTCAGGACAGCCCAGAGATCCAGCAAACGTAGAGAAAATCATTTCCAGGAACAGTCTCAGGGGTGTATTCAACATGGGGCCAAAATTACATGTCAAGATGGTAGGGGTAGCGGTCATGAATCCAATCCAACTCCAGTAAATAGGAAGGATGACACTGAGATTTGGACAAGGTTCTAATGAGAATTTGTTCTTTGCAGACCTGGCAGGAATCCGAGCTAATATGCTGAGGAGGATGACCCAATATTTAGGAACAGTTATGCAAAAGCTTAGGGCTTAAGGTTTCTAGGTCTTTGTGGATCTTATATCAATGGGGTTGAACACATGGAGGTCAAAAGTTTGGGGGGAAAAAAGGGTGGACTATAAAAGGGAATATAATCACTTGTGTATCTCAGAATACAATCATTTGTGTACACAGCATCATTTGTATATCTTAGAACTTTATATAAAATATATGCAATAATCACTGCTATTTACAACAATTAAAAGTTTTAGGCCATGGGGCTTCCCTGGTGGCGCAGTGGTTGAGAGTCCGCCTGCTGATGTAGGAGACGCGGGTTCGTGCCCCGGTCCGGGAGGATCCCACATGCCACGGAGCGGCTGGGCCCGTGAGCCATGACCGCTGAGCCTGTGCGTCCGGAGCCTGTGCTCCGCAATGGGAGAGGCCACAACAGTGAGAGGCCCGTGTACCGCAAAAAAAAAAAAAAAAAAAAGTTTTAGGCCATGTTAATAGGCAAATACATGCCTCAAATCCTATTATTTGCATAGTACTTTATACTGCCTCATGCATTTTTAAAAAAATACACATTTCATTGTTTTCAAAGCAGAGATGGGGAAAATATTTTCCTTAGAAGTAAATCCCTTCTATTTCAAAATGTGCTCAGGTTAAGAATGTTAACAGCTCATGGATGAATTCATTAGACCAAATTATAATCAACTGGCTTCTAGAACTCATATTGCTTGCCTCTTTTCCAATAAGGAAGTAACATCATGAAAGTGGGCACAATATCTATTTTTTTTTACTGTTCTATATTCAGTGCCTGGCACAGAGTCTAACACACAGTAGGTGCTCCAATATTTTTGGGTGATGAACTAGTGTTCCTTGGCATATATTAGAATGGTTACATTAGTAATTGTTTATACTGAAACAGAGAAATTAAGGCATTCCCATAAAGCATAGCATTAACTCATGCCAAGAAATAAAAACCAAGCAACAGGCAGGCTGATACTTCTTAGAAGCCTCCAAAGAGAACAGTAACTCCTTAAACTCAGACTCAGAGGTTCTAGAAACAAAAGTGGTGACTTGCATGGTCTGACAGTTAAACTGGATGAAGAGAATTCACTGAAATGAGACAGGTGACGGTTTTCCATCTTTGAGCTGACACACTGTGTTTTTACTTGCAGCGGATCCTATTTCTTTTGACAACACATAGCTGACATCCACCGCTGTTCAGTATTTTGGAAAAAGTATGGATGATAGAGTCAGGCTGTCTGACCCTGAACACTAAGTCTATTCCTTTCTAGCTCTGTGACCTTTGGTGACTTATTCAACTTTCTGAGCCTTAGCATTTCATGGGGTTAATGTGAGCTTCCCGAGATTTCTGGAGAAACAAAGAGAAAATACATGTACATGCATGAGTATAGTGCCTGAACAGCAACATATGCAATGAAACTTAGCTCTTATTATCACAGAGATATCATTATTTACTGCTGACAGAGCAAAGAAAGAGAATATTTAGCTTCCCTTCAATTAAAAAAAAAAGCCCATATAAATTTATATGGCCTGAGTCCTTTTTATTCACAAGTCTTAAAAGGCAAATAAATAAAAATTCCAATAGAAGATAGGTGAACTTTTAAAATCAAAATGGCTTAAAGGATTGCTTTGTTAAAATTTTTCATACATGTAACAACCAAGTAAGGTCAGTTTCTCACACAAATCATCTCCTTCCATTCTGTTTGCAATTGCTAAGGAAATTCTGAAAAGGGGGGCTGAATGCAATCTGAAAAATGGCAACCTGCTTTCCCCCGCAAGTATCTTTCCACTAACCATTCACTCAACTGACCCCATTACCCCTCTACTGCCTTTTAGTATCCTTTGTGACTGATAAAATACTAAGAATGACTTTTATGCAAGGTAATGTTTCATCTTTATTACTATATTTGATTATAACTTTCTTAGAGAAAGAATCAAATATAAATATAGTTTTTTTTTTCAATTGTCCACAGGCAGATTATTTAAAACTTCATTCTATAAGGTATTTGTATTCAAATGTAAGAAAAAGTAGTTAGGGAAAAACATAAATGATTCTGGATAATGCATTGTTTTTGTTTATCTTGGCCACCGCTGCCCTCCACTATAGATAATTGAATCGGCAGCATCACTGAGTCCTGATAATGAAGGCAATAATTCTTCAAAATCTTAAATCAAAAGGGTGGAAGTTTTTTAAAAGCGAAAAATTCATAGGACCATGCACATAACTCAAAAACTGTAAAAACTTCTTCATAGACTAAAACCAGTATACTTCTCACGAAACGGAATAGAATCTTTTGATTTTCTCCAATTCCGTCAGGAGCTGATGCTTGATCCTAGATGTAAAGATAAAGGCTTGAGACCTTCTTTCCATAAATTCACATCACATTTCTATCCTCTTGGTATTAGCTGTGAAGTTGCTTCTATTGCTAACAAGACCCATCACACATAAAACAGGGTTACAATCCTACAAAGTCACTTATAATTGTAATTGCAGATCATACAGTAAAGAATCTGCAGTGTGTCTGGTTGTCTGTTGACTGCAGCTTGGGCTCCCTGGGAAGCTGACCCTGAGATGGAGTTTTAGAGCATCCTGTGTATTAAGGACAGACTTTGGAATGGTCTCCTCTGCAAAGGAGTGGACAGAGGGGGAAGTTGAGCCATGATGCAGGCTTGCCCTTTGCTGGTCCCAGAGCTAGAATGGCCCTTAGTTGTTCTGATTTGGGCCTAGATGGCCAGGCACTCATACCAGCACATGGGTCAGTCCTTGGATGTGGCCTTCCCAAGAAAGGCAAAACCTTGGACCCAGTGGTCCTGTGCAGCTGCAACCATTCCTGTCAACCCTGTCGTCTGTCCACAGCCCTCCCAGTAGTTGGGGCAACAAGTTCTTCATTGACGGGGCATTCGGGTGGCATGTCACAATGTCACCACACCCTTCAGTGTTTCCAAGGTTAGTTAGTTCCCTAATTATGATTCCTGATAGATCTAGAAAAAATGGGGTGGGGATGCCACCCACAGTCTCTGCTTCCCATCAGAGATGACTGGCTTGGATCCATCCATCCCACCACTGACAGAACACTGGCCACTGCTAGAATCATCCCCATCTCCTGAGACTTCTCTTGACAGCCCAGTGGGAGTATCAAATCCAGATAATGACAATGAAGAAGAAATTAAATTTGCACAGCTTTTAATATGTAAACAAGGAAAATTATTCCTTTCCCACAAGATCTAATTTCAACTCTGTAGGGATTACACTGTTTATGATTCCATTTTTTCTCTGAAAGAACACCTACTGCAGTCAAAACTGGGATTAAATTCTTAATACTTTTGTATACATTTAGAGCCAGAAATAGCCATGCCTCTAAAGTGGTGGCTACTTTATCTCTTGAGGCTTAGGTCAGTGACTATTTAGTAACATAATCAGCAGGCTTCAAAACTTTCCATCTGCAACGAAATAATGCCATCTGCAGCAACATGGGTAGACCTAGAGATGATCATACTAAGTGAAGTAAGTCAGACAGAGAAAGACAAACACCATGTGATATTAGTTATATGTGGAATCTAAAATATGATACAAATGAACTTATCTAGGAAACAGAAACAGACTCACAGACATAGAGAACAGATTTGTGGTTGCCAAGGGGGAGGGGGCTGAGGCGGGTAAGGACTTGGAGGCTGGGGTTAGCAGATGCAAACTAGTATATAGAGAACGGATAAACAACAAGGTCCTACTGTATAGCACAGGGAACTATATCCGATACCCTGTGACTAAACCATCATGGAAAAGAATATGAAAAAGAATAGATATATTTATAACTGAGTCACTCTGCTGTACGGCAGAAATTAACACAACGTTGTAAATCGGCTATACTTAAAATAAAAACAAAGCCAAACAAAAAAAAACCTTTCCATCTGCTATTAAAATGGAGAGTAGTGATAATCAGTAAGTTCATCTTCAGTCGATCCTCTTGCCTCTTGACTTCTAAAGGAAGGTTGCTTTGGAATCTGACTTCCTTGGATAAACTACCCTCTAAGGGTGTCGAGTGTTCAAGAATGCAAAACAAAAGCAGCTCACAGGGCTGCCAGTCAGTAGGGGCTTTGCTCTCTTCTTTATTGCGAAAGGCTGATGCTCTCTCAATGGAAGGAGCCATCAGCCCCCGTCAAGCCTGCCACCAGGAGCACTTGACACTGTCATACTTGAGGGCCATCCCACAGGCTGGGCCCATCAGTGGAACTTCATAAAATAGATCACAATAAAAGTGTCAGCTGGAAGCATCCCAGCACATATCTGTAAGCTGTTCTGTATTTTGTACGCTTTCTAAAATGAAAAACCTTGACCTGTCTTTTCTCAAATGGGCTTACTGGCTCCTGACAGCCTTTCCATTCCTACCCTCATTTGGCAAGAAATCCAGTAAGAAATTGTCCCATGGAGGAGAGAAATGGCAGGGGACCAAAAAAAAAAAAAAAAAAACCCAAAACTGTCTGATTTCTGTAAACATGAATTGTGTCTAGTGTAGCCTTATTTGAGTTTGAAGGAATAGACAACAAAAAACCAAGGCGTACTGTTTTTGTGTGGGAAAAATAGAAAAAAAACAGTCTGCTTTTTCTTGGGGGGGGCGGGGTAGGGGAAGACTGGTTTAGCAGCTTTTCTTGTTGGATGTTTCTTTTAGTTTTAGTGAAGACGGTGATTATTAACTCATTGCTATACTTATGAAAAAGCATTTTCACACTGAACTGAAAGAAACATTTAACACTGTTTTCCAAAATAAACAGGTCCAGAAAAGATGGCTCTTTGATTAAAACGTTATAGAAATGTCATTCATCCCTGATATTCCATCCAAATGCTCTAGCTCTAAGGATGAAAGTGTTTATTAGCCCAACTGGCACAATCTACCCAGGCACAAAAGCAGACTCTTACTTCCTACAACTTACTTCACTGCAACAATAATAATAATAATCTTGCAATAATAATCTTTAAAAGAGACTCTAAATAGGCATTTCCATAATTTGTTTAAAATATGCATGATAAAACTTTATGGTGATTTGGAGACAGAAACATTAATATAGAGAAATATTTTCCAGATGTAAAAAAACTAACCTTTTGAAAGACATTAACTTTAAGGCAGAGACAGCTCATGTAACATCCCCACCTTGGATTTTACAAGTACACAATGTTCCCTTCACTATTCATTTGCCATGGTAAAGAGATGCATCAGTGAACTCTCTGAGGCCTCAGGTTTATGTCAAGAACAGATAAATAGCAAACCATCTCTGAAAAAGTCTGCATTTTCTTCCCTTCCTATCCAAGAAACTGGATATAACTCTGGGGACTTCAGCTCTCCTAATGCGACCTTCTGTTCTAAGGGTGATTTGGAAAAGCAGTCCTGGAAATGTCTTGCATGCAGAAGTTTCTGGGAGCTATACATGAGCCACTGCGGTTTTCCTAAGACATCCCTCTCTTAGATCCAGAGCATCTAAATGATGGTGATTGAGGGTGTGATCGTCCTTTCTGTTCATGGCTCCATCCCTGAAGATCTGTAAATGCTTCAAGATGTCACTGGTTGTTCTGCTTGGAGAATCTCTTGTGGGAGAGTGGTGGAGTGGGGTACATGTCTTCACACTGGATGAGTTCTGCCAAATCCTGAGTCTCAACTTCACTCAAAGGCATCCTTGGAGATGCTTTTGTAGACAGCTCCCCCATCACCCCCATCCCACTGCTGCCTGTGCCATAAACAATAAAGCAGAACAATGGAGCCTATTCAGACCCGAACGTCTTCATTACATGTCACTCTTGCTAGATGTCGTGACAATATCATAGCACCCTTGGCAGAACAGAGCAAATCAGGGTTATAGATGCTTCAATATTTTTAGAGATTTTACTAGAGGCGGGGGAACCACAAGTATCAATGCAGGAAAATACAACGCTGGGATTTTGCTACAGAAGGCAAGTAATTATAAATGTTAGGACTAGAATGGTTCATGGAGAGGGATCTTCATGGCAATTTTAGGCACACAGTGGATTCACCACTGTTGATGACTTCGCTTCCTGACATCAAGCAGCAGAGTTCTCACAATCAACAGCATATGCTTCTTTTGTACTAGGGACCAGTTATTCTGTCAACACAGACTGGAAGCCTTCAGCAGGTGACATCATGTCCTTGGAGCATCAGTGGCTCACCATTGCTAGAACCAGCCTGATGGGAAGGACAGCCACGAAGCGAAGGCAGAACCCTTGATGGCACACCTGCTGCTTTGTTGAAGGATCAGTGAAAACTCAACCAGGAGCCCTCCCTCTCCTGTCTTCCAGAAGTAAACAAACCTGGAATGACCACCATTCCTCATGCTAATAGCAACATCAACTGTGCAGTGTTACCATCACCCTTGTTCTCAAATCTAAATAACAACACTAATTCCTGAATCTCAGTCCATCCTTCCCACAACCTTGTGACATAATTGTGCTATGATAATGCTTCTCTGTGAGTTAAGGTTTGCATAGGGATTATAAGTAAAAGGAAACGAATGGGAGGATGTGGAGTGATTCAACGTAGGAGATGGCTAAAGAAAATGCAAAGGGTAAAACAAACTATAATTATTCACAAGAAAAATAAACTCTGCTAAATTTTTACATTAATGAAGTTCCTTTTTTTTTTTTTTTTTTTTGTGGTACGCGGGCCCCTCACTGTTGTGGCCTCTCCTTTTGCGGGGCACAGGCTCCGGATGCGCAGGCTCAGCGGCCATGGCTCACAGGCCTAGCCGCTCTGCGGCATGTGGGATCTTCCCGGACCGGGGCACGAACCCATGTCCCCTGCATCAGCAGGCAAACTTTCAACCACTGCGCCACCAGGGAAGCCCTGCTTTCACTCTTTGTGCTTAAGTGCTACACTCTCTTATCCTCTGGAGGAACTTCTCTGATTCTGGCTTCAAAGCAAATGTAGTGCTCCTACAACATGTGACTGCTTGTTACAAGAGTCAAGAAACAGGAGAAAGTGAACTATATTTGTATAACGGGCTACTCTTAAAAACCATGCCCTGGTGGGATTAACATATACACACTGCTATATATGAAACAGATAACCTACAAGGACCTACTATACAGCACAGGGAACTATACTTAATATTTTGGAATAACCAATAAGGGAAAAGAATCCGAAAAAAGAATACATACGTGTGTAACTTTGCTGTACACCTGAAACTAAAACAACACTGTAAATCAACTACACTTCATTAAAATAAATAAATTTTAAAAATTCTAAAAAATGCCCTGATCCAAAGGAAAAATGGGGGGATTTACCCCATATAGTTTTTTGTCCTCATGAAAATTATTTTTTAAGCTTTATACAAGATACTAGATTTAAATAACCCACTGTGATTTAAATGATCACAGCTGCTAGGAAATCTCTCACTTCCTTACCCTTCAACTGACTCAAAGGCAACAGGACTGCCATTCACTCCAGATATGACTAAGAAAGCTGTATCTTTATTTGCTGAGTCGAATAGCCCCTAGTCGCAACCTACTGTCTAGTAGCAAACACACGAGACTTGACACCAGGAAACATGTCTCCTTGGAAAACTGTGGGGTCACATTTTAATTAAACCAACAGTCATGTGACAAGAGTCTTGCTCACTTTTTTTTTAACATCTTTATTGGTGTATAATTGCTTTATAATGGTGTGTTAGTTTCTGCTGTATAACAGAGTGAATCAGCTATACATATACACACATCCCCATATCTCCTCCCTCATGTGTATCTCTCCCTATCCCACCCCTCTAGGTGGTCACAAAGCACCGAGCTGATCTCCTTGTGCTATGCGGCTGCTTCCCACTAGCTAGCTATTTTACATATGGTAGTGTATATATGTCTATACCACTCTCTCACTTCGTCCCAGCTTACTCATCCTCCTCCCCATGTCCTCAAGTCCATTCTCTATGTCTGCATCTTTATTCCTGTCCTGCCCCTATTTTCTCCAGAACCTTTTTTTTTTTTAGATTCCATATATATGTGTTAGCATACAGTATTTGTTTTTCTCTTTCTGCCTTATTTCACTCTGTATGACAGTCTCTAGGTCCATCCACCTCACTACAAATAACTCAATTTTGTTTCCTTTTATCGCTGAGTAATATTCCATTGTATAAATGTGCCACATCTTCTTTATCCATTCATCTGTCGATGGACACTTAGGTTGTTGCTTCCATGTCCTGGCTATTGTAAATAGAGCTGCAATGAACACTGTGGTACATGAAGAGTCTTGTTAATTTTCTAAATTTAGAATTAGGACCTGGCCTTGCCAAGCAATGGTCAAAGCTAATAAATGCCAAGTTGGCCTCTTTTATGAAAAAGATATATTTCATCTTAACAGGTAAACTCTGCTAACTCTTGAGTAGAGATAAAGTATAGTGGCATATTTGTTTATTCCTCTCAAAAATCTAAATTCTTCACTGAGATCTGTTTTTTAGTAATTATTTCTTTCAGAAAGCTTGTAATCAGCACAGCAATTTGAAAAGTAATCTCAGCATTTTAAAATAATGACAATGCAACTCTACTGCCAAGGAAGAAAAAAAAAGTACCAATCTTAAATTGGTTGGATAGCCACTAGGTGCCAGCCACTTTACATGTATTTTCTCACAATATTCCTGCAAAATAGGCATAATTATCGCCATTTTACAGATGAGGAAATGCGGACTTCAAGAGGATAAGTCACTTGCCCAAGCTGGCAGAAATAGGTTGCTTCTGTTGCTCTTGGTGACCTGTTTTTACCTTTTGAAAAATGGTGAGGCATTTAAAAGAAAATGTGGTAAGTGCCAAAATGCATCTGTATTTCTATACTGGGAACACTTAGTCAATAAATAGCTCTATATATGCCAATTCTTTCCTGGAGCATACACACGTATTTTATTTTATTTTAATGTTTAAAGGTTATACAGGTCTTTCGGGCTCTGACTGGGAATCTGGAATCTTGACTCTCAATCTTCTAAATGTATCCTAATGAGGTGAGTTTCTACCTACTTTAATATTGATTAACTTGCTAGACATGGAATGATGAAAAATAATACCTTGCTATAACATGGCACTACCTGGGTAGAACTTTAAGCCAACCACGTGTACACATATTCTGGGCATGGTGGAAATGTTAGCATACATGTACCTACCTACATGAACGAAGACAGAAAGTTCCTACTCATAAGACTTCCCAGGTGACAACCAGATGCCACTCTTAAATAGCATTCATTAAGTATCTGATCTCTTCAGAATATTTGCTATAGTCAATGTTTTTTATAATTTCACCAGCCTTTGTGTCAAGTCCCTTCTCCCCCACTGAATTAGAATAATATGTACACATATTAACCAACTTCAAGCAATAGAGCTATGCCTGCTTACTTCAGCTTAGTCTCCATGGAGGTGCGTACAACCCAGTAGTGAAGTGAGTGAACCTTGGGACCAAACCACCTGAGTTCATGTCATGCTTCTAGAACTGTGTAGTTCTACGGCTGCAGAAGTGTAATTCAACCACATTTTGATGCAGCATACCGAACTGTAAGTGGGGATGATGATAGTAAACATATACACCTCAACAGGTTGTTTGGATTGTTAAATAATACATTTAAAATGTCTCAAAATAGCGCTTGTGTCTAGTGCTGGCCTCTAGCACTGACATAAACACTCATAAATGTTAGTCATTATTAAACTCTCCAGGGCTCTGAATCAGTCTTTTCATCCTTCACATGGGCTCATCAGGAATTCATTCTTCAAGTTGCAGTGAGTGGCTTTTGTTTAAGGTTCTCGTGTCTTTTGGTGAGGAGGGGGGGCAGGTTGACATTCCCTACCTAAAACTTTTTAACAGTTCTCCATAGTCTTAAGAATTAAGCTCAAAGGTTTTAGCTGGCCCTGACTTACCTCTACAACTTCTTCATCCTCCTCAACAAAATGATGCCTCCATTCCCAGCACGTGAGTGCACACAGAGACACACACATTCATAATCTCCCCTGGTATCCTCAAGACCAGATTACTCGGAGTTCCCAATTTGCCTTTTCCCCCTTCTTTCTCTTTTGAACCTTTAAACCTTCTTACAAGATATTCCCTCCTTCCAGGACCCCCTCTCTTTTCCCCCCCTTGGCTAATTATACCTTGTCTTCACTTTTCCTGGAAAAAAAATCTACAATAGTGAATTATGATTCCCTCCTCTGTGCCTACTTATAACTTACTATGACATTCACCATCCATAAAGCTCTATAATTACCAAGTATCTCACCTGTCTGACCTCCTAAACTCTAAGATCCTTTAGAACAGGTATATTTGCTATTCACAGTTGTATTCCTAGAACCAGGCAGCCAAATATTAGGATAATAAAAATCTGGGAACATGGGCCTTGCAAGAGATGTAGAAAACATGTATTCTGGGGAAATTCTGAAGTCTCATCAGATCTTGTCCCACCACCTGCCTCACTGGAAGGGCCTCAAACACAACATTGGGGTTAACTCAACAACACATGAACAGAATGAGAAAGCAGTCCTTACTATCCCTGCCTTCACAGGGAGAGGTTACCCCCTAGCTTATCACAGTAAAGAACCTCCATATTTTTATGTTGAACTATAACACATCTAAAATAGGCCTAAGGGCAGAAAAGGCAGACAAAAGTGTCCCTGGGGTTAAAGGTCTCAGAAGGAAGAAAGAACATCCAGAGGTCACACTGTCCAGTAGTATGACTTTATTTAGGATTTGGCTAAAATACCCTAAAATGAGTTTTTACTGTGAAGGTATCTTAGAAACTCAGTAAATATAAGTACTAGGGTATCTATTCATCTGCTCTAATTATACCTGCTAAGTTCAGCCCCCTTGTTCAGTCTTAGAGGAAGTAAAATAAATAAATTACTGGGCCATCATCATCCTTTATACAAGTGCTGTTTGAAATACTATTCAAGGGCCAGGAACATTGGTTCACCTGGGCATTTGTTAGGAATGTAGAATCTCAGGTTCTGTCCAAGATCTACTGAATTACAATCAGAGTTACAGTCTCCTGGACAGGTAGCATAGGTATCATGCACTGATGTTTAGAGCACAAATCAGAATGTCTTTCCTTAATTGTAACAGAGCAATATGTATCAGAAGGTGTCATGTGTCTACATATTATGGAAAAGTTGTTAAGGTAATTACAATATGACACTATGCAGACATTAAGATAATGTTTATGGAGAATTGGTTTTGACATAGGTAATACTTAAACCACAATGTTGACTGAAAAAAAGGCTATAGGACTCTATATATATCTTAGTCTCCTGTGCTCTTAGGGTTGTGGGTCTTTGAAAACAGAACAAAAGCTGGAAAGACAAGGTTAATAGTAATTATCTCTGGGTGTTTTTAATACACAGTAATTTGGCTATAAATCTCCATTGGGGTATATACCTTAGGGAAAATAAAAAAGAACTGCAAACGTATTTTAAACTTCCAATATCATAGCAAGACTTTATTGTTGTTTTAAAGCTCATTTTACAAATGAGTAATAAGCTAATGGTCACCTTAAAAACAAAGATTTTTGATATAAAGAAAAGGAATACAGATATAAAATCAACGAGGCTAAAAAAAAGCCAATAATCCTGAATTTGAGTTGGAAGTGTATTTATAAAATCACAATATATTTTATCTTGGAAAAAAAATCCTGTTTCTGTCCATTGAAAATGCCTAGAAATAAGGACCAAAAACAAAAGCAATGAGCACTCTTAGTGCCTAGATTTTGGTTTTTAATGACCATTTCCCACTAAAAGGAGCCAGAGCTCCTTGAAAAATTAGCTGACTCCAGTGCTGGGATAGGAAAAGTGTAAAATGAGCTTGGATTATCTTGTCCTACCTGAAAGCAAAGAAACTGAGATTCCTAAGATTGTGTCAAAATGACTGCTATGCACTAAACTGTGCCCTAACCCCCATGTGATGGAATTTGGAAAAGAGGCCTTTGGGAGGTAACTAGGTTCAGATGAGGTCACAAGGGTGGAGCTCTTGTGTTTTTCTCTCCCCCTGCCACATGAGGACATAGCGTGAAAAGTGGTCATCAACAAGCCAGGAAGAGGGCTCTCACCAGAACCCAAGCATGCTGGCACCCAGATCTCAGACTTCAAGCCTCCAGAACTGTGAGAAGCAAATGTTGTGTAAGTCACCTAGGCTATACTATTTTGTTATGTCAGCCTGAGCCGACTAAGATGAAGACTCAGAAGCCAGTTTGCAGAGGTTCCTGCTGATCTCTCAAGTGGGACAATTTAAGCATCATTAAGAAAATATAACTAGAATGGATAGAAACATAGTAAATTTAGTTATTTCTGTGAGTTCATAATGATCTTTAAAACAAAATAAAACAACACATAACCAAAAGAACCTTTACTAGTCACCATTACAAAATGTTAGGGAAGGAAATTGTTACATTTGATTACAAAGAAAAAGAATTAAGCCTTTATCTTGCCTTTCCTATACAAACGATCTTGATCTTACAGAGTCACTGAATAGTGGAAACACGGCCTTTATACAAGCATCCCAGCTAATAAACAAGACAGGAATAACAGAACTGGAATATCACCATTTTGCCATTCCTAATGGATTAATGGAATTTGACAATAATCATCAGACTGTCACTTCACAAGAAATTCGGATAACCAGACATCACATCCCTCCTGACACCACTTATGAAGGAATCTTTCCAAACCACAAAGTCTACTTAACAATCCACAGGAAACACAGGGTCGGAGGAGCATATTAAATGTCACCACATGAATACTATAGCAAAATCCAGCTTATAGTAAACTCTACAGGACAAATAACTTGGTTTCTTCTAAAAAAATTTCAGGGGGGAAAAGAGAGATGAGATGACTTACAAGTAAAACAAGATTTAAGAAATATTTCATCTAATCACATGTAGAGACATTCTTTGGAAGCTGATTCAAACAAATTGAAACTTTTAAGAGATGATCTGAATATTGAACATTTAATTGTTATTAATGGACTATTAATTTAGGCTTTAATTTTGGCATTGGGGCTTTATATTTTAGAAATGCATGCAGAAATATTTACAGATGTTACAATAAATTTCTAATTTGCTTCAAAATAACTTGGAAGGAACAGGAATGATTGGAATTATAAATGAAACTTGTTGGGTGATGGAGACCAAAGTCTTCATTATACTACACTCACTGCCTTTGAATGTTTGACATTTTTATAATAAAAGTGGAAGACACATAAAAAACCAATAGAAAAGTGAAATGAGCAGACAACTCACAGAATCAAAATGGCTAATTCACATATTTTAGAAGATTAATACCAGTATACAGAAAAGTATAAATTAAAACCAGAACTTATTTTTCACCTATAAGATTAATATAAACAAAAAAGGAGAAAGGTTTCAAAGCTAGGTTCTGTGTTACTTAATCTACTAGCCTAAGATATGAAAACAAAACCAAACCTCAGTTTTTTCTATGATACACGTGCTGTAGCAAGCTGCTTCTGAATGAAGACCTAAAGGCCACACTGGGATGGAAATAACCAGTATCATGAACATGGTTCTGAGTGACTGTCCACTCCACCACAAATATGAGTCCTGAAATAGCCACAAAGTCCCTCTCCAGGGTCCCCTTTTTAAGTGTTACTTTACATAATTTGCCAGCTTTAACTCAAACTTGCTGAAAATGGGATTTTCTTTTTGTTGCTTCATGATGAATGACTTGATTCTGAAGGCTTCTAAGATGATGTAATGAACAGAAATATGAACTAGCCATACTACGATATTGGAGAGAGACAGTAAGAGGCAAAGAGAAATTTAAATAATGTTGAACCCTTAATCTTTCTCAAAGAGCTACCAGAGCACAGACAGCCCAGCCACAGATCCATGGACCAATGGGATTCAAAGAATCAATCACAATCATTCTTGTGAACGATGGAGTTTTTTCATTGGTTGGTTGCATTTATAGGTATGTCAAGGTCATTTCATTATATTCTATCAGGCTTTATCCCATTGTATGGAGTATCTTGAAAGTTCAACTCTTATTATCCCTAAGCCAAATACAGTAGCAACTGAAGACAGAAGTTTCATAATATTCTTTAATATGGTTATGTAATTCTATAAATTTTTCCTACAACAAAGATATGTAATTACATTTAAATGGTCAAAACAATAATTAAGAGTAGGTTCTATATATTAAGCAAAATGTCCCCTCCTTAATAAGTCTTAAGAACAGCATAGTCCATATGGAGTACTTCTAAAGTTCTTAATATGGTGAAAAAAGTGAATGGGAAGACAGTAAATGTTTGTACTCATTTTTCCTTAATGTTTCGGTAGACATACACAAATTCTCTTCCCACTCACATGAAATACTGTTCCATTTAAGCCCACATCTTGACCAACCATCCATAAAAACAGGCATATTTCAATGAGTAAACAAAGAAGGAAAGAGTGTTGAGAAGAAGTCAAGTTTTCTCCAAAAAACTGTAATTCTCCGTTTGCCAATTTCATGACAATGCCCATTATATCCTGGCTATGCAATTTACATGAAAAAAAATCTAGTTTACAGCACTTTCAGACACAAACTGCTCCAGTTTTATTATTCCAATAAAAGCAACGGATTGTTGATTCTCTGTTTTTCTCTCTCACCAGGGATTACATTTTGCCAAGGTTGCATTTGCTGTGTATGTAGAATTCGTGCATTACTCAGAACTTTCTGGACACTTATAAAACTGAAGCCCTGTGACTATAAGTAGAATAAGAGGTGTCTGAAGAAGGAACATTAATTTCACAGGAATGTGGACACAGCCACAAGCTTGTCACTTCAGGTAGCCCACATAAAATGAAGCACCAGGTACAATGATTTCTGTGTTGCCTTTCTTACGTAGTTTTTAGGACTGAGGTGCACATGGTACATTTCAGAGGAATAACAATTATCAGCAATATAATAGAAGGACAGAAACTGGCAGAATCTGCAAGTGAATGCACTACCAGGTGGATCAGGTAGCAGAGTAGTTATCTAAGTTTCTGTGTTAATAATTAATTATTATTAATTCCTCCTTTGTGAAGCAGAATAATAGATGAAATAAACTGTACCCTGCCAGTTCATGGATAACATATTGATATGCAAAGTAGTTAAGAAGGGTAGAAAAGAGAATGAAAAGAAAGGGAAATTGTATGAAGCTCTGGTCATGTTCCCCCAAAGTTTCAGAGAGATCAAGCATGTGAAGTAAAACTGATAAAGATGATGGTGCAGTGGGTCCATTGAGGAGCAAGTGCTCAAGGATTTATGGTTTGGAAGAAATTGTCTAAAATTCCGTAGGCATGTGATAGCTTTTCTTTATGCAAACTACATGTGTTTCTAAATCAAACTTCAATATAAACCTACTGTATCCTCAAAAATATATATTCAGGAAGGTTCTCATTAAAACCGTATACAAATAAGTAATTGAAACAGATGCTTTTGGTGCCCATTTATATGCCCTTGTTTTTCCCACCACAGGGCACACAGACCCTGCATATCTTTATGTAAGGACTTCCCTGGCTGGCCAGAGCTACATTGTCCCCCTTTGTAGCAATCTAGAAGAGCTGGAGAACTAACAAACCACTAGGTGTGAACCTTAATTGGTGACTCTCATGGGTTGGTGTATAAATACCCCAGCTCCCTCGCCCCTAAATGTGATGACAATGAGACGTGTCATGGAGTTGCCCTAGTGGGATTAAGCTCCCATCACGTACAGTGGTGGCTAGCTTGATGAGGCATTCTTCCTTGTCACAGTCCCCCACTCCATCTCTGATGTTTCCTTTACTTCCCAGATGAATACTTGTTTTTGAATCTTTATTTCAGGGTATGCTTCTTGGGGAGCCCAAGCTAACAAAATAAAACCATCAACTCTCAAGTATTATTAATGAAGTTGTTTTGTGAACACCTAACTTTCCATCTTCTCCCGGCTTCTGTTCAGAAAGGAGGAGCTGGCAGTCACCTGTGATGCAGTGTGGCTGATATAACAAAAGATCCCTCCTTCCATGTTCTGATACCATGTGTAACATGCTTCGTAAGGGCCTGTCCACAATGAAAGCTTAATTGCTGAATAGTTTCAATGAGTGCCATAAATTAGCTCACAATAGCAGGTATCATCTACTTAGTACTTACTATGCTCCATTCTGTATACTAAGATAGTTTATTTTACTTATAAGACAGGAACTATTATAGTCCTATTTTAAAGATGAAAAAAAGGGAGAGCCTAACTCACGGGAAGCCACACAGCCAGTAAGGGGCAGAGCTGTGCCTAGAGGCAGGACTGCTTGAGTTGGATGCCTACAAGCTTCCATAATCAAGGATCACCATCAGTCACTATTGGGTCAAGATTCTAAGGGACTTGTTTAATGGAGAACAAGGAGAATTCTAAAAACACCAGTGCCTAGGGGATTTTTATCTAAGGCAAATAGGAGGAAAGAAACACTGAAATCCTAGAGACTGGTCTTGGTTTAGGGGAAACACCACAGCGAGTGACCCCTGGGCCCTACTGTTCATCCCATGACCATCCTGCTGCTCAATCTGATGAGCTCAATCAACAGAGAAATGGACAATAAATAAAAATCAAACTGGAAATGGGTAAAATTTTTGCTATGGGAACTGGCTTATATTTTGGGGTAAAATTAAGTTTGGGTTTGTTTGGGAAACCAAGTTAAGCAAGAGCTGGCAATGTATACAAGCAGAGTTTGTTCTCTACTGTTGCCTACAAACAACTTCCTAATAATAAAAAGAAAATTAATCATCTGTCAGTAACAGCGAAGTTTCATAACTTCCTGGCATTACTCTGATATGACATTATTAATTTTTCACATGAAATTGTTACCTGAAGACTGAGGGTTTGCTTAAAATTTTGCACTGGGGAAAAAAAGGAGAAGGGAAGAAAGGGAATCCAGTAGAATAAAAACTCTGGAAGAGAAGGACTAACATTCAAGAGTCAAAATAATAATAAAGAGTAAGCTCTACACATGGAGTAAAATGCTCCCTACTTAATGGACATTAGGAATAGCATAGTCGACACAGGGTTCTCAGAAGTTAGATAAGAACATGCATTTACAGAATGCCTTCTATGTGTCCAGCCAATTGCTCACATTATTTTACTGAACCATTGTGGGAATCCACTAAAGTCGGTAGGACTAACCATCTTTTATAATAAAGAAAAGGTCACATATCTAAGTGCTGGAGCTGTGTTATTTTTGACTTCTACAAGTTTGTTTTATTTACTCTTCTTTACACTAAACTTTTGCACAGCTGGAGTAAGAATTCATTCCTCCTATAGCATCCAGGATCCCAATATGAACAAATTCTACTTTGGTACTAGTCATAGTAAAACTCAAAAAAGGAATTTTCTGTTTCCTTTGAGCAAAGGTACTATTTCAAACAAACTGCCAAACTTGCTCTCGAAGTGAAGGGGTAAGTGAGCAGGTGGAAAAAATCACCGGGGGCACAGAGAGGCTCCCAACCACTGAAAGGGCAGGGATAAACACCAGGAAGTGCTACCCATATACTCTATGCGTCCAATGATTGTTACAAGAATATAAAGTCATCTGCTATGTTTTCTTTTTTTGTTTGTTTTTGTATGCATCTTTTTCACTTTACTAGGTATTTTTAATTCAGGGGTTTGGGGTGGGCAGAAATTTTTATTTTTTTTAATACTTCCTCTTTTGTAGCCACAGCATCTGGGACAGTGACTTGCATAGAGAATTAGTTTGAAAGACAACTGAACTGTAACATCATGAAAATCCTGCATTGCCTAGAAATTCAGAAACCACCCATATTCATTAGAATTTTAAAAACTCAAGCAGGAAAATACTTTGGCCACTTGCATTTATACACAGATTTCCAGCCTTTGCTAACAGTGCGCCCCAATTAACCCAGAACAGAGTACCTCTCTCTAACTAGTTCTACAGTCATAACTTCTTAATAAGATTAACTAAGTCAGCCCTATAAAATATTTCTAAGGTAGTTTTTTTTTTTTTCTCATGGATTAACAGTGGTAAGAGAGTTGCCTACTTATGGTATGAAGCTGTCTCTCCCAATCTGTAGAAGTTTGTTATAAAGACGAAGGCTTTTGTGAATGATTTTGGGGAATGGGAGTTAGAAATGAAAGGCAAACATAGTTTTACATTTGAGTTAAAATGTATGTGACAAACAGGTGAAAAAATTAATCAAAATTTATTGAAAACTGGATATCAGAAGCAGAGGTTACCCCGACAGCTATGACAACCCAAGGACCTTTTCTCTACTCTCCAAAGGCTGTCTTGGCTTACTAAGTCATTGATTTCACCTTTTTCTCCACCAAGAAGGGAAGATTTATAAAGCGAAGTGAATATACAAGTGAAGTATGTTAGGCTTCCATATATGTCAATATCAGTTAATCCTTGCACTAATCTTGTGAAGTAACACAGTCTATTCTATACATAAGGAAACATAGATCCAAGAAAACAAAGTCATTTGTATAAGATCACAGTCAATAAATGACTCAACAGAAAAAAATCTGTGTCTTTTTCTTGTCCCCCACCCTTATTATTGGACACTTATTTGCTCATGACTTGGGCTATCCGTTAGATTTAGGACTGCAAATGGTGGTTATATACAACCTGATCACAGTTGAAGGACCAAGGATTCAACCATTTGAAGCATGTGAATGAATTGACTAAAAATTCTTTTTTGACCTAAATACTCCTCGATATACTTTTGAAACAAAAGTAATTAGACTCTTCTGTGTAGACCATCTCTAATAGTTTCAACATCTCATGTCAAAGAGCTAACATTTGTACTCATTTATATAGAGCTGCACATAGATAAGCATCCCCACAGAGGCACTCACGTGTGTACATGTGAACATGCAATCAATAAATGCCATTATTCCTCAGGCATTAAGCCATCTTAAAATATCTAACTATCCAGAGAAAATTATATTCATGAATCTGAGATCCATGTATTAGTCTGAATTTGCCATCAAACATTACCATCATGCATTCTTAATAAACGTTTTCTGGTGAATAGATGTTGTTAATTCATTCTAAATTTGGGGAAAATGGAAAAGAAGGGCCTTGTGTTTTTATCAGATAGCAGAATGCTGATTTGTCATGGAGGAGAGCGTCTCAACAGAAGATCACTTTAGTCTCAAGATGATTATAGGGAAGTGTTTTAGCCATTAAACAGAATGAGTTATGGTATATGCTTATGAAAATATACAGGTAAATCATGATCTCTAGTCAGTGATTTTAAAAATATTGAATGAAGTGATCTTCTAAGGCATCCTTCCATGCCAAAAAAAATAAATGAGCACAATGCACTTTTTATAAAGCAAATATTAAGTATTGAATCTGAACATTCATCACTTACCCTAAAGAAAAGAGAGCATAAGTACTCTCAGTGTTATATTATGTTGTCTGCTTTGCAAAAGATCCACCTTAACATCTGTCCCCTTTGGAGTTACTAGTATATTAGTTTCTATTATGCAGAAGCAATATAGCTATTTGCATTTGCATGTGCTTCACAACAGTATTACTAGGTGGTCTGGGTAGAGGACCAGAGAAATTATATTATTATATACTGTTTTCTCTCCTCCTGTCTCCCCCGAGGGAAGGATTGAAAAGGAGGCTAAGGATCACATTGATTAATGTCTAAGAAATGACAGGAGGGGATCACAAATAGCCAGTTCTTTAATTAGGCTACCAAACAAGTTCTCTTAGTGTAGAGGTTTCATGAATACTTGAGATGGTTCTGGTATAATTCCTCTGTTCTGTTGTTCCATTTTTAGTGCCAGCAAGTCAGGACATTCAAACAAATTCATATTTGATTCATTAAAGCTTTTAATGCTTATTGCTATACCTCATTGCAAATGAGACCCAGACAATAAATACTGGCAAGAGGTACCAGAGAGTAAAAATTATACCTTTTTAAGTTTTAGTAAAGTTAAAATAGAAACATGGCATTTTAAAGAGTATAACTAAGGGTCACACATAAATAAGACTTTTTTTTTAACTTGTTTGATCACTACCAGTATTTGATGGCTATCCACAGAAACCCCTAGGTGAAAATCCACACTGATTTGTGTTGGAGAGAAGACAGTTTCTAGAGATAAAAACAAGCCATTTACTTTCTCTTTTTTTAATTTTATTTATTTATTTTTGGCTGCTTTGGGCCTTGGTTGCTGCACGCAGTCTTTCTCTAGTTGTGGTGAGCGGGGGCTACTCTTCATTGCAGTGCATGTGCTTCTCATTGCCGTGGCTTCTCTTGTGGAGCATGGGCTCTAGGCATGCGGGCTTCAGTAGTTGTGGCTCACAGGCTCTACAGCGCAGGCTCAGTAGTTGTGGTGCACGGGCTTAGTTGCTCTGTAGCACATGGGATCTTCCCGGACCAGGGCTCAAACCCATGTTCCCTGCATTGGCAGGCAGATTCTTAACCACTGAACCACCAGGGAAGTCCCAAGCCATTTACTTTCAATAGGTGTCTTTTCCATTAGATTTAACTCTAGGGCAGAAGTATGAGTCTCTGTCAGAGAAACCAGACCAGAAATAAAAATTTAACCTGGCACTTATCCTTCTTACATGACAGATGAAAGGAGACTCTCCTTTCATCACAAGTGACACAAATTCTTGATACTTAAATCACAAGTGTCAAGAATTCAGCCATTTTGTTTGGTTTTGTTTTTCTCCTTTTGGGTATTTCTGCAGGACTTCTAGACTTTTCTTCCCTAGATGAGTAGAAATAAAGAACCCACTACATAAATGGTTGGCTATTATAAAGAACTGCTTGATTGGTGTTGCCAGAAACCCACAAACAAGTCATGAGAAGTAACAAGGGCAGGTGTGATTATTTCTTAATAGGAGAGCAGATAGAGAGGTCACCTTTGAGCTGTATTTTGGGCTGATCTTACAAGGCGAGAAAGTCATTCCTCAGGTCAAGGGCAGGTGTTTTGGGAGGAGGTACAGAACCCCTAACCATCTGGTCCATTTTCTTCTTGGTGCTTTTGTGACCTAGAAGACTCAGTCTAAATACAAGAGAAAACTTTTGCTCTGCACAACACTTACAAGAACTTAGGTGTCAAGATTAATGTTTTATTGTCTCATGTTTTGATGGAAGTGTCAACACAAGACTTTGGTGTCAAAATATGATTGGCTTATTTGTGTAATGTCTCTTCCTGCCTGCAATTCTGTAGAGTTAAACTTGCCTTTCAAACCACAAGATAACAGAACGCCCTCTGGTAGACTGTATTTTCTGCTACCCAATCCTCTACACATATACAAACCTTGCTAAACATTGCACATGAAGAACACAGAAACCCTTTAAAGTAGATGCAAATTCTGAAACTTAAAAAACTATATATTCCCATTCTTTTGGATTGAGAAATGAGAGAGATGTTTAGTTTAATGAGTTACAGTGACATAAAAATACCTAAAAGAACATCATTTTCTAGTCAATGTGCATGTGTTAAAATTAGCCCAGATAATCAAACTGTAGCAAAGAGGCAGAAAAATATACACAGAAGTTTAATGACAGGGCACAAAAGTCAAAGTGCTTAGATGAAACAAAAACACAAAAATCAAATACTGGTATGGAAAGTACAGAAATTGAAAGAGGATTCTGGGCTTCTAACATTTCTGATCAGGATAGCACTAACTAGTAGCAATGACTTTCAAAACTTTTTGGCGATGTGAATAGAGATGATTTGGTACTTGAATATTGTAAAAAATGAGCCATAAATATATATAATCAATTTCAAAGACAGAGCAAACAAAAAAATCAATTCATTAAAGATTCCTAGGAGCTACAGTAATCAAGACAGTATGGTACTGGCACAAAAACAGAAAGATAGATCAATGGAACAGGATAGAAAGCCCAGAGTTAAACCCACGGACATATGGTCACCTTATCTTTGATAAAGGAGGCAGGAATGTACAGTGGCGAAAGGACAGTCTCTTCAATAAGTGGTGCTGGGAAAACTGGATAGGGACATGTAAAAGTATGAGATTAGATCACTCCCTAACACCATACACAAAAATAAGCTCAAAATGGATTAAAGACCTAAATGTAAGGCCAGACACTATCAAACTCTTAGAGGAACACATAGGCAGAACACTCTATGACATAAATCACAGCAAGATCCTTTTTGATCCACCTCCTAGAGAAATGGAAATAAAGACAAAAATAAACACATGGGACCTAATGAAACTTAAAAGCTTTTGCACAGCAAAGGAAACCATAAACAAGACCAAAAGACAACCCTCAGAATGGGAGAAAATATTTGCAAATGAAGCAACTGACAAAGGATTAATCTCCAAAATTTATAAGCAGCTCATGCAGCTCAATAACAAAAAAACAAACAACCCAATCCAAAAATGGGCAGAAAACCTAAATAGACATTTCTCCACAGAAGATATACAGAGTGCCAACAAACACATGAAAGGATGCTCAACATCTTTACTCATTAGAGAAATGCAAATCAAAACTACAATGAGATATCATCTCACACCAGTCAGAATGGCCATCATCAAAAAATCTAGAAACAATAAATGCTGGAGAGGGTGTGGAAAAAAGGGAACACTCTTGCACTGCTGGTGGGAATGTGAATTGGTACAGCTGCTATGGAGAACGGTATGGAGGTTCCTTAAAAAACTACAAATAGAACTACCATATGACCCAGCAATCCCACTACTGGGCATATATCCCGAGAAAACCATAATTCAAAAAGAGACATGTACCAAAATGTTCATAGCAGCCCTATTTACAATAGCCCGGAGATGGAAACAACCTAAGTGTCCATCATCGGATGAATGGATAAAGAAGATGTGGCACATATATACAATGGAATATTACTCAGCCATAAAAAGAAATGAAATTGAGCTATTTGTAATGAGGTGGATAGACCTAGAGTCTGTCATACAGAGTGAAGTAAGTCAGAAAGAGAAAGACAAATACTGTATGCTAACACATATATATGGAATTTAAGAAAAAAAAATGTCATGAAGAACATAGGGGTAAGACAGGAATAAAGACACAGACCTACTAGAGAATGGACTTGAGGATATGGGGAGGGGGAAGGGTAAGCTGTGACAAAGTGAAAGAGCAGCATGGACATATATACACTACCAAACGTAAGGTAGATAGCTAGTGGGAAGCAGCCGCATAGCATAGGGAGATCAGCTCGGTGCCTTGTGACCGCCTGGAGGGGTGGGATAGGGAGGCTGGGAGGGAGACGCAAAAGGGAGGGGATATGGAAACATATGTATATGTATAACTGATTAAATTTGTTATAAGGCAAAAAATTAAAAAAAAAAAAGAAAGAAAAAAAAAGATTCCTAGGAGGTGAAAGGCAATTTGAATCAAAATTTATAAAAACAAAATGAACAAAATAAAAAAAATCATGTTATTTTACTTTCCCTTAAATATCTCTACTAATATCTTATAAATATATCACTTATATTGTTCTCTATATAGTGAGAGACATGAAAAATAAAATTTACACTCCCAAAATGCACCATAAAGTCAACATCCTAAGCAATGTGTCATTTCTTTTGGGTAGCTAGCAGCTAGATTGTCAAAGAAGCAGTCATCTTGTACCACTTCCCTTTAAAGAGGTTCTTTTTTTTTTTTTTTTTTTTTTTTTTTCTTGCGGTATGCGGGCCTCTCACTGCTGTGGCCTCTCCCGTTGCGGAGCACAGGCTCCGGACGCGCAGGCCCAGCGGCCATGGCTCACGGGCCCAGCCGCTCCGCGGCATATGGGATCCTCCCAGACCGGGGCACGAACCCGTATCCCCTGCATCGGCAGGCGGACTCTCAACCACTGCGCCACCAGGGAGGCCCTAAAGAGGTTCTTATAAACATGTAAAATGTGCATGCAAAGATTGCTCTGTAATAAAAGTGATTTTCTGTCTCTTTCTTGGTCTAATAACCCAGAAAATAAAATCATTTGCATAGTGTTTCCTGACAAGGTAGGCAATCAAGTTAATCAGGATGTGTAAACAAACTCTATTGAGGGCTCCATTTTGCCAGTGTAGGATAAACCTTGTATATATTCCACCCTGCTTCCCTGGTAAAACTTCCCTAATGAAATGTTGTAAAACTCATAAACCATCAATTCTCACCATATGAGTAAAATTAAACCCCTGAGGATATCTACTGCTTTTTTTTATTAGCCCTATTTTGAATACTCAAAATGTATGGGTCATAAAATTAAGCTTAAGGCTATGTTTTCACATAAGTTAATTTGTGTATTTTAAAACCATTAAAAAAAGAATCCTAAATAATTTCCACCTAAATTCTTCTCTGTAGTCACGGAGAGCACAGAAGCAATGACAGAAACAAGATGTCGGTTCTCCTTCAAAATTATGCATTTTGCTATAAGACAAGAAGAATATCCAAGGTGGATTCTAATATATACGTTTAAATAACTAAAGCACTACATCCTTTAGAAAAATATTCCTTTAACAAACTCACAAACTCTGAGACAGGAAACCAATATAAATAAAAACCAAAAGATCAGCTCTAGGAATTTTGGTATAGGGTTCATAGACCACAGAGCTGTGAGTCTGTCCCATGTAAAGACTGAACCATGATCTCCTCTTCACAAATGCTCAGTTCTCTGATTTCCCCTTAAGGAGCAGATCTTCCTATAAATCTTCATCGAGAAACATCCTGTGACTTCCTGTGCCTGACTTGACTATCTCCATTAATCCATATGGAAAAATGTAAATATATCAAACTAAAGATTAAGTTTAAAATGTGGAAACATGTACTCTTCCAGAGTGTAAGCAGCCTTTTAAAGCATTACAATTTGAAGACAGGAAGATGTCTCCTCTGTCCTCTTCCAAACTGACAAAAGAACTCTTATCAACAGGAATGCATTATGCCCTTCACTGCAGTAAGAATTTTAGGAAACTACCAAAGAAGCAAATGATTTCTCCATCCTCAAGAAAATGGGGAAATGAAATGAATTCATATGAAATCATTGGGAGACTATTCATTGTTTGAGAATGTGGTACTGCTTAAGTATAATGGGAGATGGGAGAAGAAAAGAAAAAAAAACGAAAAGAAAAACAAAAGCAAAACAAACAAAAAACAAGTGAAGCCTGAAGAAACCATCTTATTAAATGGAAAGATAGTCCTTGTTCTGGGAAAAGCACTGCATAGCAACGGTGGAGCTGAGTGAAAACCAAATCCATTTGGATGTTCCATGAAACTGACTGTTCTTATTTTTTCTACTCCATGCAGTTTTCTCAAGTACCATTAAATAGTAATGTGACTGTTGTCTTTTCTGGCAAGAAAATATTAAAACACCTTTAATTTGGAAATGTTCTAATATGCGTAATTACTAATCAACATTCTACAGACTTGACTTCAGTTCATGGAGCTAATAATCCCTTCAAGGCTAGTTGTCACCACAATTAAAAAGGGAGCATATCATTTTATCATCTTTCACAACTTATTTCTAGCAAATTACAGTTGTGAAAAATTGGTATTTTTTTCCTGCAGCCCAAAAAATGGGAATGCAAAGTTTGATAGCCTCATTTTTTTTCCCTCAAATCCCTTATAATATTTTACATTTAAAAAGAAGAAACATTTTCCCACATATGCCAACACAGTATTCTTCCAAAGCATTTGTGTCTAATTGTCAGTTGTTATTTATCGTTTATTTCTCAAAAAATAATTAGCTCAGTGCCTTCATAATGAAGTAAAATGGGGATTAAATTGAGACACTTCATGTCACATGGGAAACAGACATTCTTTGCTCTACAAATCTGAACTAAATGTCTCTATGTTGAAAGAAAAAGAATTCCTGTAGATAATAATGTTCAAATGCCTAGATGACTTTGTCAAATCTCACTAAATAACATAATACATATTGCCTATGGACTGGATTCTTTAAAGATTCTACCCTTTTGATTACTTGCAGATGATTGTATGGCTTTACATATCAGGGAAATGAGATACATTCTGAAGGGACTGAATTAAACAGAAAGCTAGCTGTTCTGGGGACTTAGAAAAATCCCTTTATGTTTGGTGGCTTTTAAAATCACTTATATTATCTGTAACCATGTCCTCAATTGATGCAATGTATAAGATTCTGCATAAAGGTATAAGTGAGACCTAAAAAGGAAAAGAAAAAATCAGACTCAAGAAGAAGCCATGCATAAAGAAAATCCATAAAATATGCTGCACTTTCAAAACCTATGACCTCGTTCTTTCCTAGTACTACACGGAATGCAAAACAAAACCGATGACATATATTAGTAGAGGGGAACACCTAGGCAGAGCCTGCCATTTTATCTCAGAGAAGGAAATATAATAGCCAGGTTTACTAAGGACAGCAGGCCCCTACTCCTTAAACAAAAGAATGAGTCAATTTCTCCTAAACCCTAGAATTTTGTTGCACATAGAAATTGAAGAAAAAATAAAGAAATGGAAGAAAAAAGTAAATAATAAACATTACAAATTAAGCTGCTTAAAGTTACACCCTATTATTTTGGAGTCTGTATGTACCAAGAAGGCTGTGTAAAATAAAAGGAAGGTATATGTACTAATGTAAGCAATCATGTTTTTATATTTAATTTGTTATCTATTCTTTTTCATATTTTTACTTAAAATATTAGAATTGTCCATAATATTCTATCCAAGAATAGATATGTATACCAGCCCACTCACAGACCCAAGGAACTTGCAAAGATGGAATGAAATATTTCTTGATATGGAGGGACTCAAGGAAATATTTTCATTGGGAGACATGCAAACAACTGGATTAAAACGTGCTCTTTAGGGGCTTCCCTGGTGGCGCGGTGGTTGAGAGTCCGCCTGCTGATGCAGGGGACGCGGGTTCTGCCCCGGTCCAGGAGGATCCCACGTGCTGCGGAGCGGCTGGGCCCGTGAGCCATGGCCGCTGAGCCTGCGCGTCCGGAGCCTGTGCTCCGCGGCGGGAGAGGCCACAGCAGTGAGGGGCCCACGTACCGCAAAAAAAAAAAAAAAAAAGTGCTCTTTAAAGTAACAGAAATATAGTCAAGATGGGCAAATGAGAGCTCAAAGGAAAAATCTCTTTTGTCTGCCTAGGTACCCAGAGAAAGGCTTGGGATGAGAGCCCTCCTGAACATGTACTAAGTCCCAGTTGGCGATCACCTTTCAGATCTGCCTATCTGAGGGCAAGAGTGCTTGCCATGGCATAGTGCCTGCCTCCACCTCCAAATGAAGCTCCAGGCAGGGACAGCAATGCCACCCAGTTCAAAGTTGGGAGCACTGAACCCCTTTGGAAGGACTGTCAGTAAAGTACATCGGACGGAAAACCCACATTAGAAGTCTTCCTGAGTCACCCAGCTGCAGAAGTGGGGTGATGGTGATGGTGCTAGTGGCGCAGGTGGGGGTGAAGTGGGGGTAACCGTGCCCACTGAAGGCTGCCAGGAAAGGTCACTGGAGTCCTTATCAAAATGAAGATGCAGGCAAGACTTAGGTAAGGCTTAAAATAATGCATAAAACCTCTTAAAGAAACCTCACTTAAGGAACCTAAATTTTTCCTGGTCATTATGCCTGCTTGTTCAAGATCCAGCCCTGTGCTTCATGCCTGTTTTGGTGAACTATTTCTTTCTAAATATATGTATATACCTCTTGCTCTGTCTCCTTATCTGTCTATTTCCATGACTGAGATGGCTAAAATAATGGCTAAAGATGGTTGCAGCTAATGCTGTTTCCTTTTTTAGAGAATAGAATTAAAAAAAACCTGGGTTTTGTTTGTGTGAACTCCCATGGGGGTGGGGAAAGTAAACTTGGAATAGAGTTTAAGTAGTTGAGTATTTTATCAAACGTATAGAAGAAAAACAACAGAAAAACTCATATCAAACATATTAAAACTTCCTTTACAAAAAAATGCCAGAAGTTGTTTTTACCACCGAAAGATATAAACAGTTAGATGAACACATATACACACACACAATAAAAGAAAAACCAAAGTCTAAGAAAATAAAACTTGCAAAATAAATGAAAGATAATTGTATTTGGTTTTATCAGGAAACAGTAAGAAGAAGAACTGTTATTCCTCAAAGTACATAAAAACCAGCCTACTTACCTCATTGGGGGTGTGTGTGTGTGTGTGTGTGTGTGTGTGTGTGTGTGTGTAATGAACCTTGAATTTTAGCTGTTCGAATTTTGGTCCACAGCTGTACCTCTCTAAATTTTTCTGATATCCTCTAATATCAGAAGCCATGTAGGATAATGACATTCAAATTCTGTATAACAGGCAATATTTTAAAAAATGTTACCCTATGATAATAAAAATAGAAGGGAGAAATCATATGTGAAAAGAATCTAATATCCCAGAATTTATGAGAAAAACTTTTGTTCAAAGTGCCTTTATCTAATAATAGAAAACAGAAAGCTAACAATGCATTCCAGGAAAAATGGCCATCCTACAGCTCTCTAATGTAATTTTATACATAGTTAAAGAAATCTACTAGAAGTGACCTTTTACCAGGCACAGTTAGTTTTATTTGATTCTATAATGCTTTAACCATGTGATAAAACTTATCATACAGCTACTCACAAAAATACATTGATATACCTCACTTCACAGAGCTGTATGTTTTTGAAAAACTCTCCTATTTTAAAACATTAAAGTGCATTCTAATATGGCACTTGAAATTCTTCAAGGTGTCAAGAAAACAGAATATCAAAAGTCAAAATTTAAACACTGGGACTCATCTTCTAGGAATGAGGATTGCATTTATTTTATTTTATTTTTGAGTTTTACTTTGCAGACTACCCAGCAGAGCACCCTACTATTAGAATGTTTGCCTGCCATGTTACTAAGTGTATCTTTGAACGCATTGAGAAAATTCTATGTTGTGCACTATTCAAAAGAGAAAATGAACCATACTTTGACCATGTTGATGTGGATAATTAACTGGCTTCTCATAAGAATATACTATGTGGCTCCTTTTGTTTATTACACTATTCACACTTTTCCTGGAGCAAAGAGTCCTCCGCTTACAGAGCCACTTATATCTAGAGAGGAACAAATAGCCTCCATCTGTGATAGGCAAGGAAACTGTCAAGCCAGCAGCTCTGGGGATAGTCATTTTCCAGAACTGCTTAGTCATCCCTGTCTAGCCCTGGGATGCCCACGTATCAGCTGCTGAGAAGCCATATCATGAAATGTTAATTTGGCTCTTAAAGATAACATGCTTTTAAGAAGTGATAAGAAAGAAAAGTTGAGCTGGGTTCAGACAGACTGTCTCTGTTCCCAAGTTCTGAAAATGTACTCCCAGAAATATTTTCTGTAGCCTTATCATCAGCAGCATTCCTCAGCAATCCTGATGAAATAAGAATGTTCTCCCTTCAAGGAGGTGGGGTGTCTGTGTGTTTCCCGGCCTGTGTATTTCTGGTCAGGCGTGCACAGGAGACTTGGTAAGGAAACCTACCCTCCAGGCATGCCCCTTAAACTTCACACCTTGCTAAAATGGTTCTTTTAACTTTGCTCTCATCTGAGCCCTCCCTCCCCAACCCCGCATCCCTTCCCCTCTGCTGTTGTTCAGTTTGGTAGTGCACTATGGATGTAATCTTTATGAGACCTGCCATTCAACATAAACTCACACTCTGTCTCAGCATCCTCCCTTCTCTCATCTATCCCCCTTGGAAAAATGTGATAACCTTTGTTTTCGAAAGTACTACTGACTTATGTGGGTGTATTTGCTTTGAAAATTGAGTCTTCAAAAAATGCTTCCGAGCCAAGCAACTCACATGTGGGGAACACTGCAGTGAAGAGGGAGAGCACGGAGGCTACGAGCAACAAAACACATTGTCTTGACATCTGCTGAGGTGTTATAAATAAAGCTGGCGAGTAAAAAGACGAAAGCAAAGCTGGATTCCTCACCTTACTTTCCTGACCCCCATGCACAAAGAATAATCTTGACTGGCCCCATATCTATTTGCTTCTTAGAGAAAAGCAGAAAAGTTGAACTGGGCATTATGATCCCACAGTAGCAGTGATTCAAATAGTTCACTACTTAGAATTTTATGCTTTGCATAAGAAGGGTGACTCCTGGAGTATATCAGCCTTAAGGCAAATAGTGACACATTTTCATGCTTAGAATGATAGAACACATCGGTCCCTGCCTTTCCCTCTCGCTTTTTCCCCTGCCTTGTTTGTTTTTTTGGCTGCACCCCAGGGCTTATGGGATCTTAATTCCCCAACCAGGGATCAAACCCAGCAGTGAGAACTCAGAGTCTTAACCCCTAGACCGCCAGGGAATTCCCCCTGCCTTGTATTTTTAAACCCGATTTAGACATCCTGTTTGTGGGTAGAACTGTTTCAAAGCAACACTGATTATTTTAATAAGATACAAATATGAACTAGGACAGATGTTTTAGACTGGCATTCAGTGTCCTTCTGCCCTTTTCAGTTGCCTGGTTCAATCTATAGACATGTTTTCGGATGGTTACACGGAATAGACCAGGAGCTCACATAAGTCTAGTATGTAAAAGGGATAACACACCTGCTGTTGCTTCCCAGCCCCAGCTTCTACCTGTGGCAGGCAGCACTAAGCAATTGTGGTACTTTCTCACTAAGTATAGACAGAGCCTCAGGATCCTTCCTAACACAGCACTCCCAGCAACCAGCAGTCATTAACAATGAACCAGAATTGGTTTAAAAAATAACATCAGATTGCCTTCCTGAATCTGGCCATCCTTCCTGAGGAGCAATGAGCATGGAGAAAGTTGTGGATCAATTAGCATGAGTTTATTTACTTTTACTGGAGGTGGCTGGTGAGGGGAGGAAGCTGAATAAAGTTAACTCATGTATCTTGGCATTCTTCTATTAATTCAGATGAACATTAGAAAATTAAACCATGAGCTAAGTGTAGGATATGTAGGATGGCAATTAGACTGAGTAGCATGTTATTTTCATTAAGTAAGAGAGTAGAGAAAGATAGCAGAGAAGATAAACATGTCAGCCCCCAGAGTTTCCATGTGAAGCCCTACGGGAGCCTCATTAAATTAAGAAAAGTGTCAGAGGTCTAGCAATATGTATACATCAATTCAGAACACATACATTAATTAATTTTTAGGGTAGTGAGCCATATTCTATATGTGGATAGGATTTGGATTACACAGATGGATACGTTTGGCAAAACACTTTGAATGACATACTTAATTAAGGTCAGTGTATTTCATTTTATGAAAGTTTCACCCCAAAACCAATAAAACAAGTATTGAACTCTAGTTAATGACATGCATGCTGAGCATTTAGAAATAAAGTGTACTGCTGTCTGCAACTGATGTCTTATTGAAAAACATAAGATAGATTGATGACTGAATAGAGGGATGAGTAAAGCAAGTTCAGTAAAAGATACATTGTAGAATCTAGAATAGTGAGTTCACTATAAGCTGATTTCCATTTTTCCATATGTTTGAACATTTTCATAATAAAATGTTGGCGAAAAACTACAACACATACCTTATCTTATTCTGAATAGTGTGCAATCTAGCTGTCCTTTCTCCTGTTTCTTTCTGATTAGAAGCAAGAAACAGCCCAGTCTGCACAAGATGCAATTACATGGAATGATGTGTTACTGAAATGTCTTGACTGTCTACATAAAGAAGAATTTGGATGTACCCATGTAACTCTAGCCACGGGAGAAGAAGACACACAATTTTACTTAGACTCTGCTATCCTCATCACACCTAGAGCAATGGAAGTGGTCCACTACACTGCATCCTAATCCAGCATTTTCGATAGGCAAAGCATCACTGAAATGCAAATTTCCCACCTTGATTAGAACATCGCCAAGCTTTTCTGTTCATCTTTTTCTCAGAGTGAGCATTGATGGTGACTTGGCAAACCATGGTTGATAAACTGCTGCTCTGTCAAACCTAGCCTGGAGATTTCAGGGTCTAAAGGATGGACATCGTGGGGCACAAAGTATTCAGAGCTCGGGATTGTGTAAAACAAGTGCAAAGAGCTCAGTGAAAACCTATCACCACTGGTAGAATGGAGGGGGCAACAAAAATGGTCGTTCACCAGCAGTGGCCATCATCAAATTTACATGAAATGTCTTCCAATTCTCAATCACACTTCTCCCCAGTTTAGTGGTTTGAGGGCAGCTGGACACAGCATGCTAAAACAGGGCATTTTTTAACAAACAGAATCAAGAACAGGATGTTTAACATATTCTATTAATTCTCATAGCAATGTGTACACTAATATGCCTGGCAATAATTTATAACCCTTGACCGAAAAAAGATATTGCTATCTTTTTTTCCCCCACTTGTTCTAGTCTAGTTTTGGGAACTACAAGTCCCAAGGAACAGGATGATACTGAGATAATACAGCTAATGAGAATAAGTGGGCACACTGCAATATGCTTCAAAGGGTCACTGCTCAGTCTATGATTCCATACTTTTTAATTTCTTTGTACAAGCAGGGAACTGAAAAATAGGAAAATCCATTTGGCTGGTCTGAGCTACAAATTAAATCCTTGATTAAATTTAGGCAATTATATCTCCAGGTTATTTCCACTTAAACATTTTAAATACATTTGAATAAGCTTCTTAATCATGATCTTGGCAATCTATCATATGGAAAAATGGACTCTAAGAAATACTATTAAAACATTAGCTGACAAATAAAACAATGTAAGGATCCTGCAAAGAAATACTTTACCCTGCTTTTGACTTGTTTGCATGTGGGCATGTGTTGCCAAGAGGTGGAAAATAAACACAAGAAGCTCATGTGGGTTCTTAACCAGTAAAAAGCAATCAAATTCAGTCATTCTCAAATTTGATCATGTATAAAAATCACCCAAAGGGCTTGTGAAAACACCGAATCCTGGGACTCCAACCCTAGAGACACTGATTGAGCAGGTCTGGGCAGTGCCCGTGAATCTGCACTTCTCACCAGCTCCCAAGCAATGCTGATGCTGTGACCACAGGACCACTTGGAGCAGAGCTTAATGTGTGCAAGCACAGTGAAGTGGCTGTCAGAAAGTTCAGGAAATACCGTAAGGTAACCATAAATCATGTGTCCAGCTTTTAAAGATATCCAGAAAGGTGACTTCATCATCCCACCCAAAAGTCAATGGCTAATAGCTCCTGTGGAGGGTCAGGTCGCAATAAAATGGAGAGGCAGGTGGGCCCCCAGACTCCCCTAGGAGGTAATGTAAATTTCTTCCCACTTGAAGAACCCAGTATCTTATTGCCTCTCCAGTAGCCATTCCCAGTCTCCCCATATCCCAAGGGGGTGGTCCCTCCCTACAAGGAAGCCTAACCTTGCTTTCACTGTCTGGAGATTATCATCATGCAACTAAAATCAATTTTCATCTGCCCCATTATCACTGGAGACAAAGAATCTCAGTTGGCTATTAATCTCACCTGTATCACAAGTGGTAGAGTATGAAATCTCCCCGCTGACTTTCTTCTCCAAGGAAAATTCTATTAGCTTCTTTAGTGTTTGGTAAAAGAATGGCTTCCTGGGCTTCCCTGGTGGCGCAGTGGTTGAGAGCCCGCCTGCCGATGCAGGGGACACGGGTTCGTGCCCCGGTCCGGGAAGATCCCACATGCCGTGGAGCGGCTGGGCCCGTGAGCCATGGCCGTTTGAGCCTGCGCGTCCGGAGCCTGTGCTCCGCAACGGGAGAGGCCACAACAGCGCGAGGCCCACATACCGAAAAAAAAAAAAAAAAAAGAATGGCTTCCTAACCCCTAGTGATATTTATAACTCACCTTTGAATCCTCTCAAAATTGATTGCATCCAAGTACTTGAAAGTCAAGTTTCAATGTGATTTTTTTTTTTTTTTTTGCGTTACGTGGGCCTCTCACTGCTGTGGCCTCTCCCGTTGCGGAGCACAGGCTCCGGACGCGCAGGCTCAGCGGCCATGGCTCACGGGCCCAGCTGCTCCGCGGCATGTGGGATCCTCCCAGACCGGGGCACGAACCCGCGTCCCCTGCATCAGCAGGCGGACTCTCAACCACTGCGCCACCAGGGAAGCCCTCAATGTGATATATTTTTAAAAACCTCTCTCTCTACCTCTCTCCCACCATCCCCAATCCAACAGAATACTTTCTACCAACCAGAGCTGCAATGCATATTTTGGCAGGGGATGAAGAACAGGAAAAGAGAACTTCCAAATAGTCCTAAAAAGAGCTGAGCACACTGGAAGGATTGCTGTCTGGTCCTGCATGGATGGATCTTACTTTCTATAGCCTGATGGCTGCTTTTCAATAAATACGATAATAGTAGCTTGCACTTCTATTTATAGTGGGTATACAGGTAACTTCCTCATAACTTCAAGTAGGTTGCTTATTTAATCCGCAAGACAACCTTGTAAGGAAGCAGAGATTTAGAGAGTTTTGGTTGTCTAATGGGGGCCACAGAGCTGGTGTGTGACAGACAGAGCCCTGGTTCAACCTGGGCCTGACTCCCACTATGGGGCTGGGTTATTCCCCATACTAACCCAAAAGTATGACAACTCTTACAGGATTACCCTTCATTAGATCGAATTTTCAGGAAAACCATCCCAGACGGCCTGTAGAAAAATAAGCATCTTTTCCAGAAAACCCAATGAAATGAAAATAATAAGAAAAATCTGAGAAGCTGAGGCTGTACAACAAGACTGGGAAAATACTAAAACTCCAGACAGCAGATGTTGAGGTATATCTGCCAAATACAGAGAAATTTGGAATGAGAAGTGGAGTAGGTATTTCCGAAAACCAATTCACAGATCTGTTGGAAAGGCTTTGGGGAAATCCACCTAACAAAAATATTCAAGGTTGAACTAAATGTTTCTAAAAAACTAATAAAGACTTTCATAAACCTACATCAAAATGGAATATCACATTTTAGGAAAAATCTGTTACAAAACAAGCAATAACAAATGAATTTCAGGGGTAGAAAGGATCCTTGAGGCATCTATACTGAAAAAGAAATTTAGCTATCAGGTAGCAAATCAGGATTACTTTAGCCAACACCAATATTGGAAAAAAAAACAAACAACAAAGCAAACGAAAACAAAACAAAGAATTGCAGTGCAATGAGTTTTGAAGGGGGAAAGTGACATGAATTTTATACCCTATGTATCGGTGTCATTTACATATGAATATAAAATATAGACATGCTGATATATGCACAGATATTGTACTATAACACTCACAATGGCTTCTCTAAAAACTACCAGTTTATGAAATGCAGAAAATTGTGATATAAATAAAAATGAAAATTCAAGAATTGCATAGCCATATTATAAAATGATTGAAAATGAATACTGATTTTGTTTAAATGCAGACCTAAAGTTGAATAATTTTAATTATGTTATGTAACAAAATGTAAATATTATGAAGCTGGATATAAAAACAGTAATATGAATAAACAAATTTGGAAACTGGAGAAGAGAGGTAACAGCTAGAAAAGTAAGTTTGCTAATTTTTCAACTCTCTAAATAACAAATGTACCTTTGTTATTTAATTTTAAAAAGCAATGTATAGAAGAGTTAAAAAAAACTTACAAATGATCAGAATAAGCAAGAATAACAACAAAAATTTTTAAAAATACATAATACAAAGTACAAAATATATCAAACAAAGGCTTTTAAAAACAGGAAACATAAGCATGAAGACATGCATAAAAATTGAGATGTTCTATTGAAAAACAACATCCTGGAGTAGAACTTTACTAAATAAAATGAGTTTCATATATGATGTAGGTAGGAGGAGAGATTAATTCAGGCCTCTTTTTTTTTAACATCTTTATTGGAGTATAATTGCTTTACAATGGTGTGTTAGTTTCTGCTGTATAACAAAGTGAATCAGCTATACATAAACATATATACCCATATCTTCCCCATCTTGCAAATCCCTCCCACCCCTCTAGGTGGACACAAAGCACTGAGCTGATCTCCAGGTGCTATGTGGCTGCTTCCCACTAGCTATCTATTTTACATTTGGTAGTGTGTGTATGTGTATATGTTCCTACCACTCTCTCACTTTGTCCCATTTGACCCTTCCCCCTCCCCGTGTCCTCAAGTCCATTCTCTAAGTCTGCGACTTTATTCCTGTCCTGCCCCTAGGTTCTTCAGAACCTTTTTTTTTTTTTTTAGATTCCATATATATGTGTTAGCATATGGTTTTTGTTTTTCTCTTACTGACTTCACTCTGTATGACACAGCCTATTTGTAGTGAGGTGTATGAGGTCCATCCATCTCACTATAAATAACTCACTTTTGTTTCTTTTTATGGCTGAGTAATATTCCATTGTATATATGTGCCACATCTTCTTTATCCATTCATCTGTCAATGGACACTTAGGTTGCTTTCATGTCCTGGCTATTGTAAATAGACTGCAATGAACATTGTGGTACATGACTTTTGTTGAATTATGGTTTTCTCAGGGTTTATGCCCAGTAATGGGATTGCTGGGTCATATGGTACTTCTACTTTCAGTTTTTTAAGGAGCCTCCATACTGTTCTCCATAGTGGTTGTATCAATTTACATTCCTACCAACAGTGCAAGAGGGTTCCCTTTTCTCCACACCCTCTCCAGCATTTATTTTTTGTAGATTTTTTGATGATGGCCATTCTGACCGGTGTGAGATGATGTCTCATCATAGTTTTGATTTGCATTTATCTAATGATTAGTGATGTTGAGCATTCTTTCATGTGTTTGTTGGCAATCTGTATATCTTCGTTGGAGAAATGTCTATTTAGATCTTCTGCCCATTATTGGATTGGGCTGTTTCTTTTTTTGATATTGAGCTGCATGAGATGCTTGTATATTTCAGAGATTAATCATGTGTCACTTGCTTTGTTTGCAAATATTTTCTCCCATTCTGAGGGTTGTCTTATCGTCTTGTTTATAGATCGCTTTGCTGTGCAAAAGCTTTTAAATTTCATTAGGTCCCATTTGTTTATTTTTGTTTTTATTTCCATTTCTCTAGGAGGTGGGTCAAAAAGGATCTTGCTTTGATGTATGCCATAGAGTGTTCTGCCTATATTTTCCTCAAAGAGCTTGATAGTGTCTGGCCTTACATTTAAGTCTTTAATCCATTTTGAGTTTATTTTTGTGTATGGTGTTCAGGAGTGTTCTCATTTCATTCTTTTAAATGTAACTGCCCAGTATTCCCAGCACCACTTACTAAAGAGGCTGTCTTTTCTCCATTATATATTCTTGCCTCCTCTATCAAAAATAAGGTGACCATATGTGCGTGGGTTTACCTCTGGGCTTTCTATCCTGTTCCAGGGATCTATATTTCTGTTTTTGTGCCAGTACCACACTGTCTTCATTACTATAGCTCTGTAGTACAGTCTGAAGTCCGGGAGTCTGATTCCTCCAGCTCCATTTTTCTTTCTCAAGATTGCTTTGGCTATTCAGGGTCTTTTGTGTTTCCATACAAATAGTGAAATTTTTTGTCCTAGTTCTGTGAAAAATGCCAGTGGTAGTTTGTTAGGGATTGAAATAAACCTGTGGATTGCTTGGGTAGTTCAGTCTTTTTCACAATGTTGATTCTTCCAGTCCAAGAACATGGTATATCTCTCCATCTGTTTGTATCATCTTTAATTTCTTTCATCAGTGTCATATGGTTTTCTGCATACAGTTCTTTTGTCTCTGTAGGTAGGTTTATTCCCAGGTATTTTATTCTTTTTGTTGCAATGGTAAATGGGAGTGTTTCCTTATTTTCTCTTTCAGATTTTTCATCATTAGTATATAGGAATGCCAGAGATTTCTGTGCATTAATTTTGTATTAATTTACTTTACCAAATTCATTCATTGCTACTTTACCAAATTCATTGATTAGCTCTAGTAGTTTTCTGGTGGCATCTTTAGGATTCTCTATGTATAGTATCATGTCATCTACAAACACTGACAGCTTTACTTCTTCTTTTCCAATTTGGATTCCTTTTATTTCCTTTTCTCCTCTGATTGCTGTGCTAAAACTTCCAAAACTATGTTGAATAATTCTGGTGCAAGTGGACAACCTTGTCTTGTTCATGATCGTAGAGGAAACAGTTTCAGTTTTTAACCATTGAGAATGCTGTTGGCTGTAGGTTTGTCATATATAGCCTTTATTATGTTCAGGTAAGTTCCCTCTATGCCTACTTTCTGGAGGGTTTTTATAATAAAAGGGTGTTGAATTCTGTCAAAAGCTTTTTCTGCAGCTATTGAGATGATCATATTGAGATGATCATGGTTCTTCTCCTTCAATTTTGTTAATACGTTTTATCACATTGATTGATTTGCGTATACTGAAGAATCCTTGCAGTCCTGGAATAAACCCCACTTGATCATGTTGCATGATCCTTTTAATGTACTGTTGGATTCTGTTTGCTAGTATTTTGTTGAGGACTTTTGCATCTATATTCATCAGTGATATTGGCCTATAGTTTTCTTTCTCTGTGACATCTTTGTCTGGTTTTGGTATCAGCATGATGGTGGCCTCGTAGAATGAGTGTGGGAGTGTTCCTCCCTCTGCTATATTTTGGAAGAGTTTGCGAAGGATAGGTGTTAACTGTTCTCTAAATGTTTGATAGAATTCGCCTGTGAAGCCATCTGGTCCTGGGCTTTTATTTGCTGGAAGGTTTTAAATCACAGTTTCAATTTCAGTGCTTCTGATTGGTCTTTTTATATTTTGTATTACTTCCTGGTTCAGTCTCAGAAGGTTGTGCTTTTCTAAGAATTTGTCCATTTCTTCCAGGTTGTCCAATTTATTGGCATATAGTTGCTTGTAGTAATCTCTCATGATCCTTTGTATTTCTGCAGTGTCAGTTGTTACTTCTTCTTTTTTCACTTCTAATTCTATTGATTTGAGTCTTCTCCCTTTTTTTCCTGATCAGTCTGGCTAATGGTTTATCAATTTTGTTTATCTTGTCAAACAAGATAAAGAATCAGCTTTTACTTTTAGTGATCTTTGCTATTGTTTCCTTCATTTCTTTTTCATTTATTTCTGATCTGATCTTTATGATTTCTTTCCTTCTGCTAACTTTGGGGTTTTTTTTATCTTCTTTCTCTAATTGCTTTAGGTGTAAGGTTAGGTTGTTTATTTGAGATGTTTCTTATTTCTTGAGATACGACTGTATTGCTAAAAACTTCCCTCTTAGAACTGCTTTTGCTGCATCCCATAGGTTTTGGGTCATCATGTTTTCATTGTCATTTGCTTCTAGGTATTTTTTGATTTCCTCTTTGATTTCTTCAGTGATCTCCTGGTCATTTAGTAGTGAATTGTTTAGCCTCCATGTGTTTGTATTTTTTACAGATTTTTTCCTGTAATAGATATCTAGTCTCATAGCCTTGTGGTTGGAAAAGGTACTTGATACGATTTCAATTCTCATAAATTTACCAAGGCTTGATTTGTGACCCAAGATATGATCTTTCCTGGAGAATGTTCTATGAGCACTTGAGAAGAAAGTGTATTCTGTTATTTTTGGATGGAACATCCTATAAATATCAATTAAGTCCATCTTGTTTAATGTATCATTTAAAGCTTGTGTTTCCTTATTTATTTTCATTTTTGCTGATATGTCCATTGGTGAAAGTGGGTTGTTAAAGTCCCCTAGTATGACTGTGTTACTGTCGATTTCCCCTTTTATGGCTGTTAGCATTTGCCTTATGTATTGAGGTGCTCCTATGTTGGATGCATAAATATTTACAATTATTTTATCTTCTTCTTGGATTGATCCCTGATCATTATGTAGTGTCCTTCTTTGTCTCTTGTAATAGTCTTTATATTAAAGTCTATTTTTTCTGATATGAGAATTGCTACTGCAGCTTTCGTTTGATTTCCATTTGCATGGAATATCTTTTTCCATCCCCTCACTTTCAGTTTGTATGTGTCCCTAAGTCTGAAGTAGGTCTCTTTCAGACAGCATATATACGGGTCTTGTTTTTGTATCCATTCAGCCAGTCTATGTCTTTTGGTTGGAGCATTTAATCCATTTACATTTAAGGTAGTTATCCATATGTGTGTTCCTATTAACAAACCCAAAACAATTAAGAAAATGGTATTGTAAGTGTTTTTCTTCTCTTGTGTTCCCTGCCTAGAGAAGTTCTTTTAGCATTTGTTGTAAAGTTGGTTTGGTGGTGCTGAATTCTCTTAGCTTTTGCTTGTTGCAATGGTTTTAATTAATTATCTATTGACTTTGAATGAGATCCTTGCTGAGTAGAGTAATCTTGGTTGTAGGTTTTTCTCTTTCATCACTTTAAATATGTCCTGTCACTCCCTTTTGGCTTGCAGAGTTGCTGCTGAAAGGTCAGCTGTTAACCTTATGGGGATTCCCTTATATGTTATTTGTTGCTTTTCCCTTGCTGCTTTTAATGTTTTTCCTTTGTAGTTAATTCTTGATAGTTTGATTAGTAAGTGTCTTGGCGTGTTTCTGCTTGGATTTATCCTGTATGGGACTCTCTGTGCTTCCTGGACTTGACTATTTCCATTCTCATATTAGGGAAGTTTTCAACTATAATCTCTTCAAATGTTTTCTCAGTCCATTTCTTTTTCTCTTCTTCCGGGACCCCTAAAATTTTAATGTTGGTGCGTTTAATGTTGTCCCAGAGGTCTCTGAGACTGTCCTCAATTCTCTTCATTCTTTTTCTTTATTCTGCTCTGCAGTGCTTATTTCCAGTATTTTATCTTCCAGGTCACTTATCCGTTCTTCTGCCTCCGTTATTCTGCTATTGATTTCTTCTAGAGAATTTTTAATTTCATTTATTGTGTTGTTCATCATTGTTTGTTTGCTCTTTAGTTCTTCTAGGTCCTTTTTAAACATTTCTTGTATTTTCTCCATTCTATTTTCAAGATTTTGGATCGTCTTTACCATCATTACTCTGAATTCTTTTTCAGGTAGACTGCCTTTTTCCTCTTCATTTGTTTGGTCTGGTGGGTTTTTACCTTGCTCCTTCATCTGCTGTGTGTTTCTCTGTCTTCTCATTTTGCTTAACTTACTGTGTTTGGGGTCTCCTTTTCACAGGCTGCAGGTTCGTAGTTCCTGTTGTTTTTGGTGACTTCCCCCAGTGGGTAGGTTGGTTCAGTAGGTTGTATAGGCTTCCTGGTGGAGGGAACTGGTGACTGTGTCCTGGTGGATGAGGCTGGATCTTGTCTTTCTGGTGGGCAGGACCATGTCCAGTGGTGTGTTTTGCGTTGTCTGTGAGCTTCTTAAGATTTCAGGCAGTATCTCTGCTAAATGGGTTGTCTTCCTGTCTTGCTAGTTGTTTGGCATAGAGTGTCCTGCACTGTAGCTTGCTGGTCGTTGAGTGGAGCTGGGTCTTCGTGTTGAGATGGCAATCTCTGAGAGCTTTGGGTGTTTTATATTACATGGGGCAGGGAGGTCTCTGGTGGACCGATGTCCTGAACTCAGCTCTCCCACCTCAGAGACTCAGGTCTGCCACACAGCCGGAGCACCAAGACCCTGTCAGCCACATGACTCACAAGAAAATGGAAAAGAAAGAAAGGAAGGAAGGAAGGAAGGAAGGAAGGAAGGAAGGAAGGAAGGAAGGAAGAAAGAAAGAAAGAAAGAAAGAAAGAAAGAAAGAAAGAAAGAAAGAAAAAGAAAGAAAGGGAGAGAGAGAGAGAGAGGGAGGGAGGGAGAGGGAGAAAGAAAGAAAGAAAGAAAGAAAGAAAAGAAAAGAAAGAAAAACTAAAGTTATTAAAATAAAAAATATATTATTAAAAATAAAAAAACATGAAACAAAAAAAAGAAGAGAGCAACCAAACCAAAAAACAAATCTACCTATGAAAACAAGCACCCAAAACTATACTAAAACAAAAAATACAGACAGCACCCTAGGACAAATGGTAAAATCAAAGCTTTTGGGAAGTCTGAGGTCTTCTGCCAGCATTTAGTAGGTGTTCTGTAGGAGTTGTTCCACATGTAGATGTATTTTTGATGTATTTGTGGGGAGGATGGTGATCTCCATGTCTTACTCCTCTACCATCTTGAAGCTCTAGCCCCAGCCCTGTTTTCTAGGGCTATCATAATGAGGTATCACAAATTGTATGGCTTAAACAACAGGAATGTATTGTTATGGAGGCTAGAAGTTAAAGATCAAGGTGTCAGCAGGGTTGGCTATTCCTGAGTGTTCTGAGGGAAAATCTGTTCCCTGCCTCTGCTCTTGGGTGCTCCTGGCAATCTTTGCCGCTTCTTGGGTTTGTAGAACTATCACCCAAATCTCTGCCTTCATTTTCACATGGTGTTTTCCCTGTGTGCATGGCTGTTTCCAAATGCCCCCCTTTTATAAAAACATCAGTCATATTGGATTAAGGGCCTGCCCAATTCCAGCGCAACCTCACACTAACTTAACTAATTATGTCTGTAACAACCCTATTCACAAGTAAGGTCACATTCTGAGATACTGGGAAGTCAGAATTTCAACATGCAAATTTTAAGGTGACACAATTCACCCATAATAAGGTCCCTTTCAGTCTTTTATGCAGTTGGAAACATATTAAATACTATTTACTGTGAATGAAAGATTTTGGCCAACACCAGAGACCAAGGAGCAGTTGCCAGCAATGACTGTATGGTTCTTCTATGTTAGAAAAGGTCAGAAGCTGACAAAACAAAACAAAAAACCCCTGACAAATGGCAGGTTAAAAGGCCTTTTATAAGACCCTGTAATTTGAAGCTTGGCAAAGAAAACCCTTGCAGAATGTCTTCAGAAAGACAGTGAGACATGATACTATGAAGGAGCCCTCACCATCTGACTCCATGTGAAAGTGCTGGACGAAAGGAGATTGATATGTCCAGTCAGCTTCAGGAAGAGGCCTGCTCTCTATTCTTTGGCACAGGTGGTTTAAAAAAGAAAAAGAAAAAACTAACACTGAGTGTGGGAAGAAAATAAAAAGGAGGAAGAAAGTGGAATGATGGGAGAAACTAGAATCATGTCAAGGCTTAACAAATCATCCACAGAACCCTGGAAATGGTCTGGGAGTCACTAATACCCTAGTGAGATCTCTGTTCTTAAATTGTTAGTTTTTATCTACCAGCTGCTCTGGACTCCCACTTTGGTGGGGCCTAAGGGAAATTGCAAAAATAGTCAAAGTGATTGTGAATTGTTTAATTTTTCTGAAAGCAGTAACAGGGACTACTGTGTCAGGCACTACCAGGTCAGTGACCCCAGGATCAGAACATCAGGTTTATTCCCACTCAGATAGATGGCTTCCAGGGACTCACTCTGCCAACACAAGTGCAGCTCAAAGATGAGAGTGGGGCTTCCCTGGTGGCGCAGTGGTTGAGAGTCCGCCTGCCGATGCAGGGGACACAGGTTCGTGCCCCGGTCTGGGAGGATCCCACATGCCGCGGAGCGGCTTGGCCCATGAGTCATGGCCGTTGAGCCTGCGTGTCTGGAGCCTGTGCTCCGCAATGGGAGAGGCCACAACAGTGAGAGGCCCGCATACAGCAAAAAAAAAAAAAAAAAAAAAGATGAGAGTGAAGAGAAGAGTATTGGCAATGTCTTAGGGTAGGGTTAGGGTTAGGGTTAGGTTGTGTCCCTAGACGCAGTCCTGAGGCAGGAATCCAGATGCCCATGATTTACTGAGGGGCCGATGCAAGGAAAGTGAAACAGGAGAGGAGATAAGGAGGAGCCGGGCACAGCTGTGGGCTCAGGCAAAGTCCGGCCCTGGTCTTTTCCATGGAGGGCTCTGGAGCATCTTCCACACTACTGGGCTTGTCCTGCCTTGATACGATTGGATGGCTTTTTGTACACCTTATCAAGTGGTCACAGTAGTAGGCTCCCCTAGTAGTAGGCGGGAGGCCACACTCTGGTCCAAGGCAATGCTCCAGAGAACAGGGCAGTCCAGAGCCAGTAGCAAGCAGCACTGCCAGCCACGAGAAGGGTGTCCTAGCCTGGCAGAGAGATGGAGAACAACCCATTGCAGGTAGGGAGCTCATCTTCCAACACCATCTTTTGCCACAGCTTTGCCTTTACTTTGTAATGAACAAGTCCACAGATTTTGAAAAAAAACACATGCAGAATAATGCCAAGTGTCCCTGAAGCTCTGAAACTCTGTGATTCCATGAGTTCCAAGTGATTGTTTTAAGATGCATCCTCATGTCTGGGCAGGTCATTTGCCCCCTTTCTTTAAGCTTCATGCCCCCCTTTTGTGTATTATTCAGTATCCCAGATGCTAGGACCTTGGAAACTACATTTCCTGGATTTTCCAGCTGACTTCTGGTTAGGTCGGCCCATAGGAGGGGCTGGTGGGAGACTGGAGGAGAGGAGAAAGGGAAAGTGCACTTTCTCTTGGCTTTAGGAGGTGTCACCAGTGTTGGCAGGCAGCTACATGTTCCAGCAACTTCAGAAGTTCTGGTTCAGCTGCTGGCTCCAGCACTATTGCAGGAAATGGCATGGCCAGCCAGGCTAGCAGTAGTGTCTGGCAGCTCTTGCAGTGGGATTGGTGGCCCTTTCAACAGAAGTAGAGTCTTCTAGCAGTGTTAGTGACCAGTGTGCCCTGTCATCTGGTGACACCACTCCTCGGTTTTGTTTGGCCAACCTGAGGGGTATCAGCAGTTTCTTGTTATCATTAATCTCTGTGTTACTGTATCCTCCTCCTCTAGTTTCTTCTTCAGTTCTTCTAACATTTTGGAAACAATTCCTGTATTAAAGGCCCTCAGTCGGAAATACCTAGAGTGGTTTCTGTTTTTCTTGTCTGGATAAACAGGATAGGATTCCCTATCCACAAAGAAGCTAATATGGTTTGCAATAAGAATGACATCAAAGACACTGAGTAGGTGGTTAGTTGCAGAGCTCAGAAACAATAAAGGGAGTGTCTTGGGAGGGGTGGTATCTGCTATCCTTATTCTAATAGGTTACTCCTTGCCCCACTTCCTGAGTCAAAACTTATATAGATGTCATTAAAAACAAATACTGCTTTTGTTTTGAGTTATAATTTTCCATGAATATAATTTGCTATCCATAGAAGATTACTTAAACTTTTCTATTTAATGTAACACTCTTTCACTTTGCAAATTAAAAATTACAAATGTGGACTTAATTTCTGCAGATAAAAATGAAACCAAATATCAGAGAAAGACCATGTCAAGCTGTGGATCTCCACCAAGACTTTCCATGTGTGCCAGTCCAGACACTTCAGAAGACTTTCATCAGAGGCTTGCCAATTAGTGCCTTCAGCATAATTTCCTCTGTGGGAGAATGTACGTGTTGCATCTTTATTGCCCCACCACACACAGGGTATTATTTTTTTCTTTTCCATAATGGTTTTTACAGGATATTGAATCAGTGTTTTCTATATAATAAAGGCTCTATACATATTAACCAAATAGGATCAATCAGCATTCCTCAAACTAGCTGCATCAGAATCACCTCAAAGAAAAAACTGATTTTGAGTGATTGGGGCCCACACTCAGAGGTCTGGGATGGGGCCTGAGAATTGACACTTCAAAGAAGTTCACAGGAATACTGATGCTGTTGGTCCACGCTTCACTTTGGGAACCACTGGGACAGATTATAGAACCCTCTGAGAGTTAAACATATCCAAGTGATGAGTTCTTACCCAAGACAAATGGATATTTCCAGCCTATGTCAGTGCCAACCTGATAATAGGCAGAAGCTCTATTATTTCAAAACTATATTCCATCATATACAGGTTGCCAGACCTCAGCCATTTATCACTGATGTTTTCTACTTGTTTTACCTTCTCAATTCCTTTGAGAGTGGGGAGGGACAAGCACATTATTTCCCTGAGTTTTTGAGGCAAGGGAAATGTTTGGTTAAATATTAAACATTAATTTACATGTTCAGATAATTTCAAAAACTGACTTACTGAGTGCAAGATGGGGCATTAAAATCTTATTTGTTCTTATCTGTCCTGTTCAGTGCAAGCAGGATAATCCTTGATCTTAGTACATTATTAAATTGGACAGGTCAGTAGAGTTTAGGTGAAATATTGAACTTCAAAGCTAAAGAATGTTTTGAGAGCTAATAATTAATAATTATAATGGATTAATTTCTACTTATACAAGAATGCTAAATATTAAAAGTATTTTTATACAAAGTAACTAACTTGAAAAAAATATTCTCTTGGCAGACTTATATAGCTATTAATAAAAAGTTATGAAATTAATGCCAGTGAGGTAAATAACACCATATTCAATTATATTAATATTCAACAAATAGAGAATGATTAAAAGATAGTATTGGCTTTACAGAATCATATACTTGCTTCTGTGACATTCCTCTCCATTCAAGTTATAAAAAGGAGTTGACTTTTTTCTCTAGTCCACCTATTTGCCATGTAAGGTTCTAGAACTAAAAAATACACATTTCTACTGACATGCTGAATAAGTTCAAGAGCCCTGTGCAAATATAAAATGCAGTAAATATAAATTTATTCATTCATTGAAGAAATATCTAAACAAATACTGGATACCCACTGGATTCCAGGCACTGTTCTGTCCCCTGGGCATACAGTAGTGATAATCACAAATGCCCTCAGCAAGGTTTCATTCTAGTAGGTGGAAATAAACAAGTAAAAAGTAAATTAGTTAATATATTACAAATGCTTTGAAGAAAAATAAAGTGGAGGTAAGGATGGGGAGTAGGGAATTATAATTTCCAAAGGGCATTCAGGGAACACCTTATTAAGAAGGTGACACGTGAACTTGATAGAGAAAAGGAAGGCACTTGATAGAGAAACACTTGATAGAGAAAAGGAAGGCAAATGAATATTTGGGAGAATATGGGTCCAGGAAGAGGAAGTGCTGTATATTCAGGCCCTGATGCCAGCATATATTTATGGAGCAACCCAAACAGCAGAGAACCCAGAGTGACTGTATCAGAGTAAGTGAGGGAAGACAGTGGGAGAGATGAGGAGAGGGTTAGCTATGGACCAGCGATACTCCAAGGTCATGTAGATTATTCTAAAGATCGGCTTTTACTCTGAGCGAGATGGAGAGCCATTGATGGGAATTTTATTAACCATGAGATATAGCTGGTAGTTTCAGATAATGGCATTGGTATTTAATTAAGATTAAAAACTTTATCTGTGCCATACAGTTGGAAAGTTTCGTATAGAATCCCTACCACAGTACCAGATGTGAATGATAATTAATTAATAATTTTTTTCTTCTTTGAGCATACGAAACATACAAAATGAAAAAGATCAGACTGTTTATAATTGGTTACCAAGAAGTTGTACTCAAAATGAAATATGTTCTAAGATATAAAACCTAAAAAGAAATGCTGATGAACTTCAAGGCTTACTTATTTAGAGCAACTGTTTACATTGTCATCAGTTCTGTTTGTGAAGAAGAGGGCTATTATCAGAAAGTTTATGTTCACAATATCATTCCTGAAAAACTGACTAATTTAGGCTGGGAGGGGAAGAAAGGGACAGAGGATGGAAAGGGGAGGAGGAAAAGGAATCCTAAGATACTGAAATATTTCTTTGGCATTAAAATAATAGAATCATCAAATCTAGCTAAGGCTAAAATATGCAAACTATTTAACTTTCAACATATATTAATGTTTTACAAAGAACAAATGAAAGAATTCAGTTATTACATGAGTCACCGATATATAATGTGTTGTGTTTTTCTTGGGGGCAATATAGAATTTATTTATTCTTCTGTGGCCTCATGTTTAAAAAACACCAGTAAAAATAGTAAAGAAGAGGTCCAGTCTACCTAGATTCTCACACATGAAATAATATCACTAAATATTTATCTTTCAGAAATCTGGTAACAACTGTTTCCAAAAGTCTGGATATGCCTAATTTCAGCCACTAGCATCTTCATCATTTATTCTATGCATTTCCTTAGCTAGTACAACCTGGAGAACTGGAATGTTATTTTCACTAAGCATTATTCCTCAAAATTATTTTCACTCTTCCTACTTAAACTGGGGCTTTGAATATTATTCCCTTCTTTTTCCTCTAGCCATCTCAAATAGCAATTTCTTTTCTTTTTTCTTTCTTATTCTTCCTACCTGGTTAGTTCTTACATTGTACAGAAATCTGGAATGATTGTCAATGCGGCCTCTATGAACTCTTTCTTATTTGGTGCTCAGAAATGAACCCCATTAACCTGGAAGTGTTCTAAAGGATGCTTCAATCCACATATACAGCTCGGCTTCAATTAGCAAGATTATTGTTCAAAATGTTTAAGTATCTTCTAAAGATGCTTTTAGCTTAAAGTCTGGCTCTGAAGGAATGTAAAATATTTTCTTCTTATCTGAGCCTATTATTTGTTGATATTTGGTAAGAGACTCTTTCCTGGATGGATTCTATTTCTCTGGATAATGCTGTATCATCCCAATTCCATTGGGATGGATACATATTTATAAAGAATCATTGCCTCAACTTCAGAAAAAAATGACAAGTTATAATAAACATATAGGCTAAGAATAACCTTGATGAACAAATGCAGCTGGCATCCAGTCCCCTTAAATATCAAATTTCTGAATCCGAATTAGAGACATTATCCTCTTTCTGTCTTAAAAGTGGTGAAATTCATGGTCAAAGAGAGTTCTAGATAATTTCATCATTTTCAAGGGGATTTATGTTTACTTATAGATCAATTCAATTGCAGTATTTAGTAGAAAACAGTTTTAACAGATTTTAAAAGTTTATCAAAATTAGATGAAGCCACAGAAATTATCCAATTGAGTAATTAATTCATTAATTCATCCAAAATATGTATTGAGCTCCTATTTTTCCGAGTACACTCTAGGCACTGGGAACACAGCCTTAAACCAATTAAGACTTTCCTCCCAAGGAACTAACCAAAACCTTAATATTCTCTTTATCTGAAATACCAGTTTTTAAAAAGAAATAACCTATGACTATCACTGACCATAAACTATTGTGAGGAGCTCTCCATGGTGTTGTCAGACTAATCACAAGAGGTCTTAGGTAGTATTGAACTCTTGAGGCCACTGGACCCCTTACATCTCCCAAGATTGCCTCTGGTGACTACCCAACCTTTAGTCCATCAATTGACTGCTCAGGGCTGTTGCATTATTCCAGGCCCCAAGAGAGAGGGAATAATTGTTGTTGTTGTTCCCTTTTGGAAAAATGCCATAACATTATTAGGAGAATCAGAAAAAAAGGTTTCATTAAAGGCAGCAAAAATATCATAGCCACTCTACTAACCAAAACTATAGAAAAATTGCTTTTCGTCATATACTCCAAAAACGGCACTACAGATAATCCAGAGTAGAAATCTTCAATGTGCAAAAAATTAATTACAGTTTTTGGAATATGTTATCTTTGGCTACTAAGGAATTTTTAAAGTCATCAGCCATTTGTGTACTTCATAGGGATGATAGGCATTAAATCTATCTCCCTCTTTCTCTCTCTCTCTCTCTCTCTCTCTCTCATGAAATGTTCAAGGACACGATTCAAAACTAGAGACTATTTTTTATTTATTACATTATAAATCACAGGGAAAAGTGTGGTGAGACAACATTAATTCAATCCACATTTTTTTGAGTTCCTACTTTATGAGAGGCATTGTATGACCAAGGCTGTTAAAATAAGGCACAGCTTTTGTCTCCAAAGAACTATCCGTCAGGCAGGAACCGCTGCTCAGAAAGACCCCACTGTCTTCCACCTTGGTAGATAGCAAACTTATACCAACAAAAACCCCAGACATTTATTAAAACTAGGTCAGATTTATAGTCACAGCTAAAGATATTCTTGGAAGGATCAGATGTTTTATATCATTTATACTAATAAATAAAGTATAAAGCTGGTGTCTTAGCAGCACAAGCTTTGTATGGCCAACCCATTGGTGGATTACCCCTTTTCTTGAAATACCTTATCATTGCCATGTCTTTCATTCCTGGCTTCCCAAGGAGAGGAAACCTCAAGATGCGCAGTTTGAGAAGTGAGAAGAATCATATGGGTAGAAGTCAGAGATAACAATCATTTAGAGATGGGCAGGGCCATCAAACAAACTAGTGTGGTCAGAGAACTGTGGGGGATGAAAAATTTACTTACAACCCCAGTTTTCTCCTGTTTTCTCCTGTTCGCAGTTTATGTTGACAGCTTGGACCCACCATCAACTTTTGGTCACTTGGGGAATGCCTGCTTGTTTTTCATTGTCAAATTTTGTACCCCAAGAATGTGGGTTTCCTTTACTATATACATTTGAAATGGGCTAAGTTAATATATATAAGGCATTGCCTGTTACTCCAGAAAAAATAAAACATTTATTTATTGTCAGTTAATCTTAATGTTCTCTGTTTCTTTCTAATACTTAGACATAGGTAATATAAATTGGTACTATTGTTGAAAACACAAGAACATGTCAAAGTATATAATTAGGCTCTCTTTCAATGCTTTTAATTTAAAAAAAAGTCATGACTCATAAATCTATACATACAAGGCTAATTCTAATCACATTTATCACATGCCTTTTCTTTTTTTCCATATGTTGTATTTTTAACAGAACAATCCCACATAATAAACCCTTAAGTATAGAAGGATGCAAATGTTGTTGCAAGATGTGTAGACCACTCAGCTGATAATTATGTAAAGTAATAAATACAACAGTTGGCTGTAAAGACAGAAAATATGTACATTGAGGGTGCACAGTGGCCACAGGGCCTTGTGACAGGCAGTAGGGACTGAGATTTTTATTAGATGAGTGCTCTGGGTTCCTAGCTCCTGGGAGCTTCCTTGTTCATCTCTGAGTTATAGGCTTGTACCATTTGACACGGAAATATGGCAGAAGGACAGATGCAAGGAGAGCAAAGGGAAAAGTGGAAATTCAACCCTCTGTATAGGGTCTTCAAAGTCCAGCAGCAGGTCATTGCCAATATCACCAAAAACCTTGACTCAGCTGTACAATTCAATTAAAATAACGATAAAGGAAGAGAGGAAAAATGGAATATCTAGAAAGATGACCAACAGATATGAAAAAGTTCAGAATCTGAATAAAGGAGAACCTTTAACAATGACATATATGAAGCAGGATAATGCATTACTAAGTGGACAATTAAGGGAAAAAGATGATATTAATGGAAAGAGTAGTGATCTAAATTAAGTAATCTAGCAGGAATCCCAAGACACTGCTCTGAAAAAGAATGTAACAAACTGTACCAGAAACAAGAGCCAAAAAACACTAGACAAACTTAGAAGTCAATTACTGTCTTCCATTTAAATTTTTAGTCTTTTCTTTAGCATACTGAAGAAATGATAATGCCAGATCAGCCAATGGCAGACAATAGCCCAAGGAAATCATGTTTAAAAAACCCAACAAATCAGAAGAGCAAAAAGTCTCATCAACGTTGAAGTCCATCAACCCTGTATCACTGACTCTTAAGACATTTCTGGGCCATAAAAATCCCTGACACAAAATGTGACATATATGAAATTTGGGGTTACTTCTTTTGCTCCTCAGGCATCTCATTCAACAGCATCTCTTGCGCATTTATGGACGCTTTTCAGATATTTTACACCATGTAGGGCAATTTTTCTTTCTTATCATATACCAGGAATCAATTTATCACATTCCTAGATAAGCAACAGACAACTCAAAATTTAGATAAGGATATAACTATAAAGTTTAATTCTTTATGTTTAAAGCATAGTCCATGGACGAGCAAGGTCAATGTGATTTAGAAACTCGTAAAAAATACATCATCTCAGGCTCCTTGACAGACCTAATGAACCAGAATCTCCATAGTAACTTCATATTTAGGTACTGGTATGCCCATGACATTTTGAAAAGTATTGTTTTAAACCATTTTTCTCTTTAAGAAGATGCTTTTTTTTCCTCTGTGTGCTTATAACAACTAACCTTAACAAGTGCTTCCTACTTGCCATAATCTCTTCACAAACATCCTCTTATTGATCCTTGCTAAGACATCATGAGTTCCATTTTTGTTATCTTCGTTTTACAGAAGAAGAAACAGGGTTTTTTGCAGAGAAATTCAAATAGGATCTGGTATGCCTAGGATTGAAACCTGGGGAGTCTGTTCCTAGAGCTCTTAATTCCTATACTCAACTGCCTACAGATATATAATTACTAGAGGATTTTTTTTTTTTTTTTTGCGGTATGCGGGCCTCTCACTGTTGTGGCCTCTCCCGTTGTGGAGCACAGGCTCCGGACGCGCAGGCTCAGCGGCCATGGCTCACGGGCCCAGCCGCTCCATGGCATGTGGGATCTTCCCGGACCGGGGCACGAACCCGTGTCCCCTGCATCGGCAGGCGGACTCTCAACCACTGTGCCACCAGGGAATCCCTAGAGGATATTTTTTGTCACTTATTTACCTTTCAGTATCTTGAAGCTTTCCATTTTCATGAATTTTGAAGAGAAGCTCCGTCAAAGGTTAATTAAACCTATGTTTTCCATAGATACTTAGATTCTCAATCCTCATAACATTCACCAGCTTGGATGAATATGTGTCTATCTTCTTTTCCCTTATCATTTGTCAACCATTAACAGCTGCATTGTGCTAAAAGAGCAAGACCATTTGTATTGTTTTGTGTGCATTGATTAGTATTGACTACTTACACTAATCAAAGTCACTGTATAATTCCACAATATTCAATCATTTTATTTTTACATTACACATCACTCAAAATAGAACCCTGCCTCCCATGACAGTCTCAGAATCAAACACTAAAAATAACAAACATGTATTTTTATTTCTACCCAAGAATCAACAACTTCCACCAGGAGCCATAGCTAGGGACAGAGCAGACAGTAGCAGGCTATGTGAGTGGCTGCCAACGCTTCCTGACAGCACAGGTATTCATTCAGGTGTGGCTCATAATCATCATCCACATGTAACACATTGCACTCTGACCCCATTTGCCAGCTAGTGGGGAAGCCCAGAGGATGGAGAGCCATAGGATGGAAGGGCGTTGGTTTTCTGAATCATTATGTGAAATGCCACCCACCAACTGGGAGTATCTCAGAGAAACATCTGCTATCATTGGGTTAATACAGTGATATGCTGGGGCTTGTTTCAGTAGTTAGTCTACCCTAGCTACGTAGGAGGGAGGGAGGGAGCCATAAAAAGACAATTTGATTAGAACATAAAAAAAGATTTTGAGCCAGAGCCTTAGGTAGACAGTTCATCCGCATTTGCTCACACTTTTCCAACAGATAACAAAGTCACAAACTCACATAGTGAGAGTTTTGCTCTCTTCAGCTTATGCTGCATTGTCTACAGTACCATGCGGACAAAGTCTCAGCATCCCCAATGCCATTTCGTAGTTTACCCCAGGAGGTAGTCATGAAGAAGTGTTTCCAGCCTCTTCCTCCCTGGTTTCCTCTCTTATAACTCCCTGCAGAGGGGGAGCTAAATGGTCCAACTCTCTTTCCATGAAAGCTCACATAATTCAAATGCTGTTAGTATTCATAAGCCATCCTTCTTCCACCCAGCAAGGAGCGCTTAACCAAATGACCTCATTCATCTTCCCAGGTGCTGTGGTCCTTGATTTTCTGGAGGCAGAAAAACAAATGCTCTTACCCCTATTTCACAGATCCAGACACTGAGGAAGAAGGAGTGTGAGGCAAAGCCTCAGAATAAAACAAAAGGGTTGCAGTTTAGTGGCTACATGAAGTAAAGCAGGTAGAGTTAGAGGCAAAATTCCAATCTTCTGAGTCCACAGTCAATGAGGTCAGGTCTGGGGGGACTAGTACTGCCTTAACAAAATGGTTGTTAATGTTTAGAAATCACACACACACACACACACACACACACACACACACACACCCCAGTTTATGTATTTTGACTTCTCTTAGAAAATCAGAAGATGGGGTCACACCCAACCCATATTCCTACATCTCAGGGCCCCTTACAGTAGAGGTGTTCCCCTGTCCTCCAGGTTTACTCTCTTTGATTTGCTGTAGTGTCCACATGACAACCTGTGGCCCATAAATTACTGGTGACCCTGAAGACATATGAGTCTGTGCCCCTATATTTACTACATGTCATTAAAAAGGTAAGAAATCTCGATTCTTCCATCACTATTTCCCTCCCTTACTACATGCAAGTTTTATCATTTGAAAAATGGGTTTAAAATGATCAGAAGTGGGGTTATGTGCAATGTCTCTTTTGTCAATCTTTCCCCCCCTTTTCTTTTTCTTTTTTAAAAAATTTTATTGGAGTATAGTTGACTTACAATGTTGTGTTAGTTTCAGGTATACAGCAAAATGATTCAGTTATACATATACATATATTCACTCTTTTTTAGATTCCTTTCCCATGTAGGTCCTTACAGAGTATTGAGTAGAGTTTCCCGTGCTATACAGTAGGTTCTTATCATTTGTCTATTTTATATATATTATAGTAGTGTGTATGTGTCAATGCCAATCTTACACTTTATCCCTTTCCCCCTACCCGCTGGTAACCATAAGTTTGTTTTCTACATCTGTAATTCTATTTGTTTTGTAGATAAGTTCATGTGTACCCTTTTTTAAGATTCCACATATAAGTGATATATGATATTTGTCTTTCTCTGTCTGACTTAGTGTCTACACCTAGCAGAGGTAGCAGCTAAGTGGCACCTACAAATGGACTCAATGCCAATCTTTGTTTCTTGCAGAGAAGGAGCAGGGAGGAAGGCCACTCACAAGGGATGCAAAACACTACAGGAATTCTTGAGCACAGAACAGTAAACATGCACCAAATAAGTGAACACATAACAAGGTTGATGAAGACACTGAAAATGGGGCCAAGCATACCTTGCAGTTGAAGACTGAACAACTTCTGTTTTATGGAAAACATTAGACCTTCCCAAGCATGGTATTGTGGTCAAGAAATTTGACTCATTGCCAAGTCACAACAGATAGAATTATAACAGGATGATTACCAGAGATACATAATGGCGTTTGATATTGGTGGTTTGGAGAAGTAGCTACCAGGCTTCTTAGGTGAAAAAATATACTCCCAAATGATATGTGAAAATACCACAATGAAAGTGTTATCACTATGAAAGGATGATTATGTTAATTAAGATTTAGGCACAAAGACTGTTATCACCTAGAAGCCCATAAACACATCCTCATCCTGGTCCATGGCTTGGAATCCTTTAGCTACAGGGAAACAAGGCTAGTCCTGAAATTACTGCATCTCTGGCCTTGAGTAGTAAAACATGCTTCAGAGATGTCTGCCTTCAGCTCTGTAATATCTTTTAGATTTTAAACAGAATTATGCCTCTCCAGTGATGATGAAGAGGAGGATAAGTTATAACTTAGTCTTTTCCAGGTTTTACATTAAAGTTTGCTATTCGATATCAGTAGTCTTCAGAACAACCATGAAATGTAAGTATACTTATCCCAATTTTACAGATGGGGACATGTCACTTCAGAGAGTTTAAGTAGCTTACCTGAGATCTCATAGCTAATAAGCAACAGATCTGGAGTTAAACATCAGGTCTGTACGGATCTAAAGATTTGCCACGATGTTGCTATCACAAAGATTTCTAAGCAAATCTGAACAAGTAATTTTTATGAGGGCTTTTATTTTTCTTTTTCCAATTAATGACTCTTATCTAACCAATATCTCCAAATATCTGTCCTCTTCTTAATCCACTCCTTCCTACGGAATTTGACTATAGAGGCTATTTCTAGTCCACCTGCCCACGTACATGAATCCTTCTGCTGTCCACTTCCTTGCTTCCTACAAATTCACTCTTCTAACCTTCACATATGTTCAGACCAAAGGGAATAAAATAGCCTTTGGGATTTAGAGGTCAGCCTCTAGGAGCAGAAAATATGATGAAGTTTGCATTTCCATTGAGTTCAGAAATTCACAAGAGAGCACTTGACTTGGTAAAGAGGTTCCCTTGACACCTCTGAGATAAGAGGGCACCATCACAGGACAAACACTGGAAATATTTGAGAAACAAATTCCAAATATTTTGCTTGTTAAACACCATTAATCCCCTTTTTGTTCACCTGTATTAATCTAGACACTTCCCAAAAGACCTTCCTTTGAGAAATTTTAGTTTTGTCTCTTGTTCCATGTATGTGAGCAATAAAATTCTGCCACATCTTCTTAGTGAATTCCTCCTCAAATGCACGTCAGGCATGTAATTATAAGATCATTAACAGGAGAGCCAAAAACCACTGATTTGTGATTAAATATTAAATGGCTGAAGGAAGTCATAGACATTTAAAATACTTTTTGATTTCTTACTTAATCTCCAGTGTTTATCTGGGCTCCATATACTTTGACAAGCACCCTAGGTGATATTTTAGGTAATTGCCATTTATATGCGTTTTTGGCTTTCTCTTTACGTCATCTCCCAACTCCCTACAAGGATACAAAATTGTGGGAAAACCTACAGGTTTGGGTAAAAAAAAAAATTTAGAATGAGAATTTATATTTATAAAAACTAAACAGGATAGAATTACAGCAAGGAAATTATGGCCAGGTCCATCCCTATGTGTGTCACATGTTTAGCAAGACGGGAATTTGCCAATACACTGAAATTTCTATATTTCTCGATTGTTTGGAATCAATGATGTCCTAGTTAGCTAAAGTAAAACAAGAACGTGCTTATATGAGTTAAAAATGCCATGTGTTAGAATTTGGTGACATAGTTTGATTTGTTAACATGGCCTTTGTGTAACTCCAAATGGAGATAAGCCATATAACAAGATTCCCTGGACTTCAGGAGGGAAATTATCTTAATGATGGTTGGGATGAGAAGGAGATACTTCTTTATATTTACTGCCATGTGAACATATTACCTATTCAAAATGTAAATAAAATATCAATTTAAAATTAATTAAAAGTAAAGAAGAAATAACGTGGCAACAGAAGGGAGGAAGGAAAGGAGAGAATGAGGGAGGAACAGACTTTGAGAACCTTGGACCAAAGAAGTTATGCTTATTTAAAATCACAATTAGTTCTGAAGTTGGAAATGAGGATAAGTTACCATGTTAGTTGTGCCCAAAGGCCTCAGGGCACCTTTTAATACTCTCAAAACAAGTGGTGAAGTTCCATGGTTCCTAGGGGATTTTCCTAAAGCTGAGAAGAATGAGACTGTTTGTTCTTCTGTACTGGGTGTTTCAGTGACATGAATTAACTCATATGCAATTGAAAACTAAGAGACTGATGTAAGGACAACATGGAAGTGTGTTGGTTCCTCTGAGATTCTTCCAAGCATGCTAATGTTTTGAAGTGAGCAGAAGTAAGCTTTCTTACAAGTAAAAAAAATAAAAGAAAACAAAACAAAGCAAAACAAGCAACCAAAAATATACAGTAGACATTTCCAGATGTTTAGGGAAAAGCTTCAGAATTCTGAAAAATTGCCTTCCTTTCATGCAGGATGGTTTAGAAGCTTCAAGAACCTCTCTGCTTTCTACTCCACTAATATATCTGACAAAGCTGTGAATGCAGGTCAAGAAGCTGCAAAGACATTTCTCTCATGTTAAAACAACTGATTAATAAAATGCAGCTGAATTTAGTTTTTAAAATTCTATCATAAAGAGTCTCTAGGAGAACTGAATGCCCTCCCACACCTACATCCAGAAGGAGCAAGTAATTAACCTCAGGGTGTAAACTTGCATTGCTAGTATTTTTTGTAAGTGTTGGGATTATGAATTTTCATAGGTTTTGTGGAGTCTGCACTATCTCTATTTTTTCCACAAGTTTCATTATTTTTAGTGCATGATTTTGCAGAGCATGAAATCCTTAAGGAACTCATATGTGCTGTTAGAGTAGAAAACCCTCTGTATGACTTTCCATTCAGTAGATCCAGTGGATTTCAGCCATCCTTATATAAATCCTCACAGTGGAGACTGACTCATTCATTCAGTCTTCAACTAGTATTCACATCCCTCTCCCCATGTAGCCACTGCACCAAAGATATGAAAACCAGTAAGACATGGAAACTGGTCATTGGAACTGAATGGGGAAGTGCAGGCATAGGCAGTATCAGGACTCAATGCTTAGTGTGTCTGGGATTGGCTGGGCCAGGGGTGTGTCTGGTAAGGAGCTTCTGACATGACTGCCAAAGGCCCCTCCCTCTCGGTCTTTGTGTAATGCCCTCCCTGTGAGTATGGGCTAGAACTAGTGACTTGTTTCTAATGAACAGAATGCAGCAGAGATAGGATGTCCTTGTCAAGATCAGGTTATAAAAGGCTGTGATCCTGTCTTCCTTACATTTTGTCTGGCTCCGCACACTTGCAATGCTGTAAGCTGCCCTATGGACAAGCCCATGTGCCAAGAATCTGAGGCCTTGGTAGAACAGCCCATGAGGAACTGAGTCCTTCCAACAACTGGGTGTGTGATTTTGGATGCAGCTCTTCCCCTGAGTGCAGTCCTGGACAACACTCTGAGTACTGCCTTGTGAGACACCCTAAGCCAGAGGGCCTAGCCAAGCCACCTGAGGATTCCTGACCCAGTGAGACTGTGAGATCAAAAATGTTGTTGTAAGCCCCTAAGTGTTGGGGTCATTTGTCATGGAGCTATGGACAGCTGATCCAGGGGTGGTGGCACTTCACTAAAGATAGAGCATCTGAGCAAAGGTAAGTGATGAGTCCAAGTTCTCCAGGTAGCTGATGGGTAGGAGTGCATTCTACTGGTATTTATAGTGAAAGCAGGTACCCAGCTTGCTCCGGGAGCTGCAGTAGGCTAAATATCACTAAAAGATGAGATGCTTATGGAGAGAGGTAGCAGATAAGACAGTAAAGGTAAGCAGTAGGACATTCACAAAAGACTTGAGGATTTAAAAAACGTATGTAATAACCTTTATATTTTCAGAGAAATGGGTGTGATCAGTTAAAAAACTATGGCAAGAATTCAGTTTAAAAACTCATATATCTATATCAGAGAGCTATGAATTCCCCAAATCTTACCCTTTTAGGATTGTCAAAGCATGTTTCTGGAAGAGGTTACCTCCAGCAATGAATACACAGTCTGGTCCAAATATAATATACTCCTAATCATCTCAAGTTCTTCAAAATCCTAAGCTTTTGAAGACACTAGGGAGTAACATAACTTCTTTTATTTTGTGCATTTGTTTCACACTGAATTACTATTATGAATTTCCCCTTCTACTTAGAAACCTGAGAATGGAACATTTAGACTTCTTTCTTGTGATCGTTCCATGGGAAAACTTTGACCAGTTTTTTGGAGTTTGATGAGTCCCAGCATTCAAGGAGAACAAGTGTCCACAGACAGTGAGGACACTTCGGGGCAGGGGCCGCCACAACCCCACAGGCATTCAGGGTCTAGCACTTGATAGAAGAGAAGAAGGCTATTTCAGAAGCCTGATGTTTGCTCCCAGATAATCCTACCTATGTACACACACATTCAGAAAGAGGATGGGAGCGCAAAAGATAGTTGACTTGCCTCAAAGCCTTTTCCACTTAAACCAAGTGGGAGATTCCAAAAACAGAATATCTACTTTAAAAGACACACTTAAGTCTCCTCCCTTTCTTCCCTCTGATAACTAAACATCATCAAGGCAGAATTGCGGGAACAGGGCAAGACCAGGGAAAGGGAAGAAGAGGAAAAATGAGCCCTTGGCTGGTGTGGGATAGAGGTGACTTTGAATGAACAGAAAACAAAAGCATCTCTAAGAAGCCTTAACCAGTATTTGAAAGTGGACATATTTGTAAGAGTCCTTAGGTGACAGGCTAACAGTAGTGAAATAAAAAGACAAAGCTGTCAAGTGGCTGCTGGCCCTGTTCCTTTTAAAGAATGAATAAAACCAACATTTGAATGATTTCTTATAATTGCAATGAGAACTCATGATGAGGTGTAATTACACGTGTGTTCCTTTGAGAGTCTCAGCTACTTGTATTGACTATGCTGCTTCTGGTATTGAACCTGGAATTGTCTGGTCACACTTGCTCTCTGCCTCTGAGTCAATGTAGGCTTCTCCTCTGGAAGTCTGTCAACCACAATGATGGAAATATTCTATATCTGCCTGACCAGTTGGGAAGCCACTACTTACACAGAGTTCTTGAGCACTTGAAATGTGACTAGTGCAACTGAGAAATTGAATTTTTAATTTTCTAAAATTGAAATTAATTTAATTTCAATTTAAAGAGGCACATGTGGCAAACTGTTACTCTATTGGACAGCACAGATATAAGGGAACGTCACGAAGACAGCAGAATTGTGTGTTACCAACATAAAGTATGAGGCACACCCAGCAAATTGTACCCAGCATACTCAACAGATGAAAAGTAATGTGGGGCTTTGCAAGAATCCCCAAATGTAAGCCATGGCAAGGTGCACAAAAGTAGACAATATAAATTTAAAAGACTATATTTTGGGGAGGAGGTGAAGAGCTTGGATAACAGCCAGCAATAATTCACCCAAACTGCAGATTTTTAAAATCTCATCAAAGTCATTGAATGATTCCTATACGGGTACGGGTAGTATGCCTTTCATGTTGCAAAACACCAAATATCACCTTGCAAGTTTCTAATTGTGTAGGGAAGTACAACAATCACCAGCTTGAAGGAGATTTTGACTCAAAGCTAAAACATGTTAAATGAATTGACTTCTAAAAAAAGAAACCAAAACAAATGTGATGGGGAATAAACAGTAGTAAAAATGATACAGTGAAATGTAAGATCCCTGTACATGGGATCAAAACTTGAAATAACTGCCTCATCTTGATTTAACTAAAGTTCAAAATCTAACTTGATTGAGGGCAGGCTGATAATTCATATACGGTAATAAAGGAATTTATTATTGTTCTTTATATAAAGACCCTTCTGTCCTGGGACATTCCTTAGACAGCATCAGACACCCTAGCAAGGAATGAATAAAACACAAAGCTGAACTTTTCCAAAGCCAAACTCATTCAGCAGATATTAATTTGAACAGAGGAATCAACAATGTATACTGATTTTCAGATAACAATCACTTGTGTAATTCAAGATCTAGTGTTTAAAGCAGAGAAAAGAGTGCCACATTAGCAAATACCTAGAGGTTCCATTGCTCAGATAAGCTCTTAATATTGCAGTCTCCTTTGTGAGTCTCCTGCATTCCCGAGTCTTTCTAACTTGTACAGAGAAATAGCCTTAAGAAAAAGAACCACTGTTTTTTTATTTGTGCCAATTATACACTGAGATGTGGGATCATTACAAGTCATCGCTATAACATATTTTTTTTTCTCATTTTGATTCTGTAAGAAGTAAGCAACATTTTTGTAAGGATTAACCACCATGGCATTAATTTCTCATGAATGCTTTCACATTTTCAGATGAAAGTTGTTATACAAAGTAATACAGAATTGACATGTTTAAATTATTGCATAAACATTTCAACTAGTGACCTAGAGAATACATTTCATCTGGATGGAAACACACATTCTGACTCATGGAAGTATTGATATAAATGCCTGGCATGAACTACTCTTCAGATGTAGTAACCCTACTTTCATCTGTACTTTGGAGTCAAACAGTTATAGTACTTGCAATCAGAGACTAAAATGTGCATATTATATTAGATAAGAGTCCCAAACTAGGGTTTATTTATAGTTTGAGTGAACTCTTTAGATAAACTCACAGTGACAGATTTTGTGGAATCTACACCCAAAACTAAAGAAGAGAGGACATCCTTAGGAGCAGAATGATGGGTACTGAGATCAGTCTGCATGCTCCATCCCAGACACACCAGCCTCCAGGCCCACACGCTTCAGACTCTAGGCCCAAATATACCTGTGATTCAGCAACAGTTTCTGTGTGTACATAGAGGCACATCCAAACAACCGACCCCTAGGGGCCTATACCACCTACAATTACAGGAATAAAAACACTTTTAAGTGCATAAAAAATTGAAAGCAAGAAAGTACAAACTGTGGTTGAAACCTGTTCAAAGTTACAACAATTGAACACAGCATTTTACATTTCCTCTTTTTCGTGTCCGCATAATATGTTGTGTTATGACTGCTAGAGGCTTTTTGGGAAGCCCATTTATCATGGATAACTTGGGGGAAATTACTACATTATAAACCTATTAGTGCCTGGAATTCCCCTCTATTAGACTCATATGTTTGGATTCAGAATGACCAAGCAGTGATTATGCAAAGTTGGAGAAATGTTCAAAACACAGGCGTAGAAGAAAAGAGGTCTGGTGCTGGTATAATGATTTTTCAGAGACACCTCAGTTTTTAGAGTGTCAGAAGGCCATGCACTGGAAAAACATTCTGATTTACAGGAATAATATGAAATTATCCTAACTGAGGGTTTTCAGAGAAAGAAAATGGCAGGGTATTAATTACTGTGGCGACACAAGTTCCCCTGCTCAGTGGATGTGTTTTCTTCTCTCCCTTTTTTTCAATCTTCACATTCTGTATTAAAATTGTGATGATGGAAATGATTCACGATCGATATTGCCTAGAGCTTGACATTCAGAGTCACTGACATACTAAATATCTGCTCACTGTCTCTTTTCTCCATAAAACCTCTCTCCAAAATTGCCCACATCGGGCTTCCCTGGTGGCGCAGTGGGTGAGAGTCCGCCTGCCGATGCAGGGGACACGGGTTCGTTCTCCGGTCTGGGAAGATCCCACATACCGCGGAGCGGCTGGGTCCGTGCGCCATGGCCGCTGAGCCTGCGCATCCGGAGCCTGTGCTCCGCAACGGGAGAGGCCACAGCAGTGAGAGGCCCGTGTACCGCAAAAAAACAAAAACAAAAACAAAAAAAAAAATTGCCCACATCAATAGAGAAATGACATGCAGAAGAGTTCACAAGCCACAGTGCTTGCCTTGTAGAAAAAGAACTTTTTCATCTTTCTTCTTCTCCTCTGAAAATTGCAATAGCATCCTTCATTTATCCCTGCACAAGGAAAGAAGCAAGTGGACCTGAGAGTCAGCCCCCTTCCCTATGACATTCAGAAAGGAAGGTCTTGTCCAACTTAGAACTTGAGGCTGAACTGAGACCATCTTAGCCATGAAGGGGAGGAGTAAGGAGGAGAAAAACAGCAACAACAACACAATAGCAACCAACCTGAAGAACCCAGTTTGGGGGAGGCTGACAAAGAAATCTCACCACAGGGAAGCCCATGCAGGCCCCAAACCTTGTTCCTGAAAGCTCCCCATGAGTGGCTGCCAACGCTTGGGCAATGTGATTAGCTGCCTGAGAAAGGCCTAGAATTACTCCCGTCCTGACTAGATTACTGAGTAATTAGATTGGGAGCACTCTTCCCTGACTGGAGCTGTCAGATTAAATCTGGCTGGTTCTCTTCAGATAACTGTCATGTCCCGCAAAAACAAACAGAGGCTGACACAATGAGGATCTTTTTAAAAAATGTTCAAAGAATCCAAGTGTCTCTATTTTCTCCATAATAAGTTATGAGAAATGTTCCCTGGACATAAGGGTTTATTCAAATTGTCATTATATTTGATGAAGAAAATGCTACGAGACAAAGCCTGGCCAGACAGGCTTAACCTGTGCTGGTAACTGCAAGTCACCATGCTGGACCAGCCACGTCTGGGATCTACGGATGGAAAGAAGCCTGAATTACCCAGAGAACGAAGCCACTGGTTCTCTTTCGATGCTCTGAGTCTCTAGGCCTTTGTTCAAAGGAAGTTAAACAGGGTGTGTTGAGCACCTTCTCTGAGCAGGAGCAGAACCTCTGGGGCCCTTCTTTCTTCTCCTCTGAGACAAGCACACTCACCCTTCACACTGTAAAGATGTCTTCCCAGTTCCTCCCGGACCACACGGAATAGAACAAGAACAAAGAAACCAGTAGGAGAAAGGCAAGGTCCCCGGTCTTATCCTGCCATCTATAGAGATTGCATTTTTCCTGTTAGGGAAGCAGGGCATGGAGTGGTGTCCCCAGATGTGATCACCTCTGGTCCCCGGCAGGAGATATGAGGAGGGGATGGAGGGGTAAGATGATTTTAGGTAGTACACATGAAAGCGTATATATATATATATATATATATATATATATATATATATATATATATATATATTTTGCGGTATGCAGGTCTCTCACTGTTGTGGCCTCTCCTGTTGAGGAACACAGGCTCTGGACGTGCAGGCTCAGCGGCCATGGCTCACGGGCCCAGCCGCTCCACGGCATATGGGATCCTCCCGGACCAGGGCACAAACCTGTGTCTCCTGCATCGGCAGGCAGACTCTCAACCACTGCGCCACCAGGGAAGCCCCGAAAGCGTATATTTTTATTTATCTTACTTATATGCAGTAAAAATTATTAATATTCCCTTTATGATAGAAATAGAAAGTTTCCTTTAAAAACACTTTCAAAAATAAATATGAGATCAACTTAAGGAAGAGGAACATACAGCTACAGCAAAACTCACAGTTGTACCAAAGACTGAAGGTTGAGAACCCAGGTGTAAATGAGAGTGGAGAGCTGGGAGTCACAGCTGATGGTGAACCCAGCACATCCACTTGACATTGCAAGCTCTTGGGCAAGTTAACTCACTTCACTGGCAGCTCCCAGGCATTATCCCCTGCGTATTATCCCCATTCTGATTACAGGTGGTAGTAAAACATCAGCAGTATGCCTGTCAAAGTACGCAAGTTCAACAGATGAAAGCAGTTATGGTTTTTAGTAAGGGAAACTGGATGTTTTCTCTCTATGAAAAATGCTCTAGAAATGTCAGTTCCCTTTGACCCCCTACACTGTTGGTGGGAATTTAAACTGTTTCAGCCACTATGGAGAACAGTATGGAGGTTCCTCAAAGAACTAAAAATAGAGCTACCATATGATCCTACAATCCCACTCCTGGGCATATATCCAGAGAGAACTCTAATTAGAAAAGATACGTGTACCCCAATGTTCATAGAAGCACTATTGACAATAGCCAAAACATGGAAGCAACCTAAATGTCCATCAACAGATGAATGGATAAAGAAGATGTGGTACATATATACAATGGACTATTACTCAGCCATGAAAAAGAATGAAATCATGCCATTTGCAGAAACATGGATGGACCTAGAGATTATCATACTAAGTGAAGGAAGTCAGATAAAGACAAATATCATATGATATCACTTATATGTGCAAACTAAAAAACTGATACAAATGAATTTATTTACAAAACAGAAACAGACTCACAGACATAGAAAACAATCTTATGGTTACCAAAGGGGAAGGGGGAGGGATAAATCAGGAGCTTGGGAGGAACATACACACTCTACTATATACAAGATAGATAACCAACAAAGACCTACTGTATAGCACAGGGAACTCTACTCAATATTCTGGGATAACCTATATGAGAAAAGAATCTGAAAAAGAATGAATGTATGTATATGTATAACTGAATCACTTTGCTGTACACCTGAAACTAACATTACATTGTAAATCAACTCCACTTCAATTAAAAAAAAAAAAAAGTCAGTTCCCTTTAGGTGGGACTTGTCAAACTTCCCTCTTCTAGATTCTCCAAGAGGGATCCCTTTGCTTCTAAAGGCTGATACGCATCTCCAAGGCCACAGAGGTCCCAGGCATGGTGCAGTGGGCCCTCGCTCCCCTAGGTACCATGACTCAGCACTAGCATCCTGGGGTGTCTGCTGCCCAGCCCGCAGAGCGCCCACTTTCAGTGGGTGCTCAACTAGTGTCTCCTTGGTGAGTGAGACAACTTAGGAAGTGAAACAGTTTAAAAGGCTCAAATATTTGTGTATATTCGTGAAAGTCTGGCACAGACTTTCTGGAAGGCATGTTAGGAATATATAATAAACATGTATTAAACACATTAAAAATATACCATTTTGTTCAGTAATTCTAATTCTAGAAATTGATTCTAAGGTAATAATCATGGATATGCACAAGTATTTAGTTTTGAGGAGAGTCAGTGCAGCTTTCTTAAAATATCAATGAAACAGCCATTATGTCCAACAATATGATATTTAAATAAAGTATAATGCTTCCTTACGAATGGAAAATAATGTTTTGGAAGCATATTTAATAAGACAGAAAATGAGTTAGTTTATATAACGTTAGAAATCAGATTATATTATAATATATATAAGAGGGCCCATTTTTGTATTTTTTGTTTAAACAAAGGAGGAAGATAAAAAGTCACTAAAATGATGGTACCTCTTGCCTTGGATTTAAGAATTTAGATCATATTTATTTCCTTCTTAATGTTTTTCCTCCTAAAATTTCTATTATGAGCAAATACCAATTCTAATTAATTTATTTTGCACAATTGGCTGCAGAGTATGGTCAGCCCTTTACATGCATTAACTCATGTGATCCTCGCAAATGTCCTACGAAGTAAGAGGCATCATTATTTCTATTCACAGGTAAACACAGCTGCAGAGAGAGGAAACAATTCATCCAAGGTCACACAGGAGTAGGGGTAGAGGTAGCTTTCAAACTGAGTTTAACTGACAGCACAAACTACATGCTTATGGGCTATACACAATATTGTTTCATAAGTATTATTTTCTAAATAGAGAAAAAGTTATCTTTAAAAGAAGGAAAAGGAGCCATGCATCACTGTATGATTGACAGCAAAAAGAACTGTACAGATGAATATAAAATCATTAAAATGTTTTCCCCACTTTGAACCAGTGGAATCCATGCATGATGCAATAGTTCAGTGTAAATTATTTTGTGTAGCACATCATATTTTGAGAACTCAGGAGTTTGATTTTATTTATGACAGACAGACCAATGTAGGTCATTCTAAAATGTTAGCTAGTGTAGCATAGCTCTTGATACTGCAGGATTTTAAATTAGGTATTAGATTTGGCTGATTTTCTACCACATTTAGAACTTTTTTGTTGAAAGACTTCTAAAAATTATTGGTATTTACCACAGTTTAACCACTTTTTCCTTTGTTATATAGATCATAGATCATATATGTCCAGTGCAGGACAGCAACAAAAGAAGATATGAAGCAATTTTAATCTCAACATGCAGATAACACTTCTACCTTTTGCTGTCTGTTGTTTAGTTCTTTCTTGTTTGTGTGTGTGTGTGTACATGTGTGTGTGTGTGTGTGTGTAACCAATATGTCAACTTCATGGGACTACCCAGGTCTTCCAGATTTCTGGTGTCACTCTTATACTTGGGAAGATCATTGAGATGCCTAACATTTCTGCATCTATCCCTGTGTCATCCTGATTTGTCAGTGTTCTCTTCCTCCTGCCTTGCATCCACATGTCTGTGGGTCACAGCAGTGCCTTTTCTCTTAAATCTCCCCAGTGCATGCTTCCCAAAGGTCAGGGTATAGGAGGGGATTCCATGAAGGTTCAGGACAGTGCTGTACAGCAAAGAGTTTAAACTGCAGTAATGGGCATCCCTGGCGCTGTGTCTTGGTTATCCTCAAAATCTGGAATAACTCATTGACTCATTAACTCATCTGTCTCTTCAGTCTTTAATCTCTTGTTCAGCCTCCCTTTCTTTTCCTTTTAGACATATCTTTTCTTGCCCCAAGGTGAAACCCAAGGAACTAAAAATCCCTGCCCCTTTTCTGCAACCTTTTTGGTTGTGCTTTATCTCATGCTGGTCCTTCTCTCAAGCACATTCACATCTGGGTATCTTCCTGAATGAAAAGCGGACACCTGAGGCCAGCTTTTACAATGACACTTTTTATTTACTCTGGGCTGCATTCTGATCATAATCTCTATATAGTTTTATATATAGACTAGTTTATTTTTTGTCATTATGTATTTTATTGTGAATATTTCCTCATCTTCTTACAAATTCTTTGGAAGCAGAATCTAGTGGTCAAATAATATTCTACCTTACAAACGTAATAGTGTGATGTTTCCAAAGTTTGCATAAATGTAAGAATAACCAGGGGTATTTATAAAAATGACAATTTCCAGAAACTTCCCTTGGGATACTTTTATTTGGTAGTCTGAAATAGAATCTAGGAGTTTGTACTTTTCAATAAGTGCCTCCAAATTATCTTTCCTGTGTATGACCATTTCCTTTCTTTTAGACATGAAGATCATTTCCAAATTTTTGCAAAAGTAGATAAATATAGCCTTTCATGCAGATATTAAGTTAAATCACTTTGGAATTCAGCTGTGGTAGACCATCTAAACATGTCCCAAGTCTCACTCAGGCCCCTTTTCCCAAACTGGACTCTTCCTTACAATGGCACTTTTGCATCTTTATAAATCAACTGGAGTAAATAACTTGAAAGGAAATCTATAAGACTTCAGAATAAAAGACAATAAAATAAAATTTTAACTCTTGGGCCAGAGGTTGTTCTGATCATACAGAAATCTGAAAGTGTTTTCCAATTTCTGAAATTAAAAAAATGTGGTCTTATTTTACACTGATATACATTAAGAAAATTTCCAAGTTTGAAGCAACAAACTTGGGGTTAATTTGTAACAAGAGACATGAACAACCAAATAGTCTAGCCTTATTTGGCTCAAAATTGACCTAATTTAGAAATGTCTAAAAACTGACACAGTTTTCAACTTTTCTTACTATATTTCAAGTCAAGAAATGTCAAGAAATTTTAGAGTAGGAGAAACTATGGAATGTGTTGGCCTGTCTCTTCCTTGCAGATTTTTGCAGATTCAAATGCTTCACAAATCATTCACTTGAAAGGCCATTGAATATTTAAGGATTGATGCTATCTTTTGGTAGTTCCAGGATGAGGAATAAATTGGGAATTATAGTCCAGTAGTGACTATGAGACACCCATCAACAACTTCTGAGATGTGTGAGGTAACAGAGTATGATGACAGATAAACTAACAAGTAATTTTGCAGCTGTGTGGGAAAATCTTATAAGCCACATGATCCAGAGAGATTACATGAAATTCTCAGGATAATATCAGAGTACAAAAATTATGAGTTACAGCCTTTGTGGATTAGTGATTTTAAATAGGTATCCATCACGTACTATAAGACAGGCTCATAGTCTATTGTTAACTTGGATTTAATTTTAATACATGGTTTTACTCCAGGAGAACCACATGCTTCACAATACTGTCCTGGCAAGTTTTCCAAGAAGTTACAACATGCAGGAAATTGACTATTGTGAAACTTAGCAGCATACTGTTTGTAGCCATATTAAAACTGTGATTAGGCTCTGGTATCTTTTTGTTTGGTAGGAGTGGAAGGTGGCTACTCTATCTCCCTGTGCTTTCCAAGAACACAATCCAAAGCTGCTTACATACCCATATGCACCTTTCCCTATGGGTCCTAATAAAATAAACCCAGCTCTCTAAGAAAAGGTATCTTTCCGAAACTCACAATTCCTCTGAATGGTATGAATGTTTCAAATAGTTGGTTTTTTCCTAGTGGCAAAGAACAAAGAAGATGGCATCTAACTATCACCAGTGGTTTCTTAGGGGCCTTTAAATACTTGCAGAGTTTGGCATTGTTAAGAAAGTTTCTGTATTGCTCTTAAAGCTATTCCTTTTTTTTTTTTTTTTTTGTGGTACACGGGCCTCTCACTGTTGTGGCCTCTCGCGTTGTGGAGCACAGGCTCAGCGGCCATGGCTCACGGGCCCAGCCGCTCCGCGGCATGTGGGATCTTCCCAGATCGGGGCACGAACCCGTGTCCCCTATATCAGCAGGTGGACTCTCAACCACTGCACCACCAGGGAAGCCCAAAGCTATTCCATTTTTTGAAGAGAGAAATGGTCCACTCCGGTGCCCATGTTGTTAAGAGTACTAAATGCTTTATAAATGTATTCCAGTAATAAATACTGCATAATGAGGAAACAAGGGACTTTTAAAGATAATCCTAAACTTAGTGTTTTAAGTCTAAGTTGCATCATACTCATTCATACAAGAGGAGCCTTCTTCAACTTGCCTTGATGGTAACAACAACCAGAAATACTTGTTAGAAGTGTACCACCCAGGCCTTAATGAACAGAATTTCCAAGGGAAGAATTTTTTTTTAAGTATTTACACATCCATTTCACATGTATTTATCATAACAACTCTGTAAGAAAGTATTATTATGCACTTTTTACAGTGAGGAAATTGAGGCTCATAAAAGAGGTATCATGGCTCATCATGTTATATCTTCCATTTGGAATCCCATTTCTTTAATTCTGTTTTTGTCCCATTTCCTCAAGATCTAGCTGAAATACCACCTGCCCCAGAAGCTTCTCCCTTTCTCCCCAAGTCCTAATAGTATCATTTTCTTCTTCATCTCTAATCCACAGCACATTTTATATACCTCCCTAATGGTTTTTATTTATTTTTATTTTTTAACATCTTTATTGGAGTATAAGTGCTTTACAATGGTGTGTTAGTTTCCGCTGTATAACAAAGTGAATCAGTTATACATATACACATATCCCCATTTCTCCTCCTTCTTGCGTCTCCCTCTCACCCTTCCTATCCCACCCCTCTAGGTGGACACAAAGCATTGAGCTGATCTCCCTGTGCCATGCAGCTGCTTCCCACTAGCTATCTACTTTACATTTGGTAGTGTATATATGTCCATGCCACTCTCTCACTTCGTCCCAGCTTACCCTTCCCCCTCCCCGTGTCCTCAAGTCCATTCTCTACATCTGTCTCTTTATTCCTGTCCTGCCCCTAGGTTCTTCAGAACGACTTTTTTTTTTAGATTCCAAGGGAAGAATCTTAAATGTACATGTTTCTACCAAGCATGTATCTCTTATAATCAGGCAACTTTAGAAGCACTGAGTTATAGAAAAAATTGAGGTCCTGAAAACATTGTATTTGAGAAAGGCACAGTGAAAAAGAATCCTTTAATATCTTCTAACCAACCTTAATGAAATTAACTTGACTGCTTTGTCTTTTGGGGGGTGGTGGTGAGCAGAAGGTACCAACCAAGGTTTCAGGAGGGTTTTTTAATTTCTGCCTCCAGAAACCTGAAGTTACCAAGAATTCCAGCAAACACAGAGCTCCTGCTTGCTGCCTTCATCTGCCAGGCACCAATAGGAAACTGTAGTCCCCAGGGATGTCAATCTGGCATCTCTTTGGATCAGCAAATTAAGTAGGAATAAACCCACAAATGAGCAACAAGAAGAAAAAATGCCACTTCCTGCTGAAACAAACTTTGATTTGTAAATGAAAGGCAGGAATGCACCAATGAGAGAAAGCTTCCCCATCCTCGCTGTAACCTCCTCACTACTTTAAGTTGGGACTGAAATGAGTTGCATTTTACACATATACACCATGTCGCTTGATACTTCCTTGAAATGACCTGTTTGCTGCTTTACATAAGTTGGACAAGAGGTGCCTGCTATTTCTGCACAGATGACTCATTCATGCTTGGTTTGGCCAGTAACTTTACTCATTAAAGAAAATAAAAGTTAATTAAAATGAGGATCCATATACCAATTCAGAAAATAGCCTGCCAGGTCAGAAAGACTGAAGTAAGAAACTGTGTTTATTTACCTGGTGAGGCCTTGCTGTACTGAAACATGGGAGGTGACAATCACATTTTAAGTATTTCCAACACAAATGTTCACACAAAATATCTTTGCTTCTAATATTCCACCTGACAACCAGAAGAAATCCATTAAATGCTTTACATTTTATTTCCAAGGTGAAAACTTGTTAGACACTCTATAACTCAAAAGCCAAAACAAAACCAGACCAAAAAACAACGAAATTCTAAACACGCCCCAATCCCTTGCACCCACCCGTTCACGTACACATTAGTAGTTCTAGTGACAGAGTATTCATTTATGAGTCTTAGTGAGTTTGATTTCCTTTAGGAAAATTTTTATTTGCACTTTACAACTATCATTAACTTCAAAGGATACTGACAGTTCTCAAGTTATTAAGTTAAAAGGCAGCCAACTTTCTGCTGGAGTCACTGAAAATTAATTCTGTCTTACAAGGCCACATTGGGTCATTTCCTGAGCCGATGGTAATAAATAGCCCTTATTCTAATATAAAAACAAGTGAGTGTAGTAATGCTTTTCTGATTAAAATGTTCAGAAGTGGGCAGGACCTAGACCCAGTGTAAACCACAGGTAATTTTATACCAGCTATGGTAGAAAGTACTTAGTTATCTACACAGTATACATTCTCCCTTTTTTCTTCTTTTTTTTTTTCCCACTCCCTTTCTTCTTAACTGACAAAAAAAGAAAAAAAAACCAAAAACACCTGATTTTCTTCATGGCAGCAAGATACCTTTCTAAACACTTGCATTTCCCAGCATCCTTTACAGCTAGGGTGGCCAAATGACAGTGTTTAGCCAATGAGGAGCAAGCCAAAAGGTTATGGAATTCTTCCAAGAGTTGTTCTCTCTAGCTTTGGGAATGACTTTTTTTTGCTTTTCCTTTTTTTCCCCCAGCCTGAACTACAGATAGGAGGTTTGATACACAGGATAGTGGAGAAAAAAGCTGAGATATATAATTAATTACGATAATACCGTAAAAACACTACACTTTAAAAGCTACTAGAACCTAAGTTTCAAGAGGATAGGAACCATATGTTTCTTGTTCAATATTCATCCCCAAGGCCTAGAACATTGCAGACACAGACCAAATGCTTAGAAATATCTGTTGAGTGAATACGATGATTGATTAATTAATTCATGTGATAGTAGTGACGTTAAAGACGGGAAAAGTAGTAAAGATGAGGGTCAGGGAGATATGAGTGACTCCTCAAGTCAGCCCTTATGGCCCCTGTAAGGATGCTGGCTTTTGTCCTGAGTGAGAGGGGGATCCCTTGATTGGGTTTTTGCAGCTGGGGGCCATGATCTGACCCAACAGATTTAAAGGAACTCTGTCTCCTGTATTGAGAAAACAGAGAAGAAGGAAGAGCAAGAAGCAAGGGGAACAACCAGGAGGCATAGCAATCTGGGTCAACATAAGGTTGGCTCATGCCAGAATTTTACCTGTAGAGAGGGTGAGAAGTGATCAAATTTGGAATATATTTTGAAGTTAGGGACATGAGGATTTCCTAATGGGCTAGAGGTGAAAAATTGATAAATCAAGGATATTTCTGAAGTTTTGGGTCTATGAAATAAAAAGAATGGAGCTGCCATCACTGAAATGGGAAAGGCTGCAGAATGAGCAGGTTTGTAGGGGGAGACCAGGGGTTCAGCTCTGACATTTTGAACTTGAAATGTCTGACAGACATCCAAGTGTAGATGTCAAGTAAGCAGTGGTGCCCAAAAGACTGGCATTTGAGACAGGTTCCATATGGAGATATAATTGTTGGGTGTCAGTGGCATACAGATATTGAAAGCCATAAACCTGGATCATATCACTATAGTAGTGAGTGTAGGAACCTCTGAAGATTCTCAAATGCTGGGACCATGCAACTAATAGATGATTAGTAAAACCTGTCTGGCAGTGTTTTTCAAGACTATCTGAAGGTATAAAAGCTGGAAGTAGAAACTCCGGTTAGAATACTGCTGAAGTAATCCAGACATACATGGAAGAAGATCATAACTGGTGTACTGTGGCAAGGTGAACTCACCATGCAAATATTAGGGATGAGCTGAATAGGGAGCACGGGGAAGGAAGGAAATGGTGAGGTCTTGGAAGAACTCTCATTCTTTCACCTAAATGAACAGGTTGTATTAGAAAAGGCAATTATCTTGTTTAGGGCTCCCCCAGAAACAGAGTCTGAGACAAGGATGTAAGTACAAGTAGATGAATTGGGCGGTGAAACCAGGAAACGCCTATCAGAGGTAGGGGATGAAAATCAGGCAAGGAAAGGAAGTCAATAAAAAGTACATTATCAGGCGAGTCACCACTCTGAGAAACTGGGGAGGTCTGGGACTTGGTACAGAACACACGCCTGAGAATAGTCCCAAAGTAGGTCTGAGTCTTTACTTACCTGTTCCCCATTTGTTGGTGACTGAGGGTTACTGATTCCAGGGGAAAAGTCTGCAGGTGGAGAGGTATGTGCAGAAAGCTGCCTATGGTGTACAGAGAAAAAAGACAAGGTATAGATAAAGCACCAGCAGTGCCTGCTAGGTTGCTAAACTGCAGGAAAAGAAGGGAAATTTGGTTGATGAAGGTACCCCATGATCTCTCTTCTAGGTGAGAAAAGTGTCTGCGTTAACAAGGGCAATTACACATGATATGCTTCTGCATATTAAAGCAATTCCATTAGTGGGACAAACTACTATATACCCAAATGCCAGCTAGTAAAAAGCCACCTCAAAAAGAGCAGCATCAAAGAAAGAATGCATCTCTCTCCCTCTTTTGTACCCCGACAATGACTAAGACAATGCTAAAACACTGTTGGTGATTACCTATTAGACCATTTGATATTAGTTATTCTGGTGATATAGACATCTTCCTTTGTCAGAGACAATTAATACGGTAGGTATTAAAACACTGCTATGGGGCTTCCCTGGTGGCGCAGTGGTTGGGAGTCCGCCTGCCGATGCAGGGGACGCGGGTTCGTGCCCCGGTCCGGGAGGATCCCACATGCCGCGGAGCAGCTAGGCCCGTGGGCCATGGCCGCTAAGCCTGCACGTCTGGAGCCTGTGCTCCACAACGGGAGAGGCCACAACAGTGAGAGGCCGGTGTACCGCAAAACAAAAACAAAAACAAACAAACAAACAAAAAAAAACCACTGCTATGAAATTTACTTATGAGATATTAGCAAGTTAGTTGTCTCCATTTTGCCAATGCTCTCATAGGAAAAACAAATGAGATTATTGAGTGGGAAAATTTATATCTTTGGGTCCTGAGAGCTATTAATATTCAGCAGATAAAATGTGGATTGGGAGTCAGAAACTATTGTGTCCAATCTCCATTCAGCCAGGAAATCAGCCAAAAGTACAAGCTGGATTTTTCGCCTGATTATAGGAATGTGGCAGGGACTTGGGGTACTCATCTGTGGATTCATCTTTCTCCCTCTGCTCCAGGGAACTCGAGAAGAGAAAGAATTCTCCCTCGACTTGCACTCTGAGTAGGAGATCTATGGCTCAAGGCACTTTTCGGGTCAGAATCAAGTTTCTTCATTGGCCAATCCAGCAACTGCTCAAGAAAAAACAATTTGGAAACCCAAAATATATCCTTTGGTGGTTTACAGCACTGAGCAAAAATAGCAAAATGGTATCCAGATGCCCAAGATAGTAGTAAACTTGTATTTAGCACTAATTTTTTTCTGGATTTCAAAATACAAGACACTGGAAAGGAAACAGTAATATTATATTATGTAAAAATAATTTAGTATGCTATAATCCTACCATCCAAACTCTAAGACTGTTATCTAGAGGAGATATGAAGTATAATGCCTTCTGCCTACTCTATTTATTTTCCTGCTATTGTCCAACTGCATTTTTTCCTGTAGAACAGATAACTCCCTTGAGAAGGTTATCTGTAGGTTAAGTAGAAAACTGGAATAAAGGCATATTTCTAAATCTGACCACGAGTTTCATGGAGAAAACTGACTTTTATTTCTTCCATCTTGAACCTTCAAATTTTTAGACAGCCACACAGAAATTTCACTTTTTGGTGATTTGACAAAAGGGGGTGAAAGTAGCTGCTATTGTCTGAATGTCTGTGACCTCCCCGCCCTCAAATTCATATGTTGAAATACTAATGCCCCATGTGATGGTATTAGGAGGAGCGGCCTTTGGAAAGCACTTTGGTCATGAGGGTGAAGCCCTCCTGAATAGGATTAGCGCCCTTATAAAAGAGACCCCACGGCGCTCTCTAGCCTCCTCTGCACAGGCTATGAACAAGGAAGAGAGCCCGCACTGGAATGAGACCATGCTGGTGCCTTGATCTCAGAACTCCAAGCCTCCAGAACTGTGAGACATTAATTTCTATTTTTTATCAGCTACCCAGTCTGTGGCATTTTGTTATAGCAGCTCAAATGGACTGAAACAATAGCTATGGATTAAGTGGATATCATGAATATGGATAAGAAGCAGAGGCAGAGATCATGCTTTAGCAAGATGAGTACAGTGAAAAACTGTAACATTTCCCTGGAATGTCTTCAAGTATGATTTATAGAAACACAGTATAAGATTTGCTTGGAGATCTTTATAACATTGCTTTTAGCACACTGTAAATCTCATTGGAGTAAAAATAAAAACAGTTACATCAGTTATTCATAAGAAAATAAAAAGTGTCATTAGCAACTACATAAGGTATTGGGGAATCAGCAAAGAGAAAAATCCACAGCTTTGTTCTTATATTGTCCAGAGAAAACCTCTTAAATTCAATGTTGGGAAGAATGCACATAAAGATCCATTCTTTGCTTATTAAGCTTTATACATTCATAAATCTCATTTTAGAGAAGTTACCTTGCAATGTCTTGAAAATGAGCAAAGACCCACTTAATCATTTCCCCTGGCTTTTGGATAGCAAAATGCTATTTACAGCACTGAGTATTTTCAAAGCCATGACAAAATCCTCTTAACAATTATCATTAAAAATCCTAGCCACGGGGCTTCCCTGGTGGCGCAGTGGTTGAGAGTCCGCCTGCCGATGCAGGGGATACGGGTTCGTGCCCCGATCTGGGAGGATCCCACATGCCGCGGAGTGGCTGGGCCCGTGAGCCATGGCCGCTGGGCCTGCGCGTCCGGAGCCTGTGCTCCGCAACGGGAGAGGCCACAACAGTGAGAGGCCCACATACCACAAAAAAAAAAAAAAAAAAAAAAAAAAAATCCTAGCCACACTCCATAAGGGAAGAATAGAATTCTGAAATTCCAAGATACTCAAGTGCCCAAGTGTCTAGCAGTTCTCAGTTTTGAAATGAAAGACAGAATTCGAAGACTCTATATTATGTCAGTTAAAAAAGATAACTTGTCATCATCAACCAATAAATCTTAAAAAACTATAAGCATATTCCGTTGCAAACATTAAGACCTTCTCTATTTTTCTTAGTCTCTTCTCCCACTAAGACTATTAAGGAAATTTACTAACACGAAAACAAGAAGCAATGCAGAACAAAGGTAATTCCATGAAAGATCAAAATTTGTATTTCTCATACTGGGTGAATTCTCATACTATTAAATGATCAATAGTCTTGGGAAAGCTGCTAACTCCTTGGATCCTCAGTGCCTCCCTCTATGCAAAATTTGGCTAATGTGGAATTTTAATCTACTGGAATTATTTTGGGAAAAATCTCATCAAAGCACATGCTCAGGGTCTGAACTGAAGCAGCTCCAGAGAGAAATAGAACAGACACCAGGCTGTACAGGATCAAGAAAGCATCTTATCTAATTGCTAGTCTTTTGCAAGAAGGTATTGTGAACAGACTTTCCTTCTCACCCACTTGCTCTTCTGGGTGGCATGTGCATGCGTGTGTCTGTATCTGTTGTTCTTCTCTGTGGCTCAGAAGTTTTCTTGGGGGTTGGGGAGTGGGAATGTTGTTGGTGGGGACGGAGGAGCGTCATAGGATGATTGCTTCTTGCTTACCATTCACCCAGTGTAAAGAAGTTTTGAAAAGCTAACCTTGCCTCTCCTCTCCTTTACTGTTTAATTTGCACAGATCATTAGCAAGTAAAAGGTGCTCGGCAAACAGAACAAAATAGGTTTTCAGACAGACAAATAGTGATTTACAAGGACTAGAAAAATGACGTTCAAACTGGGCTATTCATTGCAGAAAGTCTCATTATAAATGAATCAATGAGCCACTCATGATACACGACACGTGTGATTATTTTGGTTATGATCAATTTTTGTTCTAGTGGGATTCTGGTGTTTGACCTATGGTGGATCAGCATGCCTTACTGAGAGAAAGTAGTAATATTCCAAAACTACTGGAAAAGATCTCTACTTATATTTATACAAATGTTAATCAAAATCTTACGTGGGAATTTGAACCTCTTATTTCCTCTGTGATTGAGCAATCAGCTCAGTCAATAATGTTTATAATACTATTTATATTAGTATTTATAATGCTATTTATAATAGTATTTATAATGCTTTATCTGATGCAGACCCTAATAATAACAGAGAGAAGCAGTTAGAGATGAAATGGTGGTACCAAAGTTGTATGTGTCTGGAGACAGAAACATACACAAATAGAGCTTGGCAAGGTGACTATGCCTGTCTATCACACTGCAATGAAGAGCTATTACCAAGTAGAGCCTTAAGGAATGTTCTCATTTTTATGTGATCATATCTATTTATGTTATTTTAAAATAATTTCTTATTATTTATTATCTGTACAGTAATAGGTATAATATAATTAGCATATAGAAAAGGTTTTTGACTTTCTGAATCACTTCTCTGAATCAATAACCATTTAACTCCTTTTCAAAATACTCAGGTTCCTGAGCACTGGAGAATATTAGGTCCTCAGATAAGGATAAAATTGAGTGTTTTTCTGCTGCCCAAAGACAACTCAGGAAGCAGAGTAAAATGATGGTTTGGGAACCAAACTTAAAACAAGGGAACTCCCTCCCCAATCATTTTGCTGCCCAGTACCACATTCCCATGCCCCTAGTTCTACACTGGTCTGAAATGAATCATAATTTATTTTATCAACTTAAGCAAATTTAAAAAAATATGATCATCCTTCAGTATTTAAAAAAATTGCTTCAGCATTAAGAGTGATGATTATAAGTTACAGATTTCCAAGGCTTGATCTTGAGGATTTGGATTCAGTGGGCCTGGGGTGGGGCTCAAGAATCATTTCTAACCATAAATTCAGGTGATGGAACATATGATTAAGCAGTTGCTTTGCTCTATTGGTGAGATTCAGAAAGAATTCAAGAATATTCTCTGAATAGCTAATTTCCTCTCTCTTCCGTTTCCCATCCTATTCTTACTAATTTTCTTGACAGGGAATAAGAATTACTGAATGCCTGATGCATGGCAGGCCTGAACTAGGTGCTGGGGGAAGCTGACAGTGAATCTGTATCCAACCCTTGCTTCTAGATTGGTCATTGCCTATTCTAGGAATGATGAAAACTGATAGCACAATAAAATGCATGTGAATCAATGATGCTAAAGTCCATTTCTCCAAAATTCTCTCAACTTGAACAGTAGCTGTTAGTGACTATAAGGACGTTCACCACCTTGTCTATCCCAGGAGACAGAAGACAAACAAAACGAAGATGGTGCTCAACATAAGTCCGACTTTATATTTTATGAAGGAAACTAGAAGCTGTGTCTTGCTCTATGGAAAAATGAGATGCTTTTTCCAGATTCTTCAGGTGTTGGCAAGATGAAGAAGCAACAGAAATCAGGAAAAAAAATAAAAACGCCAAGGTTAGCCAGTGGCTCCCAAGTTTTAGTCACCTCCTGGGAGAAGCCATATACTGCTTTTAGTTTCTGCCTTCCTATCCTTTTCTGTTTCATAAAATGAGAAAGATGACTTCCTGCCACCTACTATGAATTTAATACAGAATTATCACCAGGAATGAGAATACTAATTCTTCGATTTGAATTTTCAAGCTGTGTACTGGAGGTCACATGTATCTCCTAGCATTGCACTAGGAGATACATGTTAGTGTCAAATAAATAACAACCTTAGCAGGTCAACTGGATACTAAACCATGTCTCTGAGTTAACATCTAACAGCTGGACTGAAAATGGGTAGAGGAGAATGTATAAAATCAAGTCTTTCATCTATTGCTGATTCAACATTTGACCTCAGCCAAAATTCAAATTCTTGATAGGAGGAATTTAAAAATTGACAACACAACCATGGATGGGTTCTCTGTTAAGTGAAATATGTTACAAACCAAGATATCGGAATATGCCCTTCATCTTCAAAAAGTAACCAATTCATTATTTCTTTTTTTTTTAATTTTTAACTTTTTAAATTAATTAATTTATTGATTGATTTTTGGCTGCATTGGGTCTTCGTTGCTGCACACAGGCTTTCTCTAGTTGTGGTGAGCAGGGTCTACTCTTCGTTGCGGTGCGCAGGCTTCTTATTGCGGTGGCTTCTCTTGTTGCAGAGCATGGGCTCTAGGCATGCGGGCTTCAGTAGTTGTGATGTGTAGGCTCAGTAGTTGTGACTCACGGGCTGTAGAGCACAGGCTTGGTAGCTGTGGCATATGGGCTTAGTCGCTCCATGGCATGTGGGATCTTCCCACACCAGGTATCGAACACGTGTCCCCTGCATTGGCAGGCGGATCCTTAACCACTGCACCACCAGGGAAGTCCCCCAATTCATTATTAAGACATAACTACTTTACCCATTTTAGCAATTTCAATCTGGAAACATCACACACAAAAGGTTCAAATGCAGTGAAAACACCAGTTTAAGTTCTTGTTTCACGGAAAGAAGAGAATATATTTTTGTATAACTACTTAGGGCAAGGAGGTCTATTTATATTTATTATCTCCAATAAATATAATCCTTTAAGACAAGGTTACAGATGAGGAGACAGACTTGGAGGAGTTAAATAATTTGCCCTTATTACAATAGCCAGTACACAGAGGAATATGAACCCAGCCCTGCCTGGCTCTAACACCTAGGTACTTTCCACTCTGAACTTTGTCACGTTTTTAAAGTAGAAAGAAGACAGTTCTCATCATTAAGGTGTGAATTACTTATTTCATCAATTCTAAAATGCACATTTTTTCATATTTTAATGGCTCTGAAATTAGGATCCTTCTTAAAGTAGTTGTCAGCCATGTACAATCAGGATGCAACCATTTTTGCCCAAGTGTGAACTTTGAAAGGTGCAGGATTGGTGACTTAGAAGAGAGGACATCAGTGGAGCATCCTTCTAAGCAATGCTATGTCACCAATGCTCTTGATGGCAGACAGGAGCATGCTGTGTGGGGCAAAACAAGGGATATGACAATTCTCAGCCATAAAGTCATTCAGAGTTAGATGAGGATTGTGAACAACTGTTTAAAATAAACAGTTTAATTTACTTATATTTTCCTTTTTATGAATGCACAAGAATGATTTTTTTTAAAAATCTACATGTAAATAAGTCTGAAGAGTTATATGAAAATAATCTATGTTATAAGATAGTGTTGTCACCTTAAAAGGTATGCTTTTTCTTTCCTTGTGGTATAGGAAATAATGACCTCTATTAAACTAGAGGAAATACATTAATCAGACTCTTTAAGTCCTTAAATACAGAGGGTTTAGGGAGAGATGCTAGTGCGTTTAAGTTCTCGGTACCCTTTGATGGCTGGGATGTGAAAGCACCATCTCCCTAGAGAGACCACAGGCCCCTCTCAAGTTCATCCCCACTGAGGTCCATTCTGAAAGGCGGGTGGAGACACTAGTCTGAGGAGAGAATCACTAACATACCCAGCTCTGTGTGAGAAGAGCCTCAGTCCTTCCCTTTCCCTGGGAACAAATGTTCCAATTGCATCGACATGGACTGTGGACTTCAGCACATTTTTTAAAAAAATTGTTGTTTTGATAGAAACATGGACTCATGGAATAGCTGAGACAGCCCCTGCATTTCATCTTGCTGGTGAGCATTAATCCAGCAACGACGGTTGAGCTATGCTGGGAGTTCCCTCATAAAACATGTGCTACTCTCTGAACATCCCTCCAAAACAAGGGCGGCTTCCAGGTTCTGCTCTGTCCTATCCAGGGATGGGACGTGTCTCAGAGGACTGATGCTCATGTAACAACAATGGGCCAGGTTTCTTGCAGAAGTGGGGCCTCTCCTGGGAGTAAATGGAGGGCTTGGCTCTGCACCTTAATTCCTCAGGAACCTAGTTACCCCTGCATCTCTGGTGCAGCAGTGGGCCCGGAAAGGTATGCAATGGATGTTAGACAATGTCAGGGCCAACATCCCATTTTCCAGATGAACAGAGACCAGAAAGACTGAGTGACTCCTTCAGGAATCCTAATTTGTGCCATGGCCCGATCATATACCTGTCATCCATCCTTCCTCCCCTCCTCTCCTTTCCCCTCCCTCCCCCTCCCCCTCCCTCCCTCCCTTTCTGACTTCCTTCAACAAATATGCGATAGCACCTACTATGTAGAACCAATGGTGAGAAAGACACAATTCCTGGCCAAAATAAACTTCCAGTCCATAGGGGGATATGGATAAGTAAATGGGTAATTATGATACAAAGTCAACAGTTATCTGGGGATGGACATTCATGAGCACAACAGGAGAGACCATAATGGATGCCCAGGAATGCTTTCTGGAGGCAGTGGCATCTGAACAATGCTTGAGAGCAGTGATTCTCAGTTGGGGGTGATTTTGCCTCACAGGGGATACTCAGGAAAGCCCAGACACATTTTTACAGGTGAGATGTGCATACGTGGGGAGGGGTGGCTAACACACTGCAGGGAGCACTTTACTAAAAGTTACTGCAGTAAATGTTAAAAAAAAATTAAAATTAAAAAACAACAACAACGCCTGACACGTGATTAGTTCCTGAAAACTATAATGCAATTGAGGGTACATTATCCCATTCAATTTTTCAGAAAGAGAGAGGTAAATCTTCTTACTACCATTGTTTTCAGATAAAGAGGTTGAGACTCAGAGAAAGAAGTAGCAGCACTAGGGTAGCAGCCCGGGCTTTTTAATTCTCTACAATAGCAATGAGACAGCCAACTCTTTCCTGTGTGTTAGGAACTGTTCCGGGCACTCTGCATGTATTAACTTACAAAGTTCCATTAGTGTTCCCATTTATACACATAAAGACACTGAGACACGGAAAGATAAGTAGCATGATCCCTGGTTCAGTTAGTGGTGAAGCTGGTGTATCAGATGCTCTGGCTCCAGGGTTTACGCCCTTCATCTCAACACCACACCCTTGCTCTGGTCACCGTATTCCTCTTGGTGACATTTATTAAACATTGGCACTGACATCCAGATCTATTGATACTGCAGGTGCTTTGTGTTTTATACTCCTCATACTGATGTTACTATTAGGATGTTGGTATATTCACATCTTACTGCTCAGTGTTTACCAAACAAGAATGGTCAAAATACCACTCATAACTAACAGTAAATCTGCTTGACCACTACTTTGGGTAAAGAATTATTTTCTAATGTTTTAGATGTAGGTCACCTGCACGACTCACACTTCAAATTGTATCTCCCGTGGGCTAATACAGGTTTCCCCCTCTATCTCAAGGTAGAGCATTCCTATGAAACCATTCATAAGTCAAAATGACATAAAGCAAAGAAGCAATTACCTTAGGACACATCTTGCTAAGGGTGCACAATATCGATTGAGATCAAGCACAGATGCTTAGAGACACAGTTCAAAGCTATGGTAGTTTGATGCTGAGACGCTGAGTGTAGTTCCCAGGAAGGAGCTTAGTGGGGTCATTCTCACTGCTAGGGGAGTGGGTGGGTGGCTGCCTCTGTAAAAGCTCCCTGCAAAACAAATGCTGAAGGATATTTTTGCTTTTTGCCCTTTTCCATACAAGCAAAAATCCTCTTTGGATTTCTTTTGGTTAGCAAAAAGTAGGTATTAATGTAGGTCTTTCGTAAAAGCGAAGCAGCATAAAGAGAATTTTCAAAAAGTGGGGGAGACCTGTATTGAGGTCTAGGCTTAAGTGAGCTTGATCACTTTTTGTCAAAATCCAAAGGTTTTTACTTTCAAGCAGAAGTTACTGACTTTTATGTCTTCTGTGATTTTTACCCTCACGTTCTTTCTTCTTGGAACTACACACAAATTTTTGAGAGGGGAGTAAGCCAAATATTAGTCTTTTCATTTTACCAATACCCTGAAACTCAGAGTTTGACTTATTTAAGAGCAAATAGCTAGCGGACAGAAGGGCTGCTCAGCCTGGTTTACATTGCACCACACCAAGATATACATGCAAAGTGCCTGGAACAGTTCCTAATGCACAGGAAAGAGTTGGCTGTCTCATTGCTATCGTAGAGAATAAATCATCATGTGATTTAAGCACAGGCGTATGAAGGCACCCGATACACATATACTATTATATTTTTAAGGGCTTTCTGTTGCTGTTTATCACTAAAATCTGTAATTAAACGATTCTCTTCCCAATGACTTGGGGTGGGGGAACATATTCCAGGATGGCTGTCTTCTTGTATCTCAGCAAATGAACTGGTTTGGTGACCTTCTTAACACCTGGGTAGCATATCTGCAGTTCTGGAAGAGTTTACACTCTATAGACTAAGAAGAGATTATTGGCCATAGATCACTGAATGCTGTCAAAGCTGATGAATGGTGGGTCTACAGAGGTGTCACCAAGAAAACGTCTTGCATCAAATTGTTTTCCCCAAGGATCAAAGGTTTTGCTTACACTTGTTTTAAGTTGGTTCCACGGGGTCTGTTACACAAATACCACAAAAATTTTGAAAAAAAAGAAAACCAAAAACCACTGTGTTCAGTAGTGCCACAGTTTGCCTTAAGTGCTGAGAAATTTACATAATCTGTAGTCAATATTCTAAGCCAAGGGAATTCCTGATGGGACCAGGAAATATATTCTTTTCCGTCAAAAGATATCATCATACACTGAACATTTTTGGGGAATCAAGAGAATATGTTCCTATTTATTTATGCTCATATATGTGCTCCTTTTATTTTTCTAAGTTTTTCTATTTATCTTTAAGTTTTTAAATGGAGATAAGAGATATGAAACCATCAGAAACAAAAATGGATGGTAGCCCGTTGGGTCTCTCGGCTTCTTATATTGTCCCTTTCTCTCACCTCCCTCCTCTTCCCAGCAGTCAGAGTAAGAATTTAAAACATAATACTAAAACCTAGTAAGAGGAAGAGAAAGGGAATCTGGCCAGTCAAGGTTAATGGATGTTTACAGGCTCTATTTTCAGAATATTCAAAAGCAAATTTTCAGTAACTACCCTCCACAAAATTAATTTACCAGGCATATCACATAAAAGCACCGATTTGTTCCAGCAGTAACATCCTTCATTCTCACTGTACAGCCCACTCTCCTCCATCCATCCGTCTGTCACACCACTGGCACCCACCACCAAGCAAGCATTCCATTTTCCAATAAGGTGATGAAGGGCATTTGGGTTATTTTTCATCTAGGTGGAGTTTTCATTGTTTTCTCCAGCATAACTCATTTGCTTTGAACACAGCCTTTCAAAAAATGACTTGTGTTAACGTACAAGGTCACTGTGGAAGGAGGGAAAAAGAGAACTGACTTCTATAATGTTTATTCATTGTCTAGTATTCAGTGCATAATTAAGGGTAGTGATTTTATTACATTAGGACCAGCTTAAAATTAAATATATTAAAATAGGATGATAATAATAAAAGATTCCCTAAAATAGTAGATTACCCTATTAATCCCCATAGCAACTTTATAGACTAGGGGCTACTCTTTAACTCCGTTTTACACATGAGGATACTGAAATACAGGAAAATGAAGTAATTTGCCTAAGTTTCCACAGTAAATGGTAGAGCTGGAATGTGAACTTGGGTGTCTGGCTCCATAATCGGTGCTCTACGTCATGATCCATGGATTCTCTGTGGTCAGTGTTGATGGTACATATTATTTATTTAAGCTTTAGGTTCCATCCTAGGCACTTGCTAATTTTTTACACTTTGGATGTTTCTATGATTTGGGACAGAGAGGTTAACAGGTCAATTTCACTGCACACTGCAGCTGATAGAAGATTGTTCTACTGGATAATATTTGTGAGCCCAATATTTAAAGCTGTCTCCCAATATGTCTTGGTGCGTTTATTGTATGAACGGTACTTAGATTCATATTATGAAACTAACTGCATATGCACACTCTCAACATCACTTTGCCTTCTGAGCTCTGTTCTAATAATACACATAGCTCTCCCAGGCACTACCATGTCATTCTGTGTGCTTCTGTTACTTCACTGAGTTATTACTCCCTGGAATTATACTTTATTATTTGTTTACTTTTTTCAGGTTCTGTCTCCTTCCTCAGATGTAAGCCATTCTCTGTCTTGTTCACCCCATCACCAGTACCTACAGCACAATTGCTAAATCATAATAAACATTTGTAGAAAGAATAATGAATATTTTCATTGATTTTTACATAGAACATCAGAGCTGGAAGCGTGTAGAGATCATCAGGTTCTTTCATTTTATGAATGAAGGAAATACGTTCTGGTAAATAAAGAACATGAAAGGTGTATCTTAGTTTTTACTTTATCTCTAGGATCGTGTACAGTGCCTGGCACAAGATAGGTGTTCTATAAATGTATTTACATTTAACTATGGCAAAGCCAAAGCTAAATCAAGGGTCCCAACTTCAAGACTGGAACTAATTCCATAAAGTACATTTTCTATTTTTCACAGGTACGTGATGTTTTTTCAGTCAGGATTTCCTCTGTTATCTGACAGATTTTCTTTCTTTCTTTTTTTTTTTTTTTTTTTTTTTTTTTGCTGTACGCGGGCCTCTCACTGCTGTGGCCTCTCCCGCTGCGGAGCACAGGCTCCGGACGCGCAGGCTCAGCGGCCATGGCTCACGGGCCCAGCCGCTCCGCGGCATGTGGGATCCTCCCAGACCGGGGCACGAACCCGTGTCCCCTGCATCGGCAGGCGGACTCTCAACCACTGCGCCACCAGGGAAGCCCTCTTTCTTTCTTTTAAAAATGGCACAGGGCATACTTTTTACTGCCACAACAAAGTAAAATGCTTGAATCAGGCAACCTTAATCTTGGCCAAAACACGTATTATTCTCACTCCAGAACTAGACGGTAAGTTATCAGAAGACTTTTCTGATAGGTTAAAATTTGTCCTTCCTAATGAATGGAGGTAAAACTCTAGTCAAGTTTACTAAAGAGTTTAACACAAAATACTGTAGGCTCTCTATAGATACAACCCCTACCTTTCTGTTTATTATTTTACTAATGACATAAAGACCATCAAAATGAATCTACAGTCTTCACGACAATCAGTAGCCTCCATCTTTCCCACTGATGCCTGAGCATCCTTCTGAAATGGAGACTATTTAAATTTTCTAAAGTTCAGCATTTATAACTACATGAGTACCTACAGATTTATGTTTCCATTCCAGCCTCTGCAATGAGTTTGGAGTATGCAAGGGTTTAAAATTCCACTCCACTATGTGTTACATCAGTTACATTTTAAAGAGACAGAATTAACGTGCTCTCTTTCACCCAATAGGAGCATAAAGAAATAAAGAAGCAAGCATTTGGAGCAAGGTGACATGAATAAATAACCACAGGAGGCTTACCAGGACAAGGACCAGAGTTTCAGGGACATGATACTGGACTCTCATGTGGGCCAGCATTTTCCAGCAGCCCATAACAGCTGTGGGTCCCTGGGTATATTTGTGGGGTATCAGAGGGAGCACTTCGTTTAAAAATAAGTACTATTAGGGCTTCCCTGGTGGCGCAGTGGTTGACAGTCCGCCTGCTGATGCAGGGGACGTGGGTTCGTGCCCTGGTCCAGGAGTATCCCACATGCCGCAGAGCGGCTGGGCCCATGGGCCATGGCTGCTGAGCCTGAGCGTCCAGAGCCAGTGCTCCACAGTGGGAGCAGCTACAGCGGTGAGAGGCCCGCGTACCAAAAAAAAAAAAAAAAAAAAAAAAAAAGTACTATTAGATTTCTTAGACTTAATAGACACACTCAGATATTTTAGAAAATTGATATGTGTTTTACCACAATTTAAAAAAATAATAATAATACTGAAATAATTGGTTCGTTGCAGTATTTCAATTATCAGTAAAGCCACCCAATTTAATTCCCTAAAATAGCAGTCCCCAACCTTTTTGGCACCAGGGACCGGTTTCATGGAAGACAACTTTTCCACAGACCAGGGGTGGGGTGATGGTTTCGGGATGATTCAAGTGCGTTATATTTATTGTGTACTTTATTTCTATTATTATTATATCACCTCCACCTCAGATCATCAGGCATTAGATCCTGGAGGCTGGGGACCCCTGCCCTAAAACAATGACCTTTTTAAAAAGGGTAAACTGGTGGCTTTACATTACTGAGAAAAAGCAATTCAAAATAGCCAGGGACTGGCTCCTAGGATGACCTGTTAACAAACATCTCTAGGAAAAAGGTTAATTAAGGACCTTTATTCCTCCTAGATGAAAGTCCTTTTAAGAATGTTAAAGTTGGAGAGACCTTCAACATGGTGGAGGAGTAAGATGTGGAGATCACCTTCCTCCCCACAAATACAGCAGAAATACATCTACATGTGGAACAACTCCTACAGAACACCTACTGAACACTGACAGAACACCTTAGACTTCCCCAAAGGCAACAAACTCCCCATGCACCTGGGTAGGGTAAAAGAAAAAAGAAAAAAACAGAGACAAAAGAATAGGGATGGGGCCAGCACCTCTGGGATGGAGCTGAGAAGGAGGAAAAGTTTCCATACACTAGGAAGCCCCTTCACTGGCAGAAACGGGGGCGTGGCGGAGGGGAAGCTTTGGAGCCATGGAGGAGAGTGCAGCAATAGGGGTGCAGAGGGCAAAACGGAGAGATTCCCGCACAGAGGATTGGTGCCGACCAGCACTCACCAGCCTGAGAGCCTTGTCTGCTCACCCGCTGGGGCGGGTGAGGGCTGGAAGCTGAGGCTCGGGCTTCGGAGGTCAGATCCCAGTGAGAGGACTGGGGTTAGCTGCGTGAACACAGCCTGAAGGGGGCTAGTGCACCACAGTTAGCAGGGAGGGAGTCTGAAAAGGCTGGACCTGCCTAAGAGGCAAGAGACCATTGTTTCCGGGAGAACGAGGAGAGGGGATTCAGAGCACTGCCTAAACCAGCTCCAGAGATGGGCATGAGCCGCGGCTAACAGCGCAGACACTAGAGACGGGCATGAGACGCTAAGGCCGCTGCTGCTGCCACCAAGAAGCCTGTGTGCGAGCACAGGTCACTCTCCACACCTCTCCTCCCGGGAGCCTATGCAGCCAGCCACTGCCAGAGCCCCGCGATACAGGGACAACTTCCCCAGGAGAACACACGGCGCGCCTCAGGCTGGTGCAACGTCATGCCAGCCTCTGCTGCCGCAGGCTCGCCCAGCATCCGTACCCCTTCCTCCCCCCGGCCTGAGTGAGTCAGAGTCCCCAAATCAGCTGCTACTTTAACCCTGTCCTGTCTGAGTGAAGAACAGACACCAGAGGGCGGCCTACACGCAGAGGTGGGGAAAATCCAAAGCAGAACCCCAGGAGCTGTGCGAACAAAGAAGAGAAAAGGAAATCTCTCCCAGCAGCCTCAGGAGCAGTGGATTAAATCTCCACAATTAACTTGATGTACCCTGCACCTGTGGAATACCCGAATAGACAATGAATCATTCCAAAATTGAGGTGGTGAACTTTGGGACCAACTGTAGACTTGGGGTTTGATCTCTGCATCTAATTTGTTTCTGGTCTTATGTTTATCTTGGTTTAGTATTTAGAGTTTATCATCATTGGTAGATTTGTTTATTGATTGGTTGTTCTCTTCCTTTTTTTAATATATATATATATTTTTCCTTTTCCTCTTTTGGTGAGTGTGTATGTGTATGCTTCTTTGTGTGATTTTGTCTGTATAGCTTTGCTTTCACCATTTGTCTGAAGGTTCTGTCTGTCCATTTTGTTTGTTTGTTTTTGGTTTTGTTTAGTATAATTTTTAGTGCTTGTTATCAATGGTGGATTTGTTTTTTGGTTTGGTTGTTCTCTTCTTTCTTTTCTTAAATTACTTATGAATTTTTTAATTTAATTTTTTTATGCTTTAACTTTTTTATTAGGTTTGTTTCTAATTACATAGTACAGAAAACTTGGAAAATATTTTGAAGAAAGGGAAATTTGTATAATTCCATCACCAAATATACATTTAACTCCAGTTGTCTTCCAGTTTTTTTAAATACATAAATATTTTGTTTATTAAAGTTTAGCACACTGTTTTGTAGCATAATTTTTAACTACAAACGTATTTTTTAAAATAACTTTCTTTTCTTTTCTTTCTTTCTTTCTTTTTTCTTCTGGGCTGTGTGGCTGACAGGGTCTTCGTGCTCCGGTTGGGTGTCAGGACTCTCTGAGGTGGGAGAGCCGAGTTCAGGACATTGGTCCACCAGAGACCTCCCGGCCCCACATAATATCAAATGGCAGAAGCTCTCTCAGAGATCTCTATCTCAACGTTAAGATGCAGCTCCACTCAATGACCAGCAAGCTGCAATGCTGGACACCCTATGACAAACAACTAGCAAGACAGGAACACAACCACACCCATTAGCAGAGAGGCTGCCGAAAGTTATAAGTTCACAGACACCCCAAAACACACTGCCGGACGTGATCCTGCCCAACAGAAAGACAAGATCCAGCCTCATCCAACAGAACACAGGCACTAGTCCCCTCTACCAGGAAGCCTACAGAACCCGCTGAACCAACCTTACCCACTGGGGGCAGACAACAAAAACAACAGGAACTACAAACCTACAGCGGGCGAAAAGGAGACCCCAAACACAGTAAGTTAAGCAAAATGAGAAGACAGAGGAAAACACAGTAGATGAAGGAGCAAGGTAAAAACCCACCAGACCTAACGAAGAGGAAATAGGCAGTCTACCTGAAAAAGAATTCAGAATAATGATAGTAAAGATGACCCAAAATCTTGGAAATAGAATGGAGAAAATACAAGAAATCTTTAACAAGGACCTAGAAGAACTAATACAGAGCAAACAAACAATGATGAACAACACAATAGATGAAGCTAAATATTCTCTAGAAGGAATCAATAGCAGAATAAACTAAGAATAGAATATATAAACAGACCAATCAGAAGCACTGAAATTGAAACTGTGATTAAAAATCTTCCAACAAACAAAAGCCCAGGACCAGATGGCTTCACAGGCGAATTCTATCAAACATTTAGAGAACAGCTAACACCTATCCTTCTCAAACTCTTCCAAGATACAGCAGAGGGAGGAAAACACTAACAAACTCATTCTATGAGGCCACCATCACCCTGACACCAAAACCAGAAAAGATGTCACAACGAAAGAAAACTACAGGCCAATATCACTGATGAACATAGATGCAAAAATCCTTAACAAAATACTAGCAAACAGAATCCAACAGCACATTAAAAGGATCATACACCATGATCAAGTGGGGTTTACCCCAGAAATGCAAGGGTTCTACAATATACGAAAATCAATGTGATAAAACGTGTTAACAAACTGAAGGAGAAAAACCATATGATAATCTCAATAGATGCAGAAAAAGCTTTCGACAAAATTCAACATACATTTATGACATAAACCCTCCAGAAGTAGGCACAGAGGGAACTTACCTCAACATAATAAAGGGCATATATGACAAACTCACAGCCAACATCATTCTCAATGGTGAAAAACTGAAATCATTTCCTCTAATACCAGGAAAAAGACAAAGTTGCCCACTCTCACCACTATTATTTCAACATAGTTTTGGAAGTCTTAGCAAGAGCAAACAGAGAAGAAAACGAAATAAAAGGAATCCAAATCGGAAAAGAAGAAGTAAAGCTGTCACTGTTTGTAGATGACATGATACTATATATAGAGAATCCTAAAGATGCTACCAGAAAACTACTAGAGCTAATCAATGAATTTGGTAAAGTAGCAGGATACAAAATTAACACACAGAAATCTCTTGCATTCCTATACACTAATGATGAAAAATCTGAAAGAGAAATTAAGGAAACACTCCCATTTACCACTGCAACAAAAAGAATAAGATACCTAGGAATAAACCTACTTAAGGAGACAGAAGACCTGTATGCAGAAAACCATAAGACACTAATGAAAGAAATTAAAGATGATACAAACAGATGGAGAGATGTACCATGTTCTTGGATTGGAAGAATCAACATTGTGAAAACAACTATACTTCCCAAAGCAATCTACAGATTCAATGCAATCCCAGACAAACTACCACTGGCTTTTTTCACAGAACTAGAACAAAAAATTTCACAATTTGTATGGAAACACAAAAGGCCCCGAATAGCCAAATCAATCTTGACAAAGAAAAACAGAGCTGGAGGAATCAGGCCCCCGGACATCAGACTATACTACAAAGCTACAGTAATCAAGACAGTATGGTACTGGCACAGAAACAGAAATATACATCCCTGAAACAGGATAGAAAGCCCAGAGATAAACCCACGCACATATGGTCACCTTATTTTTGATAAAGGAGGCAAGATTATATAATGGAGAAAAGACAGCTTCTTCAATAAGTGGTGCTGGGAAGAGTGGACAGCTACATTTAAAAGAATGAAATTAGAACACTCCCTAACACCATACACAAAAATAAACTCAAAATGGATTAAGACCTAAATGTAGGACCAGACACTATAAAACTCTTAGAGGAAAACATAGGCAGAACACTCTATGACACACATCACAGCAAGATCCTTTTTGACCCACCTCCTAGGGAAATGGAAATAAAAACAAAAATAAACAAATGGGACCTAATGAAACTCAAAAGCTTTTGCACAGGAAAGGAAACCATAAACAAGATGAAAACACAACCCCCAGAATGGGAGAAAATATTTGCAAATGAAGGAACTGACAAAGGATTAATCTCTTAAATATACAGGCAGCTCATGCAGCTCAATATCCAAAAAACAAACAACCCAATCCGAAAATGGGCCGAAGATCTAAATAGACATTTCTCCAAAGAAGATATACAGATTGCCAACAAACACATGAAAGGATGCTCAACATCTTTACTCATTAGAGAAATGCAAATCAAAACTACAATGAGATATCATCTCACACCAGTCAGAATGGCCATCATCAAAAAATCTACAAACAATAAACGCTGGAGAGGGTGTGGAGAAAAGGGAACCCTTTTGCACTGGTGGTGGAATGTAAATTGATACAACCACTGTGGGGAACAGTATGGAGGTTCCTTAAAAAACTAAAAATAAAACTACCATATGACCCAGAAATCCCACTACTGGGCATATACCCTGAGAAAACCATAATTCAAAAAGAGTCATGTACCACAGTGTTCATTGCAGCTCTATTTACAACAGCCAGGACATGGAAGCAACCTAAGTGTCCATCGACAGATGAATGGATAAAGATGATGTGGCATATATATACAATGGAATATTACTCAGCCATAAAAAGAAACAAAATTGAGTTATTTGTAGTGAGGTGGATGGACCTAGAGACTGTCATACAGAGTGAAATAAGTCAGAAAGAGAAAAACAAATACCATATGTTAACACATATCTATGGCAGCTAAAAAAATGGTTTTGAACAACATAGGGGCAGGACAGGAATAAAGATGCAGACATGGAGAATGGACTTGAGGATACGGGGAGGGGGAAGGGTAAGCTGGGACGAAGTGAGAGAGTGGTATGGACATGTATACACTACCAAATGTAAAATAGATAGCTAGTGGGAAGCAGCTGCATAGCACAGCGAGATCAGCTCGGTGCTCTGTGACCACCTAGGGGTATGGGGTATGGTGGATGGGAGGGAGACGCAAGAGAGAGGAGATATGGGGATATATGTATATGTATAGCTAATTCACTTTGTTATAAAGCAGAAACTAACACACCATTGTAAAGCAATTATACTCCAATTAAGATGTTAAAAAAAATAGAATGCTAAAGTTTACTTACACATTTGTCAAAAAAATTTTTAAGTCACACTGTGTTTTAAATGCAGATATGGAAATCAAGTACACAAAGATAATATACTTACAATTTTTTTCTGTTAATTGACTTTTTACAGCATTTATACTGTAGGCGGGCCATCACAGTTAAAGAACAAAGGCCTATGTCACATGAACTTTATCCTAATGATAGCCTATAAAATTGTTTTTTACTATGACTCAGGGTAACTGGTGACCCCCGCCTGGCTTCAGTGGAAAGTGAGATATAAGCTGTAAACTTGAATATATGAACGAGAAATCATTCGTAGCAAAAGTAAAAACTTTTTCAAAAATAGTACATAGAAGTCACTAGAAGATAGCTGATCACATGAAATAGGAGATTCAGAATGTATGAATACATTTGCTTTACACCCTACAATTCTTAATAAGGGGCATGCATATGAATATCAATAAAAATAAGAATGATGACCTGCAAATCTTACTACTAAAGGGTCCAATTCAGGAGATAAAATTTCATGGTGTTGAAAAAAGTTATAAAATTCACTCTTGCCATTGGCATACTCAGCATTTTCATTTTTTTTTTTTTGGAATCATTAAATCTCTCTTCACCATTATTCAGCCTTATTTTAACTTACAGCAAAATTTTCTCAGAGTTCCAAGCATTTGTAAGTTTATTTTCCTATGTTCAGTTTTCATTTTCTAAGATCCAGTGTTCACAGGCTTTTAATAAATACAACTCAGTATACCACAGTTTCTAGGTAGTTTAAAACATTCAACAGATGATACTCAGGAAGGCAATCAAGAAGGCAAGAATAAATAGTCTCAAGTGCAAAAACACTTCACTGTGCCAGAACATACTACATTTAGCAATTTAACCTTAAATTGGATACATAATCCAAAGGGGTCTGTGAAAGGTGGTATCAAACATTAAACTTTGCCTTATTAATAATATCATCCAGGAGCAAAATTCCCTTTTACCAAATCTTCCAGCATGGAAATTTTGGAGTATTCAACTGAATCAAGTGAGTTGTATTTTATAACTGGCAGAGGTTAATTAGAGCAATGTGCCCATTATATGGATGGGTAAACTGAGGCCTGATGAGATGAGAAACTGGCCCAGGTCAGCACAGAGAGGTTCCTTCTTCACCCCCTGCTTTCTTCTTTGCCACACAGCCCATCTGGTCTTCATAGGGATCTCCCTACTACATGCCTCTGTCTGTACTAGCAGGGACACAAAAGAAATAAAAAACATGGTCCTCACCATCACAAAGTGAGAATATCATGTCTGTCATTGTGATTGTAAGCAATTGACAACTATCCCCCATCTTACTAAGTATGTCACAATTTTTTGAAGGAATTTTTTTCCCTGAAAACTATGTTTGTGTTTTCAGACTCTTGCTTCCCTATCCTTTTCAAAGTATAATGTAAAAAAAGTATTTACATGTGCATTTTCCTTCTCACATACTTTCCTACACACTTTACAATAAGATCGTGAAAATTGTTTTCTCCTCATAATTCTTTCCCTATCTAATTTTGTTTGGGCTTGGAAGGAATCTCCACTCCTCTAGCAGACACTACTCTGAGTTAATTGTTGTCATGTTCTTGCTGGGAAAGGAGAGAAAGAAAGCAACTTCAAGCAGCATCCAGCTGCTGGCTATAGACTGCAATGGTAGGTAATTGCTAAAATTATTGTGGTATTTAAAAATGCTTGGTAAGTTAACTGACGTGAATAGAAATTCCTAGAAATCAACATATTTCTGGTAATAGTATGGATCACAGAAAAATAAGCCTTTATTTTATGGCTAAAAGTTGACTTTTTGGACTAGAGAATCTTAGATGTCTCATCATCATGCTATCACCCAATCCCTTATCACCAAGAACCTATAGAGAAATGACAAGGTGGGGAAACTTGGGCTTAAATCTGTGATATTTTTAAAAATGTATTTAATTTCCTAAATAGCTAACACATTTATACACTTTAAAAATTAATAATAGGAGATACTGTACAGCAGAAATTAACGTAACATTGTAAATCAGCTATACTCTAATAAAAATTTTAAAAAAATAAGTAATAGGAGATATTCTGTGTAAAGCCCTCCACCCTCATCTTCCATCTCCCCACCCCAAACAGTAACCAGTACATTTTTTAAAAAAACATTTCTGAGGCAGTTTTACAGCATCCTACAAGAAAATGTGAATGTCTCCTTCCTGCCCTTACTAACATAAAAGAGTGGCTTGTATCATTTAAGTAATGGATCCACACACACACACACACACACATACACACACACTCACACACGACTACCCCCCAGATAAAAAACAGGACATGATCAGTGACCCAGAAGCCTCTGTGCTCCTTCCTAGTTATCACCCTCCACCCAAAGGTGGCACCTATTCTGACTGTCATCATCATAGCTCAGTGTTAGCTGTTTTTCAGCTTAATATATACAGAAATCATAATGTATATTCGTTTTTGTGTCTGACTTATTGTAACTTCTTAAAGTGTATGATCTCGTTTAATTCTTAAACCAACTCCACAACATAGATAATATCATTCCCATTTTAAAAATCACAGAAATTAAGTTCAACAAGGTTGAAAAAAGGGACCATGTCATGATACACCAGTGCTGGAGCTGGCACTAAAATCTGGGTTTTCCCAGCTCTAAACCTATGTCATTACCAGGCAGCGTAGTCATACAAGAACATTCTCCAGCCCCTCAGTTTTTGAAATTACTACCTGTGGGTGACCTTGATGTGGTCTCCCCTGACCGTCTACCTTCCTTCTTTCCGCCATCTACCCATATTTCCTTCCATTTAGTGATCCACGCGCCCCCCACCCCTCCCTCCACCCTTGGACATGCACTACAGGGAAAATGAAAATGACTTTTACTACTGACAGACCTGCAGGAATCCGAGAGCTATCGTTTAAAAATTGGTCTTCCTGGGACTTCTCCATCTGTATATTTTCCCCATATATCAGCTTGGATTTTGCAGAGTAAACCTAGCTTTTTGGCTTTACTACTGCACATTCAAAATTTTGAATATTGTTTCTTGTACATAATTGTTTTTAATTATTAAATAAAGTTGGCTAATTAACTATAAAATATATTCTATCTATTTTTCCAGGAATATAGAGCACAAATACAGTTATTTAAGCTAACACACCATTGTAAAACAATTATACTCCAATAAAGATGTTAAAAAAAAAAGCAAACATATTAAAAAATAAAATAAACCATGATAAATGTCAAAAAAAAAAGTCTCTAGGGAAACATAGCAGATAAGCTTATTTGGGGATATAGGAAGAGGTATGATCAGGCTGCAAGGCTCCAGTCCTGGTGGGTAGCTGTGGCCCCTCAGTGAGGGGGATGGGCTGCAGAAGCCCATCTGTGAGAGAAGGCCCTGAGCCCTGCATGACTGTGGGGCTGCCTCACAGTTGTACACACCTATCAAAACACATGGCTTTGTACATTTCCAATGGATGTAGTTTGTTGTACATAAATTATACTTCACAAAAGTAGACTTTAAGAAAGAAAATTGGAAGAGCAGAGAACAAGCTCAATTTTCCTACACTTCCCTCCTTTAAAGGCCTCTCATTTTCTCCTTGCATGGTCAACTCATCCCGAACACTGAAAAGAACCAGGGCTCCTACAGCTGCTCCATCTCTCTTTCCTCAGCCAAAGCTGCTTTAGTTCCCTAAACCCTCACTTTGAAAATCCCCAAAGCAAGTACTTCTATTGCTCATTTTGAACATTATTGTTCTCTCCCATCATTCTATTGCTCTTAAAATTCTAACAAGCCAAAAGTAAAGACACAAGACAGACTTCTCATTTATATGAGGAAGTGGTAAAAGAAAATAAGAATTGATTTTGGTTCTCATGAGTTTTCCTGTTGCCCATCGCTGGGTCAAGTAGGATGGAATTCAGAAAGACGGAACTCTGTGTTTATTGCTAAAGATGACAATGAACTCAATGTAGTCCAAATACCTACTTTACAACAATGCCACGGTTTTTGAATAAAAATTCTCATAACCTTCATGGGTAATCCAATATTCAATACTTGAACAATCACTCCGGGACTCAGTTTTCTCACTTATAAATGAAGATTCTGGTATAAATAATCTATACTGTCTTTTACTGTAATAAAAATGCATCCTAAAGAAAATGCTGTGACCCCCTAAGCATAGGTTCTTTGTCCAGCAGCTCAATATCATGTGAGTCGACTGATATTCTGTTCATCCAACATAATATTGGTGTAGGGAAGTTAATATATTATACATATTCTAAAATGTCAATCAAACACAGTAATTTAAAGCTAATTCAGTTGTGTATTTTTTATAGTATCTTAACATTATTAATCCAAATGCATCCACTATTATACACTGTGATAAAACCAGAAATTTATAATTCAGTGCATCTTTTCATTTGTTTACCCCAGACTTATCAGATATATTATTAAAACCATAAAATTTTATTTAAAATACATCTGTCCTACTGTATTATACCAATAAAATGTATGTAAATCCATTTATATGAAACATCATTTTTTTGGCTTCTTTATTATTATTATTTTTTTGCTCTGACCATGGTTCAGGTTCTTCACAGATAATCTCATTTAGTCTTAAAAATGTTCTATAACATAGGTTTTATTATCATCTTACCATCAAGAAAGTCAAACTCAGAGATGCTCTCAAGGGCTAAAGGTCACAGGGTTCAGGCTTTGAAGCCAAGTAGTCTAATTCCAGGATTTGAGCAGGTCTCCTCTTCCACAGCTACTTAGAAAATCCATTTTTAATTGGTTTTGATTTCTCTGTCAGGTGGAGAACCCAATCATGGAATATTATCATGGCAATTGCCTGCAATTAGAACCATTTATCAAAATGTGGAAGAAAATTCTGGACTGGGAAAGGAGGAGCAGGTGGGAACACCACCTCAACAGTTCAGGTTCAGGATCGGTTAGTGAGGTCAGTGTCATTGAACACAAGTATTAATCTTGCCTGAGCTTCACTTTTGTTGTTAAATTGGGATTATCAGGCAATTAGATCTCTAAAGTATACATCATCAGCACAAAATAAGCAACTTCCCATTTGACCTAATACTTCGCGTGGGAAAATACTTCTGTCTGTGTTTAGTGAAATTCTACCACAGCCTTACAGGATATGCATTTATATAAATGCAAGGCATTTTTATTGTTCAGAAAATAAGATCCCTTTGAATTAGACCTGTATCAAAGTCTCATTCATAATTATTTTCTCAGAGCTCTATATCAGACATTTGGCTGACATCCTGTTAGACACTGCATCTTCTCAGAAATAAGGCATGAGCACAACTGTGAGGCATTTCCCAACAGACAAACAAATATACTGTTTCAACTCAGCCAGCCTAATTAACAGAGAATTTAATTATTGCTCACCAAGACCAGCTATATAATTTGTGGGGCCCAGTGCAAAATGAACATAAGTGGTCCCTTGTTCAAAAACTGTGAAGAATTTCAAGATGGAGACAATAGAGTGTCAACCTTGCATGGGGACCTACTGAGCATGGGGTCCTGTGTGTTTCTACAGGTCTACACAGCCATGGAGGGGGCTTTGGTGCTAATAGGGTTAATAAGAGGAGGAGATGAAATTGACTTGGCTCAAATTTCATATTAATTACAATAATTACATTGTGAAACTAATCTGATCATTTACTATATAATTTCAAAATAAGACTATAAAAATTGTTTGCAATATTTCTTTTAGAATTCAATAAAGTTGTATTTTTGGACTGTAATTCTTTACTTCATCTTTGGTTTATGATATGTGACTACTGTTCAAAAAAGCAAAAGCTACCTGCTACCAATTAAACCATTTTTGTCAACTCCAGTGTAGTGCCTTTTATCTTGGTGTCCCTTTCATGAGCTTTTTTTCTTTCTTTCTTTTTTTTTTTTTTTTAAAGATTCGGCCCTAAATAGAGAGTCTTCAAAACATCTCCCTTACAATGACAACTTCCTTATCTTGCTAGTAGAAGAAAAGCTTGGCAAAAATTTTGCAGTATATTTGTCATTGACTACCAATATTTTAAATGTAAATGTTCTCAGGCTAACCTTCATCCATTTATCCTATAGATAATTCTTTGTAAGAACACAATCATATACAAACAAATCTGCTATGACAACATTGTTCATAGCACAGGATTGGAATAAATTGGAATCTCTATCAATAGAGGACTCATAAATTAATTACAGTATATCCATGAAACAGAATTCTATACAGTGATTAGAAACAAACCTTTATATATATATGAACATGACAATGTGTCCAAGATATATGCCAAACAGTGTGTACAGGAAGACATTGTATAGATACGAAAAAATATATGCAAGTATCTATTTACATACATATATGTCATGCTCATTCTTTTGATTTAAATAGATATTAAATTTTTATTCACAATAATAACAAACATAATCAACAGTTAAATTTGAAAGCTTCTTCAATAAGACAGATGCTCTTCTAAGCTTAAAATACCAGTTAATCCTCAAGTGTATGACACAGGTACTATAATCATCCTAAAATTACAAGGGAGGAAATGTAGAAATTGAGGGGAAGAAAGCTACACTGCCTCTCAGGTGTATACACCGCAGAGGGTAGAGGGTACACCTGCGCTTGAATACACACAGGAAATGTCTGGATGTATATATGGGACCTCTTAAGAGTGATCACCTCTTGGGATGGATGAGGAATCAGAGCTTACTTTATATTTCACACTTTATGGAACTTCAATTTTTTTATGTTGAAAATGCACTCCCTAAAAATATACTTTAATGTACAATATGTGTAACATTTCCAGTTTTCGACCCTGAAACCTCAATTGCAGGAATTTAAAAGTTGCCCAAGAGTGTAGAGCTTTCTAGTGCCAGCCTGGAAAGATGAACGTGAAGATTCTTTGATTTACTCAATCCTTAGATTCTTCTAGTGCATAAGATTGACTTTTTACTGCTTGGTAGAGTGTGCAATTTCATAAAATACACATCAAACTCATCCAAATAGCCAGTCATTTAGCTGTCTACGTGGTGTACTTATGCATTCTGTCATATACTGTGAACAAAATACAGCCGAATTTGATCAGCCTGTTTATAGTTTAAGACAGGGACCTCTAAATGACTCCTCTTTGGTATGTTTCTGGAAAGGTCAGGCACCAATGTATTTTACCAAATAAAACTCAGGTTTGAAGAATATGCCTTCTAAACTGATTTTTACTACCTGAACTATAAGTTTTACAGGGCTTCTTTGTTAAACTGCCCTGACAATTTCCATTTCCAGTTGCTTCAATCATATTAACAGAAGGTTAAGTTCACAAATAGTAAAATACGTCATTGCACTGCACTTGGTTTTCGGAAATAGATCACACAATTGACAAACACACAAGACACCGTATTTGGTGTTCCAATTCATGTTTGGGTTGGCATATCTCACGCGGGGCAGGAAAAGATGTCCTACCACAAACGGAAGCATCTCATTACTCAGGAAATAAAACATGTCTGCACCCAAGACTTGACAAATCCCATTAAATATACAAAAAGAATAATGGATTTTTTTTTTACCTGAAAGATAGACAGAAAGGTCAGAGAGGTAGGGTAGAAAATATCTGCATAAGAACATTAGCTCTTAAAAAGGTTTAAAAATATATGTGTAGAATTCCACCAGAATGCAGGAATTCTTTACAGAATCATTTCTCCTTCCAAAATACGATGCCATGCTCTATTGCAGGGAGTGTTTTCTAGGAAATTTAAATAAGACTGCTTGGTTTCTGAATGTTCATTAAGAGATCAACAATCTATTGTTTATTTTATGAGTCAGCATCTATTTCTTGAGCCCCTACATGCCAGACATGAGGCTAATACTATGGGAGAGATCAGAAGTAAAGAGCCAGTGTCCAATGTTTTAGTCATTTGACAGGATAATTATAGGAGGCTGGAAAGACTCAAGGAAGGGACATATAACTAAAGATGGGTGGAGGCACTGTCCATCAAAGTGGTTCTGAAAGAAGTGTCATCTACCCTGAGATCTGAAAAACGGTTTTGTATTACTTCACCAAGGAGGGGTGGGTGGTAAGAGTGGATGGTGAGAGCAAATCTCATGCATAACCCAGGACTTGAGAAAGAACATGACAAATTGTGGTGACTGCTGTATAAAATCTAATTCTTGTGGGCATTTAGCCTTATATTGCTTTGTCCCTGTTCTCTAGCTGATGTGTATGCATTAATCTGTCATTTCCATTCTAGAATGTATATGTGTTAATGATTGAGTCCTCACATATTTTGTACCCACCTTCATCAGTTAACATTCCATACCCACCTCAGTGGTTGTTCTCAAATAAAGAAAATATATCATCAAGAAAATACTTCAAGTTTTAAAAATAACTTCTTTTAGAACAGCTCTTGAGTCAAAGTCAATGTGATTTTTTACAATGAAAATTTCTACTTATGAGAAGAAAGCCAAATTGTTACAGCTGCAAACATGCAACTAGGATGAGGTCATTTAAAGAGACAAGCTCCATGTGAGCTCAAACCAAAAGTGCTCTAAGGATTCTTTGACTTGGACATGGGTTCCCAAATGATCCATGCCCCTTTTTTGTGTGTGTGCTTAGGCCCTGATACATCTAATTAGAAAGAAATTAGATGTCCCTGCATGCCCTGTAATTGACATACACACATCTTATCTTGGTGTCTGAATTACTATTAATACAAACTTTAAAGGAGAAGTGTTCCTTCTACAAACCTCAATCAGTCACCCATTCACTCAACACATGTGTACCATCATCTACTACGTGATGACAGGACCAATAGGTACCGGCAAGGTTTGCGTTCGGTTACACTGGTTGTTAAAGTATTGGAATACTGCCATGACTCCTGGAAAACAGTTTCTTACTGAACCCCCCCACCCCAGCCTTGACAAGTTTTACCCAGACACCCTGGTTACCCTGACTCTTCTTCCAGGATCCTTAGAATAATCTCGCAATCCAGTTAAAACCTGGCACAGATAAGGGGGCATCCAGGACCCCTCTCCAGGCCTTTGGCTGGGGTCTGGGCTTGCTGGTCAGTGACAGTGCCATACTGGCAGGTCAATACTATGACTGTCACAATCCAGTCCAGTCTGCAGACTAGGGCCACAACACAAAATGTTTGCTACTTGTCTGAGAAGAAGTAAGGAACAAAAATGTAGACTTACAGCAATTTATCCCACCCTTGGGCACATACCTGGACAAAACTATAATTCAAAAAGATACATGCACTCCAGCGTTCATAGCAGCACTATTCACAATAGCCAAAACATGGAAATAACCTAAATGTCCACTGACAGATGAATGGATAAAGAAGAGGTGGTACATATATACAATGGAATACTACTCAGCCATAAAAAAGAACAAAATAATGCCATTTGCAGCAACACGGATGCAACTAGAAATTATCAGACTATGTGAAGTAAGTCAGAAAGAGAAAAGACAAATATCATATGGTATCACTTATATATGGAATCTAAAATCTGACATAAATGAACCTATCTACAAAACAGAAACAGACTCACAGACATAGAGAACAAACTTGTGGTTGTCAAGGGTGAGGGGGAAAAGTGAGAGGGACCGACTGGGAATTTGGGGTTGGTAGATGCAAACTATTACATTTAGAAAGGATAAACACCATGGTCCTACTGTATAACACAGGGAACTATATCCAGGCTCCTGGGATAAACCATAATGGAAAATAATATTTTAAAAAGAATATATATATATGTAAAACTGAGTCACTTTGCTGTACAGCAGAGATTGTGACAACACTGTAAATCAACTATACGTCAATAAAATTTTTTTAAAAAGAGAAAAAACTTATAGCAATTTGACAAACTAGTTTTATATATGTTAAAACTAATTAATAATAATAATAAAATGGGGTTTGTATTTTGTCTCTGCTTTCATTTCATTTTTCTGAATTCATTTTTATTATATTTTACAAAAGCATCAATCCACAGCAGGTTTGAAATAAAAACCATTGGTCCTGAAATATACAGAGTACTTTTGAGAAGCAAGTACTCTGCGAATACCAACTCTGCAGTGAATGTTACATGTAAAGAATATGAATGAAACATATAAAAACACACAGCCCAAGCATTCTATTAGCATACGAGAAGAATCCTGGCTGCTCTCTAAGGTTCTCCCCAAGCCAAGCAAGGAAGACCAAAGAGAGACATATACACACTGAATCTCTACATTGGTTCAGGAAACATTTGGACCTTCTGCCTCTCAGCTGTTCTGGTTAAAGTGTAATTAAGCAGTACTCTCCCTAAACGGTTTTGGTGAATATATTCAACCATTCTTGCCTTGACCACATTCTTCTAGTCTGAGCAGTTTATATATATATAAAAACATGTATACAACTTAGGTGAGTGATACATGTAAGTGACAGAGAACATCCTCTCATCTAAACAATAGCACAGAAGAACTAAAACACCCACCCCAAGGGGATTAGCCTGAGAAGTTTTCTGCAAAACTGTATAGTCTTGACAGTTAAGCAGCATATGACTCAGAAACAATGAAGCCAAGAATTCAAGATGAAATATATCCTGCCTTATCCTTTAATATTCCATTAGCATTATTACACTTAGTTTTAAGTCATTTCTTTCCAGATAATTCTCAATTATTTTGTTGGAAAGAGTTAAATTTGATTTTAACTGAGAGCACCCTATCAAACATATTAAAATATTTCCACAAAAATTAAAACAGCTTTTAAAAAATAGCTCACTCAGGAGTAGTTTCATGAGTATATACAAATCCTCAGCTGGTAGAGGTAAATGGTGAAATATTTAGAGATAACTTGATATGATGTTTGGGACGTGATCTAGTGGTGTGAGGAAACTGAGAAAGCTTGGATGGAATAGGACTGACAGTAGGAGAAATGTTGTAGTTAGGGGATGAACACGTTAAAGCTCCTTATACCAAATTATTATACTATTTTCTCTGCATTTGTGTATCTTCTGAGGAATTCTAAAATAAAGGTGAAAAATACATAAAATATTTGTAGGCATATTTTTTCAACAAAGTTTATTTTTCCTATGAAACCAGCAGCAAGGAATTAATATCATAAATAAATGATAAACTAAAATTTATGAGTACAATATTTAAACCATTAATGAATTTTTATAAATTTCAGTTTTAATATAATGGGATTGGTAACCTCAGGCACAGAAACATGTGAAAAATACAAGAGTAAGATATGAATTCTCTGAAAGTGGAGTAAAAATGTAAAGTGCTTAAATTTTCTTTATTTCTTTACAAAAAGGTGTTTGGGAAAAACTTCAAAGTCCAGAAAACTAAAAATAGGCAATTTTTTTTTGCCAATTATATAGCAAATAAAAGGGGACCTTGAAATTAAATTTAAATTTAATGAAAATTTTAATGGTTTACCATTTATATCTTCTACTCATAAATATCTCATGAATCTAAAACTTGTAATAAATTGACAAGTTAAATTTACAGTATCTTGAAAATGTATCAAACACAGCAATTCTGGAATCCCAAATAGGATGGTTGCTGTTTTCCAAAACAACTTACCACACAGACTTTAACAGAATACTTAATGTTGAGTCAAGCTGTGAAGAAGAATGTTCTTTTTCTCTTTCAGATTTTTAAAAATTATTGTATCTTGTATTATTTGTCATTGCTTGGATTGAATATTATGGAAAAGTTGTGTTTCATGTGAAAGAATTCTGCTCTCCATTGATATAGTGAAGATTATTTTCCCAATTTAAAGAAAGTAGTACAATTTAAAGAAAAAATGGATAGAACGTTTCTGCCCATGTATTTTTCTTAAACATTGGCATTAACAACATTTGTCTGTAAGTGAGCTCTAGAAGATGAAAGAATAAATAAACAAGTAGAAAAGGAATAGTAAAGAAAAGTCAGAAACAGATGTGAACGTTTAATCTGGCTGCTGGTTTTTCTCACATCCACTTATGCCGAGTTATGATTTTAGATTGCATACATACAACATAGTCATATGTTCTGCTTATAAAATCAAACTGAGTTATAAGAAATTACACATGGCAGCTTCTCATAGATGCTTTGTACTTTGAGAGTCTGAGGAAAGATTCTTATGATATGAGCAAACCATCCCCTGCTCTAGCTCTGATGCAAGAGTCTATGGGTTACTGAATACTCTGGGTACTCTGGGCTCCAGGAAGATTTACGTTGATGATCTAAGGAAGTTAAACACACTTAAACACCCCTGAGAAGAAAACTCTTTGGTGTGAAAAATGACCTGGCCAGAATGTCTATCAATTTGTAAGCCAAGTCCTTATACATTTTGGTTTTTCTGCCTTTTTTTTTTTTGATGTGGACAATATATTTTAAAGTCTTTATTGAATGTTACAATATTGTTTCTTTTCTGTTTTGGTTTTTTGGCCACGGGGCACATGGGATCTTAGCTCTCCAACCAGGGATCGAACCCGCACCCCCTGCATTGGAAGGCAAAGTCTTAACAACTAGACTGCCAGGGAAGTCCCTGGAAATGTTTTGTATCTTGAATTTTTTTTATATATATCTGGGTGGTGGTCACACAGGTTTCCTTTTCACTGTGGGTTCATCCCTGACTTTGGACTTTGGTATGATTTTTTTTTAATTTATTTGTTTATTTATTTTTGGCTGCATTGCGTCTTCATTGCCGCGCATGGGCTCTCTCTAGTTGTGGCGAGCAGGAAATAGTCTTCGTTGAGGTACATAGGCTTCTCACTGTGGTGGTTTCTCTTGTTGCGGAGCATGGGCTTTAGGTGCGTGGGCTTCAGTAGCTGTGGCATACAGGCTTCAGTAGTTGTGGCTCACAGGGTCTAGAGTGCAGGCTCAGTAGCTGTGGCACACGGGCTTAGTTGCTCTGCGGCATGTGGGATCTTCCCAGACCAGGGCTTGAACCTGTGTCCCCTGCATTGGCAGGCAGATTCTTAACCACTGCACCACCAGGGGAGTCCCTGATCCATTTATATTTGCACACACCTTGTTGTCAGTCAGATCCCAACAATACAGTCTTTAACCATCAATTACACAGCCACCCAAAAGGAGTGTTATAAGACCACTGAGTTTGTGTTGAACAAAAACTAGTAGTGAGAAAAGACAGTCATCTGTGATCTAATTTATCATTGTACAACTCAAAGATAGTAGAGACAGGTAATTCACAACTTCATAGTATTGATGCACGAATCAACAAAATTCCTACTTAGCAATAGCTTTAGTAAGTCAGAAACTGAAAATTGTGAGTTTCACCAAAGCTAGTATCTTAACTCCTAAGATACCTACAAGCAGCAAAAAGGAAACCTGCCTTGTTTCACACCTTAACAAAACCAAGAAGAGGGGCAAACAGCAAGAAGACCATATAACACACCTAACTTGCTATAGCAGACCAGCTCCTAACTAGTTATTACAAAATCTTTGGAAGTGCAATGAACATGTTAGCTGTATTAGTGTGAAAGGACATAAGTCACTGGAGTCTGCAGGAGACACACACACTATGTTCACCCATTAAAATCAAATTAGGGAGAATATGGAAAAGGAATCAGAAAGCTGCACTGTTTTTTCCCCTTGCAGAATTTGAACTGCCAAGACCAAGGCTAACAGACATCCATGAATTTATTTTTGTTAGTTCATCAACTTGTGAAGCAATGTTATATCTTATCTCATTTCTATTTTCTCTATATTCTTCTTGGATAACCCTTGTTATCTGCATCCCATCTCAACCCCACTTCCTCTTCTACGAGGGTCTGCCATGAAGTACACGAGGTACAATGATGATTCCCCAATCCATGCTATAATTAGGAATCATCAGTGTTAAGAGGAACTCAGAGCTTTTATGAATTCATTTAGAATTCTGGAAAATGCAAAGGAATCCCTATAAAATTACACATTATTATCCTGTCGATTGAAATCTACAACAGTCTAGAGTTGGGGACTTGCCTATATTAAAAACTCTGCATCCTGGGCTTCCCTGGTGGCGCAGTGGTTGAGAGTCCACCTGCCGATGCAGGGGACACAGGTTCATGCCCCAGTCCGGGAAGATCCCACATGCCACGGAGCGGCTGGGCCTGTGAGCCATGGCCGCTGAGCCTGCGCATCCAGAGCCTGTGCTCCACAACGGGAGAGGTCACAACAGTGAGAGGCCCGCGTACCACAAAAAAACCCACAAAAAAACAAAAGAAACTCTGCATCCTTATGCTGGTGCATTGACCTTTTTACCACCACATCAATGTCATCAACAATAAACATTTGTAGTGCTTTTTTTTTCCTTCAGCTTAAATATTTATATCCTGTATAGCTGCCCCACTTAATCCACAACGTGTTTTTCAGGTTGTATTTTAAAGAAGAAAAAGTAAATGAGGATAAACAATTTACAAAAATATAAGCAGAATGTAAATATTACACTAAAAATATTTAGAGAAGAAACAGAATCATCATCTTCAATGCAAGTTATAAAAACCAGCTATGGGAAAGTTGTAGTGCCTGCACAGAGGGGAAAAAAATCTCAAAATCAAGTTATCAACGTGAAAGTAAAAAGGAAATAAAATCATTATATGGTTTATCTTTACTTTATTTTGGGAGAGTATGTCAGCATAGCCAATATGCCAAAATATATCTGAAAGCACCTGAATTTTAATTAATCATCATTTTCTATCCATTTTAAAAGGACATGCTGACAGGCAAATGCCAATCAAATTTCAACTCTTCTAGTGGTCTACCCCTGAAGGAAAATGAATGATCTCCAACAACTAAGATGGATCTTAAAAAAATAAAGAAACAGAGGTATTTCCTGAAAAAAATTCTAACATTCAGAGCAATTTATCCAGAAGGAGCTTAATCATATGTGACTTCAGAACCCTAACTGAAAGAATTTTTAGTGATCAAAAATTTATTATGTGGGCCCATTTGCAGGTACTACAGTATAATAAGTATTTTAATCCATTGATCTCTACTTTTTAGTAGACTTAATTGTTCAGCCTCTCCAAGAGAATTAACTTGCATGCGGTTTTCCAATAAAAAAATCTGAAAGCCCACCATGAGGGAAATATGAAGATTGAATCAAACACGGACTCTGGCCTCAAGAAAGAGTGTGGTCATAGAACTAGACTAAAAATGGAAGTGCCATAGAGGATTAAGATTGGACTGTGATAGAAATTAAAAAGGAAGGGGGTATGATAAATTATTAAGTATGATATATCATTAAAGATATTAAAATTTATTTCCATTAAGTAATCACATAGTTTCCCATCACTTATAAGATGAAAAGTCATAGATGATGAATAGATAGATAGATAGATAGATAGATACTATTTTACTGCCAACTTCAACTTAGAAAAATATTGAGGACAACAAAATTAGTTGGATTTTAAAAATGTAGTGATGACATCACAATGACCTGGCATTATCGTTCTAAAAGAGGATTTCTCAACCTCAACCCTATTGATATCTTGGACCAAATAATTCCTTGTTGTGTGTATGTACTGGTGGGGGTGGTGGTGAGGTAATGTTCCACGCACTGTAGCATGTTTAGCAGCAACCCTGGCCTATACCTACCCTTTAGATACTATAGCAACCCCTCACCACAATTGTGACACCCAAAAATTTTCTAGAAATTGCCATTGAGAACCATTTCTCTAAATCATCCTTTAGACATTAGCTTAGATGCTACTTTTTCTGGGAGAGCAATGTTGTCTCCACTATGTGCCACTGTATGCACCTCTAGATAACTGTTTACCACATACAATAATTACCTATTCACTTATCTGCAATTCTCTATAGACCGTTAAGTTCACTTTCTGGAACTGTGTTTTATTCACCATTGGTTCTCCGCATACCAATAAGCCTAGGCAAATATGTTGAGTAAATCAATGAAGAAGGAAGAAAGGAAGAAGGTAGGTAGCTGAAGAGGCCAATGCAGAGGGGAGGGGCCCTTTCCTGCACCATAGGACACCAGTAGATCTTGGCAGCACCCTTGCCCTGAGTTGTGACAACTGGCAACATCTTCAGACATCACCAGATGGTCCCTGTGGGTGAAAAGTTGTCTCTAGCTAAGAATCAGTGCCCTAGAAGACTATACAAAGAAGTGGTAAATATTTAATAAAGTTCAGTTTTGATATAAAAAGCAAATAGATTTTGCAGTGCTTTCAGTGTCCTACTCAATCAAAAACACTCTGATGCACTAATGGCTGTACGACTTTGGTTAAATTAAAATTTTGAGCTTTAATTTCTTCACTTGTAAAGCCCAAATAATGATAACTCCACACAGTTCTTTCATTCAACAAATGTTTACTATTCTGTGCTATCTGCTGGACAGATGCTGTGAAACGGTGACACTGTTATGGTCTTTGCCCCCATGAATTTTATACTCTGGGTGGTAGAGGGACTGTATCCAACTATCTCCCATATAAGATTTAAATTACAAATTGTGAACACAGAGTCTATGAAGCTGAACACGGTTCTATGAAAACATATAAAAAGACTAGGGTGTCATTAGGATTTCCCGAGGAACTAGCCCTTGAACTGTGGCTTGAGGGAAATGTGAATGCTGACTATGAAAGCGGGGCAGGAGGAGAAGGGTAGGAAGATTAAATGAGATAATATGAACATGAAAACGTAGGTCATAAGGCTGGCCTGATGCTCTGTGGAAAATCAATGAATGCAAACAACGGATCATAAATAATCAGCACCATCACTGACAAAACGAACAGACAGTAACAGGACATTAAGCAAAGTCATCTGATTTAATACCTTTCTCACAACTAAAAAATATTCATGATTCATTTTACAGAATTTTACACTAATTAAGAAAACCATGTTACAAGAAAACTATGATAATAGTAGGGTTAAAATAAAAAGGTCCTTTTTGAATATAGAATGTTGGCGCCTTTAACACCTTGACTGGGTATACAGTTTCCCATTGTGTTGGATATGATGGTAAAATTCTTCAGTCAGGGAAAAACAAGGATTAGCACATAGTCTGGTTAATAAAGCCCTACTATTCCACTTTGCTAACAGTTCCTGTGAGAACTCCAGCCATCAGTTAAACAAATCATTTGTCTGGGAACAGAGCGTTTACCATATGCACGAGTTACTAATTTCCTGGACATTATCAGCCATTAGCTGGTTTCCTGTGTCCCAGCAAAGGCTGAGGTGAGCCTTGATTGCCAAAATTGCACATTGCAGACATTAATCCATGGACCATTTCCTCCACCTAAGATATAATAACACTCTCTATCTGTAGTTCTTTTGTCAAATACATATGAGAAAGGGCCAGAAAGTTCAAGTGAAGGGAAATGTGTAAAAAAGGAAAGCTAACAGTGTACTAGTGTAATTATGCTGGTGAAACTAATAAAATTTTGGGAACTTAGAGCAGTATGGAACAGAACAAATCACCAAAGAGCTTTTACACAGCATTTTGGGATTTCTTTAGAACTCAGAGTGTGTTTCTCTTAAGATTAAATATGCTTCAAAAATACCATTTTAGTAGATGAATTACAGGTTTGCTATAACCTATCAAACCACTATTCTACAAAGACTATGTCTACCACAATTATTCTTGGCTATTTGATCTCATCCAAATTTTTCACACTTAAAATTATTTCTACAATAGGTCTTGGTCTGCATGTTGTATTATTTTAAAGCTAGATTTCTAGAAGGAAATGAATAGGTCAAACTCAACAAAGTAATTTCTGGAAAAGTCAGTCCACTTTGCATTTCAACAATTAGTAACTTTGCCAAAATATGATGCTTCTATTTGCTTTAATCATTGCAAATTTGATAATAAAAATATCTTATTTTTGTTTACATTTCATTACTAGTAATATTTATGATTATTTTTAATGTTATTGGCCATGTATATTTCATCTGTGACTTGTCAGCTCATGTCTTTTCTTATTTACTAAATTTGAATTTAAGAATATTTACGAAGTGAGGTAATCACTATGTATATTAAGAAGATCAGCTTTACACTTCAACTAGATAGTGTTTTTGTGGCTTCATTTAGAAGACTGAACATATAATTTTGTGGTCTTACCTCCAACAATAAGTAATCATTACTCCATTGTCTCCTAATTTTTAGCCTCATAGTAAATATGTAAAGAGCTAATTTTTAAAAAAATTTACTTATTTATTTTTTAATTTTTGGCTGCATTGGGTCTTCGTTGCTGTGCGTGGGCTTTCTCTAGTTGCAGCGAGTGGGGGCTACTCTTGGTTGTGGTGCGCGGGCTTCTCATTGCGGTGGCTTCTCTTGTTGTGGAGCATGGGCTCTAGGCGTGCGGGCTTCAGTAGTTGTGGCACACGGGCTCTAGAGCGCAGGCTCAGTAGTTGTGGCGCATGGGTTTAGTTGCTCCGCGGCATGTGGGATCTTCCCAGACCAGGGCTCAAACCCATGTCCCCTGCATTGGCAGGTGGATTCTTAACCACTGTGCCACCAAGAAAGCCCAAAAGGAGCTAATTTTTGTGCCCTTTTTAGGTAACCAAGTTTTTCCCCCTGCATGGATGTATGTACATTTACAATTTTTTTATTTAACTGTTTAAATGAACCCAAAATATCTATAGCCATTATGTCTTTTCATTTTGCTTGGAATTTTTTCAATTCTTTCAATCTCCATGAAAGGATGCATCAGCTCTGGAAAGATGGCTTCAATTGACATATTGGGTTATTGGTTCTGTTTCAGCTTATTTCTCCTTCTGGATGATATGCTCGTTGTTACACTGGATCTCCACCCTCCACCCTCCATGTATATCATATTCTCTCTCATTTTTCCCAAAATTTGACAATTTTGTTTTTCTGCATACTGGGAGAGCTTCTTTAATCAAATCTTCAAGACAGATTTAATTTTCTATGGTGTCAACTCTGTCCCTAAGTACCTCCAGTGTGGAATCTAGTTCTGTTAATGCACTCTTTTCTTTGTAATATTTCTTCAGTTAACTAAGTTCCTTTTTCTCCTTAGCTTAATGTTTCTGGATTTTATCCTATTGAATTTGGACTCAACCTTTTCCCATCCTTGTAGATTTTTGTTCCTTTTACTGCACATTTGGCATCTTCTAGAGAAGTTGATCACAAATATGGTTAACCTTCAGAATCACTGAAGAAACTTTTTAAAAATACACATTCCCAGATTCTGCTTTTAGATACTCTTTATTGAAAACATAAAAAGAATGAAAAAAATCTCCTCAGATGAATATGATGCTCAGCAAGCACAATCAAAATAGAAGATGCCGGTATTTGACAACATGCTATGTGTGATGTGGGCTTGTTTGTGTGTTTGCATGTAATATCTTCTTCTAGAAGCTAAGCAAGGAGAGAACCAAGGAAAACTAGACTTAGTTGTATAAACTAATTAATAATAATGTAGTGGGGTGTTAAGAATCTCAATTCTGCTCCAAGGTGTCAGTATTGAATATGGTATTCTTGAGTGTTTCTAGAAATTTGTTTTCTGTTAATCTTGGTTTTTCAAAGTTATGTATTGGTTATTTTTTCCTCTATCTTGTATATTTCATGGGGGAATTTGGAGTAGCTACTTCAGGGATTATGAAACCAGAACTGGGTAGATACTTTGAATGACTTCCACATTAGTAAATCAAAATTTTTATTTTCTGGGAGTTTAGAATACAGACTTCTGTGTGTTGTATTCAACACCAAAGTATTCTCCAACAAGAATACTCTTATTTTGTTTGATATTGTATCTTTAAAAATTGGTGTAATTTCTTACACAAATAACTGACCAGGGTTCCTTCTAAAGCCAGATCCCTAAGAATATAAATGTGAATGTCAGTACCCCTACAATATGCCATTATTCTTACAGAATATGAACTATATTTTTGAATAACAATAATTTCAGCGAAGTCTATCACCTCTCGAGCAATTTACCTTCGAATTAGTAAATATCTTTATGTAAAATTTCTTTTGCACTGGGCTTATCCAGCAGTTCTTTTCAATTATCTTAAATGTAAATAACAGGGAAGATAGTCTATGTCTGACATAAAAATATTATTACCAAATGGATCCTAAAAGCCTAAAGTCTTTCAGCAGTATGAGAAAAAAAAAGGATAAAAGTTATTTATCAGTATGAGAAAATAAGCCCTTAGTATCGCTTCACCTAAAAGTTTCTTTTATTGAAAGGCACAAGAAGTTGCATAAGTCACTTTTCCAGATATTAAGAGAAAAAAAAATTTCTCAGTAGGGAAAGAAAGTTTGTATTTGTTTTGAATTTCACCATTTTCCTGAAGTTGGACATTTCCTTTTTGTTTGGAATATTTCTTAGATATATATGGAGCATGAGCAGATGTGCTCACGTAGTTGGAATGTCAACCCCAACTGATTTGGCCAGGAGACCCTGAGTTTCATGGTGTGGTTGATTAATTCAAGTAGTGGGTAAAATGTGTGTCCTGGAGTTGGGGGGGAAGGAGTCCAGCTGGATATGATGCTAGCTCATTCACAACACTCAAATTTCTATCTCTCCCCTCTGTAATGCATTCATGAATAGTTCCCATAAATATTGAAGTGATTCAAATCATGTGATGCACAGAAAATCAGAGATTGCAGAGGCCTATTATTTAGTTTTGTTATTACTTTAAGCTCCACTTTCAAGCAAAGGGTAGACAGGCTATGAAGCTGTCAAATATTTTTGTATTTATTGAGTAATTGCATGGGAAAATGACGTTAATAAAACACCTTTAAGATCAGCTCGGTGCTTTGTGACCACCTAGAGGGGTGGGATAGGGAGGGTAGGAGGGAGACGCAAGATGGAGGAGATATGGGGATATATGTATATGTATAGCTGATTCACTTTGTTATAAAGCAGAAACTAACACACCATTGTAAAGCAATTATACTCCAATAAAGATGTTAAAAGAATAAAAATAAATAAGTATTTTGTAGATGTATGTATGTGCACGCATGTATGCATATGCAATTGCATACCCAATTTCCTTAAGGTTTTTGAAATGTGAGCTATTCATCTTCATTTTCAAATCCCTGGCATATGTCTTCTTAAGAAACAAAGATGTCCATCGTATCCAATAAACACCATCACCCCCAATCCATAGTTGGAATGATTACCTCAAACCATTTTTGGTGAACTCAGGAATTACGTCCTCCCAGATATCTGGTTGGGAAATGAATTAAAGGAATATTCCAGAGCAAAAGTTAGTTCAAGGTCACAAGGATTTATCAGAGTTGAAAATTATTATAATAAACAACACTGGTTATTCATTTGTTCATTCAATCATTCTTTCATTCAAAAAAATTCATTAAGTTACTACTATGTAAGTCAGAAACTCTAAAAGACTCAGAAGTCCACTGCATTAATGATTTTTCTCCAGTCTGCTTTTTCACTTTAGAAATTAAATAGCCAGAGAGTGACGTCACAACATGACCAAGTAAGATATCCTTCACCCGTATCACCCTCTCAACAACAATTTGGCATCCATCCACAGTCAAAAGTGCCTTTGCAGGAGCTGTGGGATCCAGCAAAGGACCTGAAAGGAGTCTCACACAGCTCTGCATCAGGTAATAGGAATACAGAGCCCAATCCCAGCTGTAGATGCTGCAAGGGCTCATGAACTGGCACCAGTCCCTCTCAGCTATAGTCCTGGAGCCCCGGAGAACAATGTCTTAGACAATCACTCACGAATGAGAGAGGCTTTATTGAAGTCCAGGTTTCCAGTCGAAAAGTTATAGCACACAGTTGGAGCCAAAGAATACAAGTTTGGATGTACTGGAGAGGGTGAGAGAAAAAGTTTGACTTTACTCATGCCAGCCTTCCCCTAAGGTGGCACAGTTTAGTGCCAAGAGAGACCATCTTGCCCTGCGATTTCACCCAAGAAGGAGATGAGCATGCGTGTGAATGTCCAGCTTCCCCAGCTGTGGGGGACACTACATTTCTCCCTTGTCACATCCAGATTATTGAGCTGCATGACTGGGGTGTGAAAGAGGCTGGGAGAGTGGCAGATAGGAATGTCAAAGGGTGTTAAAAGGGATGAGGATCCTACTAACGGCACTGTGAACTCCATCAAAGGTCCACTTGCAAGGCACTAGGGACACCCTGCTTGGCCCATAACTCTGAGTATCTCATCCACACCCACACCCACACTGTGCACTCCTGGTGGTGGTAAAAATGAGTTTTGGAAAATGGCTAGTGAGCGCAGATGGAAAGTAAACCTGAACCTGCAGGCCAGGAAGACACCACAGACTTGAACTTTAGCCTCACACTGGAGAAAGCAAAAGAGAGTATGTCAGCACCCAGGTAGTGTGCTGTAGGATCAAAAGAAGGCAACAAGCTTGAGAGCTCTGCCAAAAGAGGGAGCAAGAAGTGTGGGCAGGTATAGCCACAGAAAGTCCAAAAAAGCCTCAGAATCCCTAACAGGGCTGAGGGAATGTACTTCTTTCCCATAATCAGATAGTAAAGACTAGAGGGGGTGACTGCCACTTCAAATGCAAAGACAGCAAAAGACAACATCAAGGAACATGAGAAATCCAGGAAACATGACGTCACTAAAGGGTCACAATAATCTCCAATCCCAACAATATGTACATCTGCAATTTACCCAATAAAAAAATCAAAATAGCTCTTTTAAAGATCAATGATCCAAAAGAAAACACAGAAAGACAATTAAGTGAAATCTGGAAAATAATACATGAACAGAATGAGAAAACAAAGATATAGAAACCACTTAAAAAGAACCAAACAGAAATTCTGGAGTTGAAGAATACAATAAATGAAATGAAATGCAGTAGAGACTACCAGCAGCAGAATGTGTCAAGCAGAAGAAAGAATCTGTGAAATTGAACTGTGAATTATGCAAGACTTGTGAAATTATCCAGGAGAAGAAAGAAAAAAGACTAAAAAGTAAAGATGGAATAAGTGAACAATGGATTACCATCAAGAAAAACAATCTGCAAGTTATTGAAGTTCCAGAAGGAGAAGAGAGGGAGAAGGAGGCAGAAAGCTTATTCAAAGAAATAATGATGGACAGATTGGTTCAAGATGGCGGAGCAGAAGGACATGCTCTCACTCCCTACTGTGAGAGCACCGGAGTCACAACTAACTGCTGAACAATCATCAATAGGAAGACACTGGAAGTCACCAAAAAAAGATACCCCACATCCAAAGACGAAGGAGAAGCCACAATGAGATGGTAGGAGGGGCGCAATGACAATAAAATCAAATCCAATAACTGCTGGGTGGATGACTCACAAACTGGAGAACACTTATACCACAGAAGCCCACCCACTGGAGTGAAGGTTCTGAGCCCCACATCAGGCTTGCCAACCTGGGGGTCCAACCACAGGAGGAGGAATTCCTAGAGAATCAGACTTAGAAGGCTGGCGGGATTTGATTGCAGGACGTAGACAGGACTGGGGGAAACAGAGACTCCACTCTTGGAGGGCACACACAAAGTAGTGTGTGCATCGGGACCCAGAGGAAGGAGCAGTGACCCCATAGGAGACTGAACCAGACCTACCTGCTAGTGTTGCAGGGTTTCCTGCAGAGGCGGGGGGTGGCTGTGTCTCACCATTAAGACAAGGACACTGGCAGCAGAAGCTCTGGGAAGTACTCCTTGGCATGAGCCCTCCCAGAGTCCACCATTAGCACCACCAAAGAGCCCAGGTAGGCTCCAATGTTGGGTAGCCTCAGGCCAAACAACCAATAGGGAGGAAACCCAGCCCCACACATCAGCAGACAAGCAGATTAAAGTTTTACTGAGCTCTCCCCACCAGAGCAACAGCCAGCTCTACCCACCACCAGTCCCTCCCATCAGGAAACTTTCACAAGCCTCTTAGAAAACCTCATCCACCAGAGGGCAGACAGCAAAAGCAAGAAGAACTACAATCCTGCAGCCTGTGGCAAAAAAACCACATTCACAGAAAGACAGACAAGATGAAAAGGCAGAGGTCAATGTAACAGATGAAGGAACAAGATAAAACCCCAGAAAAACAACTAAATGAAGTGGAGATAGGTAACCTTCCAGAAAAAGAATTCAGAATAATGATAGTGAAGATGATCCAGGACCTCAGAAATACAATGGAGGCAAAGATTGAGAAGATGCAAAGAATGTTTAACAAAGACCTAGAAGAATTAAAGAACAAGTAAACAGATGAACAATAAAATAACTGAAATGAAAAATACACTAGAAGGAATCAATAGCAGAATCACTGAGGCAGAAGAATGGATAAGTGACCTGGAAGACAGAATGATGGAATTCATTGCCATGGAACAGAATAAAGGAAAAAGAATGAAAAGAAAGGAAGACAGCCTAAGACACCTCTGGGACAACATTAAACACAACAACATTTGCATTGCAGGGGTCCCAAAAGGAGAAGAGGGAGAGAAAGGACCTGAGAAAATATTTGATGAGATTATAGTCGAAAACTTCCCTAACATGATAAAGGAAATAGCCACCCAAGTCCAGGAAGCGCTGAGAGTCCCATACAAGATAAACCAAAGGAGAAACACACCAAGACACATAGTAATCAAATTGGCAAAAATTAAAGAAGAAGAAAAATTACTATGGTATGATATATTTAAAGTGATGAAAGGCAAGAACCTACAACCAAGATTACTCTACCCGGCAAGGATCTCATTCAGATTTGATGCAGAAATCAAAAGCTTTACAGACAAGCAAGAGCTAAGGGAATTCAGCACCCACAAACCAGCTCTACAACAAATGCTAAAGGAACTTCTCTAAGTGGAAAACACAAGAGAAGAAAAGGACCTACAAAAACAAACCCAAAACAATTAAGAAAATGGTCATAGGAACATACATATCGATAAGTACCTTAAACGTTAATGGATTAAATGCTCCAACCAAAAGACACAGGCTTGCTGAATGGATACAAAACCAAGACCCATACATACGCTGTCTACAAGAGACCCAATTCAGACCTACGGACACATACAGACTGAAAGTGAGGAGATAGAAAAAGATATTCCATGCAAATGGAAATCAAAAGAAAGCTGGAGTAGCAATACTCATATCAGATAAAATAGACTTTAAAATAAAGAATGTTACAAGAGACAAGGAAGGACACTAAATAATGATCAAGGGATCAATCTGAGAAGAAGATACAACAAGTGTAAATATTTATGCACCCAACATAGGAACACCTCAATTCATAAGGCAACTGCTAACAGCTATAAAAGAGGAAATTGACAGTAACACAATAATAGTGGGGGACTTTAACACCTCACTTACACCAGTGGACAGATCACCCAGACAGAAAATTAATAAGGAAACACAAGCTTTAAATGACACAGTAGGCCAGATAGATTTAATTGATAGTTATAGAACATTCCATCCAAAAACAGCATATTACACTTTCTTCTCAAATGCACACGGAACATTCTCCAGGATAGATCACATCTTGGGTCACAAATGAAATCATATCAAGCATCTTTTCTGACCACGATGCTATGAGATTAGAAATCAATTACAGGGGAAAAAAAGTAAAAAAAAAACCAAACACATAGAGGCTAAACAATACGTTACAAAATAACCAAGAAATCACTGAAGAAATCAAAGAGGAAATCAAAAAATACCTAGACACAAGTGACAATGAAAACACGATGATCCAAAACCTATGGGATGCAGCAAAAGCAGTTCTAAGAGGGAAGTTTATAGCAATACAATCCTACCTCAAGAAACAACAAACACCTCAAATAAACCATCTAACCTTACACCTAAAGGAACTAGAGAAATAAGAACAAACAAAACACAAAGTTAGTAGAAGGAAGGAAATAATAAAGATCAGAGCAGAAATAAATGAAATAGAAACAAAGAAAACAATAGCAAAGATCAATAAAACTAAAAGCTGATTCTTCAAGAAGATAAACAAAATTGATAAACAATTAGCCAGACTCATCAAGAAAAAGAGGGAGAGGACTCAAATCAATAAAATTAGAAATGAAAAAGGAGAAGTTACAACAGACACCACAGAAATACAAAGCATCCTAAGACACTACTACAAACAAATCTATTCCAATAAAATGGATGACCTGGAAGAAATGGACAAATTCTTATAAAGGTATAACCTTCCAAGACTGAACCAGGAAGAAACAGAAAATATGAACAGACCAATCACAAGTAATGAAATTGAAACTGTGATCCTTTTTGACCCACCTCCTAGAGTAAAGGAAATAAAAACAAAAATAAACAAATGGGACCTAATGGAACTTCAATGCTTTTGCACAGCAAAGGAAACTACAAACTAGATGAAAAGACAACCCTGAGAATGGGAGAAAATATTTGCAAACAAATCAACGGTCAAAGGGTTAATCCCCAAATATATAAACAGCTCACGCAGCTCAATAATAAAAAAACAAACAACCCAAAAATGGGCAGAAGACCTAAACAGACATTTCTCCAAAGAAGACATACAGATGGCCAAGAAGCACATGAAAAGCTGCTCAACATCACTAATTATTAGAGAAATGCAAATCAAAACTACAATGAGGTACCACCTCACACCAGTTAGAATGGGCATCATCAAAAAAATCTACAAACAACAAATGCTGGAGAGGGTGTGGAGAAAAGGGAACCTTCTTGCACTGTTGGTAGGAATGTAAATTGATACAGCTGCTATGGAGAACAGTACAGAGGTTCCTTAAAAAACTAAAAATAGAATTACCATATGACCCAGCAATCCCACTACTGGGCATATACCCTGAGAAAACCATAATTCAAAAAGACACATGCACCCCAATGTTCATTGCAGCACTATTTACAATAGCCAGGACACGGAAGCAACCTAAATGTCCACTGACAGATGAATGGTTAAAGATATGGTACATATATATAATGGAATATTACTCAGCCATAAAAAGGAATGAAACTGATTCATTTGTAGAGATGTGGATGGATCTAGAGACCGACATACAGAGTGAAGTAAGTCAGAAAGAGAAAAACAAATATCATATATTAACACATATATGTGGAACATAGAAAAATGGTACAGATGAAATGGTTTGCAGGGCAGAAAGTGAGGCACAGATGCAGAGAACAAACGTATGGACCCCAAAGGGGGAAAGTGGCAGGGGTGGTGGTGGTGTGATGAATTGGGTGTTTGGGATTGACATATATACACTAATATGTATAAAATGGTTAACTAATAAGAACCTGCTGTACAAAAAAATAAATAAAATAAAATTCATAAAAAAAGAAAGAATGATGGAGACCTCCCCAAATCTGAGGACAGATTTGGATACTCAAGTTCATGAAGCTCATAGGTCACCAAATGAACTTAACTTGAAAGATCTTCTCTAAGACCATTATAATGAAACAGTCAAAAATCAAAGACAAAGAGAACCTTAAAAGCAGAAAGAAAAAAGAATCTTGTAATTTATAGGGTAACCTTGATAAGGCTATCGGCAAATTTCTCAGTAGGAATCTCACAGGCCAGGAGAGAGAAGGAAAATATATTCAAAGTAGTAAAAGAAATAAAAACCTGCCAGTCAAGAATACTCTATAGTGGCAAAGTTGTCTTTTGGAAATGAAAGAGAGATAAAGATTTCCTCGCAAAATAAAGCTGAGGGAGTTCACCACTACTAGACTTGTCTTTCAATAAATGCACAAAGGGGTTCTTCAAGCTGAAATGAAAGTAGCATGAAAACATATGAATATATACACTACACTGGTAAAAGTAAGCATATAGTCAAATTTAGAATAATACTATAATATGGTGGTGTGTTAACCACTTCACTCTAGTATAAAAGTTAAAGAACAAAGGTATTAAAAACATCTATATCTATAGTAATTTGTTAACGAATACACCATATAAAAAGAGGTAAATTGTGACATCAAAAATATAAAAGGAAGGGAGAAAAAGGTTTTGTGTGCGAGTGAGGTTAAGTTGTTATCAGGATAAAGTAGACTATTATAAGATAGTTTATGTAAGCTTCAAAGCAAAGCAAAACCTAGTAGATATACAAAAGATAAAGAAAAGGGAATCAAAACATACCACTAGAGGTAATCATCAATTCATCAACAAGAGAAGAAGAAAGGAACAAGGGCACTACAAAACAGCTAGAACAATTAATAAGATGACAGTAAGTCCTTACCTATCAATAATTACTATAAATGTACGTGGTTTAAATTCTCTAATCAAAGGGCATAGAGTGGCTGGATGGATTAAAAGACCTAGCTAACTGCTGCCTACAAGAGATTCATTTCAATTTTAAGGACACACATACTCTCAAAGTGCAGGGATGGAAAAATATATTTGATGCAAGTGAAATCAAAAGAGAATAGGAATATCTACACTTATGCCAGACAAAGTAAACTTTAAGTCAAAAATAGTAAGAGGAGACAAAGAAGGTCATTGTACAATGATAAATAGGGGTCAATTCATCAAGGATATGTAACAATCACGAATATATATGCATTGACATTAAAGCACCAGCATTATATTAAGCAAATCCTAATTTCTGAAGGGAGAAATAGGTACAATACCATAATAGTAGGGGACTGTATTATCCCACTTTCAAAACAAATAGATCAACCAGACAGAAAATCAATAAGGAAACAGTGACTTAAAGTATACCTTAGTCCAAATGGACCTAACAGACAAATATAGAACAAATATATTCCATCTGACAGTAGCAGAATACACATTCTTCTCGAGCACACAAGAAACATTCTCTACGATACGTCAGATAAATAAATAAATCTAAGCAAATTTAAGAAAACTGAAATCATACCAAGTATATTTTTCACCTACAGTGTTATGAAACTAGAATTCAGTAATGGAAGGAAAACTGAAAAATTCACAAATATGTGGAAATTAAACAACATACTCCTGAAAACTCAATGGGTCAAAGAAGAAATCAAAAGTAGAATAAAAAAATATATCTTGAAAAAAACCGGAAGAGAAACACAGTAGGCCAAAACTCAATGGATGCAAAAAAGCAGCTCTAAGAGAAGTTTATAGCAATAGTAACAAAATACACATCCTTTCATGGCAAACTCTAAACAAATTAGGTATAGGAGGACCATACTTCAACATAATAAAGGTCATATATGACAAGCCCACTGCTAACATCATACTCAATGATGAAGGTTCAAAGTTTTTCCTTTAAGATCAGGAAGAAGACACAGGTGGGCACACTCACCATTATTGTTGAACACAGTGCTAGAAGTCCTAGACAGAGCAATTAGGCAAGAAAAAGAAAAGGCATCCAAACTGGAAAGGAATGAGTAAAATTGTCTTTGTTTACAGATGATACGATGTTATATACAGAAATCCCTAAGACTCCACTAAAAAACTGTTTGAACTAATAAATGACTTCAGTTAAGTTGCAGAATACAAAATGAACATACAGAAATCAGTTGTTTTTCTATACACTAACAAGAAAATAGCTGAAAAAGAAATAAGGAAAACAATCCCATTCACATTAGCATCAAAAAGAATGCAATACTTAGGAATAAATAAAATGTATTGATTGACTTTTCCACCCAGTCACAGGAAGCAACATCTTCCATGGTTACTAAAATTTCCCTTGAACAATGCCTCTCTCCTTCGTACGTGAAAGCCTTTGAGAAATTTCCTTGTTTGGCTGGTTTACCAGCAGGCCCCACCAATGTAGTGACCCCTGGACACCAAATAGCCTTCTTACTCTCATATACCTGGAAATGATAAAAGCCAAGCAATAAAACCAGAGTAAAAGCAATAATAATATTGTCATAGGCCGAAAGAATCTGGCTGAGGAAGCCTAGTATGTGCCTCTACATTCAGAAGAGTAGCTTTGATAGACAACATCATGAGGCTAGTGGTTGAACTTCAGAAAAAAAGTCTAGAATATTCTATGGAATAGGTCCTTCCTTCATTAGCTAAAATTCTCCTACTGGAATATAACTGTTAGGACTCCACAGAGGTGATGCATTTTTAAAAATTAATTGTATGCATACACATATTTGAACTTACAGAATTTATTTTCCTATGTTCATTGATTTTTTAATGATCTCTTCTGATCTCAAAATAAATGATTTTTTCCCCAAAAGAACTATTATTAAGGTCATTGATTTATAAAAAAGAATTCCTTTCCTCTGGTACCAATCTGGTTCGCTACAATGGTTGACATGGTATTATTTTATTATCCTAATGGTTGACACAATATCTTTATATTATTCCCGATGGTCTGAAATCCTCTTGGATACTTGGTCCCTTTGGTGATCATTTAACCTTGATTTCTTCTACATATACCACAGTGGAGTGAACCACCGTTAGTGACTGGAATGGCGGTCTTTGTTGTAGACCTGATAAAGCCTTATCTAAAGGCCCTGAGGAGGGGGTGACTCCTTCCCTGCGGGGGGGGGGGGGGAAGAGATGTATTCTGTTTTCTCATGCTTGGAATTGACAGAAAGCAAATAAGAAAGAGGCCTGCTAAGCCCAAGGTTACTCAAGGCTTGGCTGGTGATAATTGGTGACTGTAGAGCCATTCCAGAGCCTCCAAATTTACATCCAGAAAAACTCAGTTTCTAAAACTATGCAGCCCTTCAGGGAGGCCACCATGAGACCCTGGGGAATAGTGGGCAAGGAAGACCCATCTGGATGGCAGACATGGGTGATGCAACTGGTTAACCAAGGAACATCCTACACTGACAAACCAAGAATTCTACTCCTGCCCAGTAGAATTTGATATGTATTAGTATCAGCGATTTCTGTTTGTTTTCCATTCTCTCTATTCCCAAGTGGTAGTTTTCCCTTGGATTCATGCTTCCTGTTGTTTCTCTGTCGTTCTATATCGTGGGAGTACAGACAGATAACTTGTTTTTTAAAGCTATGAGTTGCTAAGCCAAGAGGAGCAGCTGAGTCTCGGTCTGTTGGAGATGATGTCATCCCCAGATGTGATTACAGGGTGAGGCTTTGAGGGGGGCTCCCTTCAGGAAAGAATGAATGCATGTCACCCAAAATGTATAAATGGGAAGAACGGGTTTGTGTATATTGGAGAGCCAGGGAGATAAATGACTCTTAATTTTCTCTACTATAGGCCAAGAAGCTAAAATGCTCATCATCCTAGAATCTCTTGCAGCTAAGGGGGAAACCATATGACTCAGTTTTGGCCATTGAGATGTAAACATAAGTTCCTGAGCTAGGATTCTGGAAAAGCTTGTAAAACTTCAGAATCAGCCTTATGATTCTTCAGCCTTTTGCCCTTTTCTTTTTCCTGGCTTAAATGTGGATATAATAAGTGGCGCTTTAGAAAAGAACATGTAAATGTATGGATGAAAGCCACATATAAAGAATCACAGAGCAGCCTTGACCCTTGATGGCACCCAAAACATTTACCCTTCATTGCTTATCTACAGCTTTCTTATTAATGAGTAAAATAAACACCTACAAGGTAAGCTATCATTAGTTGGTTTTTCTCAGCTCTTTTCTCTTTATGCTTGAGACATATTCCTTGGCAAATGACTATCTTTTAAATCCCTTAAAATTGGCAAGAGTATCAACAACCAATATTTTTAATCCAGAGCTGTAGCAATCCCAGGAGATAAATCATATGCTGAAAATCCAGAATAAGAAAGAAGTTTTATTCAATGTTGATCTCCAACACTTAGCACAGTGCCTGGCACTTAGCAAGCAATAAAAATGTTTGTTGATTGATCCTATTGATTGTATTTTTCAGAAAACTTTTAAAATAAAGTAACACTTAAAGCATACATCAGGATTTACAGAAAGTTCAGTAACAAATTTGAATTTAATGCATAACAATATTTATTGAATAATTAACATGTATTGAATTGTAATCTAAACACTATACTAAATTCTTTGTGTTTATTTTTAGTTAATTTTCACAGCAGTCCTATAAACTAAGTATTATTATTGGAGAATTTCAGAGGTATTTAAATAAGCTAGACAAGGTCACACAGCCAGGTGGTATGAGAGCCAGGATTCAAGGCCAAGTATATCTCCCTCCAAACCTATGCTCTTAATCGCTATGTATTAATAAAATATTTTAAATCTGCTCTCTTAAAAGAAACACCCTTTGATCCCTAAAAACCCTTTCTGGCAGAACAGCAAGTACACAGAAAATGTCAGTCTGTGTTAATGGTTATACATTATTAATCAATTACCACTTACTGGATGATTTATTAATTCCTCCTGGTTGACAAATCAGTTGAATTTTTCATATGCACACATTGGAGTAAGTTAGCTAAATAAAGTGATTCACTTGGAGCGTTTCATGTTTGCTCCAGGTTGCTACTGGGAACCTCGGTTATTTGTGGCATTTTTGCTCGAAAATCCTGGAGTCATTAAAATCTGGCCCCACAGACTGCATAGTAGGATACTGATAAGGAAAAGGATGCAGGCGGCAATTCAGTAGATACTTAAACGGCAAAAAATATAGTGCAAGTTTCCCACACCTTGCAGACTGCAGGTTTATATGATAATAAACAATTATCACCAGGACAAAGGGAAAAAGGCCATGAAATCCAATAGCGCAGTGAGAAATCTACTAATACAGGTGGTCAAGCTTGTTCCATTTCATTGTCAAAGAGAGGCTATTTACTTGCTTCTGGTAGTTCAATTACAGAGTCATTTACTGCTGAAAGTTTTCCAGTAGGCAGATGTAGATCTACAGCTCTGGGCTTTACATTCAAAATCAGTGAGGAAAAAAGGGAATAAGAATCTCCTCCGCAGACAGCATAATTGATAAGGTAGAGATCTGTAAGCAACTCCAGAAATAAAATAAGTGCCTTTAAGCATCCCAGTTGGAATCTCCTTACTGTGTATAGTGGGCATGGGCAAGGGTCAAGATGCTGACTATAACTAATGATTTTTTAGAAGCTCTTTAAAATATTTTCCCTTTGATAGTTTTCTGTCTAGATGAGATGTCAGTGGTTGGTGTGTGTGTGTGTGTGTATGTGAAAAATAAAAAGAGAGGGGGAGAGAGAGAGAGAGAGATTCCTTATGTACCAAAATGCTCAGAAACAGAGGGAAAATATTCACAATGGATCCTCAGTAGTTATAAAATCAAACACAACTTTCTTTTCCTCTTGCACAAGATAAAAGTGGTTTTTATCCAACAAATAACACTATGTGTGTGTGTGTGTGTGTGTGTGTGTTCTGAGGACATGTGAAACAGTAGAGATTATACAGACTGTAATCATTATTTCTAAACTGCCACAATCTAGCAATTTCCAAAAGTTGGCAGTGTATCCATAGACTAGATCAAAGATATGTCAATAACAAGGGTTTTTCTTGAGCATGTTTTTCATCATTTTCTTGTCAATAGGTTCTGCCTTTCAGTTGAAATTCAATTTATATTTTGCATACACCTAACCACTGTAATTTCATCACTTGTTTGCTGGGCATAAGAAACCACTACTTAAGTGGCCAAGTAACTTGACTCTTGTCAAGTAACCTTTAAACCAAGACATGTATGTAATTCCCTTATTAATTACAAAGATTAACTTCATCAATCTTAGTTCATGACCAAATTCAAAACTTCCAGGCACAATCATGATGAGAAATACACAGCTGAAAGATTTCAAATTCTAATTTATCCCACCTTGAAAAACAATTAAGGTGTCATAAAGGGCAATGAGTCCTCCAAAGTAATCTCTATGGGAAGTGACCCACAACAGAAGGTTAACAGATAGGGGAGGTATCAGCTTGCTAGAAGACAAGTGAAGATGAAGGAAACCAAATATACCACCTCTAGTTATTGGATGCTGAAATTGGAAAATGTCATCAGAGAATTTTAGCCATGATAATAAAATCCAAATGACCAAAAATTTGGCAACTTAGTCAATATAACTCAGCTCTCTGTGGGAAGAGTTAAGAGTAAGTGTATACATAAATATGGCATAAAGCATTAGATCAGGATTTCAAGATCTATTGGCTTTTCTACCTAACTTTTGAGAATCCAAAGATCAACACATTCACTGGTAGTAATCAGAAAACTTAAGTTGCATGTGAATAATTAATGGTCCAAAATGACCATTATTTTAAAACAAATATGTACCAAGCATGCCTATGCTATAACTAATTTTTAAAACTTTTTATTTGGAAATAATCATAGATTTACAGGATGATAGTATAGAGAGATCCCCTGTACCCTCCACCCAGTTTCCTCAAAGGTTATATCTTACATAATTTTAGTACAATATCAAAACCAGGAAGCTGACATTGTGTGCACAATATGTGTGCATGTCACTTTTATCATATGTGTAGATTCTTGTAATTACCACTGCAATCAGGATACAAAACTATTATAAATGATTTTGTTTGTTTTCTTGAATATAAAAACGCATTATAATTTCAGGTAGAAAGTTCCAGACTACTTGTTTTACAAAACAATCACAGCATATTGAAAATTATTAATATTTAGGAAATTATTATCTAAGAAAACTCTATTTATAAAGGCCAAAGTGAAATTCTAGCAATACAGACAACATACATTTGTGTTAAACTTATTTCCCTGCACAGATTAGACCACCCCATCATTCAGCGATTGGCTCTCCGCAGCATGTGAGCGAGTTTTCAACATGTAGTTTATCAAAGACATCTTACTGAGAACTGTACTCCTCCAAAACTGTTTACTGGTGAAAGCCCCAGATACACACATGCGCATACACACACCGCTCTGGTCTGGGGTAAAACAGAGCACTTCACAAGTGCCTTTAAATCACTAATGAGGTTACCATAATAAAGGAGAACAGTAATAAATATACACAAAGAATTAATGAAATAAACTAGCCAGGTTCTTCCAAGCCAGGTCTATCATGGGGTTTCTTATTTTCCCTAACAAGTAAACATAATCTAAATTGTTGCAAACTCCAATTCAATTCAGCTCAGGGCAGTGGAAAAATATATGATCACAAAAGAAAAAAAAAATCAGAATCGAAACACCATTCTTACCTTGGCCATTTGTGCCTGCACGCCATTTGCCTTGAGAGACGCTACCGCTTTCTGTGCAGCTGCCGGACTGTCAAAATCTACAAAACCATACCCTGTGAAAACACAAAGACCCTGGTTAGTACTCACAAATAGCTGCATCTCTGTCATACCAATAGAATGTGTGTTTGTGGTCACACTTGCACTCATGACCCTGCTTGAACCATAGACCTCAATCTATGGCCCTTAATATGTCAGGAAAGATACCACAATATCATTCAACATAAAATAGTAACTCGCTTATTTTCTAGAGGTTGCTTTTGAGATTGGCTATGTAATCAGCAAGCTGATTTAGACTAATTTGGTGAGTAAGGTAATATATTATTTAACCATGTTCTTCTTTCTTCAGTGGATTTGCTGCAAGAATGAGGAACACAAAATGCTGAAAAATACAGAAAAGTTTATCTCGAAAGTTAATTTTCTAAACCTCAAAAAAACTGATGGTAATAAAAGCCATGATAGAACCAGCATGAAGTTAGTACAAGCAACCTCAACAGTTTCTGGTATTCAGTAGGCATTCAATAAATGCATGTTGACTACATGAATGAATGAAGGTTGTGAATGAGTCCAGGGAGTTGATTTCCAAGCTTGTGTTAAGTGCAGTTGATTTCCAAGCTTGTGTTAAGTCATTACAGACCTCGTCTCTCTCACACATAACATCCTAAATAAACAATTTGACTGTTAAGGAACCTGTGATAAGGAGTGAGTAAATAGAGAAATATTCAAGCGTCTTTTAAAAATAAGAAACAGGGCTTCCCTGGTGGCGCAGTGGTTGGGGGTCCACCTGCCAATGCGGGGGACACGGGTTCGTGCCCCGGTCCGGGAGGATCCCGCGTGCCACGGAGCGGCTGGGCCCGTGAGCCGTGGCCGCTGGGCCTGCGCGTCCGGAGCCTGTGCTCCGCGACGGGAGAGGCCACAACAGTGAGAGGCCCGTGTACTGAAAAAAATAAATAAATAAATAAATAATAAAATAAGAAACAAAGACCCATGTCACTTATTTGTTACTTAAGTATAATCTGAAAAGGGTACAAGAGTTGCCTATACTGTTCTCTGATTGTGTGCCTGTGTGTGTGTGTGTGTGTGTACAGAGTGAGGCCAAAGAAACAGCCAGTAAAACAGAATAAATGAAAAGGGGATTTTGCATACCCATAAAATAGCTGATATTAGTTCAGGGCTTAGCCTAACAGTAATTTCAGCTGCCAAGAATATTTCAAAGTAAAAATGCTCAAGAATGAGTGTTTGGCACTCAATGCCCACCATACGTATCCTGCTCCTCTCCTCAGCTGTCAGGCAGGGATTTGCTCTGTATTCCAGTATTTTTCTCATTTAGAAGTTTTGAGGGGAACTGCTAAGGCAAACCTACTAACCATGCACTGTGACCATGCCCCACCCCTACTAAAATAACGAAAAAGTGAAAGGGAATTCAATTACCAAGTTGTTTCTTGTAATTAACTTTTTAATTTTCTCCCCTTGAATCTCTTCTTCTTTTTCTCCCTCCCAGCATGTTAACCTAAAATGAACTTGTTACACATCAGTGTACCATCAAATGCTCTTGAAAAGCTGGGCAGGGAAGCTGGGAAGTTTGTATTTCAAATCCAAAAGGAAGCCTGCTCTGTCAGTATTGCTAATTCCTTTCTTCCCACAAAATTCAAACTATGTGACTAATATGAGTATTACCACCCGCTAAGATGAGTAAGATGAGGGAAAAGGCAGAAAGAAAAAGAGGAAAAAGAACAAAATAAGTCAAGAAGTAGAGTTAGAGGGAGAGGAAGACAAAACTAAAATGAAGACTTTATCTCCTATGTTCCAGCAACTGCCCTGAGTGGGTGATGTGTTGACACCTGATGAAATGATAATAATACATGTACTACTGTCCTCATGCCTGTTCACGTATATACATAGAGAAACCGAAGCTTAAGCCAGGTGACAAGACTGGTCCCAAATCACGAGCTGCTTAATCAGTAGAGCCAGGATGTGAAGAAAAGTCCACACAGGCCCTTTCCAAATATAATGTACTATGAACTGCTTTATAATCTTACTTTGTAAACTATTTCTAGAAGCCCCTGAAACCCACCAGAGAGAGGACACAATTCTTGAAAATCCCTTAGACTCTGAGGTTAGCACATGAAATAAAACAATCCCATAAAAGAATTCAACCCAGCTCATTCAGTCAGTACCCTTATTCATGGAGTGGTTGAGTTCTCAGCAGAACGGGCTACATGAGGTTTGACAAGGCACTCCTCCCACCTCATGCTTTGGTCAGTCTTCCTCATCTGTTTGCAGGCTCATTCTTTCATTCAATAAGGAAATTCTATGTCAGGCATTTTGCCAGGTACAGGGTATAGAGTAGTGAAAACAAACAAACAAAAAAACCCAGTTCTCACCCTTACGCAGCTTATAGTTGAGTTGGGAGATGGACATAAAACAAATAACCATAAAAATGAGTCTATAATTACAAATTGGTATGCCTTCTCTGAAAGTAAATGAGATCATATACCACAGAATCTGATGATTGATTGTTCATTATTGAAAGTTTTAAGGAAGCAGTGGTATGGGATGACCTGCATTTCTTAAAATATCACTCTAGCTGGCTTGTCTTAAAGATGGTATTGGTTTTGGGGGAGGCAGGTAGCAAGAGTGGAATCAGGGAGATACCTTAGGGGCTATTACAGCAATCTGGACAAATGACAGCTGGCCATGAAATGGACAGGATGCAATGGATGGTCTGAGTTACATTCTGGAGGCAGAATTAACAGGACCCAGTGATGGATGGACTGGGTGGGAGTAGGAGAGATACAGGTGACAAGGATTACTACTGCTTTTTTTTTTTTTTTTTTTTTTTTTTTTTGCGGTACGCAGGCCTCTCACTATTGTGGCCTCTCCCGTTGCGGAGCACAGGCTCCGACGCACAGGCTCAGCGGCCATGGCCCACGGGTGCAGCCTCTCCGTGGCATTTGGGATCTTCCCGGACCGGGGCACGAACCCGTGTCCCCTGCATCAGCAGGCGGATTCTCAACCAGTGTGCCACCAGGGAAGCCCCTACTACTGCTTTTTCAGCATAAGCCAATGGGTGGGTGGAGATGTGATCCATAGAAATGGGGAGCTGGGAGGAGGAACAAACAGGGGAGAAGGAAAATTAAAATATTGGTTTGAGGCATGGTGAGCCACAAATGCCTGTGAGACATCTAAGTAAAAATGTCAAATAGCAGCTGGATATATTAGGCCGGTGCTCAGAAAAGGGAATAAGATTGGAAATGTAAACTAGGAGATCAACAGCATGATTTACAGAAACAGAAAAAGACAAAAGTGCCTGGTGTAAGTAGAAGCAAAGAGTCCAGGGTTGGAGCCTGAACTTCACCACTGAAGTGTCAGATAGGAAAATGAGATTGCAAAGGAGGCTGAAGGAGAATCCGAGGGAAAGAAGGAAATACAAAGGGAATAAGATGTCTCATAGCCAAGGTAAGAAAGCTTCCCAAGCAGGAGAGAGCCTGACGGTGTCCAATGCCATTGAGTGGGAGCAAGATGGGAGCTTGAGAGACCCAATGTTTTAGGAGCGTGGACTTCTTTATTTAACTAGAGTTGATTTATAATATTGTGTTAGTTTCAGGTGTACAGCTTCAGATTCTTTTCCATTATAGGCCATTACAAGACACTGTAATGTATATTTCCCTGTGCTATAGATAGGTCTTTGCTGTTTATTTTATATACAGTAGTGTATATCATGGACTTCTTTTCATGCTTGGCTACAGGCCAGTGGAGGCGACTGAAGTCTGCTTGAGTAGTTGAAGAGCAAGACTAAGACAAGGAGGTAAAGAGGGTGTTTACAGTCTTCTTTGCCATTATGCTGCTGGGAAGGAGAATTAATAGCCAGCTTTAGCTCGAGGGGGATATGAGGTCAAAGGAGCTATTTGTGTTTGTTGGTTGTAAGATAGGAGATGCTATGGTTTTCAACCTTAGCTGCATGCTAGATGCACTTTGGGAGCTAAAAAAATGACCAATGCTCATTTCTCGCCCCCAGGAAAATGAAATCAGTGTCTTTGGGAATGTGGCCAAGGTGTTTGCACACATACGTGTGTGTCTATTCCCCGGCTGGTTTCAGTGTGAAGCCAGGGTACAGTACTGCTGAATATTCATTCAAGTTATTCAACAAATATTTATTTGTTGCCCCTACTACGAGATAGATACTGTTCTTGGCACTTTTGAATGTTGATAAGAAAGATCAAGCAGAAGTCAAGTGATTAAAGCTTCAGGCAGATAAGGGGATAATTTATAGGGCAATGTTCCTGAGAAGGTGGAAGTGTGAGGGGTTCTAGAACATGAATGAAGTGCTGTCCTTTGCTAAAAGAGGGACTTTGCCCTTTGCCCATTGTAACTGGAAGGAAGAAAAAAAGAGCAGTCTCGACTACCAGGTGTTATTTCTTTGTATATCTCTGTTTCTGGGACATAGCCTGAGCTTAATAAACATTTGTCGAAATTAATTGAAACCATGTTTAAAAGATGCTAAGTTACTTCATGGGACTACAGTGGAGATTAACTAATAAAAATGTCTGTTAATACATTTTGACTCTAAAGAACAATATAAATGCCAAGCAACCACGGTTCTGGCTTAGCCACGTTGCCACCCAGTGACGCCACCAAGGATTTCATGACTCTCGGCCTCTATCACAGTGTGGCTTCCTCCATTTTTTCCACTACACACATCACACAGGATATTACAAAATCAAGCTGCTGCTCTCCAGGGCTGAACTCCAATCCAAACAGAAGAAATCCTTGTGAGGGCAGGAGACACCCTGAGCCTTGCCTGAATTGGGGAAGTTATGGGTGAACTTCAAGAAGAGTGTCTTTCCAAAGAGCCATCATGCCAGCAAGGAGAGTATACAAAATATCTAAGTACAAAATACCTAAGTACAAAATATCTCCTCTCCTGAAGGCTCCTGGGAAGCAAAGTTATAAATAAAGAATCAACGTTTCACTGAGTTCTGTGTTTTTCATACAAACTTTCACCAATTAAAATGAACAAGCAAAGGTAAAATGTCTCAAGCACCGCCCCCCCCCCAAAAAAACACCACAATTCTGGATAAACATTGTATTCTTGACTTTTATGTGACAGCATATACTACATCGCAATCAGAAAAGAACAAAATTAAATACGAAGCTGCCCCTAGAGAATAATGATGCCTTTACGAAGGAATAAAGCAACTCCAATTTGGTTTCAATTTGCTTTCCTTAACTACAAATCATCAAGCCTGGGAAGAGAAACCTCTGTACCTACGGCTGGTGAGAGGCAGGGTAGGGAGATTAGTTCAGCTCCAGCTAATAATGCTTTATGGTAACTGCTAAAATCCTCCATAAAATGGGACCCATTGGAAACACCAGCCCGAGTGACTGAAAGGCCATTGGTCTGCCTCAATTACATAATTAAGTTTGGCAGCAGGTTCAAATGAATGAAAACTGAATGTCACTGTTTTCTCCACACACCCCTGTCCTTGTTTTCCTTCCTTGTCAGGGGGATAAGGCCAGCAGTTCTGCAATTAGCGGGAAGCAGAGAGCAGCAAGAAAGAGCCATCTCCATGCTAATTAGGTCATTCGCCAAATGCACTCACTCCATTGGCAGAGCTAATCAATACTTTCCTGAAATGCTTTAAACTTGGTGTGTTAATTTAAAGTTTTGTTATTTTTATTGCACTACAAGCCTGGTGACTTTATAAAAAGAAGAAAAAATATATATATATTAAGAAATTATGACAGAGTTCTACAAACAATGGTACTACCAGAGCGTTTTTTGTTTTCTTCAGTGTTATCTGTAGGCAGCTTCTCTGTGACCTTTGCCATTCAGCTGGACCCCTGTGTGACAATTCATTTGAATTTTGTTAAAAGCCTCTTTATCATCTTTTTTTACATTTAATTTTTATTTTACATTGGAGTATAGTTTATTTACAATGTTGTGTTAGTTTCAGGTGTATAGCAAAGTGATTCAGTTATACATATACGTATACCCATTTTCTTTCAGATTCTTTTCCCATATAGGTTATTACAGAATATTGAGTAGAGTTCCCCGTGCTATACAGTAAGTCCTTGTTGGTTATCTACTTTATATATATTAGTGTGTGTAGGTTAATCCCAAATGCCTAATTTATCCCTCCCCCACATTTCCCCTTTGGTATCATCTTTATCATCTTTAACAGTTAATTTTATACTTCTGTGTTGCAACTGGATCCTTAAATTCTCTATGTAAACTGCTTACATATTTACCAACTTTGGATGGTTCTTTATGTGAGGGAAATGATACAAACCAGAATTCCTGGTTCAGATGTGTGGTGGCATGAGCCGAGTGAGACTCGCTCTCAGAGTGTAATCTCACACGACATTTCATATTTCTGCAGAATGACTGTCATAAAAGCCCACTTGAAACACAGATGGCTTGATGTTAACACCCAACTTCTTTCAAAGATGATCCAGATGTGAGTCAAATACGATTTTTAAACAGAAGTGAACACTTTGTCTAGGAATCACAGGTTCCACTGAAGTTCCACTCAAATTTAACAGCTGAAGATGTTTAAGAATCGCCCTTCCATAAATCCCCCCTCTTTCTACTTAGGCTTAAGAATATTCTGCGGCTGTCATCTGAGCTCAGAGCATGGACAGAAGGTGGCCTGCAGGAAGGAAAGAGTGATTTGCAGCCTTCCTGGAAGTCTGCTGGACTCAAGGCTGCCTCCAGGCATCTGTATTTCGATTTTTTTGTACATCCCTAAACTGTTGAATGACTGCCAAATGTCTGCTCTTATTATTGGATTTCCTAGTTCTCTGCATTATGTTGATCAAAGGAGGTAGTTGAAGGACAGCACTGATAAATTCTTTGCTACACGTATGCTTGTAAAACCAAACTAACAAGGAAACCCAATCATTTCTTCAGTATTCCCTTTCGCACTGATGTCCTGTGACTGACCATTACAATGAAGCAAGGATGCTACAATGCAATAGCCCTACAGCCTAACTTACATGGGTGGAAAAAAAAAAAAAAGGCAAAAGACAAATCCTGCTAGAATGCAGAGGCCAAAGACAAGAGTGCTCATTTTGAGGAAAAGAATCCAAACCATTAAAATCTGAAATGACCTCCACTTTGAAGCATCTTTGGAAAAAGGATGGAACCGTTTTATACAGAAAAGAACAGTGTCTGTACTTATGCAAAGGGCTGCAGCCTTCAGACACTTAGCAAACGGAGGCAAATAAGGTGGGTAACAGGGTCCACCATACAGGAAACAGATTGCTTCATTCCCTTCCCCTGACTTCTGAGCTTAATTACCTAAACATTCTGATATTCTAGTGCCAGGAACACTAAAATAAGACATCAGTTTTGGGAACAGAATTGACCTGCTATATGGGACACTTTTAAACCATGATGTGACTTTCCTAATATTATTATTTAATCTTAATTATTTTTATTATTTTTAAATTGAAATATAGTTGATTTACAATGTTATGTTAGTCTCAGGTGTACAACAAAGTAATTCAGAATATATATATATATATATATATATATATATATATATACCTTTATAATTTATTACAGAATACTGAATATAGTTCCCTGTGCTATACAATAGGTCCTTGTTGTTTACCTATTTTATATATAGTAGTTTGTATCTGTTACTCCCAAACTCCTAATTTATCCCTCCTCCATCCCTTTCTCCTTTGGTAACTATAAGTTTGTTTTCTATGTCTGTGAGTCTGTTTCTCTTTTGTAAATAAGTTCATTTGTATCATTTTTTTAGATTCCACATATAAGTGATATCATATGACATTTGTCTTTCTCTTTCTTCACTTAGTATGATCATCTCTAGGTCCATCCATGTTGCTGTCAATGGCATTATTTCATTCTTTTTTATGGCTGAGTAATAGTCCATTGTATAAAGACAATGTGGTATATATTACTATCACTTAATTTACTAAACATCTACTATGTGCAAAGAAGATAGTGTGTTCAGTGCTGCAGGGAAAACCAAGATACTCTGATATGGCCCTTCCTGTCAGGGAGTTCATGGTCTAGTAGGATAGATAAAGACATTTAAATATAGTGGAAGGTCCTCTTATGCATGGGGTTACGTCAGTGAGCATATGCAAAATGGCATGTTTTCACTGAGTATAATATGCATGGCTTTGTGTGCACAGCTCTGCTCATCAGAGCTGAATACCTGAGTCAGGTCCCTTCTCATTGAGCAGCATGATGGTAAAACTATCCACATTCTACATTTATGTGTGCATTAGTCAATGTTTCTGTTTTCCTGTTTTTGTGCATAATAGAAACACATTAAGTTAAATACAAAATATAGGGAGGAATTAGTATCACATAAAAGATGAAAAGAAAGTGCTAGTGTTCTAAGATAGCAAATATTTCTTCCAGGTGGGGGCAAACTCAGTACACTCTGAGAGCAAACGACAAAAGTGAGGACTAGGGAAAAGAAATTAGGTCCCAAGTGGCATTTCCCTACAGAATAAGACAATTACAAGAGACACGACGAATTTAGGGAGCAACATACTTAGTGGCATGCCGCTTGAAAATGGGACACTTCTTATTCCAGTTATGGTGCACAGAGAGTCTTATTAAACCAAACACAAATTCAAAACCCAAAACTCACTTCCCTTGTCACCCTATTCAAATGATTTTTAAATGAGAGAAATTGCTTCTTTCTACTGAATAAAGTCAAAATTAGGATCAGGATCATTATTTAATGGGCTTAGAGAGATCATTATGCTTTACTGAGATTAAAGAAACTCACTGATTTGTCAAGGTTTTCGACTAAACCAGCCATGATTTTATTATAATATTGTAGAGATTAAGGGAGCAGTCTGCTTGGCTGTAAATGGATAGAAAAACCTCTGTGAATCATCTTGCAAAGTTTTCCTTTCCTTTGTTCAAGGACACATATAAAATATATGTCTCATGTGAACCTTTGGTCCTAAGTGTCTCTGCCATCAACAGCAGTGGGATGTGTAAGTGTATAATGCATTGTGGCCGCAGGAGCAGGCCAGGGTATTGATAAAACAATTCCACTGAGTCTGTAAGTATGATGGAAGCAAGCTGTAACTGAATACTCTAATTACAGCTCTGCAATCCTAGCCCACAGTAGGCAAAACTATGGTTTTATTCCTGGGTGCCCATCTTTCCCCCCCTCTCTTTGCTCTGGCCTTACAGGCAGGTAGAACTGTAAACTATTCCTCCATCAGAAGAGCAGAGTTGATGGCCTCAGTGTGTGAGGATCAATGGAAGAACAATCTCCCCTTCCCCCCCACCCCAAGTACTTTAATCCACGCTCACTCAATGCCTCCAGCCAATGGCCTGGAAAGCTTGTTTGTAGTCTTACACATCCTTCTACAGCAGAGACATCTCCTGCCCTATGGCACATTCACCTTTAGAGGGTGGACACTGTAGTGCAACTAAGTAACCACCCAGAAGGATGCATTAAGCAGCTCACTGCAAGAAGGAAGGAAGAGAAAGTGAATCCTACATACAGGTAACCCTATGAAGAGGCATGCACCTGTGTGCCTTCGTTTTTGTCACAGTCTACAATCTAGCTAGTCCCTCCACAGACTTGTCAATCCATCTCTTATTTCTGTACCAAGCCCTGGGTCCCTTAGAACACCATTATTTTCCTGGGAAAGGGTTCCATCCATGATTTCCTGCTTCCAAATCTTTGACAAAACTCACTTTGAAACCCTCGGGGAGCTTCTGTCTAATAAGTCATGCATTTCCTAACATATACCCATGTTTTACTGGAAACAGTCTTCAGTCATGTATTTATATGCCAAATTCCAAATATTTAAAATAAATGTCCACAAGTACTGTCTCTGTCACTATAAGTGGTGGCTTTGACATCCTCCTGGACCCTAAATTACTTCTCTCCAACCCACCTGATATACCAAATACAATTCTAGTTTTGTATCAGAATCTAGAAAACAAAGAAACTTAAGTGTACATGTAGGCAATTGAAAATAACACATGCATGTGATTAAAAAGATTAAAAATAAAGTATAAAAATCATGCCCAACAAAACATTATTCAATGAAATGAAATTTCTTTTCTACCTAGACCTTAATGCTCTGGTCCAACTTCCCAAGAAATTGTCCAATGAATCTGTCTGTGTTCTAACTTGAAAAAACAACTAGAACTAATTCTTGAGCTCTTACTTTTGTATGTATTAGAAGCACTTAGGGATTTATAGAGAAATAAAATAATTTCTGCTATTAAAAATCATGAAATGAAAAACATTTGTAAGATTTTGTAAATGGCTCCACAATTGTCCATTTTCCCCTAAAAATAAATAGGAGTGTTTTTTTTTTAGTTTTAAAAGTCATACAATTTTATTGGAAATTTCAGTTGATATAGAGAAAAATTAGCCATGGTGCCACCTCCTAAAGCTAAGTAAATTGTTACCTTATTTTTTCCTTTATTTTTAACCAAAATGGTGCCACTTTATACACACATTATTATGTGTTTTTTTTCTCTTAATAACACATGTGGCTACATTTCCTGGTCGATAAATGTGGATCTCTAAAATACCATTAATATCTTATTTTCAGCATCCCAACCGACCAACTCTTTCTTAAAGATTTCTGAGCTCTACATTATGCCTTAGCCAAATGTTTCCTACTTTGCAAAACTGATTTTATTCCAATATTTTGAAAGATTTTTTAAATTAATAAAATAGTAATAGGCAATACTTTCAAAGCCTCCTAGACTTTAGAGAGTGGTTTTTCTTAAGTTTTTTGATTCTTTCAAAGATGTTTCAAAGAAAGACCCTTAGACATTACAAACCAAAGATATCAGAAACCAGTCAAATCAAATTCAAACGATACCCTCCTGAAATATAGGGACTGGAAGCACGTTTTCTTTCTCATTGCAATTAAGTTGGATCTATCTCAAAGGAATTTTGGAAATATATCAGGATCTTACGAGGCAAAATTACAGCTCTGTGGTTCAGAAAGGATGCCAAGAGTTTGAATAGTCATGCCATTATACTCATGACTGCACATTCATTTATAAGTTGAACGTGTAATCTTTTTCAACAATCAAAGACATGTTTTTCCCAAGGTAATTTGACCGTAATTTGTAAATTGGTACAGTAGCTGATTGCACCAACTCTTTTGAGTCCCTCTGATAGCTGGTGATCCATGACTTACAGCTGAGGTCTTTCCTCTTACAGGCAGAGCCTGCTTGAAGAATCCTGGTTGTCTAAAGAAACTAGGATTTCATGATCCTAGAAGATGCGGGTTGAGATGCAATTTAGGGAACAGTGACTAGGATATAAAATAGTCCTAAGTAGGATCAGGACCTGGATCACTAGGGAAGTGGCTCTACAAGCGGAACCCAGAGTGGCCTCCCATGAGAGGTTTCCTCCATTTATTTATTTATTTATTTTATACAGCAGGTTCTTATTAGTTACCTATATTATACATATTACTGTATATATGTCAATCCCAATCTCCTAATTCATCCCACCACCACCACCCCCTTTCCCCCCTTTGGGTCCATATATTTGTTCTCTTCATCTATGTCCCTATTTCTGCCTTGCAAACCAGTTCATCTGTACCATTTTTCTAGATTCCACATATATGTGCTAATATATGATATTTGTTTGTCACTTTCTGACATACATCACTTATACGTATGAGTCTCTAGGTACATGCAGGTCTCTACAAATGACCCAGTTTCGTTCCTTTTTATGGCTGAGTAATATTCCATTATATATATGTACCACTTCTTCTTTATCCATTCACCAATCGACATTTAGGTTGCTTCCATGACCTGGTTATTGTAAATAGTGCTGCAATGAATGTTCGGGTGCATGTGTCTTTTTGAATTATGCTTTTCTCTGGATATATGCCCAGTAGTGGGACTGCTGGGTCATATGCTAATTCTATTTTTAGTTTTTAAAGGAACCTCCATACTGTTCTCCATAGTGGCTGTATCAATTTACATTGCCACCAACAGTGCAAGAGGGTTCCCTATTCTCCACACCCTCTCCAGCTTTGTTGTTTATAGATTTTCTGATGATGCCCATTCTAACTGGTGTGAGATGATACATCATTGTAGTTTTCACTTGGATTTCTCTAATAATTAGTGATGTTGAGCAGCTTTTCATGTGCCTCTTGGCCATCTGTATGTCTTCTTTGGAGAAATGTCTATTTAGGTCTTCTGCCCTTTTTTGATTAGGTTGTTTTTTTAACATTGAGCTGCATGAGCTGTTTATATATTTTGGAGATTAATCCTTTGTCCGTTGATTTGCCTGCAAATATTTTCTCCCATTCTGAGTGTTGTCTTTTCGTCTGGTTTAGAGTTTCCTTTGCTGTGCAAAAGCTATTAAGTTTCATTTGGTCCCATTTGTTTATTTTTGTTTTTACTTCCATTACTCTAGGAGGTGGGTCAAAAGATCTTGATGTGTTGTATGTCAAAGAGTGTTCTTCCTATGTTTTCCCTTAAGAGTTTTATAGTGTCCAGTCTTACATTTAGGTCTTTAATCCATTTTGAGTTTATTTTTGTGTATGGTGTTAGGGATTTCATTCTAATTTCATTCTTTTACATGTAGCTGTCCAGTTTTCCCAGCACCACTTATTGAAGAGACTGTCTTTTCTCCATTGTATATCCTTGCCTCCTTTGTCATAGATTAGTTGACCATAGGTGCGTAGGTTTATCTCTTGGCTTTCTATCCTGTTCCATTGATCTATATTTCTGTTTTTGTGCCAGTATCATATTGTCTTGATTACTGTAGCTTTGTAGTATAGTCTAAAGTCAGGGAGTCTGATTCCTCCAGCTCCATTTTTTCCCCTCAAGATTGCTTTGGTTATTCAGGGTCTTTTCTGTCTCCATACAAATTTTAAGATTTTTTGTTCTACTTCTGTGAAAAAATGCCATTGGTAATTTGATAGGGATTGCACTGAATCTATAGATTGCTTTGGGTAGAATAGTAATTTTCACGGTACTGATTCTTCCAACCCAAGAACATGGTATATCTCTCCATGTGTTTGTGTCATCTTTGGTTTCTTTCATCAGTGTCTTATACTTTTCTGAGTACAGGCCTTTTACCTACTTAGGTAGGTTTATTCCTAAGTATTTTATTCTTTTTGTTGCAATGATGAATGGGATTGTTTCCTTAACTTCTCTTTCTGATATTTTGTTGTTAGTGCATAGGAATGCAAGAGATTTCTGTGCATTAATTTTGTATCCTGCAACTTTACCAAATTCATTTATTAGTTCTAGTAGTTTTCTGGGGGCATCTTTAGGATTCTCTATGTATAGTATCATGTCATCTGCAAACAGTGACACTTTAACTTTTTCTTTTACAATTTCGATTCCTTTTATTTCTTTTTCTTCTTTGATTGCTGTGGCTAGGACTTCCAAAGCTATGTTGAATAATAGTGGGGAGAGTGGACATCCTTGTCTCGTTCCTGATCTTAGAGGAAATGCTTTCAGTTTTTCACCATTGTGAATGATGGTGCTGTGGGTTTGTCATATATGGCCTTTATTATGTTGAGGTAGGTTCCCTCTATGTCCACTTTCTACAGAGTCGTTATCATAAATGGGTGTTGAATTTTGTCAAAAGCTTTTTCTGCATCAATTGACATGATCATATGGTTTTTCTTCTTCAATTTGTTAATATGGTGTATCACATTGATTGATTTGGGTATACTGAAGAATCCTTGCATCCCTGGGATAAATCCCACTTGATCACAGTGTATGATCCTTTTACTGTGTTGTTGGATTCTCTTGCTAGTATTTTGTTGAGGATTTTTGTATCTATATTCATCAGTGATATTGGTCTGTAATTTTCTTTTTTTGTAGTATCTTTGTCTGGTTTTGGTATCAGGGTGATGGTGGCCTCATAGAATGAGTTTGGGAGTGTTCCTTTCTCTGCAATTTTTGGAAGAGTTTGAGAAGGACTGGTGTTAGCTCTTCTCTAAATGTTTGATAGAATTCACCTGTGAAGCCATCTGGCCCTGGACTTTTGTTTGTTGGAAGATTTTAAATCATAGTTTCAACTTCATTACTTGTGATTGGTCTGTTCATATTTTCTATTTCTTCCTGGTTCAGTCTTGGAAGGTTATACCTTTCTAAGAATTTGTCCATTTCTTCCAGGTTGTCCATTTTATTGGCATATAGTTGCTTGTAGTAGTCTCTTAGGATGCTTTGTATTTCTGCGGTGTGTGTTGCAACTTCTCCTTTTTCATTTCTAATTTTATTGACTTGAGTCCTTTCCCTCTTTTTCTTGATGAGTCTGGCTAAAGGTTTATCAATTTCGCTTATCTACTCAAATAACCATCTTTTAGTTTTATTGATCTTTGCTGTTGTTTTCTTTGTTTCTATTTCATTTATTTCTGCTCTGATCTTTATGATTTCTTTCCCTCTACTAACTTTGGGTTTTGTTTGTTCTTCTTTCTCTAGTTCTTCTAGGTGTAAGTTTAGATTGTTTCCTTGAGATTTTTCTTGTTTCTTGAGGTAGGACTGTATTGCTATAAACTTCCCTCTTAGAACTGCTTTTGCTGCATCCCATAGGTTTTGGATTGTCATGTTTTCATTGGCATTTCTCTCTAGGTATATTTTGATTTCCTCTTTGATTTCTTCAGTGATCTCTTGGTTATTTAATAATGCATTGTTTAGCCTCCATTTGTTTCTGTTTTTTACATTTTTTCCCTGTAATTTATTTCTAATCTCATAGCATTGTAGTTGGAAAAGATGATTGATATGATTTCAATTTTCTTGAATTTACCGAGTCTTGATTTGTGATCCAAGATGTGATCTATCCTGGAGAATGTTCCATGTGCACTTGAGAAGAAAGTGTAATATGCTGTTTTTGGATGGAATGTCCTATAACTATCAATTAAATCTATGTGGTCTATTGTGTCATTTAAAGCTTGTGTTTCCTTATTAATTTTCTATCTGGATGATCTGTCCATTGGTGTAAGTGAGGTGTAAGTCTCTCACTATTATTGTGTTATTATCGATTTCCTCTTTTATAGCAGTTAACATTTGCTTTATGTATTGAGGTGCTCCTATGTTGGGTGCATATATATTTATAATTGCTATATCTTTCCTTGGATTGATCCCTTGATCATTATGTAGTGTCCTTCCTTGTCTCTTGTAACATTTTTTATTTTAACGTGTATTTTATCTGATATGAGTATTGCTACTCCAGCTTTCTTGTGATTTCCATTTGCATGGAATATGTTTTTCCATCTCGTCACTTTCAGTCTGTATGTGTCCCTAGGTCCGAAGTGGGTCTCTTGTAGACAGCATATATATATAGGTCTTGTTTTTGTACCTATTCAGCGAGCCTGTGTCTTTTGGTTGGAGCATTTAATCCATCCACATTTAAAGTAATTATTGATATGTGTGTTCCTATTACCATTTTCTTAATTGTTTTGGGCTTGTTTTTGTAGGTCCTTTTCTTCTCTTGTGTTTCCCACTTAGAGAAGTTCCTTTAGTATTTGTTGTAGAGTTGGTTTAGTGGTGCTGAATTCTCTTATCTTTTGCTTGTTTGTAAAGCTTTTGATTTCTCCATCAAATGTGAAGGAGATCCTTGCCGGGTGGAGTAATTTTGGTTGTAGTTTCTTCCCTTTCATCACTTTAAGTATATCGTGCCACTCCCTTCTGGCTTGTACAGTTTCTGCTGAGAAATCACCTGTTAATCTTGTGGGAGTTCCCTTGTATGTTATTTGTTGTTTTTCCCTTGTTGCTTTTAATAATTTTTCTTTGTCTTTAACTTTTGTCAATTTGATTACTATGTGTCTAGGGTGTGTTTCTCCTTGGGTTTATCATGCCTGGGACTCTCTGTGCTTCCTGAACTTGGGTGGCTATTTCCTTTCCCATTTTAGGGAAGTTTCGACTATAATCTCTTCATATATTTCTCAGGTCCTTCCTCTCTTTCTTCTCCTTCTGGGACCCCTATAATGCAAATGTTGGTGTGTTTAATGTTGTCCCAGAGTTCTCTTAGGCTGTCTTCCTTTCTTTTCATTCTTTTTTCTTTATTCTCTTCCACGGCAGTGGATTCCACCATTCTGTCTTCCAGGTCACTTATCCGTTCTTCTCCCTCTGTGATTCTGCTATTGATTCCTTCTAGTGTATTTTTCATTTCAGTTATTGTATTGTTCATGTCTGTTTGTTTGTTCTTTAATTCTTCTAGGTCTTTGTTAAACATTTCTTGCATCTGCTCGATATTTGCCTCCGTTCTTTTTCCGAAGTCCTGGATCATCTTCACTATCATTATTCTGAATTCTTTTTCTGGAAGGTTGCCTATTTCCACTTCATTTAGTTGTTTTTCTGGGGTTTTATCTTGTTCCTTCATCTGGTATATAGTCCCCTGCCTTTTCATTTTGTCTGTCTTTCTGTGAATGTGGTTTTTGTTCCACAGGCTGCAGAATTGTAGTTCTTTCTGCTTCTGCTATCTGCCCTCTGGTGGATGAGGCTATCTAAGAGCTTGATAGAGGCTATCTATCAAGCTCTCTGATAGGAGGGACTGGTGGTGGGTAGATCTGTGTGTTTCTCTGGTGGGCAGAGCTCAGTAAAACTTTAATTCAATTGTCTGTTGATGGGTGGGGCTGAGTTCCCTCCTTGTTGGCTGTTTGGCCTGAGGCGACCCAGCACTGGAGCCTACAGGCCCTTTGGTGGGGCTAATGGCAGACCCCAGGAGGGCTCACACCAAGGAGTACTTCCTAGACCTTCTGTTGCCAGTGTCCTTGTCCCTGCGGTGAGCCACAGCCACCCCCCGCCTCTGCAGGAGACCCCCTAACACTAGCAGGTAGGTCTTGTTCTGTCTCCTATGGCATCACTGCTCCTTCCCCCGGGCCCTGATGTGCACATTACTTTGTGTGTGCCCTCCAAGCATGGAGTCTGTGTTTCCCCCAGCCCTGTCGAAGTCCTGCAATCAAATCCTACTAGCCTTTAAAATCCGATTCTCTGGGAATTCCTCCTCCTGTTGCTGAAGCCCCAAGTTGGGAAGCCTGACATGGGGCTCAGAACTTTCACTACAGTGGGTGGACTTCTGTTGTGTAATTGTTCTCCAGTTTGTGAGTCACCCACCCAGTGGTTATGGGATTTGATTTTATTGTGATTGCGCCCCTCTTACCATCTCACTGTGGCTTCCCTTTGTCTTTGGATGTGGGGTATCTTTTTTGGTGATTTCCAATGTCTTCCTGTCAATGACTGTTCAGCAGTTGGCTGTGATTATGCTGCTCTCGCAAAAGGGAGTGAGTGCACATCCTTCTACTCTGCCATCTTCAACCTGCCCCCTGAGAGGTTTTCTACTTTGCTACTCTACTTGGGATCTGAGGACCAGCAGCAACAACATCACTTAGGAGTTTGTCAGAAATCAGAATGTCAGGCCCATCATGGAGCTACTAAATCAGGCTTTACATGTTGACAAGATCTCCAGGTACCTGAATGCACATTAAAGATTGAGATACCCAGGACTTCCCTGGTGGTCCAGTAGTTAAGACTCCGTGCTTCCAATGCCAGGGGCACAGTTTCGATCCCTGGTTGGGGAACTAAGATTCCATGTGCTGTGTGGTACAACAAAAAAAAAAAAAAAAAAAAAAAGACAAAGAAAAAACAACCGAGACACCCTGGTCTGCAACCAGCCACTGGTCAAGTCAGGACTGCACACACCATTCTCATAAAATGGAAGAAAATGGGGATCATCTCATCCAACTTCTACCTAATCTTCAAATATGCTATGTGATAGCATTGAGTCCAAAGGCACAGAACACACAACAAAAATTAAGGTTAATAATAATATTACCTTAATTAAATGTTGGCTCTGGGAACTGAATAAATTTAAATGCCTTTAAAGCATCTGGCCTACTGCCTAAGCATCCTCTCGCTCCAACGCCCTCACCTTCTCAGACTGTGCTGAAATCTGCACACTGATTTAATCCACTCGCCTTAAATACATTCTAAGACACAAGCCTGGCAGGTGTATTACATTTTCCACAGAACATTTTTTTATATTTTTAAAGACAGCAATGCTGCCCCTGCTTATATTTGCAAAATGAATATTTGAAAATATAGGATTGGGGTTATTTTTATATAATAACCATGTTCAGCACAACTGCATGCCCTCCCTCTCTCTCCCATATATTTGTCCTTCAGAGATATACTTAATTCTGTTCAGTTACAAAGTTCAAATTGGCCCTACATTAATATATTCCCTTAAAAAGCACTGTTCATTTAAAGAAGCAGGTAACCAATGTGAAGAGTGATTATACAATAAATGTATTATGCAAATTCCAGTGAACATTTTATGCACACTGGATAAAGAATCAAATTAAAGTCTCATAACCCTTGGAAAATTAGAGTTAGCGAGCACAGAGGTTGATTTGCCCTTGAACACAAAAACTACTAAGAGCAGACATTCCTCCATCATTTCCACAAAACTGAACCATTTTGGAAGGTTTCAGATTAAAATAAGAAATCCCCCAGGAGTCATAAAGATCAGCTATTTTTACAGGAATAATTTGGAGTCACAATTTTAAAGTGTTATGAGTTGGAAGGAATGGGTGAACTTCTGTGTCACATTTTGAAGAGCTAATATTCCAGGTTATCAGCCAGTTTGGAACACCAAAAATTGCATAGGGAGAGGGGAAGTGGGAAGGGGAAAAGATTTCTGAAGGATAAGCACAGGAGGGCTGATTTAAGAGCTTTCCCCATAACAACCCAAGTGGCAGCTCTGTGACAGACCACATGCTCCTTCAATTACCCTTCACTCGATGTCATAATGGGACATAATAGCTCTCTTCCTATTATACTGTCGTGTCCACTCTGTGCCGCTTGCCAACACTGATTCTACCACTGGACTCTCCAAAGAGGAATAATGGACCATTAAGAAGCATAATGCAGACAGTCAACACAGCATTTACCTACTGGAGGACAGAGAAGCCGTCACAAGCATCTCACTAAATCAGTAAGTACGGGTGTGAAGAATGTGAGTCGAATACCCATTATGCCCCCAATTTTTATACATGGAGCCAGGATGTGGGCTCCAGCCCATCCATTCATCAAACCCTGGAAATCAGTTTTGTTTTCTGTTCATCCTTTTTAGGAACCAGGCAGGACTTAAATATGAAAATTTTGCTATTGATTGACCAAGTGTTCAGTGAGGTCCTCTTCTGAGTTCCGAGGAAGGTGATATGAGAAGAAAAAGACAAACAAGATGCAGATTCTCTCCTAAGGGGACAAGCAAGCCCAATGGAGAACCAGCCTGTGTGACACCCCCATACTCCTTAAGGGCTGTACGTGGTGTGTGTATCAAAGCACAAAAACCTATGGCATACAGCACGATACTGGAGGAAAAGGAAAGCTTATTTCTGAGGGGAGAGACAAGGGAGATGGAATTAGAGCTTTTTAATACCTTCCTTTTTCTTATTTTATAACTTTTTACTCAACTTTATTGAAGTATAATTTACATATGATAAATGCCCATTTCAGTGTACAGTTTGATGAGTTTTGACAAATACTTTCACCTGTATAACCACCATAACAATCAAGATTCAGCACTTTCCTCATCCCCCAAAGTTCCCCTTTCCCCCTTATAGTCACCCCTCACCCGGTGCCAGCCTCCCAAACACTGATCTGCTTCCTGTCAGTAGAGATGAATGGCGACTGTCCCAGCATCTCATATAAACAGAGTCACAAGTGTGCACCCTTTTTCTGTTTTTGTTTTTTGCTCAGCATAATGAAAACATTTAGAGATGAGAAGGAAAGGGCATTCTAGTTTGAGCAAAGATTTGGAGCCAGGTAAGTAAAGGGTGAGTTCAAAAACTTTTCTGGGACTGCTAACAAAGACCAAAGAGGAGGGGCTGGGGAAGGAGCTGCATGAACGACTGATCTGACCTTGCACAGCTTGGAACCTCTGAACAATTTTACACCAACTTCATGCCCTCTCATGATAGTCGGGCTATGCTGCCTCAGGGCCTTTGAACCTGCTGTTCCCACCGGCTGGAATGCTCCTCTCCTAGACTGTACATACCTGGATTCTCCCTTTCCTCCATGAGCCTCTATCACCACATGCTGTTAAAGTCCTTCGCTGTGCTGGACACAATCTGTGGATTACTTTATTTGTGTATTTTATCCTAACAGACTGTTAGGGACAAGATAATAGAGAACAGGATGGTTCTGCTCATAACTGGACAAATCACCAAGACTTGGGACACTTTCTGGCTCACATTAGCCACTGAAAAAATGAGGAAATGAGTGAGTGAAAGAATGAATGGTAAATTCATACAAATTAAATACCTCTGCTTTCACCAGTCACAGCAATGAGAAGCCCATGCACTGCAATGCAGGGTAGCCCCTGCTCGCCGCAACTACAGAAGGCTCGCGCAGCAACAAAGACCCAACACAGCCAAAACTAAATAATAAATAAATAAATTTATTAAAAATAAATAAATAAAATGCCCTTTCATCATTATATAATTTAAAAGCAACAGAGTCTTGTAAATTTGCCACACCAACCCCCAAATGGCAGCACTGGCCTGATCTGTGATTATGCATTTTGGGGCAACAAGACAAAATATTTAACTTCCAGAAAGACCTGGAAGATGCTGGATGTCAAAGTCACCATGACTAAAAAGAGTTATTATTGTTATCATAATAAGGTAGGGTTCTCTTTTCTAATTATGTCCAAAGTGCCCTGAGAACAGGACTGAAGTGTTTTGGTGTTAATGATTTGCCTGTTTTTGAGGAACTGAAGTTTTGTGCTCTAGGATTTTAAGGTGAGGTGAGACAAGTGCTGTTTTCAAATCAATAAACGACTTAGTGTCACGGGCCTGCTGGCTGCTCACCTCGTTTACTATGACTTAACAAAAGGGCCCAGGAAAAATACTGCTTAGCAGAAGGAAAAAAAGTGAACCGATGGCTCATCTGAAGGGACCAAGAAACACCAAGACCAGTGATGTCCACAAAGAAGTGCAGCTGAAATGCTGTCAGAACCCGCACTGAAGCAGGACCATGGTGAAGGTAGTGAAATAACCGTTTTCAAGTCCTGCTCTTAGAAACTTGACCTTGAAAATGTTCTCAAAAATTCACAAACTGTGGCACAAGCCAGAAACATTTTTATTTGTTCTTTCTGACACAGTAATACTATAATAAGAACTCATTTTCTATAAGCTTCTAAAAGCTTTCCTTTCCCTGTACCCTAAGGTCCTCTAGCCATTCAACAAATACCACATACGAGGTAAATAAATGTTTGGGGACATAATTTAAGTTTCCTTTTCCAAATTGCTGGTGAGGGGAGAATATATTTCCCTCTTCCTCATTTTGTATCAATTTCTTCTGCAAATGAACAGGAAGCTTTGAATTCCTTCTGGGCTTCAAATACACATGGAAAAAACACACAAAGATTGACCTAAGAGAGCTTGATTTCTATCTGTATGAAGAAGGAAAGGATGGAAAAAAAAACTACAGGAAATTCCTGTTGCCCAAAGCACCCTCTTCTAGAAAGTGAAGCAGTGACAGTTTCAGTAACATCAGATATTTTAAGATTGACTTTTGAAAGATATTCTTTTCTGGGAAATGATAGAGTTGACTTGTATCTAGATCCAAGCTGATAGCATTGTCTTTCTAGAAGCTGACTTGCCCAGCTGACAATACATTACAAAGGGTGACTTCTACCCTAGAATATAAAAAGTGGGGCTGGAGAGTAGTAGTGAGGCAGGTGATAGCTGGGCCCCAGGCTGAGCAGCTGCAGTCTCCTGTTGACACTCAAGACAAAGATAATGGCAAGAACAGAGCTCTGCTTGAATAAAAGATAAGGAGACCACATTTTTCTCATTCTTGTGGTCAAGGACACCTCCCAGACCACACATGTACAAAAGAGATCCTGGGGGTTCAGCACCAGCCCCTAATATGTCCTGCCAACCTCCCAGAAACCCTCATGCTGGAATCCATCTTGGCTGAAAGATGCACCTGCACATGGGAGAGGGCCCTATGTCAGACCAAATGTGGGCACAAGCAGGATGACTGACCCAGAAAACTGCCACCATATAAGCAACTTTAGCCACCCCTATTGGAGCGACTCACTCTGAGTCTGCCCGTGTGTTCTTCCATGAGGACCTTGTCTCTAATAAATGCTTTATTTGTTTCATACTTTCTGTCTCTTTGCTGAATTCTTTCTTGAAAGAAGACAAGGACTAAGGTCCTGTTTCAAGCTGCCACATCCCACAGACCTCCGAGATCAGTGGTCCACCTCTTTCCTCTGGCAAGTTCTGCAGGGTGGTTTAAACCTCCTGAATTAAAGAAACACCACAATGTCCAAAATATACATATCAAAATTTACATAATAATAAAAATAAAAACGGCATACTCTGTGCTGGGCATTAAGTTTTTTTCACAGTTTACCTCAGGAAAATCTCCCAACACTTTCTAAGTTCAGTATTACTGCTCCTATTTTGCACACGAGGTGACCTAGTCTCAGTGAGCAGAAATGTTCTCATTGTCACATAAATGAGTTGCATAAGAATCCTGAAGTTGTGCAGCAGGGCTTCTGTGTAATAGGTATATATATTTTTAAGTAACAACCATAAAGTCAGAAACATTTTATAGGAAATGTGCTTCAGTTATAATACTTATACATGACATATTCAAGGATTTTTAAAAAAATTCATCCATTGGTCAACAATGTCTAGTTTGGGATTAACATATACACAACACTATATGTAAAAAAAATAACCAACAAGGACCTACTGTACAGCACAGGGAACTATACTCAATATTTTGTAATAACCTATAAGGGAAAATAATCTGAAAAAGAATAGATATGCACATATGTATAACTGAATCACTTTGCTATACACCTGAAACTAACACAACATTGTAAACCAACTATACTTCGATAATATATATATAAATTGAAAAAATGAGTGAAAATATGACATTAAAATATTTTTTTTCTTGTGTAATTGTGCCAGAGGCTCCCCCTGTAGTAATGAAGATTAAAGATGTGAGGATTTCCTACTGATATATCCTGGCTGAGGGTTCAACTAGGTGTGGGTTTCCTACAATATCCTCACCCCTGCAGGGATGTGACAGTCACTTGAGAAACATTGATTGCATAAATGAACTAATAAATGACCCTCGAAAGGGTAAAAGAGACAGACACAGGGCTTCCCTGGTGGCGCAGTGGTTGAGAATCCGCCTGCCGATGCAGGGGACGCGGGTTCATGCCCCGCTCCGGGAAGATCCCACATGCCGTGGAGCGGCTGGGCCCATGAGCCATGGCTGCTGAGCCTGCGCGTCCGGAGCCTGTGCTCCACAACGGGAAAGGCTGCAGCAGTGAGAGGCCCACGTACCGAAAAAAAAAAAAAAAAAAAAAAAGAGACAGACACAGGATGGTCACCAGGCATTCTGGATAATTGGCAGTAGGTTAAAGCATGGAATTCCTGAGAGTTTTAAGAGCGCATTTTATCATTTGATATGTCTGTTTCCTCCTCTACATCTTTCAAAGTAACAGGCATAGTCCTGGCTCAGATGTACAAATCGACAGCATTCCTTCCTGTAGACCTGTAGGTTCCTTTCCAAGAAGCCTCTCAGGAATGGGAAAGAGGAGAGATTATTAATGGAAAAAGGGGTCCTCTACAAGGATTTGCCCTTCTAGAGGTTTATCTGATCACCTCCTATAGAAGGCCTGGTGCTGTACTATCTCTCTTGGATCAAACTGTAAAATCAACAACCTTATGAACCCCTTGATTTGTTTCTTCTGGCTCTTTTTTCTCCCTCTCTTCTAGGTTTTTCTTCAAGAAATGTCTCCGTCCTCCAGTTCTTTAAGTCACATCTTTAAGCCCAAATCACAAATGAAACTATCTAGGTAAGTTGTAGAAATCTCAAGAGTGGCTTCCCTGAAGGAACGCTATTTGTAACATGGGATGATTTTCCCTAGAAAATGATTTGGTGTTTTATTCAAAGGTGGCCCATGCTCATGATGGGGGAGCATGGGTTAGCAGAGGACAGAGCTGAGCTGGAATATTTTTACAAAGTAAAATCTATGGAGAAAGAGGGATGAAGAAAGGGGGATGGAGAAAGACCCTCCTTGCATTGAAAGTTCTAACATTATATGTGAAATTCTGTACCCAAAGCAACCTTACACCAAGTAGTATAAGGTAGACTGAGGGAGAAAATAGTTCCTTGGTTGTGTGGAGAGGGATAGAGAAGTGGTTCAGGCAAGCTTCTGGAACATCCCCGCAGGGAACAAGTCGTCACTTCACACACTTGGCTCCACAATCAACATCACAACTTCCTCCGTACAGACTAGTGCCAGTCCAGGGAAGTGATTTCTTTGAGTTGCTCTGTTTCTAATGTTTTTTTTTTTTAATTCATTTAGTTCATTGCAGTATGTTTTCCAATTTGAGTTATTTCAGGTAAGAATCCGATTTTTCAGCTTCTCTTTAATAATCAGAAGATTGGGCAGCACTGGATTTGTGTGAAAACAGTTAACTGTCACCTTCTTTAGTTTGGTCACGATTGCATCCATTTTCCACAGTGCCCATCTAGCCACACTTCCTTCCACTTACTGTACTTCCATGTCTTGCCTGGAATACTCCTGGCTGATGCCAACAAACAAAAATTAGTCCAAAAGTTGGATTTCTGATATTCAAATGCCTCCAGCTCATAAAATTAAGAATAATTGAATCATGTTCAAGAAGAAAAGGAACTTTACACAGACTTCTCTTTATTATCAGTTGATAATACACCATCCTCCCCATGCACTGAGTCAATCTATTTTATAGGAATAGTATTCGTGGATTTCAATTTCTTGCCCAAATACATATATATCACTGTTTGAGAAACAACCAGCAGAGCAGCCCAGTTAAGCACTGGCACTCAGTCCAGAAGGTGTGTCGTCAAATCCTCATTATCAATCTCTGAATCTCCATTTCCTCATCAGAAAATGAAGATAATCACAGTACCTATCTACAATTCACTACACTGTTGTGAAGATTAAATGAATTAATATATGTAAGTCACCTAAAATAGTGCCTGACATCTTGTTAAAATAAGCAATCAATTATTATTTTTGTCAGTAAAGACCTCAAATGTTGTTGATTAAAAGCCATATTTTTAATGACTTTCTCAACTACAAAGAGGTGTGGCCCAAGGGTAAGTCACAGTGAAGCTTGTGCTGACATATCAACATATCAAGACCAGTATTTATGCACATGAGCAGACAGTCAGCTCAACTGTACTCTCTTCTCTTCTAATTCACTGAGTGATCTTGATCTTCACGCTAAACCTACTGGGGCTATGTTTTATTTTTTACATTTATTAAAGGAAGATAGTTATGTTTTAAAAGTGTCTGATTATTTTAAGCATGGCATTCCATATTAAAATATTTGGTTTTCCTCATCTCATTATAGGGGAAGTGTTTGTACTCACTAAGATATTTTAAATAGGGTTGGCCAAAAAAGTTCATTTGGGTTTTCCCATAAGATGTTATGCAATAGATACATTAAAAAAATATATATATATATATATAATAAAATGCCATCTTTAACTCCAGTCACCCCCCCCTAGATTCTCCTTCCCTTTCAAAATCACAATATCTTTTAATTCTGAGAATGAACAATCTATTCTGGGGCACTTGCCATATATGCAGCTTTGAGGGAAAGCATTCTGCAATCCTCACATGAAAACAACAAATTTAAATTTTATGGTTGATTTTTCCCTTCTTTCAGATATTTTTGTTTCCACTTTTTGTTTTTGGTGATATGTGTATGTGTGCTGGGAAGCTTACTGTTTATACATGAGTACATTTCATACTATTTTCATTGCTAAGTTACCAAGTATTTCCAAACATTTTTGCATATTTTTATATAACATATAATTGCAAAACATAAAGAGCTATAAAAAAATCCCATAATCTAAGGTACTAATAGGATGGAATGTAGCCATTGCAGAAGAAAAAAAATTCTTAGGCACAGAAAATAATTAATTATAAAATACAGATGGGTTCTTATTTTTGGCATACGATATTTGTTCGGAAAGACAGTGTCATCCACTTTCAAAAAGCAGGAAACTCCATCTGGTATTTGTACTTTTCTTTGAGAGGATGCTTGGATTCTCCCATTGTTGATTTAACTCATATTGAATGAAATTCTCACTGTTGGTTAAATTTAAATAATAATCATGTAGATATACAATCAACTATGAAAAGTGATTTAAATATTTTTGAAGGCTGGGATATGTGAAGAAATAGTGAATTAATACTGGGCTGAGACCTGACCATGTAAAATATACCTTTGCATGTCACAGGGTGCCTTGCACCCATTAGGCAATTCATAAAGTTTGTTGAGTTAAGTACCTAGAGAATTCGAAGTTTAAGTACATATAAATTAAAATGCTAATGGCCTTTGAAAGAACACTCTGAGTTTAGGTTCACCCCTTGGAAAAATATTAATAAGTAACATATTAGCCAATAATTCATTGATTCATTGATTTCATACATTTATTCAATAAATGTCAAAGAGTTGCTAATGCCACTGTGTGGACCATTTATTCTTGAGAACAGTAATAGATGTTCTGCACTGCTCTATGGACAAATATGTTTGGAAAATCCTGAAGTAAATGATATTAAGGTTTTTTTTAAACATTGAGACATTTCAGAGCCTTTAAAAATGCTAATGTGCATAGCCAGTTTTTAATGAATGACATAAAAGGTGATGAATGCTTTCAGGAGGTGCTGACAGAAGAATTCACAGATGGCATTCAGATGAGGGCTGGCGGGAGCTTTACCAAGAAGACAACATTTGAACTAGGACTTTGGGGGGAGTTATTTTCCTTTTTCTCAACATAAAATTAATGTATATTCATTTAGAAAATACAGAAAGCTATAAAGATGAAAATAAAAATTAACTATTGAGGACATGGCCTAGAGAGAATCTCTTTTTACTAGTTTTGAAATTCCTGACAATCTGTTTGACACCTACCTCTTCCATTTTAACTGTATCCTTTATATAAAGAACATGGTATTGCATTTTTTATGCTGACTTTATGCAGAACTGTAATGTTGGGATTTTTCTACGGCATTGAATAATCTTCAAAAACTATTTCAGCAACTACAACTATGTAATCATTCCAAGGCAGCTGAACATTTTTGTTATTTTCCTTCCCAAATTCCAGTTAATATAAATCAGTGGTTCTTGATGTGTGGTTCCTGGACCAGCTACATCAGCATCTAGTAGGAACTCTGTAGAAATGCAAATTATTGGGACTTACCTGTGACCTACTGAATCAGAAACTCCAGGGGGAGAGCCCAGTGTATAAATCATTTTGAAGATTATAGCTTTACATAAGCCTTTGAATGTAATTGTGATGATCAATTATTTTTAATTCCATACAAGGATCATCATTTCAGGTTATAAACATAAATTGTATTTTCAGTATCTAACACAATGCTAGACACATAGTAGGAGCATACTATTTTCTAAATAAGTGAATTAAAGGACAGCTTCCCTAAATTTGCTTCATCATCCTTTGAAATTTTGTGATGCAAATAACTCTATGGGGCCAAACTATTAATTCCTTTAGAGATAACCTGCATTTTTCTTCTGGTTGTTTGTCAGTTTTTCTCTTTGTAATTTAAAAATATATTAGAAGGGGGAGGAGGGTGGGGGAGGGAAAGAGTAGGAGTTTGGGATTAGCAGAGGCAAACTATTGTACATAGGATGGATAAACAACAAGGTCCTACTGTATAGCACAAGGAACTATATTCAATATCCTGTAATAAACCATAATGGAAAATAAAAAATAAAAATAAATAAAATATATCAGGATATGTGTCTAATTATTTAAATTTTGCCTGGATTATGGCAAATTTCCGTCATCTGCATCTCTAGCCACCCCCCCTTTCCTCCCAACCCCCCAGCTTTGAGGAGGGTCCTTTAATTGTGACTTTTCCAAATAATCTAGTTTGCTTCCAGAACACTTATTCTGAGTTTGTATCTTCTCCTTTATCCTGTATAACTTTCACTTCATCTAATATCATTTTCTTCCGTTCTTCTCTATGCTGTGATGGGCTCCGTGTGTGTGGAGCGCCGACTCCAGCGTGGTTTTAATTTTGAAGATCTTGTTCTGGCCTCCACGTGCTCCTCCTTCATCTCACCAGGCTCCCATCCCATCCCGGCTTGTTTCTTTGCCCTCACATCCTGTCCTCTCTTCATCTCATCCTGTTGTCTCTTCATCTCAGCTTATTCTATTTTGTGGCTTTCTTTTCCTGTTTACCAAAGGCGATGTCTTCTGAAATCAGATTAAGTAAGACAAATAGTCTTCTAAAGTTTTTCTGGTTCCTGTTATAAACGGTGCTCAGAGGTCTGCTCTTCCTCTGGTTTTCAGGGTCATTTCTGCCACAGGATCATTTTTGTAGATTACATTTTTGCTACTGACCCAAAAGAAGGAGACAATTACCCATATTTTGTGTTTATAAATAGAGTTAGTGGACTTCCCTTGCTTCATGGTTATTTTTAAAATATCTGGGTTAAAATCCCAATCAGATCTGTAGTTGGACTCCAGCTGGACAACCCTGGTGTCTAACAGTCAGTCTGTGTAGGTGTCCTGGGCAGAGGTGGGCTCATCCACCCTCTGCTGTTCATCAGGGTCTCTGAACTCATCAAACACACTAAAATCTTCAGTTCCCAGGATGCCCTGTACGACTGCTCCCTTTCTTCTTCCTACCTACAGCATCCTACTTATGGGAACTGGCTTCCAGCCAGAGCTTGGTCTCAGCAGCTCTTTCTGCATTTTGCAATTACAACCATTGTTTGGATGTAGAAAGAACAAGGTTGGTAGAAATAGTCACAGTGCGTTGGGTACCACAAAAAGCAAATTCCACATAGGCAACTGTTTTTTTTTTAAATTTCTGTAAATCCTGGTTACTGAATCTATACACCATTTCAGATATTAGGGAATGCTCTGTTTCATTATACTTAACTTTGTCAGGGTTATATGTACAACTGAGAGGATGTATTAACCCAGAATACATCTCTAAAAGGTGGACTATAGGAAAGAGATGCTTTATACAGAAGCACTGTCTTCAACTTCCCTAGAAGTACACTCTAGGACAAGTCTTTATAGGAAAGCTGTTTATTAAGGAAGCACTCCCAGGCAATCCCGTTTTGGAGTGATAGAAGCAGACAAAGGAGAAGAAACCGAGCAAGTATACAATTTCAGACAAAGTTTTATAAAAGGTAACATCAGCCTAACCCTGCAGGGGAGTTTTGGAGCGTAAGTTACACCTCGGAGTTGTCCTAACCCAAGCAAGGGAGCTGGGCTTTCATATTCAGACAGCAGATAGGCATTGGGTATGAGCCCCTGGTGGGGAAGGGGGCCCCTCAGATGTCCAGGCACTTGGCTTGTACACCTGCAGGCAAAGCAGCTCAAGTAGCCTCAGGGCCACACCAGCGAGGAGAGTCAGAGACACTAGCAGTTGGAAATAAGCACACCCAAGTCTGGGGAGAGGTGTGAGAACAGAGAAAAGGGAGCCAGGGGGATGCGCCAAGCACTGACAGTGTCCTGTCTAAACACCTTGCCAATTTCAATTTGCTCCTTACCTACACCCACCCCGCCCCACCAGGGATAGAGGAAGCTAACCAAACCCACCCAAAGGTTGCTAACTCCTGCCTCAAACCATCAAGTAACAGTTCATTGATTAAAGGATGGTACCTGAGATATAATTTTGTCCTCTGAAAGCAGATGTTTTACCTGGTGATAAGCTTTTTCTTGATTTAAGTTTATATTAGCTGACAGACAACTTCTGATTGTGGAAGAATCATAAAATGCCTATTTGGAAATCTTTAATGTAAGTAATGACTTTCAACATGTCTTCAATTTAAAACATGTTTTCACAAATGATACATTTCAAGTGTAATCTGGTTTTATCTTTCTTATATTTTATCAAGCGCTCGATGGAGCCGTAATAGGTAATGTATAAATAAGACTTAATACTATGATTACATTAGTTCTGAAAAAGGTTTTGGAAAATATGTCTTGTCCTTTTAAACAAAGCATTTTTCTTTAGTGCAGTGGCTCATCTGTGAGTATGAAATCTAAGTGATGCAGTAACCACAGCCTGGTATCATGGTGTGTGCCTGATTGAGAGCAAGGTTAAGGGCAACCTGCAGAGGGGAGGGGTGGGGAAGGACCAAATCCTTCATGCTATGTGCAACAGCAGTGTTAAAATGCAGGGTGGTGGGCTTCCCTGGTGGTGCAGTGGTTGAGAGTCCGCCTGCCGATGCAGGGGACACGGGTTCGTGTCCTGGTCTGGAAAGATCCCACATGCCGCGGAGCGGCTGGGCCCATGAGCCATGGCCGCTGAGCCTGTGCGTCTGGAGCCTGTGCTCCGCAACGGGAGAGGCCACAACAGTGAGAGGCCCACACGTACCACAAAAAAAAAAAAAAAAAAAAAAAATGCAGGGTGGCATCTCAAAGCCCTGTATTTTTCACAGAAGTGAGAATGTCCCCAAAACTCAGGAAACTAACATAAAATATTTCAAGGTATTCTAATTCCTCCTGACCCCCAAAGAGCCAGATGACTTGGCCTGTGTTTTGTTTTATTTGAGTTTGGATTTTGCTTCTCTGTGTGTAGACTGAGGAGAAAATATGGGAGAACAGAGTGATCCATTGTCTCTTCAAGAGTCAGGATGAAGCATCATTTAGAGAGTCCATCTCATCTCCTCTGTGGAATGGTACTTGGTAAGAACTTCAGTGTTCTCTTCATATTGCTAATATGACAGCCTATAATCACCAAATGTGATGCCTTATTCACAACCCGGCTGAGAACTCAAGTTTAAGGTTTGAGATGAATTCAGCTCTGACTACCCCTTTTCCACAAAGTAGGCTCTCAAGTCATATTTATTGGGTGAATGTATAATTTTAAATAGATCTTGATCTTTATTCTAACAGTCCCAGCCCTAACAGCCTGGAAGATGATTATATATTCATAAATTATGAATGAAGGAAGGAAAGAAAAAAAATGCAAGAAGTTAGTAAACTTTCCTTGAATTAGTGCAATATCGTCCCACCTGGGATGTGAGTCTCCTGTTAACATCTCCTACTAGTTCTTACTTCCTGTTAGTGCCATGTACCTGGAATACATGACTCTAAATGATCTTTTCCATCACATTTTCATCTTTTTTTTTTTTTTGCGGTACACGGGCCTCTCACTGTTGTGGCCTCTCCCGTTGCAGAGCACAGGCTCCGGACGCGCAGGCTCAGCAGCCATGGTTCACGGGCCCAGCCGCTCCGCGGCATGTGGGATCCTCCCGGACCGGGGCATGAACCTGTGTCCCCTGCATCGGCAGGCAGACTCTCAACCATTGCGCCACCAGGGAAGCCCCACATTTTCATCTTTTAAAAGTCACCATCCCAGATGACTCACAGTTCTTTATATTCATAAGTTACTTTCACATCTTTCCTTCGCTGTTACTTTTAACTTAAAACATCCTAATCATTTTTCCCCTTGTCTAAATTTTACTTTTCCTGCAAAGCCTAGCTTAAAATCCTCCTCTTCTATGAATCTTTCCCTCCTACACAGTTAGAAATCATCACTCCTGTCTCTTCTCCACTGCGTCACTGACTACGTTTTATTCTGTGCCTACTCCTTTATATGACTGGACCACACTTTCATCCCTAAACTGTTTCCAGGTGCAGATTGAGTATCGTCACTGTTATATCTGCCCTTTAACGCAAGCCAGCATCGACCGTGACTGTTTACTTAATTGAAATGATTTGCTAAGTTCAGAATTTTATAATTTATAGAATGATTTGAAAGGGAAAACGTGGAATAAAGCTGAAAGCCAAACACTTTACAATACAGCGACTTACAGTATAGCGTTTCTCATTACTATGTACTTCTCATTACTAAACCTACAGTATGGTTTCTCATTAGAAACCTGTGTTTCTATTACATTATACTTGTGAAAATGAGTAGCTACATGAAGATATTTATAATGCAATGTTAAGTTAAAGAAAAAAAGATAATGAAAAATATAGACCTACCATAAATAGGCTGATGTAAAATACATTTGCATATTAGGAAGGGTAATATGGCAATTCGAAAAAAATAAATACAGCTGATATTCTTAGTATGGAATAATGATGGGCACATTTAAAATCTCCTTCATTTTTCTTATAATGCGATTAATGCCATGGAAATGAAAACAAAAAGCGCATAGGGAACTAGGCTTGCAAGAAGATTATAATAATTCTAAAATGTTCAAACATTACTTACAAACTCAACTGTATCTATACTCTAACAAGATGACAAGTTGAAATATCGAAATTCACAGGGTGAATTTTCAGGTTATAAAGAAACAAGTGCCCGGGGGGAAATGTTATTTTTCATTAAATTAGTCAGTTATTTGGTATTCTTAGAAAATTACTTTCCATTATTCTCAATCTGAGCATGCAAGATCTATATTCAAGCAAATTAAGACACTGGTGACATGAAAATATGAATATTACAGTGCACACATGGCTGTAGTGGTGTCACTTGATGGCGCTTCAAGACTGTGGGGGCCCCCTCTTTTGGTGACTGTCAGCTACCAGGTGAGTCACTCTAAGCCCAAAAGAGCCACCTGGCTCGAGATGAGGTCATGTCCCCTCCCCCGCAGAGCAGCAGTCTGCATTCAAGGACTCCTCAGTGTGAAGGGGTGTACAAGGGCCTGGTCCCCTCTCTGCAAACTGGGATAACCTGAAGGACCATTCCAGCTCTAGAACTTCCCTGAGACCCAGGTGCTGGCCAGGTCCTGTGACCTGCTCTTCTGCCTGTTCCTGCTTCCTTCACTCCCCACTCTCATTGATCCCCAGGCCACCCCCTAACAACCTTGTGCCTGCACATCTCCACCTCATAACCTCTTTCCCAGGAAACTTGGCCTGCCTTTGTAATTAAATCAGCCTAAAACCTAGAACACTGGAAATAGTCAGATATAAACAAAATATATTCTGTAAGATGTTCTTTAGCCTTTTGTAAATAAAAGCAATATTCTTTCATATTTTCTAAGAACTTACAAGCAAGGCACAGTGAGTGCCACACATTTCACAGATATTAACATATTAAATGCCCACAATAACCCTATGAGGCTGATCCTATTCCCTATCAGGCCTATTTGCAGATGAGAAAGTGAGTCCTAGAATAACTTGCCTAAGAGCTAGTTAGTGGAAGAACTCGGGCATGTAAGCTTGAGCTTCTACCCTGTGCTATGCATTGAGCGTGGTGCCCTAAGAAACTGAACACACAAAAGAAATCATAGATTTCCCATTCCCATTTGGTGTCACGACCACCTAGAAATAAACAAGATCCTTCAGCTCTGAGATGTTGAGCAGTGGGATTTTTTATTCTTTTCTTCGGAAAATATAGAATAAAAATTGTAAGGGAGGAAAGATTCAAAGCAAAACCATTAGAACAACACTACTGCTATTTACTTTTTGCTTAGAGATGACTATTGTTGCATTTTATTACCAGCTGACTTTATTCTTGGTATGCTTTAAAAAGAAATAAAACAGTTCCTCTGCTGGCTTCAGGGATTGCAAAAATCAGGTAAAAAGAAGACCAGGTCATTTTCAGAGTCATGCTGCAAGGAAGATTCTAGAGTACAAAGATTCTAGAGTACAAATCTTTTCATTAACATGTCTTTTTTTTTTTTTTTTTTAATGTATGCCCTGACTGTGGATGCCTAGTTAGGAAGGGTAAGTAGAGCAATTTAGAGTTTACAGCAAACCTCTTGAGACTTTGGAATAATAACTCTAGCTTCCAGAAAGGACAGGAATGTGAAACATTGAGATAACATGGTCCTGAGTAGAGAAGTATGTTTTCTCATGATGTTCTGACCAGACTTGTCCACTAACCTTAGCAAGAGTAAACATTCCTTTCCTTCCCTAAAGCCATGGTGTGCTGTGTCAAGAGTTTGATTTTCAGTTCTGATATTCAGAATCTCAAAAATTTACCCCTGAAATGTACTCACCATTACAATTTGGCTCCCAAAGCTAGAAGCAAATCTGTCAAACAGTGTTTCATTTTTTTTTCTTTATGGACTTGAACAATTTTTTATTTGAGGATATTGCAAATATATCTCATTAAAGCAAACTAACAGTTTTAAGTACTGAGTCTGCAATAGTGAATGGGAATCAAAATCTTTCTCTCTTTTCCAGAAGCAAAGAGCTTATTTTTTATCATAAAGATAAAAACCTTTATGATTTTTTTTTTTTTTTTTTTTCTATCTACCGGGTTTTTATTAATAGTAAGAGGGTGATATCTTATGGAACAAATGAGCAAGGCATTTAATACAGATACTGTCTCCAATTAAATTTTTTTTTTTTTTAATTTTATTTTATTTTATTTTTTTGCTTTATAACAAATTTAATCAGTTATACATATACATATGTTTCCATATCCCCTCCCTTTTGCGTCTCCCTCCCACCCTCCCTATCCCACCCCTCCAGGCGGTCACAAAGTACCGAGCTGATCTCCCTGTGCTATACGGCTGCTTCCCACTAGCTATCTACCTCACGTTTGGTAGTGTATATATGTCCATGCCGCTCTTTCACTTTGTCACAGCTTACCCTTCCCCCTCCCCATATCCTCAAGTCCATTCTCTAGTAGGTCTGTGTCTTTATTCCTGTCTTACCCCTATGTTCTTCATGACATTTTTTTTTCTTAAATTCCATATATATGTGTTAGCATACAGTATTTGTCTTTCTCTTTCTGACTTACTTCACTCTGTATGACAGACTCTAGGTCTATCCACCTCATTACAAATAGCTCAATTTCATTTCTTTTTATGGCTGAGTAATATTCCATTGTATATATGTGCCACATCTTCTTTATCCATTCATCCGATGATGGACACTTAGGTTGTTTCCATCTCCGGGCTATTGTAAATAGGGCTGCTATGAACATTTTGGTACATGTCTCTTTTTGAATTATGGTTTTCTCAGGGTATATGCCCAGTAGTGGGATTGCTGGGTCATATGGTAGTTCTATTTGTAGTTTTTTAAGGAACCTCCATACCGTTCTCCATAGCGGCTGTACCAATTCACATTCCCACCAGCAGTGCAAGAGTGTTCCCTTTTTTCCACACCCTCTCCAGCATTTATTGTTTCTAGATTTTTTGATGATGGCCATTCTGACTGGTGTGAGATGATATCTCATTGTAGTTTTGATTTGCATTTCTCTAATGAGTAAAGATGTTGAGCATCCTTTCATGTGTTTGTTGGCACTCTGTATATCTTCTGTGGAGAAATGTCTATTTAGGTCTTCTGCCCATTTTTGGATTGGGTTGTTTGTTTTTTTGTTATTGAGTTGCATGAGCTGCTTATAAATTTTGGAGATTAATCCTTTGTCAGTTGCTTCATTTGCAAATATTTTCTCCCATTCTGAGGGTTGTCTTTTGGTCTTGTTTATGGTTTCCTTTGCTGTGCAAAAGCTTTTAAGTTTCATTAGGTCCCATGTGTTTATTTTTGTCTTTATTTCCATTTCTCTAGGAGGTGGGTCAAAAAGGATCTTGCTGTGATTTATGTCATAGAGTGTTCTGCCTATGTTTTCCTCTAAGAGTTTGATAGTGTCTGGCCTTACATTTAGGTCTTTAATCCATTTTGAGCTTATTTTTGTGTATGGTGTTAGGGAATGATCTAATCTCATACTTTTACATGTCCCTATCCAGTTTTCCCAGCACCACTTATTGAAGAGACTGTCCTTTCTCCACTGTACATTCCTGCCTCCTTTATCAAAGATAAGGTGACCATATGTCCGTGGGTTTATCTCTGGGCTTTCTATCCTGTTCCATTGATCTATCTTTCTGTTTTTGTGCCAGTACCATACTGTCTTGATTACTGTAGCTTTGTAGTATAGTCTGAAGTCAGGGAGCCTGATTCCTCCAGCTCCATTTTTCGTTCTCAAGATTGTTTTGGCTATTCGGGGTCTTTTGTGTTTCCATACAAATTGTGAAATTTTTTGTTCTAGTTCTGTGAAAAATGCCAGTGGTAGTTTGATAGGGATTGCATTGAATCTGTAGATTGCTTTGGGTAGTAGAGTCATTTTCACAATGTTGATTCTTCCAATCCAAGAACATGGTACATCTCTCCATCTATTTGTATCATCTTTAATTTCTTTCATCAGTGTCTTATAATTTTCTGCATACAGGTCTTTTGTCTCCTTAGGTAGGTTTATTCCAAGATATTTTATTCTTTTTGTTGCAATGGTAAATGGGAGTGTTTCCTTGATTTCACTTTCAGATTTTTCATCATCAGTATATAGGAATGCCAGAGATTTCTGTGCATTAATTTTGTATCCTGCAACTTTACCAAAGTCATTGATTAACTCTAGTAGTTTTCTGGTAGCATCTTTAGGATTCTCTATGTATAGTATCATGTCATCTGCAAACAGTGACAGCTTTACTTCTTCTTTTCCAATTTGGATTCCTTTTATTTCCTTTTCTTCTCTGATTGCTGTGGCTAAAACTTCCAAAACTAGGTTGAATAAGAGTGGTGAAAGTGGGCAACCTTGTCTAGTTCCTGATCTTAGTGGAAATGGTTTCAGTTTTTCACCATTGAGGACGATGCTGGCTGTGGGTTTGTCATATATGGCCTTTATTATGTTGAGGAAAGTTCCCTCTATGCCTACTTTCTGCAGGGTTTTTATCATAAATGGGTGTTGAATTTTGTCGAAAGCTTTCTCTGCATCTATTGAGATGATCATATGGTTTTTCTCCTTCAGTTTGTTAATATGGTGTATCACGTTGATTGATTTACGTATATTGAAGAATCCTTGCATTCCTGGAATAAACCCCACTTGATCATGGTGTATGATCCTTTTAATGTGCTGTTGGATTCTGTTTGCTAGTATTTTGTTGAGGATTTTTGCATCTATGTTCATCAGTGATATTGGCCTGTAGTTTTCTTTCTTTGTGACATCCTTGCCTGGTTTTGGTATCAAGGTGATGGTGGCCTCGTAGAATGAGTTTGGGAGTGTTCCTCCCTCTGCTATATTTTGGAAGAGTTTCAGAAGGATAGGTGTTAGCTCTTCTCTAAATGCTTGATAGAATTCGCCTGTGAAGCCATCTGGTCCTGGGCTTTTGTTTGTTGGAAGATTTTTTATCACAGTTTCAATTTCAGTGCTTGTGATTGGTCTGTTCATATTTTCTATTTCTTCCTGATTCAGTCTTGGCAGGTTGTGCATTTCTAAGAATTTGTCCATTTCTTCCAGGTTGTCCATTTTATTGGCATAGAGTTGCTTATAGTAATCTCTCATGATCTTTTGTATTTCTGTAGTGTCAGTTGTTACTTCTCCTTTTTCATTTCTAATTCTATTGATTTGAGTCTTCTCCCTTTTTTTCTTGATGAGTCTGGCTAATGGTTTATCAATTTTGTTTATCTTCTCAAAGAACCAGCTTTTAGTTTTATTGATCTTTGCTATCGTTTCCTTCATTACTTTTTCATTTATTTCTGATCTGATTTTTATGATTTCTTTCCTTCTGCTAACTTTGGGATGTTTTTGTTCTTCTTTCTCTAATTGCTTTAGGTGCAAGGTTAGGTTGTTTATTCGAGATGTTTCCTGTTTCTTAAGGTGGGATTGTATTGCTATAAACTTCCCTCTTAGAACTGCTTTTGCTGCATCCCATAGGTTTTGGGTCGTCGTGTCTCCATTGTCATTTGTTTCTAGGTATTTTTTAATTTCCTCTTTGATTTCTTCAGTGATCACTTCGTTATTAAGTAGTGTATTGTTTAGCCTCCATGTGTTTGTATTTTTTACAGCTCTTTTCCTGTAATTGATATCTAGTCTCATAGCATTGTGGTCGGAAAAGATACTTGATACAATTTCAATTTTCTTAAATTTACCAAGGCTTGATTTGTGACCCAAGATATGATCTATCCTGGAGAATGTTCCATGAGCACTTGAGAAAAATGTGTATTCTGTTGTTTTTGGATGGAATGTCCTATAAATATCAATTAAGTCCATCTTGTTTAATGTATCATTTAAAGCTTGTGTTTCCTTATTTATTTTCATTTTGGATGATCTGTCCATTGGTGAAAGTGGCGTGTTAAAGTCCCCTACTATGAGTGTGTTACTGTCGATTTCTCCTTTTATGGCTGTTAGTATTTGCCTTATGTATTGAGGTGCTCCTATGTTGGGTGCATAAATATTTACAATTGTTATATCTTCTTCTTGGATCGATCCCTTGATCATTATGTAGTGTCCTTCTTTGTCTCTTCTAGTAGTCCTTATTTTAAAGTCTATTTTGTCTGATATGAGAATTGCTACTCCAGCTTTCTTTTGGTTTCCATTTGCATGGAATATCTTTTTCCATCCCCTTACTTTCAGTCTGTATGTGTCTCTAGGTCTGAAGTGGGTCTCTTGTAGACAGCATATAGATGGGTCTCGTTTTTGTATCCATTCAGCCACTCTGTGTCTTTTGGTGGGAGCATTTAGTCCATTTACGTTTAAGGTAATTATCGATATGTATGTTCCTATTCCCATTTTCTTAATTGTTTTGGGTTCATTATTGTAGGTCTTTTACTTCTGTTGTGTTTCTTGCCTAGAGAAGTTCCTTTAGCATTTGTTGTAAAGCTGGTTTGGTGGTGCTGAACTCTCTCAGCTTTTGCTTGTCTGTAAACGTTTTAATTTCTCCATCAAATCTGAATGAGATCCTTGCTGGGTAGAGTAATCTTGGTTGCAGGTTTTTCTCCTTCATCACTTTAAGTATGTCCTGCCACTCCCTTCTGGCTTGTAGAGTTTCTGCTGAGAGATCAGCTGTTATCCTGATGGGGATTCCCTTGTGTGTTATTTGTTGTTTTTGCCTTGCTGCTTTTAATAGGATTTCTTTGTGTTTAATTTTTGACAGTTTGATTAATATGTGTCTTGGCATATTTCTCCTTGGATTTATTCTGTATGGGACTCTCTGTGCCTCCTGGACTTGATTAACTATTTCCTTTCCCATATTAGGGAAGTTTTCAACTATAATCTCTTCAAATATTTTCTCAGTCCCTTTCTTTTTCTCTTCTTCTTCTGGAACCCCTATAATTCGAATGTTGGTGCGTTTAATGTTGTCCCAGAGGTCTCTGAGACTGTCCTCAGTTCTTTTCATTCTTTTTTCTTTATTTTGCTCTGCAGCAGTTATTTCCACTATTTTATCTTCCACCTCACTTATCCGTTCTTCTGCCTCAGTTATTCTGCTATTGATCCCATCTAGAGTATTTTTTATTTCATGTATTGTGTTTTTAATCGATGCTTGATTCATCTTTAGTTCTTCTAGGTCCTTGTTAACTGTTTCTTGCATTTTGTCTATTCTATTTCCAAGATTTTGTATCTGGGAAATAGAATCTTGGATCATCTTTACCATCATTATTCTGAATTCTTTTTCAGGTAGAGTGCCTATTACCTCTTCATTTGTTAGGTCTGGTGGGTTTTTATCTTGCTCCTTCTCCTGCTGTGTGTTTTTCTGTCTTCTCATTTTGCTTATGTTACTGTGTTTGGGGTCTCCTTTTTGCAGGCTGCAGGTTCGTAGTTCCTGTTGTTTTTGGTGTCTGTCCCCAGTGGCTAAGGTTGGTTTAGTGGGTTGTGTAGGCTTCCTGGTGGAGGGGACTAGTGCCTGTGTTCTGGTGGATGAGGCTGGATCTTGTCTTTCTGGTGGGCAGGTCCACGTCTGGTGGTGTGTTTTGGGGTGTCTGTGGACTTTTTATGATTTTAGGCCACCTCTCTGCTAATGGGTGGCGTTGTGTTCCTGTCTTGCTAGTTGTTTGGCTTAGGGTGTCCAGCACTGTAGCCTGCTGGTCGTTGAGTGAAGCTGGGTGCTGGTGTTGAGATGGAGATCTCTGGAAGATTTTCGCCGTTTGATATTATGTGGAGCTGGGAGGTCTCTTGTGGACCAGTGTCCTGAAGTTGGCTCTCCCACCTCAGAGGCACAGCACTGACTCCGGGCTCCTCAATTTGGGATGATGTGTTGTCTATTCATGTATTCCACAGATGCAGGGTACATCAAGTTGATTGTGGAGCTTTAATCCGCTGCTTCTGAGGCTGCTGGGAGAGGTTTCCCTTTCTCTTCTTTGTTCTCACAGCTCCTAGGTCTCAGCTTTGGATTTGGCCCCGCCTCTGCGTGTAGGTCGCCGGAGGGCGTCTGTTCTTCGCTCAGATAGGACAGGGTTAAAGGAGCAGCCTCTTCGGGGACTCTGGCTCACTCAGGCCGGGAGGGAGGGAGGGGCACGGAGTGCGGGGCGAGCCTGCAGCGGCAGAGGTCGGCGTGACGTTGCACCAGCCCGAGGCGCGCCGTGCGTTCTCCCAGGGAAGCCGCCCCTGGATCCCGGGACCCCGGCAGTGGCGGGCTGCACAGGCTCCCGGAAGGGCGGTGTGGGCAGTGACCTGCGCTCGCACACAGGCTTCTTGGCGGCGGCAGCAGCAGCCCCAGCGTCCCACGCCTGTCACTGGGCTCCGCGCTTTCAGTCGCGACTCGCGCCCGTCCGTGGAGCCCCTTTAAGCAGCGCTCTTAATCCCCTCTCCTCGCGCACCAGGAAACCAAGAGGGAAGAAAAAGTCTCTTGCCTCTTCGGCAGCTCCAGAGTTTTCCCGGACTCCCTCCCGGCTAGCTGTGTCACATTAGCCCCCTTCAGGCTGAGTTCTCGCCACCAGCCCCAGTCCTCTCCCTGCGCTCTGACCGAAGCCCGAGCCTCAGCTTCCAGCGCTGCGTGCCCCGGCGGGCGAGCAGACAAGCCTCTCGGGCTGGTGAGTGCCGCTCGGCACCGATCCTCTGTGTGCGGATCTCTCCGCTTTGCCCTACCCAGGTATGTGGGGAGTTTCTTGCCTTTTGGGATGTCTGGGGTCTTCTGCCAGCGTTCAGTAGGTGTTCTGTAGGAGTTGTTCCACGTGTAGCTGTATTTCTGGTGTATCCGTGGGGAGGAAGGTGATCTCCGCGTCTTACTCTTCCGCCATCTTACCCGGAAGTCCAAAACCTTTATGATTTTTAAAGCATCTATCCAAAACTTCCAGAAGCTTTAGATTTCTTAATCTGACAAGATCTTCTCTTGTTCTTATAGACAGAACTATAAGCTAATCATGTAATTTGAGGATTTACCATCTAATTTTATTTGTTATATAGGACCACTCATTAAGCAAATGTGCCCATAATCCACATCCCTCTTTCTGCCCAGTTTTTCTGATCATCTTCATAGGATATCATATATCAATTTAAAATTAAATCCTCTTTTTAATAAGGTAAGAATAGGGATGATGGACAAACTTGAGAGATCTATATGCTAATCAAAGTGTGACCAGTAGAACGATGTCAACTTCATCTACTTTACGCTCTGGCTTTCTTACCTCCATGGTAATGTTTATGCTGTTTTGCTCATAAAATGCCCTTTTACTTCTCTCTATGTGCCCATCAAGACTCAGGTTAGATTCCATCTCCAACATGGCACTCCCAGGTAAAAGAGATCATTCATTCCGTTAACTGCCCACAGTACTTCCAGAGCTCTCTACTGCTATGTAATCATCCTTTTGGCTTCACTGATGCACAAATATCATTGGGTGAATACAACAGAGCACTTAGTGGTCATCAATTATCCATGAGCCATCCCTGACTCCCAGTCTCCACTGCAGTCAAATTGACACCATGTGATGGGTTCTGGCCAACAGACTGTGAACAGAAATGATGTGTGTTACTTCCAGGCCAAGAAGATAAAGCTTCAGGGATGCCCTCCATTTATTTCTTCTCCTGGCTGCTATCACCTTGGATGGCATTTGCTGAAATGTGTAGGGTTGCCAGATAATATACAGGACTCTCATTTAAACTTAAATTTCAGAAAAATTGTTAACAATTTTTCATGTAAGTGTGTCCCAAATATTACATGGGACATACTTATACTAAAATTATTATACAAAATTATTATTCTATTGAATATTATACTGTAAATTATCTACTCTATACATCCATAGTACTATAATACTATACAAAAGATGTTATACACTATATGCTAAATTATTATACTATTGCGCTATTTCTGTTTGGATACTGAAAACATATACTATTATTATACTAATTTTTTTCTAAAATATTGAACTTCAGATAAAAAGAAAATACTTTTTAGTATAACTATGTGCCAAGTATTGCATGGGACATACTTATACAAAAGGAAGGAAGGAAGAAAGGGAGGGAGGGAGGGGAGAATGAAAGAAAGAACACGTCTGAAGTAATGCATAGCAGCATTTTCTATGACAAGGCAGAGGTTTAACTAAGTGTTTTTGGGTCCTTTTACTTCTTTGATAAATATAAATTGTCATATCATATGTGATTTTTTTTCCAAAAGATATTCTAAACTATTTAAGGATTGTGGATTTTGTTAGACCTTTTATATTGCTTCATAGTTTTCTTTTCTGTTTTTACTTCAAACTGAGTTCAGAAAATGTCAGCTTTTGCCTAGTATGTGTAGCAGGACTTTGGTTTATCTTTTGATACTAACACTCAGCTCTAATCCAGAGCTTGACTGACACGCCTCTCAGAGATCCAGGAAAAACATGGTTTTAAACCTGTTTGTTCCCCTCCTGCCACGTGGTGGATTATCTCAGAAAGTCTCCAACACCCAGAGGGGGGACACTGCCCAGAGGAGCCTTTCTCACCATGACCGTACTGAAGCTTTATCATTTTTCTTAAACTTGAATCATTTAAAAATATTTTTATTGCTCCTGAAAATTCTTATTGACTATTAAATTTTACCTTTACCAAAGATGGTGAATGGTATTTTATAGATGACTTAAGAGATTCTCTGATCTTTTTATAAAAGGCAAGAAAAGAAGCTAGTCTTTGACATAAATACCCCTCAGGAATGGTAAAATAAGAGGAAGAGAGAGTTATTCAAACATTACAACTAACTGTCAGCCAACATAGAAATGGCTCAACACTTATTAGAAGGAACAGAGTGGTTACCAGGGAGAAAACTGTCACCTCTCTTGCCATGTAAAAATCAGGTATGTTAATTCCTGATTTGGGGCAAAGAATACCACCTACGTATTAGAGTAAGTGACAGGCAGTTGGCTAGGTGAGGCTGCACTTTTAGGGATCTGAGCTGAGAATACATTTTTGCAAGTTTTTCACATTTGGGTGGTACTTAAAGCCACATTTTATATTCATTTGGTGCTTAGCAGTATGAAATTTAAGCCCACCCACTTAAAGCAAGTACAGGTAAACTTGGGGGTAAACATGGGGGTAAACTTGGTCAGGCAATGTTCATGTCCCTGCGAGCACAAAACTATGTAGTTTTCTATCTGTTTCCCAGCTCATTTCCCTGAGATCATGGGCAAGAGCAGGCAACTGAGGGAAGATCAGTTGCTGGAATTTGCATGACAGTAATAATGCAATTTGGCATAGTAGGGAAACACTTCCGAGAAGCTTCACAGATTGTGAAGAAATTGATCTCTATGGCAAATGGAGATGAGCCCAAGTCTGCATCTCTACTGCTTCTGAAAGAAATATCATGGGTGTGGATAGAAGTTTTCTGCTCCCAGGCATCAACCCAGACCATGGCCCTGTGTAAGTGTACTGCCATGAAGAGTGCTGTTGGTGGGAATGTAAACTGGTGCAGCCATTATGGAGAACAGCACATGGAGGTTCCTCAAAAAAATAAAAATAGAGCTACCATATGATCCAGCAATCCCACTCCTGGGCATACCTGAAGAAAACCATAACTCAGAAGGATACATGGCCCCCAGTGTTCACAGCAGCACTATTTACAATAGCCAAGACATGGAAGGAACCTAAATATCCATCAACAGAGGAATGGATAAAGAAGATGTGGTATATATATACACAGTGGAATATTACTCAGCCATCAAAAAGTGAAATAATGACATTTGTGGCAACATAGATAGACCTAGAGATTATCATACTAAGTGAATGAGGCCAAAGACAGATATCATACGATATTGCTTATACGTGGAATCTAAAAATAAAAAATGATAGAAATGGACTTATATACAAAACAGAAATAGACCCACAGACATAGAAAATAAACTTATGTTTACCAAAAGGGAAAGGGGGGGAGGAGAAGGGATAAATTAGGAGTTTGGGATTAACATATACACACTACTATATATAAAATAGATAACCAACAAGGACCTATGGTATAGCACAGGGAACTCTATTCAATATTTTGTAATAACCTATAAGGGAAAAGAATCTGAAAAAAACCAGATATATAGGTATGTATATCTGAATCACTTTGCTGTACACCTGCAACTAACACAACACTGTAAGTCAACTACACTTCAAATAAAAAAAAGTCCACCCTGCCTGCATACAATTCTGGTTCACAGGTCTACCAGCTCAGCAGTCTCCAACCTTTTTGGCACCAGGGACCGGTTTCATGAAAGACAATTTTTCCACAGACCAGGGTGAGGAGATGGTTTCGGGATGATTCAAGCACATTACATTTACTGTGCACTTTATTTCTATTATTATTACATTGTAATGTATAATGAAATAATTATACAGCTCACCATAATGCAGAATCAGTGGGAGCCCTGAGCTTGTTTTCACTTGCCACTCACTGAGAGGGGATTGATATGAGTCTGCAAACAATTGACTGATTATGGTCTCTGTGCAAATAAACCTCTCTGGTAATGATAATCTCTATTTGCAGCCACTCCCCAGCGCTAGCATCACATCCTCAGCTCCACCTCAGATCATCAGGCATTAGATTCTCATAAGGAGCGCGCAGCCTAGATCCCTCGCATACGCAGTTCACAGTAGGGTTCGTGCTCCTATGAGGGTAACGCCGCCGCTGATCTGACAGGAGCCGGAGCTCAGGTGGTAATTTGAGTGACGGGGAGCAGCTGTAAATACAGATGAAACTTTGCTTGCTAGCCTGCGCTCACCTCCTGCTGTGCGGCCCAGTTCCTAACAGGGGGTTGGGGACCCCTGTACTAGCTGACTGAGGCAAGTAACTTAACTTCCCCAGCCTTGGTTTTCTCATCTGTAAAGTGGGGATTATAACTTTATGTGTCAAAGAGTTATGATGGAGCTATACGAGATCATGTGTGTGAAGTCTTGATCCTAGAAGTCAGGGCAGATTAGGAGCACAATGTCACCTAGTAGATCTGATAGAAGCATTCTAGATACTACTCAAAGTGTTACAAACACAACAGAAAGATTAGGTGGAACTACTGATTGTTAACAAACAAATGTGGTGCAGAACACAGAGTCAAATAGTGGAGTCAAAGGAAAAGAAGTAAATTAACTGCCTAATGGGAACTTCAATAAAGGTGGTACATAACCAAATTAAAGAAAGAGAAAATTCTGCAGTCATATATATCAGAGAAAGTATAAAGCAAAGCTCTCCTTCCAGTTTGTCATGTGGGAAGCACTTATTCCTGTTTCTAGTCACTTTATCTTTAAGGAATAATGGAAATAAAAATATCCCCTTTGCAATGTACTAGGAACTATGGCCTATGGACACGGAAATATTTAAATGTAATTTAGCTGAAATGAAGACTCAAACTTTAAGGTATTTAAAAGTTAATTTAAAATACCTGAGTAGTTGTTTTAGAATGTTTTTTCTTTTCACTATGAATGAAACCCAAAGAAAAAAGACAGAGGCATGCAGGTGAGACAAAGGGAGGCTGCTTGAAGGATGAGTGTGGCTAAACCTTGGACCACACCTACGGAGAAGAAGATGAAGTTTCCCTCTCTCAAACTCTTTAAGGAATAAACAATTACCTCTTGTGAATAATTCCAAAGGAAACCTGAGAAACGGTCTGTGATTCTCCATTAGCAAATATAACTGAACATTCAAGTATTCAAGAATTTTAATGACTTTGAACTTTGGGCATGTGTGGCATTCCCAAGGTCTTGTCATTTTTGATAACACTTGGAGAAAAGAGTAACATTTCACTTTCCAGAACACAGTGTAAACCAGCAGTTAAATCAAAAGGAGCTCCAAGGAACTAAAAGACAAGGCACAGAGTTCATGTATAAAAACCCAGGTACTTGATACCTAGATGACCAGATTCTATTTATTCTTATTCTACTCAAAGTTAAAACGAGCTTTGATTATCTGATTTTTGAATCTGAGCAGATTAGATGTCATGAATTAGAAGGAGATCAAGGGGCCACAAGGCTGGTAAAAGGAACAGATTCCAAATGCCCAGGAGGCTGGAGCTCCTTGTGTAGGACAAACATTCCAATGACCACAAAGCCCCCCAGAGTTAGCATTGTATTAAAGCAGAATAAAGTCTAATAATCCTAAATCGCTCTGAGAGTTTATTTTTATTTGGCATATTCACCTTTAAAAAGCAATCCAATTTTTTGAGAAAGATTTTCATTATGAATAGTTAACTTTATTGTTTGAAACAATAGTATGTTTTGTTCCCAAAAGGGTAGACCCATAGCTTTGGAAGCCCACGTATCCATAATAATTCACTTCCTGCAAGTCCCAAGTAACTACAGCATTGACTGCCGAATAGAACTACCCGAGTCAGTTATAATTTCTGTGACTATACTCATTTTTTTTGTGTAACATATTCCTCAATTATGGAAGTGAAAATTATTGACCAGTTGGAAAGCACAAAAAATGAGGAAAATATATACTTTTGTCTTTAGCATCAATGTTTGAGACAGTACTATGGCAATCTTAGATTTTTTAGATCTATTTTCTCATGAATCTCAATAACCATGCAATTTAACATTTTTATTTTATAGACGGAAAAAAACCCGGAAGGTAACAGAGGTCACAGAACTTGACCAAGGATACAAAGCTGGGTACAAATCCAGGTTGGCGGGAACTGCTTTGCCTCCCGGTCAGCCTGCGCCTCTACTGACCACAGGGACAAAGTCAACCAGAGTAAACCACCTGCTACTTATTTTCCTCTTTCTAATATGACACTTATCAAAGTAATACTGAAAAAAACCAAAGCTTGTAATTTGGAAATATAAATATACCCAGAGTACTGTTTTTAACCACCAAATTCAAACTTGCTGGCTTCTAAGCAATTCTTAAGTAAATTAAGAACACTTCTTTTAGAATTTTCTGCCAGAAAAAACTCTGGCCTCTCCCAAGGAGCTTCCTCAGTTGGAATAAGGATAAGGAGGTCCCTTATTTGCGTCCCTTTCTGTTTGGGTTACCAGGAGGCTTAGCATTCAATAGTAGTCTACACTTCTTTCCACTTCCTGTCAATGCTCTTGGTTTTCTATTTCTAGTTCAAGTTTATTCTATTCATTGTAAAGCTTTTTTTTTTTTTTTTTTTTTTTTTACAAGTCACCTCAAATCTTTTATGGGAAAATCCTGGGTACATCATTGTACAGAGGTTGAGACAGTTTATGTGTCCGTGTACTTGACTGAACATAAATGCTCCAGTACCTGGTTGACTATCTATGAGTTCACATTTGTCTGTATTCACCTTCCTCAAGTAACACCCAAGCATTTATAAGGGGTTAACATCATAGGTACAGCCTATTTTCCTAAGTACCATAGATCTTAAGTATCACAGGTCCTAAGTATCCTAAGGATCACAGATATCATAATTATCTGCCCCCTGATTTTCAAATGTTGTAAAACTTTGATGCATACACACACCAAACGGAAGACTTGAAACACTTGCCAATGCGATGCGTTCACAGCCAGTCATGACTCGTGATATGAAGACGAAATAGAAAAAGATTCAAACTCATAGTGTGAGAGGCACAATTTGTTTTTATGAGGGCTCCTGAGTGTTCCTGAGAAGATGGTACAAGACTTTCTGGAAACAACTTTCAACCAAGAAATTTAGTTTAAGATATTTTGGTAACTTCTTAGGATTTCATTGTATTCACTAGCATACACTGACTTGAAATTGCTGTTGCCAAGGGGTCAGATTTGGAAGCCAGAATGTTCTTCTATTGAAATACTTATTCTTTCCAAGTACAATAAAATAGTATTTCACCTAGTAAACAGTCTTTGGGGCCAAAGTTAAGGTCCTGATAAACCATTTCAAATTCCACTTGAAATGAAAATATGCCAGTGGTCCATTCTGCCAACTTAAATATATTTTCAAATTGGGAAAAAGAGAAATTATTTGCAAATGTTACAGGGATAGTGATTCAGTGACGAATAATCTAGACACTTCATCTTTTTATTAGAAAAGCTGTCACTTTCCGCCTGTGTTAGTTTTGTCTTTCTTACCTCTTATCCTGTTCTCCCCTCAGCAAAAGATCTAGAAACACCTTTTTAAATTAATACAATACCTAATCCAAATCTATTTGGAAAAATAAATTTGAAAAATTTAGGAAAGTTGTCATTCCTTGTGTTTCCAAGAAAGGAAGTACATATTATAACAAGTATGAAATAAGAATTATTTTCCGTTTCCCTGCCTTTTAGTGTTATGGACTGCATGTTTGTATCCCCCCAAAATTCCTATGTGATAGCCCTAAGCCCCAGTGGGATGGTATTAGGAGATAGTGTCTTTGGGGGTATAATTAGATCATGATGAGGTCATGAGGGTGGAGCCCCTGTAATGGGAATTAGCATCCTTTTAAGAAGAGAAAGAGGCTAGAGCCAGCTGTCTCTGCCACATGAGGACACACCAGAAGACAGCCACCTGCAAGCCAGGAAGAGTTCTCTCACCAGACACCAAATCCGCCAGTTCCCTGACCTTGGGCTTTATAGCGTCTAGAAATGTGAGAAATAAATGTTTGTTGTTTAAGCCACCCAGTCTATGGTATTTTTGTTATAGTAGCCCAATCTGACAAAGACAAATACTCTTTCAGGAACCTACAGGTTGTGAAAGATACTTTTAAAGTCATTTCACACTGAATCTCTGAGATACACTGACCAATACCTTTGAGTCCAGCCCAATCCTCATATTTCTGATGAGCACCTGGACTCAGGGGAGAAACTGCTTTTTTCATTCTAAGTGGTAAGAGAGACAGGTGCAGAACATGACGATTCATTTTCTCTCTCTTTCTATGGCAATTCAGGGTGGCATCACAGTGAGGTTAACAAATTGACCTGGCCAGAGAGCACAACACTCACACACTCTGGGCTGCTTGGAGTGTGCAGCTCACTTCTGCGGCACAGCTGGGCGGCCCCTAATGTATGAGGCTGGGAAGCTCTTCTGACATAGCTCCAAGGCTTCCTAAGCCCTTGCAAGGTCACAGTGGTGAAATATGACAGAGATCGTGGCACAGTTAAACCAGCATATGTTCCAAATTAGTGACTATCAGAACAGAACATGTAACTACAACAAAACTGACACAACATGTGGTACAAATGCTGAGAAAAGTAAAGAGAAGCAATATTAATGATCAGTCAGTAATCCTGGAAGAGATTCTTTTTTTGGTGGCTAGTCTGAAAAAATTAAATATGCCAATCTAGTGTATTGTAAATGTTAGTGTCACTCGGTTATTGAAACACACACACACACACACACACACACACACACTACTTCTTTCCCTTAAATGCCATACTTCCTATTAATGAGATTACCATAATGACTGCCTAGATCCTACTCTGTGTGTGTGCATGCCTACCAAGAGATTTGTGGCATTGCCAGTTGCAGATATTCTCTATTTGGGAAAGTAATACAAATCAGAAAGAAATTTGAGACTACCAATGATGTTAACTGTTCAGGTCTTTTGTTCCCACTTGTTAAGAGGTTCGGAGGTCATTCCTTGGCAGGACTATTTATGTCTAGCTAATTCTGTAGTAATTCCAAACGTCAGATGAGAATTAAAGAGGAATAAGATTAGTACACTTTGAAAACTATTAGAGCAACTATTTGTTGCTTATTGTCAAAGGTTTATAATCAAACGTTGCTGATACGTCAAACCAATAGACTATGAATAAGCCAGAAGTAGATCACTTTGCTAATCCAAGAGAAATAACTCAGTAGAATCCTTCTTTGGATTTTAAATCAGCTCATCAGATGAGTCATGCAATCCAAACCCACCACACTGGATACCTCTTGAACAGTTGCAATTCAACTGCTATTTACTAGCAATAAAAAAAAAAGAGCAATGACATCGACCATTAATCTTATACCTAAATGCCTTATTAGATATGCGTCTGTTTTATGGGGTCACAAATGCTTCTGACTAGAGCATCAAGGGAAAGCTTATGGAAGGAACAAGGATACAGACTAGGTTTGTCAAAGTTCAGCTCTGAGGACTCCAGATCTGAAGAAATGCCATTATCCTGAATCTTCAGAGATCTCCAGAGGATAGAAAAAGCTAACCAGAAGAACTGCATATTCAAAGGGCAAAATGAACTTACTGGAGATGGCATTTAGTTCCTCTTTAACCATTGCCAAAGAATTTTAACAGTGTCATGCAATGAAATGCTTTTAATGGAAGTGATCTTAAGATTCAGCAAATGAGATTACAGAGTGATACATTTACAGTCATGAGAACAAATTGTCAAGATGAAAACAATCATTCAGTGACACTTGCAACATCAGGATATTCTCATCGTCATCTAGAAAACAAATATCTTTGCTATATAAAGAGGGTGTATTTTATTGCTTAAATTCAAAATTGCTCTGAAAACCCCTAAGGAAAGTTAGCAAAATGTATGAACCCCTTTGTCTGACAATGAAATGTCCTTTATAGGGAATCGCTAGGTAAATGATCTTGTATGTTGTGTGCTAAATTACTTCATTATTTGCAGTCGGTTTCATTCACAGGAATAAAATACACCTTTGATATTTAGTTTGGCAGTTTCCATAAAATCAGCTGCCAACATACATCATCATGTTGACTGGATTTTTATTTTCTCGATTTGTGCTGGGCTTTCTTTTCTTCAAATACTTCCACTGAATCAATAATCCCTCTCATCAAAAAACTTTTAACTAATTAAAGTATTACAGTTATAATTCTTCACCAAGTTTGCCTGATGACATATAATCTGAATGAATAATATGTCAACTGTACTGCTAAAAGCCCTGGAACCATATTCAAAGGGTGATGGATAATCAAGTCTTGTTTAAAGTATAATTAATTTGTCACCACCTAGAAGATTTGAAATAAATTCTTCTAAATTCCCAGTGCTAAATATCTTCATGATCCAAGAGGTTAAACTCATTCCAGCAAAATCTATAAAACTGAAATTAGTCATCTAAAATCTCTTAATTCTAATTCAAGGTGCAGAGAATCTTTAGAAAACATGTTCTCACATTGAACAGATGTGGGTCATCTCTCACCTATGACATGTCTATAAGAAAGACAACATTTACATTGTTTTTTCCCTATTACAGAGTATGAACTTATATGTAATTACAAAATGAGATATTTCGTAAAAGGAGGTGAACTCGTGGCCTTGTTTCACTCCAGCCACTTCTTAGTTGCCCACTTTGTGAGACACAGGAATCCAGCCAGACTTTCCTTTCTGTCTGCAGAAACTTCAGATTTCTTGTTTAAAGATAATCAGTTGGGTTCAAAAGTAGAATGTGCTGCTATTTACAATAGCCAAGACATGGAAGCAACCTAAATGCCCACCAACAGATGAATGGATAAAGAAGATATGGTACACATATACAATGGAATATTAATCAGCCATAAAAAAGAATGAAATGATGCCATTGGCAGCAACATGGACAAACCTAGAGATTATCATACTAAGTGAAGTAAGTCAGACAGAAAAAGACAAATATCATGTATCACTTATATGTGGAATCTAAAAATTGATACAAATGAACTTATTTACAAAACAGAAACATACTCACAGACTTAGAAAACACACTTATGGTTACCAAAGGGGAAAGGTGGGTGAGAAGGATAAATTAGGAGTTTGGGATTAACAGATACACACTACTATATATAAAATAGATAATCAACAAGGACCTACTGTGTAGTACAGGGAACTCTACTCAATATTCTGTAATAAACCTAACTGGGAAAAGAATTTGAAAAAAGAATAGATATACATATATGTATAACTGAATCACTTTGCTGTACACCTGAAACTAACACAATATTGTAAATCAACTATACTTCAAAGTGCTGGCGGGTAAAAGCTTGCTCAGGGTGTGGATGGACCATGACCTTTGTCCCCATACAGGGCAACATGTGCTGCGTCTACAGTTGACAGGTGATATTATGTGAAGATGGATCATATCATGGTAAGATAGGAAACAAAACTCCAAGGTCCAAGGACAGTGGCCCGGTCTCTTCTTAATTTAAGACCTGGAGTTAACTGCTCTTCCATTTACATCCTCACAAATAAAAAATAAAAAACATGAAAGTATAGCACCTATGAGAGACCTAAAGAATGACCCATAATGTTTATCAAGAAACCCTTGGTAAATACTTGCTTGGCTTTTTAATCACAGGACATAGAATGCTCGACAGAACGAACAGATCAGAAACAGATTTTTTTAATCTCCATAGTGAGAACTGAGCAAAAGTAGAAGCTCCAAAAGGGGTATTTAATAGATGATAGTAGTTTTTTAAAAAACTGCATAAAATGATACTGGCATGAGGATATCTCATCCAACCACATGGGCCTAAATGTTTCCAGTACAGGGTGACTTCATGATTGACTGGCATAAAATACAACCATTTAAAAACTCGAAATCAGACAAAGGCACCTGAGAGAAAAGTAATCATCAGAAGCCTTCAAGGTAGTAACTTTTAAAATAAAATCTAAATAGAAGTCCTCAAATCTGGAGAGTAAACTTGTATAGGTGAGCAGTGACTTAATTCACACAAAATATTTTTAGGAGCCATGCTTCTCTGGTTTTTGTCACGGCACAATGTGAAAACTAGGTCATAGACAAAATGCACTTTATTACTTCCCATTAGAGTGACATTGATGTGTTGCACACTATCAATTATTTTTATTTCTTACAGGATCACACTCATTTTTTAAGAGCTTCGAAATTTTTCTCAATAAAAATTTTATGAAGAAATATAGTACATACAGTAGGTACGGGGGACCCAGTGCCAAAAACAGGGAGCCTGGACCCCCTACCCTCAGCTTCCCTGGATGAAGAATGGCACTAAGGCACCTCCATCAAAGCCGGAGCCCAAGCGATACTTCTCTCAGGATGGATCAGCCTGAAAAGCATGAACTTTCTGTATAGAGATGGTCTTTCAGTCTAAATCTTATTTTGTAGATGAGGAAAATGCAAGCTGAAAGAGCTAAGTAGTACCTCAAAGTCCTACATCTAACTATTAATAATAAGAGAAAGAGGGAAATGATCTAACATTTATTGAAAGCCTGCAATATTAGCAGGCACAGTACCGGCAGGCCTACTGAGACTCAGAATGGTACTCTTTCTGCTATTCCAAGGAATATAGTAAACAGATTGGAGACCAAAATAGTCTGTGGACCAGGCTTCTACAAGAATGGACAAGCAATAGAAAAAGAGGAAAAATAGTAGGGGATTGCTACGTGACCAGAGACAGTTTACAATGATCCCCCAATGAGCTCACCGGGCTGAGTTCAGACTCTAGTGGTCCAAGTTCTATTTTTGTTCCTAAAATTTGTGTCCAAATTTGATAAATGCTGAGAGGCACAGAGACTTAGCATCATATGCATTACCAGGACGACATCCTGCACAAGCACAGAACTGCGTTTTCCTTGCTGCCTCAGCAAGAACACTTGAGATGCTCAAACACCAAGGGAAGGGCACTTATTAACAACAAAAACATCAGAAGCTGAAACAGAGCATGCGTGGAACACTGGAATCCCTTATTCTATAAATATCCTGGTAAAGAAAATTCAGCTCCAAGAGACATCACAGGTTTTCTTTTCAAATTACATTATGTTCTAAATGAAGTGGAAAAGAGAATAAATGAGGAAAAAAAGACATATCCCTTTGTACAAGCATAAAGGTGAGTGGTGTCACCATGCAGTCTGTAGTTTTAAACAAACAAACGAAAACAATCCAGGTAGAGCCCATAGTTGAAGCCTGTCTGATGAAGCATTAGAACAGACTAGTGCTTCTCAAATTTTAACGTGCATGTGCATCATACAGGGACCTGCTTAAAATGCAGATTCTGATTCTGGAGCTTTAGTTTGGTACTAAGATTTTGCATTTCTGGCAAGCCCCCGGATGATGCCGTGGCTGCTGGTTTTTAGACCACACTTTGAGTAGCAAGAGAATGGAACACATTCCCCAGATAATGGCCACAAAATACTCAGCGTTCATCTCTTAGTGGGATGGTGATTAAGGTTAAATTTTCATTTTGTTAAATTCTTAAAATTTAAACTTTGAGTTCCACAAAAATAGTAGGCCAATAAAATGGAAAACCTAGAAGAAATGGATAAATTCTTAGGAATGTACAGTCTCTCAAGACTGAATCAGGTAGAAACAGAAAACATGAACAGACCAATTACTACAAATGAAATTGAATCAGTAATCAAAAACTCCCAACACACAAAAGTCCAGGACTGGCCAGCTTCACAGGTGGATTCCACCAAATATGTAAACAGTTAACACCTATACGACTCAAACTATTCCAAAAAATTGAATAGGAAGGAATGCTTCCAAACTCATTCTACAAAGTCAGCATTATTTTGATACCAAAACCAGGCAAAGACACCACACCCACCCACACCCACCGCACACCCTCAACACACACACAAATTACAGGCCAATATCACTGAGGAACATAGATGCAAAAATTCTCAATGAAATATTAGCAAACCAAATTCAACAGTACATTAAAAGGATCATACACCATGATCAACTGGGATTTATCCCAGGGATGCATGGATGTTTCAATATCTGTAAATCAATCAATGTAATATATTACATTAACAAACTGAAGAATAGAAATCACATTATCATCTCAATAGATACAGGAAAAGCTTTTGACAAAAGTCAACATCCATCTATGATTAAACACTCTTTACAAAATGGGTACATAGGAATATACCTCAACATAATAAAGCCCATACACAAAAAGCCCACAGGTAACACCACACTCAACAGTGAAAAGCTGAAATAATTTCTTCTGAGATCAGGAACAAGACAAGGATGACTACTCTTGCCACCTTTATTGAACATAGTACTGGAAGTCCTAGCCACAGCAATCAGACAAAAAAAAGAAATAAAAGGAATCCAAATTGAAAAGGAAGAAGTTACTGTTTGCCGATGACATGATACTGTATATAGAAAATCTTAAAGACAAAACGAAAAACTATTAGAAATAGTAAATAATTTCAGTAAATTGCAGGATGAAAAATTAACACATATATAAATCTGTTGTGTTTCTGTACACTAACAATGAACTATCAGAAAGAGAAATGAAAAACACAGTCCCATTTACAACTGCATCAAGAAGAATTGAACACCTAGGAATAAATCTAACCAAAGAGGTAAAAGACTTGTACTCTGAAAACTATAAGAAATTGTTGACAGAAACTGGAAGTGACACAAACAAATGGAAATATCTATCGTGCTCATGTATTATCATGGAATTATATATCAAGATCATGGAAGGATTAATATTGTTAAAATGACCATACTACCCAAGGCAATCCACAGATTCAATGTAATCCTCATTAAAATACCAAAGACATTTTTCACAGAACTAGAACAAATAATTCTAAAGCTTGTATGGAAACACAAAGACCCTGTATAGCCAAAGCAACCTTGAAAAAGAAGAACAAATCTGGAGGTATGATGTGCCCTGATTTCAAACTATATAACAAAGTTACAGTAATAACAACAGTATGGTACTGGCACAAAAATAGACATATAGATCAATAGAACAGAATAGAGAGCCTAGAAATAAACCCATGCACCTATGGTCAATTAGTTTAGGACAAAGGAGGCAAGAGTATACAGTGGGGAAAAGACAGCTTCTTCAATAAATGGTGTTGGGAAAACTGGACAGCTATATGCAAAAGAATCAAACTGGAGAACTTTCTCACACCATATACAAAAATAAACTCAAAATGCATTAAAGACTTAAGTGTAATCCTGAAACCATACATCAAACATAGATAGTATGTGCTTTGACATTGGTCTCAGCAATATTTTTTTAGATCTATCTTCTCAGGTAAAGGAAACAGAAGCAAAAATAATCAAATGGAACTACATCAGACTGAAAAGATTTTGCACTGTGAACAAAACTAGCAGCAATACATAAAGGCCACCTACTGAATGGGAGAAGATATTTTCAAATGATATATCTGATAAGGGGATAATATCCAAAATATACAAAGAATTCATAAAACTCAACACTGAAAAAACAACTTGATTAAAAAAATGGGGAGAGGGCCTGAATAGACATTTTTCCAAAACAGACATACACATGGCTACCAGGCACCTAAAAAGATGCTCAACATCACTAATCATCAGGGTAATATAAATTAAATCCACAAAGAGTTACAACCTCACACCTGTCAGAATGGCTATTATCAAAACAATAACAAATAATATGTGGGTGAGGATTCAGAGAAAAGGGAACCCTCCTGAATTGCTTGTGCGATTGTAAATTGGTACATCTACTATGGAAAACAGTATGGAGCTTCCTTAAAAAATTAAAAATTGAACTACCATAGGATCCAACAAAATCACTTCCGATATGTACCTGAATAAAATAAAAACACGAATTAGAAAAGATATATGCAGACTGATGTTCATTGTAACGTTATTCACAACAGCCAAGATCTGGAAGCAATCTAAGTGTCCACTGATAGATGAATGGATAAAGAAGATGTGCTATATACACACAAAGGAATATTACTCAGCCATAAAAATGAGCTATTGACATTTGCGACAACATGAACGGTCCTTGAGGATATTATGCTAAGTGAAGTAAGTCAGAAAAAGAAAGACAAATACTGTAAGATCTCACTTACATTTGGAATCTAACAAAACAAAGAAACAAACAAAACAAAATGAAAGCAGACTCATAGACACAGAGAATGCTGATACTCCTCACACCCACTGAGCCCCCTTTTTTTTTTTTTTTTTTTTTTGCAGTACGCGGGCCTCTCATGGTTGTGGCCTCTCCCGTTGCAGAGCACAGGCTCTGGATGCGCAGGCTCAGTGGCCATGGCTCACGGGCCCAGCCGCTCCGTGGCATGTGGGATCCTCCCAGACCGGGGCACGAACCCGTGTCCCCCGCATCGGCAGGCGGACCCTCAACCACTGCGCCACCAGGGAAGCCCCTGAGCCCCCTTTTTTTACTCCACCTACTGATGACTGTGTGGAACAATAATGCCACTCTCTGGATCCTCCTGGACGTGGTGGCCAGGTAGCCTCCAGCAGGGTGCTGGGAACAGTTCTGAGTCAGCAGTTGCATCTTTGTCTTTGTTCCACAGCCCCCCCCAAAAAAATCCCCTGTACTTCTCTATAAACACATACAATAAATATACTTACTGATACATCTCATGGAATGTTATATATATTATATCCCATTTTACACAGCACATCTTCAGAGAAACTGGACATCCAGAGACCATTAGTGAGACAGTAATGATTATTGTTGACAAATGTGGAAAGCAGGCAAGGTAAGGAACAGTAGAAAATCTACTTAGCATGAAAAGAGATAAGAGGGGAGGGATATAGAGCAAGTGGGTAGAAGCCAATAAAAGAGAGAGGATGAGAGACAGAGAGAGAGAGACAAAGAAAAGGGATGAGAAACAGGTTAGTTATCTTCAACTATTTGAAAGGTCAGACTAGACCTATTCTGTTTGCTCTAAAGAGAAGAAATAAGGTCTAAGTGTGGAAATCACAAGGAGGCTCTCCAATAATTCTTGCAAAAGTGACATCCCTATTATTGGGAGTGATCAAAAGAGATTGGAAAACCCCTCACAGGACTGCTTACAAGATGTGTTTGTAGTGTGGATCTGGGCCAAACTTTAAAGATTTTCAAACTTTAATTTGCATAGGAAGCACTGGGGGGTCTTGAGAAAATGCAGATTCTGAGCAGCAGATCTGGGGTGATGCTAAGATTGAATATTTCTACCAAGCCCCGGGAGATGCTCACGCTGCTTCTGGGTGGACACACACTAAGTCACTAGGAACAGATGATCCTTAAAGTGGCTTCTCACTGAAACTACTGTGTTTCCCTGGTCAGGTAGTGACATAAAAGAAATCAAGAAAATCACAAGTCAAGTGTTAGCGACACTACGTGCTCAAATTTCACTGACAAAATAGCTAAACGACCCTGTCTTTTTAGAGGCAGAAAATAGCTGAAAAACAACACTTCCAGAGATAATAACATAAGCACTGAGATGATACTAAAATGCCCTCAAAGAAAACTGGCAGCAGTGTCAGATTCATACACAAGCGTAGACAACTGTGAGGACCTTGAAACTGAATGGAACTGCTAATATTGAAATTGGACCATGCCAGCTAATAGCATGTTCACACAAGCCGGTGTTTAGGGGATGAAGATGGGAGATTGAAGGACTCCTTGAGGAGATGGGCATGGGAACGGATTGCATTATTGAGCCCTCATAAGCGTGGAAATACCAACTAACACACTGCACTGCTCTGTCTTCCTTTTGACCTTTGGACTCAAGCAAACCCAGAAAGGAAAGAGAATTGGCATTTTGGTTGCATCTCATGCTCCTTTTTATCAGCTGGATGATCTTGCTGCCCTGGAGAACACTGCTCCCTATTCTGTGCGGACAGCTTGACCACGGGCCAGCGGAAGGGCTGTCACGGGGTCAATAGGAAGTGAGCCTGGACAAAAGGTCCAAGTTTAGGAATGCCTCTCTGGATTTTCTTTGGATTCAGAACCTAGTCAAACTCAGTTCCTGCAGCCAGAGTCAGAATAAAAATGTGCTCACAGGCTAACTGTGGGCTTTTTAAAATATATTTTTAAAGTCACAGTTCCCCATAATAGTCATACACAGAAATCCAACTGGAAGAAAGGCCAGAAGAAAGACAAGGATGCGAATGCCTCAATTAAAGGATTTGCCAATTATTAAAATAGATGCTTATTTAGGTTTTGCTCACTAAAAGAAATCCATTCTTCAGGTACTTTCTTCTGTGGCTGGTGGTCACAAGAGGTCATTCTTAAGAAGTAAAGGCCGGGACTTCCCTGGTGGTCCAGTGGTTAAGACTCTGTGCTTCCACCACAGGGGTCACGGGTTCAATCCCTGGTTGGGGAACTAAGATCCCGCATGCCATGCTGCACGGCCAAAAAAACTATTTTTTAAGTTAAAATTGTTTATTAAAAGTGAAAAAGAAATTCCCTTTAAAAAAAAAAAAGTAGGGCCTCCCTGGTGGCGCAGTGGTTGAGAGTCCGCCTGCCGATGCAGGGGATACGGGTTCGTGCCCCGGTCTGGGAGGATCCCATATGCCGCGGAGCGGCTGGGCCCGTGAGCCATGGCCGCTGAGCCTGTGCGTCTGGAGCCTGTGCTCCGCAACGGGAGAGGCCACAACAGTGAGAGGCCCGCGTACAGAAAAAAAAAAAAAAAAAAAGTAAAAGGCCATCTTTTCCAGGCCTAAATGTTTTATGAAATCAGTGTACAGCATGTGCTTTCTAAAGGTACAACCACATTCCTCAGGCACCAGAAGGAGCATCTACATTTCCTTCAACCCCTTCATCTCTGTGTGCTTTCATTTTGTATGGGATTGTGTGTCATCACTGAAACCTTTGTAAGTTCTGTACTGGACGGATACAGTTCAAACCCCCTTTCTGCTGCTAACTGGGTGTGACCCATGAGTCTGAGTTTCCTCATCTTCAAATGTCCTCATATTGAAACTGGACATGATTATAGTGGAAAAAGAATAGGTAACAAATAAGGATGCAAAATAAAGGCACTGGAAAATTTAATCAGAATGCTCACAGGGTTGCTGTGTGCATTAAAGACGATCATGTATGTGAAGCTTCTTAAGTACAGTAAGCCAGCAATGGCAGACTGATAAATAGAAAGCAGCTGTTGTAAGAATTTTGCCTCATCAGAGTTCACTTTCCAGGAATCAAACTGATTATGTTCCCAAGAATGTGGTTTATAACACTGGAGAACTCTAAAGAAGATATATCTGGATATCTGACCCCAGGAATTTGCTTTCCAGAAAATAACATGCAGTTGTGGAGATGAAAAAGCACAGGACAGTTAAGACTATGGGAGATGAGATTACTGAAATGTAAGAAACAAAGGAAATAACAATTTGAAAAACAAACCAACCCATGTGATTATAAAAGTTAAGAATCTAAGTGGTAAAATCAGGAAATTATTTTTCAAATGAGTATTTAATGAGTCCCTGCTTCATGCAGAGCCCTGCACTAGATGCTCAGGAACTAGAACAGCAGGAACCTTGAGAGGCAGAGGAGTGCGGTGTTAAGAGAATGCACGTTGAAGCTGGACAGCCTGGAGTGGAATCCAGGTTCTGTCACTTACTATGCAATGCTGGGGAGTTACTGTGCCTCAGTTTCCCCATCTGGAAAATGGGGATACTAGTTTGCTTACTCTATAGGGCTCTTTTGAGGGTAGAGTGGAGTTGCTGTGTGAACAGCACTTAACAACAGTGCTGTACATAATACTACATAATAGATAGTACAACAGTGTACAACAGTGCTGTACTAAGCTAACATCTATCATGCCTCTACCACAAAAGAGGAAAGGTTTATTACCTTATTACCTTATTGGGCCGTGGGAGCTCTGACGTCAGAGGACACCTAATGTGTCCGGGTCAATTGCCTGTCGGCCGGCAGATTATCCTTCTGCTCTGTATCCTTGGAAACTACACTTCCCAGGCTCCTTTGCCAACTACGTTCCAGTAGGCTTGGCCAATGGGAGGCCCTGGCAGAAGAATAGGCAGCAGAGGAGAATACAATGTATTTCTGCTACGGTGTCTCCTCCTGGCTCAGCTCCCACCAGGTAGCCCTTCTGTGGGCCTGGTTTTCACTGGATGGCCCGATTTCTCGTTATGGTAACACCAGCTTCCCCCTCTCTCCCTCCAGACCTGGATGTGCTGGCAGTTCCCTGCTGTCCTCACCTCTGGGTTCCCCTGTAGGCTGTGTTCAGCTTCTTGGCTCTTCCATCTCTATGCAAACAATCCCTCTTTCTGAACAGCCTAGAGGCATGGCTGTTTTCCTGACTGGCCCAGGTTTTACAGTATGCTTAGTCTTGTAAAATGGGTAAGACTGGGTTACGCTAAGATGGAGATGAAGAGCATTCCAAACTAACATCATGCCCAAACCAGAAGAAACAACTTGGGATCTTAAACTTCACGGAAGAGGTCAACGGTAGTTTTATTTTGGTTAGCCGCATCGACCTTAGGTATCGAGTTGTTAAAATATCCTGGAGCCAGCCTGTCTCACTGATTGTGTGCCTTTCCTTGTCTCAGTGTCCTCATCTGAAAAAATGAGGGTAATAATAGCACTGGTGTTACAGTGAGGATAACTGAGCTCATCCACACGAAGAGCTGAGAACTGGCCACCCCCGTGCAAAGTAAGTGACCCATATTTTGTTGATTCCATTAAAACTTAGCAAACAAATTTGTCATCATAGATCGATACATCATGAACTCAATTTTCTGGCACTTCAGTTCAAAAAGGAAGCTTAAAACCATTGAGATTGAGATTGTTCCTAGGAAGCAAGCTTGCTGAGGGGTGGAGCTCTGGCTCCACGAATTCTACTGTATTCTTGGCAGCTATTATGTGCCTGACTCAGTGTAGGAGCCCCATAGGAGGAAGTGAGGGAGCAGAGATCCAGGAGCTGTTTTGCTGACTTCCAAAGTGTGGAAGACCAATTCAAACTTGGTTTTTGACATATCAACAAGTTATTAAATAACAAGGAACAAGAAGAAATAGACATACTAGGAAATATCAGAAAGCCATAGGATCACAGCCCCCCTACTTATGACCCAGGCACTATTCTAGGTTCTGCAGATACTGCAGTAAACAATTTTGCCATCATGAAGCTTTATGCTAGTTGGGAAGACAGAAAGTAATATATACTACTTAAAACAATTTAAAATCTTCAGTACTATGAGGGATGGGATGAAATAAAATAGAATGCCAGTGTTACAAACAAAATAAAGTGTGTAAGCACGAGAAAGTTAAAGGGTACATCTCCATCTCAGATAATACTGTCATGGGAGGCCTTCTTGAACAGATGACATTTGAGCAGAGACCTAACACAGTAAGGACTGACCCAGGGGCTCTCTGCAAAGTACGTTACAGGCAGGTGGAATAGTTAATATTAGTTTTGACATGAACCTTGACCTCAGTAGGTAATACCTTGTGATTCCTTCCAAATTTTGATGTCTGCGTTATGAGTCTCTAACTTCACTGGATAGAAATAAACACCAATGAGTTATAGTGAACTCCCTGGGGAAAGACTGCATTGTATCATTGAAGTAACAGAGAAATCAGCACTTTCAGTGTTTTGCTGAGAAACAGCAATAAAGGATAACACCCTTTCTATTAATGTGCAGAGTACATATGCATCCACTGATATGGAGTGTTTATCAAATCCAACTACTTTCACCAACATGAAGATATATTCTCATTTTTCTCACTTGACTTTGGTTAGGTGTGTTTTGCATAAATCTTGTACTACTTTCATTCAGCCTACTCTGCTGATAGTATTTATTTGGCTTCTTGGAAATATCTTCTGCAAAACAGCTAAAAACCAGAATTTCCTCCAGGCCTAGAAAATCAGTACTGCCCAACTGAAATCTAATGTATGTCACAAGTGTAACTGTAAACTTTCTAGTAGCCACATTAATAAAAGTAAAAGAAACAGGTGAAATTAATTTTAATATATTTTATTGAACCCAACCTATCCAAAATGGTATCATCTCCACATTTAATCAATATTGAAATTATTAATGAAGTATTTTCATTATTTTTTAACGCTAGGTCTTCACAACCTAGTGTGTATTTTACACTCACCACAGCATATCTCAATGTGGACGAGCCACATTTCAAGTGCTCAGGTGTCACATCTGGCCAGTGGCTGTTGCCACTAAGTCTCCACATTAGAATGAAAGTACCTTCTTAATATTGAAACTAAGCTGCCAGATTTAGCAAAGAAAACACTACGATGTCCAAATCAATTTGAATTTCAGATAAAGAGTGAAAAATTATATGGGACATATACTAAAAATGCATATACTAAAAAAATGCATATACTAAACATATTTTATTAAAATGTATTTGTTGGTTATTTGAAATTCAAATTTAGCTGGAGCTGCTATATTTTATCTGGCAACTCTGATTAGAACAGAAGGGTCAAACAAATGAACCCATCTATGAAACAGGAACGGACCCACAACCAGAGAACCGACTTGTTGTTGCCAAGGGGGAGGGGTGGGGAAGGAGGGATGAATTGGGAGTTTGGGATGAGCAGATACAAACTATTATGTATAGAATGGATAACTAGCAAGGTCCCACTACTGTACAGCACAGGGGACTATATTCTATATCCTGTGATAAACCATAAGAGAAAAGAATATAAAAAATAATGTACATATGTATAACTGAATCACTCTGCTGTACAGCAGAAATTAACACAACATTGTAAATCAACTACACTTCAATTAAAAAAAAAAGAACAGAAGGGTCAAACTTTTGGCCATTCACTCAATAAATCACAGAAAAAGTTATCAAATACACACAAAAAAAACAAGAACAACAACAACAAAAAAAACATACCTTAGAATGCATTGTAAAGCTTCCATTGTAATAACAATACAGCAGTTTGATAGCATTTGAGGGGATAAATCAGGTCCAAGTTTGGGACTGCAGCAGTAAAATCTACCCCATAAACCCATCCTAACTGATCTAGCTGACAGAAAGTGTGAAGGCAAAGGAGGAAATTTTCAGATAGAAACCAAAGGGCCAAAAACTGCCAGCCTCGCAGTTCAACTGATTTGATTTGAGTTCTGTTGGTTGACCTCTGAGTTTCATACTGTCATCTGAGGAGAAAAGCATAGACTGAGTGGTTTTCCAACTGTGGTCCTCACCTAAGGGATAAGGGAAGTACTTGGGATGGGGTGGGGGTGGGGGGGACGGGAAGCTGGGAAGAAAAAGGGGTACAGATTCTCCGCAAAGCTTCAAGTAATGGCGTTCCATTTCTATTTGTTTCAGATATTCTCTGTCTGTCCATCTAAACTTTTACTTTATTAAATACAAAGATTTAAAAAATTTAAAAATCACTAGCTTCTAAGAACATTCCTCAACTTCATAACTCTACAGCAACGTGCAGGTTAAATGTGTGAATGCTTTCAAGTGACTCTTGTTGCACAAATATAGTAAAAATAGTATTAACAGCAAATGAAAGAAAGCATTTTCATCATCCTACCACACAAATTACAATATTTTCATTTTTTATCTCCATCTAGTCCTTGTCCTTATGCATATAAACTATAATCATGGCAGTGATGTATTTCATTCTCATTTTTTACTTAATGTTATGAGAATTTTCCCAAGATGCAACACAGTCCTCACAATGATTACTATGTATTAGTATTCTACTCTAAATATATTTTTACTTCTTTGTTGGGTTGCTTCCCAATGACCACTTATGACTTCCAAATCTATGTCTCTAGCCTGGATATCTTCTAATCCCAGACCTGTTTTTTTGTTTGTTTGTTTGTTTGTTTATGTCTACTCAGCATCTTTGTCACACAGACCTTTCAAATGCAACAGTACTCAATGCAAACCCTGGGTAACCCTTCTAGTATGTTTTTCTGCTTGTGTATTTTGTTTCTAAAAGAGTGAGCTAAGACAGCTGACCGAGTCTGAAACCTCCAAGGTCATTCTAGGCTCTCTCTTCTTCTTCACCTTCCTACCCTCCACTCATCCCCTCCATCACCCGACTAGGTCAAACTGACCTTCTAACACTTCCTGAATCTCTTACAAATCTTCTCCATTCTCAAAGCCCTTGCCTTATTCAGCCTTCATAATTTCTCGTTTTTAGTTTTCAGGTGAATTTCTTCTTCTCTTGGATTAATTTCTGTCCCAAGATTAGTTCCCAGTAGTAAATAAGGGCCTGAAACTTATGGACAAATTGCTTTCTAGAAGAGTTGTACCGATATACTTTGCAACTATCGATAAAAGCTATGGCAACTTCCCTACAACACTGCCAGTTTAGGCTATTATTTAGGGAACACAGAAATATAGGTAAGGCGTATGTAAGGCAACCACTCCATTCCCACCTCTCTACCCCAGTCCCCCATCAACCTTGCTCACATAGGTTAGGTACCCCTAACATTCTCTGTTTGATTTGTGTGTTTGTAAATATCATAATAAATTCCTTAAGGAAGAACTGAATACTTTATTAGTTGAGACACCAAATTAAAATGTCATCTTTTCCACATTGTAACACACAGTGTATAAGTGGACCCCTGCCTTCAGCGAATTACAAACGGTGAATGAGCTTACAAACTCTTACTGATTTTGAAAGATGAACAAGCCAAGTGGTATGAAGTGTGTTGATGAGATGCAAATGGTCACTTAAACTTTAGACATTTCCTGCTAAGGTGAAAAGAGAGTTGCCCCTGAAAACTATAAATGTTTTCATACTCATCTCTGTTAAAGGATACATCTTTAATCATGGCCCTCTCTTGCGATGGAAGAGGTCATACACATTATTAACATAGAATCTTCCTGTATATTTCCTGAGGTATTTTCATTACTTGCATGTGTCCATGCATGGAGGTGGCTACTTTATAGCCTAAAACAAGAAATGGATACAGCAGTTTGATAGCCAGGAGATGCATGAGATTGTGCCCAATACCATGATACGATAACTCATAAGACAATGGTTGTTCTGTCTTTAAAATTCAAAGAAGAACTCATTTCTAAGTGGCTGTGGGTCCACATAAGAAAAGTAGACATGTGTCTAGTATTTCTCAGAAATGATCTACAATGAGTCTGACTGAGTCATCCATAATGTTGGTGCAGGCAGACACAGGATGGTCACTCAGCATACACTGTGGACGCATGGATGAAAAGCCCTGCATTCAGAAAGAGATAAGAGGCAAGCACTATTTAAAACTGTAAGCATTGCAAGTTACTTTGACTTATGCACAACAGGCTTGCTTTCTGCCCTTTTAGTTACCCCAAATGTTCTAGAAGTTACAGTTTTCAAAAGCTGCAAAAATGGGTGTTTAGCAGCTCATTCAACTCAACAACAACAACAAAAAAACTCAGTCAAAAGAATGGGCAGAAGACCTAAAAAGACATTTCTCCAAAGAAGAAATACAGATGACCAACAGGCACATGAAAAGATGCTCAACACTGCTAATAATCAGAGAAATACAAATCAAAACTACAGTGAGGTTCCACCTCATGCCAATCAGAATGCCCATCATTAAAAAGTCCATAAATAACAAATGCTGGAGAGGGTGTGGAGAAAAGGGAACCCTCCTACACTGTTGGTGGGAATGTAAGTTGGTGCAGCCACTGTGGAAAACAGTATGGAGCTTCCTCAGAAAACTAAGAATACAATTACCATATGACCCAGCAATCCCACTCCTGGACAAAACTCTAAGTAAAAAAGATACATGCACCCCAATGCGCATAGCAGTGTTATTCACAACAGCCAAAACATGGGAACAACCTAAATGTCCATTGACAGATGAAGGAATAAAGAAGATGTGGTACATATATACAATGGAGTATTACTCAGCCATAAAAAGAATGAAATAATGCCATTTGCAGAAACATGGATGGACCTAGAGATTATCATACTAAGTGAAGTAAGTCAGAAAGAGAAAGACAAATACCATATGATATCATTTATATGTGGAATCTAAAATATGACACAAATGAACCTATCGATAAAACAGAAACATAATCAGGGACATAGAGAATAGACTGGTGGTTGCTAAGGAAGCAGGGGTGGGAGAGGGATGGATTGGGAGTTTCGGATTAGCAGATACAAAATGGTATACATAGAATGGATAACAACAGGGTCCTACTGTATAGCACAGGGAACTATATTCAATATCCTGTGAAAAACCATAATGGAAAAGAATATGAAAAAGAAAGTATATATATGTATGTATGTATATATATATATATGACTGTACAGCAGTAAATAACACATTGTAAATCAACTATACTTCAATAAAAAATAAATTTTAAAAAAATGGGTGTTTACAAAAAAACTGGGGCATGTAGGATTCTAAGAAAGAAATAAAGTATAAAATTAAATGTTTTCACTTGAACTTGACTTGTGGAAGGTGCCCATATTTCCTTGATGTTTCTTATCCCCTAACACCATTTTGGATCTGCCTTGACTTCTGTGTGATTTCTTCTCTAAACACAGCTAGTCCCTGAAAGAATATGAAATCAACCTACATACAAAGTTAAGAAGTGTATGTATTAATATACTTATTTTTTCAACATCTGTTGAACACTAATAATGACCTAATTGCAAACCCAGTATCTTCTTTGCAGTCTGGCATCTTCAAGGTACTCAACACTGCTGAGCATCTCTTTTTAGAAATGCTGTTCTTCACTTTTATGTCATTACACCCTGTCTGTTTCCCTGACTTTTTCTGCTTGACCTTAAAGAGTTCCTGTCCTTGGTCTTGTGCTATCTGCCATCCCATTCAGTCTGCTTAGGTGATTTAATCAGCTGCTGTGGTTTAGATGATCTGACACCCATCTCATCATCTCCTGAACTTTAGGTCTGTTTACAGCAACTTACCAAATTTTTCACGAGATGTCCCAGTGCTATATCCAACTCAATATATCTGAATCACATGTATTACTTTGTCCATAAAACTAATCTTTCTTTATTCTCCCCATCTCGGTTAAAACCATTATTACTGACCCAGTTGCCAAAGTCAGAAATTACAGCATCTTCCTTGATGCCTTCCGGTCCCCAGCCTGCCTCATCTTATTAGTACCTGGGTCTTCTGGATTCTCACCCATAAAATTTGTCTCCACTTAACCTTTTCTATTCCCAAAGCTCCTCACCCATCCTTCTCAAATTATTTCAAAAATTGAAGAGGAATGAATGCTTCTGAACTTATTCTATGAGGCCAGCAACAACCCTAACTAGACAAAGGGGACTTCCTTGGAGGTCCAGTGGCTAAGACTTCACCTTCCAATGCAGGGGGTTGCAGGTTCAATCCCTGATCAGGGAGCTAAGATCCCACATGCCTCGGGGCCAAAAAATCGAAACATAAAGCAGAAGCAATATTGTAACAAATTCAATAAAGACTTTAAAAATGGTCCAAATCAAAAAAAGAAATCTTAAAAAAAAAAAACTAGACAAAGACATCACAGAAAAAGAAAAATAAAGGTCAATATCACTGATGAATATGATGCAAAATTCCTCAACAAAATATTGAGATTAGAAACCAAATTCAACAATACATTAAAATAACCATACACAATGGTCAAATCTGCAAATCAATCTATGTGATACACTACATTAACAAATTGAAAAATAAAAATCATATGACCATCTCAATAAATGCAGAAAAAGCTTTTGACAAAATTCAACATCTGCTTATGATAAAAAAAGGGGGGGGGGGCTTCCCTGGTGGTGCAGTGGTTGAGAGTCTGCCTGCCAATGCAGGGGACATGGGTTCGAGCCCTGGTCTGGGAAGATCCCGCATGCCGCGGAGCGGCTAGCCCCGTGAGCCACAATTACTGAGCCTGCGCGTCTGGAGCCTGTGCGTCTGGAGCCTGTGCTCCGCAACGGGAGAGGCCGCGATAATGAGAGGCCCACGCACCACGATGAGGAGTGGCCCCCACTTGCCGCAACTGGAGAAAGCCCTCGCGCAGAAACGAAGACCCAACACAGCCATAAATAAATAAATAAAATTAAAAAAAAAAAAAGCAAAAGAAATCTGAATGAAGTATGGTCTTAAAAAAAAAGAATAAATAGCCTTTAAAAAAAAAAAAAGGTCTGAACAAAGTGGGTATAAAGAGAACATATTAAAAAAAAAAAAAACCCTCACAGAGACAACTGTAATATCCACTCTGAAAGAATTCTCTTCCTACCAGCACTCTATTTATCAATGGCTGGCAATATGCCTAGCTATAGAACTACAATTTCCAGCCTCACCTGAGTATCCTGCACCCATGACTGTGTTACAGTCTGGGGCCAATGACACATAAGGGAAAGCTCTTGAACAAAGACACACTCAGCTGTCACTTATCCTTTGCCCTTTAGCCCTGTCATTCTTCCTATCTGAAATGCAAATATACTGATAAAGTGGAAGGGGGGAGGTCTGCAACCACAGGCGAAAGACTTGAAGGTAAGAGTCACAAGCCAAGGACAGGTTCCTAATGATGGAGTCTCCGTATTGTCTCTGGGTTCCCATCTTCCTTCAGCCTTCGCCTTATGCTGTGGAGAAACACAGCTTACATCCCTGTTCAGCCATGTTTTCTGTTGCTAGGAGATGAATGCAAGGGAAAGGATCCATCCTCCTGTGCTCCTGCATCTAGCTGTCCTCATCTTCTCTCATCTCCAATTCTTTTGCTAGAACTGACTTTCCAAAAGATAGCTCTGACCACATTATTTTCCTCTACCTATAAATCCCTTTGGTCCCCACTGCCTTTGTAATAGTTTCTTTACTCAAGCTTTTACAAAAAAACCTTCCAAATAAGACTTGAGCTTGCATTTCAGGTTATATAGCTTCCTGCTTTCATACATGCAAGCACTGAACTTTTAAGCCATCAGAATACACCACGCTCTTCTACAGCTTTTGGCCTTTGCCAGGTCTTTCCTGTTCCAGGTAAATCTCTCTCTGCCATTTCTGCTGCATAAACTCCCAATCACTCTTTGGAGTCAAGCTCAACTATCACGTCCTCCCTGAAGCTTTCCTGTTTCCTGTGTGCCTTTTCTAACCTGAGGGGAAATGTAACCATTTCCTCATTTTTGCCTAAGAGCACTCTAGTTGTAGCACTATTGTGTGGCAGGTGAGAGCATATATTTTGGAACTATCTGGACTCAGGCTCTGTGGGTAGGAGGTTGAGTGATCTTGAGAAGACTGCCTGGCTATCCTCACCTGTGAAATGCTAATGACCCTTACACCTACCTTATGGAGTCACTGGGAGGATTAAATGAACTCAGGTAAGTGGATTTATTAGAAGATCTGACATGTATAAGGCACTCACTGGCCATTACATATTATAATCAGCTATTCTGTTCATCTTATCTTTTAGTTTTATATATATATGTATATAGCATCTGTCTTTCCTACCCTCTGAGTACTTGACTATAGGCAATACACCTTCCCTATTTCTTACCCCAGTGCCAAGCACAGTATCTATCAAAATTATGTATTTGAAGTATAGTCAGCCACAAAAAGAATGAAATAATGCCACTGGCAGCAACATGGATGGACCTAGAGATGATCATACTAAGTGAAGTAAGCCAGACAGAGAAAGGCAAATATATGATAGTGCTTAAATGTGGAATCTAAATACATGATATGAATGAACTTATTTACAAGGCAGAAATAGGCCCACAGACTTAGGAGACAAATTTATATTTATTAAAGGGGAAAGGAGGGAGGGATAAATTAGGAGTTTGAAATTAACATATACACACTACTATATATAAAACAGATAAACAACAAGGGCCTACTGTATAGCACAGGGAACCATATTCAGTATTATGTAATAACTTATAAGGGAAAATAATCTGAAAAAGAATATATATATATAAAACTGAATCACTGTGCTGTACACCTGAAACGAACACAACATTGTAAATCAACTATACTTCAAGGAAAAATGCAAAAGAAAACCATATTTGACAAATTTTGGTTCACATCAAATTAGACTGAGTAACTAGCATTTATAAACCCCATTTAATACTAAATGTCAGTCTACTAAAGTTCATTTTAATAAAGTATCATGTATGTTAAATAAGAACTACCGGGCCTCCCTGGTGGCGCAGTGGTTGAGAGTCCGCCTGCCGATGCAGGGGATACGGGTTCGTGCCCCGGTCTGGGAGGATCCCATATGCCGCGGAGCGGCTGGGCCCGTGAGCCATGGCCGCTGAGCCTGCGCATCCGGAGCCTGTGCTCCACAACGAGAGAGGCCACAACAGTGAGAGGCCCGCGTACGGAAAAAAAAAAAAAAAAAAAAAAAAGAACTACCACTAGTCCCCATCAAATCCGAAGACTTCTTAGGAAAAGAACTACTGCAATGAGGAACAACTACCTCCGTGAAGGTCTGAGTGGCTTTAAGTTGGTACAAAATTGTCTATGCAGGCAAGGGAGTGTCTGCCATATAGCTTCCCATGGAGTAGATAAGATACAGGGAAGAACTAAGCATTTTTAGAAGAACAGTTAATTGTATCCACTGCTATTCCCTCAGCACAGTTTTTAATTCAGAGAACAGTTCCTGACTTTGTAAAGTATGTCATAAATCCCTCTTTAACCTGCTCTATGTATCCTGATGCCATGACACACTGCCCACTCGAGCCTACTTTGTAAATATGTCTGAACGCTTAGAACATGTCAACACTATGCTGGTCACCAGAAGTGCAAAGATGAGTCAGATCCCAGGACCGGGTAGGGAGGCTGAGGGTACAGCATATTTTATAGAGTGATGAATACCTTTCTCTTTCCCCGGGGTAGGATCGTGTCAAAGGAAGTTATGGGTGTTGAATTTTGAAGCCTCATCCAGCATTGCCTTATTTTCAGATATGGAAAAGCAAAGCAAGAAGAAAAGTGTAGAATGACATCAGGGAAGGAAGAAAGCACATTTTTATAAGCTTGACTGTGGCCTGGCAATATTTTATTTCAAATGGAAGGCAAGGGAAATGAGCAAAACGTGTGGTGTCTCACAAAGAGAAATTTTACAGACACCCTACACTTCTCTCACAAAGTCTGCTTCCTCCTCCCAAAAGAAATGGAAAAAAAAATGGAAAAAAAAATGATAGAGGCTACTAAAAGAACTGCAGAAATCCTGGCAAGGTAATTAATGAATGACAGGTCAGTTACCCATGTGAAAAAATAAAATGTGGCAAGAAATCATGGCTTTGTCAAGAACTTTGAGGTTTTTTAGACTGGAGGCAATTTGTTCAAGGACTATTTTGACCATACCACTTCCTAATCTCAGTACCCATAAAGTCTGGGTGGGGGCCAACTGGAAAGGTTTGTCTCAGCTGCACAGATATCATCCACAGAGGAAATAAAAGGATTTTCAACACTGGAGTCATTTCCTTTGGTTCTCAGCTCTTTGAGAAAAAAAAAAAAAAAAATTCCTTTTGGTTAGTGATATCTTCAGCTCAATTCCTACAGCCTGGCTTAGAAAAATAACAAAATCTGTTCCCCGAAACACTTTCTAATCAGACAAGGACAGGTTTCAACTTAAAGCATGAAGTCCAATAAAAGACCTTCCTGGTCCAGAACGTTCTAGGAAGATGCACACCTTTTTAAGGTTCAGACTGCTTCCTAACGAGTTCCATAAAAATGTGCAACCAGTGTAAATGTCAGATGTGAAAGATGTGTTCAGGAGAGGGACCTGGATAATCAAATCTCGAGCCCGCTCCTTTGGAACTGCTGCTAAGGGGGTCTTGTGGAAAATAATAGGGTCCATTTATGAATCACAGCACACATGGTAATGTTACCAAAAGTGGGGTCTGGCTGCTCGCCACTCTGAAGCCAATAAAGAAGCAAGGCTGGTGGAAAGGAAAATTTGCTTTATGTCAGAGGCCAGCAACTGGGGGGAGGGGGAGATGCTATGTTTTTATTTCAAAGCCCTGATAAGAGTTAACTTCAAGCTTTCTCCTAGAAATATTTTTCTTCTCTCAGGGTCAGAATTCTGAAAAAAGCATTTTATCAAGCTAGCTTTCTCTAACTACATATGCAAAAACATATGGTGTTTTAAAAGAGTTTCATCTTAATCAATTTTTTCAGAGTTTGAAGAAGAATTGAACCTGAATTTCTCATTTTACAAAAGGCAACAAGAATACCAATCACACAAATGGAACACACACACACACCAGAAGACAGAACTGTCACAAACCCTCTGAGAGGATGACCTATACGGAGTCCCAAACAAACACTCCCCAACACAAACGGGCCTCGATGTCAGACACAGGCCAGAACTAGCTGGCAAAATACCCAAATGACACTCAGTGCTCATAAAGGGTGCTCAACGTCAGAAAAACATCAGAAACAATTGGCAAAATGCTCAAATAGGACTTTGTACTCAAAAGAGACGTTTTCCGGGTGCACACTGGTGGACTTACTTGGTCTTGGAGCTCATCACCTCTTCCAGAGGCATCTTTCCGTTCCACCAAGGAAAAGCGTACGTTGGCAGCCAGTGCCTTGCAGGGGAGAAACAGGGAGAACCCCCGAAACAAATGTTTTGGGCAGCTGTTAGGAATGTCCCCGCCAAATCCCCTCCCGGGGCCAGCGAGCCACGAGCAGCAGTCTCCTTGCAGCCATCCCAGCGTGTCATCAAGGCGGCGGCTCCGCTCCGGAAAACCCACCCCCGGGAGCCAGATATCGCGAGAGCCGAGCCTCACGTTGGGAGCCAAACTCTGTTTGCGAAAGTGGGTCCAGGTGCTCACTGCTCAAGAGGCAAGGTTGGTGGAAAGGACAGTTTAATTTATTTTGGAGGCCAGCAACTGGGGGCGGGGGGAGGGGCAGATTCCTGTCCAAAGGCCAACTCCCCCCAGTGACAACCAGTGGGCAAAAGCTTTTATAGGCAGAGGAAGGGAGCTACATGCAGAAACAGCAGTCAGCTCTGACGCTCATCTTGAAACTGGTCATGTGGTGGTCTGACTAGCGTCATCTTGATTTTTATAAGTGCTGTTAATCTTCAGTTCCAGGGTCGGTTTGTTCCCATTTCATTCAGGCCAATTCTTGGAACATTGGCAGTTTACGTCATGGCTACAGTCGGGTCATCGTGTAGTTAAACTTCCTCCACCTGGTGGGAGTTTTAGTCTCTATAAGACAGCTCACAGGATATGGGTCATAGTGTTATCTATAGCCCATGAAGAGGAACTAAAGGCCCTTGACTTTGCTTAATGACTAAACTATTATTATTTAGTCTTGTTGAAATGTTTTCATTTATTTCTGCATTTTCTCACATCTCTGATTAAACTTATTCTTTGGCTAAAGCTTTTCTACAGACAAAAGGCAGGCGGAGTACATTGTGGGGACAGACCACAGGGTCCTACTCCATTTCAGTAATAGCAGGTTGCCTCTGAAGTGGTACCTTGGCAGCTTTGGAATGGTTACCCGAATGTGTTGAGAGCAGAAAAGCAGCACTTCCAAATCTATCCTCCAGCTGAGGACTTTTGGAACTGCTGCAGAGATTATAAAGAAAAGATAGATTGTCAGAATACCTTTCTGTTCATATACATGCATTCTAAATGCTAAAGTTGAAGGCCCATGCATGCAGCATGGTTCACATGCCACACCATTTGAAATATTAGACAGCCTTTGTCCAAGATGGATATGCAAGGGAGTATTACAGCTCTCCTCACCACCGCTTGTTGTTTTGTTTAGTGTGTTCTCTTTTTATTTCCCCTGCAAGGTCCTTGGTGTTAATTCTCAAGTCTTTGGGTCAGTTTCTTGGTGAAACCATAAAGCAGTTGGATCAAATATCAAATGGAAAATGTAAAGAAATGCAATTACTTTTATATCTTGACATCAAATCTTAAAGTTTTAAGACTATTTAAGTTCCTTATTCTAGGAATTCTCATGGACAGTCTTATAAATTTTAATTATCAACTTTAAGAAGGAATCATGCAATACTTATAGTCTCTAGATAATAATTTAATTCTAACTGTAATGTCAGGTGAATCAAAATCCCCTTTCCGCACTCGTCACCATGCTGCAGCTAAAGAATAAATTATTTTTCTAACTTTTTTTTCAAATGCTCATATCCCAAACTTAGAAATATGTGAGGTATTTATTTACTATCCAGCATAATGTAAAGTGACAGGGCAATCCTCCACTTGCTGAAAAATTCTAATGACTATCTCTTGAGAGATAGGGAAGGTGTAGACTTTTCCATTTTTTCTTTCTCTTGCCTTTTATTTTTAATTATCTTAATGAATTGTTAGAAATTATCGCAAAAGGGAGGCTTTTGCTACATGTATCTAAAACAGCTAATGTTTCTGAAACCAGAAATAGAAAAATATTAGTACCATAACATAAGAATTTTAATCGCAGGTAAATTTAAACCAAATGTTACTGGAAAAGCTCGCCATTTCCTTTTCAACTTCTGTTCTCCAAGGAATTCCAAACTCAGGAGGCACAGTGTCAGTGAAGTGACTGAACATGACCAGATATGAAATTTCTGTTTTCAGTTAGTCTTATGACACATGTGTTTTCATTCTTTCCTAAGACACAGTGGGACCCCTCAACTTTTAAGTCATAATATGAAAATCCCATTTGGTTATTACTCTTATAAACAGTGAAATGATGGAGGCATATTCCCCAAATAAAGGCAAAAGGGTGTTATTCTTTATATATGATGGTCTTATGAGGAGGGCCCATGCTTTCTTTCATTATTTGCCTACCCATTCAAACTCATTTCCCAGGTTTCCCTTTATAACCAACAGTAGACATTGGCCAAATGTTGGGCTAAATATAGGGTTGAGGTCTTTTGACATGGGGTGGTCAGTAGACCAAACATAGCAACTCACAGAGGCACCAACAGCTATCAGAGGACAGTAAAAACTGTTCTCCACATATGTTACATACTAAATATTAAAGTCACACAAGACACCCAAGCACAAAACTAGTTTCATGATCTCATCTGTTCACATACAATAGTGTATCATTAGAATCCCTCTCAAATCACAAATTTGAGAGTCAAACTTATTTTTAGAACCCAACTTTTGACTTTAATCAATTCCCTCTGTCTATTGAAAGATTTTCTCCTTTGTCATTAACCAAAGGGAAACTCAAATCTTTTCCTAATAAAATGTTCATAAAGCATGCAAAATAGATTCTAGCCCATAGTGGAAACTAAATATCTTGTAGTTTGAAACAACAGAACAGATACGTGGTATCTGTTAATAATTTTGCAGGGACAACAATGCTGGCATAACTAAAGCATTGCTGAAAATAGTCAGTGATATTATTAAGTGGTAAATTATCTGACAGAAGCAAAGAGAATTCATAGAAAAGAGACTTTACCAAGAGCTAAAGTAGATAGGAAAGCTTCCATCTAGTAAGTAGAATTTTAATTTACCAATAATCTAAGTCTGGTTTAGAATTGAAGAAGATTCCAGAAAGATGTACTCTGGAGAGGGGCGATGAGTTGAGTAAAGACCCCAAGGTAGTACAAACATGATATGTTGGGAGAGTAAAGTGACTGGCCTGCTTAGCCTGACAGGTATATGTTGAAACAGAATGAAAAATACTGTGAGTTGATTCATATTACGAGGCCCTTTAAAGCCATCCTGAGAGGGCCTCCCTGGTGGCGCAGTGGTTGAGAGTCCGCCTGCCGATGCAGGGGATACGGGTTCGTGCCCCGGTCTGGGAGGATCCCATATGCCGCGGAGCGGCTGGGCCCGTGAGCCATGGCCGCTGGGCCTGCGCATCCGGAGCCTGTGCTCCGCAACGGGAGAGGCCACAACAGTGAGAGGCCCGCATACCGCAAAAAAAAAAAAAAAAAAAAAAAAAAAAAAGCCATCCTGAGGAATTCAGACTTGATAGGAAACTAAATAACAAGTCATGGACAGGTTTTAACCAGGCAAGGGGCATGATTAAAGCACTGTTTAAAGAACGCAATGAATCTGCAAAAGTACTCTGAGTCCAAATGTTCTTAACAAGACCCTGAGCTTAGTGCAGCTGGGTGATAAATGGCTACAATTTTATCCCGGTTTCTAATCACAACCAAAACACATGCATGATGATTTCTTGGTGCTACATCCATGTATTAAGAACCTAAGATGTGGTTCAGCCATTCATTATCTTATTCTTCCAGCCATTCTTGGGATAACTACTTCATGTGTCAAGCAGGTGCTAAGTACAAGTGAACAAGAAATGAACAAGATACAGTTAGGTGTTTTGTTTTTTTTTTCCTGAATAAGTGTAAAATACTTGCCCATGATAAGCCCACCATGTAAGAGGTACAAAAAAAAATCACTGATTATATCCAGTTTTCTAAGTGCTGGGGAGACTTTTGGGAAAACAAAGAGCTTTATTAACGGAGACAGAGGAAGGGTGTCTAGGTTGGCTCGGGCATGGGTGGAGGGAGAAAGAAAGCTTTGAAGACTTGGTTCTTATCAGCTGAGTCACCCAAGTCAAGGAAGAGCACAGGCAGCACAGGAGAGGGATGTGAGAGATTAAATGGTTGGGCTTTAGAACAAAGCAGCCCTGAATTTACATCCCACATCTGCTATTTCGTGGTTGTGGAGACGTGGGCAAGTTTCTTGTCTCTCACACCTATAAGATAGAGGTAATAATTATAACAATTTGAAAAACACTGCCATCATGTATATAAAGCTCTCAGTATAATTTCTGTACATAGTAAGTGCTCAATAAATACAAGACTTTATTATTAAATAAGAGGTATAATGATTGTTCCAAGCAAAGGGAGTAGGCACCAAAGTGCCTTTACATATGGCGTGTTAGTAGTTGGGGATGATTAGATACATGGTAAGAGATAAGAACTGATCAGGGTCATCAGTGTGGCCGCCTAAGTTGCTCATTACACCAGTAGGGCTGTTCATTACCATGTGAGTGCTCCCCAGTCCCAGAGCTTGGCAGGACTCACATTTTACAAAAAGTGCAGTAGCCCTAATGTTAGAGAGTACAGTCCAGACCATGAAAGGCTGTGTATTCTACGATAAGTAGTTAGAAGTTCATCATTTATGACATCTCATTCAAATGACAGAGATTCAAAAATGTACACATATAACTGAATTTTAATGAAGATGCATATCTTTAAACTCTCATTATCGAATAAATGAACGTTTTCTTCTTGTGGCATTTCAATACTGTTAAGTTATGCTGACACTAGTCGACTCATTGTTTTTTTTTCTAGATAGCACATTAAAATATATATATATATATATATATATATATACATACATATAAAATGGAGATTTGAAAATCAATATGTCACTATACAGAGAATCCTTGTAATCACTGCTCCATGATATCTTCGAGTTCTTAGCCTTTTGAATGTATTATTTTTACAGAATTATATTCAGATTTTAGATACAATTTTATAATTTGCTTTCCCTGGCTATCCTTTAATGGATTAACTGAGAAATACTGATTAGCCCTTATTATATGCTAGGTCTTGGTTTTGCAGATATAGGAAAATGTGATCCCTCCCTCAAAGAATTCACAATTCAGAGAAGACATAAATGTCAACCAATACTTACACCTACCAAGCAAAACTATCTTCAATAATCACCATGCATCATCTTTTGACCTAGTTATTAGCAGAGCATACAGAGACTTTTCTATTTTTCTTTTTCCCACTTTACGTCATACTACAGCTAGTTTCCCATGAGGCCTCAAAGTCTTAAAAATTATCTTTTTAAATGGTTGTAAAATACTCCATTGCTTTAACCAGAGTTTAGTCATTCTCCATATTTGCATATTTAGATTATTTCCAAATTTTCAATGCAAAGATTACATCTTTAGGAAAAAATGACAAGACTGAGTTTATTTTGCTGAAAGGGTTGGAAAGTTTAGTGACTCTTGAAATGTAGCCATCAAAGAATAAAACAAACAACTTTTGCTTTTAAACAAGGCTGATAAAAATAAGACATCTCTATGGCCCCTTTAAATTAATTTTTTTTTCTTGGTTAACTTTTCACAGATAAATTATCAATAATTTCACCAATTATCAGTCATTTCCACTTTGTTTGGGTCCATGTTTTATGACTTAAAAGAGTCCTACAGGTCTACGCGCTTTAAGTGAGCTACCGTCCACTGGATCAAGGACATGGTCAAGTCGTAATGACGCACATATTACCCGGGAGGTCATTTTTTTCCCTGCTGGCTGGGACAGCTCAGACGTCTATGTGACCTGGGCAGAGCATCAGTCCCAGTTCCTGGCTAGAGAGAGGGAAGCATTTCCTCTCTAAACTTAGAGGCCACGTTTGTATTTCCGGAGTGGATCTGAAGGTCACAGCCTCTGTGTTTCCACATGTGTGCAGTTAGCTAATGAGGGCTGGGAATTCAGAACACAACCATCTATCTACAAATTGTTCAGAGAACAAAGCCTGAATAAAACCACTGGCAGCACAGAGCTTCAGGCAATGCTTTAATTCTTGAGTTAAATCCAAATGAGAAAGCTTTTCCTTTTTCTCCCATTGTCCAAAAAATTCAAGGAACTCTGGCGATGTCCAAGCTGACTGGTTACTATGGAAGAACACAGATGCCACGCTAAGGTAGGATGTTATAGTTTCCAGTGCATGAGGACTTCCTGTTTGCCTATTATAACAATCTTCAGCTTGACAAGAAACCCCACAAAACACATTCATGCCCTGCCTCAGAATGATTTAATTTTGGTTACAAATAGGAAAGGGCTACCCTTCCTGCAAAAAATCCCAGCAGCAAAAACAGACTAAGTACAGATGATGGTGTTAGAGAAGTGAAATAATTCTCTCAACAGTTCCAGTAAGTAGGATCTAGTTATAAAGTCAGCAACTGGAAGGAGAATGTCAGGCCTGAGACATGTAACCCTCAAGGACTAGACCAGAAAGAAACAGAGTTACAATCCAAACATTAAAAAAATTCAGACTCAAATTTGGGCAGGGGATTCTAAAGTGAGGTTAAAAGCACGTATCAGAAGAGTTGTCAAAACTGGGCGATGCTCAAGACGAGGCAGCTTCTGGGTAGAGGTGGAGACTTGAAGGCAACTTAAGACAATAGGAAACTATGTGGATGGGGGAAGAATCTTTGGAGAAAAACCAGCTTGAAAAAGGAAAGACTGACGTGAGCAGGCATTTGGGTATTTTGCTGCAAGAGTTGGTTCATGGATACATTCAAAATATTAATAGTCTTTTTGATTAAACTTGATCGTACCTTTAGAATCCAAATAGAAAATAGTTGTTTATCCCTGGGTTCATCCATCAAAGAAATAATGACACCAAAACACTCTCTACAACTAAGTGCAAGCTATTTAAAGAAAAGAAGGAAGGCTGGGTAAGTAATTGGGATGGAGTGGCCTCTTCAGAGGTCTTAACCTTATCCCCGCGAGCAAACATGGGAGGCCAGCCAAACAGAACTTAAACAAGATGAAAGAGAATGTTTGCTGTGAAACTCTACCACATGGGCCCTTTAAGGAAGCACATGCCTCATTCTGAATCCTGAGAGTAAAAGAAATTATCAACAGCACTGTGCCTGCCTACCACCATCCATAATTCTGTGATATTTCCCCACTTAAAATTGATTAAACTGCTACTCGCATTGAACTCAACACAGATGAAAGGCTAGATGTTGGTCAATATCACTTAAGTGCAAAATTGAAGTGAACAGAAAATGGTTCCCAAAATATATTTAAAAAAAGAAAATAGCTCTAAATGAAACAAAATGATCAAAATATTTTCAAAAGGTACTATGCTTTCAAGGCACAACCTGCAGGTTCTTTTACATCTATATTAGGTGACATAACAGAGCTATAATCCCCATCAATACTGTTGTAATGGGATGCAAGGGGGCGGGTGAGAACCACGGCATGTTTCTTTCAAACTGTTCGCCTCACGCAAACTTAAAACACTGTGCTTGCGTCTGCTTGTCATTACTACCATCCAGGATCTGTCCTGCTAGTCTTACTTATGGGGATTATTTTGAGGGAGGAATTGCAAATAATGGGGAGCAAAGATTTGACAGACTATGACCGGATGCTGGCAATAGTGGTCGACAAGTTGTCCACCATCTCCAGGTTCATTTCCTCTGCAGTAAAACGGAGATAATAATAATTCTGAGTTACTTGATATCCACTCAACAAGCTATTAAAAATTGAAGCCATGCGTGCCTTCTGGGGCCAAGCAGGTACACAAGTGAGTGAAGTGGGCTGCTTTTATGAAAACAGCAGAGTGGTTTAGGCACCACTAAAAAGTATTCACATCTAAATACTTTTAAGCAGTATTGGAGCTAAACAACAATCCTTCACTAGACAGAGTTGCCCTGTTGATGACTTACAGGAATGTTCTAAGAGATTTGTAGACTCCAGGATGCTGAACAACTATTTGACCAAGGCTGAGTTGCACAGCGTATTAGTACAAATACATCTCCTGCCCCATAGCCACTGTTTACCGTACTTCTGAGGATCCCACAGGGCATCATCAACTCATTCGCCAGCTCACTCTGTAAAGCAGGGTTTCCTTCCTGGACAAACAAATCAAAGATGCCATTCCTGACCCTTGTCACTGGGATTCACTTTTCACTTCCTCTTTTTTTTTCTGTCTTAGTCCTTTAGTCTGTTTTATTTGGTTTACTCATTGATTGGTTGGTGGGAAATAGGTTGAAGACTTTACTTCCTACCCTTAATGGAATTCAGATGGGATACACAAGATAAAAATGTTGGTGAATGCTGATAGGTCTGATAGCCCTTGACACTACAAGAGACCGTGGGTTCATAGAGAAACCATCTGTCTTCCTCACCACACAGACCAACTACCCTTCAGTTTGCCATCATGGCTGACGTTTTCACCCATGCATGGACAATATGGGCTTTTGATTTTCCACAGAAGGTCACTTATAAATTGGAACTGTCTTATCTGGAAAGTTATACTTCATATAATTTTAAAAAATAATTTCCCTAACAAGAAGCAGAGCCAAAGGACTGGCTCCAGACTAGTAACTTTAAAAAGACATAGAGAGAGGAAAGATAGGCTGACTTGGACAACATAATAGGATGTGTTATTTGTATTAACAGTTTATGTTAATAGGACATAATAGGTGGAAATACAATGATGCAAGTAGAAATGTTAAATTTTTACACAGATTTCACCCTAACCGTAACATATACACATTGTATCAATGCTTGATCAAGCTTTTTGATCATTGTATAAGCAATGTTAACACCTTATAACTTGTCTTATTATCTTCTCACAATAGAAGAAAATCGCAAAGCACCTGATCACTATCTAAGGCATAACAACTTCCCCTGGACTTGTTTGGTTTATGTAACACAGCAGATGCTTAGTTACAAAGAATGGTGAGGATTTCGCTTCAAGCTCCTTTTAAGAAAATTATGTTCTACTAAACTACAACAAACTTTGATGTAAATCTTTATAGAATGATTTTTAAAACTCTCTTAGGATACAAGTGTCTCATAAATATTTTCCCTGTCTTACACACACACACACACACACTCTAACATACATATATCATAATATGTATAATAAATATATAAATAAATATATTAATACATATAAAAGTTATATGTGTACATACATATTTCACTTGGAGTTATTCTCATTTGTTTAAAACAATGGTTAAAATTGAGTAACACTGAAGGAAATTCCACTTTTCATATAGGAATCTTTGGTTTGTTAAGTTTTCCTTTAGTTGGCAGAAAGTATTTGCAAACCATATGTCTGATAAAGTTGGTTAATATCCCAATTATATAAGGGACTCATACAACTCAATAGCAAACAAACAAAAACAACCCTAATAACAAATGGGTGAAGGACCAAAGGATATGAATAATATTTTCCCAAAGAAGATACACAAATGGCCAAAGATAATGAAAAGATGCTCAACAACACTAATCATCAGGAAAATGCAAACCAAAACCACAATGAGGTATCACCTCATACCTGTTAGGACAACTATTATCAAAAAGATATGAAATGTTGGCAAGGATGTAGAAAAAAGGGATCCCTAGTGCACTGCTGGTGGGAATGCAAATTGGTTCAGCCACTGTGGGAAAACAGTATGAAGGTTTCTCAAAAACCTAAAAATATAACTACCATATGATTCAGCAGTACCTCTTTTGGGTATTCATCTGAAGGAAAAAAAATCAGTACCTCAAAGAGTTACCTGCAACCCCTTGTTCACTGCAGTATTATTCACAATAGCCAAGACATGTAAACAACCTAAGTGTCTGTCAACAAATGAATAAGGAAAATGTGGTGTATATATATGTACATATATATACAATGGAATAATATTCAGCCTTAAAAAAGGAGATCCTGCCATTTGCAACAACATACATGAATATGGAGAACATTATGCTAAAGGAAATGTCAGACACAGAAAGACAAATACTGCATGATATCACTTATATGTGGAACTTAAAAAATCAAATATACAAGAGCAGAGAGTAGAAAGGTGGGGGGAAATGGGGAGATGATGGTCTAAGGGTACAGAATTGCTGCTACGTAGGTTGACCATGTCTAGCGATCTAATGGGCAGCATGGTGAGTATAGTTTATACTGCAGAACTGAATCCAGGAAATGTGCTAAAAGAGTGGATTTCAGGCACCCTCATCACACACACACACAAACACACACACACACACACAAATGGTAACTCTGTGAGGTAACATGTTAATTAGCTTGACTACAGTAATCATTTCGCTGCCTACATGTGTATCAAATCACCATGCTGTCCACCTTAAACACATGCAATTTTTATTTAAAAAGCAAAATTTTAAGTTTTCCCCTACTCAAATTATTCTGTTTCATCACCTGCTTCTCTATGAAAAATATAGTATTAGCCATAATTTATTTATATTGTATATATGAAATCAGAGATTTTCTGATTTTTAACCCCTTGTTACTCAAAAGTATCTCATGAGAACCTTTGAGAAACTCTTTAATCACAGTTTTTTAACAGTATTTTTTAATGAGCTTCTAAATTCTACCTCACATAATTCTCTTTTTTAAGAAAAAGATTTCTTTCACTCTTCAATAAAAAGCTACAATTTTCACTTTAATTATCTATTATAATAAAAGTACTCCAAAGACATAAACTCCAATGCCTTGTAGTCCATGTCTCATGGAATTTTGCCACTTGGTTTCATTTAGTACAATCTCAAACATGGTTATTTTTCACATCACCTTTAAGCCCAAAGCCTAGTGAGTTTTTGAGCATTTGCTTCCCTAAAATCTTTTGTTTCAGCTCCTGCTTTTCCCAGAGTGGACAAGCCCCAAGGATGTGAAAAGCTGTTATATCTGCAGCTTAAGCGTTTTATTATCTCTTCTTGAGAGAAACTATATCTTTAAAAGCGGCACAGAGAAGGTGTCCCAAAGATGCTCCATGAATACAAGTTTCTTCCAACTCAGGGCTGATGTCAGCTTAATGACCAATAGGTCTATTCAGATGCCTAGTAATTAAAATAAACTGACCTTTTAAGAGAAGTAGTACAAATTAAATGTGAACCTTGCTATTTTCTCTTATTTCACAACACAATGGGGAAACCAAGCTGGTTTTTAAAATGATCATATGAAATAGAGACCTTATATCACTAATATTTTATGGATAAATAGACATGTGAGCCCACTTACAGCCACTTACAATTATAACAAATGATACATTCATCCTTCAAATTCAATTTTGGTTTTTATAGTTTGGGTTTTTTGTTTTTTTTTTTCAGTCATGTGCATGAGTTTTTCTCTTTCATACTCCAGAGTTCTCATTTCTTAACTAAAGGAAAGGAAAAATAGCTATTTTAAGAGCAGCATGAATAACCAATAAGTCAATAAGAACAAGCATCAAATCATATGACTTTTCACCATCCCTTAAACAAAATATGCTTTTACTATGGTTTCAAAGCTAAGGAAGCAAGAATCTTTAGGCTTTTTTCCCTTTTACCTTTGAACTTGTAAAACAATGTTATGGAGTGAACATCACGACAAAGGGTGAACAAAGGAGCACTTTTTTTTTCTTTCAGAACCTACCCAACTCAGAATGAATTCCACCACCTGCCACTGTGATGGAATGCACTTTTCTTCAAAGACATCAAGTTTATAGGCCTTGAAAAATCCTGAGGGCTATCGTATAGCCAACACAAAAACGTATGAAAAAAAGTCCTTTAAATACTTTTTGCTATTAACAAAGCCAGTCTCATGAATAAACAACAAGGTCCTACTGTATAGCATAGGAAACTAAATTCAACATCCTAGGATAAACCATAATGGAAAAGAATATGAAAAAGAATGTATATATGTTTATAACTGAGTCATTTTGCTGTACAGCAGAAATTAATACAATATTGTAAATCAACTATACTTCAATAAAATTAGTAAATAAATTAAATTAAATAAAAAACAAAGCCAGTCTCAATAAACACATGTCAATTCATGAAATACACATTCCTTGAACACTTCAAAAGTACTCATAACTGCATTAAATTGTGTAAGATATAATGGTGCTCTAGACAAGATGGTTCCTACAAGAATAAATCCAAGTGCAAGACCACAGAAAAATTTACCTGACAGATGTGCCAGACACATTACAAACAGGGTTCCGTGTAATTTTGAAAATACTTTTTTCATTGTAGGTATAAATAACCTCATTTGACAGTTAAGGAAACAGATGTTTAGAGACATTATGTAACTTGTCCAAGAAAACTAAGATTATTACTTAGAAATTGTCTCAGTGTAGACTTCATCTGAAAACTCCTTGAAGGACTAAGAGGGTTATTTGGGGTGGGGGGGAATCTATATGTTTTTGAAGTCCTATATTTGAAAGGACTTTACATGGTATTGCAAGTTTACATGAATTTTAGTAAACTGGACACACACAGATATAATATTTATCCATTCTATGTCATTACAGTTCATATATTATTTAAAAGAAATATTGCTATATATATTGGATTTCCCACATATTTATGAAAGCATTGATGAATGAAGATAGATAACTTCAAACAAGTCAAAGGGATAATTACACACTAATAAATATTCTCTAACACTAATAAAGTTATAAGTGCTTACCTTTAAAGAATAACTGGGAAATGTATGTATGCTATGTCTCTGGTATCCTCGGTGATTTTACAGGCCTTTGGAACATATACCCAGCCATGTTTGATCTTTCTCCTGATGTGACATCAAAAGGCTCCCAGAGAGAAAGATAAAGCCCGTGGAATCTAAGACCCCTCTGAACCGTCCTGTTTCCTCAACACTTTGGCAGTAGAAAATAAGGTCCATGAGAAGCCTGAGGAGTTTATAATCTAGATGAAGACACACACTAATCACAAAAGCCCAAGAGATAAGGGGGTGTAAGATCTTTGCTCCCAGATGACACTCAGAGGAGGTGGTGTTGTAAAGTGTGTAAATAGGATGAGGAGAGTCTACTGAGGACTTCTTGGGAAGGTGAATTCTGGAAGAAATCATTAACAGACTAGCAGAGGTAAGAAGAGTGAGCATTTTTTATATATTTTAACAAACTCTAAACATTGGGAGTTGAAGGACAGGAGCAGGAGAACAAACAGGATATCTGGACAAAAGGATTTCTGTGAAGTTAGAAGACATGCGTTAGCAAAAGTCACATTCAGATTATGGCTGAGAGCAATATAACTCTACCATTTTATTTTTTAATTTTTATTTTATATTGGAGTATAGTTGATTAACAATGCTGTGTTAGTTTCAGGTGTACAGCAAAGTGACTCAGTTATACATATACATGTATCTATTCTTTTTCAAATTCTTTTTCTTTAGATTTTTTGGGATGTGGACCATTTTTAAAGTCTTTATTGAATTTGTTACAACATTTCTTCTGTTCTATGTTTTGGTTTTTTTGGCCATGAGGCATGTGGGATCTTAGTTCCCCGACCAGGGATTAAACCCGCACCCCCTGCATTGGAAGGCAAAGTCTTAACCACTGGACTGCCAGGGAAGTCCCCTATTTTTCAAATTCTTTTCACATTTAGGCTACCATTTTATTTTTAAATGATTTTAAACTCCACACAAATTATTTATATTTTTTTCCAATAAAATAATCTCTTCACATGCAAAAGAGCTAGGGAGATAGGTTATAGTATTAAATGATGTCAAATATACATTTATGCTTTAAAACAGCAATGTTGGGACTTCCCTGGTGGTCCAGTGGTTAAGACTTCACCTTCCAATGCAGGGGGTGCAGGTTCAATCCCTGGTCGGGGAGCTAAGAGCCAACATGCATCGCAGCCAAAAAACTGAAACATAAAACAAGAGCAATATTGTAACAAATTCAATAAAGACTCTAAAAATGGTCCACATCAAAAAAAAAAAAACCTTAAAAAAAAAAGTACTGTTACCTATTAAATTTAGTGTTGGTGGAGAGTTTTACTTTCACCTAATGTGTATATTCACAGTGATTACAAGCAAATACTGAGTAAATATAGAGCTATAAGACACTCTTGAAGAAAAATGTGCAGTTGTATGACTCCCAAAACATGAGTAGATATTTTGTTTTACATTTATCTCAAAGTCTTCTCAAAGTTAACTCAGCACCATCGCATCATCATCATCATCTTCATAAAAGAACCCTCTAAAATACTGAATATACTGAACTGAGAAAAACAGTTTCGAAAGGATTATCCTTGACAGGAGAAGTGTCTTTAGCTGCAGTTGTATGGCTGAGTTGGAGACAACACATGGCGACTATTTACCTTCAGAGTAAGTGTTCTTTCGTAACTCTGGCTATAAGACTATAAACACTGGAGTTTTCTCAAAAGAGGCCCAGGATGAAAATTTCATGTAAAAGGTACCTACAGGACAATTCTGACTGAAGTTACCAAAGTTCCTACACAAACTAACTGTTTCTGAAATGAAAACAAAACTCAGTATCAGTACCAAAGGAAGCGAATATATGTTTATATATTGATCACCTGTGCCTAGGTGCAAAATTAATACTGTACCAGATTAGAGAAAAATTCACAAAAGTTCAGGGAAAAATCACACACTTCATACCGCAAAGGGAAATGGGAAATTTAGTTGTCTAAACAGAACTGTTTTCATCTTTTTTTTTTTGGTAACCTAATTCCAGTATTTGAAAATTAAATAAATGTGTTTTTCAAGTCTCGTTGCATCTTGGGCTCCTTGCTCTAGAGGCTGTGAGCCCAGCTGGAGGAGGAGCCTATTCCTCTCAAAATGTAATTCCTCAGACTCATAAATTTCACAGAATATTTATTTTAGTTTTCACTGTTTTGGGGAAATAACAGGTATTGAAAAGAGGCTTTTCATGGTGTTTAGTTTCTTCCTTTACTTGCTTAGTTTCCTTGTGGACTAGGCCCGGGTAGGTATGCTATTTTCTGGAAACCAAATGGTTCTACTTACACACACGTTCTGCCCGGGTGCATGTCAGTGTCACTTACTAGGATCGGTCTATAGGTAGGGGCTACTGCATACCCTGCAAAGACTACAGAAAAATATGACAAACTAGAGTATCCATCCCTCCCTCCAGGTTCATGGGATTTAATACAGAAATCCACACTTTCCTCACTTGCTATTTAAATACGCCCGGTTAGTGACTAAAGGAGAAAATTAAAAAATAAATAAAATGGATTAATTCCAAATTTGTCTAAGTGTACTGCCTCCTACTTAGTTATCCAGAAATACTTTTTTTTTTTTTTTTTTTTTTTTTTTTTTGCTGTACGCGGGCCTCTCACTGCCGCGGCCTCTCCCGCTGCGGAGCACAGGCTCCGGACACACAGGCTCCGCGGCCATGGCTCGCGGGCCCAGCCGCTCCGCGGCACGTGGGATCCTCCGGGATCGGGGCACGAACCCGTGTCCCCTGCATCGGCAGGCGGACCCTCAACCACTGCGCCACCAGGGAAGCCCCAGAAATACTTTTAAAAAGCATATAACAGGGCCATGAATCTAGAACTGCTAAATGGATTCATTCACACCCCTCCGTGAAACAATCTAGGTGGGTTCTATCCCTCTCTATAGAAATGAATCTAGTATGCAGAATTATTTCTCTTAGAGAAGAATAACAATTTATGGTTTCATTTAATAAAGAATTAATGATACCCTTCATGGATGATCTCAGAACTTTTGGATCCTTGTCTTCAACTTTGGTTTTAGGGGTCCAATGAAATGGTAAGGGCAACATAATCTTCCATAAATATAATTCAAGCAGCCTGTGACAACAAAGGCAAGAAGGGAGTATTTCAAGATCTTAGAAGTCGGTATGCTTGGCACACTCTAATGGCTCTTATATCCTTTGGCTGTTAAGCATGGAAACTTTCTATGGAATATCCATTACTCATTCCCTCTGCTCTAAACTCATAGCCTGTCAGAAAAAAAATGGCTGGCGGGGGTGGGAGGTGGTACAGAGGAAGCCAAACTTAAAAAGCAGGAAAAGGCAGAGACAAGTCAATTCAACGAAGATTTACACCTTGTTTTCAATGGCTTCTTTCATTTCATTTCCCCTGACTTTTTAAAATTAGCAAATACACTGGACCCAGGAGGAAAACACATGGGGAAAAACAAAACAACAAAAACAAAGTAGTGCAAATCTCTGTGACTTGTACAATAGCTCTTACTGGGTCCTGGTGTTTGAGTGGCTGAATGAACTGCGATCTGTTTTTCATTACCCTCCATCTGGAGCTACGGCCTGCTTTGTTCAGCAATTTCTGGTCATTTGGGCCTGCTGGTGACTGTTTTGTTTTATGTTGCCGTATTATACAGAATGAAAGCTGCCGCAGCCACCACCCAAGAAAGAACAATCCTGAAAACGAGAGGTTATGTTGAAAGAGCTCCCCACGACCCCTTCCGGAATAGAGAGTGAGTGTGTTTATGCGGGCCTGCCTACCATACAGACTTAGAGGCCTGGGGGTGGGGTGGGGTGCAGGAGGGAACAAAAGCCTTTCCTTCAGATGCTAAGACCCAGGAAGTGTCCAGGGTTGGGTTAATTCTGATGCCGTTTCTTTTCACCTCTAAGGAGACTAGTGCATGTACTTTCTCATACCTCACTTGCAACAGCTCATGAAAAACTGAACTCATATCATGTCTCTAAAAACAAAATCAATAAATCCCGTCTCCATAATATTTGGTTTCAGTTGCATAGCCTTAGTCCAGAGGCCACACTGCAAATGATTCAAAAGCAAGTGTCTCCAAGAAGACCGAATCCAATTTTCATTCTTTAATGACAGGCTCAATGCCCTTAGTGATTTTGTTTAAAAAAGCCATCTCAGACACCATTTCCATTTCCATTTCCCTCCTTAAGAAAGCAATGGTCAAGAAGAACTCTCTTCTACCTTTTCGTTAAAGAAGCAAAGGGTAACATTCTCTCTTAATTCATTGCTATTTTCAGCTAACATTAATTTACAAAAACAAAGAAACATAGGCAGGTGCTACTAAGGTTTAACAGAAAGAACAACCAAAATATAAATATAATTGAAACCACTTTAGTTTTTCCAAGAGCTGTTTTTGCCTTTTTTTTTCCCTAGAAAAGACAATATCACAAGTTTGGGGAAATGTGAAGTTAATAATAATCTATCACCTTAACACAAAGATTTTCCTTGCTTAGTATTGCCATTTTATACAGTCAGCACAAGGTATTGTTGAGCATTACCTATGTATTAACTCATTTAATTATCAAGTCAGGCCCTATTATTATTATCATTTTATAGATGGGGAAACTGAGGCACCCAGCAAAGTTAAGGGATTGACCACAGGTCACACATCTATGAAGTGGAAAGGCAGTGTTTGCACCAAGCATCCTGGCCACCCACAGACATAACCATGAGCACTACTGACTGTCAAATATTTCCATAGCTCCATGTTTATGGTACACATGATTTTATATTCTTCCATACTCACTGAACTTCCTCTAATAAACAATTCCATGGTTTGTCGTAGTTTAGTCCTCTCGATTGTCATGGTAATGGCTGTATAACAGTGGTACCCATATAGAGAATAAAGTGGTGCTAAGCGTGAGCATATAAAACACTTTAAAAATATGTCTGAATAAAATCTCTCAGTAGAATTAGTAGCATCATAGTACATTCCCGATTGCTCTTTTCATATTGACTTTTTTCTTCTTTTACATTTTGATATTTATTAACAAAAATGGTCCAGAAAAGTCCTGGGTCAACATTACAGTGATAAGCGTTAAAATAAAAGCTGTTCTCAGTTGTACTGTTTCTAGGGGACAGAAAGCTGTTTTATCTCCTAAAATGGGACTTAAATCACACCATTCAAGTGTTAGATTTCAAAAGAAATTCTTCCTCTTCTCTTTTGTCAAAGCAAAATATACCTGAGGTCTTTGTTTTTACCTGCAAGGCTGCCTTCCCGAGAAGCTCATGCATGTGTGGATGGATGAAGCGGGGTCGGGTGGAGGGAGATGGCAGGCAAAAAAGAAAAAGATAAAATCATAAAGTAGGAAATAAAAGCCAGTGAGGAAGACGGGCTACCAACTGCCCAGGGATTGTTCACTGAAGTAACTGAAGTAACTCCTCTAGTCCCTCCAGATCCATTTCCAGAGAGGAGATGAGTGAGGCCAGAGCAGATGACACATCCTTGCTTCTCTGGACACTCGGTTTGGGTTGGGGCGTTTCTGGTTGGATGGATTCCTTCTTGATGTCTTTACCTCCACTGAGGATCTGCTGGCTCTCAAAAAAGAACTGTTTGGATGACTCAAAGAAAAGACACAATCATCTACATTATGTGTCATCTTGAAGAACTTCTGACAGGCTACCTGGTAATGTGTCCCTTTTACTAAATCCAAAATCTGGTTGATCCCTGAGGGAGGGATCTTGTACGCTTGCATCTTCTGCCTCAGCAGTTCAGGATTGCTGTGCCAGAAAGGGCACCCATGATAATCCCCTTGGCTTGGTGGATTGGTTAGGATAATCTTCAGGCAACTGTAAAGTGTGTAGTCTGTCCTCTTGCCTTCCTTTCCAAAGCTATGACGGATATTGTAAGAGTAGCCTTTATCAAATTTATCTGGATCCATCTTTCCTCTGATAAATGACTGCTTCCAGAATTGCCATGCCTGTTCCAAGGTTAGGCCAATGTCCTTCAGGAAGAGGCCGTACTGCATGAGGCCCCCATGACGAAGATGGTGATTTTCCCGCAGGGCTTTATGTAGCTGATCTATGCAAGGTGGGAAGGATTTGGTAGAAAGCGAATCGATCTGATCTAAAGAAACCTTCCCAACATTTGCCTGTGTACTGTAGTCTCGACCAGTGTACAAATGACTGAGGTGGCTGAGCAGAGGCTGGAGTCTCTCACCTGACTGCACAGCAGGCAAGGACCTGGCTGTTAAAGCCAAAACCTTGGACAGTTTGGTTCTAAATTCATTCAGGATGATCGCCACAATGTCCTTGAGTTGTACATAAGCAAAGCCATTTTCCAAATAGACTTTCCTTCCTCGGAACAAATCCAGAGCATCAGCAAAAGGGCTCTTATAAACTGACTCCAACTGAACCCCACCTAAACTGTGTGATGAAGCCACAATATCCTGTTCTCAGAGAGTCTTCTCTTCATCACTTCTTCATCAGTTATAGCCTCAAACTGCAAATGGCTCTCCTTTAAGAAACTCTGAATTGTGTCCTTCTACTGAATTGAAATAGAAGGAGATTCATTTCTTGTTGAATGAACCAGTGCCTAAGCTCTTCAGACTGGCAGTAAGCAAGGTGTAAAATAAAGTGAGAAACGTGATCTCTTCTTCGGGGTTCATATTCATCTTCCAAGTTTTCTCTGTAGGAAAACTTAAGCTTCCGAAGCTCAGCCTCCAGCTTACTCTGGTACTGCTCGGTTCCTTTCACATAGCTCACACCAAGATTCTTAACTGCTTTTAGCAATTTAACTCTATCGATAGCCAAGTTTTCAAATTCTATCAAAGATATGTTTCCAGAAGGCAGCTGCAAGTAAAACAGAAGGCTATGTGGGTAGCAAGCATTCCTCTGGTCATCTGCCAACCTCAGTTTCCTCCGATTTCCTCCAAGAAACTGCATCTTGTTACCTCCAGCCACACCAGGCGTGAAAACAGACAAAGCCCGGCAAGCGTTTTCCCCGGGGCGGGGGGGCGGGGGGAGAGTTCGTACAGGACCCCATATTGACTTTCAAAAGGCTCTACCGGGCTTCCCTGGTGGCGCAGTGGTTGAGAGTCCGCCTGCCGATGCAGGGGACATGGGTTCGTGCCCCGGTCCGGGAAGATCCCACGTGCCACGGAGCGGCTGGGCCCATGAGCCATGGCCGCTGAGCCTGCGCGTCCGGAGCCTGTGCTCCGCAACGGGAGAGGCCACAACAGTGAGAGGCCCGCGTACCGGGGGGAAAAAAAAAAAAAAAAAGGCTCTACCAAATTAGCATAGCCCTAATGAAGAAGGGGTGAATTAGTTTCACAGTAACCAGCCTTGGAAGGCCCACATGTTACGTTTGCATCCTGAGTGGATATAAACTATCACTGCAAGTTGCTTCCATTTGCATGTTTCCAATCATTAACTGATTTATTCTGGGGACACTGGGCCTTTGTAGCCCTCCCAAGTGTGTTTTTCCCCCTACCATCCCTTCTCCCACTGGACGTGTAAGTGGGGAGTCCCCCTTGCTCCTAACTCCATATGGCTTCCCTCCTACCTAAAATCTCCAATGTAAATCTCACCTCACAACATTTTATAACCAATGCACCTTCATCTTCACCATGGTCTATAGTATCCTGGTATCATTCCTCCTATTTCCCCACAAATACCTTCTGCATCAGTCCATTTTTCCAGTACTACTCCTGCTCCAATTCTTGGCTATTTAAATCAATGCTTCAATGCTGCTCTGGTGCCTGGTCCCATCAGCTCCTTGAATTCACAGTGACCCTCTTTCCAGCCTCAGCAACACGCTCACACACTCATCAATGACTATAAACAACTTTCCATAAATGGAATTGCTCTCTCTTCCCAATTGTATGGCGTTTCTACCTGTAACTATCTCAGGGGCCGTTTTTCTGAAGAAAATAATAATACTACTCTAAATAGGACTTAAAGTATCATTAAAGTAGTATTTTCCCCCAGACATGGAAGCGGCAGTAGTATCTCTCTGACCACAGGGGCTTACTTTTAGGGTACCCGCCCCCCGTGCTTGGTGAAAGGTGTGATTCAGTCACCACTGCCATCCACAGACTCCAAACACTGAGGCCAGAAAATTCCACTGGAGGCTTTTATTAGTGTGAAATGACTGTGTGATCACCTGCCTCTTTGACATAAGCCTCAAGGCAAAAAGTCTAACAGCCCTCTGCCTCACATAAAATCATCCTTAACTGCCTTTCCTTCAAGGATGCCCCGAGGGGGTTCTGTGGTCCCTCCCTCTGTTTATTTCTCCTTATCGTTCTTCCCTCCTTCCCTCCCTCCACTTTCTCCTTCCAAATTTATCAGTGCTTATTATGTTTGAGACCAGTAGTCTCCAAACTACCTTTTACATCCATAGTATTATAAATAAAAATATCTTAGAGCAGCAAACTCAATATTTATATACTTATGTGTTTAAAACATGAGCATTTATAAAACTATACCAACAGGTACCTTATAAAACACACAGAAACTTGACATCAAAACAGAGATATGTTCTAATATTTTCTTCCAGTATTTCCAATAGACAGTCAAGCATTCCCCTGCAACTCCCTTCTCTGAAGATACATTTTCTAGATTACACAGGTCCTGTCTTCACTGAGTCTAAAGGTTTCTTTGGAGAGAGAGAGGAAATTAAATAAGCAGTTACAAGAAGATGTGGACAGGAGTGTTAGGGGTTGAGGTAAGTATACCCACCACATCTGTCCAGATCAGCACCCCACTGTAAGAGATAATTGCTTATGGAAACTCTGACAATCCGCTTCAGCTACATCCCCTTCCTCTTCAAACCTTATGATTATAGTCTAAGATACAGCTTTTCCAGGTTAGCAATGGACCCTTTTGGTTTCACCAGTGTTGTACAGTGACAAGAGATACTTGCATTCCCGAGCAAACCTTTGCCTAATGGAGGGTCCCTCCATATGGACCACTCCAAGGATCAGGCAAGTCATGGGATCCACTGAGGTTCAAAGGGCTTGCTTGTCTGTGAAGTATCTGCCTTCATGACTGGGGCTCAATCAATATTACTGACTGCCTGAGTTGGGTGCCTCAATTGTCTCTGGTTGCTCCTGTAGATATTTTTACCCCAAACTTTGGGAATCGGTCAGGCATGTCTGGAAGTGACAGAATTAATAGTCTAAGGCTTCTCACACACCACATGCTTCCCACGGGCTGAGAGTGAAGAATATCTCACAGTCATGGCCCAATGTTGTTCATATATGTCCTCCAAGGTGCAGTTTTCAGCTGCCTATCCTAATGGACCCCACTCCACCACCTCCCCTACAAGTTACCCTTAGTGTTATTATCTGCTCCCTTGGTTATGGTCATCATTGTAGCTCTGAGCTTTCTTGTAGCTCCGCCTTGCCCTTGCCCACAGGGATGCTACACCAGGGCCTCTAGCTCAGGATGTCCGATACATAACTCACCACCTCTCCCGAAAACCCACTACTACTACTTCTGGACTTCCTACTTCAGTCAGTGACACAGCCCTCTTCCCCAACAATGACAGCTCAACATGTGGGTTTCATTGCTAGCGTCCTTTCACCTTTATAGAAAATATCTAATTCTACCTTTGAAAACTCACGTGACCCCCTTTCCATTTTTCTAACAGTGCCTGAGGGACTTTCCTCATTTTCCTTGTGACCTATGGATTTCAACTGTGCATTGCTTTTTTTCTGCCTCCAGTTTCTTCCTCCTTGTAACTCAGTTTCACCCACTTTGGCAAAATAACTTTTCTAAAACACAGGTAGAATCATATCGTTTGTGCTCAAAAAAACATATGAGGGTTGTGTACAGAATTAAGTTCAAAATGTCCAGGATAACTTTATAAATGCCTCCAAACTCTTGGCCCCTTCCTTTTTTCTACCGATATCCTTACCTGGGCATTTTTTCTATTCTAGTTATATGGGTCTGCTCAATTACATTCTGAAATTCTTTCTCCTGAACACCAACCTTTCCCAAGGCCATCCATTCTGCCTTGCCTTTACAAACTTCATTCCCAAAAGGGAATCTCCATATTCTCCTCCCAGAGTATTTTGTGGATCCCTGTATTATAGACATCACTGTTACACTCTCACATATATTAGGCTGATATACTGATCCTAACACATATATTAAGATTAGTTTCTTGGTTTTCTTGGTGGTTTCCTTTTCAACTAGAAATTGAAATATTAGATGATAGAAATGATGTCTTATTAATTTTTGTCTTGTAGTAGCTAAATACCTGGGGCATTTGTGAGTTTACAGGACACAAGGAATGTTGTTTTTTTCTTTAATTGCTGATTTGAATCTGACCATTACCCAATTAAGCCAGGATATACTCTCAGTGTATAAGTGTTCCAAAAACGTGCACACATTATATTTGTACATGAAATAGGGGCAGTGTTTAGAATGATCTTGGCTCTACCATATTTCTTGATGTTGGTATTATAAAAATGACTGGATTAGAGAAACAACAAATAACACATGTTACAAAAAGGATTTCAATTTTCCAGTATGAACTCAGTCATGCAAGAGAGCCCATATAGATTTCACAAATAAATGAATGCAGCCCTTAAAAGAGTACTGGATTCCCAGACATGAAAAAAACATGAGCCACAGATATAGTCAAATAACTTCAGAAACATTTCCAGGAAAAAAATAGAAGCCTTGATAAGATACAAATTCTGAGATCCTGTGAGATGCTTACAGCTGAAACTGAGACACAATGGGCCCATCAGTAAATTCATTCCTAATCAACCAATGTAGCTAAAGCTTTAAACAACAGATAAATGAGAACGTGTTTTGCATGGGAAAGTTTTCCCCAGAGTTCCTCATTTTTATATAGGAAATCAATTTGCATCACTGATGATATCATTCAAATCAGACAACCCAAAGTTGTTAGGAGGTAATTTAGTTTTATGCTGAAGCAATTTGATACTTGTTCTGATTTGTGATTTTCATTTTGTTTGTTAATGAAAAAAAATTAATGAGCAATGTTACTAGAAATACAACTCATCAAAGCCTCGGCGTTCTTAAAAAGGTTGCCATATACTGTACATTGGGATCGTTGTGCAGCTGGTGCCTGGGCCTCGCCTAGGAGGAGCCATCAGTGGAACACACAGGCGCAAGCTCAGGTATCAAGGCCCTGACACATACCTTTGCATTGATTTGTGTTTTTGTCAAGGATTGCCTTTGTGGATACGATTTTTCCATACCTGAAAGAGAGAGAGAGAGAGGAAAAAAGAAAAAAATCCACGTTATTGTAGCCCAATGAAGACACTTAAAACACCGTAATAAACATCGGTGCACACACAATTGAGCAGGAATAAACCAAGAAAACAAGCTCTGAATCCCCATTTCACAGCTGGATGACCTCTTTTCACCAGCTCCTCTTTATAACTAGAGAATGGGCTTCCTTCCCTACATAATCACTGGGTTGAGCCTTTGAAAATAAACCCGTCAGGCTGTCATAGGTGGCTAAGAGGGGATTGTGTGTGATTGTGATCAAAGTAAATCACACTCTGTGGATTCATGGAAAAATGCACAGGCCTTGGAGCCAGGCTGATCAGGGCCTGCGTCTAGCTCGGGCACTTACCTAGTGCTGTAACCCTGAGCAGTCAGCACGACTTATCCAAGCCCATTTTCTCATTTGTAAAAATGAGAATTGGAGCAATCACTTTTCATGACTTGGGAGAGGGTTAAGTTGAAATGTTGCGAGCAGGTTGTAGGATAAATAGGACTTTTTTTTTTGCTACTAAAAAGGTATTAGTTATACTGTAAGTTAATTGAGGATAAGGACTGAGTTTTGTATTCTCCATGCCTAACACCATGGAGAAGCTAAATAAAGGTTTGCTGTAAAGAATCAATGATATAGGTTATCCATGGTGCTTCCTCTACAATAAAATTTCTACCATAATATATCTATATATTTACATCATAAATGTTTTAATTATTTTATCATCTCTTGCAGAAGACCTAGTCTAAGTTTTTTTTTTTTCAAAGATGGGTAATATGGGGAATGAAATAATTTTGTTGAGCCTATTTATGAGGTATAAATGATAGGACTGAAGAAGATAAGTCCTAAGACCCTGTCCTTTTTTAGGATTCCATGAAAGATGCTTCTAGATCAACATAAGAACATGGAGAAGTTATAATGCAAATTTAAATACCAAGTTTATTAACAACTCATCTTATGTTCAAGATTTCAGCTATGGTCACAAAATATTTGGCAAGTTTTCCTTTAATTCTATGTTCCTAAGGAAGTATAAGAACATAGGATAAATATTAAACATTCTGTGTATTAATGAACTAGGTTCCCTACCACCAATGTTTCTTTTCCATTTGTAATCACCTTGTACTATACCATTAATTCTTTGGAGCATTAAATTCTTGGAGTGGTCATTTATTAAAATTCTAGTGTTGAAAATAGCATAGTGCTAGAAATGCCTTTGCCTCTTTTTTTTTCCCCAATGGAACAGCTATCATTATACTAATATCACCTACAGCCTTGGAGATCATTCCAGTAGGAGCTGAGCTATTGGTAGGCCACAATAGAAACAGGAATAATTGTATGAGATCAGTGGAAGGAGTCTGAGATGATTCCCACCTATAAGCTCCACCCTTCTTAAATCAGCCAAACTGGGCTGGAGCTGTCCAAAGCTGAACTGGGCAGATTTCAGGAGCATAAACCTGACGCTTCAGCTACTTGCATCTTTAGTACCCCTGCCCTTCCTGCACCATTGCAATGATAACCCTACAGTAAACGAAATCGAAGAGAGCTAGGGTTGAAAGTGTCTCTTACTATTTTGCAGATGAAGAAAGTATGTTCTAAAAGATCATTAACTTGATCAAAATCACATAATTTGTGAAACTTCCAGTAGGGACTTGAATATGGGATTTTTGAGTTTGGTGCAGTGCTTAACTAATATAGCACGCAGCCTCTAAAGTAGAAAAGCTACATATATCAAGTCGTCTTGCTCAATCAACCTTCACATCTTTGGGGATCCACGTATTTGATCTCCAGGGCAACGCAATGTAGTCATTAAAAGAATATACTGTGGCAATAAACTTCCATGGCTCGAATCTCAGTTCAGCCAGGGTATATTTGATTAACTAAGTCTTATGTGCTCTTTGTGTCATTTCACCATCTATAATGATATCAATCTATTTTTATATTGATTTAGATGATATTTATTTAAAATTGTGTACATCTACTTGTAAACCTATAAAATCATGATAACAGTCTCTACCTCATAAGGTTGTGGGGTTCACCTAGAGTGCTGATAACACTGGCTGGCATAGAGAAAGTGCTCATTTAATATTAGCTTTTCTTACAATCACTTTTTTGCTGTTATCTGCTACATAAAACTGTCTCCAGTCCTTGGCATTCTCTGAGGTAGATAAGAAGTGGAAGGGGGTTAAGGTTCTGTCCCAAATCTCAGCTTAAAACACTACTACTTAGACTGTCAAAATCTTCCACTAAGAAACTTGGAAGGTAACGTTATTTGCTAAAAGAATAATTTGCATTTATATTGTTATTTTTAATGTTTGGGATTTTATTAACTATATTCTCACTGTACTTAATCATACAATTACCCATAGGTTCAAATCTTTTCATGGTTTATTTAGTATGACAAACTGTTTGTTGCCTCATTCTTTTTTAACTTGTAGATTTTTATTGAGCAGAGATGCAAATAATTTCTGTCCAGTGGAAAAGATAACCCTAAAGTTACAGCTTATTGCCATGTTCAACATTAATTAGTTTTGTATCTAAACCGACATTCTTATCCTAATGTTCCTTTATAAGTTGCCTACAGATATCTAGCTTTTCAAATGCTCTTTGAACTGGTTTTAACACCTTGTATATACAAGCCCACTCTCCCCCAAATTCTTCCTCCTTCCACCTTCCCCAACCCCCAGGACATACATACAGCCTCTCTTTAGAGCTCTATTTCATCCCAAGAGTTTCTCTTTTAGGAAAATAACCAGTACAATAATATATTTGAACAGTGTGTTCAGTAGACAATGTTTAAAGGTACCTATAAATGTACCCATTAACTACAGTGATGTTTGCTAGGTTTGGACTATTCAGACAAGTAAACATTTGCAAAATTATATGGAACTTAGAGAAGAAAACAAAAAGGGAGAAAAAAGGGAACATTTGCTGAAACATTTTTCCCCACACAAAGCACCCATCAATACAATATGGAAGAAGTAAAAACCAGAGGAAGAAAAAGAATTTAGGACATTTATAACCATCTCACATTAGGCACATAAACCCTTAAGACAAAACTCCTTCTTCTTTTGTTTCTAAAGCCACTCCTGAAATTTTTCCATAAGTACCTTCTAAATTAAAATTTAGCTCTGTCTCTTAAAGAGGAAATTGAAACTTACTGTATGTCATAGTGAATTCTGTCTCACAATGGGACTCTTAACCTATGGTGTCCATGTTGTCCTACTGTATCACTGTTACAAGGATTTCTTCTTCATAAAATGCAGTATATGGAAAAGATGACTATCAGTCTTTTACAGCCACAAAAGTGAAATGTTTTCTTGTAGAAAACATTTGTGACTATTTTAGCAAGCAACATTTTTCCTAAAAAAATAATTTTATTATTCAGAAAGTATTACAATACTACTATACATGGAAAAATCACACACACACACACACACACACACATGCCAAAAAGCAAAGTATGCTGTTTCTTGACTTCCCTATATGTAATTACTCTCTAGGCGAGACTTTCCAATGGTCCAGAATCACAAAACCATAGAACACAACTTGTTAATTCAGCCTCTACTCTGGCTGGAGTTAGAGGAATTTCAGTCCTTGGCTCAGTTACAAGATTCTGCATTAACAATTATTTCACAAAGCTAGAATATGCTTTAAACAACAAGAGAAGGTATTTAATGGGCCATTGGTTCTAGTTCATGTCTGAACTCTCACGATGACAAACAGGGACTTTCTGCATGACTGGTGCTGTATCCTCCCTGCCCTGCAAAGTCAGCCACTGATGTAGGTAAATCAAGTTTAGACTTTTTTTTTGAAAAGACCTAAAACCACCATAAAGACAAAAACCACCCATATAATGTACCTGTGAAGAATTGTATTAAATTTCTCTTATGTCTTGTCAAAGTAGAGTAAAAACTACTGACTAAAGATATTTTTTTTATATTCTAAAGAAAAAAAATATTTCTCAGGTAAAATTATTCCTAAACTTACATTATATTATTTATTTACTCTTCCCCTTTTTGGAGTTTAGATCAAGACCTTAAGTGTTCAGAAAGCTTTTTTTCTTTTTTTTTTATGCCACCCACAAGTGGAAAGCACAATCTGATATTAGAGGAAAATATGTGACCCAATTACTGAACAATGCCTGGAAGTAGACACCTCAGCAGGGTCCCCAATTCTCTCTTCTATGTTTTCACTTCCTGAAGCTAGAAGAGATAAAATATCACCCACAGTCAACTTCCTGGGGGGGTTTCAACTTCTTGGGGGAAACAAATAAATGAGCACATTTTTTTTAACCATACTTCTTTCCATCTGGGCTCAGTGCCTTCTCTAGCCAGTATGAGAAGCACCTAAGACAGCACTGCTAGGGCGCTTTTCTATATAAAAATAAACAATTCCATGTCATATCTACAAAGCCACCAACTATCCTGAGTGCCCATAAATTCTCCAAACACAGCCCGGTGATCACAAACAGAAGCCAATGCACAATAACCACCCACTTACTACATTGTGAGTTTTCACAGCTGAGTTTTATAATTCATGTGTTGTCTATCAACTCTAAAAAATACGCTTACCTGAGCTTGTCAATAAAATATTTACATTTAATTTTTTAAAGAAATAGTCAATTCTTTCTGACATTTATTCTTATTCTTAAATAGCATCTGAGTCATTTGTGGATACCCTTGATTATTCCACATAGAAGCCTCATTTAAACTAATGGAATCTTTTATTTTCCAAAAGTGAGGAGAAAATAGAGCAATTATGGGTCTACTCTTCATCAATTATGAAGACATCAATTCGGTGGGATTTTTCTATAAAGAATTTCTTTTTAAAGCCTTTTACTGAATCACCCACTGTGTATATTAATTCAAGTAATATAGGCAGAGACTGAAAATAGTTTCCACAGTCAATCAACTCCCAGCTAACTCATTTTTCACAAGCCTTCTATACTGATACCAAGACAAGAACAAAGGTATTACATTTATTTAATGGATGGAATATTATCCTTTTAGCCAATGTGATTGTTTGCCTACTTCTAGAAGCCTCATTCATTCTTTGGCACTTGGGGATGCTAATGGGGTACATCTATGGCTTTTGAGATCCAGTAGGAATGTGGTGGGACTATCTCTTTGAGGGACCACATCATCCAGGTTCCATCTACAAGAGAACAAGTCTACAGCCCATTAACATTCTGAGTCATTAAAAAATTCATTCTACAAACAAGTGGTCAAAGCCAGGAGTAACTATTGTGGGCAGAACTATGTCCCCTCAAATTTCATATGTTGAGGCTTAACACCAACACCTCAAAATGTAACCATATTTGGGCAGGTAGCCTTTAAAGAAGTAAGGTATACTTTATAGTAGCACAGGGAACTCTGCTCAATATTATATAACAATCTAAGTAGGAAAAGAATTTGATCAAGAATGGATATACGAAAAAAAAATAAAGAGGTAAGGTAAAACCAAGTCCTATGCATGGGCCCTAATGCAATACGACTGACATCCTTATAAATTAGGACAAAGGCAGAGAGGAAAGACCACAAGGCACAGAAGGAAGAGATGACCATTTACAAGCCAGGAGAGAGGCCTCAGAAGAAATCACACTTCTGACACCTTCATCTCATATTTCTAGCTTCCAGAACTGTGAGAAAATAAATTTCTGTTGCTTAAGTGGTACTTGGTTATGGCAGCCCTAGCAAACTAACACAATAACCTCTTATCCAAGGTCTGGTGAGCTTTGATAAAGGGAATGAAGATGAGACTTCCTTAAATTCTTGACACAGTGATTTGGCAGTGGGTCCCACCAAGCCCTCACCTAACACCTCCAAGTTCTCTGTCACCCACATGTGTGTGTGACAACAGAGGCCAATAAGTATCACCCAGAACAGACAACTAATACTCTAGAACCTGGTTCTTGGCCTAGTAGTTTGGGCATTCTTTTTATCCCCCCAGAGATAATCATACTCTTGAATCCACACCAAATAAATGTCACAAGTTTATTGCACAAACCGAAATATCCTTTTGTTTTTTTGCAGTACGTGGGCCTCTCACTGCTGTGGCCTCTCCCGTTGCGGAGCACAGGCTCCGGATGTGCAGGCTCAGTGGCCATGGCTCACGGGCCCAGCCGCTCTACGGCATGTGGGATCTTCCCGGACCGGGGCACGAACCCGTGCCCCCTGCATCAGCAGGCGGACTCTTAACCACTGCGCCACCAGGGAAGCCCGAAATGTCCTTTTTAATTTACAACTTTGGACTAGCACACTCCAAAGAAAACAAAATAAGAGTTTCTAGCTCGGAGAATTGAAGAAAATTTTAAGGAGGAGGAAGTGTTTAAAGAAGGGGTAACATTTTGACAATCAGAAATATTTTTTATACTCCTTAGGGATAAGAAAAACAATTCTAAAAAAAAATTTCTTTTTTAGACAGATGTATTACTATTTAGTAAATTACTGTTTTCACGCTACAGATAGGTTCACCACGGTCCTAGGGCTGTCATGCTGCATTTACAATCTGACCAACTCTAAGACAGTGGTTCTCAGACTTTGATGTGCCCCAGAATCTCTTGGAGGGCTTATTAACACACGGATTGCTGGGCCCAACTCCCAGAAATACAGACTCTGCAGGTAAGAGGTGGGCCTGGAGGAGTTGCAGCTCTAATAGGATCCCAGGTGATGCTAATGTTGCTGATAGTGTTATGAGAACCACCACGTCAAGAAAGAGAATGACATACAAACACCAAAGCATCTGCAAAATTCACAGTCTGAGGGAACTTCCTACAGCCACGGAGAACTACTTTCAAAACTGCAAACAGCATTTGCTTTTGATCAAATGATATTCTGTGTTGAAAAAGATGGACTACAAATGTTTTCAGAGTTTTTGCTTAATAATATTTTTTCATCTACCTCATATAATGACAACTTACAACTCAAAGACAGCTGCTTTGAAATTTTTGTCAGGGACTTTTTAGAAAGTCCAAAGAAAACACATGGGCAATGTCTATGTAACTCTCTTCCTTCATCTGAAATAACTAGTTGCTAGTTCCTAGTTTGATTGAATTAGAGTACTAATATGAAAAAAATAACTGGCAGGCAAATAATGATTAGTAACTGGTTAGTGTCTTTGCTCGTTCTTTAATGAGAAATGGATGTAAAGCTGGAATGAATATACTAGACTGAAAATGAATACTTTCAAATTCTGAAACAAAACAAAACAAAAATCACAAACTTGCTAACTCTTGGTTACATTTGAGGTTTTGTATTTATGTTATGCAGTTAGTGTATATAGCCTGTCATCTTAGAGAAAGCTTGCGAGAAAGAGATTTCCATGCAAACAAATGGGATGGCAAACCACATCCTTTTGGGTACTTTCTACAACCAATCATAGCACATTTCAGCATGCTTAACATCCTTTAATATTTGTTGTGCTAATGAGGAAAGAGAATAGGCTTTGGAACCAATTAATATGGACTTGAGAATTTGAAAAAGAATAGATACATGTATACGTATGACTGAATCACTTTGCTGTACACCTGAAACTAACACAACCTTGTTAATCAACTACAGTCCAATATAAAATAAGAAGTTAAAAAAAATATGGACTTGAATCTGACCTGTACCACCCATAGGATGTGAAACAAATAAACTACTCAAAACCTTGGTACCTCAGTTTGCTGATCTGTATAGTGTAATCACTAGGCCTGCTTTTTTTCGTGCCTGTAAAGATGAAATAAAATAGTGTGTGCTAAACTTCCTAGTACAATGGGTGACCCGTTGAAATTTCTTCCATTGTCTTACTAAAGCCTGCCTTATGCTTTACATAAGCTATACATTTACCGTGTAGCATACAAATGTCCATGCATAACTTGGACAACAATATCTCTTGACTATTTGATACAGCCAGTCTCTGTGCTGGCAGAGGCTCCTTAGGAAGCACATGCTTTGACACTCATATGACCTCTCATTTATACTCCAAGTCAATTCACAGTTTCTCCTCCACTCAACCAGTCTCCTCCTGGCAACACCTAACTCCTTGCTCAGTCTGATCTCAAAGTTCAGCCCCTTCCATGCAGCCCCCACTACCTTTCCATATGCATCTGCCTTCTGACCTCCCACCAGTACCCACTGTTCCAGTTACTACCACAGGCCCACTCATTCTCAAGTTCCCCCTTTCCCAGCCAGCAGCCAACAAGTCATGGTACTTGGTGGACCACGTCTTGACCCTGGCCCTCCTTGGTTCTCACTGCTGTCCACTCCTAGTTCATCCACGCATGGTTGACTGTCAATAGTGTCCCACCCCAAGGCCGTTTGGTCTTCAAGGGCCCAATCCTGGTCTTCTGTAAGTGGATTTTAGATTTCAGAGATTTTAAATACTTCTCTTACCGGAAGCAAAGGATCCTACCAGGATTCATGGGTCCTCCCTTCAAAACCCCTCTAATGTCCATCCCTATTTGTTTTATTTAGTTGACACTTTTACAACACTTTCTATGGGCCAGCCCCTCTTCTAGGCTCTCTATGTATATCCGCTCTTGTTAGTCATCACAACAAGCCCTGAATGTGGTCACTAGCTGTGTTACGGACAAGAACACTGAGACAGAAACACCTGAAGTAACTTTCTCAAGGTCACATGACTAGGAAGTAGCAAAAGCAGAATCCTGGGCTGTCTGGCTTCAGAGCATGGGGCCTGCCTCTCAGCTCTAGTGCCTCCTGCCAACCTCCTGTCTCAAAAAGGAAGCCATTGCTTCTCCTTTTCTCTCTTCCAACTCCCATTCATCCCTGCCACATCTGTGCCCTTGTTTCCCTATATGTCATCTATGTTTTCTGAAACTTAATCTTTTTTCCCCAGCACCAGGGCTCTTTCCCCTCTGCCTGCCCTTGAACATTTGTAGATCATTTCTTCCTATACATTGGCTATCATCAAGTTTCTCTCTTTTCATTCCTTGACAGAGTGTTCTTGAATGATTGCTCTGCTCATTCTACTTCTTTCTTCTTAATTTCTAATTACATTCTAAATACTGACTTCTATTATTGGAACATAACTGAAAATTAACTAGTAACTTCTTAATAAGTAAAAAAATCAGTTATCATCATCTTTGACTTCTCACTACCATTTAACCTGGAAAACTTTCATTTTGAAACATTCTTCCCTTGGGTTCCACGCAGAACACTAACCTGGTCCTTATCTTCCTTTCTTGCAGACAAGTTATCCCTTTATCTCTTTCACTTGGCTTTTCTCCTCCTCTAGATTCCTAAAAGTGGGTGCACCTCAAGTGTAATCCTTAGCCCACTTTTGTTTTAGTGATACAATATCCATAAGACTGTTAATTCTCAGAAAGAATATGTATCAGAATCAGCTGGATGGCTTCTTACAACTCTGGGCTCCAACCTCAGAGTTTTGATTGTTTGGGATGAGGTACAAGAAAGTGAATGTCTAACAAGCTCACAAGTTAGAACCAAGAACCACACTGTGAGAACCATTGATTAGAAATCTCCTTCATTGTCACATTTTGAATTTCCATTTCTTTGTGTTTCCATCTCATATTTCTTTCTCTAGATCTGCCTTCATCCTCAAACCTCAGTCTGGAATCTCCAATTAGAGTTATTAGATATTTAGAGTTATTAATTATTTCCCTTTGGAAAAATTAGAATTATCAGATATTTCCCTTTGGATGGAATGGTCATCTCAAAATGCAAAATGCAACATCTCAAAAATGCAACAAAATTGAACTCGCTGTTTTCCCCTTTCTCCCTTCTCTGAAAACATCTCTGGGGCAGAAGCTAGTTGGGTAGTAATGTGTGTACAGGGTGGAGACTCTGACGACCTGGACAACTCAAGCCCCAGCTGGAGGGGCCCTGCATCCTGTCTCTGGCCATTGTTACCACAAAGGAATGGAATCCAAATGTTGCAAGGCCTTCTGATTGTTTCTGAAAGAAATCTGGATTTTCAGGCAATATTTCTCAATTTTTCAAGATTGTCTTAGAGTTTTTATAAAACAATGTGAAAACACTCTTCTAGGCAGACTGAGCTTGATGGCTGCCAGTTTGTGACATTGCCCTGATGTCCTCCAGCTGCCCCTTCTCATTCTAAATAATATAGATCCTTCCAGGGCAAATTGCATGTTCTGACACATTGTCTGCCAGCTCTTTCTCCCAAATCTGCATAGCTTTTGTGCTCATGGCCTGCATAAAATCATCTAGCATTATTTTTTTTTCCTGTTTTATGGTATTATTTGTTTGTTCTCCATGAGATTGTCTCTTCAACCAGACCTTGATTTTTCAGGGGTCCGTATAATGCTTTATGCTTCTGTGGACATCCCTGAAATATCCAGGACAGAGCTGGATGAATAATAAATGTCTATGAAAATCTTCTGATTTTTAAGTAAATTTTATGAACCTGACAACTTTTTCCACATCAGAAACACCTAGTAATGACTGAACTACACTTATACACAAATAAATTCTATATACCATTAATTGAGCACTTGCTATATGCTGGTCACTACACAGAGTGCATTAGGTATTTTATTCCAAATTCTCACAACTACCTAATAAGCTGATATTATTATTCTCATTTTTTAAGGATGAAGAATTAAACTTAGATACCTTAAGTGACCTGCCCAAGTTGACAAAGCTATTGAGTTACATTGCTTATATGTGAACTCAGGTGCGTTTGGCTACAAAATCCCTACTCTTTCCTTGATAATCACACTGTCCTTAAAGCATAATGAATAAACTTGGGTAAAAGTCAGTCCCCTGGCCAGTCCTGGGGTCACAAAAACATTTGTAAGTCTTCTGTACATGTTGGAGATGACTTCAGCTCCAAAAGGCACAAAAATGACCAAAAGTCATTGGACATAGTATAGCTGGACATTCATCATAGATTGTTAGAACTCACTTCTAGAGAAACTTCTTTCTTAAAGAAGCTTCTGATTTCACAACATGTAGCCCATTCTAGTACATCTGTGACTCTAATGTGAACTGTATGCATAATGTAAAACATAGCTTCACAGCAGAATTGACATTTGCTATTTGGGGAAGACATCAAACCTCAGATTCTGAAAATCCTGACATCATCTATTGACTCAACACTATTAAAAAAACAAACTGCATCAAATATGTAGCATATGTGACCATTTTGAGAGCCGTGTTTTAGTAGCAGTGGAATCAGCTGTTCAGAGCACATGCTCAGTTTCCATGATATCCCTCAGTACCAAAGCACAAAATCAGGTTCTCAGGAAAGTTTTGTGATGGAGTTGTTACTAATAAAGTAGTAGCTCCCAATCCTCGCTTAGGCTGCTTAGCTTCTTTCTAATTCCCACCCAGATTTTCTTTGTCACGACCCTTCCTCCTCCAGCTCATCTGGCATCTGCTCTCTGATGCCTTTTCTCTCTTCCCCAAGTAGCTCATTTCAGTTCTGGTTATGATCCAACATGGCATTGAGCATATCTCTATTAGAAAGAGCATTGTATCATCAATTGTGTCAATGACAAAAATGCAATACTTTATCAATACTGCATTGTACTGTGCTGTACTATACCTTTGACCATCCTAATACTGAAGATGAGTTCTTCAAGGGTAGGGCATAGGTGTTATTTATTTTATACCCCTAGACTTACATGCAGGGCTCACTCAATAATTGTTTGTTGGATGAATGAATAAATGAGTGAATACCGTATATCACATCCCCAACATCAGAATGTAAATTCTGATGCAAAGTTATTTTTGCATTATGAATATGGTTCACACTAGAGTCACAGTTGTACAAGAATGGGCTAAAGGTTGTGAAATCAGAGAAGACAATCAGAGTGTCAATAAGAGTAAGTATATCTAGGCACAGATATATCTTCCACTTTGCAATGTGACAAAGTGCATGTCCTACTGACAGTGATATATCACGTTTTAGATCTTATATTGAGCACATTCACTTCATTTCATTCAAAAAGAGAGTGAGTTATAACACCATTCAAGAGCCAAAATATGAAATAGTTGTAAAGTCTTTTTGTAAAATGTTTTATGGCATTATGTTATTTTAAATTGACAAAGACACTCAAGAAAAAGAACTGACATAATATATTCAATGAGGAATTTCGTATAGTAGAGCAGCTACTCTAAGCTTTTTTTTACTACAAGAATGCCACTGCTTCATTTAAAAGAATCAGAACTTGCAGTGAGAAAAATAGACAAAATGATATCATGTAGAGAGAAGTGGTCCCATGAAGCTCACACATACCAGAAGCAGAAAAGATGAAAATCAAGCCCAACTTTTAAATCTCATATCCTTAATTTCAAAACTTATAAAACAAGGTACCCAAGTGGATGAGAACACAGCCATTTTTGTCAACACATCACTCTCTTCACATAAAATTTTGAGAAAGTTATAAACTTTCCAATATAAATATAAAATATTGGACAAAGCTCTTCTGTATCACTCCAAAAGATTCAGTCCTTGTGTTACCATAGCAGAAAGCTCACTGTCCAATGGATATTCAAATAATTCATGATAACATAAATCAATGATGCAGTACATTTACCTCTGTGAAGATTATTTGTTTTATAGATTGTCTGTATTAGTCATAGTATTTTAAAAATTATATGTAAAAATATATAACTATCACACCAGGTAAGTGAGAAGACAATAAAAGAATGCATGTTAAGCATTCCAGCTTAGTAATAAGCTTATAGCAGTTGATTCTCCAAAACAGTAGTTGCTGGAGTGATGTTCAATCTTTCAATTACTTCATAGTCAGACAATTTAAGCTGATATTATAAATACATTCTGAAAAACATAATTAAGAAAGTGAGTAGACTGCAAAATGCGTGCAGTGCTGTCTCCATTCAGTTATCAGTGGCTGCTTGTTCATTTGTCTTAACCCTTCCCACCATCACTGCAGGTGTACACACACCTCTGAGTGCTTTCCTTTCTTTCCACTGGAAAAATGTTTTGCATGACAAGGTACACGTCTCTGAGACTTTTTTAGTCCATTCCACTTAGGGAGGTCCAGGGCTAAAGGGAAAATGCAAGGAAAATTCAGCTGCTCCCCATGTCAGGAAGACTATCATGTCTTCTTATAGATTCTTTTTACCTGATCAACTCTTATTTAATAAAGCTTGAATATATGGTCTCTAATGTCCACTATAAGGTCCCTTAAGATGCTCTCAGTGTAACATAATATCTATACTATCACAACCAAAGTCTTGTTTGCATACTTTCTTGAAAAACCTATGACTATGAATTTTGTGTGTAAGCACAGATCATGTCCCATAATACTGAAGGGGAGACTCCATGCTTTATACATACTCATGGTGCAGACCATCTACACCTAGTAGTAACACAGTAAACATCTGATGATGTGATAATGTTCCTCCAGGAATGATAAAAGCAGCTGTTCTAAACTGTGGTGCAAATTAAAATAGGAAAAACTTATCAAAGTTAATCACTTACTGGTAAATGCATTGTGCTTGATTAACTATTCTCATTACTCCCAGTGTTTACTTGTGCCTTAATAATCCATTACAGACACTACTCACACCAAAATAAACTCTTCACTTCCATTATATTATATGTATAATGTTACTCAACTGGGTTGCAGTATCACCTCAGTAAAAAAATCCAAGAATAATTTTGCGCTCAACATTTCTTTGCCCCACAGTGTTTTGCATATCTCATTTCTACTACATCTGTCAGGGAAGACAGCCAGCTCAGTTTCTCTTTCTGGTCTCCAATCTCATCATCTCCCAGTGTGAGCCCCCAAATCCAACTAAAGTTGACTCCTGGAAGGTTCCAGAATGTTCACTGCTAAAATGCAATTCCGCCAGCCAAGAATTGTCTTCCTCTCCCCCTGCCTCTCTACTCCCAACTTCCTTTGCCTCCTATCGGTGTGTCTCCTCCAGAAAGATTTCCATAATCATCTGTTCTTTTAGCTGAATTAGGAGCATCCCCTCTCCCAGGGTGGCTGGTGCTTTCTCCTTGTAGCTCTGTTCCCACTGCACGTAAGCACAGGCTTATTACTGAGAGTTACTTGAGAACAGAAACCATCTTCCTTGTTTGTATCACCCAGCCATCATACGGAAGACAGCAGAGAATAGATGTTCAGGAAAAGTGGTTGAATAGACAATGATGAGGATATTAATTCCTATGTAAAAAATCAGCTTACAAGAAAACAAACTTGAAACTTTTCTTTGTTAGACCCACAACATATGAAATTACTACTAAAGAAGCTGTGTTTCTTCTTCCTTGTATTAAAAATGGTTTATAACAACGTTCATCAGCAGCCCCAAACTGGAGACAGTGCAAATGGCCAATGATAATATAATGGATAAATACATTGGATTTATTCAGACAATAAAATACTACACCGTGATGCGAATGACAAACAGTGGCCATAAGCAACAATGTGGAGGAATCTCCAACGATGAGCAAAATGAAGCAGACAGCGAAAAGCACATATTAAAAGATTCTATTTATATAAGTTTATGTATTAGAAATCAGGATGGGGGTTATCCTTGGAAGGAGTTAGTAACTAGAAGGGGCGTGTGGGTTTACAGTGCTAGTCACATCCTGCTCTGTGAGTTGGCTGCTGGTGACATGGGTATGTTCAGTTTGTGAAAACACACCAAGAAGCTGTACACTGACAATTAGTGCACTTTTCTACTAGAGAGTGTTTTTCAATAAAACATTCAGAAAATAATAGCATGGTGGCAGAAGTTAATGATATTTCTAATAAAAAGGAGCCACACAGACATGGAGCAGCAAAAAATACTTCCCATCCATCCATTTTCTGAGGGAATTTTACTGTTTTCTTTCGAGTCTCTAAGAGCCTTAGTTTAGAACCATTTGGCACAGGCTGAATAAAGAAGAAATATACAAACAGAATATAAATAGAGGTGCTAATAAATTATCAGCAACATATTGGTTTTTATTGTGTAAAGAGACTTTTACCTATATCATAGCATAGTAATTTGGAAAAAAACAAAACAAAACACAAACTAAGGCCCCTGACATAAAATTCATTATAGCAATAAAAATAGTCGTTTTGAGAAGAAAATATTATAACATATGCTCTGTATCCCCACATACATATATTTATGTCTTGCAAATAAGCCTGATTCTATTGCCAGGTGGATTCCTTTTGAAGCTACATGATTTTTCCCAATTGGATTAGTGTGGGTTTCATTGTACCCTGCTTACAGATGTGTGTTACACAATAGAAATTCACCCACAAAGAGGAAGTAATATATTCTGCTCAGGAGGTGGCCTCTTGTCCCCTTTGTCTTAAAGTTAACCACTGGTAAACCAAAGTAAAAGTTGATGTGTTTAGATGGTATGAACTTTCATGTGCCATGGGAACATAATTGGTTCCACTTTCCTTAACATTAAATGTAATGAAGGGCCTCCCTGGTGGCGCAGTGGTTGAGAGTCCGCCTGCCGATGCAGGGGATACGGGTTCGTGCCCCGGTCTGGGAGGATCCCATATGCCGCGGAGCGGCTGGGCCCGTGAGCCATGGCCGCTGGGCCTGCGCATCCGGAGCCTGTGCTCCGCAACGGGGGAGGCCACAACAGTGAGAGGCCCACATACCGCAAAAAAAAAAAAAAAAAAAAAAATGTAATGAAAAGCCACATTTCATGCCCATAAGATTGAAATTCTACTAACAGTCTTCAGCCCACTCCTCACTTGAGCACTGACATTTTAATAAGTGATTATTTTTTCCATTATAGAGGGGCTATATCTCATAAAATCAGATTTGGAAAATGAAGAAAAAAATAGAAAGACAGAAATTATTCATAATCTCACCACACAAACTCTTGCTAGGTAGGTTAATTTCCTTTCCTACATATAGGTTTTCTTGTTTATGGGTTTCACATATCACACCACTTACATAATTCCTTATCCAGCACTAACACTTTCAAAGACTTTCTATATGACTATTAAGTATAAGCGATGCCAAAATCAATGTAGTATATAACATAAAAATTATTTCAGTACTGTTAGAACAGTGTAAGCCACACACACAAACAAGCAAGTATGTAAAAGTAGTGATCTTCATTAGGTCGTTTACAATGTACACACTTACAAAGGCACCTTTATTATTACTATTATTATTATTATTGTTATTACTATTAAATTAATTAAGTAATTATCTAATTTTTAGTGAATGTTACCAAGTACCAAAGGATGTCCTCAGGAATGTAAGGGTCACAGTTCATTTACTGCATTTCTACTGCCTTTTTTATTTCAAGTATATCATCATTTCAGGGTATGTCATCATATTAAGGAACTTCAAAAGAATAAAGGTGTGGGTGGCTGACACCTGCCGATATATGTGTCTCCTGGCTATTTTATTTTATTTATTTTTCATTTTTTTATTTTTTGGCTGTGCCACGGGGCATGTGCGATCTTAGTTCCCTGACCAAGGATCAAACATGTGCCCCCTGCATTGGATCTCCTGCCTATTTTAGAACTGATTTTCCTACACGTATCTTTTGAGCTAACATTCACTGCTTCCTCCTGGAAATTACATGCGTCTCAAAATATAGCAACATTAGAAAGCATACAGATCTGTGTGTGTTTGTATGTGTGTCATTGTGTACATGCACTTATAGAGAGGTCTCTTCCTACAGCCCCTACAGCGGAGTCCCTAAGAGAAAAGATTTAATCTTGTTTGAGCAATAGCTAATATTTCTACTTCAAGTTGTCGCTATGCTGAGAAAATTCATTCACTGCACATAAAGGACAGGCCTTCCAAACACTCAAAGGAATCTTTGAAACCATGAAGCTTCAATTTCCTATTCTATGGTAGCTGAATATTTTAAAGTATTTACTATCAAACTGCAGTTTAAAGACAAACAGACATTTTTAACACTTAAAATATGCATTGCTTTTTGACATTTTCTATATTGTACTCAAAAGGTAAAAGTTTGGGGATAGTCACGGATTTTTTTTTTAATATTAGCTTACTTATAACCCTGTCTTGCTTTGCTTGTGTTAGAATTCAGCATACTGAATTTTTAATAATTCAGATTGAAAATAATAAATGTGTTTATTTAAATTATACATTGAATTATGTAATATTATATATATACTGTCATTATATTAAATTATATATTACTTTATATAAATAAATATATTAATTATATATTAATTTATATAAATAAATTAATATTTATATATAAATGGGTATTGAATATGTGAAAGATTATTTATAACATATGGAAAAGATGTAAAAACTTTTTAGATGAACATATATCACAGAGCTGAAGAAATAAATTATCGCTTATAATTGTCAAATACTTTGTTTCCCTCTTTCTAACCCCATTTCCTGCACTTACTTCTACAGATAACCACTCCCCTGAATTCTCTAATAAAGTACCCCTTGTTTTTCTCTACTGTTTTATCATATTATATGATATATATTGGTTGTTTTACTCATGTTAGAACTTTACTTCAATGAATCATAGTTTACATGTGTTACTGTACCTCATTTATTTCACATTTTAAGTCATCAATTCAACCAAGCTGGTGCAAGGGACTGGGATTCTTTTATTTTCACTGGGGTAGAGTGTTCCTTTGAACAGGTAATTCACAATTGTTTATCACAGTTCCTATCTATTTTCACTTAGGTTTATCCATACACATCCCTTCAATTTTGACACTATGAACACAGCTATCATGAATATTTTCATATTCACTGGTGCAGATGTTCAGGAGGGGAACAGCTGAGGCATGTAGAACACATGTTGTTTCCCAAAGTGGTGTATCGCCCGCAGAATAGTGGTTTCTCCACAACCTTACCAATGTTTCATGCTGCAGTCTTCTCTAATATTTCTCAAACTATTGATTTTAAAATATTATCATTCTTTATGAATAAAATGTCTAAGTTTTACAGATTAGTAAGCAGTGCCTTAATGAAACATGATGGACTAAATTAGGCCAGGTTTCCAGGCATGCCTTCCCGCTATTTATGAGAAGTCAATATACTGTAACTTTATTGCGTCATGAACTACGTCCAACTCACAGTCTGATTTTTAGAAGAGGTAAATATTTGTAATGTTCTGTCTCACTATGTCTCTATAATTCACCACAGTTTGAAGTAGGATCTTGAATCTGTGTGTATGTGTGTGTGTATGTATGTGTATGTGTTTGTGTGTGTGTGTGTCTTTGAATATAAAACAGGCAATGTCAGCAACTCAAAATGACACTATCTAGAGAGCATCCATGTTTCCAAATACTGCATAGAAGGTTCTGTCTCCACAAGACTTTGGTCAATTTGAGGCAGTTTACATTAGGTCTAGAGAAGACTCTTGTAGCTTAGAAAACTGATGCCCTACAAAATAAACTACTTAAGAGGGTTTTCAAATAATCCCAGTAGTAAGTAGTTGACAGTCAAAATAAAACTAAGTCTTCTGGTGTTACCACAGAGACAAAACTAAGAGCTGAAATAAATGTTTCTCTTATTTCCAGTCATCTCTCAAATATTACATAAGCTATTAGAGTACTTTCTATACTGAAAAGCCCAAAACCCAAGTCCTACAAAGTTACCGTATTTCACCAAGTACTCAGATCAGCCATTTAGGTTATTCCAGATTAGGTTAATGCCACATGATGTTTTCCAAGTGTAATGCCGTATAAAAAGCCAAGGCTTTTGGCAGGTAACACATGGGTCTTGTGTGTGGTTATCTAACCAAGCTTACGTTTTATCAAGCTACAAGCCTTCTGGGGGATCTGGCACCACAGAAGCCAAAGAACATGCAGATTTCTGGTCCACCCCTCCTTTCTGAAGGATGGAAAATTTCAAGAACATCAACAATGTAGCATGCAGACTGCTGGCCGACTCAAATTCATTTTAAAATAAAAACTCAGCAAGAGCAACCCAATTTATGGGATCTTTTATGACCCTCAAGTCACTTCCACTGTCATACCTATTTCTGTATTATACAGGTACGGAGCCACATTAATGTAGAGAAACAAAATAGCTGAAGGTATGCATAGCATTCCTTGAAAGGTTAAACTTTAGCTAAAAGGCAAAGAGGTAAAGCAATATTTATTCCTCTCCCTTGATAAAAGCCCTACTAGACTCTCAGTTCCTTAAGTTAATAGTCTCACACCTGTACATATTTTTGAAGCCTAATTCTTCACCTACAAAAGATGTCACATGCTTAATTCTCCTGATTTGTGACCTTGCTGTTCAAAGTACAGTCTATGGAACACGGCACACACATCACCTTGAGCTTCTTAAAAATGCAGAACATGAGGCCCAGCTCCAGACCTACTGAATCAGAATCTGCATTTTAACTAGATCCCCAAGGATTTCTTATACACATCACTGTCGTAAACACACAGTTTAATGACATCCACACACAAAAGTCATGAAATTCCATGCATTTTTGTTGAACCTAGGAGCTACAAGAAATTAACTTTCTATTAAGAGTCAAGGTAACTTTTCCAGTTACCAAAACTCTGCCTTTGCCAAAGCTGACTAGTTGAAAAAGGTAGATTTGAACTTTATTTGAGGCTCTGGTTTTCTTCTCCTTTTGCAAGATTTTGTACACTGTCATCTGCCATGTACTCATAGTCTATAGCAAATACATGCAGACAACTCATGTCAAAATTGCAGCAAAAGGCACTTTGGTCTCATCTGGGGAAATTTGTAAAACTTGTAAAGAAAAGAAAATCCCGGCTTAGAGAATGTGAAAACTCTTCAGAAATTTAATTATATTTCACTTGGCCTAAAATGTCCCCATAGCCTTTGGTCAAACAATTTGAGAGTAATCTAGTAGCAATGGGATCTGTGTTATCAAGTCTAAATCAATGCCAGCCTTATGTAAATAAAGACTTAGGGACACAGAGCCAAATTCTGCTGGCACCCTGCATTAGTATCACTAAATACAATGGTAATAAAACAATTAAGCAACATTCAAACTGCACAGAGAGTTAAAATTACAGTGCCATTATTACCTAAATCACAGATTAGGAAAAAAATAAGGCCAACACTGTCTGTGTATAAACAGTAATTAATCTGTCATTGTGTGAGCTCCGTGTGTGTGTGTGTGTGTGTGTGTGTGTGTGTATGTCTGACAAGCTGTTCAGCCTCCTGCTTTCCTAAGTAGGTTTTACTGTTAAATTATGGCTAGAATTAACCAACATGCCAGTACACCATGATATTAATCTCCCAAGTATTCAATCACCTAACAATAGCACCATTATTCTGGAGAACTCTGCTTGTTCACTGTTCATGTTTTCAGATGTTTCATTAAGAGTAATTTTATTTCCAAAGAATTCAAAAGTTGTGCAAATGCATGATCTAAAAAAAAAAATAGTCTTAAATATTTCATCCTCCAAAAGGAAGCCAAAAAAAAGAAAAAAAGATAATCAAACAATCACTAGGCTGGTGAATTCAAAATAATGATTGAAAATAAAAGCATCTGGAGAGTTCATGGAAAGGACACTTGAAAAGGGTGTTGTGGAGCACGGGAGGCTGCACTCTGCTTTTCACAGAGAAAACACCCACTTCCAGGTGTGTTTTCTGTCAGTCGCTATAATTCAGCTGTGGTTGCAACAGCTGTGTCCCCTTCTTGTCATATACCTATGACCTGTAATTGGCATCGGTGTGAGGAAACGTGTGTCATTGCTGTATCAGAACCGGCCTTCTCTTCAGACGACTGACTTGTATAGTTCATTGAAAGCATTTCTCAAGTGGCCTTCCTATTGAATTTTGACTTCCAGAGTGCCCACAGAGGAACAGTTAACAGGCAGTGAGTGAGATCCTGCCATGGAGTCACACTGCTTCTTGAATGACATCCAAAATTCAGTGAGCCCAGTGTTTCCAGGACCTGCTCCTGACACAGCTGTTCAGATGGCCCAGGGCAAACCAGAGTGACCAAATCTTTCTCTCCTAGTCAACTCCACCAAAATATGCCCAGACCTGAATTAGGACGGAATTCAAGAAGTAAAATCACAAAGCATATACGTACAGCACTCTTCCTGTGATTTCAGAATCTGCAGGGCTGAACAAATACTTAGGGAATCTTCACTTTAAAAAGTCAATAATATGAATGAGTCGCTTTGGAAAAGTCAATCCTCTGAATAGCAAGGCTTTCTGTCTTTGAACACACCTTTTTGAGGACTTTACATAAAGTATTCCAATTAAAGAAAATTTTCACCATATAGATACCTGAACCTATAAATACAGAGTGTGTGTTTCTGAAAGGCCTCCAGGCTCGGGGTCTCACTAGATATGCAGGAAAAAAAAAAAATGTTTCAAAGGAAATGCACATTTCCCTCTATGCTGGTCCCAAGTCATAAAGCCTTTGTTTTTGCTTTTTTATAAATTTATTTGTTTGTTTTGTTTGTTTTTTGGCTGCATTGGGTCTTCACTGCTGGGCTCAGGCTTTCTCTCGTTGCGGTGAGCAGGGGCTGCTCTTCATTGTGGTGCGTGTGCTTCTCATTGCAGTGGCTTCTCTTGTTGCGGAGCACGGGCTCTAGGTGTGTGAGCTCAGTAGTTGTGGCACACAGGCTCAGGAGTTGAGCGCAGGCTCAGCAGTTGTGGTGCACTGGCTTAGTTGCTCTGCGGCATGTGGGATCTTCCCAGACCAGAGCTCAAACCCGTGTCCCCTGCATTGGCAGGTGGATTCTTAAGTCCCATAAAGCCTTTTGAAAAGATAAATGGAGTCCACCAATACGGCAGAAATAATAGAAGCAATCTCTCTGGAATAATATATTAATTATTTATTATTAATTATTTAAGTGCTATTGTGTTCCCATCTCTAAATATACACTTGTATGCTAGAAGTAGTCATTGAAATATATTGCCCAACTACTAATGCTGGCGCATTGCACTGAGAAGCTGGAATGCTTACCACCAATAAATCCATTCGCTGACATTTATGTCTTTTATTCGCGTGACTTGTGCTGTGGCTTTTCAGAAAGCAGGAAAAGAAGAAGCCAAACTTTCATTTTCCATTTCCTGTCTTGAAAACCCTTCATTGCTGTCTGCCTTGTTTTGTGGACCTGGCACACCCTTTTAGAGAAATGAGATTGAGCTAGACAGGTAAATGAAGGTGTTTATCACTGTCATATTTATTATTTACTATTCAGGTATGGATTTTATAACTATATATCTGGCTGCTTCTGTGTTCCAATCACTGTCCTGGGACTAGAGAGATGGATCAAGTGTAAGCTCTGTCTCCAAAGTGCTCACTGACTAATGCGGCATCAGAGACATGAAAATAAATCCATCCAATACAGTGTCAGTGGTACCAAGTGGCTGTGATTCAAGCATCCACACTAAGACATCACGAGGAATGTGGATGAGAAAGGACACACCTCTGCTGTGAGCCAGGGATGGGTGGGGTGAGCAGTGGAAGACGAGTCTCACAGGCTTCCTTCCCAGAGGAAGTAAACTTGAGCTGAACCTCAGAGCCGTGTTTGTTTTTGTTTGTTCATTTGTTTTTCTGACAAACAACATTCAACCCGTGATATTCACTGAAAGCCTTGTGGACTCTGGCAGTCACAGAGAGCTCAATCCATCAGCCAGACATTTACTTGGTGCCTGTTAAGTACAACAAGTGCCATAGAAGACATTCGGGGAAAAAAATATTTTTAAGGTTCAAGGTCCTGGCTTTAACTTGCTTCTAGTTCAGCTGAGAGTTAACCATGGCTTGAACAACTCACTTGAAAGCCTAGGCAGGCTGATAAAGACCAAATTTGATCATTTAAAGGAGGGGTTGGGGGTGTGGCAAAGCAGAGAAGGAGAGCGACCCTCAGTCTAAACTCAGCTGTCTTGAGCAAATGGCCCTTGTGACAATCTTGAACCAGACAAACGCCCTGCACGTGGCCACTCACCCTGATAGATGGGGCCTCCCCTTCTGTCCGCCATCCTCACTGGCTGTAACCACAGATGTACTTGGCTTCCTTCATCTTAGAGTTCTTTATATCTGCGAAACCCTTAGAGCCCCATGTAGTGGCCAGGCTGACTTTCCACTGAGCTGTGGTCCATTTTCACATTAAATTGTTTCAGGACTGCAGGTTTCGAAGGAAAAACAAGATCACGACAGATGCGGAAGGTCTCGAAGACAATTATGCATTATGTCGGAAATGCGTCATAGTCAGTGAGGGGACCTGGCTGGCTGCACTTTGTACTTTGATGGGTGGAATGTAGGTGTGGCTGCATCTAGTCTCCTAAGAATACAAAAGCCAACAGGATATACGCTATCTTCTTATTTTACTCATCTAAGTTCCACAAGATAGTTTAATGTAATATGTGAATAAAAGAACACTTGGGAGCTGGGTTAGGGAGCAAAGGAGGCAAATGTACAGAGTCCTCGCCACAGAGGATTTCTAGGTAATGAGGTGTCCACTCCACATGCTTTGCCCTGGAATAAGTCTCGGTGTTCTGGCTGCAATGGCCAAGACTAGTGCCCAGAGGCCCCTCTGTGAACCAAGAGCACTTCTTCTTTCAGGCTGTTCTTTTACTAACTACAAACACAGAATCCTGGAATTTTGGTATTTTGACAAGTGGGCCTGTAATCTTTCTGTGACCAAAGGTCCCTGAGAGAACTGTGCTCGTAGGACCCAGCACTATTTCCAAGGGAGGAATGGTGAGATTCCAGGCCTGGGAAGAAACTGGTCTATGAAGAACGATTCTAGAATTCCAACATGTTAACCCCGACCACATCAAAGCTACATTCCTACACATTTAAGCTCCATGTTGGAAAGGCATTTCCCAGGCAGGCAGGGCTATGGAAAAGTGGCACATTCACCATTTGACTTTGCTAATGTTAAGTGATACCGATTAAGTACATGTGTTCCTTGGTTCTTGATCAAAATACCAAAGATGCCCAAACATTTACCTAAAAGCCACGCTGTGATTTACCACATAGGAGCTCTGGAAACACAAATCACCCAAATGTCTCCTTGTTCTGAAAGCCTTTCCTCGAGGTTCCTATCCTCTGCAGCTTAAATCAAGTCCCTTTAACATCAACTCTCACAATACCCTGTACTTTTCTTCTACAGCTTTTGGTGGTTTCAAGTTCACTCCCTTCATTACACTTACAGATTCATAAGGACATCATAATATCTATTCTGCTGCCCTTTGATACCCCAATACCTAGCATAGCACCAGCCACATAATGAGCACTTACTAAGATTTTGTTGAATCGGTGACTGAGCTCTGTATCTAAAACACTGTAGCTATCTGAAAAAACAAAAAATAGGTTGAATTTTGCAATTCCACTCTTAGTTTTCTTAAGCCATTTTGTGTTTCTAAGAAAAAGCCATAAGTAAGAGCCCTGATGGGCACAATCCATCCTCTTAGCTTGCAGATTTATCATTCCCAACAGCCTAGCCATGGCTGCAATCTATGAATACACATTTGGCACAGCATCAAAAAATAGCTTCATTGAAACTGCTAAAATAGGAGAAGCTGGGGTAAAGTAACTGCTACATTCACTGTAAGGGCTGAGTATATTCGGGAAAGCAGAGCCAGTGGCTTTGTCCCAGAACTGACATTTAAGAATCAAGGAGGGACTTCCCTGGTGGCACAGTGGTTAAGAATCCGCTTGCCAATGTAGGGGACATGGGTTCGAGCCCTGGTCCGGGAAGATCCCACATGCCGTGGAGCAACTAAGCCCGTGAGCCACAACTACTGAGCCTGCGCTCTAGAGCCTGTGAGCCACAACTACTGAGCCCATGTGCCACAACTACAAAGCATGTATGCCTAGAGCCCATGGTCCACAACAAGAGAAGCCCGAACACCACAACGAACAGTAGCCCCCACTCGGCACAACTAGAGAAAGCCCGCATGCAGCAACAAAGACCCAACACAGCCAAAAATGAATAAAATTAAATCTCTAAACAAACAAACAAACAAAAAAGAACCAAGGAAAGTGAGGTGCAGCTCTGAGGCTGAAGACAGGTAACTGTCAACAATGTGGCCAGAAAGCCGAATAAATGGACAATAGAAGTAAATGAGAATATGTAATGCCATCCAATTAGGAGGTGATATATAATAGTATACATGCAAGAAAGTAACCAGTGATTTATCATTAAATGTCTGGAAAAGACAAAAACTATAATTCAAAAAGATACATGCACCCCAATGTTCACTGCAGCACTGTTAACAATAACCAGAACATGGAAGTAACCAAAATGTCCATCGACAGATGAATGGATAAAGAAGATGTGGTACATATATATAATGGACTATTACTCAGCCATAAATGAATGAAATAATGCCATTTGCACAAACATGGATACCACTAGAGATGATCATACTAAGTGAAGTAAGTCAGACAGAGAAAGACATGTCATATTATATCACTTATATGTGGAATCTAAAAAATAATACAAATGTACAAAACAGGAACAGACTCACAGACATAGAAAACAAACTTGTGGTTACCAAAGGCGAAAGGAGGGGGGATAAATTAGGAGTTTGGGATTAACAGATACAAACTACTATACATAAAATAGGTGAACACAAAGGATCTACTGTATAGCACAGAGAACTATACTCGATATTTTGTAACAACCTGTAGTGAAAAAGAATCTGAATATATATAAAACTGAATCACTTTTCTATATACCTGAAACTAACACAGCATTGTAAATCAACTATATTTTAATTTAAAAAATATTTGAATTGACAAACAATAGGAAATGAAGAAATGTCATAGCCTCAAGACAGCCTCTCCTAAAAGGAGGCCCAACCTGACATTGATGTCAGCACCCTTGAGAAAGGGTCTGTAGAGAAATGGGACTTAACAAATGAAGCTGTAACTCAGGAATCAGATTAACAGTGGTAATTAGGACAGAATCTTCCATGAGGGTAATTCTTTATTTTTGATCATGCATTTAAATCGCTCTACTTCATGATGTATTATCACCCACACTAAAGAGAAAGAAATAGAGACTCAGAAAATGAAGTAACTTGCCCCAAATTAACAAAGCTAAAAAGGGGCAGATTTAAACTCAAAATGTTAGACTCCCTTTTTATATTTAGACTTCTTGTTGTTAATGCAAAATATTAAAGACTCATGAGTATCTCACACAGAGAAGATCACTTCCCACTCCTACCTCCACATTTCAAGAGGTCCTCACACACAATGTTGCAATATCACCAAGATGTACACTCTTCCAATCTGTGTGTATCAGAGCTTCTTTTTGCAATTGTTAGACTTTTTCAACACTTTTTTGGAATTGTGTGAAACTAGGGGTGCCATTTTGTTGTTGTTGTTGCCGTTATTGTCTGCATGATAGGAGAGGCTTGGAGAGAGGGGCCACAGGAACGGGTAAAGCCAAGTGAGGCTCTGGGTTTCAGGAAGGGAGACAAGAAGACAGTAAGAAGAAAGGCATGGGCATGATGCTGAAGCATGGGTCTCTGAAGACAGAGACAGCTTTAGAGTGTGGGGAAATCCCTCAAGACTGAAAAACTATACGATGAGTGTTCTCAAAGGGAGTCTTCAGATAATTCTAAGATAAAACAAGAAATGCAAGAAAGGAAGAAAAGAAAACTGCATGTTCAGGTGAAACAGCAACAAAATGAGAAAATCAAGACAGGACATCCACTTGAAACTTCGTGTCCAGTTGGAAATGACAAATAAGAAGCACAATTTCTGGCTACTTTGCACTGGGGATTTCTATTAAGGAAAATCGCTTTTGGACTGGAAAAGTTGAACCAATGTTGAGATCATAAAAGAGGGCTGAGCCCACTGAACCCATCTTTCTCCCCAGACGATGTAAGGACAGTTCAGGGAAGATGTGTTAAGGGAACTAAGATGGGTCTGACCCTTGCTGAGCTCAGCCAGTGTAAATGAGTTGACTGCTCGGAATCAGACATGCTTCTCTCTAAGTCCTTCTTGAGTTTATGTCTCTAACCCTGGTCTCCCCTGCAAGCACTATTCCCAATTCTCCAACTGTCTCCAAAGTGGGCTGTGAGAAGAAACTATTAATAATTTCTATTTAGTTTGATTTTAAAATATAAAAGAAATTAAGTGGTACTGCACATTGACTCTATAGATTGACACACTCGGACCTTCACTTAGTTCTCCTGTAAGTTAGTTAAGTGCCACTAAGGGCAGTGGGACTGAGGGTGGTCTCCATAGATGAGCAGTGGCAGAACCCAGGAGCTTATAAAAATGGAATTCATATTAAAACTGAAATGCAACTCATCCCACCCCAAGACACTTCAAATCAGAATCTGGAGAAGAGGGAGGAGGGGAATGGAACATAATCTGTTTTTAACGAACGTTCCAGGTGAGTCTTATGCACACTGACTTCCAGAAATCCTTATTTAAAGTATGTGAAGCTAGTGGGAAGCAGCTGCATAGCACCGGGAGATCAGCTCAGTGCTTTGTGACCACCTAGAGGGGTGGGATAGGGAGGGTGGGAGGGAGACGCAAGAGGGAGGGGATATATGTATATGTATAGCTGATTCACTTTGTTATACAGCAGAAACTAACGCAACATTGTAAAGCAATTATACTCCAATAAAGATGTTAAAAAATAAATAAATAAAGTATGTGAAGTCTCCTGAGGTGTGAAGTATCAATGGTTTTATTTTAATTTAATTCAATTTATTTATTGTGATTCACATTAAGAAATAATTTTACTACCATATGATATCACTTATATGTGGAATCTAAAATATGACACAAATGAACTTATCTACAAAACAGAAACAGACTCACAGACATAGAAAACAGACTGGTGGTTGAAAAGGGGGAGGGGGAGGGGGAGGGAAGGATTGGGAGTTTGGGATTAGCAGATGCAAACTAGTATATACAGGATGAATAAATAACAAGGTCCTACTGTATAGCACAGGAAACTATATTCAATATCCTGTAATAAACCATAATGGAAAAGAATATGAAAAAGAATGTACATATATATATGTATAACTGAATCCCTTTGCTGTACAGCAGAAATTAATACAACACTGTAAATCAACTGTACTTCAATTAAAAAAAGAAATAATTTTAATCTGGGATTCAGTATATATACAAACACTGGCATACAGAAACACAGACATGCACACACACCTGAAATAAACCTTTCACGAAACAATACTTAGGCTTACTATGTGTAAAACACTCTGACATTTTGTATTTTATTCTATTCTACTCTAATTCTTTCCTGCCAGACTGATCTCAACAGCCACGAATTGTAACTGGCACACTGAAAAATACTATTCTACCTTTTATATTCAGAAAAGACTTTGGGATGGTTAACAGACTTCTACCAATAGTGTATTGATTTTTATTTAGCCTGAAGAAAAGACACAAGGGCACTGACAGTTACCTTGCTATATTTTCAAGGCTGTTACCCTGAATAGAATTAGCTTTGCTCTGTATGGCAAGATGTATTTTTAGTTGTTACAAAAAAATACCTCATAAACAATGAGAGCTGATCAACAGTGACATGAAATACATCAAAAGGTGGGGAGTCCATCTCATTATAAATATTCAAGGTAAGCTAGTGAACCTCTTGGCACCTGGGTTTTAGATGGAACTCAAGCCTTAGAAAAGTTTGGACTTGTGTTTTAGCGCCCACTCTAACCCTATGATTCTATGGTTCTCTTAATTCTGGATCCTTGCTTCACACTAGCACATTTATGGTCTAATTTTTCTATTTGCACTTTCTCAAAGGGCCTGCATAACAGAAATGCACCGAAAGCTGAAATGTTTTAAGTTAGAAGTCATGCACTTAGCACACTGCTGTAATCATTTCCTCTCCTGGTCCCCCCACTCACCTGTAAGGTCCTCATGGACTGAGTCTTTGCTCTAAAGGCTTTTTATTCTCAGCACCTATCACAGCAGCTTAAATATAGCTGGAGATTAGTCAGAGTTTGCTAAATGAGTTAAAGACTGAAGGAATGAATATCTTTCATGATAATAAGCACTGATTCCTAAGAAGCAAGAAGATGGTTTAAAAGAAGAATATAATTTGTCTTTATGACATATTAAGCAGGTAGATGACAAATAACGCCATCATTATTGTAGACGAATGTTATATGCTTATGTGATTGTTCAGCTGGCAGTAGGACAAAAAGACAGTACAAATCAAGTCTTCAAATTCTAGACATGCTCTGCCTGATGGCACTGCTGATGAGAAGTACTCCTCCTGCTAATAGTATTTCATGATACTATCATGTGCTTTGAGGCTGGAAAACCAAGGTGGGGAGGGACAGTAGTGCAGTTTTCAGCCAAGCAAACTAACCCTGTCAATTTTACTTCCTCAAGAAAAGATGATGTGTGTTTATCACTGGACCTTGGAAAGTGCCCTGCACATAAAAGAGTGTTAATAACTCACTTGTCTGTGGGAATAAATGACCTGCAAGTTCTGATCAACTCATTCCAGCAGCTCTTTTCCCCCAGAGAGTCAAAATAACTTATCCAAGGCAACAGGCTCAGAAACACAATCTCCTGATTGTGTCGCTCTGTTCACTTCACCAGGATCCCTCACATCATGATGTAATAGGGAAATTAATGAATTATAGTGAAACATTTTAAGGAAGTTGAATAAGAGAAGACTCAGCCCTATTTGAGATGTTATAAAATATGCTATGCTTAGCTTAGAGTATGGTGCTAATATTCATCCCACCTAACCCCTTTCCACCCAAGGACTCAAAAAAGACAGTCAATACTCAATGTATATATTTGGAAAAACCATTTAAACGAAAGCTCTTCTGCCTTTGTCCTGTCAAGATTTTTAATCGGTTTTTCATTATTTCTATATATTTCTTCTATATAATTGAAAGACTTAACCATGAGTAACCATGAACCATGAGTGTATAAATATACATTACACAGATAAATATGTTTATCTCTGGCTATGTAGCTGTTTTTCCTCCCAAAATCTTCCCTAGCCTGTGTATCTATTACTGTACTCATTCAATTTACACTGGAAAATATAGAATGGTAAATAAGATGTAGTCCTTATCTATGAGGAGCTTACAGTCTAGTTGGAGGGTAGGCCAAAGATTTTTAAATGTCATTATAATACACTGTGTATTCATTCTATGTAAGCACAGGGTGCTCTGTGAGAAATTCAGAAGGCCATCTGGTCTAATCTGAGAGGTGTTGGGAAGGTCTTCCTAGAAGAACTGGCATAGACTGACGCCTGAACAGGTGCCTAGGAGTTACCCAGGCAGGAGGAAGGGAGAGTGCTCCAGGCAGAGGTAACAGCAGGTATAAAAGCCTGGAGGGCAGTCTTAGTGACTTGAGGTGAGTTCATTAATGTTGACATACAGAGTGAAGGTGCCAAGTGGTCAGAAGGAGGCTGAGACAGGAAATGGGGGCTCCTTGACCTTGAGAAGACTTGATGGCAGGCAAGGGTGGTGGGAATGCTTGAGGGCTCTGGGCTGAGACAGGACCTTATCTGGGTCACCTAATGTGAAGCTGATTATAGTTGCAATGCAGAGGACAGGCCAAAGGGCCTTTGTTAGGGCCCTTCAGGAAGGCCTTTCCATAAGACACAGCAGGACCTGGATGAGAGCGGTGGTAGGAAGGATGCAGGAGCAAAGGATGAACAAACTCAGAAGAAATCCAGGAGGCAGACGTGGCAGGACCTGGCAACTGACTGCATGTGGAGATAGAGAAAGACAGAGTCAAGGATGGCTCCCAGATTCTGGGGTTGAGTGACTTAAATTTACCTCTGTGGGAACTCATGCCCTGTGCTCCCCACACATGGGTCAGCCTGGATGGAGGTGTGACTCCATGTGTGCTCTGTGCTGTCCCATTCACAACACTGTCCATGCAAGGTCCGTCTCAAAAGAGACTTTCTAGATCCTCTCGTGTGGTGGCGTCTTTATCACACCCAAAAACTGATTACCCTCATGTGAAAGTTATTTCTATACTTGTCTTTGGTGTGTGTGTGTGTGTGTGATAAAAACTTTAAAGATTTACTCTCTGAGCAACTTTCAAACATATAATACAGTGTTATTACCTAAAGTTAAATGCTGTGCACCTTCAGGACATTTATTTTTGGTGGGTGCATACATTTTATTTTTATTTATTTATTTATTTATTTATTTAACATCTTTATAAGAGAATAATTGCTTTACAATGGTGTGTCAGTTTCTGCTTCATGACAAAGTGAATCAGTTATATATATACATATGTCCCCATATCTCTTCACTCTTGCATCTCTCTCCCTCCCACCCCTCTAGGTGGTCGCAAAGCACCGAGCTGATCTCCCTGTGCTACGTGGCTGCTTCCCAATAGCTATATATTTTGGTAGTGTATGTATGTCCATGCTACTCTCTCACTTTCTCTCAGCTTACCTTTCCCCCTCCCCGTATCCTCAAGTCCGTTCTCTAGTACGTCTGCATCTTTATTCCTGTCTTACCCCTAGGTTCTTCATGACATATTTTTTCTTAGATTCCATATATATATGTTAGCATATGGTATTTGTTTTTCTCCTTCTGATTTACTTCACTCTGTATGACAGACTCTAGGTCTATCCACCTCACTACAAATAACTCAATTTCGTTTCTTTTTATGGCTGAGTAATATTCCATTGTATATGTGTGCCACATCTTTACCCATTCATCTGTTGATGGATACTTAGGTTGCTTCCATGTCCTGGCTATAGTAAATAGAGATGCAATGAACATTTTGGTACATGACTCTTTGTTTTTGTTTTTGTTTTTTTTGCGGTATGTGGGCCTCTCACTGTTGTGGCCTCTCCCGTTGCAGAGCACAGGCTCCGGACATGCAGGCCCAGCGGCCATGGCTCACGGGCCTAGCCGCTCTGCAGGATGTGGGATCTTCCTGGACCAGGGCACGAACCCGTGTTCCCTGCATCAGCAGGCGGACTCTCAACCACTACGCCACCAGGGAAACCCAACATGACTCTGTTTGAATTATGGTTTTCTCAGGGTATATGCCCAGTAGTGGGATTGCTGGGTCGTATGGTAGTTCTATTTGTAGTTTTTTAAGGAACCTCCATACTGTTCTCCATAGTGGCTATTTCAATTTACATTGTCTGTGGTTTTCTCAGGGTATATGCCCAGTAGTGGGATTGCTGGGTCGTATGGTAGTTCTATTTGTAGTTTTTTAAGGAACCGCCATACTGTTCTCCATAGTGGCTATTTCAATTTACATTCCCACCAACAGTACAAGAGGGTTCCCTTTTCTCCACACCCTCTCCAGCATTTATTGTTTTTAGATTTTTTGATGATGGCCATTCTGACTGGTGTGAGATAATATCTCATTGTAGTTTTGATTTTCATTTCTCTAATGATTAATGATGTTGAGCATTCTTTCATGTGTTTGTTGGCAATCTGTATATCTTCTTTGGAGAAATGTCTATTTAGGTCTTCTGCCCATTTTTGGATTGGGTTGTTTATTTTTTTGTTATTGAGCTGCATGAGCTGCTTGTAAATTTTGGAGACTAATCCTTTGCAAGTTGCTTCATTTGCAAATATTTTCTCCCATTCTGAGGGTTGTCTTTTGGTCTTGTTTATGGTTTCCTTTGCTGTGCAAAAGCTTTTAAGTTGCATTAGGTCCCACTTGTTTATTTTTGTTTTTAGTTCCATTTCCCTAGGAGGTGGGTCAAAAAGGATCTTGCTGTGATGTATATCATAGAGCATTCTGCCTATGTTTTCCTCTAAGAATTTGATAGTGTTCTGGCCTTACATTTAGGTCTTTAATCCATTTTGAGGTTTTTTTGTGTATGGTGTTAGGGACTGTTCTAATTTCATTCTTTTACATGTAGCTGTCCAGTTTTCCCAGCACCACCTATTGAAGAGGCTGTCTTTCCTCCACTGTATATTCTTGCCTCCTTTATCAAAGATAAGGTGACCATATATGCATGGGTTTATCTCTGGGCTTTCTATCCTGTTCCATTGATCTATATTTCTGTTTTTGTGCCAGTACCATACTGTCTTGATTACTGTAGCTTTGTAATATAGTCTGAAGTCAGGGAGCATGATTTCCTCCAGCTCCGTTTTTCTTTCTCAAGATTGCTTTGGCTATTTGGGGTCTTTTGTGTTTCAATACAAATTGTGAAATTTTTTGTTCTAGTTCTGTGAAAAATGCCAGTGGTAGTTTGATAGGGATTGCATTGAATCTGTAGATTGCTTTGGGTAGTAGAGTCATTTTCACAGTGTTGATTCTTCCAATCCAAGAACATGGTATATCTCTCCATCTATTTGTATCATCTTTAATTTCTTTCATCAGTGTCTTATAATTTTCTGCACACAGGTCTTTTGTCTCCTTAGGTAGGTTTATTCCTAGATATTTTATTCTTTTTGTTGCAATGGTAAATGGGAGTGTTTTCTTAATTTCACCTTCAGATTTTTCATCATTAGTGTATAGGAATGCCAGAGATTTCTGTGCATTAATTTTGTATCCTGCTACTTTACCAAATTCATTGATTAGCTCTAGTAGTTTTCTGGTAGCATCTTTAGGATTCTCTATGTATAGTATCATGTCATCTGCAAACAGTGACAGCTCTACTTCTTCTTTTCCAATTTGTATTCCTTTTATTTCTTTTTCTTCTCTGTTTGCTGTGGCTAAAACTTCCAAAACTATGTTGAATAATAGTGGTGAGAATGGGCAACCTTCTCTTGTTCCTGATCTTAGTGGAAATGGTTTCAGTTTTTCACCACTGAGGATGATGTTGGCTGTGGGTTTGTCATATATGGCCTTTACTATGTTGAGGTAAGTTCCCTCTATGCCTACTTTCTGGAGTATTTTTATCATAAATGGGTGTTGAATTTTGTCGAAAGCTTTCTTTGCATGTATTGAGATGATCATGTGGTTTTTCTCCTTCAATTTGTTAATATGCTGTATCACGTTGATTGATTTGCATATATTGAAGAATCCTTGCATTCCCTGGATAAATCCCACTTGATCATAATGTATGATCCTTTTAATGTGCTGTTGGATTCTGTTTGCTAGTATTTTGTTGAGGATTTTTGCATCTATGTTCATCAGTGATATTGGCCTGTAGTTTTCCTTCTTTGTGACATCTCTGTCTGGTTTTGTATCAGAGTGATGGTGGCCTCGTAGAATGAGTTTGCGAGTGTTCCTCCCTCTGTTATATTTTGGAAGAGTTTGAGAAGGATAGGTGTTAGCTCTTCTCTAAATGTTTGACAGAATTCGCCTGTGAAGCCATCTGGTCCTGGGCTTTTGTTTCTTGGAAGATTTTTAATCACAGTTTCAATTTCAATGCTTATGATTGGTCCCTTCAGGACTTATTTATTTTATAACAAGGAGTCTTTTGATGCCCTTCACACATTGTACCCATATATACTTGTTTAATTCCTGTGCTCACAGAGCAGGCAGATGTCTTTTCATGTATTTCTTATACCACCTTCCATACACAAACACTTGGTTCTTTAAGTGAAGGTATTTATTTAAAGATGTCAAAGTTTAAATTTTTTGAGTTTCTTCAAATACTTACACATGCACACATATTTGAATAATGTCTTGGAAGTATAATATCCATTTTTTTCTATTAGAAAAAGATCTTTTACTATGAAAATGGTCATTACTTTCCTATCCTATGAGTCTTAATGAACACATCCTTCCAGTGCTGTTCATAATCCCACACAAGATGAATAAAAAGATGCATGTACTGTAGCGAGTGGTACATAGTGGATCAGATACATTGCAGATGGAAGTTCCCCAGAGTGAATTATCATCAATAATACATGCATATCTATATTCTATTCTGAGTTAAACTCATTGCTGCTACTGAAAATCCAGTGTGCAGATATTTGTGCTTGGGATGGGTCCTTATGCATTCAATACTTTATTTTTAGTTAATATTGCATTCACTTCTAGATTAGAGCAAATTATAGGGGGTATGGAGTGTCTTCTGGAAAACATGTTTTTACATATTCTCAGTTTTCTTTTGGAATTAAACACTCCGATAAAAATGAGTGCCTTATTTAAAAATAAAATCTGGGAATTCCCTGGCAGACCAGTGGTTAGGACTCCACACTTCCACTGCAGAGGACATGGGTTCAGGGAACTAAGATCCGCAAGCCACATGGCACAGCCAAAAATAAATAAATTAATAAATATTAATTATAAAATTAAAAAAAAATTTTAAATCTACTTCACAGAAACAGACTTACAGCCATAGAGAATAGACTTGTGGTTGCCAAGGGGGAGAGGGTGTGTGGGAGGGAAGGATTGGGAGTTTGGGATTAGCAGATGCAAACCATTATATATATATATATATATGTGTGTGTGTGTGTGTGTGTGTGTGTGTGTGTGTGTGTGTGTGTGTGTGTGTACGTATAACTGAATCACTTTGTTGTATAGCAGAAATTAACAACATTGTAAATCAACTATACTTTTTTTTAAAAAAATAAAGTTTCATGGAGGAGAACTGCTATCATACTGAACACTCAGAAGAAGGAAAGGGTTCTTTCACAGACTAACAGGCCAGGGACTGGTACTGGTCTTCAGCCTGGGGCTTGGGGACCCCTAAATAGAGAACAGATAAACTACAAGGTCCTACTGTATAGCATAGGGAACTATATTCAATATCCTGACATAAACCATAATGGAAAAGAATATGGAAAAAGAATATATATATAGGTATAACTGAAACACTCTGCTGTACCTGAGAAATTAACACAACATTGTAAATCAACTAGACTTCAATAAAAGATAAATAAATAAAAAATAAAACCTACTTAGAATGAAAATTTCCTAATCAGGACTTATAAAACACCGCCAGTTTTCTAATTCTACACTCCACCACACACCCAATTTGGATTAAACAAAATGGTGACTATCAGATTAAACAGTAGTGTTATATAATACAGTCCATCCTCATTCTTCACAGATTCAGTATTTGTGAATTTATTTATTCACTAAGATGTATTGGTAACTCCTATACAGTGGTTTCCTGGTCGTTTGTGGAAATGTGCAATGAGGTGAGAAAATTGAGTTTCCTGACCCACATGTTCTCAGCTGAAGCTGAACAGGGCCACACTCTGCCTTCTTGCTTCAGCTTATCCTGGAAACAGGTGTCCTTTTGGCTGTCTGTTTAGTGCACATTTTTCACACGTTTGTGTCTCTTTTTTCTTCTATTTAAAATGGCCCCGAAGCCTAGTGCTGAAGTGGTCTCTAGTGTTCCTGAGTGCAAGAAGGCTACCACGTGCTGTTAAAATAAAGTGGAGCCAGGGACTGAAAATCTTCCAAGCAGATAAAACCATTTAAGCCATGGACACAAGCTAAATCTAGCTTATTTCATAAACATGAGTGAAACATCACTAAGGTGATTTCTTGGAAATGCCTCTGATAATCATAAAAGACACTTAAGTCATTTTCCTAGAAGTGGTATAAGATCATCACTGTTAACTAACCCCTGCCTCTGGAAACGCTCCTTCAAAATAACCCATCACTGTAAAGGTTACACAACATCCTCATTGTGACTTTATAAGCCATCTTGTCATGTCAGGCCTCAGAGCTTCCTACCAGTTTTGAATTTGAAAGTTCCCAATTCATAAACTGTTCTTACTTGCACAATCAACTCTTCCTAAATACTGTTTCACTGATTGGGTAGTTTAAATTTTGCTATTTCTGGATTTTGACAGTGCCTCAGGGAGAAAATATGTGTTAGGTGAATTTGTTCAGGCCTGAGTTATAGTGTTTTAGCCACCAGTTTAACGCTAATGAATTAACAATATATATTAAACAGGTGTCTTGAAACACACAAAACAAGGTTATGTATTGATTGGTTGATAAAAATGTTGTAGTCAGAGTTTTGCAGAAACCTAACTCTCTATTAGGAGCAATGGTTCACTATTTGCTAATTCAGCATTTAAAGTAACTTTATAGAATAACTACTGCAAATAACAAGAATCAACTGTACTTCTGTATCTGGAGAATAAAGAAGGTCTTGCTGTAAATGGCAGTCATTTCACTTCTCCATATAATTCAGTGTCGCTGAAATTAAAATGCATACAAATATGGATAAGGGACAGTTCACCCCCCAGCGTGCTCACCATCTAGTGGGAGAGATGATAGGAAGGAATGAATTACAACACAGGGCACTAAATGTGACAATCAACATATAAATAAGGTGAAATAGAGTTACCATATGATCCAACAATCCCATTCCTGGGCATATATCCAGACAAAACTCTAATTCAAAAAGATACATGCACCCCTGCATTCACAACAGCACGATTCACAGTAGCCAAGACATGGAAACAACCTAAATGTCCATCAACAGAGGAATGGATAAAGAAGATGTGGTACATATATACAATAGAATATTACTCAGCCATAAAAAAGAATGAAATAATACCATTTGCAGAAACAAGGATGCAACTATAGATTATCATACCAAGTGAAATAAGTCGGACAGAGAAAGACAAATACCATATGATATCACTTATATACGGAATCTAAAAAATGACACAAATGAATTTATCTATGAAACAAATAGACTCACAGACATAGAGAACAGACTTGTGGTTGCCAAGGGGGTGGGGGGTGATGGAGGGATGGATTGGGAGACTGGGATTAGCAGATACAAACTATTATATATAGGATGGATGAACAACAAGTTCCTATTGTATAGGACAGGGAACTTTATTCAGTATCCTGTGATAAACCATAAGAGAAAAGAATATGCGGCGGAGGAGCTTCAAGATGGCGGAGGAGTAAGACGTGGAGATCACTTTCTTCCCCACAAATACATCAGAAATACATCTACACGTGGAACAACTCCTACAGAACACCTACTGAACACTGGCAGAAGGCCTCAGACCTCCCAAAAGGCAAGAAACTCCCCACGTACCTGGGTAGGACAAAAGAAAAATGAATAAACAGAGACAAAAGAATAGGGACGGGACCTGCACCAGTGGGAGGGAGCTGAGAAGGAGGAAAGGTTTCCACACACTAGGAAGCCCCTTCGTGGGTGGAGACTGCGGGTGGCAGAGGGGGAAAGCTTCGGAGCCACGGAGGACAGCACAGCAACAGGGGTGCAGAGGGCAAAGTGGAGAGATTCCTGCACAGAGGATCAGTGCCAACCAGCACTCACCAGCCAGAGAGGCTTGTCTGCTCACCTGCCGGGGGGGGGCGGGCGGGGGCTGGGAGCTGAGGCTCCAGCTTAGGTTGGATTGCAGGGAGAGGAATGGCGGTGTGAACACAGCCTGAAGGGGTTAGTGCACCATGGCTAGCCGGGAGGGAGTCCAGGGAAAAAGTGTGGACCTGCCGAAGAGACAAGAGACTTCTTCTTGCCTCTTTGTTTCCCGGTGGGCGAGGCCATGGGATTAACAGCGCTGCTTAAAGGAGCTCCAGAGACGGGCACGAGCCGCAGCTATCAGCATGGACCCCAGAGAAGGGCATGAGATGCTAAGGCTGCTGCTGCCACCACCAAGAAGCCTGTGTGCAAGCACAGGACACCATCCAGACCTCCCCTCCCGGGAGCCTGTGCAGCCCGCCACTGCCAGAGTCCCATGATCCAGGGACAACTTCCCCGGGAGAATGCACGGCATGCCTCAAGCTGGTGCAACGTCATGCCGGCCTCTGCCACCGCAGGCTCGCCCCACATCCATACCCCTCCCTTCCCCCGGCCTGAGTGAGCCAGAGCCCCCGAGTCAGCTGCTCCTTTAACCCCGTCCTGTCTGAGCGAAGAACAGACGCCCTCAGGTGACCTACACGCAGAGGCGGGGCCAGGTCCAAAGCAGAACCCCGGGAGCTGTGCGAACAAAGAGAAAGGGAAATCTCTCCCAGCAGCCTCAGGAGCAGCGGATTAAATCTCCACAATCAACTTTATGTACCCTGCATCTGTGGAATACCTGAATAGAAAACGAATCATCCCAAATTGAGGAGGTGGACTCTGGGAGCAAAGATATATAATTTTTCCCCCCTTTTTCTCTTTGTGAGTGTGTATGTGTATGCTTCTGTGTGTGATTTTGTATGTATAGCTTTGCTTTTACCATTTGTCCTTGGATTCTGTCTGTCCATTTTTTGTTTGTTTGTTTGTTTTTAGTATAATTTTTAGCACTTGTTATCATTGGTGGATTTGTTTTTTGGTTTGGTTGCTCTCTTTTTTCTTTATTACTTAAAAAAATTTTTTAAATAATTTTTTTAAATAAATTTATTTTATTTTATCGTCTTCTTTCTTTCTTTCTATTTTTTCTCCCTTTTATACTGAGCCGTGTGGATGAAAGGCTCTTGGTGCTCCAGCCAGGAGTCAGTGCTGTGCCTCTGAGGTAGGACAGCCAACTTCAGGACACTGGTCGACAAGAGACCTCCCACCTCCACATAATATCAAATGGTTAAAATCTCCCAGAGATCTCCATTTCAACGCCAAAACCCAGCTCTACTAAACAACAAGCAAGCTCCAGTGCAGGGCACCCTATGCCAAACAACTAGCAAGAAAAGAACACAACCCCACCCATTAGCAGAGAGGCTGCCTAAAATCAAAATAAGGCCACAGACACCCAAAAACACACCAACAGACGTGGACCTGCCCACCAGAAAGACAAGACAAGCCTCATACACCAGAACACAGACACTAGTCACCAGCACCACGAAGCCTACACAGCCCCCTGAACCAACCTTACCCACTGGGGGCAGACAACAAAAACAACAGTAACTACAAACCTGCAGCCCATGAAAAGGAGACCCCAACACAGTAAGTTAAGCAAAATCAGAAGACAGAGAAACACACAGTAGGTGAAGGAGCAAGGTAAAAACCCACCAGACCTAACAAATGAAGAGGAAATAGGCAGTCTACCTGAAAAAGAATTTAGAATAATGATAGTAAAGATGATCCAAAACCTTGGAAATAGAATGGAGAAAATACAAGAAACGTTTAACAAGGACCTAGAAGAACTAAAGAGCAAACAAACAGTGATGAACAACACAATAAATGAAATTAAAAATTCTCTACAAGGGATCAAGAGCAGAATAGAAGCAGAAGAACGGATAAGTGACCTGCAAGATAAAATATTGGAAATAACTACTGCAGAGCAGAATAAAGAAAAAAAAAATGAAAAGAATTGAGGACAGTCTCAGAGATCTCTGCGACAGCATTAAATGCACCAACAATCAAATTATAGGGGTCCCAGAAGAAGAAGAGAAAGAGAAAGGGACTGAGAAAATATTTGAAGAGATTACAGTTGAAAATTTCCTTATATGGGAAACGGAATAGTTAATCAGGTCCAGGAAGCACACAGAGTCCCATACAGTATAAATCCAAGCAGAAACACACCAAGACACATAGTAATCAAACTATCAAAAATTAAGTACAAAGAAAAAATATTAAAAGCAACAAGGGAAAAGCAACAAATAACATACAAGGGAATCCCCATAAGGTTAACAGCTGATCTTTCAGCAGAAACTCTTCAAGCCAGAAGGATGTGGCAGGACATATTTAAAGTGGTGAAGGGGAAAAACCTAAAACCAAGACTACTCTACCCAGCAAGGATCTCATTCAGATTTGACAGAGAAATGAAAACCTGTACAGACAAGCAAAAGCTAAGAGAATTCAGCACCACCAAACCAGCTTTACCACAAATGCTAAAGAAACTTCTCTAAGCAGCAAACACAAAAGAAGGAAAAGACCTACAATAACAAACCCAAAACAATTAACAAAATGAAATGTAAATGGATTAAATGGATTACTTGAAATGTAAATGGATTACCTGAAATGTAAATTACCTGAAATGTAAATGGATTAAAGGCTCAAACCAAAAGACATAGACTGGCTGAATGCATAATAAAACAAGACCCGTATATATGCTGTCTACAAGAGACCAACTTCAGACCTAGGGACACATACAGACTGAAAGTGAGGGGATGGAAAAAGATATTCCATGAAAATGGAAATCAAAAGAAAGCTGGAGTAGCAATTCTCATGTCAGAAAAAATAGACTTTAAAATAAAGACTATTACAAGAGACAAAGAAGGATACAACATAATGACCAAGGGATCAAATCAAGAAGAAAATATAACAATTGTAAATATTTATGCACCCAACATAGGAGCACCTCCATACATAAGGCAAATACTAAGAGCCATAAAAGGGGAAATCGACAGTAACACAATCATAAGGGGGCTTTAACACCCCACTTTCACCAACGGACAGATCATCCAAAATGAAAATCAATAAGGAAACACAAGCTTTAAATGATACATTAAACAAGATGGACTTAATTGATATTTATAGGACATTCCATCCATAAACAACAGAATACACTTTCTTCTCAAGTGCTCATGGGACTTTCTCCAGGATAGAGCATATCATGGGTCATAAATCAAACCCTGGTAAATTTAAGAAAATTGAAATCATATCAAGTATCTTTTCCGACCACAATGCTAGGAGACTAGGTATCAATTACAGGAAAAAATCTGTAAAAAGTACAAACATATGGAGGCTAAACAATACATTACTTAATAACTAAGAGATCACTGCAAAAATCAAAGAGGAAATCAAAAAACACCTAGAAACAACTAACAATGAAACACGATGATCCAAAACCTATGGGATGCAGCAAAAGAGTTATAAGAGGGAAGTTTATAGCAATACAATCCTACCTTAAGAAACAAGAAACATCTCAAATAAACAACCTAACCTTACACATAAAGCAATTAGAGAAAGAAGAACAAAAAACCCCCAAAGTTAGCAGAAGGAAAGAAATCATAAAAATCAGATCAGAAATTAATGAAAAATGAAGGAAACCATGGCAAAGATCAATAAAACTAAAAGCTGGTTCTTTGAGAAGATAAACAAAATTGATAAATCATTAGCCAGACTCATCAAGAAAAAAAGGGAGAAGACTCAAATCAATAAAATTAGAAATGAAACAGGAGAAGTAACAACTGACACTGCAGAAATACAGTGGATCATGAGAGATTACAACAAGCAACTACATGCCAATAAAATGGACAACCTGGAAGAAATGGACAAATTCTTAGAAATGCACAAACTTCCAAGACTGAACCAGGAGGAAATAGAAAATATGAACAAATGAATCACAAGTACTGAAATTGAAACTGTGATTAAAAAATCTTCCAACAGACAAAAGCCCAGGACCAGATGGCTTCACAGGCGAATTCTGTCAAACATTTAGAGAAGAGCTAACACCTATCCTTCTCAAACTCTTCCAAAATATAGCAGAGGGAGGAACACTCACAAACTCATTCAGCAAGGCCACCATCATTCTGATACCAAACCAGAGAGAGATGTCACAAAGAAGGAAAACTACAGGCCAATATCACTGATGAACATAGATGCAAAAATCCTCAACAAAATACTAGCAAACAGAATCCAACAGCATGTTAAAAGGATCATACATTATGATCAAGTGGGGTTTATCCCGGGAGTGCAAGAATTCTTCAATATACGCAAAGCAATCAACACATTATGGTGATACACCATATTAACCAATTGAAGGAGAAAAACCATATGGTCATCTCAAGATGCAGAGAAAGCTTTCGACAAAATTCAACACCCATTTATGATAAAAACCCTGCAGAAAGTAGGCATAGAGGGAACTTACCTCAACATAAAATAGGCCATATATGACAAACCCACAGCCAACATCGTCCTCAATGGTGAAAAACAGAAACCATTTCTACTAAGATCAGGAACAAGACAAGGTTGCCCACTCTCACCACTATTATTCAACATAGTTTTGGAAGTTTTAGCCACAGCAATCAGAGAAGAAAAGGAAATAAAATGAATCCAAACTGGAAAAGAAGAAGTAAAGCTGTCACTGTTTGCAGATGACATGATACTATACATAGAGAATCCTAAAGATGCTACCAGAAAACTACTAGAGCTAATCAATGAATTTGGTAAAGTAGCAGAATACAAAATTAATGCACAGAAATCTCTGGCATTCCTATATACTAATGATGAAAAATCTGAAGGTGAAATTAAGAAAACACTCCCATTTACCATTGCAACAACAACAAAAATACCTAGGAATAAACCTACCTAAGGAGACAAGAGACCATATGCTGAAAACTATGACACTGATGAAAGAAATTAAAGATAATACAAACAGATGGAGAGATATACCATGTTCTTGGATTGGAAGAATCAACACTGTGAAAATGACTCTACAACCCAAAGCAACCTACAGATTCAATGCAGTCCTGGACAAACTACCACTGGCTTTTTTCACAGAACTAGATCAAAAAATTTCACAATTTGTATGGAAACACAAAAGACTCCGAATAGCCAAAACAATCTTGAGAAAGAAAAATGGAGCTGGAGGAAATCATGCTCCCTGACTTCAGACTATATTACAAAGCTACAGTAATCAAGACAGTATGGTACTGGCACAAAAACAGAAATATAGATCAATGGAACAGGATAGAAAGCCCAGAGATAAGCCCACGCACATATGGTCACCTTATCTTTGATAAAGGAGGCAAGAATATACAGTGGAGGAAAGACAGCCTCTTCAATAGGTGGTGCGGGAAAACTGGACAGCTACATAAAAGAATGAATTTAGAATAGTCCCTAACACCATACACAAAAATAAACTCAAAATGGATTAAAGACCTAAATGTAAGGCCAGACGCTATTAAACTCTTAGAGGAAAACATAGGCAGAACACTCCATGACATAATTCACAGCAAGATCCTTTTTGACCCACCTCCTAGGGAAATGGAAATAAAAACAAAAATAAACAAGTGGGACCTAGTGCAACTTAAAAGCTTTTGCATAGCAATGGAAACCATAAACAAGACCAAAAGACAACCCTCAGAATGGGAGAAAATATTTGCAAATGAAGCAACTGACAAAGGATTAATCTCCATAATTTACAAGCAGCTCATGCAGCTCAATATCAAAAAGCAAACAACCCAATCCAAAAATGGGCAGAAGACTTAAATAGACATTTCTCCAAAGAAGATATACAGATTGCCAACAAACACATGAAAGAATGCTCAACATCATTAATCATTAGAGAAATGAAAATCAAAACTACAATGAGGTATTATCTCACACCGGTCAGAATGGCCATCATCAAAAAATCTAGAAACAATAAATGCTGGAGAGTGTGTGGAGAAAAGGGAACCCTCTTGCACTGTTGGTGGGAATGTAATTGATACAGCCACTATGGAGAACAGTATGGCGGTTTCTTAAAAAACTAAAAATTGAACTACCTTATGGCCCAGCAATCCCACTACTGGGCACATAACCTGAGAAAACCATAGTTCAATAAGAGTCATGTATCACAATGTTCATTGCAGCTCTATTTACAATAGCCAGGACATGAAAGCAACCTAAGTGTCCATCGATAGATAAATGGGTAAAGAAGATGTGGCGCATATATACAATGGAATATTACTCTGCCATAAAAAGAAATGAAACTGAGTTATTTGTAGTGAGGTGGATGGACCTAGAGTCTGTCATACAGAGGGCAGCCAGTCAGAAAGAGAAAAACAAGTACTATTTTCTAACATATATATATGGAATCTGAAAAAAAAATGGTAATGAAGAACCTAGGGGCAAGACGGAAATAAAGACACAGACCTACTAGAGAACGGACTTGAGGATATGGGGAGGGGGAATGGTAACCTGGGACAAAGTGAGAGAGTGGCACGGATATATATACACTACCAAATGTAAAATAGATAGCTAGTGGGAAGCAGCCGCATAGCACAGGGAGATCAGCTTGGTGCTTTTTGACCACCTACAGGGGTAGAATAGGAAAGTTGGGAGGGAGGGAGACGCAAGAGGGAAGAGATATGGGGACATATGTATATGTATAACTGATTCACTGTGTTATAAAGCAGAAAGTAACACACCAGTGTAAAGCAATTATACTCCAATAAAAATGTTAAAAAAAGAATATGAAAAATAATGTATATATATATGTGTGTGTGTGTATATATGTGTATATATATATATATATATATATATATATATATATATATATACACGTATATACCTGAATCACTTTGCTGTATAGCAGAAATTAACACATTTAAAATCATCTATACTTCAATTTAAAAAGTAAATAAATGAGATTTTGATTGAATATATACACTAATATGTATAAAATGGATAATTAATAAGAACCTGCGGTATAAAAAATATAAATAAAATTCAAAAATCCAAAAAAAAAGTAAACAAATGCAATAAAGTGATAGCCTGGCTCCAGAAAGTGACCAAATATTACGAATAAAAGACAAGTTTCATAGAAGTTATCCCGTGGGTACTTGTCCTATGTGGTGGGGCGGGAATCCCAGAAATTAAACACATGGAGTCTTTGGTCCTCTGTGCCGACATTTTTACTAATTCCAGCCATTGTAGTATACTTCAACTTTCCCTAGGAGAAATCACAGTCGTCCTTTGAAAGATACTGAGAATTACCCAATATCTATGTTCCAATTGTCAGGCTTCATCCTGAACCATTCTGAATAGTTCTCTGAGTTCCAGGGAATCACCATGGAGGGCACAGTGCTCCAAACTGTATAATGGTGTTGGTTAGAGAACAATCGGAAAAGCATCTTACCAGAGTCCTTTCTCTGCACTCTCACCCCAACAATAAAAAAGAGGGATGAGTGCTTTCCAGGTATGCTGAGCCCAGCTCAATCAGTTTGAATTCATCAGCAGCTGCAGCAAACTTACAGATGGTGCCAGACCCCAGGAGAGGAACACCTACCGGAAGCCAGAGCATCCTGAAAAGCTGTCCTTTCTCCCTTCCAAAAGCCTAAGATCAAACTAGTCTCAAGGTCCGGAAGTTCTGGCAGAAACAGGGAGTTCAAAAGCCCAAGTAAGGGATTTTTTTTCCACTTTAGTAACTCAGAGAAAATTTAGTAAGATCCTGCTCACCCATGGCTAATGTCACTCTATGCCTTGATCATGGTTGTGTCTCCTGGGCCAATTTCTCTTCCCTTTCCTCCTCCTGGAAATTTCCTCTTGACAAGTTTGCTCACTAGTCCCCTTAGTGTTAGCGCTTTTCACAAAAATCAGTGCAAAATAGATGCCAGCAGGGCCAAAGGCAGATGCCAGCAGGCTGTCACCTCTTTGCCCCTGGCTAGAGTGGAATGCCAGCAGCTCACATTGACTCTGCCCTCTCCCTGCCAGCCTCTAGTGAAATCATGCTCTGGCCAGTCCCGCCCGCAGAGCCAGCCCTGGCTGCCCAGTGTTCCCTCAGCCTTCGGGAGTCTGTAAGCATCTTCTCCAGCCAGACGCCCCAGCTCAGGACCAGGCAGGGGCAAACTGCTGGAGACCCCCCTTGCCAGGGCAAAGCCCATCCCAAGATGAGATGGGAAGGGAGTCAGAAAACACCTCCAGGGTTCAGTTGTTAACTGGGTTGGAGGGTATGGCACCAGAGTCAGGGCCCCATGCATGCTGCTCAGATTCACTGCAATAACCAGCTGCTTGTCCGGTCACTTGTTGCCAAATAGCAATCTTGGCGTCTAGCCATCCATCGAGCTGGCACCGTGATGGAAATGCTGCAGTTCAACGATTTTCGCCAGGCCGTGCCAACCCAGAGATATAGAGACCTGCCCTGTCTGCAAGCCAGCCCAGTGCTTATGTACTTCCTGGGGAAGCTTTAAGTCTGAGTGTTCCCTAACTAAGTGGAGTAAAAGTATTTCAGAGAAAATGGCTGAAAAGCCAGTGCTACCTACTAAAACTTCTCTTCCAAATGGGTTGAAAGTAAAACATGTGAGACGAGCTAAATTTGGTGTACCTGCAAGAGTTGCCATAGTCCCAAGGCTTCTGTTTTAGCAAGCAAGAGAAGCAGGAGGAATTCAAAGAGCTTTCAGTGGAACCCGCATGAATATGTAGATTTCTTCCCATCTATAAACATATTAACAGCAAGATTACACGTATGGGGTTGCTATATATCCAAGAACCTATTAAACTGCCTAACAATTTTTAAACATTTTCAGGCTATGTAAATTTCACCCAGAATAATGTACACTCAAGCCTATTTTCAAAATTTTGCATGCATTTTATTATTTATTTATTTTTTTGCAGTATGCGGGCCTCTCACTGTTGTGGCCTCTCCCGTTGCGGAGCACAGGCTCCAGACACGCAGGCCCAGCGGCCATGGCTCACGGGCCCAGCCGCTCCGCGGCATGTGGGATCCTCCCGGACCAGGGCACGAACCCGTGTCCCCTGCATCGGCAGGCGGACTCTCAACCACTGCGCCACCAGGGAAGCCCTAGCATGCATTTTAGTGGCTTCTTAGAACCCTAATTAAGAACCCAGCTTTACTTCTTCTGTTCAATATTAAGTCCTTGGTTTGAACTTCTTGAAAAGGAGAGTGCCAGTGTACGTTTCTCTCTTTTTCATCCCATATTTACTACCTGTTTTTGTAAACTGCAACCTAGATCCCCTCCAGAAAATCAAGCAAAGGTCAAATAATTTGGTGGGACATCAACGATGATTTTGGCTCAGCAGCTGGAACTGTTCCTTCTCTCTGGCTCTCCTAGACTGCTTTCAATTCTCTGCACAACACTTGAAGTTTACTCATCCATTGTGTTACTGACACTGGCTTAAGGGCATTCTAGGTGTCAGAAAAACTTAATCGTTCATCATGCTGATACTTGGAACCATAGAGTTCCCTTTTTCCAGTTGCTTCAAGAAATCTGAACTTTGATGTCAATTTTACAGAAATGGTTGATTCTAGATCACGGAGTAAACTCTAGGAGGCCGTCCATCATAAAGGCATGTCCAGGACTCTAAAAACAGGAGGTAGCTGATAAGCCACTGGCCTGTCTCATCTGAGTTTGTTTCCATTAGTACAGATTGCAAGAAAGAAGATCTATGCTTTGCCTGTTTAGGACCAACACACACACCCCTGAGGGTTACAGTAAATGAGAGATGCAACAGAGAGGGAAATAAGTTAAGATTCAACTAAGAGGTACGCTTCCTCTTAGGGAGCTAAATACTGTACACATCGCAGTTAAAGGCTGTTAGCTCCTTACAAAGGAAAATCCCCGCATTGGTCTGAGGTCTCGCCTACACGTATAACTTGACATCCTGTAAACATAATGAACACATCTGGATCCAGAAAACATCTCCTCTGAAAAACTCATGGCCCAATTTGTCCTTGTTTGCCCAAAATATCCTTAACACTCATTATGCAATTAATTTTTTTCTTTTTTCAGGGTAAACAAAGGGGATTAGCACATGATGTTCTTGCACTTGAGTTACACCGTGATTTGTTCACACCATTGTCATATCCTGTGTGACAGCCTGGCTGTGGTATGCTTGCAGACTCTGTAGGAGAAACTTTCTGAAAAACAGTTGTGTATGGGACTTCCCTGGTGGCACAGTGGTTAAGAATCTGCCTGTCAGTACAGGAGACACGGGTTCGACCCCAGGTTTGGGAAGATCCCACGTGCTGTGGAGCAACTAAGCCCATGCGCCACAACTACTGAAGCCCGCACACCCTAAGGCCCATGTCCCGCAACTACTGAGCCTGTGTGCTCCAACTACTGAAGCCTGCATGCCTAGAGCCCATGCTCCGCAACAAGAGAAGCCACTGTAATGAGAAGCCCGCACACTGCAACGAAGAGTAGCCCCTGCTCGCCGCAACTAGAGAAAGCCTGTGTGCAGCAGTGAAGACCCAACACAGCCAAAACAAAAAACAAAAAACAGTTGTGCATTTCCTGTCTAAGCTGCCTAGAAAAGAACAGCCAGGTACCTATCTAGTAGTCCATCTCAAATGAGGCTGTAGAATGGCACGTTGTCAATCACTTTCCATCCAAGGAGGAAAAAGCATGGAAATACCAGCAACCTTCCTCTTAGAGAATTTTTGTGCAAAACCTGCTGTGTCTGCCTTCTCAAAAAGTGAGGAATCCTGATGTCCTTGACAATCTGGAGAAAACAAAACAAAACCCCTCATAAGCTGGGGGCTGAGGCCATTGTGGGTAATATTGAATGTTGTTTCAATATTCAATATGGAGAGAGACTAAAAAGTTGGTGGAGGTGTCCTTTGTCTATTTATTCTCTTCTGACGTCATGAAATGCTTGTCTTTACTGCCTTTTTATTTTAAAGAGCCCAGAGAGGGGAGCTGGCACTGATTTTTGAAAGTATCTATGACAACATCCTATAAGAATATTGCTCAGCCATAAAAATGAATGAAATAATGCCATTTGCAGCAACATGTATGGACCTAGAGATTATCATATTAAGTGAAGTAAAACAGAGAAAGACAAATATCATATGATATCACTTATATGTGAAATCTAATAAAAAATGATACAAATCAACTTATTTACAAAACAGAAACAGACCCACAGATCTTGAAATCAAATTTATGGTTACCAAAGGAGAAACATTGGGGGAAGTGAAAATTTAGGAGATTGAGATTAACATACACACACTACTATACATAAAATAGATAGCTAAAAAGGACTGTATAGCACAGGGAACTGTACTCAATATTCTGTAATAATCTATATGGGAAAAGAATCTGAAAAAGAATGGATACATATACATATATAATAACTGATTCACTTTGCTGTACACCTAAAACTAACACACCATTGTAAATCAACTATACTCCAATAAAAATTAAAAATAAAAATAAAAAGAATTTCTTTCTTGTTTTAACCTCACCTACACCCTTCCAACTACCTACTCAGTATTTTGCAGGTATAAAAATGTTGGTCCTATAGTTTTAATATCCATAGGGATATATTAACAAATATTATTCTGTGAAGTCTGGTTCTGGAGAAAGCCATTTTTTCCCACTCTGCCCTAAGGAGTGAAAATAAGAATTTAAGATGTAAAAGTATTCACAGGACCTGGAAATTAGTCCCCAACAGATAACAACATTTCATGCCACAAATTGTGACTAGGCCCTGGGAATGTGGCAGTCACTGAGCTAAATGTTGGGGATTGGAAAAAGAAACCATTCCTGCTCTCAAGGAAATTATCTCTAAATATAGAAGTGCTCATAAGCGTACAGACACCATGTGTGTGTGTGTATGTGTGTGTGTGTGTGTGTGTGTGTGTGTGTGTGTGATGTGCTGATACGTCCTGGCCATAGTACTTGCTTTGGAAAACCAGCCACAAGTTTCCAATCTGCCCCACTGTTTTTTGGCATACAGTATTTAGTACATGCTTTCCTTATTCGTTCGACATTTGATTTGCTTGTTTGTTTTCTATTTATCACCATGGTTTTAGGCTTAGGGCATCTGTGTTCCATCGGGTTGCAAAATGACCTCTATGAGCAAGGCTGATTAATGCTTTAGGACGTATTGTCCATTAGCAGAAAACGGGGATCCCGGAGAACTGGAAATTAAACAGCTGTGTGTTTTATAACAGAAGGATTCTGGAAGGTCATACAATTATAGGGGCACCTGAGGCTTAGTGGGTAAAGGGAGTTGCCAGGGCCATGGAGCTCTTTGGCTGCAGAGCTAGGAAGTGACTCGGGTCTCCCAATTCCCAGTCACCACACTAGTGGACAATCCTCGACAACGTTTTCCAGACCCAACCTATGCCTTTCACATCCATCCCCAACTGCTCCTTCCTGGTGAGTTGGGAGCTCTGGGTAGTGGGTAAGCATCCTGAGCTGAGACCACCCCCGCCTGGGGTGTGCTATGCTAGCCTGTCGCAGCTTCTTCCATTCTTGGTGTTGGCTTGGGGCTGTGGTTCCTCAGCATCTCTGTTTGCCCAGAGAACTCTCAATTGAGTGAAACGGCATGAAATACGCTGCTCCCATTTCTGTCAACACAGGGGTGTGAAACTGGAATTCTACAAGGACTGTGGTACAAAAGGGAACTCTTTTGTTGGAGCGGTTGGTGTCATGTTGCACTGAACAGAGTTGCACTGAACGCTGACACACTGGTACCCAAGAGACCTGCCTGGGATGCTACAGCGCAGACAAGTTGTTTTTCCAACATAACACCCATTTTTGTAATATGTTGAGATAAACTTTCTTGTCTTAAACTAAGATGATGGCCCGTCTGGTATTAAAGTGAAATTTTGAAAAACAAATGTGCTAGTGATAGACAATTAGTGCCACTAGATCTATATGCTTGTAATCATCATTTACCAGTAGTAGGTGTTTTATTTAGTATCATTGTTTAATAAATTTAAAAGTTGGTAATACCACATTGCCCGTCTCCCTTTTTTTTATTATTTGATCACTTTTTTAAACTTGAAAATCTGGGAGCTATTATACTACTCTCCTCAGAACATTTAGCAATTCATATAGGTAGTGAATGATAGAAGAAATAAAACTCTATCAAAGAGCATTTATATCACAGTAATATCCAGGAAATAGTAACTTCCATTCGAAACACAGTTTGATGTTTTCAGATATTTTATCATAATTTGTCTAAAGAGTTCTTCATGCTTTTATAAGAAGGGGAAAAGGACCTTAATGTAAACAAAACACATTTTGCTGAAGTGCTTTTTTCCCCAAACTAGACACTCAAAGCTGTTCCTTAAGTAGTTACTATGCAAGGCACTACAGGACTGTACAGTACAGGTGTGTTGTTTTGGCAGAATTTTGCAAGTCATTAATCAATTTTCTATGGTGGCTCAGAAAGTCCTTACTTCATGCCCATTGACAGGCATTTCAGAGATTGAGTCTGCAATATGGTTTGGTGTCACCAAAGAATGGCATAGAAATAATTGTCTTCCTCTCCCTACACCCACAGGCATTGAAGTACCCAAGTTCTAGGCCAAGTTTTGGTGAAAAGGGTCTGTTTCAGCAACTTATGCGCTTATTCCAATACCTAAACCTAGGTGAAGAACGAGAGTCGGCTCTACTGTCTGGGTTTGAATTCCCACTCAGCCACTGGTAGGATGTGTCAATGGTTCTAGAACCTTCAAAAAATGACTTTACCTCTCTGGATCTCAGTTCCCCTAGTGGCAAAAGAGAGTAACAGTTGCTCATTGGTAATGGAAGAGGTTGGTAATTAAGTGAAATAATACCTGTTAAGTAGAGTCCACTTTGCCTGGAATCGGGGGGCGGGGGGGTTCCCAGGATGTGTGTCTTTCATGCTGAAACCTGGAAAGTCTTGACAAGCCAGAAAGAGCTGACCATTCTGATAACGACCAGGGTTCTTGGCCTTCCCCAATCAATAGAAATTGACTAGAGACCAGACAAGAAATTCAGGCAAGGCTTTACTGGGGTCCCTGCTGCAGCAGGGGGGAGCGAGAACAAACAACAGGTTCCCTTACTTGCTCGCTCCCTGGGGGGCTGGCAAGCTTGCTCCTTATATGGGGTGAGGGTAGGGGTGTGTCCAGGGGTTGGGCCAGAGGGGTAGCTTAGGTCGTCTGCCCACCCCTCTGGTGGTGTTAAGTGCAGGGGGTATGCGCAGTACCCTGCTTTTGCTCCCAACACCCTGTTTTTGCTCCTGGCTCTTCAGAAGTGGCAGTTGAGTTTTTTGGTCTTTTGTACCTTTTTGTCCATAATTTGCCCCAACTGCATATGCAAGCAATTATTTTTAGTCTCATATAGTTTCTTTGTATTTTGTTGCTGGAGGAGAGGTTTGTCCAGGTGCAGGCATTGCAGCACTGCAGCAAAGGGTCCCAGGTCCCAGCCTGTCTCAACTCTACCTGCAAAGTGCTTGCAGCAGTACCTGGTACACAGCACTCACTGAGATGTCAGTTTCACTGTCATTTTTCTTCATTTCACTGGAATTCTAACATGAAATGAACGTGAACAAATTCACGGTCCACAGGATTAGCCTGAAGTTGTAACCTCATAAATACTACCCTTTTGCTTTAGATTAAAGCAAACCGAGTCACATACAGAGGCAGAGACCCAGGAACTATTTATGTAAAGGCCCACAGCAAATCACTTTCCACTCAGACAAAATGATCCTGACATGAAAGCATTCCCTGGAAATATGCCTCCTTCCCTCTCTCAGAGGTGTCATTCATTATTAGTGCCAGATGACTCTTAAAATTTGAAACTGGGGGGAGCCTTTTACAGTTCTCTGATAACCTCATTTCTAGTTCTTACTTGAACTGCTCATGGCCTTTTTCTGGTCTGTGGTCATGAAAGTATCCTAAAGACCCTTTATCCAATAAAGCATGCAGGTAATTGTAGTGCTCAGGGAGTTCTCTGTGTGATCATGCCCTGGTTCTGTGTTGAGACACGCCGATCACCCAGAGATTATGTCTCTGCCTTGCCCTGGGATGTTGAAGCATGAATCAGTGAAACAGTTCAGCTTTTTGTCTTAAACTTGGTTGCTTTCCCAAGATTCCTGTGCAAGAATCAGCAAGGCTCAATCCTGCAGGTAACAAATCAATGTTAGGCTCAGTGCCTTTGAAAACTCTGGTATGGAGGGTAATAATTACCAACAACCGAGGCCTGTGTCCTGAATAATGAAGGCAATTGTGTTCACAGAGATAAAGCCTGCAAGTGAAGAATCACAGGGCTCCAGAGCTGAAAGGACTTGGGGTAGTATGTTGTCATATGCAGTTTCAACACAGAGCTAGAAATCATGACCACTCACTTCACAGGGAATGTTTAGATTAGGAGCAAACTTATTTCAGTTTATATTGGTAAGTTCTTGTAAGCGTAATACCCATACCAGGCCCTATTTTAGTGCTTCTCATGTATTAACTCATTTAATTCTCTTAACAACCCCAAAAGGGAGGTATCATTACTGTGTCCATTTTATAGAAAGAGAAACCAAGGAACAGAGAGGTAGTGTAACTTGTCCAAGAACACAGAGCTGATAAAGTTAGATTAAGACTCGTACCCAGAGTGGTCCTCATAATGATGTACAGAAAAAAGGTGACCTGTCACAGGTTCTGGATTTTCTGAGAAAGAACTCAACCTAAACCATATTTGAAATGCATCTGAATTTATATGGTTACAATGAATATTTCAATAATTGATATTATTTAATATCTGTCTCCCTAATTCTAAATTTAGTGTAATTGTTTCAATAAATAGAAGTTTCTAGTAAACACAAAAGAGCTTTCTATAACATTGTTTAATAGAAGCAGAGGAAACACTTTTTAAATATATACTTTGGAAGAAAATTTAGTTGGTAAGAACTAATTCAAGCTAAAACCAACTCAACCTATTGATTCAGCAATAAACCCTGAGATCATAATAACATCAATATACACACATTGACTAAGACTATCAAATATGTTTTAAACCACTTAATTATATTGAAGAGCTAAGATGCTTGGCATCAATTTGATTCAAAAACTTCTATTTTATTTGTTAAAGCATATCATTATGCCATACTGAAGCATTATGGTGTTTTAAAATTTATTTTGCACTGTTTTAATCTTTTAGATCAAGCCTAAATTGTATGTATTTATCCTGATACTGTGACTGTTTATAGCATGACTGTACCACTGAACAATGGATAGCAACAATCATACAAAATATTACAAGTTAATACAAGAAGTTATGATTACATAGAGATAAGTAAGACAGGAATAATGCAAAAACCAAAATATGTGCTCTGTTTGAACACAGAACCCTTAAAATTACAGGTGAGCTCTACTTAATTTAGTACTGCATAAATGACAAAAAAGATTTTTCCATTGCCTAAGTGAATAACAATAACTAGAATTTATTTAGGGTTTAATATGTATCAGTCACTAATATACTCAGATGGGCTACATGACTTTATCAAGCTTACACCACTTCTAAGTGATTAATGAGAACACACAACTGATTAAAAATTCTCTGATACTCTCATGGTCTGATGTCACCCCTTGCTTTCTTAAGTAGGATGGCTTTATACTGCGAACTTCTTAGCACACTGACTATATTGTTAAGAAGCCTTAGGGATGATGGAAATTTTTTATATCTTGATTATTGTGGTGCCTACATAGGTGCATATATTTGTCAAAACTCATCAAACACTACACTTAAAATGAGTGTATTTAATCTTACTCCTAAATAATGTTGATTTAAAACGAAAACAACAAACATATGTACACAATTTTCAGAGGCATATTTAAACCGTAGAATGAAGTCCTCATTTGTCAAGAGATACCACATTGTTAGAGATATAACGAGTATGATAACAGATAAACACTAAAGCAAAATTTTTTTTTCAATTTTCTTTTTAAGAATAAACTGTAACCTATCCCCTCTATAACAATCAACAAGTATTAACACATTAACAAAATGAAGGACAAAAATCACATAAACATCTCAATAGGCACAGAAAAAGCCTTTGACAAAATTCAACATCCATTCATGATGAAAATTCTCATCAAAGTTGGTAAAGAGAGACTATATCTCTATATAATACAGGCAGTTTATGACAAACTCACTGCTAACATCATACTCAATGATGAAAAGCTAAAAGCTTTTCCTCTAAAATCAGGAACAAGACAAGACTCAATATCAAAAAACAAACAACTTGATTAAAAAATGGGCAGAAAGGGGCTTCCTTGGTGGAGCAGTGGTTGAGCATCCGCCTGCTGATGCAGGGGGCGCGGGTTCGTGCCCCGGTCCGGGAGGATCCCACATGCCGCGGAGTGGCTGGGCCCGTGAGCCATGGCCGCCGGGCCTGCGCGTCCGGAGCCTGTGCTCCGCAGTGGGAGAGGCCGCAGCAGTGAGAGGGCCGCGTATAGCAAAAAAAAAAAAAAAAAAAAAAAAAGGGGGCAGAAGACCTGAATAGACATTTTCCAAAGAAGACATACAGATGGTCCACCGGCACATGAGAAGATGCTCAACATCGATAATCATCATGAAAATGTAAATCAAAACCACAATCAGATATCACCTCACACCTGTAAGAATGGCTATTGTAGAAAACACCACAAATAACAAATGCTGGAGAGGGTGTGGAGAAAAGGGAACCCTAGTACACTGCTGGCAGGAATGTAAATTGGTGCAGCCACTGTGGAAAACAGTTTGGAGGTTCCTCAGAAAATTAAATGTAGAACTACCAATTAACCAGCAATTTCACTCCTGGGTATATATCAAAAGAAAACAAAAACACTAATTTGGAAAGACACATGCACCCCAATGTTCATAAGAGCATTATTTGCAATAGCCAAGATATGGAAGCAACTAAGTGTCCATCGACAGATGAATGGATAAGGAAGATGTAATATATACACAATGGAATATTACTCAGCCATAAAAAAGAATGAAATTTTGCCATTTTTAACAACAGGAATGGACTGGGAGAATATTAGGCTGAGTGAGATAAGACAGAGAAAGGAAGACAAATACTCTGTGTTTTCACTTACATGTGAAACCTAAAAAACAAAACAAATGAATATAACAAGACAAAAACAGACTTACAAGTATAGAGAACAATCTAGTGGTTAGCAGTGGAGAGAGGGATGGAGGGAGGGGCAAAGGGTTAAGATGTACAAACCACTATGTATAAAATAAGTAATATACAAGGATATATTGTACAGCATAGGGAATATAGCCAATATTTTATAATAACTTTAAATTTAGTATACTCTTTAAAAATAATGAATCAATATGTTGTATGCTTGAAATTAGTATATTGTAAATCAACTATAATTAAATAAAAAAGAATAAATTTTAACTATAACATTCACAATCATGATTAAATAATGTATACAAATCATACTTTTGCGAATTTTCAGATTAAAAGCTGTGATATTTAATATGGCAAATACACAGATTTGCTTCGTGTGTTTTTTTCATCAATAGTCTGTAATATGGTAGCCTCAGAAGTCACTGGTTGCAAAGATCAATCTGTAGAAAACTTCCAGAACCAAAAATTTTCAGCAAACACCATTCTATGAGCCCAAATTACTTTGCATTAGCTATGGAATTAGCAGTCAGTTGGCAGACTGTGACCTGTCTGACAGCTGAGACCTGATAGTTCAGGCCAGAATAAATGGTTATTTCCTGTCTCAGTAGCAATACTGAGTGAGTAATCAAAGTATCAATCCTTTATTTGATTACTTCCACACATGTGTCTCCGGTTATCCTGAGGCTTCCTTCTAGAAATCTCCTTGGGATCTACAGTGTGAAAAAACTTCATATCCTGTGAGGAGGATGGACCTACAGTCTGTCATACAGAGTGAAGTAAGTCAAAAAGAGAAAAACAAACACCGCATGCTAACACATATATATGGAATCTAAGGGAAAAAAAAAAAAAAAGGTCATGAAGTACCTAGGGGTAAGACGGGAATAAAGACACAGACCTACTAGAGCATGGACTTGAGGATATGGGGAGGGGGAAGGGTAAGCTGTGACAAAGTGAAAGAGTGGCATGGACATATATACACTACCAAACGTAAAATAGATAGCTAGTTGGAAGCAGCCGCACAGCACAGGGAGATCAGCTAGGTGGTTTGTGACCACCTAGAGGGGTGGGATAGGGAGGGTGGGAGGGAGGGAGATGCAAGAGGGAAGAGATATGGGAACATATGTATATGTATAACTGAGTCATTTTGTTATAAAGCAGAAAGTAACACACCATTGTAAAGCAATTATACTCCAATAAAGATGTTAAAAAAAACAAAAAACAAAAAAACACTTCATATCCAAAACGTTTCTTCTTTCATTCCAGTAGTACAAATTATTTTTTTAACATCTTTATTGGAGTATAATTGCTTAAAAATGTTCTGTTAGTTGCTGTTGTATAATAAAGCAAATCAGCTATATGTATACATATATCCTCACATCTCCTCCCTCTTGTCTCTCCCTCACACCCTCCCTATCCCACCTCACTAGGTGGACACAGAGCACTGACCTGATCTCCGCGTGCCATGCAGCTGCTTCCCACTAGCTAGCTATTTTACATTTGGTAGTGTATATATGTCCATGCCACTTTCTCACTTTGTCTCAGCTTACCCTTCCCCCTCCCCGTGTCCTCAGTTCCATTCTCTATGTCTGCATCTTTATTCCTGTCCTGCCTCTACGTTCTACAGAACCATTGGATTTTTTTTTTTTAGATTCCATACATATGTGTTAGCATATGGTATATGTTTTTCTCATTCTGACTTACTTTGCTCTGTATGATAGTCTCTAGGTCCATCCACCTCACTACAAATAACTCAGTTTCGTTTCTTTCAATGGCTGAGTAATATTCCATTGCATATATGTGCCACATTTTCTTTATCCATTCAACTGTCGATGGATACTTAGGTTGCTTCCATATCCTGGCTATTGTAAATAGTACTGCAATGAACATTGTGGTATGTGACTCTTTTTGAATTATGGTTTTCTCAGGTTATATGCTCAGTAGTGGGATTGCTGGGTCATATGGTAATTCTATTTTTAGGTTTTTTTTGTGGTTTTTTTTTGCGGTATGCAGGCCTCTCACTGTTTTAGCCTCTCTCATTGCGGAGCACAGGCTCCGGACGTGCAGGCTCAGCGGCCATGGCTCACGGGACTAGCCGCTCCGTGGCATGTGGGATCTTCCCAGACCAGGGCATGAACCCGTGTCCCCTGCATCAGCAGGTGGACTCTCAACTACTGTGCCACCAGGGAAGCCCTATTTTTAGTTTTTTGAGGAGCTGCCATACTGTTCTCCATAGTAGCTGTATCAATTTACATTCCCACCAACAGTGCAAGAGGGATCCCTTTTCTCCACACCCTCTCCAGCATTTATTGTTTGTAGATTTTTTGATGATGGCCATTCTGACCGGTGTGAGGTGACACCTCATTGTAGTTTTGATTTGCATTTCTCTAATGATTAGTGATGTTGAGCATCCTTTCATGTTTTTGTTGGCAATCTGTATATCTTCTTTGGAGAAATGTCTATTTAGGTCTTCTGCCCATTTTTGGATTGGGTTGTTTGTTTTTTTGATATTGAGCTGCATGAGCTGCTTGTAAATTTTGGAGATTAATCTTTGTCAGTTGCTTCATTTGCAAATAGTTCCTCCCATTCTGAGGGTTGTCTTTTGGTCTTATTTATGGTTTCCTTTGCTGTGCAAAAGCTTTTAAGTTTAATTAGGTCCAATTTGTTTATTTTTATTTCCATTTCTCTAGGAGGTGGGTCAAAAAGGTTCTTGGTGTGATGTATGTCATACAGTGCTCTGCCTATGTTTTCCTCTCAGAGTTTTAGAGTGTCTGGCCTCACATTTAGGTCTTTACTCCATTTTGAGTTTATTTTTGTGTATGGTGTTAAGGAGTGTTCTAATTTCATTCTTTTACATGTAGCTGTCCAATTTTCCCAACACCACTTATTGAAGAGGCTGTCTTCTCCATTGTATGTTCTTGCCTTCTTTATCAAAGTTAAGGTGACCATATGTGTGTGGGTTTATCTCTGGGCTTTCTATCCTGTTCCATTGACCTATATTTCTGTTTTTGTGCCAGTGCCATACTGTCTTGATTACTGTAGCTTTGTAGTATAGTCTGAAGTCACGGAGCCTGATTCCTCCAGGTCAGCTTTTTCCCCTCAAGGTTGCTATGGCTATTCAGGGTCTTTTCTGTCTCCATAAAAATTTTTAAGATTCTTGGTTCTAGTTCTGTAAAAAATGCCACTGGTAATTTGATAGGGATTGCACTGAATCTGTAGGTTGCTTTTGGTAGAATAGTAATTTTCACAATACTGATCCTTCCAATGCAAGAATATGGTATATCTCTCCATCTGTTAGTGTCATCTTTGATTTCTTTCATCAGTGTCTTACAGTTTTCTGAGTACAGGTCTTTAACCTCCTGAGGTAGGTTTATTCCTAGGTATTTTAATCTTTTTGTGGCAACGGTGAATGGGATTGTTTCCTTAACTTCTATTTCTGATCTTTCATTGTTAGTGTATAGGAATGTAAGAGACTTCTGTGCATTAATTGTGTATCCTGCAACTTTATCAGATTCATTGATTAGGTCTAGTAGTTTTCTGGTGGCATCTTTAGGATACTCTATGTACAGTATCATGTCATCTGCAAACAGTGACAGCTTTACTTCTTTTCCGATTTGGATTCCTTTTATTTATTTTTTTCTTCTCTGATTGCTGTGGCTAAAACTTCCAAAACTATGTTGAATAATAATGGTGAGAGTGGGCAACCTTGTCTTCTTACTTATCTTAGTGGAAAAGTTTTCAGATTTTCACCATTGAGAACGATGTTCACTGTGGATTTGTCATATATGGCCTTTATTGTGTTGAGGTAGGTTCCCGCTATGCCTACTTTCTGGAGAGTTTTTATCAGAAATGGCTGTTGAATTTTGTCAAAAGCTTTTTCTGCATCTACTGAGACTATCATATGGTTTTTATCCTTCAATTTGTTAATATGGTGTATCACATTGATTGATTTGCATATATAGAAGAATCCTTGCATTCCTGGGATAAACCCCACTTGATCATGGTGTATGATCCTTTTAATGTGCTGTTGCATTCTGTTTGCTAGTACTTTGTTGAGGATTTCTGCTTCTATGTTCATCAGTGATATTAGCCTGTAGTTTTTTTGGTGATATCTTTGTCTGGTTTTCGTATAAGGGTGATGTTTGCCTTGTAGAATGAGTTTGGGAGTGTTCCTCCCTCTGCTATATATTGGAAGAGTTTGGAAAGGAAGCATGTTAACTCTTCTCTAAATTTTTGATAGAATTCGCCTGTGAAGGCATCTGGTCCTGGGATTTTGTTTGTTGGAAGATTTTTAATCACAGTTTCAATTTCAGTGCTTGTCATTGGTCTGTTTATATTTTCTATTTCTTCCTGGTTCAGTCTCAGAAGGTTGTGCATTTGTAAGAATTTGTCCATTTCTTCCAGGTTGTCCATTTTATTGGCATAGAGTTGCTTGTAGTAATCTCTCATGATCTTTTGCATTTTGCAGTGTCAGTTGTTACCTCTCCTTTTTCATTTCTAATTCTATTGATTTGAGTCTTCTCCCTTTTTTTCTTGATGAGTCTGGCTAATGGTTTATCAATTTTGCTTATCTTCTCAAAGAACCAGCTTTTACTTTTATTGATCTTTGCTATTATTTCCTTCATTTCCTTTTCTTTTACTTCTGATCTGATCTTTATGATTTCTTTCCTTCTGCTAACTTTGAGGGTTTTTTGTTCTTCTTTCTCTAATTGCTTTATGCGTAAGGTTAGGTTGTTTATTTGAGATGTTTCTTGTTTCTTACGGTAGGATTGTATTGCTATAAACTTCCCTCTTAGAACTGCTTTTGCTGCATCTCATAGGTTTTGGGTCGTCGTGTTTTCATTGTCATTTGTTTCCAGGTATTTTTTGATTTCCTCTTTGATTTCTTCAGTGATGTCTCTGTTATTTAGTAGTGCATTATTTAGCCTCCATATGTTTGTATTTTTTACAGATTTTTTCCTGTAATTGGTATCTAGTCTCTTGCATTGTGGTCAGAAAAGATACCTGATATGATTTCAGTTTTCTTAAATTTACCAAGGCTTGATTTGTGATCCATCATATGATCTATCCTGGAGAATGTTCCATAAGCACTTGAGAAGAAAGTGTATTCTGTTGTTTTAGGATGGAAAGTCCTATAAATTTCAATTAAGTCTATCTTGTTTAATGTATCATTTAAAGCTTGTGTTTCCTTATTTATTTTCAGTTTGGATGATCTGTCCATTGGTGAAAGTGGGGTGTTAAAATCCCCTACTATTATTGTGTTACTGTTGATTTCCCCTTTTATGGCTCTTAGCATTTGCCTTATGTATTGAGATGCTCCTATGTTGGGTACATAAATATTTACAATTTTATATCTTCTTCTTGGATTGATCCCTTGATCATTATGTAGTGTCCTTCTTTGTCTCTTGTAATACTCTTTATGTTAAAGTTTATTTTGTCTGATATGAGAATTGCTACACCAGCTTTATTTTGATTTCCTTTTGCATGGAATATCTTTTTCCATCCCCTCACTTTCAGTCTATGTGTGTCCCTAGGTCTTATGTGGGTCTCTTGTACACAGTGTATATACAGGTCTTGTTTTTGTATCCATTCAGCCAGTCTATGTCTTGTGGATGGAGCATTTAATCCATTTACGTTTAAGGTAATTATTGATATGTATGTTCCTATTACCATTTTCTTAATTGTTTTGGGTTTGTTATTGTACGTGTTTTCTTTCTCTTGTGTTTGCTGCTTAGAGAGTTTCTTTAGCATTTGTTTTAAAGCTGGTTTGGTGGTGCTGAATTCTCCTAGCTTTTGCTTGTCTGTACAGGTTTCAATTTCTCTGTCAAATCTGAATGAGATCCTTGCTGGGTAGAGTCATCTTGGTTGAAGGTTCTTCCCTTTCATCACTTTAAATATGTCCAGCCACTCCCTTTTGGCTTGCAGAGTTTCTGTTGAAAGATCAGCTGTTTACCTTATGGGGATTCCCTTTTTGTTATTTGTTGCTTTTCCCATGCTGGTTTTAGTATTTTTTCTTTGTATTTAATTTTTGATAGTTTGATTAATATGTGTCTTGGTGTGTTTCTCCTTGGATTTATCCTGTATGGGACTTTCTGTGCTTCTTGGACTTGATTGACTATTCCCTTTCCCATATTAGGGAAGTTTTCAACTATAATTTCTTCAAATATTTTCTCAGTCCCTTTCTTTTTCTCTTCTTTTTCTGGGACCCCTATAATTTGAATGTTGGTGCATTTAATGTTGTCCCAGAGGTCTCTGAGATGTCCCCAGTTCTTTTCATTCTTTTATTTAGAATTCTGCTCTGCAGTAGTTATTTCCACTATGTTATCTTCCAGGTCACTTATCCATTCTTCTTCCTCAGTTATTCTGCTATTGATCCCTTCTAGAGAATTTATAATTTCATTTATTGTGTTGTTCATAATTTTTTGTTTGCTCTTTTGTTCTTCTAGGTCCTTGTTAAACCTTTCTTGTATTTTCTCCATTCTATTTCCAAGATTTTGGATCATCTTTACTATCATTACTCTGAATTTTTTTTCAGGTAGATTGCCTATTTCCTCTTCATTTGTTTGGTCTGGTGGGTTTTTACCTTGCTCCTTCATCTGCTGTGTATTTCTGTGTCTTCTCATTTTTCTTAACTTACAGTGTTTGAGGTCTCCTTTACGCAGGCTACAGGTTTGTAGTTCCCCTTGTTTTTGGTGTCTGCCCCCAGTGGGTAAGGTTGGTTCAGTGGGTTGTGTAGTTTTCCTGGTGGAAGGGACTGGTGCCTGTGTTCTGGTGGATGAGACTGGATCTTGGCTTTCTGGTGGGCAGGACCACGTCCGGTGGTGTGTTTTGGGGTGTCTGTGAACTTATGATTTTAGGCAGCTTCTCTGCTAATGGGTGGGGGTGTGTTCCTGTCTTGCTAGTTGTTTGGCATAGGGTGTGCAGCACTGTAGCTTGCTGGTTGTTGAGTGGAGCTGAGTCTTAGTGTTGAGATGGAGATCTTTGGTAGAGTTTTTGCCATTTGATATTATGTGGGCCAGGAGTTCTCTGGTGGACCAATGTCCAGAACTCACCTCTCCCACCTCAGAGGCTCAGGCCTGACACGTGGCCGGAGCACGAAGACCCTGTCAGCCAAATAGCTTTTCTTGTTCCTTGATCTATTCAAATATAGTCAGATATGAAGCCCCAATCAATTAACTGAAGCCAGGTACTTCCTTGTTTCCTGCTTCCAGTAGTTCAAGTTTAAACGCAGTGTCTGAGAAAAACCCCTCTTCCTGTATCTCGCATTATAAACTCAAAGTCTACCCTGAAACAAGTTTTATGAGTAAATCCATTAAAATCATTTTATATCACTGATGCATTCAGCCTTTATTCAATCAATAAATATTTATTAGTTACCACTTAAATATCGGAAATTGTACTAAGCACCAGGAGTGAAAAAATGAGCAAGATAAATCTACTGACATCAAAAGCTTATAGTGAAAGAAGGTAAGGGGAAAATGAGAAAGAGTTAAAGAGACAGAAATAGAGATAGAGGTAAAGAAAGATAAAGAGAGAATAACCAGAAGATCAGTGGAGAAAATGACTATTTAGGCATAGTTCAAGCACAAAGGAGAGAGAGGCATTTTCACTTGGAAGCACTGTCAAGTAATGACCCTAAAGAAAGGCCCACCAAATGGCTTTTAGCTTTTACCCCATACAAAGACAGTCCTGGTCAAGCTCGCCAATGACCTTGGCAATGCCAAAACCAAATGTAACTTCTCTATTTCTCTTTCTTCTACATTTCTTAACTTTTCAACAGTATTCCACACCCTCGATCATTCTGACTTCTTGAGGTACTGTCTTTTCCCAGCTTCTATAATATCACTCTCTTGCTTTCCTGATTTCCTCTATCTCATTGGTTCCTTTATAAACTCCTTTCTTGGCTTCTCCTCCTCTCAGAATGTTGAGTTTATGACCACTTTTCTTTTCCTGCTTTGTGCACACCCTCTGTATGAATCATGGTTAAGAGAGGGCATTCAAACCACACTCTTTATTTTAAATCCTGGACTTGCCAATTACCACCTATGTAACCTTGGGAAAGTCACTTAACTTCTTTGTGTCATTTTTTTTACCTCTAAAATAGGGGTTATCATGAAGTATAAATGAATTAACACAGGTGATATGAAGTACTTAACATGTAAAATACTTAGAATAATATCTAACACATATTAGGCATGATAGTATTATCAGTACAATGTGTTTAAATGCTATTTATAATGCTTAGGACTTGCATTCTGTGTCTTTTACTCTAACCTCTGCTTTGAAAACTTGTCATATATTAAGCTATGAACTTGTATCTCATTTTAGATGTCTAATAGCATCTCAAAAATAACAAAACTAAGAAGAACACTTGATTTCTCTCCACTCAAAACTGTTCCTTCCACAATCCTCCCCATTGTATTAAGTGACTCTATAGCTGGATGCTAAAGCCAAAACCTAAGAATTATCCCTAATTTCTCTTTCCCTTAACCCTCCTGCCAGATCCAATTCATCAGTAACTTCTATCAAAACTCTCACCAAAATATACTGTGAAGCCATCCATCTAACCTCCTCCACCACTATGATCCTAATCCAAGCCATCACCATTTCCTTCCTGGAATCCACAATGGCATCTTTGCTCATTTACTTGCTTCTTCTCTCACATTCCCTAAAATTCATTCTTTACAGTAGTCAAAATAACTTTTCTAAAAAAAGTAAATTTGGATAAAATCCAATCTCCATGCTCTGACTTAGAAAACTCTATTGATTTGGCCCTGGTATACTTTCTTTAACTTCATCTTTTACCGCCCCCACCTCCCCTATTCACTATTCTTTTGCAATTCCAACCTTCTTTATGTTACTTGAAAACACCGAGCTCATTTCCACCTTTGGGATTTTGTACAAGCTCCCACATTCATCTGTAATGCCACTCTTTCTGAATATCATATGCCTGGTTGCTTCTTGAAATTGACATCTCACCTCAAAGAGGTTCCTCAGTTCATAGTAACCTCCCTGTCATTATGTACAACCTTCTTTTCATGGTTTTTCAACCTCCTTTCCACGGCATATTCTGATGTTTTCTTCTTTATTCATTCATTCTTATATTATCTCTCTCTATTAGAATGCAAGTTCTATGCAGAGACCAGGTTTTCAGGTATCTGCAATGCTTGGCACATAGATGACATTCCATAAATACTTTGGAATTAATAAGTAAATAAACTATGACAGTAGTGAAACAAAAGAGACCAGCAGTTGAAATCTATTTGCCTTGGAAACCATTTCTAGGTTGGGGAAAGGAGTGATCCTAAGATTATTTATTTGCATGACCAGATGGGTGATGTTGTCATTCAGAGAGAAAGAGAACACTGAAGAAGGGACAAGTCTAGGAATAATCCTTTTTGGACAATGACTTTGATAGCTCTTGGGATACAAATTTGGAATTGTACAAGGAATAATGAGATATGGATCTAGGACTAAAAAAAAGTATACCTCTATGGGCTGGACATATAAATTTAATAATCATCAGAATAGCTGACATTTAAGTAGAGGAGAGCAGAGAGTTTATGGAGTGAGAAGAGAGGAGGTCTAAACTTTTAAAACACCAAAATATTCAAGAGGCAGATAGTGGAGAAGCTGGAAGACAAAATCCTAGGAGGAGACCCAGGATGGAGGAGTATGCCAGCCAAGGAGAAAGTAATTTCTAGAATAAAGGTGAAGTCAACATGATCAAGTAACAGAGAGATCAAATAAAATAAGTACTAAAAACAGTCAGCTGTATTTAGCAATTAGAAGATCATTGAGCAAATTGAAAACCAAGATGCCATCTGAACTTGCCAGATTCCTGCCCTTGAATTCCAAGTCCCTCAAATTTTCAAGCACTATCAAAATATCTGTCTGGAATTCCACCTCTCCCAGACCTCTAAGCCTGATTTGGCACCTCCAACATTTTTGTGCTGCCACCAACATAGTAACCTAAGTTAACTGGTGCTTTCAATGGTTTAATCATTGTTTTTTCTCTTCTCTATCTGTAGAATAAATAAGAAGAAAGTATTATCAGCTATCTGCAATTTAAATAAATATATTTTCAAATAAATCTCAAAAATTCAGCAGAATCGTCTTCATCCAAAGTAATTAAAACAATAGTGAATGGATAGTCGATGAATCAGTGGGACAATAATTTCCAGGATGCCCCAAAAATGCTGGAAAATGCTGATTTCTTTTTAAGATTCAGTAGACTTACATTTAGCAGACTATGGGGCAGCAAGAAAAAGTAAATATATATAGAAGATTAATAACACAAGTCAAAAATAGGAAGAATTTATTGCTTAATTATCAATTAAGTGCAAACATTATTAAAAACTGAAATGTTGAAGAAATATTTGACTTATGAAAATTATGTGAAGGATAGTATATTCTTTAAAGCACTTTTAGGTACCTATTCCAGACCTTGATTTTTCATGTGCCTAATTTAAAATTCCCATTTTGTGATCGAAATACAACTCATCTTCCAATTACCTTAATAGAATTTTTATATAAATTTATTTATATTTTATTTATTTATTTTTGGCTGCATTGGGTCTTCATTGCTATGCATGGGCTTTCTCTAGTTGCTGCAAGCAGAGGCTACTCTTTGTTGCGGCATGTGTGTTTCTCATCACAATGACTTCTCTCATTGCAGAGCACGGGCTCTAGGCACACGGGCTTCTGTAGTTGTGGCACACGGGCTCAGTAGTTGTGGCTTGTGGGCTCTAGAGTGCAGGCTCAGTAGTTGTGGCGCACAGCCTTAGTTGCTCCACGGCATGTGGGATCTTCCTCGACCAGGGATCAAACCCGTGTCCCCTGCATTCGCAGGCAGATTCTTAACCACTGCGCCACCAGGGAAGTCCCTAGAATTTATTTTTAAGTCTCTTGGTTAACTGAAAGTAAATTGGTAGGTCCTATGAAATTTCTAGATTCTCCAAAAGTCAGAGTAAGGAAGTTAAAACAGAGGATTCACTTATGTTTTGTGGTTAGTGTGGCATTATTTACTCCAATGATTCTCAAGCTTTGCTACATATAGAATTGCCTAAGCAGGCTTTAAAAAATCTTAGTGTCTAAGCTGACCCCATGCTAGATAAATCAGAATCCCTGGGGGGTGAGACCCAGGCAGCAGTATTTTTTAAACCTCTTCAAGGATTCTCCTGGACAGCCATGGATTTGAGAACTCAGGACTTATGCTACCCTTCTCATTAAATGAATGTTTTAGTGGTTATGAATAAGGGCTTTGAAGCCAGAGCTGGATTTGGAATCCTGGTGGCTGTATAGACTTGGACAACCCCCTTAATATGCTTGAGACTCAGTTTACTCAATTATTACTCAGTAATTTTTGTTCCCACTCTGTAGGGTTGTTTTGAGAATTAAATAAGGTAATATAAAAACTCAGCAGAGCACATGGTATATAATGCACAATAAATGCTAATAATCTATATAAATATAACTGTGTTATTAATGATAATTATTTATGAATTACAAACCAAATACTCTGTGTGGTTTCTAATACATACTTCACAAACATAACTGTACTTAAACCTGAATTATTATATGTAACAAAGTATCACATCTATGCTGACTCACTGAATTCAGGCAACCAATTTGGGCCTTAGAAGCACTCTTTCATTTAAATGAAACAAAGGCAGAGTTCAAAGAGCCTCAAATTCACCTCCTCCTCATACCTGCCACCAAACGGATACAGGACACCTCCAAAGCAGCTGCATCATTTGAGCCTGACTTGCAGGTGAAAGCTACTCATAAATTTCCTCAGGTTTTATTAGAGGGAATTTTAAAATCTTCATTGACATGGGAAGAAAGAACTCAAAAAAAATTCCAGTCACATTTTTTTCTTATTTACTCGGTTCCTCTGGAGTGTGTGATGACTTGTTTTCCTTTAGTTGTATCTGAACAGTTTGACATATTACTGTGACAAGGTTACTTTCTAAATTGATAAAAGGTTTGATTGTGTCAGTGCATTTGTCAAAACTGTCTGACACCATGTATAATGGACTCTGCACTCAGAGCCCAGATGGCACTTGAGTCTCCTTTTACTATTCTGCGTTCAGTCCACACCTAACCAGACATCCAGCAGGGTTGGGTCAAAGTCTGGGAGATGAGCGTGGGTACAAACACTCCTACTTTGTTCCCCTGGCTTTTCACTGTGGGAGCTTCTCCTCTCTCGTTAAATGTTAAAGTGACATTTACAGCTTCCTTTTAAAGGGAGCAATGTTAGGATGCCAGAGCCTGAGCGAGGAAAACATTTACCCAGAAAAATGAAGGCTGGGGCAGCTGACTTCCTGATCTTCAGGTGATGATTGGAAGTATGTGTGCACCTACCCTAGAGTTCCCTGGTTTTTCCTTTATTCTGCTTAAAGCGGCCTTGTCAGCAGCACATTCACTTTATAAAAGAACAATTCACTCTGTACCTGCATGGTGCTGGCCTTAATTCCAGATTAATCACTTGGAAGTGAGGGCAATCTGGCCGGGGCTTTCTGAAAGCATTATATTAATTAAAGTTTATAAGTTATGAGAATGGTTAGATAAAAGGTAGATTGTAGAAAACGTAAACACATTAATGATTTTACTTTCCATTAAAAATTCTGTCCATTATGTTAAATAGGTGCCTTTACTTTTCAAGACTAATCTCAGTGTGTTTCAAGGGGATGTTTAGAATCATACAATAGAGGTTATCAATTTCTCTGAGGTAGGAAACAGAGCTTAATATGTGAAAAATCATTACACCACCAAACTTTTATTTGGTCCAAAGAAGTTGCAATGCTCTCTCTCTCTCTCTCTCTTTATTAAGCCAAATTTATCTTCCCTCACTTCCATATCCCCCTTTTGAGATATGCAAAAATGGTGCATAGGGCCTCCCTGGTGGCGCAGTGGTTGAGAGTCCGCCTGCCGATGCAGGGGATACGGGTTCGTGCCCCGGTCTGGGAGGATCCCATATGCCGCGGAGCGGCTGGGCCCGTGAGCCATGGCCGCTGAGCCTGCGCATCCGGAGCCTGTGCTCCGCAACGGGAGAGGCCACAACAGTGAGAGGCCCGCGTACGGAAAAAAAAAAAAAAAAAAAAAATGGTGCATAACTCAAGTATTCCACCCAGAGTCTCCAACTGATAACCCATTTTATGAATATAATTGTATAATCAATTGAATATTCAGTTTTCACTATATCAGCCTTGCATGTTTTAAACACTGCAGCCACTAAATATTTAATAGTATATTGATGACCCATTTATGACAGGGTAAGAAAAAATTAAAAATCAACTAATTTGGGTCCTCTTTTGTGCTACTTTGTTGTTTCTTTTGGAGTTCGTTTGGTTAATTGTCTCTAACGTCCTTGTTTTTTAATAGAAAAACGAATGCATATGAAAAAAGACATCTTTCACCACACGTAATTGTTCCCCCACCACAAATATTAATTCTCACACCCTCTTCTCTGACCATTAGTTATTCTGCTTCCAGCTCGCTCTTCAACTGTCCTGCTCTGTTCCTTGATCTCGTAAGGTCTTTTCTACTTGGCAGTCGGAATTATCTTTTTAAAACAAAAATCTGACTCTGTCACCTTCCCGTTTGTTACAATTCAATGATTTCCTTCATTGAAACAAAGCTCCTAACGTGACATACAAAGGGATCACCATACCCCCTCCATGTTTCCAGGTCATGTTGCCCCAGGCTCCACCCCCTCTCTCTGCTATAACAACTTGACCCTTGCTCAGCCCCTTGTCTTTGCCATGTTCCCTCCAGCCATTGGTTCTGCACACATGGAGTTCCTTCTGCCTAGAATGCTCTTCCCTTCCTTCCTCATTTAGTTAAACCTATTCCTACTCCTTCTGATCTTAGTTCAGAGATTCCTTTGCCCATTGCCTTAACAAGGTCTCATCCCGTGTTACAAACCCTCTTATTTCCACGCTCCTCTCTTTTTTTTGCATTTGTAGTTGCAATTTTATATCGAATCACATGATCATTTCATTGATTTCCACTTTCCCTATCAAAATATAATCTCTGCTAAAGCAAGACCTTTATCTAAATGTACTCACCACTGAATATTTAGCACACTATCTGGCATGCAACATAGGTGCTCTGTGAAAATTTCTTGATTGAGAACACAATAAAGTTCCTTGAAATTTTTCAAGGTAAAGACATTACAAGGTATTGTTTGCAGGGCAGAAATAGAGACACAGAGGTAGGGAACAAATGTATGGACACCAAGGGGGGAAAGTGGCAGGGGGAGGTGGTGGTGGTGGGATGAATTGGGAGATTGGGATTGACATATATACACTAATATGTATAAAATGGATAACTAATAAGAACCTGCTGTATAAAAAAATAAATAAAATTAAATTAAAAAAAGACATTACAAGGTCTTTAACACTAGTATTTCCTACAAGACACACAATGCCATGTATTCATCCAAAACATAGGTATAACTAGAGAGATTTTCCATAGAGTAAAATCATTCTTCATGTCTATTCTTTAGTCTTGCCTTCTTTCCTTGACTTTACATGTGATCCAACCATAGGAGCTTTGATGATAAATGTGAATGGAATCTCTTAATAAGAATTTGCTTCCAGATAATGCATTGAGAAGTAATGCAATTTCTTTCCTTTAATATCATTTCCTTGCTGTTCATTAGTATTCATATGGATATTGTATTCTAATGCCAGATAATCTGCTATGTCTCTGCCTTTTTAATATATGTCTGTTTTCTATTATTTTATTACTATGGATATTAGCAAATATTGCATTTCTTATAATATAAGGGAATAGTAACTCTGAAAGTTCTTATAATTTCATAGGAATAACCATGGAAAATTTATCCCGATGGCAAGATAATTGAAACCTACAAATATTATCTGTTTTGTAGGTAACATTATTTTAAAGTGTTGGATGAGTCATAGGAATGCAAGATGATTTGAATCTTTAGAAGAATGCTAATTTAAAAGAGCAAGGACGGGCCTCCCTGGTGGCGCAGTGGTTGAGAGTCCGCCTGCCAATGCAGGGGATACGGGTTCGTGCCCCGGTCTGGGAGGATCCCATATGCCGCGGAGCGGCTGGGCCCGTGAGCCATGGCCGCTGGGCCTGCGCATCCGGAGCCTGTGCTCCACAACGGGAGAGGCCACAACAGTGAGAGGCCCGCATACCGCGAAAAAAAAAATAAATAAAAATAAAAGAGCAAGGAGCCCTCTAAGACATCACCACTACAAGAGAGGAAACCAGGATTTTACAAAGGACTTACAATGGTCCCTAACAAAGGCGTCCCCAGCTCTCAGGTCATATTCATGCAGCTGAATCAGCTCAGGCAGTGGCCCTGTCAACACTGTAAAAGGGGATTGGTGAAAGGTGACCAGAGTAGGTTTTACTGCTAACTAGTGAGGGCCTCAATGAACTATCAGACTTTTAAAGTAGAAAATATTTAAAAGATTATCAGGTATAAACAAATTATTTTATACATGGGGAAAACCAAAATTAAGAGGGGACAAGTCACTTGTCTAGGGCCACATACCCAGGTGATGGCACAGCCAGGAATGAAACCCCAAACTCTCAGCGCATGGCTATTTCCTCTACATTATGCTGCCCGGTCACATTAGTCCTCTCAGTCTCCCGGAAAGCAAATCTCAGCAATAAACCTCAGGTCCAGACCACTTCAATAACTGAAGAACCCACAAACATTTTTACAATAACAATAACATGGGCCAGATCTTATTAGCCAGCAAAAATTAATATGAACAAGTAACCACTACCCTCTGTGCCCTTGGCATTCTTTAAATTTCTCAAATAAACAGAAGAAACACAAACAAAACATTTTTTCCCTCAAACATAATGTTCTTGTGCCACTAAATCTCTTTCCTGAGTTAAAAATGCCAATGCAGACTTTAGGTAACCCTTTCCATTTATAAATTTCTGGCTATATCTTGGCAGAAATGGACACTGATACAGAAATTCATAGTATAATGCTACATCAGTGGTATGTTCATAAACCAGTTCTCAAAAAACAAAACTACATAGAATTTTAAAAGCCCTCATTTATAGGTCTTGCTGATTCCTGTGATATAAATACTCCCACCATGGCCAACTTCAAGATACTGAGTCTGTAACAAATCACTCAGGAATTCCTGAATATTTAACCACTGGCTCTGGTGCCTCAGTCAGAGGCAGCTGCAGTACACCACTGGTACTACGGTAAAGCTAGAAATAATCAAACCCAGACCCTCTTTTATACGAGGAGACGGAGGCTCAAAGACAGTAAATGATTTGCCACAAGATCACACGGTGGCCAAGCAGGTTATAATACACCACCTCAAATACCTTCACATATTTAATGAGATTTTCTGCGTTAGGAATAGTCAGTGGACTTTATATTAATGTAGAGATGTGTGGATGAAAAAGGTCACCTGCTACATCAGTGAACAAAAGAGGTTGCGGACACCAAGCCATCAGCCATTGAAGCCACCCTGTGCATCCTGAGGAGATTCAGGATGAAGAAAAGCAGGATGCTGGCCTTAGATAGTTAAGGTGCATCTCCAAGGGATGATTTCAATGAGCTCAGACTCTTGAATCTGCCATACACAGGAAAACACTAAATTCATTAACTTGAGATGCCTGGTTTTCCTTAATTAACAGTAATCTTTTGATGTTCCGACTACCTGGTCTTTGTTGCAAAAACTCCTGTATCTCCTGGTTCCTCCTTTACCTCTTCAGAGCTGTCCCTCAGAGCTGTCTGAGAAGCTGCCTCCCAGGCTTAAGCCCTCAGCAAGTCTGCCCAATAAAACATAATTCTCAACCTTTAAGTTGTGCCTTTTTTTTTAAAAAAAGAAGTATTTCTCAAAACACCAGCAGCATCATGACAACACCAGGGAACCTGCCGAAATTTACATTCTCTGGCTCCAGCCCAGACCTAGTGAAATCGCAATCTCAGGGGCCCTGAAATCTGTGTTTCAACAAGCTCAACAAGTGGGAAAGAATCTTTCCTTAAAACCCACCAATATTTTTTATGAGTAAGATTCACACACAAAGATAATAGCTGGCCTTCTTTTTCACATCAGTACCCATTACAGGAGATTATTCATCTGAAGCTTCTAACATAAAGTCCATCATCTTTCACATTTTCAAAGCCCTTGTTTATCAAAATAGTTTAGAATTTTCTAACACTAACAAAAAAATTAAAAAACGTTGAGTGATTTACCTTCCAATTCTCAACCTCAACATTTTATAGACCAAAACCTAACATACTTGTATATCTTAGCCCTGGAACCTTTCTTTTTTTTTTTAACTGCTTTCAAATAAATATTTCTTTTTCAATATTCTGTCTTAAATCTTTCACAAATCAAGGCAGTTGATACGAGCAGGTTGCCCCTACTCTAGTCTACATACTGCCTTGTCAACTGATTATATAGTTATGTATTTGTATTTTGTTTAATCTGCCACTTCCTGTTGTTTTGATATTTGTTCCCAATCTTCAAAACCAGAACAAAAGCAAATAAATACTATCTGCCTTGTTTTCCTCTTCCAATATTTTAGAGGTTGGAAAATCTACAAAGTAAATATCCTCTCAACCTTCTTATAAAAGCATTGCAAAACAGCAAAAGAAAAACTGAGTAATAGTTTCCTCCAACTTAAAAATACCTAGCTAGTGCACAGTCAAGTGAAAAATAGCTGCACTGATATTACTTTGAAAATAATCAGAGAGCAATCTAAAAATCCAGGCCTATGGTTCTAAATTTGTTATCCACTATTCATTTAATTTGGAGGGTAAACTTTTAATTGATTTGCACAGAAATAAGAGAGTTAATAACATAAGTGTTGGTAGATAGTAGATGAATGAAAACATTTTGGAAGGGCATTTAATCACTACCGTATTTCCTGGAAAATATAAAACTAGGTGAGTGCGGTTCTTGGCTTTGGTGGGAATAGCTTCACTGGACTTGGAAATAGATGTTTTCAAGGAAACAAAAGGATTAGGCTTCTAATTTTCCAATTACCTGGTCCTGGCTGAACTTACATTTACCAAGCAAGAACTGACCAGAAGAGCTTTGCAACACAGCAGGTGACCATCCTGAAATCTACCACTTCTGAGTTTTTGTAATCCCCATCACTAATACCTTTCCAAAAAAAGAGCACAGTTTCTTTCATGAGATTCATCATTGATTCCACCCACCACAGGTGTGAGAACCTACCAGCCACAAGGTGTGGGAACCCACCAACCACAAGGTGTGAGAACCCACCGGCCACAAGGTGTGGGAACCCACCAACCACAAGGTGTGAGAACCCACCGGCCACAAGGTGTGAGAACCCACCAACCACAAGGTGTGGGAACCCACCAACCACAAGGTGTGAGAACCCACCGGCCACAAGGTGTGAGAACCCACCAACCACAAGGTGTGAGAACCCACCGGCCACAAGGTGTGAGAACCCACCAACCACAAGGTGTGAGAGTCCACCGGCCACAAGGTGTGAGGACCCACCAACCACAAGGTGTGAGAACCCACCGGCCACAAGGTGTGAGGACCCACCAACCACAAGGTGTGAGAACCCACCGGCCACAAGGTGTGAGAACCCACCAACCACAAGGTGTGAGAACCCACCGGCCACAAGGTGTGAGGACCCAACTCCATGATTGCTCCTCATCTTCTTGGTCAATACATGCACATCAGCCAGCATCCCTGTGTCTCTCTGTTCAAGAACCTTCTCTTTCAAAGCCAAAGGCAAACAAACTCCATTCCCAAAGCAAGCTGGACTCAGATCTTAAATTTAAGTCCCGTTTCTACAGCAGAGTCTTCCTCACTGGGTACATTGGGTGCAAAACCCAACCCCATATGGACGAGCCCACGTGGGCAAGGATGAGGTTGGAAATGGTGCAGAGGGCGGGGGGCACTTACGGTTGGCACAGCTTGATTAGGTCCTGGTCAGTGGTGCCTGGCGGGAGGCCTCGAATGTACAGGTTGGTTTTACTCAACTGTTCCCCGCTGCTGTTGCTGCTGCTGTGGTTGCTGCTGCTGTTTGTGCTGGGGCTGGGAGGAGCCATGGGGTGGGGAGCTGGTGCATAGGACTGCTGGAAACAGAAAAGGCTGTTACTGGAAAAACAAAGCCAGCAACCTATTCCCAGGCCAGCAGAGCAACTCGAAAGCAATGCAAGCTTCTCAGCCTCTCCAATCCACACATGCACACTCGTGTTCATGTCCCTACTCTGGGGTACTTCTGAGAACATCAGTTGCTCTACCCCCATCTGGCCCTGCATTTGGGTCAGCCTAGCACAGTTCTCTCCTGGGTGCACCGAAGCTCTGGCCCAGCTCACCTGTGACAGCCAAGCATCTCTGCCTTGCCTCTACTCCGTCTTCCCTCCTTTTCTCCAGAGAAACTTCCTCATATTGCTTTCTTCACCATTACTCTCCAGCGTGATCACTCTATAAATAGCGATGCTATGAGTGAACCAATGAGTGAACGACTCCATCTTATCTCGTTCTCCCATTCCCAAATCTGCTCCTTCATGGTGAATGCCCTTTATTTGCAAACTGAGCTACTATTCTCTCCTCTTTGAATCACTCTGATTGAAAGTCTCAGCTGAGGCACTACTGACATACCGGACAGGATAATTCTTTGTCGCCGGGGCTGTTCTGTTCATTGTAGGCTGGTGGCAGCATCCTTGGCCTATACCCACCAGATTCTAGTAGCACCCATCCCCCAGTTGTGGGACCAAAAATGTGTCCACACGCTGCCAAATGTCCCCACGCTGCCAAGTGTCCCCTAGGGTGGGGAACTCTCTACCAGTAAAGAACCATTGGTCTAACCTGTCACACTGTGTTATTACAAAATGTAAATGATAAGATGACCCCCAGTGACTTGGAGTATGCAATGTGAGGATCTTTATAATTATACATGCCAGAATTAGGAGATATATTACACTTTATCCTTTATTTCCTTTTCATACAGGCATATCTTCAAAAGTTCTAAAATTACACTGACTGTCTGGGTTTGAGTCTGTGATGTGTTTATTATTGGCTGTGTGATCTTTGGGGTGCCTGAACCTCTCTGAGATGCAGCATTCTCATTAATATGAGGAGGATAAAATTAGTACTCCCCTACATCATAGGGTCTTTACAAAAACTCAATGAGTTAATGCAAACAAAATTGTTCCTGGGCATAGTAAGTGCACAATAAGCGTTAGCAATAACAAAAACACAAGAAATAATGATGATCATGGGAATTCCCTGGCGGTCCAGTGGTTAAGGCTCTCTGCACTTCCACTGCAGGGGGGGTGGGTTCAATCCCTGGTTGGGGATCTAGGATCCTGCATACCATGTGGCACGGCCAAGAAATAATAATAATAATGATAATATTTGTGATTCATATGTGTCTTGCAAGTGATATTAGCATTTAAATCTATCCCAGGTTTTCTCAACTATAATCTAGAATGTTACATAAATACACAATGAATGCATCAAGCATGATTCCAGTGGGGACACTTTGGCTGAGTTCTAACCTGAAGATTCATTAGCTGTTTTATCAGGGGTAGGAGGTGAGTACTTATCCAATAGCAAGTGGAAGCTTCATAAACACTCAAGCTACATCCCACACAATAAAAACTGACTGATCACAGCAGTTAGCTCATAAAGACAGGAGGCTGTGTCCAGTTTTGTTTCTTGCTATAATAATCCATTTTATACCATCCAGGATTTCAGATTTGCCCCAGTCCATATTCCCAACTGGCTATAATACAACGCCTCTTGGATGCAATATGTGAAAATGTAACTCATTCCCTCTGGTCTCTTCTCGCCCACTCCCCACACAGCCACCCACCCCTCACAAAGACCCAATGCTTTCCGTCTTTCTGTCATTCTTGCAGCCTCCATGCTAGAAACCTTGGTGTTAGCTGCATTCAACCACTTAATCAGTATTACTTAATCTATGACCAACATTTTTAACATACAATTTGAAATGAATTACACGGGAGAATACCTTCCGTTCTCAATACTTGAATAAAATAACGGGTATTCATTGCCTTTTGGAATGTCATATCTGCATAAAGCTGAATAAAGTTTCTTGGCTGAGATTAAAAAAATATTCTTTCTTGACCTACGAATTCTGCTTCTCTCCTCCGACACCCCAGAACACTTAAGCTCTACCTCTTTACAAGTCCTGCACTTAGTAGGTGTTCAATACGGCCTTGCTGAAGCAGTCAGTGTCCTGGTCTGTGTATCTCACAACAGAACAGATGGGATTTATCTTTGACTTCCCTCCTGTGCGTTATTCTTTTAAATTTCCCAGGGCTTTTTTCAAGCTGTTTCTTACCACTTTCACCTCCCCTCTCTCCAAATTCTTTGAATTCCAGTCTGTACTCAGGCTTCTTTTAAAATGAGGCTTTGTTTAAAGCAGTTTTTCCCACTGCATAGCCTTTAAAACCACCAGGGAACCAGAAAAATGCGTCTAGCTTTATGTGTCACAGATCAGATGGACCAGTTCAGACCGAGTGAGCCCTTGACTGATCAAATAAGAAAACACCAACTACAGGATGATCAATCTGTGTTGACTTAATTCTTTTTTTGCCCCAGGGGTCTCTGCAAGCATTTCCATAACCGGACACCATTTAGTAAATTGCATGGTGCCTAAAACAATAAACGTGCCCTCCAAAGGGCCCAGCGGGAAAAATTAAAACAAAACGGTCAAAGCGAATCGAAGCTAGGATGAGTATAGGGAACTTGTATGCATGGAAAGGAGGTATATAATTTAAAAATAGTAGTGGAATCACCAGATTCTTGTAGAGAAGGATGTATTTCAAAAGCCCTTTGAAAAATACATACAGTGAAAAGTGGTTTTCTATGCCCTATTCTTGTTTGTGAGTTCTAGAAATTCTACTGAAAGATGTAGACTTTCTCAGTCTTATTGAACCAATCACTTCACAGGTTTTTAAGAGTCAGTGCCAACACTCTTGCTAATCCTTAATATTTTCATTTATCTGTTGATGATACGCTGAACAATTCAGGTAGCAGTCTACATTGTAAATCATTCTTTTGTTTTAAGAATTATAAATTGCTTCCTTTCTACTCATTTTCAAAATACACATTCCGTAATCAACAAAACGTTGGCAGAAGGTTCCTAGAATGTCTGACAAATGCATAGGCTTGAATTAATACGTGAAAAGCAAAAGCAGTTTTGCATACTCTGGCTGCCAAAGACAAATCACCGAACTATGGCATCTCTTAAAAAAAAAAAAAGAAAAAAAGGAGTGACGATAACCTTTAGGGGTCAATGGGTCACAGCAGCCACTTTCCTGATTAAAAGTGGCTGTGATTTCTCAATTCTTTGTTTTTAGATGGATTTGTGATTTTATCATTGATTAACGTTTAAATCATTTTGAGGTACTAAGAAAGACATTTTAAAATGTTAGTTAAAACTATTATTCCCCTCACATAGCATTGGCTTTGCTATATTGATCAAAGTCACACTTTATAAATCCTATTTAGGAAAGGTGAGGACTTAAAGAGTCTGGGGATACAGAACATTGTAATGCTGAATTGTACCAGCGCAGGGCATTGCCATGAATTTGCAGCGTCAGCTTGTTAAAACCAGTAGGAACAGCAGACTTTCAGAAGAGGGTCTTCAGATGGTACTGGATTGAGGAGGGGGATAGAGGGCTTGTCTTGAAGCTGCATATGCTTGGCAAGTATGCAGATTTTTCTTAGATGTTTATTCATGGTGGCAATGCTTGGAGGGTTTGTTAGGGATTCTTACATGGGGGCTAAAGCCCTCTTAGCCACATGTCGGGGCTGCTAAAATCAGCCAATCCATACCAGCGTCCTCTTTAGGAAATTAAATAAAATGACTTAGCATCCATTTTGGAAGATGCTATATTTAAAATAACTATTCAAATAATTAGAGGTAACATTTGCCATCTGCTTGCTAAGCATGTTATATGTTATCTTCACAAGAGCCCGATGAGGCAAATCATTTTCTTCTGGGTTTACAAATGAGAAAACTGAGGCACAGAAAGGGCAAATGACCTTCTCAAGGTCACACAGCTGGAGCTCCAGTTTGAACCTAGGGAATCTGACCCCAGAAGCCACACAGCCCCACACAACACTACATACATAACCTCTCCTCTTCATGATATGGGCACCAATAAACACAAAAGGCTTCCTTGCAATGAACTCTGCAGGATGACACCCTGCCTGGAGCTCTGGCCCATCCAAGTATAAAGGGGGAGGAAAAGAATGAAGATGATTAACAGCATACAGTCACAAGGAAGGTTAACAAGCCCTTTCCCTCTATCAGAATTTAAATGACGTCCATCTTAAATTTAATTTCAAAGGGGAAGTCACCATCAGAAGAGAGTGTGTTATGAGTTTTTCAAATAATGTCAAACAAGGGGGTTCATTTGTCAAGATTCATGGTTTGTTATTTAATAACAGAAAAATGAAGTGGCTTGTAGATCATCCTAAGCAGCTGATTCATTTAGTGTGCTTTGTTAATATGCCTCATTTTTCAAGTTTGAAAAGTGAATCAACCAGGTCCTCCTACATTCTTGGAAAATGTGTGGTTTGGAGGGCGGCCCATTTGTGTTTTTAACCCTTAGGTAATTTGGAGATAAACTGGAGAGGGATGTGAGTTGTGTTTTTGTTTGTTTGTTTGTTTTCCTGTTTATTTTTTTAAACAGAAAGCATTTGGTACATCAAATAAATGTTCACACATCAATAAAATAAATCATTAAAAATCGTCTTTTATACAATGCCAGGCTACCTTGGATGAACACCTGTCTGAAGGCCGTGTTGTTATGCACAGACATTAACCAGGTCCTTTTAAACCAGCGTCCCCCCTCCTTGGCCCTACTGACATTTTGGACAGGATAGTTCTTTGTTGTGGAGGGCTGTCTTGTGTAGGATATTTAAAAGTACCCCTGTCTTCTACCACTAGATGCCAGTTGTGCTACGCTCCCCTCAAGCTGTGACAACCCAAAATGTCCCAGATATTGTCAAATGTGCCCTGGGGTTAGGACATCGTCTCTGGTTGGGAGGCACTGCTTTATAGAGATCCATCCCCTCACCTTGAAAGGCCAATACAGTCCCCGTTGTGGAATAATGACAATAACTCAACGGCCTAAAACTATTCATTGAAACACCCCTCACCTAACCAAAGTTCAACTTCTTTCCCCAGTACCTTCACCCTTTGTAACTAACCCTCTGCCACATTTCCTTTGCAGCAGACTAGGTCTGAAACATACTTCTCCCTGTGATTGAAAACATAACTCTTTTACAAAGAGAATTTTAAATATTTTCTGCATGCAATTCCTCGTCTGGGAATCACAAGGCCTTGATGCCAAACTGCAGTCAATCCTCTTCCCAGCGTCTGGCTGCTGGCAGGATCCTGAAGCAGTTGGTCTGGTGGTTTTGGGTAGCCTTGGACTCCATCATGCAGCAGTCTGCTCTGCTGATGGTCTCCCCAATTTGTTTTTATTCATCTCCAGTGCAAGAGAATTTGTACTCTTTTATCCACTCAAGGGTAAAGCCCTGGATAAAGTCTCCCGTGAGACTGACATGGCAACTCTTTTACTCTCCAAAAATGAATACAGACCACATTCCTGTCTTGAATCATACATTATTTAGCCTGCACGTACACATGCAATCTTTTGCTCGGTGGATGCTGCTGTGGATGTGACAGGAATCATGGCAATCACTGTAGTGTCTGTAATAGTCTCCAATGAGGGTGAAGAAGAATATTGTCCATGGAAGCAATAAGAATGTGGCTAAATTAATATCTAAGGCAAGCCATGCGACTGTAGCCAGCGTTTCATGAACCACATACAGGATGGCTTTGCAATTTTATGCTAGGCAATTGCCTCTCCATTCTGGAGACTACGACTGTAGAAAACAATCGCTTCAGTTATACCTTTTATAACAGAGTGTGGCGAAAACCTGCCCCACTTCACTTTGCCTATCCAGAGCTCAGATACAGAAATGAGTTCTAAAGGACAAAATTCCCCACAAAAGGCATTCATTTGCACATTCTGGCCACTGGCCTACGTAATAGCTGCTGTCAACAGTGGTAACAGGATGCTTAAGAGCTCCAGATTGCCCGCCGAGAATCCACGCCACCACTAACTAGTCATGAGTAAAAGACGGATGATGATGATCTTACCTCAGAGGTCAGTTGTGAGGCCTTACTTTATAAATTGCACATAAAATATTTAACACAGTGCCTGGCACAGAGTCAATACTAAATAAATTACTTTTTGTTCTTAACATTTGCATCATCATCATGAGGCAGATCCTTAAAATGAACACGGATTTCTCAGTCCCAGTTGGAGTAATTTACCTTTAAGTGGGAGCTACAAGAGTCCATCTTTTTTTTTTTTTTAGGTATGGCAGCCACTATTCTTGAGATGAAACTATGTCATTAGAACTGGGGTTTGCCGTTTTTATCAAGAACCAAAAAGCACTAAGCACTGATGAAACAATCATTGTGGATGGAATGGATGATTAATTTCAAGGTATTTACACATCACTACTACTACCGAGGTTTGATTAAAAACCTGTTAGGATGAGATTCACTTTTGCACTAAATATTAGTATTTGAAAACCCCAGTAGTTGCATCATCACACACTGCTCTGTGCTATTTACAAATAGGCTTAATCTGAAGTCACTGAACTCCATTCAGAGGTTTCAATATTAAATGACATTTTAAAATTCACGGTACTTGGAAACACAAGTAAAATAATTATTGTTCATTTCAAGCAGCTATAACCCAGTTTCATTAATAAACTTACAAGCTTGAGAAGAGTGACTACTATAACTGATGGAATGACTTTTTATAAAGATTGCTCAATTCTCCAAATGTCAATGACATCTGGTCTCTGCCCCAACCCTTCTTTTAACGTGGCCAACTCTTGATCTTTTTAAGGAAAAATAAACAAAATTCAGACAGACTGAAATTTGAGGTGCTTACTTAGTTTAAAAAGTCAAGTCTACACTTTGCAAATAACCGAAACAGCTCATGATTCCTATATTGATAATGATTCGTTCCTCCTGCAAAAATTGAGCCATGACTGGTTCCCCAGGTGGAGATTACAAAGTCCACTACAGTATAACAATAATTTTTAGAATTCCCCAGAAATCCTGAGAGCAACTAATCCCTGTATGGTACCTCTGTTCTGTCTGGGGAATACTTCAGAGATAAACTCTAATGTCTGCTTTCATGATGGGCTAGAATCACTGGGAGAAGAGTGAAAATCCAAAACAGGTCCCCATCAGCTATCGATGGAGACCTCCAGGAGAGCCAATGGTCAGCACCTTGATTCAGAATGCCATCAGAGATGAAGAGTAAGGGAGGGACTTGGGGAGAGTCAAACAATTACAGTTGAGTCACATTCTTGTACCTTATATGTTTACTTAAATTTTTAGTTTAGTTCTCCCCCCATAATCTCTAATTTTGAAGGTTTTCCTCATTTTTTTACAATATTCTATGTTTCACAGTTTAATACACTGTTTCCCTAAAATCACAATTAGCAATATTGCCAACAATTAACTCTCTAGCTTTCTAATATATGCCTAAATAGAATAGAGACCAATAGACGTAGCTTAAAGAACACCCACCGTAAGTTATGTCAACCTGGTACTTTATTGCAACCCAGTAAACACTTTCAAAGTTTTCAGTCATGAAAACAGATAGAACGAGGCAGCTAATCAGTGATAAAAAGAAAGCAGTTTGTTTCAAACTTTGGTTTTGTGTAACAAAAATTGCTATCGATAACAGAAGGCCAATCAGAACATCAAATAATGTAAGGCTTTTTTGACACACCAAATCATTTTGTCCAATTAAATAAGAATTTAGTTTTTCTGAAAGTAGATCTATGATGACTTGGGAGCAATGTAATAACAGCATAAATACCACATAAAATAACATCTACTTTCCTTGTCCAAGCTCCCATCCCACCTTTATAATGTCCCTCCAGACCACACCTTCATAGTCACATGTGCATGCATCTTTTTCCCTCCACTTGGAATAACTGGGCTGCATGCCTATGTCTTCCTCCAGGGTAACTCTAAAAATGTACCTTACAACACCTTTGGGATACTTTTGAGAACAAAAGAGTAGATATTAATAATTAAACCAGGACACAAGGTATAAATTGAAACCGTCCAAAGCAAATTGGAATATATAGTCACCTTATAATTACTTTCTCTATATGTCCATCTCACATATTCCTCCAGTATAACCTAAAATTCTATCCCATGTCATGGACTTTTTTGTTTATTACTTTAGACCTATTTCACTTCTATCTCTTTTTCAGTTTCTACATTCTTAAAATCTACAAAAGGTCACAAAATAATGAAAAAGAATAACACAGGCTAATGTTCGTTGAGCATATATTTTATGCCAGGCACAGTTCAAAGAGCTTTATACTCACTGCTTTATTTCATGATATCAGAACTTTTAGAGGTAGATCCTATTATTATGCCCACCTTGGAGCTGGGAATACTGAGGCTTGGGCAGGTTACAGGGTTTTCCAAGGCTGTTTAGCTACCCTGCAGCACATCCAGGACCTGAAGCTGGGCGGTCTTCATTCCAGTTAATCCCAGATTTAACCTTAGATATGTGCAGTCCAAGACAGTAGCCACTAGTCACATGTAGCTATTTAAATGTAAAGATAATTAATTCAAATAAAGTGAAAGAAAGAATTCAATCCCTCAGTCACAGTAGTCACATTTCCAATGTTCAAGACCACTGGCTACTAAGTGCTATGTCGAACAGGTGGGCACAGAACATGGTGATGGCAGGAAGTTCTACTGCACGTGCTGATGGAGATCATTCTGGCAATTCCAAGGCCCTGCCTCCCACAATACCCTACACATATATAGCACCTCAACGCACTGAGCAGAAAAATTGTCGCAATGTCTATGCTGCTCCTCATACATTTTTAAGTGCAGTTGATCTCCTTTCAGTAGAGACCACATTTCAGTTTTTTCTCCCTCCTGAGTGGGTCCAGATTTTGGTATCTAAAATCTCTCTCTCAATTGATACCTCCCCTGACCCAAAGTAGTCATCATTAAAAGAGATCTACAGGAGGTCAAATATAATCTGTGGGAAGGACAAGATGTATTTTATCTGTTTTTAATTAATAATCAAAGTTTCATCTGTATTGCAAAATTGCTAAATACCAAGAAAAGAAAGCAACTGAGGTAAACTGCTGGTACAGAATAAATGTCTCTGTTTTTGGCAGACAAGCTTCATGTCTGAGAAGGAAGCTTTGCATTTTCAATATAACATCATCTACTTCACCTGCACATCCCCCAAAAAGAACACCCCGACCCCATGTTGTCTGCTATTCTACCAACCTTATTTCTCTCTAAACTAGACCAAGGCGAAAAACAAGAATGCTTTCATATAGTGAACTACTGGGGCAATTCAGCAAATTCATAAACAATAACCAATATTCCATGACGTAAAATAATTGTGTTACTTTATTAGCCAATTCATTCATATTTTATTGCTGCAGCAAAGTTAAATGGGAACAGAACCAACACTTTGAAAGTCCTAAATCTAAGAAATTTAGACTATAAAACACAACAATTTCCTCAAGAAGACAAAAAGCACAGATCAATTAACTGTGACAGCAATTAATACCGACAAAGTAATTGCTTCATTATAAAAACTGGAAGGAACACTTGTGGATAATTTTCTATGAATATATTTTCAACATTTATGGTATTTTGGGCCGAGATGGTAACTATAAGAATAAATTAATGCTCAAGTTCAAGAAAAAAAATGATCTGAAAATAAAATGAATATTACACATTTATATGGTTATCAAATTTATGATAATTTTAAAATCAGAAACATATAGATATTTACATTTTCAAACTTCTATTTCTCATGATCATAAACCTCTATAAGCGCTCCTTTTCCCAGTATATTTTCAGTCAATCCACTTTGTGCTTTAGAGAGTTTCCGAAACCAAATCCAATTTTTGATGCATGTTCTTTTTTGTATGATTATTGGAGATTTTTTTTGCACAGGGATATTCTCCATAATGAACAGAATGAACTATCCCCAATGATAAGACAGTCCTGCTTTTCCTTCTCTAAATTACTCTTGGCCTTTTAAAATAAGTGATTAAGGCTTCAGAGACTGGCAAAAAAAGGGTATTTGCCCTTAATTGGGAGACTCTCCAAAGACACAAGATGAAGAAGGAAGTGTTATTGTCACTGTACAGCCACTAAGACCCTAGTTGCTGAAGCCACACCACCCAGGTTTCAATCCTGCTGTACCACTCATTGTCTGTATGACCTTGGGCAAATTACCTAACTGCTTTTGCCTCAGTCTCCTCATCTGAAAATGGGATAATAACTACCTTAGAAGACTATAAACATTTCAAATGAGTAATTATGTGGAAAGTACTGAGAATAAAACCTGGAACACAGTAAGCCTTCTTCAGGGGCTAGCTACTATTGTTACATCAATCTTAAAGCATTTTTACAATATTCATTGTTATTATAAACAATCATGATCTGTTGAGTAAGATGTGTACTGGTTGGTCTCTTGAATGGTTTAGTGAACTTGGGTTTGCCTGGTTTGAAATCTTCCAATGCAAAGTAAACAATCCATTGATGCTTGCCCAACTGAAATTCTCTCCATTAGAAACCAAGAAATGTCATTCTTCAATGAGAAATTAGGTTCAGTTAGTACTATTTCAGCTACTGATACTAATTGCCTTCAGATAAACTGATGACAAGACCCTCAAAAGAATTTTTAAGATAAACATAAACTTTCACAAGGGAAGTCATTTTCAGGATATACAAATTTTGAGAAAATATCTACAAATTGTGAAAGTGCTCATTAAAATAAGATCTATCTTATCTCCTGTGGAAAAACGCTTATGGGTTAAATAACACACTAACTACTAAATGTCTACCCTCTTACAAGGAATTTTATATACACAAAATAAACTGTACCAATTTCATAGCTTCCAACTCTAAATATAATTAGGTTTTTTAAAATTGTTGCCCTACAAGAAGACTTTGTGGGTAAACAATTGCTTAAACTGCTTATTTCTGTTTAATTATCTCCTTCATTTCTAACAAGTATGATATGTGCCTTAGGGTAACTCTAGCAAATAGTTTATTGTACACAAATGGGATAGTCATACATATTTACGTTCCGAAGTACTTACTACACATCCCCAATATTCCAGAGAATGACTTTATTTTGTTTAGTTTTGCTTTGGTTTGGAGAATCCTATGTGTTACTTGGCAAACAGAGATACGAGCCTTTTCTAAAGGATAATCACTAAAAGAGTTTTTGAAGAGTGACCATTGCTTTGCTTCTCCAAAAGACGCCACAGTTCTTGCTCTATTCCATAGAAGGCAAGTTGGCCAGAGTGAGGATCAAAACAGAAAACTAACTCAGAATTAGTACTCTGCTGGTATTCCAGGTCTCTAAGGAAAAAAACAAAAACAAAAACAAAAACCGAAAAAGCCCTGATGTATAGGTTTGCTGATTTTTGTCATATACGCAATTTTATTTGGCTGATTTTAACCTACTAACAGTTCAACAACTGGCTGACACAATTTCTGAAAACTTAGCCATCAGCTTTCACAAATGGTACCAGCCAATGCCAGGGCCCCACTGCATCACAAACAGATGTGACCACAGATGAAACGCCCAACATCCTAGAAGACATAAACAAAGGAAAGGGTTTATATGCATATAACGAAGGAGCTAGAGTATCCTGGGAAGACAGAGTAACGATTTCTTGGTGGTTTTGTCTCAGCTTCTAGGACTAGAGGGCACCCTGAGAGGGTGTGAGGGCAGGATGTGCAGACAGATTTAGTGAATCTCCATGATCTAATGATGTAACAGTACAGGAAACATAAGAATCCCTTGAAGAATGATGGACTCAAAGAAAACCTGCCTCTCATTAGCCAACAGAGAACTCCTTGAAAAGAAAATATTTTTATGTCATCACCCCTTGATGTACAAACACTCGAGACCCACTTAAACTCTTTAAGGGCAGACCGTTAACTCCATGAATCTGATCACATCTTAAGCAGAGTCAAAACAGAGACAATCAAATGTAAGAAGCTAAACTATGACAACATCTATCACCAAAGCAAAAAGTATAGTACTAACTATTGCAGTAGTGATAAAAGCTGCCTCCTTGAAATCATAATATCTGTAATTTTATAAGGATTCTGTAACTCAGTAAATGGGTCTAATGAACAGTGGGTGGAGTTAAACATTTTAATAAGCCAGCTTTACTTATTAAGTTATGTATGTAACATAAAACACAAATGTATCTCAGCACCCCTTCTGCTTATAACCAACTTCATACAGAACCCAACACTATGGCAGATAATGGGTAAGCAACTTGTTCAAGTTTAGAAGACGTGGACAGGGAAGCAGCCTAGAATTACACTTCCTTATAGTTTTGCAAATAAACTATTTCTTTCCTATACGTAGAATTCCTGAAGTTGCTAGCTTTAAAATTTCTGTCCAGAATTTTGACTTGAAGAAAGGGTCTATTTAGAGAAAGTCTGTATTATACCAAAGAAAGACCAAAGAGTTCTAATTCTCAGATAACCAGTACAAATTTAATCTGCGCTACATATGTAAAACAGAATATATGAGAATTCATTGTGTAAGTGCAACAATAATATATAAAAGTAAATATTATTATGAGAAGATATTTTAAAAGATAAAATATAACCAGTGACAATTACTCTTTAAGTGTTAAAGAGACAAAAATAGAGAAACAGTTCAGGCAGGTAAAGTTAGCACAGAGTTCTGAGCACATATAATTGCAGGATAGAAAGTAAATAAAAGATAGGAAAATTGATATACACCAAAATGTGGTCAATATTTACATCTATTAAAGGATAAGAGAAACAGTACCAATGGATAATTCTTATGAGAACATCTATTTCTTTTATTATAAGTTACACTTCTCATAATAAATTTTAAAAAACATATTTTACTACTCAGGTTATTGTTTTAAGTATGGGAATGAATTGAACTGTGAAATGGTTAACTTTTATAACCAGAGTTCTCAAAGACAATAAATGCAATTAATTTGATTGTTTTTCTAGTGGTTTACAGAAATCAGAGAAAATTACTTTCATAAAAATAGAGATAAAATAAAATGAGAGAAGGTACTTAACCACATGGAATTTTCTCTACCACTGTGGTGACTTTTACTCAAATGAGTTATGGCCATATTTAAGACATTTCTTGGCAAAGGAATATTTTTTAACCAGTAGAATCCAGCATCCTCTGGTGTTGGTTTCTGATTTCAACAGAGGAAAGTAAAGATGCCCAAAGTGCAGACTACACCACAGTGGCAGAACTCCTTCTTAATGCCTGAAGTCCTTCAGTTTAGGCAAACAGAAGAATAAGACCCTAATACACCCACCACTAGCCAAGAAGCACTGTTTGGGGTACAGTCTGCTTTCCGTGTCCAAGGCTGCCGAACTCTCAGACACGGAGGCAGACTGTACCACCCCATTTCCATTTCATACAAAGGATTTGAGCATCTGTGGATTCTAGTATCTGAGGGAGGCCCTGGAACCAATCCTGGCAGGTAACAAGGGACGACTGTACTACAATATTCTACATTGTTGACTTTATTCACCTCAAAGCTGGCTGTGCTATGTGCAAAGACAGGTTTCCTTTTATTTACTTAGATTCCACTAGTCATTAATTTCAATCAGTACTAAGGTGTCTGGCAAGGCCAGTTAGTGTCATATGTTAGCAGTTTGAGAATGACAGACAGACACACCTCTAATCTTGGCCACCAGTTCCTGTTGTGGACACACTCTACCATCTTGTGTGAGCACAGAGATAATGACAAAAAGATGCATGCTTTGCATTTGCTTCCTCATGATGAGAAGACTGAAAATGGGGTGACCCGATGTGTTCCATCTACTTTGAGCTACTTATCATACCCTGGCTGGTCAAGTAAAGATAAGACTTGTTTATGCATGGAAGAAAATGAAAATTAGGTCTGTAGCTGATACATTACTTCTAGTGACCAAGCAATATCCTCATGTTTTATCTCTACCGAATCTTGCAGATTCTTTTTCATAAAAGACACAGAGGGATTGGGAAAATTCAGAAAAATGATCACTGACATTCCAAATTTGTTCATTATATAAACTTCAATTTCAGTGGGTGGTCTTCCTGTGGGCTAGAATACATCTTATATATTCTGTTACAAAATGACTCCATTATTATTTAGCATTTAATATTTAATTATATAACATTTGTTTTAACAGAGTAATGATAGGTGGTAGATAATCTCTCTCCATTCAAGATCATTTGTGTACTTCTGACAATACTTTACTAAATAAACTAGTTATAATTCCTGAAATGCTCTACATGGAATAATGTTACAGGTCGAGATCTTCTTAACTTTGGTTTATATTCTGCAATTTTGATTTGAACCACTTATCTATGATTTGAACCAGTATTAAAGTTCTGGTTAAATATATTTCTCAAATACTATGTTATGCAGAGAGTGGAACTATTTTTAAACTGCATTGGGATATAGAGTTTTAGGGAATAGTAATGTGTTCCACTAATATATAAACCACTAAGACATTCTGTAATTATAAGAATTAGAGGATGAGGATATTATAGAGTAGAGCTAGATGACAGAACATAAAAAGGGTGAACACACAAAAGCTGAAAGCAACGGATGCTGCTAGTCCCTTCCTGCTGCTATAACAAATTACCATAGGCTGGGTGGCTTATAAACAACAGAATTTTATATTTCTCACAGTTTTGAAGGCTGGAGGTTCAAGATCTGAGGCCAGCATGGTTGGGTGAGGACCCTCTCCCAGGTCCCAGATTATCCTGTATCCTCACAGGGCAAAGGGGCAAAGGGTGTTCTGTGGGGTCTTTATAAGAGCACTAATCCCATTCACCAGGGCTCCACCCTCATGATCTAAGCATCTCCCTAATGCTCCCCCATCTTAATACTGTCACACTGGGCATTAGGATTTTAACATATGAATTTGGTGGGGGGAGGGGACACAAACATTCAGATCACAGCAGGTGTTTAATTCCAAAATGGTCTGTGAGGTTGGGCCAGACATTAAGATTATGTACTTCATTATGAAATTAAGATCAACCCCCCAATGCAGGGAGAGATCCAGGTTTTGTAGTACCTAAAACTACAAACTGGGGGCAGGAGGATTCATTAAAAAAAGAATAAAATTTATAAAATTGGTTACAAAAATGAATATTCATTTAGAATGAAGAAGTGTTGCAACAAATCACCAATTTTAAAAAGCTGATAAATTAAAAAAAAAAACATAAGCATTGGGCTTCCCTGGTGGTGCAGTGGTTGGGAGTCCGCCTGCTGATGCAGGGGATACGGGTTCATGCCCCGGTCCGGGAGGATCCCACATGCCGTGGAGCGGCTGGGCCCATGAGCCATGGCCGCTGAGCCTGTGCGTCCGGAGCCTGTGCTCCACAATGGGAGAGGCCACAACGGTGCGAGGCCCGCGTACCACACACACACAAAAAAAGCATTGAAAGTGTTGAAATAACAATGTTAACTCCCTGACACACTTCAAAAATAATTCTTTTTTTTGTCTGCATACTCTTTCTCTCATCATATGACAGTAATTTCATAATATTTTCTGTAGAGAGAATGAAAAAGTAATTCTGTCTGTCCTCTAGTGGCTGATAGAGAGGCTTTTTTTAGGAATAGATTTTATTTTTATATTATTTTATTTTATGTTTTATTTTTTATTGGAGTATAGTTGATGTACAATGTTGTATTAGTTTCACGTGTATAGCCAAGTGAATGAGTTATACATATTTTTAGTCGATAGTTTAGAATATTTTTTTTCTTCAGCCTCACAACTCATTAATGGTAATGGCTTATAAATGGTTGGGATGACAAATTTGGGGACAAAAAATTGGGAAGAATTTTGCATAGACTTATCTTTTGGCTTCAGATCTTTTTCTCCTCCTTCCCATATACTTGCAGTGTTAAGGGCCAGAGGCAACACACCTAACACACTAGGATCTCGTGGCCGTGTATGACTGCCACAATGCCCAGAAGATCACACGGTGGGCAGTTTGAGATTCTTGGAAACCATTCTTACCACAGGATGGCTAGTGTTAACACAAACATGCATGTATCCAGACTAAGTTCATCTCTACCAGCCTCCCCTCAGCGGAATTCCAAAATACCACCACCACTTGGGAAAAGTGAGGATGGGGCAGCTGACATGGAAAAGGACAGGGTCTTAACCAGCTGTTATCAAAATATCTTTTGCAAATTTTCCAAGCCCATATGACCATGTGAACACACTTCTAGGCAATGGAAGAATGTGGCTTTTGTGGGGCTAAAGTTTATGTGTCCAACTTGGATGGTCATTGGACTTTTTAAGAAGAAGAATACAGAATGAAGATATAAGATTAGATATAGGACTATTGAAAAGGGTGGAGAAGAGGAGGGACCCTAAAGCTTACATTTCATCAGCTTCTAAGCAAACCTGCTGCCATCTCTTCTCCACCAGCCTCCCCAGCCTCCCCTCCACCCCTCCCCATACCAATCAGGGATTTCCACTTTCAGATGTGAGTCCTTTGTGGTCATTTGCACCCATGCTTTTCCACATGCTGTTTTTTCCGCCCACAGCCTGCTTTCAGCCTGCAACCCCTGGTGCCCTTTTCCAGATGCCTGCTGTACTTCCGGGCATCTCCACGTGTTGCCCCAAATCACGGCAGCAATGTTTCATAACACATTATGTCTTGAATGTTCAACTTTAACTTAGCAGCCATTTTTCACAGATCAACTGTGCTCTGGTGACTTAACATCTGGATACATCTGTTTTTGATCTTCATGGCTCTGTCTCATCTGGGCAACCAAGTCCTGCTTATGGTTCCTTCATTGTGCCTCTCACATCTGTCTTTTTCCATTCACTCCCTTGCCTCCGCTCTTGTCTGGGAGCAGTTCACTTCACATATGGATCAATGTTCCTGTCTCCAAATTGTGTTTCCTGTTCCCAAGCTCCAAGTATTGATACTGTAATCTGTCCTGCAAACAACCTTAAGCTTTATCTTCCTAAAACAAAACTTAATTTTCACACTTTATCCAAATGTTAAAAAAAAAAAAGAAAGAAAATCATGAAATGCTAAAGAGTATCTTCCTTCAACTGATATTCAAGGGCTCTGGACCTTTTTTTTTTTAAGAGCTCAGCTTTTTATTGAACATGTTACTAAAGAGGTTTAGTCAAAAAGACCAAAGCCCATGCCACCATCAGACTCTTCAGATTCTTGTTTCTTTGCTTCTACTTTCTTATTCTCAGCTGGGGCATCAGTGGCGGAGGGGGTAGGACCTCCTGCCGGGCAGGTCCACCAGCCCCCACATTGCAGATGAGGCTCCTGATGTTGACATTGGCCAAAGCCTTTGCAAACAAGCGTGGCCTGAAAGGTTCAACATTTATACTGGCTGCTTTAACGGGGGCATTGATTTTACCCTCAGTGCCCATCACCTCATCATGGTGGAGGATGAGGGCTGAGTAGATGCAGGCGAGCTCCAAGACGGAGGCCATGGTGCAGGCGAGTGCTAGGCGGGGGCTGCCGGACTCAGTGCTAGTTGCGGGATGAAGTGAGGGCCTCACCCCAAGGACCAAGCACCTTAGCGGCAGCTGAGGAAAGCTGGACCATCTTCACACAGTCTCCATGGTCATTAGCATACAAAAAAATTCTTATTTCCAACTGTTCATAAATTTTACTCTCTTCTGTCTGCAAGTGATTCTCATTTTTTTTTCAAATTTAGGATATTGCAATGCCTTTGCTAAAAAAAAGAAATGATTGCTTTTTGATTCACATCTGAGTACCTATGACTCAATAAAGGATGTCATTTCCAGACTGCCAGTTTCTATGGCTTGCTGGTTTTCCACCAAAAAATCCAACACAACCAGGCACTTATGAGAGCTCCATTGAGTGATATCATCTCAAAGGGCAGAAGCGTATTTGCATATTTCACATTTACAAAGATATAAGTCATACAGATCTTCTTTAAGCAGGGAGACTGCTCCGTTGTGATGGCTCCCATAGAAATGACCTGGGATTGTCTTGCACAGCATTCATCAGGCATGTCCTCATTTTATTCTATTAGGAGAGAAGAGAGAGCAATGCCAGGCTGATCGATGTGCCGGTGAGCCTTACGGCTGTATTTTAGCATGACCTATATTACAGGAGTTAGGCAAACGTAAGAGAATTTACTACTCACAGGGTAATGGCTCACTGCGGTGTAAGGGTGTCCCAAACACAGCCTGCTCTTGCTTGACTTGCTTCCCAGTGCTTGACTGATAGTCTTTTTCCTATTTTGCCTTACTTTTGAAAGCATAGATTCTCTTGCCTTACTGATCTCTTTATACCCTTATCATTTTCCCCTGAGTTATTTGGTGCAATGGCAGCAGTGCGACGCCGAGGCTGATTTAACATCATCCCCCAAGTATGCAGCCCTGAGCTCAGAGTCGAATATTTTAAGACTGAAACATGTAACACATCTGTCAGGCAATGATACAAGTACAGTCCCCTGTCAGAATGAATGAATGAGGTAATCCAGAGTATGGATAAATTGCAGGGAGATGGAAGATGCTAGAAACTGCGTTTTGCCAAAAAGCATTTCTGTGTAATTAAGTTATTTGAGGGAGAATGATATTCCTTTGTTTGGGGTTTGAACTCATTTTTTTTTAACCAAGAGACCCTGGTGGTAATTCCTAAAGAATGAAAGTGAGGTGAGAAACAGATTCAGCTATACACACATAATGGAAAAAGTGTGTGGTCCTTTTCTGGGCTATCTCATGAGAAGGATATTTTTTTTTTCTGTAATATTTTGTAAAATTTGCTTAACCAGGTAGTTCCTCTTTACATGATTACAGTTCCATTTTTGTATGTATTTATTACAAAAACCAGACACGAGGATAAACCCAGAAACCACTAAAAATGCTTCAACATTGATAGAAATGGACCTCATCCTAAAACCTGAAAAAATTCTCAACAAAGAGAAAATAATATCCCCAAGTTGGTTGTTTATACTGAAGGTATATAAGCTCCTTCCCACAGAGGAAGGGTGTGAAAGGATAGATATGTCAGATACGTGATTAGAAACAAGAGGACAAGTAAGTCAGGCAGAGAAAGACAAACACCATATGACATCGCTTACATGTGGAATCTAAAAAAATGGTACAAGTGAACTTAATTACAAAACAGAAGTAGAGTCACAGATGTAGAAAACAAACATGGTTACTGGGGGAAAGGCAGGGTGGATAAATTGGTAGATTGTGATTGACATATACACAGTACAATATATAAAACAGATAACTAATAAGGACCTACTGTATAGCACAGGGAACTCTACTCAATACTCTGTAATGACCTATATGGGAAAAGAATCTAAAAAAGAGTGGATATATGTATATGTTTAACTGATTCACTTTGCTGTACACCTGAAACTAACACAACAGTGTGAATCAACTATACTCCAGTAAAAATTAATTCAAAAAAGAAAGAAATGAGAGGACAGACTGCAGCCTGTACGGGGAAGGTTAAGTGAAAGGAAGGAGGAGACCAGGAGGACTACATCCCTGGTTCCTCATTGATCATTCAACTGGGAAGGAAGTTCCCAACTTTACACACGATTGGCTCAGTTATTTATAACTTGGGATGTGCCATTTTAAGCAGCAATTCAGTTCTGTGAATGGTCCACACACACTCAATTCTCTTCATCTGGAAACAGAGGTGAAAATCTCACATTGAAGATCTAAGATAACAATGACCTGGCAGTGTCATGTGAGTAGAAGTTATCACTAATCTCATTTAACCCTGCACACACCTAGAATCTTAGTGTCCTGATACCACCTTCAATAATATCTCAACGTGACTCTTACATACAACTAGAACTATATTTATAAGTATGTGAGTTATTAGATCTTTATTAGCATAGGACTGTACATCATAGTCTAGTATCTTCTCGAGACTATACTGGATTGTTCCTTATTTTTCAGCTGCAACTTCGAAGAGGAGAGAAATGATGTCGATGTTCAAACAGGCCACTTATCCTTTTTTGTGCCATCTCACCTAATCGTGGTGTTTGAGAGTTTGGCAAAGTGGAATCTACTGACTCCAAATCAGTGCTCTTGTTCTATGTGGGATGCCCTCCTCCTGGCTTCCACTGGTAGGAGAAAACCTACATATCCTGACTCAAATTCCACCTCCTCTGAGAAATCTGTATCACAGGCAGATTTATCTCCTCCCTGCTTAGGGCTCTATCTAGGGGCCCTTTTCCTCCTGCCTCTGCTGGTGATAAATATTCTGTGCAGTATTTCATCCTTTAGTAGCTATCCCTGACTTGGCACACTGGAGAGTTGAGGACAGGGCATGGGGCACTGACCCTCAACACTTATGTATACACAGTAAGTCCCCTACATACGAACCTTCAATTTGTGACCTTTCAAAGAGGCGAATGTGTAGCTGGTTCCAGCAAGGAACCAGAACCTGTGCCATCAACGTCAGGCGTGAGTGAAATTGCAGCTTGCCCTCCATTTCCTATAGCTGATGATCCTTCAGCTCTACCATCTCCCACCTCTTCTCCCTCCTCCAGTCAGTAGCTCTTCTTGCCTGTTCACTCAGTGCCAGGCTCTGTATGCCAGCTGTTGTACTATACTACTGTGCTTTTCAAGGTACTATACTATAAGATTAAAAATGTTTTATTTTTTGTGTGCTTTTTATGTATTACTTGTGTGAACTTAAACAGCTGATTGTGTTAGCTGGGTACATAGGCTAACTTTCTTGGACTTACGAACCAATTGGACTTAATGTGCTCTCTGAACAGAACTCGTTCGTATGTAGGAGACTTACTGTACTGAGGACCAGTCTTTCAGTTGGTACTTAATCATTTGCTAGATGTTGAATTTTACCATAAAAATCTTGTCAATAGTGATTGTTCTTGGTAGATCCAGGGATAATCCAGAAACCTAGCCCCCAATTATATTCTTAGTTTTATGAGATAAATGTATGCTGTGCTATATGGTTGTGAAAACATGGCATCTTAAGGAGAGGCTGTGCTTGCCTTTCTACTGATGGGGGCCTGTGTGAAGCACAGAAAAAAGGAGATATGGAAAATAGATCTCCTCCTTTCTTCTCCTACTGCAGCTCTCTGCCAAACACCTGCTAGCCTGCTGCTTATAGATAGAGTTATAGCAGCTGGGCTAAGCCAAGAGAAGTTATGGAAATATATTTACTCATCACTGGCCAAGAATACGCTCATCTTTTCAAACATAGGACAGTCACACATGTCTGTCAAAACTGTGAGGGAAGTGAACTTCATATTCTAGGTCTCACTATATATGTATCAACTAAAATTTGCCTGTTACAAAAATACAGAGATAGAGCTCATAAGATCTTTGTAAATATCAATACATGTAAATAAAGGTCTATTCCATTATAAACTGAACTTGTGCATACTTGAATTAAAAATTCATTTGTCTATCAACATTGAGACGTGATTTTTAAATTTTGATTTTATTAAGGATATTGAAATAATTGTTACAATGTATTTTTCCAACTAGTTTGGTAAATAACTTCTTTCTTCATATCACATTCTCTGATGGCTACGGGACATGAACATAAATTTCTTTCTGCTTCATATCAGATTTGCGTGTGTGTTTAAAACAATAAAAACTCCATTCAGTGGCTATTTGTGAGTGATGATGGAAAAGATCCATTCTTTGCTGGAAAAGAAATATATTTGTCACAAATAGCCACCAACTTCAGTGGAGAAAATTATTTGCACACTGAACAGGGAAACTGCCAAAGCGAAGAACAGAGCATCTGCTGTGGACAAGGGTATAATTATCTTGCTCATCCAAACACTGTTGGGCATAAAAGTTTTACTCTCTCTCTGGCAAGATGCTCTGCTCAGACTTTTGTTTTTTTTCTGCTTAGACTTTTAACACAACATTATTAGCAAATAATAACTAGTTTGGTAGTCCTGTCAATAACAACAGTCCGTTTTTTGGACCATTTCCTGAAAAATAGAAAGCAGACTCTAAATCTGATGAAATTAACCATTTAGGTGCCAAAATGATCAAAAGCATCAGTCCTGTCCCATCGTAAACCTTTCATATACCTGCCTACATCGTTTGACATAGAATTGTGAATTTTTCAAAAAGAGGAAATAATTTATTTTTCTGTTTCTAGATTATAATTTACTGTACATTTCTATGAACTATTTTCTGATCCTTAATATTTTCTTTCCCAGCTTGGTGAGGCCAACATTACTTTTATGCCACTCTACCTTCATTTAGAAAGAAAAATGAGTGGACCATTCTGGTAAACCAGATGGATAAAAGTTTGTTTATAATGAACAGATACCAATGATCATAGTTATAGGTGCTTTTCTGAATCTGCTGTTGCCAATTCTAACTTTTCTCTTGGAATTTCAACTTGAGATGGGCAAGAGACTTGAGTATGCTCATAAAACCATTGGAACAAGGGGGTTAGACTTTCTTTTCCAATTGCTTACATGTAATTGTTGTCTTTTTAAAAAAAAAAAAAGAAAGAGAGGAGAGGAATCATGAGGCCATTTCCAATCAATGCCTTTAATAGGCAGGCCTGTTGAAATAATGTCATGCCACTGTTTTTCCCCAAAACTTCCAACCTCTATCAGCAACAGCTGACAAGTTCCAGCTAATTTGAAATTGTGTGTTCTCTCCTGTGAAGATCAGACCACACACACAGCATTGGAAAACACCCAGTAATACCATGATTTCCCAAACAGAGGGCTCATCATGTTCCTTCTTCTGTGCATAAAATAATAATGTGTACTTTTGATTTAGAATAGAAAACTTTCCCATCCATTTAAATTTTATTCTTTAGTAACAGGGGGAAGAGGAGATCAAATATTAAAGCCTATAAAAAAAAAGTAGAAGTGACAATTTCCTCCAAGGTTGGTGATTCCAGACACTGGCACAAATTCATCCAACTGGGTGTCTCAAGAACATATTCCCACATGAGGATCCAAAAGGGAAAGTGTCAGAGAACTGACAGATGGGCTTCCCTTGCCTAGATCAACCTAATGGAGCTTTTAGGCAATTTGCACACTAGCTGTCAGTGACAAGGTGTGTGTCAAGGACTTGAGAGTGGCCAAGAGAAGCCTCATGGAAGACATGGCTTCATCACTGATGCGTGTGCATGCTGATTGGCAAAATTTGTTAGGAGGCTGCCAGTTTAATGGAAGAACTTTTTTTTTTTTTCCTTTCTGAGTTACTGGCTGCAGCAGTTCACTATAGGGTCAAGGCCAGAATAATCTTCATCCCAAATAAAAGACACACTGAAGTCTCATTCTTTCTTTTGGTAAATCACACCCAAAGTTGTGTTCTCATGCCTTCACTTTTTTATTACATATGCATTGGAAATATTTTTTCTAGTCTTATGGTTGAATATTTAAATATTGAAATATTGACAGCTGCCTGGTTTATCGAATCTCACTATCTGAAATAAAGACACAGTGGCTAACAAATTGAACAAACTATAAGAAGTAAATAAATTTGTAGAAACATACAACCTGCTAAGACTGAATCAATAAGAAACAGACAATTTGAATAGACCAATCACTAGTAGTGAAATTGACTTTGAAATTGAATCCAAGCAAACAAAGGTCCAGGACTGGATGGATTCACAAGGGAATTCTACCAAACATATAAAGAAGAGCTAATACCCACCCTTCTCAAACTGCTTTTAAAAAACTGAAGATGAGGGCTTCCCTGGTGGCGCAGTGGTTGAGAGTCTGCCTGCCGATGCAGGGGACGCGGGTTCGTGCCCCGGTCTGGGAGGATCCCACATGCCGCGGAGCGGCTGGGCCCATGAGCCATGGCCGTTGAGCCTCCGCGTCCAGAGCCTGTGCTCCACAACGGGAGAGGCCACGACAGTGAGAGGCCCACATACCGCAAAAAAACAAACAAACAAAAAAACTGAAGATGACAGAACACTCCCAAATTCATTCTACAAGGCCACCATTACCATGATACCAAACCCAGACAAAGACACTACAAAAAAACAAAATTACAGGCCAATATCTTTAATTTTGTATAGATGCAAAAATCCTCAACAAAATATTAGCAAATCAAATCCAACAACATATTAAAAGGATCATACACCATGATCAAGTTGGAATTATTCCAGGAGTGCAAGGATGGTTCAATATTCTCAAATCAATCCATGGGATACAACACATTAACAAAAGGAAGGATAAAAATCACATGATCATCTCAATAGATCCAGATAAAGCACTGGACAAAATTCAATATCCATTCATGATTTAAAAAAACTCTCATCATACTGAATATAGAGAGAACTTATCTCAGTATAACAAAAGCCATTTATGAAAAAACCCACAGCTAATATCATACTTCATGGTGAAAAGCTGAAATTCTTTCCTCTAAATTCAGGAAAAAGACAAGGATGACCACTCTTGCCACTTTTACTTAACATAGTATTGGAAGTCCTAGCCACAGCAATCAGACAGGAACAATAAATAAAAGGCATCCAACTTAAAAGGGAAAAAGTAAAACTGTCACTATCTACAGATGTCATGATGCATTATATAGAAAACCCTAAAGTCTCCACCAAAAAAAATCTATTAGAACAAATAAATGAATTTAGTAAAGTTTCAGGATACAAGATGAACTATACAGAAATCTTTTGCTTTTCTATACACTAATAATGAATTATCAGAAAGAGGATGTTTTAAAAATCCCATTTAAAATCCCATCAAAAAGAATAAAATACCTGGGAATGAACTTAACTAAGGAGGTGAAACTGAAAACTATAAAACACTGATGAATGAAATTGAAGATGATACAAAGAAATGGAGAGATGCCCCATGGTCTTGGCCTGGAAGAATTAATATTGATAAAATGTCCATGCTACCCAAAGCAATCTATAGATTTAATGCAATCACTATCAAAATACCCATGAATTTTTTCACAGAACTAGAACAAATATCTCCTAAAATTCATGTGTAACCACAAAAGACTCTGAATTGCCAAGCAATCTTGAGAAAAAAGCAAAAAGCTGGTGTTATCACCCACCCAAACTTCAGACTATACTACAAAGCTACAGTAATCAAAACAGTATAGTACTGGCACAAAAATAGACAAAAAAATCAATGGAACAGAACAGACAGCCCATAATTAAACCCACACAGCTACAATAATTGATCTTTGACAAAGGAAGCAAGAATATACAATGGGGAAAACACAGTCTCTTCAATAAGTGATGTTGGGAAAACTGGACAACTACATATAAAACAATGAGATAAGAACATATCCTTACACTATATATAAAATAAACTCAAAATGGATTAAAAACCTAAGTGTTAAGACCCGAAATCATAAAACTCCTAGAAGAGAATATAGGCAGAACACTCTTTGCCATAAATTGTAGCAATATTTTCTTGAATCATCATCCTATGGCAAAAGAAATAAAAGCAAAAATAAGCAAATGGGACTTAAAAGCTTTTTCACAGCTAAAAAAAGAAAATCAACAAAACAAAAAAGACAAACTACTGAATGGGAGGAAAATATTTGCAAATGATATGTCCAACAAGGGGTTAATATCCACAATATATAAACAGTTCACACAACTCAATATCAAAAAAATGAACAATCCAATAAAAAATGGGCAGAAGATGTGAATAGACATTTTTCCAAAGAAGACATATAGATGGCTAACAGGTATGTGAAAAGATGCACAACACTGTAATTATTAGAGAAATGCAAATCAAAACCACAATGAGATATCACCTCACACCTGTCAAAATGGCCATCATCAAAAAGTCTACAAATAACAAATGCTGTTGAGGATGTGGAGTAAAGGGAACACTCATATTGCTGTTGGTGGAAATGTAAATTGGTGCAGCCACTATGGAAAACAGTATGGAGATTCCTCAAAAAACTAAAAATAGAACTACCATATGATTGATCCAGCAATTCCACCCCTGGGTATATATCTGGAAGAAAATGAAAACATTAATTTGAAAAGATACATGCACCCCAATGTTCACAGCAGCATTATTCACAATAGCCAAGATTTGGAAGCAACCCACATGCCCATCAACAGATGAATGGGTAAAGGAGATGTGGTATATATATACAATGGAATATTACTCAGCCATAAAAATTAATGAAATTCTGCCATTTGCAGCAATGTGGATGGATGTAGAGAATATTATGCTCAGTGAAAGAAGTCAGAGAGAGACAAATACTGTATATCATTTATATGTATAATCTAAAAAAATAAAACAACTGGCTGTATATAGCAGAACAGAAACAGACTCATGGATATAGAGAACAAACTAGTGGTTGCCAGAGGGGCGAAGGAAGGGAGGAGGGGCAAGATACAGGTATGGGATTAAGAGATACAGATTACTATATATAAAATAGATAGGCAGCAAGGATATATTACATAGCACAGGGAAATACAGCCATTATCTGGTAATAACTTTTAATGGAGTATAATCTATAAAAATACTGAACCACTATGGTAGACACCTGAAACTAATATAATACTGTAAATCAACTATACTTCAATTAAAAAAAGAAACAGTAGCTGCCAAAGCCAATGTGCATATTCCTGTTGCTTATCATATTCTGGGAAGTTTCATCCTAATCCTACAGTCTACTGTAGGATTGTTTCAGTGAAGCAATGCAAGAAATTAATTAGAGAAGCATCAGTTCTATGTGTTAATATATGGTGTTCTCACAACTTGCTCTTTTGACTTTGACCACATAAATTATCTGCCACCATGGTCGGAAGGCACATGGGTAACTCCAAATGAACACATCTTCCATAATTTACACTCTATTATAACGCTGTCTCATATTATGCTGGTCTGGACCATAATATTTTTCTTTCACCAATGGTTATCCACGAGTTTGACACAAGTCGTTTTGATAACCACTTATACATTGGGATTTATTCTCTTGAGATGCACTGTCGTGTAACACAGCCACCATCCTGTAAGGAAATTATTCCAACAGCATAATTTCTTGAAATGGGTTTTTAGAGATAAGCTTTAAAGACAATAATGTGTAGTCATTGAAAGGAAGACTGTGTTAAGAGTTAAGGCTAAAACATGTACCATTTCAGTCACAGAATATTCTGCAGGAGAGAGAGGCTCCATGGAGACTCCCTGGAGGCCAAGACAGCATATGGAGAAAGAGGCCATGGAAAGGAGAACTGAGGTGCCCCAACTGAGGGTTCTCCACAGAGCTCCTGATAAACAGATCTGTGTAAGTGACCCTAGGTGGCACCACATGGAGCAGAAAGCCTACCAGGTCAATGCAGAGAATCACAACCTTATTCAAAAAAATCAACAACTTAATAAGCAATATATCATACTTGCTTTTAGCCACTTTGTTATCTACTGCTAATTTTTATGCAGAAACAGATAACTGAAATAACCACTTAAAAATGCAACTTTTTTCCGAGATCCTGATGGACAGCTAACTAACTTGCTGGGTGACATTTAATCTGCCAGAGGCTGTTTTCTCATCTATAATATGAGCAAGTTGAACTAAGTGACCTCAAGGTGCCTTCCAGCTCTGAGAGTCTATTTTATTCTGCACTGGGATTAGAATAAAGGTTGTTAGCCATCTGACTGCAACAGCAAACTAATTATGCAACCTTGCAACCTTCAAGGGAAGAGACTTTAGCTGGCAATCCTGGTCCAATATAAATCCACCAGATAACAAAACATCCTTTGTGAAAAGGGCTTCAATCTCAGCCTCATCATAGCTGAGCATTTTTGATGTAGATTCTTCAACTCTCTATTATATATATTCTGAAGAAAACAATTGTTTTGTGTTAGTGATTACACAATATGAGATGTGTGATTTTCAAAAGAGTTAGGATCTGCTGCTGTAAGTTCTTTCCACTATTTAGAAAGAAAAGGAATAAAAATATAATGTATATGATGACATTAGAGAGTCAGAAATCTGTACCTATTTACACATATAATTTCCCTAAGGGTAATTTAAACACCGTTATCAAACGGTTTATTCTGTACCAATTTAGTACCAAGAATGAGATTATGATTGCTTTTTAAACTTGAGGACATTTTTTTCCCTTAATCATCATTTTTATAGTGTTTGTAGTGTGTCATACATTGTTCCAAACATTATACAGATGAGGAAACTGAAGCATATAAACATTAGGTACACAGTTGACGTGTTAGAGCTGGTCTTATATCCCGGGAAGTCTGGCTCCGGATTCTGTATCCTTACACATAAATGTACTGTTTTGACCCATATGAGAAGTAAACCCAAGATCATGTTGTTATTTAAACCAAATTCTGACCGAGTGAGCTAATTAACATGATAGTTATATTTAAAACGTTGAAGAATTATGGCAGAACTGTTTAGAGATATGAAGGTATTACAGAAAAATCAAAGACCAACTTAAGTCAAAACAAATCTGTAATTTGGATGCAAAGTAAACCGAAATATTTTATTTACTCAGCTTTCAAAAAGGCACCTATTTTTAGAAATGCTTTCTCTAAGTTCTGCACTGTCTCTTAAAGACATTAATATTTATTCACTAATTTTATTTCCATTCATAATGTGAATTATCCTATTATTACCCAAGTGAGAATATTTACACACATGCCATAAAACCTCAACAACCTAATTTCATGATGTTGATTTATCCAGATTAGCTTTGGGGACACTGATTTGTACCCACTGTAAAGAGGACTGTGCTAAGAGTCATTTCAGCCACAGAAGCAAGTGTGATGCCCGAGTCTAACTCAGTTATCTCTTAGGGAGAAAAGGGAGGAGGCTGTAGGAGTGCTTAAGTGCCTGGTTAAATGGAGACCCTGGAAGCATCTTCCTAGACTGAGATCTTTGACTCTATGTAACCTAATCACACTCAGATATCGCAGCGGCTTATATTATAATTCTTTAAATCTGCATATTTGAATCAAATTATAATTAGTATATAGTATCTGCCTGTACTAACATCCTTTGACTATTCCTATTTTAATCAAATTATGCTGAGTATATTGATGAGCAAAATTGCCCCTACTGTTCAGCCATAGAGCACAGTGGCAGAGAATGGGACCCTGAAAACTGCTGAGGTTTGCATACAAGCTTCCTCAAGGTCATGCTACCTTGGAGAGGTTATTGAACCTCTCTGAGCCTCAGTTTCCACATCTGAGAATTAAGGTTAAAAATAGTACACCCCTCTTAGAGCTGCTAGGATGATTCAGTAAATGGAGCAGATGTGAACGACTTAGAAGAGTCTCTGGGACTGAGTAAGCAAGTGTAATTGTTAGTTATCAGGATCATTTGTATTGTTCTTGCTCATAAACTTATTACTGAACTGCACTGGCATCTACATTGGCTCTACAGAGTGTACCAGGCAGTTCTCCATGTGAGAGCTTCCACTCAGGACACTATGAGAATAGCATGTGTCTGATTTTCATAAATATGATTTTTATGACGATCACACTTAACATTAAGATCATTTCTTCCTTGGCATTAGAAACCTGCATATAGGTAAGTGACTATAACACACAGACAGCAAATTTGAGCATTTAAAAATTCTGCCGATTTTAGCTATAGCTCTACAAGTTAAAGAAAAAGAAGTGAAATTTCAATAGAATGACATTTTGCTAATCCTGTCAACAAAAAGTAAAAATAAAACAAAATGTTTTATTTTTCTGTGTGCATGTCTGCGTGTGTGAATACACAAAGATGTGACTTTTTTAATTTTTATTTTATATTGGCGTATAGTTGATTTACAATGTTGTGTTAGTATCAGGTGTACAGCAAACTGATTCAGTTATACATATACATATATCTATTCTTTTTCAGATTCTTTTCCACTATAGGTTATTACAGAATATCGAGTAGAATTCCCTCTGCTATATGGTAGGTCCTTGTTGGTTATCTATTTTATATATAGTCGTGTGTATCTGCTAATCCCAAACTCCTAATTTATCCCTCTGCTCCACCTTTCCCGTTTGGTAACCATAAATTCTAAACACAATTAGACGTCTAGTTAAGGGTTATCAACAACATTTTTGAACGCAAAGCCCAGTTTTGGTTTCTGATGCATGCACTGTAAATGTTTGCTAAAATTGAATGACAAGGCAAAGGGGTTGAATTCAACAAATCATGTGGAAGAAATGTTTGGCTTGATTATCCAGGGGGAGTCGTGATGTGGTTTAACGAGCCAGACCACCTTTCATTAGGACACAGAAAGGGGCTAGGAGTGCCATTTAGGGAGTGTAGCTGTGTGAAAATAATGCATTGCTCTGTGCCACCTTTAAAGATTACAATCGTAGCTTTTAGTGCAGATTTCATTTTTAATAATCTCCTTAAAAATCACTAAAAATATCACCCCACTGTGTAATTTGTTTCCTTCACGCTGATGGCACTCCCACTGTTTAAAACTAATTGCTTTTTTACATTCTCTTAAGGTCAGGCTCAGCAGAATGAATTTGGAGACAGCATAACTATGAGCCTCAACTGTTTAACACATCGAGAGCAGATCACGATGCTGATTGAATGTCTCCTTCAGAAACGTGCTGAAGATATTTACTTTAATTTGCCTCTAGGCAAACATCACAGTGACTGACAGTGTAACTTGAAGGTTTGTTAAATATAGTCTGGTGTTTATTTGCCTCTCTCTGGAAAATAGTCTAGAAATTACATCTTTTTTTAAAATTCAACAACTAGGATATGCAACAGGAAGAAAATTTATGTCTATATTCAGTTGGAATTTTTGTGAGGACATTCAAGTACTGTTTTAATCTATCTAATCTATCTCTTTCAAGATGGCATATAAATTCCAAAGTTGTGCAATCTCTTCACCTTTTCCTAAGAGTGGAAACTCGGAAAACCAAAACAACAAAGTATATTGTCCAAATCAATCAGTAGCTGACCAGGTACATCTTGAGTGATTGCAAATATAGCTGAAAGGGCTGGATTTTCCCCACTGCTGTCAGTGACAAATGAAGCAGACAGTTGAACAATAGCCATACAATTTGCAGATTGAGTTAAGCAAGATGTGTTTAAGCAAATCTGTGTGTGTGTGTGTGTGTGTGTGTGTTCCTGCATGACTCATTCATCTAATTAGTACACACTCCCCCTGTTCCTACCTTACCCAACATACATGATGACCACACGTGTGGCCAAGGGTACTTGCAATATACCAAAAATCAACGAGGCTCAGTATGAAAGTCATGTACCCTGATTTGCCACAAAACCAATTAAAAAAAAACAAATGAGAGGATTTATGGATTAAGAAGTATCGGTGTTTTTTTTCTTTTCTTAGAGATGCTTAAGAATAAAGAATTTTTAAGAGCATGACCTGACATATATATTTTCTGTGATTTTTTTTTTTTAATGTGGGCGCAGGACCATACACAAAGTCTGGAAGTCAGTAACCAAAAGCACCAACAGTGGTTCGCCTATCTGCAGTATCTATTTTCTCACAGAAAGTTGTGACCATCTTGAATTCTTAGAAACAGCATGGAGCCTTCCAAATCACTTGTTCATGAAGAATCACCAACTTTCCCATTATGATCTAATTTTCTTTTGAAAAAGACTTTAAAATCCATGAAAACTTAGATTTTGGTCCTAGCATTTAAAACACATCCTAAAAACATAAACTCTAGACACAAAGTGACTAAGCACAATCATTCACCCATGGTTATTGTGACTTTTAAGTCTAGATAAATGTCTTCTTCCATTCCTCCTTTTATCATCATTCATTAAAATTCAGAGAGGGTGAGGGAACAGTCTAGCATTAAAATCATTCCACAGTTGAACATTTATCCAAGACTACAACAGTTAACAGCTTTTATAGTGATGGTTTTGTTGCCACCTTTGGGTGTGTATTTTTCACTACAGGTTTTGGGAGAGAAGAGGGAGCCAGTGACCTCAGGCTGTAGGCGCTTTGCCATCTTCAGAACGGACCTACTTGTAACTCAGTACTCTCACTTCGGTTAGTGAAGCAAATGGAAGTTTCATCACTCAGGGCTGACCTGCCAAGGCACTATCCTATGCCACCTGGAGCCCTCAGGGGACAGCAGGGGGCATAAGCGGGGTGTCCCCAGAAAGTCCAGAGCTACTCAGGCAGTCACGTTCTCCCTCAACGTAGCTGGTCCAAAGAGCCACTACCCTGCAGATGGTGTGACAATTAAGTGACAACTCTGCAAAAATAGAGCCTGTAAACCCTCAACTAAAACATGCTCTTTGCTCGTTTGTTTACATGGGGCCTAACAGAGACCATGTAGATAATAGACTGGATGGCACAACTAGTAAAAAGAAAATTCTATCAAAACGGATAGAATCGTAGGATTTCAGTGTATTCCCACTTCATTTTATAAATAGGGAAAAGAATTTCAGGGAGGGAAAGTCACCATCCCAAAAACAAACCACAGAGCACTCTAAATGAGTTAGGCTCCAAGTGTGGTCTGTGGGCAGGTGCCAGTCTACAAGCTGAGTCCAGTCTGCCACAAGTTCAATTACAGAAATCGAGAGAGAACGCTTACAAATGTGGATGCCAGTTTGACAGTCACAACATCCAAACGTCTGGTTTCATCCTTTACAAAAGCATCAGGCTGCAATGGATTAGAAATAAACAAAAACTCCATCTTCATCGTGGGTCGTTGAAGAAGCACCCCTGGGAATCAGCATCTCTTAACTTCTGGGATGTTAGTGTCTCCACCACACCTTCTTGGTCTTTACTGCAATCTGGGCTATGACGATACTGCATAGTCCAGTTGAGAAGAATGCTGATATCAGATATAACTTTATGTCAATAGGAAAAGAACATAAAACTAATCCAAATGTCTATTACTGAGAAGTTTCAGGTGGGAGAAAGGAGAAATCACTGAGCGGGAACTACACCACGCTGTCTTTGGGGTCAGATTCGTATACCTTTAAAAATGTGTTTGATTAGTTATTGTTTTCCTAGGTTAGAAGCAGAGATAAGGAACTTATTTCTTTACCAATTAAGATCTTTAATCATATATCTGCAATCATATTTTATTAATGACAGAAAAGGAGAAAAGTAAAAATGATTGATTTTCCCCAACTTCAATTGCATTTCATTGTTTCAGTCACGTCACCACGGGCTTTCCAGAGAATTTCCAGCGACCATCATACTGCCCGGGAAAAAGTTTTCAACAGCCCTGGAATGTCCTTCTAGAAATCCCATTGCTTCCTCAAGTCTGGCCTTTCTTGTGAGCCTCACAATGGACTGGGCCTCGAGTTGGAGGTACCGTTCTTACAAGTCATAGATCAGCTTTCTCCAGCTCAGGTAACCAGGTAAAGCTGACCCCTAGAGCTGTTCCACTGCTTCTACCTAGAGCCAGATCTGGTCGGATACACACAATATTCACTTCCTTCACCCACCCTTCAACTTAAACTGACAGAGGATGCTCCACATGTTTCGCTCTAAACAAGTACCTTAAATATATGAGACCAATAGCTTTTGGGAAAAGAACTGAATCCATTCATGTCATGTCATTTATTTCCTTTGACCTTTCCTCCCAAACTTCAGCTTTGGCACAGCTGGGCACTCCCCTGACAGGATAAGGAAATACATTCAAATACAGCTATGATTCTGAAAGAATTATAGGAAAGTAGGAAATTACGTATGCTTCTTTGTTTGTTTGTCTGAATTTTTAACTTTGTAATCTTTTACTTTGCTTGAGAATAGGACATATCTGATTGATTTATGATCAACAGCTCAATCCCCCCTCCCTTTTATTCTCCTATTTTATTTTTTTTTAATTCTCCTATTTTAAAACATTAAAGGATCCTCTTATACTTTTCTTCACTGTTCCAGGGCCTTGTACAAATTAAATGCTCAGTAAATAAAGTATAAATAGCTACTGTAGGAGATCATAGTGGCTTTTGTCTCCCTCTGTTTGGAATCGTGGAGTTACTTTGTCAATATATTCACATTCATTTTCATAGCCCTCCATCTGAATTCTTTATTGACCCAGCTTGAATATCCTCTGCTGTAAAGTTCTGTGCCACAAACTGCAAACTGTGTATGTAGAGCACCGCCCCCACCCTGTGAAAAATATAAAATTTAATCTCACTTCCAAATCCATAAATACGCTTCTTTTTGGAGTCAGTACAGGTTATACAGGGGGGCCTCCAAACTGATCTCTGACCAATTATACTTCTATTCAAGACTACTTTGCCATCAAACGGGAAAACAGTTCCAAGATCTCTCTGAAAAGATCAATATAGTTAACCCACGGCTAGCACAATTAGAAAACAAAAAAGATAGTCAAAGCACATCTCACAACTACTTTATTATGTTAGTCACATTTTTGGTTTTTGGTGTTATAAAAACCTACATCATTGCTTAATCTGTTCACTTGTGGAACAGTTATTGAACAAAACTCTCTGCATGGAATACAAAAATAAATAAGATGCAATGCCCTGAAATATTTTGACTGATTTCGAACACAGGCAGTTGAGCTGTTTGTATATTTGGCTATATACAATTCTGCTGGAATCTTCAGTCCTAACTTGAATCCTTGGTTGTAGACATTCCAGATAACCTCTTCCTTCATTAGAATAATTTTTCCTGCACCCCTGTCTTTAATGATTGGAGGGCCATAGCATCTACTATTTTTTTCAGATATATATCTAAAAGCCTAGTCTTCAGTATATTACTAAGAGCTCTTTTCATCATTGTCACTGTAAAGTCATCACTGTGGCATAAAATGGAGCACACTGAAAGTGGCTATCATCCAACAAGCAACACACACCAGCCTGGTGTCTGTGCTGTTATCGAAATTACAGTATAGGCAGCTACACTAACGTGCTTGATGTTTGAAATGCTTCACTCTGGGGCAACTTGTTCAAAGCTGTCTTTCTTTAATTTGAAGCAATTTCCCCTTTTCCAGGTTAAAAACATCAATCGTCATACCATGACCACAAGAGAGAAAAGAACTGTAGCAGCTGTCTGAACACTGAGAAGAATAAAACCACAACACAGAAGTTTTTCTGTAAAAGGAGTTTCTCTGTTTAAGAAAGTTTAAAGGATAAATTCAAGTTCAGTCTTACTTATAAGCAGTCTCTGAAAGAAGGAAAGATTTCTATCCCTCAGTTTCATTTAGAACTTCCCACGATGTCATTATTACACATCTACGCTCCTTTATGACACTAAAGTGACTATCACTGTTTATATTAAAAGCCAACCTAGTTTGGTTATAACTTTTCTTCTGAAATTCTGCCCAGGGTTTAAATAAGCAGTAGTAAACATAAGCAATCCTCCTTCCTGAAGCTCTGCATCCATGAGGGCATCACATACTCTCTCATGATGAAAAGGTGCTTTGCTCTGCAACCCTCCACCTTGCCTGACAAACGTTAGACTGAAGATGCACATACTGTAAATGCAGAGGCCTGAGTCAGATTTCATGCCTCTTTCACAGAAGTACACATAATAGTTTATAACTTAACTTTACCAGTGATATGGTGGAATCTTGCTCAAATATTTGTGGAACCAATGTTAAATACAGAACATAACATTTTTAAACATTTGTAATTAATATGGGCTATTTTTAACAATGAGTGATAGATGTTTCTGGAAACTCTATTTGACTTATTTATATCCAGTATTATTTATAATAGATTTTATTATAGATTTTATTTTTAGAGCATTTTAGTTTCACAGCAAAACTGACCAGAAAGTACAGAGAGTCCCACATACCTCCTGCCCTACACACACACACCCTCCCCCATTATCAGCATCCTGTACCACAGTGAGAGACCTGTTACAATCAATAAACCTGAGTTGACAAGTAATTGTCACTCAAAGTCCATAGCTTACATTTGGGTTCACCCTTGGTGTTCTATGTTCTATGAGTTTTGACAAACATTTAATGATGTACATCCACCATTGTAATATCACAGAATAGTTTCACTGCCCTAGAAATTCTGTGTTCTACCTATTCATCCCTCCTTGCCCTCAATCCCTGATCTTTTTACTATCTTCATAGTTTGCCTTTTCCAAAATATCCTACAGTTGGAATCATACAGTATAATTGGTTTCTCAGATTGGCTTCTTTCACTTAGTAATATGCATTTAACGTTCCTCCACGTCTTTTCCTGACTTGATGGTTCATTTTTTTAAAGCACCAAATAATATTCCATTGTCTGGATGTATCAATTTATTTATCCATTCACCTATCAAACAACACATTGATTGCTTCCAAGTTTTGACAATTATGGATAAAGTTGCTATAGACATTTATGCATTTTCTTTATTCACTTATTTGTTTGTTTAGTTTAATTTTTTTTTCAGCTAGGATTCAGTCATGGATTCTTTCATTTTTCTTGGCAGTTCTTATTGAGATTTCAGAGTTTCTTTAACTGTAATTAATGAAATGATTAAAACACTGAGAACATTTACCTTCCACTGAATTTAAAGAGATGGAAAAACTGTTAGAACTAACAAACAAATTCAGTAAAACTGCAGGGTACAAAATCAATATACAAAACTCAGTTGCATTTTTATACATCAGCAATGAAACATCTGAATGAGAAACAGAGAAAATAATCTGGTTTGTAATAGTACTAAAAATAATAAAATATTTAGGAATACATGTAACCAAGGAGGTGAAAGATCTGTGCGCCGAAAACTATAAGATATTGATTGAAAAAGACACAAATAAATGGGAAGATTTTCTGTGCTGTGGATTGGAAGAATTAATATTGTTAAAAAGTCCATACTACCCAAAGCAATCTACAGATTTGTTGCAATCCCTATCAACATTCCGATGGCATTTTTCAGAGAAATAGAAAAAACAATCCTAAAATTTATATGGAACCAAAAAAGACCCTAATTAGCCAAAGCAAGCTTGAGAAAGAAGAACAAATTTAGAGGCATCACACTTCCTGATTTCAAATTATACCATAAAGCTATAGTAATCAGAACAGTATGGTACTGGCATTAAAACAGACACATAGATCAATGGAAATGAATAGAATCAAGAGCCCAGAAGAAATAAACCTACGCACATACTGTCAACTAATATTGACAAAGGATCCAAGAATACTAAGTGGGAAAAAGACAGTCTTTTCAATAAATGGTGTCGATAAAACTGGATATTCATATGCAAAAGAATGAAATCTTACATCACTCACAAAAATTAACACAAAATGGATTAAAGACTTAAAGGTAAGACCTGAAACTATAAAACTCCTGGAAGAAAATATAGGGGAAAATCTCCTAGACACTTGCCTTGAGAACAAGTTTGAATATGACACCAAAAGCACAAGCAACAAAAGCAAAAAAACCCAAGTGGGACTACATCCAACTAAAAGGCTCTGCACAGCCAAAGAAATGATCAAGTGATCAACAAAATGAAGATGCAACCTAAGGAATGGCAGAAAATATTTACAAACCACATATCAGATAAGGATTAATATTCAAAATATATAAGAAATTCACACAATTCAATAGCAACAAAATTCTGATTTTTAAAAGGGCAAATGACCTAAATACAAATTTTTCCAAACAAGACATGCAAATGATCCTCAAGTACATGAAAAGGTGCTCAACATCACTAATCATAAGGGAAACAGAAATCAAAACCACAATAAGATATCACCTCACACTTTTTAGGATAGCTGTTTATCAAAAAGACAAAGATAACAAAGTTGGCGAAAGGGATGAATGAGTTCTGGGATGTAATATTCAGCATGGTGACTACAGTCAACAACACCACATCATATACCTGTACCTTGCTAAGAGAGTAGAACTTAAATGTTCTCACATGATATACACAAAAAAATTATAATTATGTGAGGTGATGGATATGTTAACTAATTTTATTGTGGTAATCATTTAGCAATATATATGTGTATCAAATCGTCATGTTCCACACCTTAAATTTACACAATGTTACATGTCAGTTATATCTCAATAAAGCTGGAAAAATAAAAGAGATGGCAGAAACCCAGTGACACAAGCATTGGAAGATAAGTGGTGAAAGTTATTATCCTTCCTCATATTATCTTCTATGGGTTTTCCTTGCTTGTTTTTACTCTGCTGTTTTCACCTGGGTTTTAAAGCAATCTATTCAGCCATTATGACATTTACGCTTCCACCTGGAACTCCTAACTCTTCCTCTGATTTTCCCTGGTCCCTTCCAACCTTGGCCAGTGTAGGGCTATAAGGGCCTCATCTCATGCTCCCACAAATATTCCTGCCCCTTCTGACTGCCCTCCTTCTCTCTTGTAATGTTTAATCTCTCCCTTTTCCTACATTGGCTCCTGGCAAAATGCTCAGGTCTCTCCAGTGTTTAATATCCTTCACTGGATCCTGCTTTCCTCCCAAGGCTCTGTTTTCGTCTTCTCTCTTTAACTTTTGAGCTTCCTTAAAGGGTCATCCCCATGTGTTTCTTCTATTCCCTCAATCTGCTCCCCTTCTCAAACTCCCCTCATCTGAGTTGTGCTGTAAGCACTCTAGGATCACCCTGCCCTGTACGGTGAGATCTGAGATCTCTGATCACCCAAGCCAGTGTGATTTTCTCGGTTGTCATCTTTCTCAGATTTTGGAAGTGGTTGCACTCCATATCACTCGACATTCTGGAAACTACATCTGTGGCTTCCAACATTCCATTCTGCTACCTTCTGTCCACAATGTGTTTGACTGCCCAACCCTGTCCTTTTGGGGATGCTTGCTCCTCACCTCCCTCACCGCCATGTGATCCAGGAAGGCATATCTCAAAGGCTCCTTTCTCAATTCTCTCTCTCCTGCTTGTGATGCTTGGGACAATGATTCCCAATACCAAATCCAGAGCAGATTGGTATTTCCTGTTACTTGTTTGCCATGCTACTGAAATAAATAGAATTTAACACACTATCTGCCTCAGGTATGACTACTGGGGGCGGGGAGGAAGAACAAGACCAGTCAACTGGACTCAAATCTGAATCACCACTGAATTTCACTGTCTGACCCCATATGACATCAGCAGATAAAATCAAGAGCTGTAACAGCATCTTGCTCTCCTTCCCTCACTCTATGTGCCCTGCTTCTTCTCTGAGTGCAGAGCAATACTGATTACATCAATATCCTACCCCAAAAGCTTCAGTGGTTTCTAATGACACAAAGACTTGCATAGATCATTTTACTTTAGTATTCACCTATTCTCCAAAATGAACTTTCCAGTCCCAACTCTTCTATTTATAGTCCATACCCCATGCTCCGGGCAAATGCATCTACTAATTCTCCCTTAGAAATGTCATGGTCTTCTTTGTATTTTTCACCATGATTCCTACCATTTTTCCCCATAAAACTTGAACACATCCATGGAGAAACATCTTAAATGATGAAAGGTCATAGGAATGGAAAAGAATGACCTCATTTGGCTGACCAAATAGGATCTTTCAACCTGTTGATCCCTACAGACATTGGTTCCATTTTGGACTATGTATTACTCTTCATCTGGTCTAAAGTTAAGTAGTGTACTTCTCCTACTTGCCATGCAATTGTAAGGTCCTTGACAGCAGGTAATTTGCTTTTGTTTTGTTTTTTTCTGGTTTTCTGACTTAATTTTTTATGGTAAAATAGGCATAGAATAAAATTTACCATTCTAACCATTTTAAGTGTATACTCACATTGTTGTGAGTACACAGAAGCATTTGACTCTAAAATATTTTTATCATCCCAAATTGGAACCCTGTACCCATTGTACAAAAACTCCTCAACCTCCTTCCTCCCAGCCCCTGGTAACCAGTATTCTACTTTTTGTCTCTATAAATTTGATTATGGTAGGTACCTTATATAAATGGAATCACAATATCTGCCTTTTTGTGGCTGGCTTATTTCACTTAGCATAACATCTTCAAGGTTCATCTATGTTGTAGCACATGTCAGAATTCCTATGGCGTCAGCACAGTGTTTTGAACTTAGTAGATACCCGATAAATATTCCTTGAATTCACTATTTGTCTCAGAATTAATTACAGACAACAGCATTTCATTGACTTAGTAGATTTATCAAGTTTTCTCCCCAGAAGAGATGGCAACTAGACTTTTAAACATTTTAATTATTGCTAATAGCTGAGTGTTCTGCTTGTACAACTTTTCTGCTTCTGAGTTGACAAAAATTGGGCTATCCTTTGCTCTATTTCTGAATACAATAACCTGGTGCATATATAGGGACCCCCACAGATTAGTTTCCCTTTTATAATCTTTCCACCCAACCATTCTTTAAAATATATATATACATATGTATATATATATATACATAAAATTTGCTATCCTCTTGGGATATCTGGCAAACACAGTTGGTTCCCTGATGCAGCCTCCATCCTTCGTTCTACCTCTTTCCCTGCCTAGCAGCCTTCCATCTGGGAGTGGCTTCAGGATATTTCTGGCCAAAAAGGTATAAGTGGAAGTCGGCTGAGCAAGTATTCAGGAAAATTCTTACTTCTCTAATCAAGATAATAGACTCATCTGGCACAAATTTTTGGCTTTTGTTCCTCTCTTCTCAGCTTAAGTGGGGCCTTGGAACATGGTCATTTCGAGATACTGATGTCATCAGGGTATGATGGCTGGAGATTCTTTAGCTGTTTTGAGACCATGAGGCTAAAGCCAAGGGGCTATGGGTGTCTGAAACTTCTGAGCATCTCCTCACTCCTAGAGTGATTCTCTCAGCTTTCTTTTATAAAAGACAAACAAACCACAATTTTTAAAGCTCCTGATAAACATTCTTTTACTTATAAGCAAGAGCATTTACTTCTTAAGCAGGATGCTCAGCTAAATTGCATCTAAGCCGACCTTCAAATTCAAGTGCTTTACTACTAAATTATTACTCATCTGAGCTTGTGAGATGAGAAAATATATAGCAATGTGTGTGCATATTTACATGTATATGTACATAACATATACATATATGTATATGAATGGGGCCACAGCTGTTTGAGATTTGGGCTTTGTCTGTTTATTTGTTCCAAATGATTATGCCCTGTAATTTATGAAAAGAAGTTCAAATTTCTGGGGACAAGAAAAGGAGATGAGGCAGGTCTAGAAGGAGCGAGGAGGCTTGATCTAGAAAAAAGTGAATTTCCAAGGCTGGCAGTCAGCCAGAAACACTGCCTTAGCACTGGCAGCCTGGGAGCACAGAAAACGGAAATGCCTTTCTGAGATCTACACAGTGATTCACACCCTCAACAAACATTTCCCAGATGTACAGCAGAAAATTGTCACAAAAACACGAAAGCCCTTCTCTTCAAAGCTGAGTTCCAAGAGCCTAAATCACATTCTCTCCTTTATAAGTGTCTTCCTGCACGGTGACACACCATAAAAAAATAGACTGGTGGAGATTCACAGTGCCTGGCTTTATTCATGCTATGTAAACATTTCTCGGGTCACTTGACACTTGCAGCACATGATGGTCTTGGGAGGCGAGGGTCTTTAAAGCACTCTTTTACTGTGTACCCATCTAACAGCGTTTCCAGAATCCTAGTCACAAACTGTCATATGGGCAACGGCCATGTGTTCTCTCTGGAATTCTGCCAACAGGAAAGAGCTGAGAAAGATCTTTTCATCTCTAATTCAGAAGAATTTTCAAGTCACAAAAGTAATTCTGGCTTTTGCCAGCCTAAGATCTGGTTATTGTCAGTTACAAGACGATTTTGTTTACTCCCATAGCTGTCACATGGTTCTAGGAAGTAGAGTTGATGAGATGTTGGCCACTGACATCTCGAGGACTGAAGAGATGGGAGAGAGATGTGCCTCACTGGTCCATAAGCTCCTTCACTAACCCAAAAAAGCTCTGGACAGACCATCTTAGAGCTGGAGGGTGAAGTCTCCAAAAATTAAAGAAATAATACTGCTGAATAAAATAATAGCATGCCAGCCACAGCAGGAGTTATTGTATCTGTGTCATCTCATTTCATCCCCACAAGAATCCTCTGAATGGTATTGTAATGACCTCCTTTTGACAGATGAGGAGTCCAGGGTTCAGAGGTTGGCTTATGATGCTCACCCAGCTAACAGGGGGTAGAGAAGAGACAAACTCAGGTCCATTTGGGTCTACAGACTTTCTACTCTCATTGATGGTGCTGAGAGTAGCTGCGTGTGTAATTCCCCAAAGGCCACGAGGAGATTTCAAAGCCTCTCCCACATCCTTCCTTTCTCACTACACTTCCAGGACTTGGTCATCATGGAGGCATTTCTTCTATTTATTCTGTCACTGATCCCAGAGCAAGACCCTGCGGTTATGGGATTGCCTGCCTGTAACTCTCTGGTGGCCAAAATGGAGAAAAGCCTGGAAGAGAAGAGTTGTAAGTGGGGAGCTTAGAGGGTGTGAAGGAAGGAGAGAGAAAGGCGGCCAGTGAGGGAGAGGACTCTAGGGGCACGGCTGTCTTAGGTGAGCTCATGCTTCTCTTGACTAAAGCTAGGCTGCCTCCCTCCTTCCAAACTAGCCCAAGCCAATGATTGCACTGCACATGCTGAGCAGAAATGGTAAAAAGTTGTGGGCAAACATTCAACACAGGAACCATTTAAGATCAAGGCCAATTTTCGTGATAGCACCACCACAAATTGAGAACTAATTGACTCTAATTTATGCAAAGAACCCTGGGATATTAAGGAAGAATATAATCAGTATTTGAAAGTGAATAAATTTAAGTGTGGACCACGGGAAACATGTTACCAAATCATGCTATAGTATAAGCCTATAAGTGGATGTCTTAGACCACATAACCAAAAGCTCAGTGAATGAATGGGCACTTTGTGTATAGCAGGCAAACTCATAAGGTGCCTAGGCAACCTGGCCATTGTGTATGTAAACAGGCATTTACAAAGCATCAGTTGGTTTACTCTGCATGCAGTCCTCCCCTTATAAAGTGGTTTGAAGCACATATTGCATTTGTGTTCCTAACACATATGGGACGCAGACATTTGAAAATGAACTTTGTACAATTTCATTATTAAACACTCAGCAGGCTTCAAAGACAACTGCATTTCATTAATAATAAATAATAAAAATGAAGACGCAGTAAAATATTAACATATCAAACACCTCCATGGTGCTATTTTTATGCACGAAACATCTTCCCTTCCCAAAAGACCAAGTCCCTGCCTGACTGTAAGTTAGGTATTTAGAAAAGAAAATAATCTCCTTCAGAGGAGTCAAGAAGTCTCCACTGCGGCCCTAGGTGGTAAGCGAGTGCCTCATTATTTTTTAATTTTTTTTTAGAAGTAATTTCAAATATAGAAAAGTTGCAAAAATAGTATAAAGAATATCCAAGATACTCCTGCCTTTTCCTCATTCTCACCTGTCACATTCTACTGCACTTACCTTAAAGTTGCTTTTCTCTCTATCTAGACCTCTCTATTCACCCAACCATCTCTTTCTCAGACATGTCTTTCTGAGCCAGCTAAGGGTAAATTGGTAAATTGTGGCCTCAGTGTGAGTTGGGATTGAGGGAAGGCGCAGGAGGGGCAATTCATAAATTAAAACAGGGTGGTCTGGATAGATTTAATTAATAAGTTAACATTTAAACAAAGTCTTGAAGGAGGTATGACTACCTAAAGGAAGAGCATTTCAGACAGAAGGAATAGACAGTGCGAGAGAACTGCAGCCAGGCCATGTTTGAGGCTCAGCAAGGAGGCCACTGTTGCTGGAGCAACAGGGTGGATGGACCAGAAAAGTACCAGGAGATGCAAAGAGGTGAGGGATGTAGAACTCACGGGCCTGTAGTGTGTGTGGGGGTGTCTCAGAGGCCAATGTAAGGGTGATAGGGAATCATTAAAGGGTTTGGGGTACCAAAGTCACACGACCTGATGACTTCCATTTTAGTAGGACCAGTAGGGTTGATATTTTCATTCTATATGGTAAACCTGGTTTTGCTAAACCTGATACTATTAAATGGGTATCTGGGTAGCTAATTATTATTCTCTCTTTACCCTGATGGTTTTGCATTCCATAATTAATTTAATTTAATTTATTGTATGTGTGTGTACATATGTAAAACTTGGGATATATGCCTCATAAATCATTTCCACTTGAATTATTTCATTCTTCAACTTTCTCCTTTGTTCACCAACAATAATTTGAAAAGGTCCACTCCTTTTCCTTCCTACATTATACTGTGTATATTTACATATTGGTGTTATATCTGGGATCATAATTTCCTTGAAGGAAGTCCCATTCATCTTTTAATTCTTAGTTTCTAGGTCACAGAATGGGTCTCTATAATGTTGATTGAATGACTACACATAGAAATAGGATATATCACATGATCCAGCAATCCCACTCCTGGGCATATATACAGACAAAACTATAATTCAAAACGATACCTGCATCCCTGTGTTCATACCAGCACTATTCACAGTAGCCAAGACATGGAAACAACCTAAATGTCCACTGACAGATGAATGGATAAAGAAAAGGTGGTACATATATACAATGGAATACTACTCAGCCATAAAAAAGAACAAAATAATGCCATTTGCAGCAACATGGATGCAACTAGAGATGATCATACTAAGTGAAGTAAGTCAGAAAGAGAAAGACAAATACCATATGATATCACTCATATGTGGAATCTAAAATATGACACAATTTAACTTATCTACAAAACAGTAACAGACTTACAGACATAGAGATCAGACTTGTGGTTGCCAAGGAGGCGGGGGTAAGGGAGAGGGATGGATTGGGAGTTTGGGGTTGGTAGATGCAACCTATCAAACTATTACATTTAGGATGGATAAACAACAAGGTCCTACTGTATAGCACAGGGAACTATATGCAATATCCTGCAATAAACCACAATGGAAAAGAATATAAGAAAGAACATCTGTATGTGTGTAACTGAGTCACTTTGCTGTACAGCAGAGACTGGCACAACATTGTAAATCAACTAGACTTCAATAAAAAAGAAATAGGATATATCTGTACATATTATCACAGGGTATATTATATTACAAGCCATGGAAAAGATTCTGTCCTGCTAAGTGTTAAATAAAAACATCAATATTTTAAAAAATATGTATTATTTTGAGGATTGTTCCTGAAAAATGCTAAATTTCAAATCAACTTTCAGGTTTTGTAAAAAGGAAGGAAAACTCTTAAAAGGCTGACTTCTTCTGGGGCAGCATTAGAATGCAAAGTGACAGAGATCTCAATATATCCCCTTATATGTGTTCTCACATAGGTATGTATTAGAAGTTTATAATTCAAAGTCTAATGATAAAAAAAAGTGGCTCCTATCCTTGGGATGCCAAGACATCATTTCATGTTCATCAAAGATGTTGCTTCACCTTTGTAGTGTAGTTTTCACTCATAAAACAGCAAAAGTTTACTCTTTGTTAAAGGAATCTGTGAAAATAGTGGCTCTTTCAAAAAAAAAAGAGGAAAAATGTCATCAGGGTGAATTTAAAGCTAAGCTTTGGAAGAAAAGTTCTAACAGGGAAAAGAGAAGGTTCCTTTGTGGTTTCTCTGCAGACACTGTGCCATTTTGCAACACTGAGGCCTGGCAGGACCTCTTTCCACCTGAGGAAAGGTCACAGAAGGATCCTTCTCTGTTACCCTTGCCAGCATAGACATGTAGTCATGACTGATCACATTAAGCCAATTAATATACACATGTAATATTTCCCCTACTGTGGCAGTCATAGTTTGCTGTCTAAAATATTTTATTATCTGAAATTTTAATAAATTACCTAGAAGACTATTATCCACTAGGCAAAGGTTTAAATGCTTTAAAGATGATACGCTATTTAATTAGTAGGAGTGAATATGATGGATTAAATTACATTCTGTTTATTCATCCACTTTGTAAATATTTTGTAAATATTTACTGAGTGACTCCTATAATCCAGCCATTAACATAAGAGCCAGGATACAATGATGAAAAAGACAGTCTACTCTCATGAGTGATACCTTCCAAATGGATGAAACAGAGAAGGAACAAGTAAGCCAAAATAAGGTAATTCCAGATATAGTAATACACATTTCCATTTGGTTATGTTTCATGGTCCACCTAATCTTTTCTTTATTTTTCTCTATATTCTCTTAATTTAATTGTATTTGTCATAGGTGTAACTCATTTATTCTGCTAAACATCAGTCTCATAGTTATACTTATCATTCAGTGGTCAGCGAATTGCATAATTCCATTACTTTAGATTTCTGTAGATAGTTTTACACACTCCAGAATGACAGACTATGACAATATGAAGTGCCTAAGTCACTGAGCAGTTACACACTGAGGTCCTCAGTTACTTGATTTTGTTCATCCCTCCCTCTTGACCGTTGAGGAAGCAGTGACTGCAAAGTTGAACATCTTTTTCTAAGGATCTGAACCGTACCTCTTCCTCCCCCAAACCTGCCCATATAATGTTCACAAGTATAATTGGGCCACCAACTGGCATTAGATTTGAACAGCATTTCAAGAAAAGTTCTATGATCGTAACTAAGATTATATCAATGGCAATAACAGCATTTGTATCTGTGTCTCTCCCCATACACTCTCACCAATCACAAGCTCAGACGACCTTCTTTCTGTCCCTTTTCTAGTTGAACTCCTCTTAGTAAAATCAAAGACAGCTTTTGCTCAAATTCAATAGCTTGTTTGAAATATTTTCTTTCATTTTTTTCTATATACTTAACAATTGCTCTACTGGACTTGTTGCATCTATTTTCTTTCAAGGTCACCTTTCATTTCCTCTTTTATTTTTCTCACTATTTCTTTAAATCTTTCAATAGATCACCTGTCTTTGCCATGTTGTATTGGATAATACTCCACCAAATAATTTTTAACAAATATAAAGTTGAGTGGTGTGATAGAGACTCAGATGGTTTAAAAGAATTTCAGCAGAGAATTTTACTGTGGTATCTCTCATCTATCGTACACTAGTATCCTCCAGTACTCTCCAAAAAGGCTGTACACATTGTATTTCATAAACTCGAAGACATGCATTTTTTTCCTACAAAAAAAAACCTTTGAGATGGAGATGTTTCTATAATCAAATCATAGTTTAATTGGCAGGAATTTTTTTCTTGGCTGTACATTAAAAAGTGGTCGATATTAAGGTCAACAGCATCTTAGATTTAATAAAACATAGTAATAGGCAGTGTCTTCCAAGCTTATTTCACCAGGAAATTTTATTACATCATAACATATTGGGTTGGCCAAAAAATAATATCACACAGAAAAACCTGAACGAACTTTTGGGCCAAACCAATATCTCTTTGAATGTGTGGCAACAGAACATATTTTGGGAAATATTGTGTAAAAGCCATGTTTCCTAAATCTATTTATTTTGGAGCAGTGAAATTTTATCCTGAATTTGGAAATCGCCAACCTAACTACCAAGACAGGGGAAAACAGTGGCAGAGGGATTTTTGTAATCTTCAATTTTCAAAAGAATTTTAAAAATCTCCATAGCTTTATTACTCATTCAGAATGGAATCTGAGAGAAAGCTGTGCAAACATAAATTAAAACTTTAGTTTTTAGCAGGGGTGGAATCGAGGGGACTTTTTATAGGAGTCCCTTAAAACCTCTCCATCTCCATCACACTCTCACCAAAGCCCCGAGAAAGTAAGCAAAGAGAGTGAGCCGGCTACTTTCACCAGCAATCCCCCACCCATCCTTCCACTCCAGTTCCCACTCCCACCCCCAGGGAGCAGTTCTGGAGCCTGTAATTGAGTAAGGATCTACTTACCCCTGGTGAAGCCCCAAAAGCAGGAAACAAACCTACTCTACAGCCTCCATTTGTGGACAAGAATGAAGGTTGCAACTACTCAAAACTCAGAGGATTATGGCTCTTATTTTATTTGGGTGCACTTCTCTGGTCCTACCCGGTGTCTGTCACTACAGAGAACTGTAGAAGCAAGCAAGACATTTTCACTAAATATGTTTATCACCATCCAACTCGATGTGAAATTTAAACATTGACTTGACCAGTGATGCTGAAATAAGACCTGCAATGCCTGCTAATCTGACCTTCAAATTGGAATGTCTTTAAGGGTGTCAGCCCACAATTAAATTATGCCTGAGGACATTCAGAGGGTTGTGCACACCCCTCCACAGTTCAGTTTCTATGACAAAACTCTCGTTCAGGTATTTAAACACCAATGTACAGGCAGCCATCACAGAGCCAAGCAGCTCTGTAGCTCAAGAGTGGCCTTTTCCCCCATTTTTTTCTTATTAAATTGTAAACTTGTCTTATCAGAGATTCGAATCACTGTTCCAGCGATCTCAAAAGTAGGCTGTTTTAATAGAAAATAAAAAGCTAAGCTGAAGGCAAGGAGGGGAAATAACAAGCCATGCTAGGGGCATACCTTGGCACTGGGGGGAAAGAAAGCAGAGAGTTGATCTTTTTGTACATTTTAGTTTTTTTTCTTATCCAGAGGGAGAGTCAAACTGATTCTGTTGTGATCACATCACTATTCTCCATGAGGGAGAATAATTCCCCAAAGGGATTCAATTAAACAACACTTTTAAATTTTTTAAAAATTGAGAGGATTTAAGTTTTAGGTAAGTGCTATCCCCCTCTACCCAATTCCTCTCAAATGCTCAGACCAACCAGCACTGCAGGAACTTGCCTAACAATGTGTCCATATTAAAAGGAAGGGAGACATCCAGTCTGCAAGCTCTTTCTGTAGGAAAAAAAAAATGGTACCTTGTTGCAGCAGAAAAATTTTACCACTCTACAGATTGAGGAGGGAACAGGGGACACAAAATGGTGTTTACTCGAAATGGTGTTTCTTTAATTGGCCTTCCTGGAAAGCAAATAGGGGTTAAATATTGAAGTGATTTAAAGACAAAAGTCAAAGCTATGCAAAAATGTTTGTTATTCATTCAACAAATATTTATTGTGCACCTGCTCTGTGCCATGCACTCTTCTAGGTGCTAGAAATCCAGCAAGGAACAAAGCACACATTCCTGAAGCTTGCATTCTATCGTCGAGAGTCAGATAATAAACTATTTACCTACTACTTAGAAGAAAGGTATATGGGAAGCTAGGAGTAGAGAGAAAGGTGACATATGTGTTATATATGTATGTGTGCATACACACACATACAAAAACATATATGTATACCTATGTATTGTATATGGTTCGGTTGGGGAAGCTCTCTCTGAAGGGTGACATTTTGTCAGAAACCTGAAGAAATAAACAAGCATAACTGGAAGTGGGGGTGGCAAGAGGGTGGGATTGGGGTCCTCTTAGCACGAGGAATAGGTAAGAGGCCAGCGTAGCTAAGATGCATTACCTAGGAGAGAAGAAGAAGGCAAGGCAGAAACATAACAGGGCCTCACAGATGTTTATAAAAGAAAAAACATTCTGCTTTTACCTTGATTGAGATGAGAAACTTTTGAAAGCTTTGGGGCAGAAAAATGACACGAACTGATATATGTTTTTGAAAGTTTACTCTAGCTGTAGGGTGAAGAACAGACCTTAGGGAAGCAGGAATGAAACAAGGTCGTTAGTTAAAAAGTTATTGTAATAATATAGGCAAAGAGTTGGTTTGGACTGGGCTTATAGAGGTGAAAATGGTGAGAAATGATCAAATAGAGCCATTAATATTTGCTCATGTGATATATGAGAAAAAAAGAGAAGTCAAGGTTGTACCTGGGTCAGATAGAAGTACAGAGTTGCCCTTTATGGAGGTTGTAAGGATTAAAGATAAAGCAAGTTTGAAAGGCAAAGAATGACTTGTTTTGAACATGTTAACTGTGGAATTTCTATTTAATATCCACAGTGGAAATGCTGGTTTTCAGTTTTCTACGAAGTCTGGTGTTTAGTGGAGAAGCCAAGCTTAGCAATATACATTTGGGAATCATCAAGATACAGATGATGTTTAAAGATGCAAATTTTGATAAGCTCACTAAGGACATGATCAAGACATTCAGAAATTCCCGCACTGAGCTCTGGAGTCCTCCAGTATGGAAATAAGGGGAAACTAGCCAGGAAGACACAGAAGAAGCAGATAGTGAGCTAGTAGGGGCACAAAGGAGAACAGTGTCAAACAATCCTCGTTTTAAGAAGGAAGAGTGGGTCGAGTATGTCAAATGTTGCCCAGTATTAACAGTACAATAAGATGGAAATGGCCCACTGGACCAGGCAACAAGACATCCTAGGTGACCCTCACAAAGTAGGGGTGATTAGGACACGATGAGAGTGGCCTTAACAGAGCAGGAGGAGGGCGAGTGGAAACAGTGAAGAGACTTGTCTCTTAATGGAGTTCTACTTTGTAATTGGGCAGAGAAAAAAAATACAAAATAAAAATTAAAAATTACTTAAAACTTGACAATATATAAATAAATAAAAATTAAAAATAAATTAAAATTAAAAAATAATTAAATTTTAAAAGTTAAAAATTAAATAAAAATTATAAATAAATAAATGGGCGGAGAGATTAGGCAGTCACTGAAAAGAGAGTGAAGTTGAGAACTTTCCATTTTTTTTTTCTCTTAAAATGAGAAAACTTACAGCATGTTTGTGCGCTGAGAGGAATAACTCCATTGGAAGATATGGTGGTGGGAGCATTTAAAAATTTTTCTTTTGTTTGCTTGTTTGTTTCTATGGTTTCAATGAAGTAGCAAGCAAGGAAGAAAGAGAAGAGAAAATGTACCAACTCGTCATCCAGGAGGAGTGGGAGCATTGAATACAACAGGGAAATCCAATATTGCATGGTAGTAATAAAGGATGGTTTGAGGGGAGGGGTTGTGAATTTCAGCTGAGACCAGGTAGCAGGTAGAGTGTTTTTCTCCTGTCAGGTTCATGAGAGTTAAAAGAGAGAAAGAGAGAGAGCTGGAGACAGCCAGGATTAGAATTTTACCAGAGTCGTTCAAAGGAGGGAGTATGGGATAAGGAAATTTATATAATTATATGTAAGAGAGTCATAATGGTCTTCCATGAAGCCTAAGCAGAGGATGGAGGGATGAGGGGGAATGAGGAAATGAGTGACAAAGAAAAAACTACTGAAGCAATGGCTCATTGCTCCTAATGAGATTTTTTTTTAAGGGTTAGAATCAGAATCCCCAAAGTAGTGAGCTAGACAAATAGGAAGAAATTACCCAAGTGTAGGACCCCTGGAACTGGGATTACAGATGGGTTTTAGTAATTGGTAATGACAAGATCTGGGATATGGCCATTGGATGAGTGGCTGAGGGAGAAGAGAGATGAAACTCATTGGAGAAGAGGCCAGGGTCCTAAAATCACCAAGAATATGGCAGGATCGATGTGGGATACATGAGTGACCTGGAAGGGAAGGGGTGTGGGTGAAGGATGGAGGGGAGGTAGGTGATATGGTCTGAAGACTCATGAGACTCAAAAATGGAGGTGGTTACAGAAAAGAGAGTGAGAATGATGTGAAGATGGCACCTGGGAAGGCCCTCTGGCACCACTGGAGTGCAGTCTCCCAATCTGAGGTGGTTTGAAGGGAAGCAGTGTCTTCTGGGATATCAGGTTTGAGTGTGAGTGAGAAAGTGAAAGAGACCAAGAAGAGTTTGAGGATAAACGAGATGTTGTCTACAACTCTGGAGTTCTGGAGAACCCAGGAAAAGGAGTTGGATCTGGGTCAGAAGGAGGAGTGGACAAAGCTATTAGCGATAAGTGTGTGAGTGTGAACCAGACAGCCTGGGGCAGCGTGTGGCTTGGCATTAGCCCTGAAGGTCTGCTGGGTGTTACAAACAACTGAGGTCATTGCAACATGTGCTCAGGGACAACACGTCAAACACTCTGGCTCATTTTTCTCCTGAAGGAGCCTGTCTTCTGATCCTGTCCTTCTGAATGGCAGTGTTCTGTGCCCTCAGCTGGGCTGGGCTGAGCACACACTGAAGACCGTCTGTTATTAGGACTTTCCCCTCTTTACCTTCCTGTCCCACACAGGAGGCAGGAAGCCCTGTGTCAGAGATGGGAAGGTCTGTCCAGCAACACATTTAAAAAAACTTTTATTTCTTATTGAAGTATGGTTGATTTACAATGCTGGGTTAATTTTTGCTGTACAGCAAAGTGAATCAGTTATACATAAATATACATTCTTTTCATATTCTTTTCCCTTATGGTTTATCACAGGATATTGACTACAGTTCCCTGTGCTATACGGTAGCACCTTGTTGTCCATCCATTCTATATGTAATAGTTTGCATCTACTAACTCCAGACTCCCAATCCTTCCCCCCCACCCCCCTCCCCCTTGGCAACCACAACATTTCTGTTTTCTAACCTCAGGAGTTACCAGATCGTATATCTCTGCTCCAAGAGCACTGCCTGGGACAGCTGGAATTGTGGTGACAAGGAACGTATGCTCATACTTTTTCATTTAACCAGAACAAGGTAATCTGAGCCAGCTAGAAAGCATGTCTCTCCTGCCGGCTCACAACACTGAGGAATGTCCGAGGCCCTCGGGAGCAGGATGGTGATGCTGAGCAGCATGGAGAGGAAGGAGACTGCCTGCTGGTTGCCAGCGCTACCCTCTGAAGTGCCCATCTCCTTCCAGACTTTCCAACGTAGACTCCAGACACCGGCACAGAATCACACTTATATATTAATATGGTCAAGACGTCAGATGATTGTCCTTGATAGCAAAACTTCCCTCCTAGTTTTACGGCCTGGGTGGTTTAATAAAACATTCCAGACGAGAAAGCAGTAGCTGTTGGCCTCTGTCTCACTCACGACCCTCCTTCAAATCCCGTCAGGGGTTATAGAATACGTCTGGAATCTTTCTGGCTTATGTGTTTTCACTTTCCAAGCAAAGTTAGAATTCCATCTCACATTTAGATTCTTTTCCATTGTAATTTCATAGTTACCAACCACCTCAGGGTAATGGCTTACCTCAAAGTTCGGTGGGTATAATACGTATTATATGGTTAAATTAACATGTATTAGTTGTTCACCTTGGGCTAAGTACCTTACATGCATTATCCCATTAGATCTTTATAATAATTCTAGGAGGTAAGGGGTAATATTGCCTACAATTTACAGTTGAGACACTAAAATATTGAAAACTTATGACCCCAGGATCCTAGAGTAAGTAGCAGAGCCAGGATTTGAACTTGGGTGTTGATTCCTGATTATACATATTCTTAGCTACTACAATACACTGCCAGATACTGAATTAGGCGCTGGGTGGGGAAGCTGATTAAGACAACGGACCTAAAGGAGCTCACAGTCCAGTATGGAATTAGATATTTTATGCTAACAATATCATGCTATCATCTGACGCCTAGGTGCTTACCCACACACAACATTTTGAATCACCATAAATGTAACTAGCCACCAACATTGATTTTTAAAGCACGCTTGTAGGCTGAGAGGAATCTTTCTTGGCAAATCAATTTATAAGTGTCATAGAAGAAAGATTAGTATTAGAGAAATAACTTTCTGCAGCCTTTTCCCCATCTTAAAGGAGTCAGCAGCATCAGCAAACACGGAGATCCTAGAGATGGGCGTCCAGAGCCAGAGTAGGACAGAGCAGGTTGTCTTCTACAGGGAACCATGAGCTGCGAGAGGCCCACGTGCTATTCTCAAAAAAGGACTATTTCCATTTAAGTTTCAATTCTTACTGAAACACACTAAACCAAAAGAAAAACACAACCTTGACTTATTTATGAAATCAGAATGTAACAGCTGCCATGGCAGAGATCAGCTTCCCTTCATAAGTAGCATCTTTTTATAAGTAGCATCCCCCAATTAAAGGCATTGTTACTTTGACAGAATATATCATCTATGACACTGCAGCCTAGAGGCCTGAGTACAAGTGAAGGTCGGCTTCACTAAGCCATTCTCTCTTCAACACCTTGTACCTTAAACATCCTGTTTTGTTTTCTCATCATAAGGCTCATCTAATAATGTGTGTAAATGAATGTGTGTGTGTTATTTTTTTTTCTTTAATCAACCCTAGATTTTGTTTATTTGCTTAAAGAGGGTTAGTAAAAGAAATAGGAGAAAAATATCAAAATTCAGAATGCTATCTATCTAAACTCTATGTTAAAGTGTAAATGATTGTATTAGTTTGTTTGAATGATGATAGAACAGAAAGGGGGTATAATTTTTTTTTAAACCTGTATCGCCACATATCTAGAGTCTATAGTAAAACTGGAAAGGTATTTCAGTGGATCGTACTTTAGGTGTTGCCTCCTGAAGTCAAAAGAATGTGTTGTTTCCAGGACCTCAATGAACAGAGCAGTCATCTGATGCAAACTTTGATTTTTAGTGCCCCCAAGAGTTAACTGAAGAACTTTTAATACTTCAGAGCACACATACCCCATATACCCCTTCCCCAGCCCCATACACAGTAGGCAAATTTCTTAAGCAAGACAATTTAGATAAAGCAACAGATACCTTGCAACCTTGAAGATGCAGGAAGTAATACACATTAAGGAAGAGATCAATAAAGTACAGGTCTATGCTTCTCCATGTACATTATCATATATGTGAGGCCATTCATGTCTCCGTGCACCATACAGCGACTGCTTCCCTGTTCCCATTTACTATCCATGAAGCAAGCCAGTCAAGGCAAATACTCTGTCCTCTGTTGGCATAAGTAGGTGATTTACTTGAAATGAAATTGGCATTGTTTTTGACTAAGACAACATGAGAACTAAATGTCTTCTAAAAATTCCACATCTCTCTTTGTGTGTGAGTTGTTTGTGGAGGCATCTGTACTTTGTGAGCATTGTGAGCCTTCAGACGTCTTTACCACGGCTCTGATTTTATTCAAAACTGCAGAGAAATGCCCGTGTAATGGCAACATTCACTTAACAATTTTTTTATCATAAGTTTTTCTAATTCACCAGTAGAAAGAGAAAGAAAGAAAGAAAGAAAGGGAGAGAGGAAGAGAGGAAGGAAGGAAGGAAGAAAGAGAGAGAAAAAGGGAGGGAGGGAGGGAAGATGGACAAGAGTTTCCCCACATATGCTGTGTGCACTGTTTTGTTTCTTTCAGGAACGAGAAAGGAATCTGATTCCACAGCCAACACAGAATACCAAACACATGAGGTAACATTAATAACAACAACAACTAAGACTAAAATGAACATATCCCTTCCACCCAGGTACCACATGCTTGATATCTGACCCAGAGAGTCATTAGCTCAGGAACAAAATGAACCTCTGCAGTCAAAGCTGGGGTGGGGTGGGGGGCGGAGGGGGGAGATATGATTCAAGGGTTATCACGTGGATTAAAAGATAAAGATTTCTGGGCAATGTGCTGCTGGCACTGATTTGCTGTATAAGGTTAAGAACATTACTACTTCAGTTCCTTTTCTACTATTGTCAAAACAATGTATCCTCCTGCCCCTCACCACATGGAGGTGACATTATAGGAATCCATCCAAATTTCATAACCAATCCCATTTAACCAGGCTGGTAGGTTGTGGCTGCTTCCGGTTATTGCCTTAGTAGAGAAAAAAGGCAGCACAGACCATTGGTCCACTTAACACCAATCTCCCGGACCTCGTGACCAGAGAGAACATTGATAAGCACCCAGCACTCAGACCACCTTGCTCCTCCCATAGACTCACAATTTCCGGAGGTGCTGCAGGATGGTTGTAGCAAGGTGACAGTCATACTTAGCAGTAACAGTGAAGAGCAGGAGGTCACATGACTTCTTCCCCTTCTGGACCTTTCTCTCACACTTCCTCAGAGGCCCAAGGGGCAGGAAGGAAATAAGACAAGCTTCCACAAGGTAAATGACAAATGACACTTTTGCACATGATGTATCGCGTGGGCTACCAAGAGACACAAAAGAGGAGATTTACCACATATTTCATCTAGGGCAGGACAGTGTACACTTCAGACCTGTGCTTTTGGAACTACCTGAAGGACCGTTTTCCTCCCAATCCATCATGGAAACATAATGTGGACTGTACGCAGGTCAGATGCAAGCCCACACAACTTTCACAACACTTTGTTCAAGGGGACAAGACCATTGATCACACACTTGCTCCCAATTCCATACTCACTGCAGACCTAGAACAAGCAGTTCACAGACGCATCGCGCTATGTGGAATATGGGATTTGGAGTCTCACTGCCTGGCCTTGACCTTGGCTCTGCAGCTTACTTGCCAATGTGTGTGACGTGGACAATTTACTTAATCCTCTGTGCCTCAGTCTCCTCATCTGTGCAATGGGGATGAAAACAATACCCACCTCATGGGCTTGTGGTGAGGACTGAAATGAGTTAACATACACAAAGCCACCAGGACAGCTACAACAATACCAGGCACACAGGAGCCCCTCTGTGTGAGATTTTATTTCTCTTGTGTGTTTTCATCCATAGCCCAACTGGCTTTGCCACCTGTACACCTCAAAAGGGGTAGAGCCATAAAGAAGATGGTGGAATATTAGTAGCCCTTGCCACTTGTCAGAACAAGCCATATTTATCACACACACACACACACACACACACACACACACACACGGGGTGGGTGTCTTTCCCCAACTGAAAGCCCAGTCCATCCCCACGGTCTGTCCTTTGTAACCTGCCTGAGAGGTCCTGAGGCAGGACTCTAACCACTAGTTGGGGGTCTCTTGTTCCCTCCTTCCCTCTTCTTTCTGGTCCCCTTGCTCTCTTGCTCCTTCTCTCTGTTGAAAATGCTCCCCTCTGGGTCCCTGTAAAACTTACTCCTGTTTCCACAGGTCTCAGATGAAAGGCTGTCTCTTCTGTGTCTTTCCTTGACCGCTCTGAATCAAGTCTCCTCCATTTTGTCTTTTTTTTTTTTTTTTTTTTTTCTTTTTGCGGTATGCGGGCCTCTCACTGCTGTGGCCTCCCCCGTTGCGGAGCACAGGCTCCGGACGCGCAGGCCCAGCGGCCATGGCTCACGGGCCCAGCCGCTCCGCGGCATATGGGATCCTCCCAGACCGGGGCACGAACCCGTATCCCCTGCATCGGCAGGCGGACTCTCAACCACTGCGCCACCAGGGAGGCCCCTCCTCCATTTTGAAATGATTTATCATGTGTTTGTCTACCTCGGTGTGGATCACACGATATCTATAGTCTTCACTGCTAACCCTCATCTGCACCCTGATATTTGACATGTAGTAAATATTCAGTAAAAACCTGTTGAATCGATGAAGTATATTTCTCTATGAATCTGAAATAAAATTTAGTAGTTTCCCTTTGATCTTTTTTCCTTGTTACTCTATCTTCTCTCCACCTTCAAAAAATGTACTCTCATTCAATCACTCATTCAGTATTTACTAGGTTACAGGGACATACCAGCACCCTTAGGTGCAAGGGGGATGGAATAATACATTGGGTTGCTGCTTTTAAGGATTAGGGGAAAATGATGAACAAATAAACCTTATAAAAACTGCCATGTGGGCTTCCCTGGTGGCGCAGTGGTTGAGAGTCCGCCTGCCGATGCAGGGGACACGGGTTCATGCCCCGGTCCGGGAAGATCCCACATGCCACGGAGCGGCTAGGCCCGTGACCCATGGCCGCTGAGCCTGCACGTCCGGAGCCTGTGCTCTGCAACGGGAGAGGCCACAACAGTGAGAGGCCCGCGTACCGAAAAAAAAAACCAAAAACAACAACAACAAAAACTGACATGTGCTCTATATGTGTCTGTGTCTGTGTCTGTGTGTGTGTGTGTGTGTGTGTGTGTGTGATGCTCAGAAAACTGAGAGAAAAACACAGAGAATGGCACAAGGAATTTTATCACAGTGGATTCACAAAAGGCTACAAATTTGAGGCTGACCTTGAGAGAAAGTCTCTAGGCATACAAGACAAAGATGATACTCTGAAGGTGAGAAATAGTTAAACCAGGACACCTATTTCAAAAAAATTATAAAATAAATGAGCGATCTTATTCCAAATCCCAATCGAGCTTATTTGGAAAATAAATTCTGTCTATTCCTATATGCCTGCACTTTGATTTTATACATTTTTGTTTTAATTTTGGTGTCATACTTAACAGTTAAGAATGATAAGATTACAAAAAATCATTCTAAGAGTTTCAGTAAAATTCTGTCTTAGCAAAGACAGCATCTGCAACCAAATCAGAGCTGTAACTAAAAGAATATATATCAGGAGAATACTTATTTATGTTACAAATAATCAGCTGAACACGCGCATTTGCATGTTTATCATCTTTACTTGTAACAGCTAACACCACTTGGCTAGCCAGTAAATATGAATAATACTTTACAACTGTAGGATGAGACTCTTTTCAAAATTATCTCATCAACATGATCTCATTTAATCCCCGTAATACCCCTGTGAGATACAATGACAGGTATTTTAATCTCTATTTCACAGACAAGTCAGCTGATAGAGAAGTGTTAAGGGACTCGTCCAAGGCTGCAAAGCGAGCTAGAGGCAGATCAGAGATGAGATCTCAGCAGTTATTCCACTATAACTTTTGGCTTTTCCTGGCCACCAAAGACCAAAACAGAATCAAGACTTCTGCGTGTTAAGGTTACAATATTTGAAATTATATCAATCTATATATGCTGATCAAAAATATATGCAACAAGAGTCACTTTTATTCTAGTAAAATCCTTGCAGAAAGGCCAGACTTGAAATAAATTGGTAACAATTTTAGGACTACCATCACTTTTTTGCTGATGATTAGAATGAAGCCTTTAACACATGATTCCAACAAGGGTCATCCAAGCCAGTGAAGCAGACGTACATCAGCATGCTCGACACCTGTCTTGGTGGGGTTGGCCATGGTATAGGAGCATCACTGGACAGGGAGGTGACCATCCAGCTTACAGAGATTGCTTGGGAGGTGGACACACACGCCCCAAACCACACCCATTCAAGTTCTTCCGAGTTTTTTTTTTTTTTTTTTTTCCTGTACGCGGGCCTCTCACTGTTGTGGCCTCTCCCGTTGCGGAGCACAGGCTCCGGACATGCAGGCTCAGCGGCCATGGCTCACGGGCCCAGCCGTTCCGCGGCACATGGGACCCTCCCGGACCGGGGCACGAACCCGTGTCCCCTGCATCGGCAGGTGGACTCCCAACCACTGCACCCCCAGGGAAGCCCCTCTCCCGAGGTTTTTAAAGGAACTTTTGGGAAAGAGTCACTGTCTGGTTTGGTGATGGGCAGCTCTGGGGCTTCTGCAATTCTGAAGCCACTCCATCAACACAGAGGTGAGGGCAGAATTACTAAGAAAGTGGACACAGGTGAGTCACGTAGGCAGCCGCGTAACTGGGGGAAGGAGAAATCCATAGGAAGGAGAAAAGCGAAAATAAATGTTAGTTTTCCCTGGACTAGTAGTTCTCAACCTTGCCTCCATAGGAGCATCCCTGGGGAGTCTTACAAACCCCCGCTGTCCAAACCTCCCCCCGGATCAGCTAAACCAGGACTTTGCTTCTGCCCATGTCCACGTTCCTGCCCAAGGGCAGCACATCTGACCACCAGTGGTGCCCGAGGTCTTCTGGCTTTGGCAGAGGTTCTGCAGCAGTAGTAGAAGTTGGTTCTTAAACACTAAGAAATGGAGCCACTAAGAAAGAAGCCAGCAGAGGGCTGATCAAGAGGCAGACTTTACCAGATAGCACTGCGTTTATTTTGTTTTTTTATTTTTATTTTTTGTGGTACGCGGGCCTCTCACTGCTGTGGCCTCTCCCGTTGCGGAGCACAGGCTCCGGATGCGCAGGCTCAGCGGCCATGGCTCACGGGCCCAGCCGCTCCGCAGCATGTGGGATCTTCCCGGACCGGGGCACGAACCCGTGTCCCCTGCATCGGCAGGCGGACTCTCAACCACTGCGCCACCAGGGAAGCCCACGATTTTTTTTTTTTTTAATTGAGGTATAGCCGTCCACAATGTTGTGTTAGTTTCTGCTGGGCAGCAAGTGACCCAGCTATACATATATTCACTCTTTTGCATATTCTATTCCAGTATGGTTTATCCCAGAAGACTGGATATAGTTGCCTGTGCTATAGAGTAGGACCTTATTGTCCATCCACTCCATATGTAATAGTTTGCATCTACTAACCCGGGTCCATCCCTCCCCCACCCCCACCTTGGCAACCACAAGTCTATTCCCTTTGTCTGTGAGTCTGTTGCCACAACTCAACAACAACAGCAACAAAGAACAGCCCAATCAAAAAATGGGCAGAAGACCTAAATAGCATGGCATTTAACACACTGTATCTTTTCAACTGCTCCTGTGAAGGCTTCAGAATCACTGTCCTGCTGCTGCTTTCCTGTGGGTGGGAGTAAGGCCAGTTGAAGCCAATTTCAAGCTACCAACATCACATCACAAAATGCAGTTGGGAGAAATGAGCAGTTGCACCCCATTTTATGATATTTTTACCATATGGATATAATAAATGTTAAGAACTTCAAGAGCACAGATAATAGCAAAACCCAGTAAAATCATTACGAAGTGGTGAATTTTGAGTATTGCCTTTCTAAACTATAATTTATTTAATTACAAGTTTCTATGGTGTGATTTCAAATAATGACTGTGTTTAAAAACCATCTTGCGAAATTCCTAGAAAATTTAAAAATTGGTTTTCACAAGTGTCAACTTAAAAAAATGCACAACGTGAGAGTGCGAGTTTAGTTTTATTTGGGGTAAAATGAGGACTGCAACCCAGGAGCCAGCATTTCAGATAGCTCTGAGAAACTGCTCCAAAGAGGTAGGGGGGTAGATCAGTATATATGTGACTTCGGTGAAGGGGGAGTACATGCAATCAAGCACATATTTTTTTGGCAGAAGGTTTCTGCTAGTCACGAGGAGCAGTCGTCACCGTGAAGGATTTTAGTGTTTTTCTAGATATGAGGAGATACAAGAAATGGGCTCATAAAATTGGCTCCTGAAAATATCTAACTATCTGAAGACCTGTTTTCCCAGAGCACAGAGTGTCTCATTTCAGCTCTCCACCCTGAACTCCTTTCAGGGCGGTGTTGAAAATCGGCAGCTGCAGCAGCACATGATTTAATCCTTGTGGAGGTGGATGGCCAGTGCCCATGGCGAGTGCCAACTGTAGTTGACACAAGCCAGGTGGAGCTCTCTGTAGGATACCATCGATACCTTTTACAACTTCAGGGATGTATTCTCATTATAAAGCAACTCACCAGATGCAAACTAGTATATATGGGATGGATAAACAACAAGGTCCTACTGTATAGCACAGGGAACTGTATTCAGTATCCTGTGATAAACCATAATGGAAGAGAATATGAAAAAGAATATATATATATATACACACACACATATATATACGTATAACTGAGTAACTTTGCCGTACAGCAGGAATAAACATAACACTGTAAATCAACTACACTTCCATAAAATGTAAAAAATTAAAAACTAAAAAAATAAAATATCAGATGGGAAAAAAATAAAACAAGTAAAGCAACTCACATTGACTGAAGGGCTCTTGATTCAGATCGGGAAAGACCCACCTTCACAAGTTTATGGTCTTGTTCTTGCTGCCCTCTGCCATTTTGGACTGGTTGCTACACTCAGACGGAGGTGAGTCAAAAGGGCCTTAGTCCACCCTCACTCATTCTCTCTTCCCTGTAAGCACTTGGTGTCCCACCGCCCCAGCACTAAACCCTCTCTCTATGCAAAGTGAACAGCACCCTGGGTTTCCTTGCCTCAGTGCATTGAGTCTAATGCTCTGGTGCTAACCACCCACTTCCAGGCAGAATTTTTAAGGTTTCCAGGGTCACCAGGCAGGATACTAATACAGCATTTGATTTGCATCATTGTGCCTCCAGCTCCAAACATTCCTCAGTCATTTTTAATGCTAAAAAGGCTTTGATTACTTCTGAGAACACTACCCACCCTTCTCCTCCCCTTTTCAAACAGCAAAGTCTAGAATTTCATTTCCTGCAAACAGGCACTCTGAAACCAGCTAGATGAATATCAAAAGTGCATTCCCCTAAATGATAGCTGCTTTCCAAAGGATCCCTCAAGGCTCAATTACTTGCCACTTCTTTGCTTGGTTTCATATGCTGGCATTCCTTCGCAGTCTTCAGCGAAAATCATAAGGGCCTTAACCACTGATAACAGTCTGCAAACAGGGAAAGTCATCATTACCATTCCTTTAACCAACACCGAGGGTTTCCTACCCACAAGGTCCGGGGGCCAAGTCTGACTCTTGTTTCCCTTTTACATCTTTTAGTTAATTGCTTCAATTTGTTCCATTCCCATTCACTTTCTTTTGCTAAATCACAATTATTCATCACATATGTGCAGCCAGGAGGTTAGGGAGAACACCCAGCTGGTATTATTGGGAAGCCAGAATTTCTTTTAGGGGGAAGATTATCCTTGGTGTGACCCAACATTATCCTTTTCTTTTTTTTTTTCTTTTTTTTTTTTAACTTTTTGCCTAGTTTCAGAAGCTGCTTATACCCAGAATAGCAGTGCTGTGATTCACTGGGTTAAACAGACAGAACAAGTTCAATATTAACCCACAAGGGGCCATGACATCACCACTACAGGCATGTGGCCTCCAGAAGACACTCTAACATGAGAAACCCCAGACACTAATTCAGAAAATAAGTCCAAGCATCCTGCCTTATGGAATTAAACATTCAGAGGAAGTTATATGTGCCTATATCTTAGAATTTTGCCTGCTAGTTTTTTAAAATTTAGAATTAGGTTTACTAATGTATAAGCACAAAATAGAAGGAACATAATTGAGCTCTTACTATATTCCGAGCACTGTTCTAATGGCTTCAAGTGAATTTTTTGTTTCTCATTGAAACATCACAGTAAGGCTGTGAGGTAGGTCCTGTTATCATTCCCATTTTACAGATGGGTAAACTTGAAGACAAATCTCTTTTGTTTTTGTGTTTTTGCAATAGTAATTCTAGGCCCATTAATAGTTTCTCTTTTCTCATTGGGAAGACAGATGTGCTTGATTTCCCCGAGACATTTATTACTAGAGGAACCACAGTACAACTGGGAGTAAGAAACAGAAATCCAATACTTGAGAAACACTACAATTAAAAGAAGCAAGTAGAATTATTTTGTTGCTTATCAGTTTATGGTGACATTGGAAACTCTGGCTCCCAACGAAGGCATTTTAAATTTTTTTCTCACAATAGTTTGCAACTTAAATTTCTGAAATATTCCTGTTTGATTATTCACTAGAATATTTTCTTATTTGTCAGAAAAGGAAAATAAGGGCACTTTAGCTAGCTTATCTTATTACAAACACATACAACCAAGAATTAATAAAGTTTTTTTAAACAACGTATTTAATCTTTTCTCTCAAAATGAAAGCATCGTTTTGGCTAACTTTCATACTTTAACTGTTTAATACACTGTGAGTACTAGTGGTGATCATTGGAACATTACAACTGCTTCCTTGGTGCCCCCCACCTCACCCCCACTGTATGCTTTTGGGCAGTGTTTTTGTTGTTGTTCGTTTGTTTGTTTTCGGAATGCGGGCCTCTCACTGTTGTGGCCTCTCCCGTTGCGGAGCACAGGCTCCGGACGTGCAGGCTCAGCGGCCATGGCTCACGGGCCCAGCCGCTCCGCGGCATGTGGGATCTTCCCAGACCGGGGCACGAACCTGTGTCCCCTGAATCGGCAGGCGGACTCTCAACCACTGCGCCACCAGGGAAGACCTGGGCAGTGTTTTTTATTCCATGATTTTGTATACTTTTCTTTGAATCCCCCACACCTAAGAGAATATTGATATATGACTGTTATATAAAAAATGTTTAAAGGATTAATGAATGAAAGAAGCAAGAAATCTTTTAAAGGTGATGAGGCTATGGGAAAATAAGTCAGTAAGACCTTTTGTACTTAGAACTGACTGAAACGCAGCCTGATTCTCCAAACTCTAGATTAGTCAAGTTTTCTGGTCTCTCTCCTTCAGAACATCATCTCCATCTTCAGGCTGGACCTTTCCTGCAAAACCTAGATCAAATGTAGAGCCTTCCTTGAATCTACCATGGCAAAATGATCTGTGCTGTCTCCTGCCCCTGTTTTGTATGATGCTCTCGCTCTCTCTCTCTCTCTCTCTCTCTCTCACACACACACACAGACACAGACACACACAGAATTAATAAAATCACTGTCATATTTTAATGTAATGGCATTAATTTGTGTATATTACCTCTCAGTTTCTTGACAGCACTGACCACATTTGCTCACTCAATAATGCTGTGTGTATGTGTTTCCAACATAATTCTACAGAGAGATATTTAAACCAGAACCTGGTGAATAAATTTGCCTGGCAAATTTTTTGGCTTTCTAACACCAGAGATTGCCCCACCCCACTGGCAAAACCAATCAAATGTCTGTTTCCATCTCAAAGATGAACTATTTAAATGTATCACCTTGTGCCTGCCTTTCTCCAGTCCACATCCCTGCACCATACAAGTAAGCCCTCCCAATCCCCAAACACTAAGCATGCTGAGATGATTCTTAGGGTGGTTGAAAGGAACACAGGTGTAGGTGAACCACTATGTCAGAGAAGATACTTCCTGTTCCACGTACAAAATACCAGCGTTTGCTCAAGGAACCATGAGGACACAGCATCTTGGGAAGGCCCATTCAGGTCACTGCTGGAGCTCTGAGCCAACAAAGGTAGCATAAAAACCAAAACACAGAAATGGTAACAGCGATCGGGACACACAGACATTTTTATTCCTCTCTTTAAAATGTCAGCTCCTCCTGACAGCTGCATCCAGCCACTGGACGTAAGAAATGTTTCGATTTGTGAATCCCTTCCGCCTTTGCCACGGAGGACGACTTCAAACAGCCATCAGTAAACAGCATTCTCATCACTCCAGTCCAGACTGAATTCTAATCAAGGTCTTTTAAATGCCATTGAACAAATCTATATACTATGGATTGTTTTCTTGTATGTCTCTAGCCAAATGCTATTCACTGGGTCATTTATTATTTTTAGAAAACCAAAACAATCCACACTAATAGTATAAATTATAGCACATCTAGAAGCAGCATCCAGGCATCCTTGGTAACTTAATAACAGAACTGAAAGAAGCTTTTAATTATTCCTCCTCCGGTAATTTATTAGACAGCCTGAATCTAGGAATTGCATGAGTGGAAGATCCAGGTTTATATCACCATTAATCAACAGAAACATTCTGGTCGGCAAATGCACTAAAAACCAAATACTAAAATCCAAGGAGTACACATAGTTGAGTTCAAAGAGACATAAAATACGGAAAATTTAAAAAGTCCAACAGATTATCCAAAGCAATATATCTAGCAGGAGTCAGGAGTTCTTAAATAGGTTATCTAACATAAAAATGAATGTCCAACTTGCAGGGAACTTTTGATAAAATGTTTATGTAAGTTGTAGTTTTAACCTAAGACATGAGATGCAGGGTCAACTACGACTATACTCCACCCTGACTCAATGATGCCCAGGTGAAATCAACAAATGATGTCATGATTTACTCACTTTCTCTTGAGAAAAGCCCATCAGGAAAGCAATAGAGTAAACAGCAGACCACTTAGCTGCTCAAGTTCTTTACATCTGTAAACAAGTCAATTAAAAAGACTTCCCAGAATCGCATGTCATAAGGCCTGTCTGTCCATCATCTCCGAATGTATGAAAGGAAAACCACAAAGCCATTTCTCTGGGCTATTTGTTAGAGAGACGTAATTGTAGGCTTCAAGAAAATGACATCTGAAAGAAGACCTGGGCCTGCATTGTATCCTCAGGTTAATTAAGCCAGAGCCTTGGAGGTTTGGTGTTGAAGTTTCAGAAAGAGCTGCCTTTTTACTGAGCAAAGTTATTTCTGTAAATCAGGGTTGGAACTGGGGAGTCCTCACTGTCACCATTTGGGGACCTTTTTACTGGACAGAAAGAATAATTTCAGCTACATTCATTTCTAGGTCCAATAATCCATTCTACACTAGTTTCCCATATTTCTCTCTTTCTTGCCCCTTAGCTCTGGACGCTGGGACACGTTTCTGCTGGTTATGCCAATATTCCCTCCCTCCTTGACCCTGTCCCAACCATCAACAAAACAAGCCAAAAGGAAATTTCAACAGTTTTCTTAATTTACACACCATAATTTTCTTCACTGCCCGCTCTCTCTTCCTCATCTTCAAACTGTGTGTGGGTATGTCGAGGACAGTGGCTTAAGAAGTTTCATCTGAACTACTACAAACACTTGTGAGATTGTAAAAGAGAAAAACAAATTGGGGATATCTCTGATTCAAGAAATTTAGAACAATTCTCGTATTTTTTTCTGTTCTGTTTAAATTTCAATGAAGCTTTACTTTTTAACAGCCTCTACTGAACTCCTGTTTTTCATTAGTGATGCGAAAGATAGCTCAGATTGAAGCTGTAGAATTCATTAATTCATTCAACAATATTTATTGAGCACTTACTAAGTGCCAGGCAATGTACTAGGCATTGTGCGAAAAGTGATGACAAATTTGCTCCCTAGCCGTCACTCCAATGAACATAGATCAATCTGCTCTTGGCTTTCCACATATCAGTATAGACACTTCCATCTCTCTGGGTGATCAGGCCAAGTACCAACAATAGGGTTTGCTGAACCAGCTTCACTCCATACATCCCTCCATGGACCTTGGTGGTCTTTTTTACTAAATGATGCAATGTTAGACTCCTTCCTAATTTCTAATGGCAAGCTAGTTCAGGCTGAAACTTCTCTATTTTAATAAAAAGTTAACTCAATTGATGGCCACGTAAGTATCCGGAATCCACATACAAAGAGACATTTTGCAATTCTATGACTAGCACAGGGTCTGAAGAATTAGTTACGGTCTCAATTAATTCCACGCACAAAGTAGTCTCAGTGTCTAAAAGAGAGATGCCACAGTGACTCTCTTATTTTCATCCAAGGTGACATCTTGATCATTGGTTTATGGATGTTTCAACATATCACCCTCAATATTTCTTTTCATTTACTGGCTTAGAACAGAGGAAGAAACATAATAAAATCAAGTGCACTCTTGTCCTTCCTGATTAGTTATAATCTAGTTGTAGAGAAAGTGCATTACTGTCCTTTATTTTCTAGTTTCACCAAAATATTTGATTAAGAATGGGGAAATATTATTTGCCTCTTTTGTAAAAAACAAAACAAAAAACTTATCTTTTCTTCCAAGAACAGTATATGTTCTTTATAGGAAAAAATGGAAAACATAGAAAGTCAGAAAGAAATAAAAAGTAATTATATTCCTATCAAGCAAATACAACCACAAGTTTTAAAAGCTGTATATCCTTTAAATTTTGCTATGCTTTGTTGGTGATTAAATAACATTTATGGTGCTTTCCTGATTATAAGGGTAATAAATGTTGATAACAGAAAAATTGGAATATACAAAATTCCATTAAAGATAAATTATTTGATTCTAGCAGTGTTCTTGTTTTGACACATTGCCTTCCCGCATCAACTAAAATATTTTTGTCTTGCTTTCCCTCTGTCTCTCTGTCTGTTTCTTCTCTCTCTCTCACACACACACATTCACACACACATTGTATGTTGCTTTCTTAACATATCACAATTGTTTTTCCGGTTATTAAATGATTTTCTTAAAGGTAAGTTTTAGTGGAGACAATATTTCACCATATAGATGTAAAGTAATGGAATGCTTACATATTAGAATTAAATTATTTTTCTATTGTAATTATTGATGGGATAAACATCAATTTTAAAAAAATTACACTATAACTTTATCCGTAAAATGGAATACCACATCAAATTATTAAGCATGTTGAAGACTTCTCATAAATATCACATATTTCAACAGAAAGCTTTTACACAATTTTCACCAGAAAGTACATACAAATATATAGTATTTTTCTCTTTCAGCTTTTCCATGTGTTTCCAAATATCATTTTATTTTTTACAAAATAGTTCCACCACTGTTGGACATCTGGGTTGCTAATTAACCTTTACAATTGTTTTTGATTCCTTGATCAAGGATGAACATGCTTTTCTAGTAAAGACTGACTTTCATTTTCATTTTTAAAGCTGTAGATACAGAAACAATGGCAAAGAAGTCATCGACAAGTGTCACAGCTCAACTAGATAAAGGATAAAAGACTGTAAAGAGATGAGCTTTATTTTATTTGTGTCAAAGTAGTTGGTTTGCTCTGTGGGGTATTTAGAAAATTCTTGTCCCACAAAATAAAAAATTCCCTCTAGTTAGGCCAGAAAAACAAATTTGGAGAAATCTTTCATTAGAACCCTAAGTTGTTTTTCTTTTTAAATATTTTTCAAATAGATCAATATAGATATGTGTGGTTAGGTAATGTCTGCATATCACTAATAACAGAACTGTCACCTAAGTAATCCTATTTTACTTTTTATATTAAAAGAAATAAACCTGACTTCAGTTACATTTTTACAAAGAGTGATTTCTTTACCTGTCCCAAATTTAGATGCATATGACAGTTAGGAATATTCTTAAAGCTGAAAGTTGGTTCAACTCTTATTTCAGCCTAGCATTTTTTTTCTCTTTTTTTAAAAGATTTATTTATTATTTATTTATGTTATTTATTTTTTTTGGCTGTGTTGGGTCTTAGTTGCGGCAGGCGGGGTCTTCACTGAGGAGTGTGGGATCTTCTGTTGTGGTGCACGGGCTTCTCTCTAGTTGTGGTGTGCCGATTTTCTCTCTCTAGTTGTGGCACGTGGGCTCCAGAGTGTGTGGGCTCTGTAGTTTGCGGCACACGGGCTCTAGCTGAGGCGTGAGAGCTCAGTAGTTGTGGTGCGTGGTCTTAGCTGCATTGTGGCATGTGCGATCCTAGTTCCCCGAACAGGGATCCAACCCATGTCCCCTGCACTGTAAGGCAGATTCTTTACCACTAGACCACCAGGGAAGTCCCAGCCTAGCATTATTTTTGGAGATCCAAATGTTTATTGCCACTTATATGTATTATTTATTTTTCCTTGTTTGATACAGACAGGAGGATTAACCAATTCTAACAATATTTGAATTATGGGAAAATGCTGTTATGCTAAATTTCTAAACTGAATGGCAATTCCTTAAAATTTTAAAAGGAATATCTACTATATAATATACTTTTCCTAAATCTTTTTGATATCCTTACATTGAAAAAGCAAAGCTTAATGGTGAATTTACATGTTATTGCTTTCTGCAGCCTTCCTCACCTACAGAAATTGACATTGTCCCACCCATAGAAATTGCCATTTAGTGTGGCAAGGCCTTTTCCAGAATCTCTCTGTTTGAAAACTGCAATTTAATGTAATAATTTCCATCCATATAAATAGATGCTATCGGATGCTCTTGATAGTGGTATTAATGGAAGCTGGGGTCAGACTCTAATACAAAATATCGAAAAGTATTTTATGGGATCTTCCTTAATAGCCCTTGTGAAGTCTATTTTCATTAATTAGGTCTTATTTTTCACTGAGTTCTTCAAAATCGAGAATAAACAGGACTGTGTAAGGCTATGGCAATCTGAACTCCACAAATTATTTTAGGCATCAGTGACTCCATGAACTCATGATGCTGGCAAAACTTTGCAGGAAGGGATAGGTTGGCAATCCCAATACTTCAAGCTACAGGAAAATGGAAAAAGCACAAAAGGCATATGCACCTGAAGCTCAGAAAGTCAGTGCACAGAGAAGTGAAATTTATTATTCTAATGACTTTCCCAGCATGAGACTCTCACCAGGAGACACATGTCTGTGCATCTAATAAGGCCATAGAGATCGGGGATTCCTGAAGGACTCCTGTGGCTCTTTCCAAAGCAGCGTTTTATAGATGGGAAAATACAAAGTATGTGAAAAGGGTGCAGGACTGCTACTATCTACACTGCTTTGCTGCTAGCTACCCTCACATGTATTCCTTGGAAATGAAGACAATTTTGGCCAGCAAGCTCTAATTAAAACATTTAGGTTGTTTTAAATGCTTATTCATATTTTGTTCTTGAAGCATGAGAAATCCTAGATCAGGCTCGCTGCAATGTCTCACTTCCATGGCGTATATAACTGGGTCTACAACATCTACGTCCCTCCAAGTTCATCCTTCTCCACTTTACCAGCCCTTCTATGCAATTATAAATGTTTATGGACATATACCCATAAATATATTTTTATATAATAATGTGTTATTCTACATGCATTGTTTTGCCAGGTTAGTACTTTTTTTTTCAGTAAATGATATACCTGAGGTTTTCCAGTGTCATATATGTAGCTGTATCATATTTAACCAAACCCCCTCCACTTTGGGCCTTTAGTAGGTTCCAACGTGTCTACATAGGCCATCCCTGTGCATATATCATTTTGTCCCCGTGCACATAATTCCTCAAAGTAGAAATTCTGGACCTAAGATATTTTGATGGACATTTCCAAGTGGCCATCCAAGTGGCTTTTCTGACTTAGTCTGTGAAAGTAACCATTCCTGGACATCATCATTATCCACGTGAGGTGATACAGGTCTTATATTTTTAATCCATTTGATAGCAAAAAAGTTTTCTCATTGTTGTTTTAGATTAGAACTTAACCTCAATCATTCATTTTACATCTTGATGTTTCATGAAACCTTGGGTTAGAAAGCCTCAGTAGGAATTACTTTATATAGTCATCAGGTCTCGCTAATGTGTTTGTGATTATTCACAGTGAAGATCCTGGTCCACAAAGTAGGCAAACCCAAATAAGAAACAGTCTACTCCTAATTCTTTCCAGGCTCGTGTCTGCCCAAATGTACTCCAAATTAAATGTATCATGTCCCACTCCTTCTTTTTTTTTTTTTTTCTTATGGTGTGTTATTTTCTGCTTTATAACAAAGTGAATCAGCTATACATATTCATATATCCCCATATCTCCTCCCTCTTGTCCCACTGCTTCTGAATTAAGTCGTAAGCTGCTTCAGGGATTATAATGAGGCAGTCCCAGATTTAGGCCAGAGCATGAGGGCATACCAAATTCAACCAAAAATCCTAGCAGGTAAGAACATAAATCAGAATTAGAAGCTGAAGCTACTGTCAGGTGCTTGGAACAGACTTGTCTCCAGGGCAGATGAGAGAGAGGCAGAGTTTCTATGTGGCCCAGGATGTAAAAGAATGGGAACCACTTATTTATTCCTTTGCATGCAGGAAGATCTCAGAAAGTATTGATATTGGAATGACATTCCAAACAGGACACTGCCCAAAGGACCAAAGAATTGCAATGGGGTGGAGTTGCTCCTTACCCGGAAGTAGGTTCTAAAGTCAATATTAAGGCCCAACTATGGTCAAAACTAAATGTTAAAAATACCTGATGTTATTTGTACAGTACACTGTACATGGTCCAACATGGAAAATAGCTGTAGCATTTGGGAAGTAACAATATAGGTTAAAATTGTCACTATACCCACTATTTTCCCCTTTGGAAACTGGACATTTGTATGCAACCACTCATGTGTAAGATCTTGTAAAGGCTGTACCCAATGTAAGACCATCCCTCTTTATACATTTCCATCCAAATAATACCCAACTTTTCTTGAGTATACTATCTCATTTGGTCCTCCAAGGAGCTTGATGACATAAGTGCTATCATTAACTCTCTATTTCTGGGGGAAAATGGTCTCTTTTCACATAGGAGGTAGTAGGCGTGTGAACGCATACACACACTCACTGAAACACACACATATATTTCCCAGTAAATATTATTTACTATGTAAACTTCAGACTGATCACAGGAGTGTGTACAAATTACCTACTGTTTAAAGCAATACAGTCATAAAGAAAAATTGATACGCTTAACAATGACAGTTATTTGTAAATATTTTCATATGCATATTTAACAATAATGGCCAGAACACTCATGAATATTTATTTAATAGAATGAAGGTCATAAAGATCACATTTTAGATGGAGGTTAACCATGCTCCCTGAAACTAAGAAATACTGTTATTTCTCCAGAGGACTTTTTGGCCCAATAAATTGCCTTAAGAAAATAGCCTCTTGAGGGATAATTACGATCTAATTGCTTGAGATCTGAGCACCACAAAATTTGCCACTAAGGCAACAAAACATAGAGTAAATGGATTTTCCCATCACTACTTTATTGAGAGACTTGTGAAATAAAAAGACAACGTAACAGAGGTGAGAGAAACTGTCAGTGTGAAGCCTGCTTCTCAAGAATGATCTTGAAACACGCTTAAATGTCTGTGTTCAACATCATCTGACTTGTGAATTCAACTTGTACTGGTCCTACTTCATCAGCGTGTTTCTCTGGATGACGTACCTACCATGCAACCAATGAGTGGACCTTACAAAAATAAAAGTGATCATGATTATGGTTCTTTTTAGTAACTTTTGTTTTTACAAGGTTCACATAAAGTTCTAGAAAGAACAGACGAAATTATGATATCTTGATAGAAATCGTATCAGGGCCTGCTGAAAGGTGAGAGTGCGGAGCACTGGCTGGAAGGAGGAATATGAGAAATTTCTGGACCCACAGAACTGTTCTATATCTTGATTGGGGTGATAGTTAAGGGTATATACTTCTACAAAAGTCATTGAACTGTAGACTTAAGATCTGTGCTTTTTGTTTTACGTAAATTTTTCTTCAGTGTAATTTCCATTAGGATTTCTTCTTTGGAAAAAAAAGCAATTGCCATTTATCCAAAGCTTTCCCTTTGATTTTGGAAACAAAGGAGCACACTGTGTAGTCATTGATGTTTTGGAAAACTAAATGTTGCTGTAATGAGGAGTATGTTTTTTCTGGGATGTGACATCAGAAGATGAACAGAACATCTACTTTTTTTTTTTAATGTGCAGATTTCTCCATAAGAGTTACCTTGTTTGGCTAAAGAGTGAGGTGTTAGGAAGCTCCAAGTTATGAGAATGGCCATTTGTAATGAACATTCTAAGTGCACTGATGACAAATGTGAATTAAGCAGTAGGCCAAATGAAGCATGTGTTAGAAAAACATACAGTAGTTTTCTATATTGCTTTTTCTTAACCAAATTTCATCTTTTCAGAGTTTATTATGAAGGCTGTTTATGAAGAGGCATAAGAGAAGGGGTATTATAGAGACAAATTTTTATTTTAATTCAATTTAAAACAAAATAAGTTATGTATTCCCTATACACGGTGGGCATTGTGATGACACCAGGAACAGAAAGATAGACAAGACTGTGTGTTTCCTTAGTCAGAGAATATCCAGTCTGGCAGGAGCCCAGGCCCTGAAATGAATAATTACAACACAGATAAAAACTGAGGCAGGGCTGCTGTGGATAAAAGTATGGGCTCTGGAACCAAACTGTTCAAATTCTGGTTTGCACTTACTAGATGTATAATCTTAGACAAGTTGTTTAAATACCTTGTGCCTCAATGTTACATCTGAAAATGGAATGGATAAATAGTATCTATCTCACACGGTTTTGAAGGATTAAGTAAATTCACAGATGTAACGTTCTTAGAACACAAACTGGCAGAGAGTGAGTGCTATGTAAGTAACAGGGAAACACGTGGCCGCCAAGGGTACTTCCTCTTGGTCAGCGTCCACTCTGCCAGGTGTCCTGATGTTGGCAATGAATGCATCATGATTGCATAGCCTGATACTGCTCAACAGAAGCACAATCTATCTCCTCTTGTATTAACTCCATGGAAATCCATGAAAATCTGAATCACTATGTAGCTGATATATACAGAGAGAGAGAGAGAGAGAGAGAGAATGAGAGGAAGAGACAGAGACAGAGAGACACACAGAGAGAAACACAGACACCGAGAGAGAGACAAACAGAGATGGTATGACTGTGAGAACCAGGGCTATGGTCTGCTTGAGAGTTATATTTCACACCATAAATGAACAAAGTTGTACTATGGCATGAATATCTGGCAAAAATATTGTGGAAATTAATATGCACACACATGTAAACAGGTACATATACCTTTCACAAACATCTATGTGGAATGAAAGAAAGAGAGCAAGGGGATGTTCAAATGTGTGAGTATTTCCTAATTCTAGAGCTGGGATAATAACTCTAAGAAAAGTGGAAAATGTCAATGACTAATTAACACATTGTAAGAGCAATTTTAAGGCATACTTCCTAAGAAAACTTACCATTAAGTAAAAACCAGAAACAGAAAGAAACCAAAAACAAATGAAAACCCCTCTCACTTTTACTGGAGACTAGGATTGCTGGCAAAGCATCTGGATCTCATACTAATCTGTGTCAGGTAACAGGATTTCAAATGTTGTAGAGTGCAGATGAAGAGCTAACCTACTTCTAAAGGACTTTGGTTCACACCTAAAATAACTCTGCATATGTTTATCAATGAGATTTGCTAATAAGAAACTGCATATGTATTAAAATACAAGTGTTAATCTCTTTTTTCTGGTTTATAATTTTATCTCATCAAAGTCCACATGCCCTTTGGTAGAAACTTCCAGGCAATAATTAATTATGTTGTTTAAAACATTATTGGCTGTTTTGGGTGTCTTAAGTTGTGAAGATTAGAAACCCATTAGCAAAATCATCAAGTGAAAAATACATAACTCTATTTGATTTGCTATACAGAGATTCCATGATGAATAATTAAAGCATCCCCACCAGGACTTCTGGTTTCAGATGGCAGAATGAAGCATGATTTCAAAATCTTCCTTCCCGCAAGCCTAATTATAGTAAGTAAAGGAAGAAAAAAAAAATGCCCAGCTGCAGTCAAGCAAAAAAAAGAAGCTGGTGGCCATTTAAGAAATAAATGCTCCTATGAATCTATATTCCTTAATCGACACAAAAAAGGCACAGTTCAAGTCCAATACTGATGCTAAAATAACCTGAACAATAGAAATATCTGCTTTCTTTATACCAAGTCAAATGCACCCATGCGTATGCGTGTGTGCGCGCGCACACACACACACACACACAGAGTCGAACGCTGTCATCACTGTTGATAGGGTAAAAAGAATCAGTCGCATTTAACTGAGAATATAACAAGAATATGCTATAATTTTAAACTGCTTTGTAGGTATTAGATAATACAATCAGATAAGAGAAAGAAAAAATTATAAAAATAGGATATCAACAGACATGTTTATCATTAATCTTAGGTAATGTGATTATGCTTCAAGGAAATATTAATTTAAAAATATACTAGGAACACTAGGAGAATTCTGTAAGAGAGTGATATATAAAGTTATAATCTAAATGTAGAAAATATAATGAAGAGATAAATCAATTTTTAATAGTAAACAAAAATATTAAATACTTGGTATAAATCTAAAAGAAATCCACATTGCTTATGTGAAGAAAATTTAAAATTCTACTACATACCATGGCAAAATTTGGTGAGTGGATAGATATGCCATGAACTATAAAAGGAAAACAGGATAGTATAAAAAGGTCAAATTGCTCAAAATTAATCTATGAATACAAATGAGTCCCCCAAAAGACCCATAAAACACTGTGACACTTGTTTGTGAAAATGAACAAAATATTTATCTCAAAGAAAAGACATAAAAACTTGAAGAAAGGGCTTCCCTGGTGGCGCAGTGGTTGAGAGTCCGCCTGCCGATGCAGGGGACACGGGTTCGTGCCCCGGTCCCGGAGGATCCCACATGCCGCGGAGCGGCTGGGCCCGCGAGCCATGGCCGCGGAGCCTGTGTGTCCGGAGCCTGTGCTCCGCAACGGGAGAGGCCACAGCAGTGAGAGGCCCGCGTACAGCAAAAAAAAAAAAAAAAACTTGAAGAAAATTTTTGAAAATGAAGATTAAAGAAAGGAGAATAGACCTAAATGGTATACAATTAATTACAAAATAATTACTAAAATTGTTTTGGGGAGAAAAAATGGGCTTATAGTATATGGAATAAAATTAGAAGAATTCAGAAATATAGCAAAAACATATGGAAATAAAATCCATGGTACAACTAAATTTCAAATCTCTGTGGAAAGAATTATTCAATAATTAATGTTGGGACTGTAGATCCAGTTGATTGGATTTTTAAACTTACATATATGAACTATAATGTATATTTGTGTATATATATCATAAACATGAATGTATGTGTGTATATGCATATGTGTTTGTGTATTTTACCCTTTACACTAGAATGTAAAAATAAATTCAAAAGGTCTAGAAGAAAGTATGGATGAATTTATTCATAATATTTTAGTGGGAAAGCTATTTTAAGGAGGTCTAAAAACCTAGAAGGCTCAAAAGAAAAAAATGTTAGATTCTATACACACATATTTTAAACTTTTGTACGGCAACAATATCATAAAATCAAAATGCAGAAAAGAAATTGGGGAGAATATATGTGCTACGTCAGATAGAATGTTATTTTCTTAATTTATACAGAACTCAAAAATGTCAGTAAAAAGATATACAATCCAAAATAAAAATCTGTAAAAAAAAGAGTAAGTTTCTAGAAAAATATACAAATGATGGATAAAGGCGATCTAAGCTCCTTCATAATGAAAGAAATGTATAAAAAAATGAGGTTGCATATTTCACAGTTCAGATTGGCAAAAAATTTGGAAGTTCAGCAGTCCAAATGCTAGAGAGGTTATGAGAAAAAGCAGATGCTACTGGTTAAAATATAAATGTATGGATCATTTCTTACAGGCAAGTTGGCAATCTCTGAAATAGCAGAAACCTCAGGGTTCCTTTGATCTAGTGTTGAGACTTAGGATTTTATCACAAGGTTCAAAGATATATGCATAATAACATTCATCACATCATTGTTTGTATTAGCAATGAAAGCAGTCATCAAGAATGCACTGATTGGGCTTCCCTGGTGGTGCAGTGGTTGAGAGTCTGCCTGCCGATGCAGGGGACACGGGTTCGTGTCCCGGTCTGGGAGGATCCCACATGCCGCAGAGCAGCTGGGCCCGTGAGCCATGGCTGCTGGGCCTGCGCGTCCGGAGCCTGTGCTCCGCAACGGGAGAGGCCAAAACAGTGAGAGGCCCACGTACAGCAAAAAAAAAAAAAAAAAAAAAAAAAAAAAAGAATGCACTGATTGACGACATTCTGGTACCCAGATTACAAGGAATGTACTATTGCTATTAACAGGGATGAGGTAGAGCTGTAGGAGAGATTGAAAATGTGAAGAAATGAGGGAAAGAAGAAGTAGCTGGTATCTACATATCTCTAATGATAACTTTATATACATATATGCAAATATAAATATGTACACATTAAATTCTCTAGAAGAACAGGCAAGAACTCTTAGAAGTGCATAGTTAGATTTGGAAAGAGGAAACAGGACACAGGATAGAAGATGTTCACTTTTCCTTTCATAGCTTTCCATCCTATTAAAATTTTCTTAACATGCACTTATATTTTGGTTTTTTTTTTTTGTTTTTGTTTTTTTGTCAAAAGGCATTATCTGTGCAGTAGATTATGGACCATTTTTTGTTTTCTCTTTAAATTCCTTAATATTAAACACACTACTTAATATTATGTTTGAAGTTAATTCTCCAAATAATCAATTACCGTCCGAATGAAACTGCTCCACATGTGTGATTTTTTTTTTTACATTTTCATTGGAGTATAATTGCTGTACCATGGTGTGTTAATTTCTGCTTTATAACAAAGTGAATCAGTTATACATATACATATGTTCCCATATCTCTTCCCTCTTGCGTCTCCCTCCCTCCCACCCTCCCTATCCCACCCCTCTAGATGGTCACAAAGCACCAAGCTGATCTCCCTGTGCTATGCGGCTGCTTCCCACTAGCTATCTATTTTACGTTTGGTAGTATATATATGTCCATGCCACTCTCTCACTTTGTCACAGCTTACCCTTCCCCCTTCCCGTATCCTCAAGTCCATTCTCTAGTAGGTCTGTGTCTTTATTTCTGTCTTTCCCCTAGGTTCTTCATGACATTTTTTTTCTTAAATTCCATATATATGTGTTAGCATACGGTATTTGTCTTTCTCTTTTGTGATATTGATTAAGGCTCATCCTAGGCAACCACCTTGTCCTAGAGCAGACCGTGAGATTTGTTCTATGCGTCTTCACGGCCTCTGTACCATCTACTACACTGCCTTGCAGATATAAGATGCTCATTGCATTTTGTCAAATGAAGACATTTTAAGAATGTATTAAGTTTTCATTTATTCTATATGTGGTCATTTAACTGAAATCTACCTATAGAATTTTCTGTTCCATGAATCCAGACCTGGAAACATCTGTAAGTAAATTAGTAATCTCCAGAGTGAATCAGTCCTAAAACAATCAATTGTTCAATTTATAAAAATAAAACAAATAATCAACAGTGTTAATGAATAGGAACATGCATCCCTTAATTCTTAGCCACAATTTTATAATGACAATTTTTAAAATTCCTTTACTTTCAAAAATGTTTAAAATGAACTGTTAGAATTATATGAGTAAATAGGGATTCACTGGATGGCTTCACAAAGAGAGAATGGAATAAGAAGTTTTGAAAGCTATTAGAATTTAAATTATTTGTAATGGTATGTTAAATTATATTATTTTAGAATCTGAAAAAGAGCGGATATATGTATACATATAACTGAATCACACTGCTGTACAGAAGAAACTAACACAACACTGTAAATCAACTATACTCCAATATAAAATAAAAATTAAATTAAAAAAAACTACCACAAAAAAATAAGGTACAAGGATATATTGTACAACATGGGGGCCATAGCAAATATCTTATAATAACTATAAATGGAGCATAACCTTTAAAAATTGTGAATCACTGTATTGTACACCTGTTACATATGATATTATACATCAACTATACTTCAATAAAAAATAAATTTAAAGGGAAAAATTATATTCTTGTAAAACCGAGGTACAAAGATAAAATAGATAGCAGACCGCTGAGTAAGTTGTAATAACATTTGTAAAATGTCAGAGTAGGGCATCCCTGGTGGCACAGTGGTTAAGAATCTGCCTGCCAATGCCGGGGACACGGGTTTAAGCCCTGGTCTGGGAAGATCTCACATGCCGCGGAGCAACTAAGCCTGTGTGCCACAACTACTGAGCCTGTGCTCTAGCGCACATGAGCCACAACTGCTGAGCTCATGTGCCACAACTACTGAAGCCCATGTGCCTAGAGCCTGTGCTCTGCAACAAGAGAAGCCATCTCAATGAGAAACCTGCGCACCGCAACAAAAGAGTAGCCCCCGCTGCCACAACTAGAGAAAGCCCGCACACAGCAATGAAGACCAAACGCAGCCAAAAATAAATAAATAAATAAATTTATATAAAAAAGAAATGTCAGAGCAGAATGACAGGAAGCTGGTTAGATGGGCTTAAATGTACATTGAGTGTTAAAAAATGGTGCGGGCCAAGGAAACTGAGATCGAAGAAGGACATGTGAGAAGATGTGTTTGGAGAAAGTAGTTCTGCGCTAACCCCTCAACTCAAGCAGAGAGAGGAGCCTCGGAAGCACCCATCAAGGGCTGAGTGCTTTGGCTCTAAGTTAACAGGGCCAGAAGGACTGTGCTTAGTCCCTACTTAGAAAATGGAGAAAGTGAACAGCTGGTAAACTGCTTTGGGTGCAGATTAAAGGTGGGGGTGGTCTGTGGGTGGCCTTGCATACTCAGACTTTGTTGGGGCCAAGGATGCCTGTCTTCCCTGGACAAGATATGGGTTACAGAGGAGAGGGGGACAGAACCAGTGCAAACATTTCTGTCTCCTGTCCATGTTGGACAGGCTGGACCTCCAGGGGCTGAGCTGGGAGCACAGGGCTAGAGAATGATCATCAGTGTCACAGTCGGGCTTTCAGACATTCATGGTAGAGGCCTCTGAAGATACTAAGAACGTTCCCAAGAAAGAAAGAGACTTGGGAAGAGAATGCAGAGCCATCTTATGACAGAGGTCAAGTGAGAACTTCTCTGTCTTTCTCACCCACCTTTCCCTCTCACGCTGACCCCACCAGGGTCAGGGCAGCAAGGATCTGCTGGAGGGAAAGGCAGAGAGAAACACGGTGCCTCCTTCTTTACTCTGAAGCGTCCATTCCACTACAGACTTGAGCTGGAGGAAGGGATGCAATCAAATGTGAATCTACATTTTTATTAAAGATTAATTCTTGGGTGGGAACTATATATTCTAATTTCTGAATCAAGCCTCAATTTGCTAAAATCCATCCCACATCCCTGTGACCTCACTGAATAAGGAGGAAACTGGAGCTCAGAGAGTTTAAGATTTTTTTGCCAATTACTCTTCAACTGACTAACAAAAAGCTAACACTCTCAACTGCATTTCCATTATTGTATGGAACCCCTTTTAAAAAATAAAGAGTGATTTGATTTGACCTTTTTTTTAGCTTTTTTTTAAAACCAATCTGTATCTTTTTCTTTTTTTTAATTTAATTTTTATTTTATATTGGAGTATAGTTGATTTACAACTTTGTGTTCGTTTCAGGTGTACAGCTAAGTGATTCAGTTATACATATACATATATCCATTCTTTTTAAGAGTCTGACCTTTTTTTAAATGAGTGGAGTCAAGAGTGAAAAGTTCCCATGGCCTGAGGGCCACCACAAATATGTGGCACTGTAATAAAGCCTGTTGATGAAGTGCACAAATTAACTTTCATTTTCTGGAGACAGTAAATGCAGTGTTTTGTCTGAATATATGCACCATGAACAATGCAACGTTTTATACCATTCCTTTTATGCATAACCCCACTTGCATATTATTAATATTTCCTGACTAGATTAAAAGTCTTAGAGATGATTTTGCCTGAAATGTTTTAGTTCAATGCCCCCTTGGGGGAATTATTTTCAGCCTTAATTAACTTAATTGACAAGGCAACCAAGAGAATTAAAATGAGAGAAAAACAAGAATATTGAGAAAAAAAATAAGGTTTCCCACTTTATTTATAAAGAGCCCCTGAAACTCAGTGTGTAGCAAGAACGTGCAAATCTGGAACGTTCACTTATTACTGAGTTCATTACCATTTCACGTACTTGGTCAACCTTACCCTGTGCAGTTATGTTCTTTCCTGAAATGTTTTGAATAGGCTATTACTATGACCATCAATCTAAACATTTTTAAAGCCAGTATCATCTAAAATAAATGCCTCTGTGCTTCACATTGCTAGAAATTTTTATTATAAAAGTATGCATTCCCTCCCCCATAAGGGCGGCCGTCACAATGGGTTTTGTTTGGAGAAATAAACTGAAAATTTATTTCTGTCCCCACTCTGCACTCCTCCCAAAGTAAAGCATCTGAATTGTAATTCCAGCCAATCTCCCTTCAGACTTTGGTTCATGAATTTCAGAGGTAAAATGGTCACAGCCTTGGGAACTGTGTGGAATCCGCATAATTTACTATTTCCTGTGATTCATCAAAATGCCATTCTTCCCAAGAGGCCATTTTTTCCCCCATCATGAACACACACGTACACTCACACACAAACATACCATAGATAACTTTAATTATCAAGAATATACAAATAGACTATAATTTAAAAGGATTACAAGTGTGTTTAGTTACATTCAATTAAAACAAACAGATCCCTAAACCACTCTTTCTCCTATGAATTTTTGTCTGCATTTTGCGAGTAACAAATAGAACCCATTTATTAAGTATCTTTAAAAATTACAGACCTGGAGTGAGTGGCCTTACCTACACTTATTTGTCACTTGAACACAAACTTGCATTCAACTTGAAAGTGCTAGAAAGTTGACCTATGCTTTATAAAAATTCTCAAACACTTTTAGATCTTATTTTAAAAGAACACGAAGTAAACTACAGGAGTCGGCATGATGATTACGGCACCCATCCTCATTTTCCATTCTCTCATTGGCGTCCAGAGTCCTCATATTTCCTCCTGGGCACCAAAGGAATTCCCGACATTCTTGGAGGAACTCCTTTTTCATGTAGCCTGAGGCATTAACTGAAAATCCACCACTAGGCTTTAAAGAACACAAAGAGCAGGAAAGCCTGAATTCTGGCATGAACTTAGTTCTCATGTACTTCTGGTTAGAAAGTTCCAGTCAACAGCTACTGACATGTTATGTTTGAAGCCCCCAAAATTCTTTCTGGTAATATTTTTTTCCTGCAGTAAGAGCACCATCCCCACAGTGTCAAAAATCAGCTTTTCTAGAAGCTAAGAATTTTAACTAAGCTATGTGTGCAAAGAGGACTGAAAATATGGTTCCATTAATGCTTATTAGTAATCCACACACCAATGGGTCTATGATAATTCAGGAGTTCCAAACCCGTAAGACTGAACTGCCTTCACCAGAATTCATAGAATAGAAAAGGCCGATAAAACCAAAGTGTGAACAGAAAGCAAAACTTCATAGTCTTTTCACTTTGCCATATTCAGGAGCACTGCTCTAGCTGCCTCAACACACACACAAATAGTGAGCTCCTACTCTGTGTCTTCTGCTGGTGCTTCTGTATCCCATTTACTCCTCTAAAGTAGCAGCAAGTAAATATGTGGTCCTTTTGATTGAGAATTAATTTATATTAACATGGGCCAACTCCAGGTTTACAAATGTTCTCTCTGTTTTTGTACCTGTCATCCCAGGCAGCAAATTTGCAAAACAGGCTTGGATGAGAGACCCAAAGACTCACAGAAAAATCACCAGGATAAAAATAACTTATACTTTTTCACTTTGTAGCATCCTTTCCATAAAAGAATAACCCAAGTTGAACATACATCTTCATTTTCCCCTCTCTGTATCAAAAAGTTGGTTTCCCCTGGCCACGTGTACAGTCTGTGGGTATGCCCAAACCATGTTTCTCATTAGTTTGAAACACTTCTCTTACTCCAAATTAATCATTTGATTTTGCTGTCAATGCCTGTGTCAAGACTTCCATCAAACATGTTTCCTTAATGGTCCCCTCTGGCCATGGACTGCCAGCACGTCCCTTAAAACGTCAGACCCACACATATGCTGGATAACATGAATTTTCAGGGATATTCTAGTAAGTTGCATTACAGCGTGATGAGCTTTATATTTGGATGAGAAAATCATGCAAGTCAAAAAATGTACAGACAGAAAGGGCTGTCTCTGATGAAGGGCTTCCTATGGGGAGAGGCATTTTATTATTTTAGTGGAATCCCCATCAAAGCAAGAGGAGAAACCAAGGTTTTAGATCAAGCATAGATCAAGCAAGAAAGAGTGAAAGAGGATGCATGGGAGATAAAATATCCTTCTTCCTCCAAAAATGTTAGAATATAGTACTTCCTATTATTAAACATTCCTCAGTCAAGAAAATTTAAATCTATAGCTTTCTGTGATAGAATTAGATAAAGCCATGACTTTTCAGGGGACAATTTATCATTCTCAGTCCTTCTGTTCCTCTCACAAGGAAAATTATAGACAGGACTCTCAGGTAGAATTCATTGAATGAAGAATGGAAATTGCTGTCCCTCAGTACATGAGATCATTTATAATCATAAAGGAAGTCTAGATGGATGGGAAGACCCCAGTCAATAGCTCACTTCCACCATAACTTAGAGGCTGTCCTGGAAGGAAAATAGCGCACCAAGGATTTCACTTCAGGTTTTTAACAAGACAAATATCACTGACATCACATTTGGCTAGATGGTGTTTGCAGGATGGTTGAAATTCGACATTGGATAACTAACAATCCTACAGCCCTTTGTGAAAAGACTTCTGGTTGGGGTTGAAGTTCTCAAAGAGAAATCTTCAGGTCCTGGGCTTGGAGTCAGAGACAACAGTCACTGGCGGTGTCTGTATTCTATTTTCTGGAGAAGCCCCTTATGGGGGGATGGCAAAATAATCTATTTTGTTCATTTCCTCTGTGAATACATGTTTAAAATTTTAAATTATCCTTTTTGGGAAGAGAGAAAGGAAACCACATACATAAAAATCGTTGGCTTAAACTAGTTCCAGAAAAGGTACCAAATACTGGTAACATACACAAAACAGAAATTTTACCCTTCTAATCAGTAGCCTTCTTGCACATAACAGCTCATTGATTTTGGACTGCATTTAAGACACTGGCCTCAACAAAGGGAATACAGTTTATAGACATGACAGTCCTTATGAAACTAAAAATAGTAGCTCTGGGAACTTGCTCTCTACCAGCAATTCCCAAAAGAAGATTCAGAACTGGTGAACCCAAGCAAAACCAAGGACAATTTCCAGTTGTCCTTGTTTAGTGAAGGGAAAGTTTTTAGGAGACAGTGTCTGTTATACTTTCCAGGAATCAAGCAACTGTTATCGTGTGATAAAACTCTACTGACCACATTGTATGGTCGAAACTGTTTAGCCTCTGTGGGGCCCAGCACAGCACCTGGTCTACAGCATGCCATCAAAAATAATGGATGGATACCATAAAAAAGAATGAAATAATGCCATTTGCAGCAACATGGATAGGCCTAGAGATTATCATACTAAGTGAAGGAATTCAAACAAAGACAAGTATCATCTGATATCACTTATATGTGGAATCTAAAAAATTATACAAATGAACTTATTTACAAAACAGAAATAGGCTCACAGATAGAAAACAAACTTGTGGTTACCAAAGGGGATAGCAGGGGGTGGAGGAGGGGAGAGGGAGGGCGGGATAAATTAGGAGTTTAGGAATAACAAATACACACTAATATATATAAGATAGGTAAACAACAAGGTCCTACTATATAGCACAGGGAATTCTATTCAATACCTTATAATGACGTATAATGGAAAAGAATCTGAAAAAGGATACACATATGTATACATATATATATGTATGTATATATACCTGAATCACTTTGCTATACACTTGAAATTAACACATTGTAAATAACCTATATTTCAGTAAAAAAATAATGGATGGATAAATATAAGAAAGACTTACCTTTACAAATATGACTGAGTTTAGTTTCTTTGCTTTAATAAAAGGAAGGTAGGAAAAGAAGGAGGGAGGGAAGTGGGGAGGAGGGAGGGAGGAAAGAAAAACGTGATTTTCTGTCTGGGATTAGTGTAGGTGATATCAAGCCCAGGTTTGCCACCCATCCTTTGGGCAAGTCCCTTAGACACGTGCCTTCACCATACACACCCCCAGTGAAATGGGAACACTGTTGCCTATGCCTGCAGTGTAGTTCTGAAGCACTGCATCCTTGTTTAGTAAAGAACAAGAACAGTGGAGACAAAGGGACCCACTACTAGTACACCCAACTGGGGATGGAGAGGTGGTCCCAGTTCAAATCTGGGCTCTGCCGCTTACCAGCCATGACCTTTGGATCAAAGGCAGCAGAGAAATTAAATTTATGCCTCTATAACGGATTCTTTGTTTTGTGAAGGAACCATTAAAATAGAGATGTTTTCTGAGGGGCAGAGAGTTAGAATCAGCTTTCCTGGTGCTTTCAATTCATCAACATTCCTACCAAGACCTAAGTGCTATTCCAGTGCAGGAAACATCATCTTCTACCTTTGAAGTTACGAAAATCTTTCTGCAATTTGGTATTATATACAAAAGAAAACCTTGCTCATAAGTAAGGGGAATATATGAGCCATCTACTTAAGAGAAACTACAAAATATTAATTATACAGATGTGTAAAATTATTTTCAAGTCTTAAGTTTTATTTTGAAAGTTTCTCAAATTATTCACTCAGGCTAAAACACTTAAGATTTTAAATATCAGTGTCCTTCTTTGCTTATTAAAGTGGTTTATTTAGACTTAGCTACATTTATCAACGTTGGTATTAGTAGACTTAAGCAGAAAACACATGGCTTCCTCAGGTAATTGGTTGCATTTTTTAAGAAAAACAGAAGTCTCATTACAGCATTATTTATGTCCATTTCTATAAGATAGTTCACTCAGACCAGAAATCATAACCTCTACTGAATGGACTCACACATGCTCTTTTTAAGTTGTTTATATATATATATATATATATATATATATATATATATATTTATTTATTTATTTAAATTAATTTACTTTTTTTTCGGTACGCGGTCCTCTCACTGTTGTGGCCTCTCCCGTTGTGGAGCACAGGCTCTGGACGCGCAGGCTCAGCAGCCATGGCTCACGGGCCCAGCTGCTCCGCGGCATGTGGGATCTTCCCGGACCGGGGCACGAACCCATGTCCCCTGCATCGGCAGGCGGACTCTCAACCACTCCACCACCAGGGTAGCCCTAAGTTGTTTATATATATTATTCAATACGTTATTAGATTAAAAACATCAATGCAAGCACATTATTGAATCTAGCTACATATACAGATACAAACTTTTCACCTTTTCAGAAATTGCTCTTCTACTGAATAGCAACTATATAAGAAACCAGTATATGTTTAAACATATACATATATGTTTAAACATAAACATATACAGCTTAAACATATACTATATGACATTCCTCTGATTAGAATTTCAGTCTCCACTTTACACATACCAATAAATCAATTTTCCCACCAGTAAATTAGCCCAACAGAAATTTGTTACTGGCTTCTCAACATTTTCTTCATCTTACAAATTTAGAATCATTGCAGTAAAATTTTATAGTGAGAAGGGTCTTTGGGGAATTGTCTCCAACTCTTCCTCAAATGCATGAGCTGTTTCTACAATGTGTGGAAACCTTCCTGATTTAATCACAATTTGTAAATTTTTAATGTACACTTACCTAACTAAGCAATTGGTCAAATTATGAGTAGAACATAAGGTTCGATGCTATATTTTTGACAACTATGGAAATAAATTCCTCACACACTTGGTAATACTAAGGCATGGTTAACTGATCCATTATGGTTTTGTAATCTAAATCTTAAATTATTTATTTATTGTACTCTGATCCTTAAAGATAAACTTGAAGAGACATTTTTTTCATTGATTCTTAACTTTCAATACCTCAGGCAAATAGACATGAGACAAAAGTGCAGATTAGCAGACAACATTGGGAAATGCACAGGAAAATTAATTTTTGCATATTCCAAATCCAGAAAAGCAACCAGGTAAAAATATAATAAAACCAAGAAAAGATTCATTATTTTCTATCCATTGGAAATTGCTTTCAAAGTTGATTTTACAATTGGTCAGCTTTTCAGTATACCAGTGAGTGGTAAAAAGAACTAGGCCTCAAATCCCCATGGATGAGCCACTAAGTCCTTTGTAAAGAGCACAGGTATCTATTTTCTGTTCACATTTGAAGCCTCCTTTCTAGGAAACAACTCAGAACTCAGCAGAATCTCTTCTCGATTTTTACACATTATTATTGTGGAAACGCATTCCCCTATCACACTGGAATCCTTCAGCTTTCAACCTTCTCTAGACCCCAGCTACCCCAACTGTATCCCCAGGGATGCAATCTTACCAAACACATGATGTTTTATGAAAATTAAACCAAAGAGGTGAGGCTCCACAGACAAGAAAAAAAATGCCTCTTTGGTTTTAATCCAATTAGCAGTGTTTGGCATGGTCCCTAAAATGAAGAGCTGAGTTCTACATTCTCAGAATGAAAATGACTAGTTTACTTCCTTGTTTAAGGGTAATTATTATTATTATTTTTTTTGCGGTACGCAGGCCTCACACTGTTGTGGCCTCTCCTATTGCAGAGCACAGGCTCCAGATGCACAGGCTCAGCGGCCATGGCCCACGGGCTCAGCCGCTCCGCGGCATGTGGGATCCTCCCGGACTGGGGCACTAACCTGTGTCCCCTGTATCAGCAGGCGGATCCTCAACCACTGCACCACCAGGGAAGCCCTTAGATGGTCAGAGATGGAAAATCATAATTCTACACTTGTTAAGTAGGTAGAGATTTATATAGGATCATAAACTACTGAGGATAAATGTATCCTGTTACTTGAGAGTAGTGACCACAGGAGAAGCCAGGCTAGTCCAGGGACAAGAAATAAGACCCGGGTCACTGGTGCAGTGTCCTGGTCTCTAATGGGTTCCTGAACTGAGCAAGTCGGCCTAGCTTCTTGAGCTGTAATAATCTTGTTGATCAAATCAAATAGTTATTACATGGCTTACCTCATATAAAAAACTAGTAATAAAGAAAGATCATAGAATAAACATACTAAGAAAAATTCAAAATGTTTTGCTTGAGACTGCAGGGTAATATGGAAAGAACATGGACTTTAAAATTAATACAGATCTGTGCTTTGAACCCTCCAATATGTGAAAATGGGCAACATAACTTAATTTTCCTGAATTTTCCTTTACTTGAATGAAGGGTGATAAATCTACAGAGTTGTTAACAATTAAAGGAGAGAATATTTGAAACATTTTGATTGTTCGGTATTTCTTAATATCACTCTCATGTAATTATTAGTTATTAATTTAATTACATATATTATTAATGAAAGATTTTACTGTTTATTCTTTTATTTTATATATGCATATGTATAAAAGTGTTGTAGATGGATGGATGCATGCATGATGCATGCATGGAGGGATAGGTAATTTATTTATCTTTCTCTAACAAGCCAATAGGAGTACTGCCAGTGGTCAGCTCTTCCTATTCACTGCATGAGTGCTGTGGAGCTTATGACAATACCTCACAGGTTGCAAACTAATAAAACATAGAAGAATATGATTAAAAAGCATCAAATAAAGATCACCTTTTATCTATTCAAAAAGGATTTAGCTTAATCTAATTTTTTTTTTTTTTTTTTTTTGCGGTATGCAGGCCTCTCACTGTTGTGGCCTCTCCCATTGCGGAGCACAGGCTCTGGATGCACAGGCTCAGTGGCCATGGCTCACGGGCCCAGCCACTCCGTGGGATCCTCCCGGACTGGGGCACGAACCCGCATCCCCTGCATCGGCAGGCGGACTCTCAACCACTGCGCCACCAGGGAAGCCCTTAATCTAATTTTTTAAGGATATATATATATATATATAAAGGAACAGGATGATCAAAAACACAAAATATACCTTATTTGCTACCATTTTTGTTATACCACTGAAATACTGTGATATAATTATCCTGCCAAACCAAAACAACAACAAAACAAAAGCACATAGAAGAAACTGAGATACTTGATATCTCCTAAAAAGTAGAATTGCTTACAAGAGATTTTGTGATAAAACCATCTTTGCTTTTGATATGATGGATTCAGACAAAAGCCATTCTCTCTTCTAAGGACACCATTTTGGAGCAGAAGAAAATAACTGGTGTTTTACCAAATCTCCCTAGTACAAACTTGGAATTAATGTTAGAAAGACTATGAAGAAAGGATAGATTTTGAGACACATTCAACTTTCAATTTATTTGGCCATTAAAGAAGGTATTACTCCATTCTCAAAATCCTCCATTAAGTCAAGAGGGAACTTTCAATACACAGTGTTGAAAAAAGACTTTACAAAATTGCATTCTGTCTTAAGGTGGCAGTCCAGTGGTGATGCACACTGGTCAAAAAAGAGGACAAATACTTTGAAAAGATTAATAAAGGAAGACAGTCTCCATGGGCACAAGACCTGTGCACAGGGCTATGACTTAGAAGGACACTGCCTTTGGTTGAATTTTCTGCTGCTGCCGTCTAGAAATTCCTAATAATTTTTGAACAAGGGGACTCATATTATCTTTTGCACTGCACCTTTCAAATTATTTAACCAGTCCTGAGGGAAGACAGAGAAACTGCTAAAATCTCTCCTTAGATGGGGCTTAAGTTTCTCTTATCTAGGATTGTTGGAGAACACTGCCTTGATAGAAAATATCTGTTAGTAAAGACCAGTCCTCAACAAAAACGCAAGACTATGTTTACATCAGCTCTATCTCATGTTTTTGCACCATTCCCCTGGTGCATCTTCTTAGGGGCTCTTATTTCCCTCCTTCCTGCAACCAACACAATATGCCCCTCACCCCACCCCAGAGCATCACCTGAAATCAGAACTCTGCACCATTTTGTGCTATTCAGTCAATAGTTTGTGTCTTCTCGAGGTATTTCTACTTCAGGTCTTCCTCGAATTTATTAAAAGTTCTTTCCTCTGAAAGGGAACACTCCTACACTATTGGTGGGAATGTAAACTGGTGCAGCCACTATGGAAACAGTATGGAGTTCCTCAAAAAACTAAAAATAGAGTTGCCATATGATCCGGCAATCCCACTCCTGGTCATATATCCAGACAAAACTATAATTGAAAAAGATACATGTACCCCAATGTTCACAGCACCACTATTTACAATAGCCAAGACATGGAAGCAACCTAAATGTCCATGGACAGATGAATGGATGAAGACAATATGGTATATATATATACAATGGAATATTACTCAGCCATAAAAAAAGAATGACATAATGCCATTTGCAGCTACATGGATGAACCTAGAGATTATCATACTAAGTGAAGTAAATCAGAAAAAAGAAAGACAAATACCAAATGAAATCACTTACATGTGGAATCTAAAATACAACACAAATGAACTTATCTATGAAACAGAAACAGACTCATAGACAGAGAGAACAGACTTGTGGTTGCCAAGGGGTAGGGGGGTGGGGGAAGGAAGGACTGGGAGTTTGGAGTGAGTTAGCAGATGCAAACTACATATATAGAATGGATAAACAACAAGGTCCTACTGTATAGCACAGGGAACTATATTCAATACCCTGTGATAAACCAGAATGGAAAAGAATATGAAAAAGAATATACATATGTGTATAAATGAATCACTTTGCTGTACAGCAGACATTAACACAATATTGTAAATCAACTATATTTCAATAAAAGTTTTTTTTAAGTTATTTTCTCTGTAAAAGAAATTTCTGGCACCTGTGATGTATCAGGAACGTATTATTCTAGATAGGGATTCTTGCGAGAACTCTTGGAATTGTAGTTGCAAGGCAACTGCTTACTTAATACCACTGGTCCCCTCATTCGAGACATGTGACTTTCCTGATAACATCTTGCTGTTCTTTTTTAAAAAGTGACAAGGTTTACCGGAAGCCCATCTATTTCACAGCGCTGCCAGGAGTTAAATAACAGTCACGCAGCTTTCCCCGCCATTGCTTAATAATCATGATTCATGACTCTGCTCTCCAGACATTTTTGAACAACAAAAGGTCAGAAATTCTGCATCTGTGAGGACCTGCAGTCACTTCCAGGTGCCCCCATCAGCACCTGAAACCAGACAGAACAACAGATCTCTTATCAGGCATGCTCCAGAGCCTTTGTCCCCAAGATGGCTTCATTTGCAAATGCCATTTGTCTTAGTCTTGACTTCTGCCAGACAGAGATAATGAAGTGAATCTAGGGTTGGCAAAAAGGGAATCCAGGTCTAGAGCTAGAGGAATGAGGCTTCCCTACTCATCTCCAGAAGAATTATGGCCTAGGCTCTAGAGAAAGCAGGTGTTCCCAACCAACTAACCCCACTCCACACTCCTGCCCGGGAGGGGTCTCAGGCAGAATGAGAGGGCAACAAGAGAGAGAGGAGCTCGGAGTCTCCGAGCTTGCAATGGCTGGCCTCGCAGGGGAGCTTGTCAAAAGAGATGCCAGCTAGCAACAAGCATGGCAGAGACACAATCATTTGAAATTTGCAAGGGAAACACTGGCCAAGAATCGTATTGAAATTGATAATGCTGGTCCACTTATCCACAAAGAGGTGATAAAACTGGCTCTAAACTGCACTGGAAGTCCAGAATAATGGCTGATATGGTGGTTGCTTAATAACTCTAGATTTAAAAGGTAGTAATTTATGAAAAAATGAAAACTAAAGTACTTATGTAATAAGAAAGAGAAAAGGAAGGGAGGGAAGGAGGGAGGGAGAAAAGAAGTAAAAAAGGAAGGAAGGGAAGAAGGCAAGAAGGTAGGAAGGAAGGAAGGAAGGAAGTTAGACCTGTATAACCTGAATAAGTAGACCAGTAGTTTTTAAACATTAAGCTGCATAAGCATTACCTGGAGACCTTTTAAAACAGGTTGTCGGGCCCCCCACAACACTTCCTGATTCAGTAGGTCTGAGGAGGAGTCTGAGAATTTGCTTTTCTAACCAGTTCCCAGGGTGATGCTGAAGCTTCTGGTCCAGGGACCACACTTTGAGAACCACCACTCTAAACCTTTATAGGAAAGATTATCTTCTAGTTTACAAAGGACATATTGTTGGGTGGAAGGCAAGCCAATTACTCTTTTTTTGTGCCTCAGTCGATGTCAATCTGCAGAATACCAAACATTTTATTTGCTTTTATATAACTCACAGATGAAGTTTAAAATGTGCTAAGCCTTATTTATGATATTTAAGATGCTGGAATTGATATTTTATAGCTGGACCATAAAAGTGAATGCAAACGAAAGACAAAATAGATGTAAAGATTGTTCAAAAAAGCCTAAGGAGGGCCAATCAGGACTCAAAGAAAAAGAACACAGACCATGCACATGGATTTTGTTCCACTCTGTCCATTGTAAACTGGCCTTAGGTCTTGGGCCTGTCACTTCATACTGTTAGCCTCAGTCTTCTCATCTAAAAAATGGGAAGGCCAGAGCAGAAGAACTAAGTTCCCTCCACGTGCACCATTCTAACCTGGGACACCAGCTGTCACTGGAGCTATTTGTTTTTTCAAATTGCTTGCTCTTTCCTAAAGCACAATGACCAGATACTATTTTGTACCATAAACGTAATTTGGAAAGGTCAGTCTTGCCAGACCTGTCCCTTAACTATGCTCCTTGGAACACAAAGCATCAGTAGAGACAAGCAGTGTTGAGAGGTCATTTCGTAATTGTGTCCTAGGTTTATAACGTGGTTTTAACATCACATCAGTCCTTGGTTCTGTGCAGCTACATATGACATCAGAACACATGTGGAAATCTGAAACAGAATTTTCCCTAGCGTGTCCCTAAAGACTATGGATAACTTGGGCCTCGCAGCAACCGTTTCTCTAAGAAATAATGTTGATCATCTGGGAGAAGTTTTCAACATTTTTTATCAGATATTCCTAAAATCATATGCTGGATTGCTAGAAGTTAATCCTGAGATAACAATGGTTTCATTAATTTATAAACACCTCTGTAAATGTCTATCAACTTTAGATTGAAGTATTTTCCTTAATCATCTCCACAGAATAACGAAAAGGATAGGTATGGGGGGTTAAGAATAATCAAAGATATTATCTATACTATTGTTCCAGGGTTAATTTTAGAATTTTAAGCATGTTGCCATGAAACTATTGTGATAGCATTTTTTAAAAACAGTTTCAGATTTTTCTGAAACTCTGTACATTAAAACACCAAATAGTACTAGAAGGCTTGGAAAAAGAAGGTACACAGAATTTGAGCTTCATTTTTTTCAAATTATTTAAATATGAATTTGACCAAAAAGATCAAGATTTTGCCATTTTTTCCTCTTCTAAGGGTGAACACAAAGGCAAAGTAGAAGGTGTCCAGCCTGGGTTTGAATGTCTGTTAGTATTTATCAGCCAGTTTACCTTTGGTAATTTGCTAAACTTTCTGAGTTTCCGTTTTCTCAAGTTAGAGTAACTGATTACTCGGATATACTAATCCTATAATTTAATCTTTATAGGATTAAATGAGAAGATATAAAGTTCCTTTTGTGAACCTAACTTGTGGTAGTCAATTACTAAATTAGAGGTGTGGTTATTGTTCTTACAAGGGCTCAGCTCTCCTAGAAGGCAATCCTTTGGTTTGGGACCGAAGTCAGTGCCATCCAGGATTGTTTGCAGATCAGGCTGTGAACAGAACCTTACAGGCTGGCTGTGTAGTTCTTCATGTAAAACTACGTAAGAAAAGTCAGCATTGGCATAGGTCAGCAGGCCTCGATTGATCATTTTCACTCCTTGAATTAGAGTTTTATGTGAAGGTTGACTTACGGTAACATAAGTGGGGCCCTGATAACAAACATACTTACTATATAATACTTCAGATCAGAAAGCATCCTTGAGCAGAATAAGTTGTACACAAAAGTACATCAACTCTTAAGCCTGTGAAAATTAACAGAAAGCCTGTTTCCAACTGTGCTTACCCCACAAGACATGAAGAAAATGTCAAAATATTTTTTCCTACTTGTTGGAGCACTATTTTTAGATGGTTTTTGAATAGAGAACACATATTTGTTAAAGACGCCGAATTCATTCCAGATGGAGGCTTCACTGTGAAGTGATGGGCTGCAAAGAGCTGGTTTTCCTTTGTTAAGAAAAACCAGAAAGCCTGATCAGCTGAAAAATTCAGGTTGGCCAACACAGGACTGAGAATGTCCATGAATATTTTATAATCATTTTTCATACGTTTAGAAAACAGCTCCCTTCAAAAAGAAAACACAAAATCAAAGACAGGGAGGGAGGAGTTAGAGGAAGGGAGAAAGGAAGGGGGAGGGAGAGAGAGAGGGAGGGGGGAGAGAGAGAGAGGGAGAGAGAGAGAGGGGGAGAGGGGGAGAGAGAGGGAGGGAGAGAGAGAGGGAGGGAGAGAGAGAAGGAGAAAGAGAGAGAGAGGGAGGGGGAGGGAGAGAGAGGGAGGGAGAGAGAGAGGGAGGGAGAGAGAGAAGGAGAAAGAGAGAGAGAGGGAGGGGGAGGGAGAGAGAGGGAGGGAGAGGGAGGGAGAGAGAGAGGAAGGGAGAGAGAGAAGGAGAAAGAGAGAGAGGGAGGGGGAGGGAGAGAGAGAGGCAGGGAGAGAAGGAGAGAGAGAGAGGGAGAGAGAGGGAGGGAGAGAGAGAAGGAGAAAGAGAGAGAGAGGGAGGGGGAGGGAGAGAGAGAGGGAGGGAGAGAAGGAGAGAGAGAGAGGGAGAGAGAGGGAGGGAGAGAGAGAAGGAGAAAGAGAGAGAGAGGGAGGGGGAGGGAGAGAGAGAGGGAGGAAGAGAAGGAGAGAGAGAGAGGAAGAGAGGGAGAGAGGGAGGGAGGGAGAGAGGGAGAGAGAGAGAGGGAGGGAGAGGGAGGGAGAGAGGGAGGGAGAGAGAGAAGGAGAAAGAGAGAGAGAGGGAGGGGGAGGAAGAGAGAGAGAGGGAGAGGGAGGGAGAGAGAGAGAAGGAGAAAGAGAGAGAGAGGGAGGGGGAGGGAGAGAGAGAGAGGGAGGGAGAGAAGGAGAGAGAGAGAGAGGGAGAGGGAGGGGGAGAGGGGGAGAGGGGGAGAGGGGGAGAGACAGAGAGAGAACTTCAGGGCTTTCTGGTCTAATCTACCTTCAGTTAAACCCTTCCTGGTGAAAACGCATCTCTCTGTCGATCTCTGGGTTGGTGACTGCCCCACTGGGGCTTTGGAATGCTCACACTTCAGACGTGACAGGCGCTGTACAATGGGCAGTCCCAGAGTTACGAGTTTCTCCCACATACCAAATACATGAAGTAGCCCTGGAGTGCTTGGAAGAGCTTTGGCTCGGGGCCACCCTGTAACAGGAACTTGCTTGGCAAAGAGCTGCTTGAAACACATTTGCTGTGTGTGTATCTGGAGCCATTTCTTTCCCTTCCAGCCCCTTGAAACTGACATGGGTGGGCCAGTTCTCTGAGGACGTCCACCACTGAACAAAAAGCAAAAGCCTGACTTTCTAGAATTTGCCCCATGGGCTGTGTCCACAATTTCTGCTAACCGATTCTCCTGCTCTTCATGCCCACATGCCTTATAGGTGTGTATCCCACATTTTCCACTGTGGGGAGCTGAGCCTTGAAATATTATATTAGTAAGCATTCTCGTAGGGAATTAAATCAAAACCAGGAAGGAGGAAAATACTGTCGGCTCTATCACAAACCTGGCAGAAAAGGAAGAATGAAAACACCTACGACACCCATAGTGGAGTCTCACTGCAGCCATGAACCCTTTAAAAAATGCCAAACATAACTTAGAAGCCGACTCACTCTCCAGTATGTTAACAGCAAGAAAGGCGGACCTACAGTCAGGAGGATAATGCCTGCTATTAAAACATAACTGATGAATGTTACAAAAAGAGTATTTGTCATCAAACAATGCTTCCATTGTAAAACAATTTCACCCTATGCATGAAAGATTCCAAATGCTAGTACAGCATTCAATTTGATACTGGAGTTTTATCATATTATTTCATGCGAAGAAGACTTATATACTCAATCTGACAGCTTTGCATATAAAGAACAGTTTCTGCATGACAAATGTGGCAAGCTTATTAAGTTACCAACACACTGCCAAGCCATATTGTCTCAGCAGCAGCAGACCCCAAATATTTTCAAATGATTTTTTAAAGGGGCAATGTGGGAAAGCCAGAACAACCACATGTTCTGACTTTAATAAAAGTCACAATTGCAGGAACATTTACCTTATATCTAATTAGAACAAATCATCCATAAGCCTCATTGAGCCCATATTTAGTCTGTCACAGACTTTAATTTTTTGAGGTAGTTGGAAATATTAGTTTTTGATTTATCATTTACTGCCTCACAGCTGCAAAACAAAAAAGCTATTAAACTGGATATAAAAACAGACCACTTTTTCTTAAAAATATAGAGACATAAGGGACTTTACAAACATTCTCGTATGATGGGAAAAAACAAACTATTAAATAATGCAAAAGATTACTTTAAGAGTGTATGTAATCAAAATTGGGAATAGAAAGTAATTCAAGCATCGCTTCTTGCCCTTTTGGCTAAGATCAAGTGTAGAAAGTAATTTAAGCAGACTAGCCTCCTAATTTCCTCATATTCTTGAAGACACATTTACGCTCAATCTGGATATGAACTAAAAACACTAAGTTATATTTGTATTGCAAACAAGAATTGTAAAAAGCTTAATCATGTATAATAAAAACAAAAAGATGACAACTAGGACTCTACTATTAATATCATGAACTAGTTCCACTAATAAGCATTTGCTAGGTGTCAGGTACTAAGCTAAGAAATTTGGACACAATTTTTTTTTCATTCTTATATCAACTCTCTAATGCAGAGCCATTGCACAGATGAGGGGGAAAAAAAAACCCCATAAACTATACAACTTGCCTAAGGCCATCAGGCTAAGAGCAAACCTGAGTCCCTCTGATTCCTGAAGCACTGACCTCGTAACTACTCTTTTACTGTATTTCCTCACACAAATGAAGACTAGACGGGGTTGTCAGACTATCAAAGATCTTAACCTAGTCATACTAAAATAACATAGACAACATTGCATCTCTGCTCTTATTCTACAGTGACCCAGAGGAGACACAGCTAGTCAATTATCCAACAGATTGAAAGTCATTTTGTTTTGTTTTGATTTCTCTCTATCCAATATGGTCTAGAGTTCAAGAAGAATGGGTTCATGTGGTGGAATTTTCAAATGAACGTTTTTTATGTAGCCCCGTGACTTTAGACCACCTCCTCAGCACTGAATGTTACATGTGTTGATTTCCACCTGGGCAGAAAACCTTGAGAGCATCCTGGATGCCAGTGGCCACGGACTATCTCACCTTTGGTCATAAGAATAAGGGACAGAATCTACCAGGTAGTATCATGCCATGAAAGGGGCAGACAAGAGATTGAAGATAGTCCAAGTTGCAATTTTAGACCATATTTACCAAGACCATTTTCCTTAATCTCTCTCTGATATAAAAGCAGCATATGTAAATATTACTATACACATAGACTTCATATTCATACACATATACAAATTTAATAGGATATCAACCAAATGAAAAAAATACATAGTCACTGAGTAAAAGGTTAGGTTTTCCTGCTACTAAAATTTTTCAATATTTATTTTCTGTTACTGAATTTTTTTCATATTTAAAAGAGTAGCTGAGAAAATAATAACAAGCAAAATCATGTGCTAGTCTACAGCAAGGGTATGAAGTCATCCTAGAATAATGTCATGATTTAATTATACTTTGAATTCTCATTTCAGTGTCAGCCTGCTAATGATTGCAAGAACATGCAACGTAAATACAACCTCCTTATTTATTTTTCAGTGTTATCAATTATGGGTTCTGAAAATAGCTTTTTGTGCTTACAAGAAATACAGTCCCAAGTTCGTTTGCTCCTTGCTTTATTCAATATTAATTTGAAAAATATTTATGGAGCTCCAACTGTGTGCAAGACACACATAGAAGGAGGGTGGTTAACTGGCTGTTTCAGATAGGGCTAGGGTTAGGGTTAGGGAGTAGAGAACAGTAGGAGATGTTTGAAGAGTTGAGAACAGAAGGAGACTGACACCACAATGAATGTGTTGTTCTCAGTTGCAGCAAAAACTTCTGGAACATTCATGAACAGACAAGCTATCCTTGGTGCCTCCAGGCTAATTCAACACTGCAGTCAGGTCAGCTCTCGTTCTCAGAAAGATACTCATTTCTAAGATAAAGCATGTTTCTCAGTTAATAATATTCCTAAAGTATTTGAGAGAGAGAGAGAGGAGAATAGGCTGAAAAAAAAAGTTCTATTTGTGGATAAAGACCCACAGGAAAGAGCAAAGGAGGTGAGTGAATGATCATGACTGGTTCTTGTTGTTTTGTCCCCAAATGCATCACTTCTTCCTACCTTGCCATTGACCCTTGATATTCTGATATTTATTTATTGGGGATATAAAATTTTATTGGACTTAGAAGAGATAAGTCAGACAGTGTTGCAGGAGCTGAGCTAAGTAAACTGAAGCAAAAGTGGCAAATCAGTGACCCAGCCATGGGGACTTTACCATCAGTATGGATACACTTAAGTCCTTTCATCAGTAGAAGGCAACAAACAACTATTGGGCAGCTTTGGAGTAGAAGACACCATATGTATGAGTTGCTTGTCATGGGTTCTGACAAGCTGGTACCCCCTAGGAATTCACAGTCGAGTTTGAGGACAAATCTTGTAGTTGGAGGCAGCACGTGGCTTGTGCTCTAATAGGTGGACGAGCTGCTTTCAAAAGGAGCACGAGAGATGCAGCACTTGAGGAGAACTCCAGGAAAGGGGACCCACTATGGGTTTGAATACCAAGTAAGCTTTGCTATTTCAAAAAATGAAAAGCAATATTATGGACAAGCCCCTTTCAATCTTGGAAAAAACTTGTGATTTCCGTGGGCAGGATCAGATGGGTTTGTTATGAAAAAGCATGCATGGAAATCAGCTCATTTACCACACGAGGTGGAAAAGCCTGAATTCCCATTCTCAGTGGATGACAGAGCAACAACTTGAGCCTGGTTCGCGGGAGCAAAATCCAAGACGAGGATGGGCACGATTTACTGAAGAAGTGTTCCCAGGATAAAGTGGAAAGGGAGTGGGGGAAACCTGCCAGGGAAGGAAAAGAAACCAAGCAAGGTGAAATGCTACAAGGGGTAACTTCAGTTTGATCTCACTGAAGACCTAAGGACTGCAGGCTGCATGTTAGGGCTTGTCCCAACTAAAAGCGAGGGAGCTGGGCTTTCATACACATCAGGGAGGACATGAACCCTTAGGCACCTCAGCTTTTCAGCAGCCCAAAGGCAGCACTCTAAAGAAAGTCCCAAATGCTGGCCAGCAGAAGCAAAGCAACCAGGACCTGGGTGATGGGAGCTCAGAAATGGTAAAACGAAATCAAGGAGATGTGGGTACGGTGCCAATGCTGGGTAGCACAGGTGGGTGAAAAAATGGGTGAGGAAGCTCCTTATCCAGTCTCCATAGCCAGTTCTTTTCTGGGACAATTCCTGAGCCACACTCTCCTAGGGCCTGTCCAGCCAATGTCCTTGTCCCAACACTACCACAAGCATGCCAGGATAGCCGCTAAATCATTGTGTTAATGTAATGCTACAGTTAGAACACTTAGGTAGGGAGGAACATTACTGGCTGTGAACTTCACACATCTGCGAAGTAATTTCATGCCAGTGGCACTACCAGTTCCATCACCACCCTGGGCGGCAGATTTAATAGCTTAATTTTCCAAGGACTGACAGCACCATCCTAGCAGGCTCAGGACAAGGCTGCATAACACAGCATTTGGTGCTGTTTGCTCCCGTAGTTACCCTCCTTCTAGAAGCATTCCACAGGGTGGGCAGGGAGGACAAAGTTATCAAGGGAAACTTCAGCACAGCTGCAATATTTACACGACAGAAGGTATCATTACAGGATTAATAAGCAAGGCTAGTTCAGCAATAGGGAAGATAGCCAAGGAGGCTGTGGGATTATTACACTGGAGACAATGAAGGCTGAGAATAGATACCCACCCAGAATGGATTTCATGAACAATAAAAATCTATCCAGCTCTTCTCAGAAAGGAGATGAGCTATGTGTTTCACTCAAGGTCTCTTCCAGCCCAAATGATTTCATAAATTAGATAAAGTCGTTTAGTTTAAAATAGCACTTATTAAGTAGGACTTATTCCAAAGTGTATCCAGTACAGGGGTGGTGGAAGGCAGAAGCTGTTGAGTGACACATATAGCTGGAACGATAAACCCCGGCTGGCACCTATAAACAAACACCCACTCTTAAAACAGGACCAGGAGAATCCAGGAAGGCAGGTTTCTACCATGGAGAAATAGAGACCAAAATACCACATTGTGGTGTATTTGAACTTCAGGTATTTGGAGCCTGAAGTAACAGTTTCAAGTGTTGAGTCTGTGCTTTGTTCAAACACTGATGTCTATTATGCAGATATAGAGCTCTGAAGACCTAGTCTATCCTGGCAACTGAGCCTAGTAATGTCATAGAGGGCTAGCTAAATTTCACAAAGATCAGAAGGGTTACATGGGACAGATGGTTCTGGAAGTTGGAGGAATGAACACACTTCTACAGCATTCTGGGAATGTGAGAAGGGGTTCAAGTTCCCAGATTTGATCATGGTCTTTTTAGGTCAGGAACAAAATTTTAAAATTCCATCAGGGAGTAGAAGGCCAGCTTTCCACTGAGATGCTGGGTCTGGTTAATTAGGCATCTTGTCTGGCTTGGAGCTCGGCACACTGAAGCACTCGATTTTCTTTGAATGAGTGAATTGAGACAATGATAAATCTACCTGTTTAACTCTCTGAAGTGACCTCTGGCCAAACGAAGTACAGAGACTAAGAGATTCTCTACCCTTTATCCACTTTTTCTATGATGCTCTTCTATGATTCAACTCAATAAATTATTTCTTTCAGTTTCATTCTAAATCTTTCGCTAAATCCTCTTGCTGGGGAACTAATTCTGTGGCTTTCATTGTATATGTGTTAGACACAAGCTAAGTATAGAATCTGCTGTGATTTTAAAATTTTCGATTCTGATCTTAGAGCAACACAATAAATTACTGAAACCTCTCAGCCACCTGCCCTTCCAAATTTTAATTACACCATGAGCTCTGGAGGATTGTATATACATTTTAAAGTCCATATGCTTACACTGGTAATTGGTTCATGAAGATGTGGATGTAGGGTTACCTTCAAAAACATGGAGAAATATTAATTTTATTATAGAGAGAAAAGAGATAATATGTTGTGGAATTAAAAACCCGGAATACCTAGAATGGCTAAACAACAAGGTCCTACTGTATAGCATAGGGAACTATATTCAATATCCCACGATAAACCATAGTGGAAAAGAATATGAAAAAGAATATACATATGAATAACAGAATCACTTTGCTGTACAGCAGAAATTAACACAACATTATAAATTAACTATACTTCAATAAAATAAATTTTTTAAAAATACCTATATTACCTACAAACTGGCATTGAAAACATTAGTTTACTTTTCAGAGTAAAGAAATGCTTTTGGTTTAAATTTCAGGAAATTAATAAAAATTGATTAAACACCTATTATGTGTAAAGCCCTAGACTAGGGACTAATGATACAATAGAAAGTCGAACACTGTCCTCAGCTTCACAGGTTTTAGACTAGTGAGGAATCATATAATCATGTAAACGAATGTGAACTTGAAGTTGTGAACTTGAAGTTGTGACAAGTGTTAGGAAGGAAGTGGTGCTCTGAACACCACACAGGAGAGTCTGACCAAACCAAAGAGGGCAGGGAAGGCTTGTAGGAGCACGGGAGACCCGAACTGAGACTAGAAGGATAGAGATGCTAACAAGTGAAGGAAGGAGAGATTACTTTCTAGGCCGTTAACATACTGGTGGCATTAGCTGCCAAAACACTTACCTAGAGGTTGGGGGAAAGGAAGACAGATCCCAGAGTTCTTAAGTCATCTACCTATTGCATGGAATCTGTGGAAAGCAACAGGTCACCCTAATTCTGGGGTGAAGAATTGGGTGGTAGGGGATGATGGAATTTAAAAAGAAGTGAATAATACCAAATATCCATTTTGTGTTAATCTTGCAAGCTTTCAGTTTTCATTTCCACTTATTCACATTTACAGTAAACACTTCTAACAAATCACAGTAACCACTTCTAACAATCACGATCTCACTGTTCTTAGAGACTTTTCATTTCAACAGTCAAAGTCATGCCCGCTCTCATATACTCCTGGGTTCAATAGAAAATTTGCTAATTAAAAAAATCTTACGTCCAGTAAGCCAAAGATTTTATAGTACAATGAAACCATTTGAATGTGCTCACTGTTTAACTGGAGAGGCACTCTGAAAACAGTTGAAGGGTGATTGCAGTATAAGGGGCCATGGGCAAGCCATACTGATGCTATAACAGACGAGATCAGAGTAGGTCCCACTAAGTGAGCACACTACAGAACGATGCCATTCTCTTTTCTTTCTTTGTTCATGAATAATCATTTATTGATAAAAGAAGAAGGAAAGCACCCAAGAATCAAGATTCAGGGACTAATATTGCTTTCTCTCATACTCTAAAAAACACTCCAAAGTGATGAATGATAGTTCTTTGGTGCTAATTTTGATTAACTGAAAAGGCAATAGTGAGTTACACACATAAATATTAGCTTTTATTATCAGCTACAAAACAGGGAGCCCAATCCTCAGGTGAGATAAAGATACAATGACTAGAACACCCTCTTGTGATAAAACTCTCCAACCCCGAGTACCGGTTAGTAATATATTGGGTTGGCCAAAAAGTTTGTTCGGTTAGTGAATACGTTGTTCATAAAGTTCTTGGTGAAAATGAAAAATGTCTTTTATTTTTACTTAAAACTGAAAAAACTTTCTGGCCAACCCAATATCTGTGTGATCAACAGTACTCACACACCAACAAAGAATTCACATCCCAGGACGAGTATTTACTCCACTGGGATAATTTAATATTTTTCAACAAAGGTAAAAGTCCCACTTAGATAGTCTAAGCTAACAGGCTATTATTTTTCCAGATTAGAGGAAATAATAAAAATAGAAATAATATTAAGTAAACAGAAAGGGAAGGAAAAGGAGGAGGGGGAGAAGTAGGAGGAACAAAACCTCTCATTTATCCTCCACTCCAAAGTTTTAGATTTATTCTTTGGAGAACACACAATTCTGTCTATGGTCTTGAGATAGCCTGAATTTTTACAATTAAATATGAGCACAGGCCTTCAAAACTACAGAAAAGATCAATTAACATAAAGGCATAACTAAAAAAAAAGACTCAACTCATGTGAGTCTATTGCTTTCATCATCATCAAAATCAACACAAATATGAAGCAAAGGAGATGATCAAAGAGAACGTGTAGACTACATTCAAGACTAAATCTTAACCTTATTGCAAATAGTAAAGAAATTGGAGAGTTTGCTTTAGACTTTCAACTTTCAGGTCATAATGGATAAGCACTTCTTTCCCCACTCTCAAGATCTTCTTGAACATTAGTCTCCCATCTTTTTAAAAAAGATTTATAAAAACCTTCTTCCATATAGAAAAGGAGTCCAAGAGTAAGACTGAAGCATTGCTAAATATGACAATATTTACTAAGCATAAAACTACTGTAGACTTACTGTAGCCCAGACACTGGGCTAAGGAGAGTGAGTACAGGGTGACCAGGACCTGGGTTTCTGATGTCAAGTGCTCACTAGTTGGTAGCAGGACAGTCACATAAACAAATATCTGGAATACACTATAATAAGTACCTTTAAAATAGGAGTAGGGGGGCCTCCCTGGTGGCGCAGTGGTTGAGAGTCCGCCTGCCGATGCAGGGGATACGGGTTCGTGCCCCGGTCTGGGAGGATCCCATATGCCGCGGAGCGGCTGGGCCCGTGAGCCATGGCCGCTGAGCCTGTGCATCCGGAGCCTGTGCTCCGCAACGGGAGAGGCCACAACAGTGAGAGGCCCGTGTACCGCAAAAAAAAAAAAAAAAAAAAAAAAAATAGGAGTAGGTATACGGGACCATGGAAACATAAATAGGAGAAAATTAATTTTGGATGGCTGGGGTCAGAGCTACAGAGAAAAGACTTACTTGTGTGGAAACTTTACTTGGTAATGAGATGTCTGAAAGGTACGGAGGTTGAAGAAGGTTCTTCTTGGTAAACAATGTAATTCTCAAAGCCATGACCTACAGGGGAGGGCAATTTGGGCAAAGAACAGGTATAGGGTGTTTGTGAAAAAAACTCAGTGACTGGAGGTGAATGACATGCCTTGCTAAGGAGTTCAGTCCGTATTTAGCCTATAAGCAGTGAAGAGAGATGGGATCTGTGATGGTTACTGTTATAGGTCAAGTTACGTGGAGGAAAGGATGCCCAGAGAGCTGGTAAAAGGTTATTTCTTGGTGTGTCTGTGCAGATGTTTCTAGAAGAGGTTAGCATTTGACTCAGTGGACTGAGTAAAGAAGATCCAACCTCACCAATGCAGGTGGATATAATTCCATCCTTTGAGGGCCTGAATAGAGCAAAAAGGTGGAAAAGGGTGAATTCTCTCTTTCTCTACTTGACCTACATGTCTCTCCCCCGACTCCATCACAGGTCTTTGGAACTCTGACTGGGAATTACATCATGGGCTTCCCTGATTCTCAGGCTTTTGGATTAGGACTGAATCATACCACAGGCTTTCCTGTATCTCCAGGACTTCTAGGCCTCCAAAACTGCTTGAGCTAATTCCTGTAATAAACTTCCTCTTATGTCTCTCTCTATATATACTATTGGTTCTATTTCTCCAGAGAACCCTGATTAACACAGGATAAATTTACTCAGGAGAAACATGATCCAAACTGCCTTGTAGGAAGATAAATTTGGTGGCAGTGAGAACGTTAGACCTGCAAGGAAAGCCTGGAATTCAGAGTGACTTTTCAGAAGAAGGCTATAATCCCAGTGGTAGATCATGAGGGCTTAACCTACAGCTGTGCACAAAGTTCATAAAGCTTGGATGGAAAGGTAATTCCAGAGAGAAATGCCCCACCACACAGTACTACCCAGGTGGCCCAGCAAAGTGAATGAACTAAGACTTCAAGGGTGTCTAGAGCACAAAAGAGAAATAAAATAATACTTTAAGGGCATCATAGCGCAGGCAATCTGGTGGCAGATTTTTGATGCCTTAACTAAGATAAATATTCTATTGAAATATATGAAATTGCCAATGTTCAAAAGCGTTTTTGTCTATGAAAATGACAATTTTACATGATTCAAGCCATAAGCAACTAAGAGGCTAGAAGGGCACCCATGAGTTTGGACAAATGTCCCAGTCATGGCAATACTTTATATATATTTTTAGCACTCAATGGGTCAGTAGTTTTCTTTCAACTGAATCTTACTTTGGCTTTTGAGGTTTACATTTTTAGATTTAATTTTTGGAATAGATAATATATTAACATGTTTTTAAAATTTAATAATTACAAAAAGGTATAACAATGAAATTCCTCCTCCCATTATTCTTCAGCTCACCCATCCCCTGTCACTTATGAGTAGCTTCCTGGGTTTCCTATACAGATTTCTTTGTGTGTTTACTAGTTACAATAAAAGCAAAAATATAATCTGATTCCCCACCACTTCTTTTCACAAAAGGAAATATAAAATTCAAATTGTTCTGCACTTTGCTTTTTTCACTTAACAAAATGTCTTGGAGATATTTCCAAATTAATACACAGAGCACCTTCTGATTCTTTCCTAGAGTTGCATAATGTTTCATTATATGAATATTTATTGTTTACTCAGCGTGGCCTCTGCTGATGGACCTTTGAGTTGTTTGCAATCTTTCTTATTACAAACCATGCTGCCATTCATAATCACCAGCATGCAACCTTTCACCTGTGTGCAAACAGATCTGTGGGATAAATTTCCATAAGCTGGGATCTCATTTTCATAACAAAAAAGATATAAAAGTAAAAGAAAGATCATAACAGAGAGACAAGAAGAAAACAAAAGAAATAATGAGAAGAAGGAAAGAAGGAAGACAGGCAGATGAGGAAAACCAAAAGAAGGAAGGAATGAGAAAGGAGAAAAAGGAGAGAAGAAAAGAATGAAGAGAGGGGAAAGCTGTTGACTTCTGCAAGATTCTAGGAGGGGAATGATTCAACTGTAATTCAGGGGGTGGAGGGCTTAATGGGAAACGTCAGGGAGCCCTTCAATGCTGGGAGAACAGAACAAGGAAGCCGCTCTTCCTGTCCAAACAACCCACCCACTACGGCAACACAAGGGAAATACACCCCAAGGCTAAAAAAATACAGCGCACAGAACCCGAGATGTGGCCACTCCAGGTTATACAGCAATAAGAGTGAGCCTTCCAGACAAAAGCCAAATGCTTTGAAAAAGAACCAACTACATGTAAAGACCTGGCTCTTGAGGCCATTGTAAATCATATGAGCCAAAATGGTGCATAATCTATAAATAGTTAAGAGGTTTTAAAAGAAGCTCACAAGTATATATTCTTTAGATACATGTACATGTATAATTGAATCACTTTCTCTATACCGGAATCTAAAACAACATTGTAAATCAACTATACTCCAATATAAAAGAAAACTTAAAAAATAACAGTAATAACTTTTTTTAAAGTATGGAATATGGAAACAGAATTTTAAGTTCCAATCTCACAAGTTCTACTACTTCCGTTGGTTCCAAACCCACTAATAGGTTAACATTCTACTAGTAACTTTCACTTACAAGCCATGCAGCCTTTGAAAAGTTACTCACTGCTTCAATTTTCTAAAAAAATAAAAATAAAAAATAAAAGAAGCTCGCAAGAATAGTGCACATAGAAAGGGAGAAAGAAAAAGCCAAAGAAGAAAAGAAGAACCCAGACCAGAACAAAACGCTGTGCCTCTTTGCTCAGCATCAGTGGCTAATCCTCTCAACTGGGTCCCCCCAGAGGCAATGAGAGGGTAGAGGCAGTGCTCATGACTTGCTTTATAGAAGTGAGTGCATTTAAGTTCAGCACACAGTAACATCTACATCATCCCACTCCACTGAGTTTCTCTGTCCTCTTAATAAAGTCCAGAGTTTAAAAAGAAAAATTTTTTTTAAAGAAATCTATAGGTATCGTTAAAGATAGTGATTTTTCTTGCAGTGAATGTATTTCCAGCAGACTGGGCAAATCCTAGAAAACAATCCCTATATCAGAACCCTGTTGGAACAAGGGGAATCTCTGACCAGCTGTGCCATTTTGTTGGCTTCATTCACATTTTCCCAAAATGCCTCCAACAGCCAAATGCCTTAAAAAGTTTATTTCATGTCTGAGACTGCAAATATGCTTAAATGAAAACCATGGGGGAAATGCCAAGGCAGGATGTGGATGATATTAAGAGATACTAAATAGCTGATTTTAAAAATTTCCTCTCAAACTCATTCATCTAAGAAGAGACACATTTCAGAAGAGAAAAGAAGAAGGGATCCAAGTGTATAACAGACATGTTACACGTGGCCTCTGACTTTCGTTTCTTTCTGTTGTTAATTTGACTTCAATACTGGAGTTAAGCATGCATTTTAGGTCATGTAAAGATGAGAATAATGGAAAAAACATAGAAGATTCGAATCTCAGCATTTCCCAACTTTCAGTTACACCAGTCGCCAGTTCACCGAATGATCAACACTGCTCTGTCACAAAATTCAAAAGATCAAGGCAGTAACATGAGCTAGCGTACGGCTTTGATTTGTTCACTATGGTAATTGTGCATAATTCTGCAATTACTGTAAATTCCATTGTGTCACGCAGGCCTATTACAAAAGTCAACTTTACATGAAAAAATAAACTGAAGTATATTTCTATTTTTCTTTAGAAAAATAATTTATATATATATAATTTATATATATATATAATTTATATATATAAATTATATATATATAATTTATGTATATATTATATATACATATAAGCTGTATATCTGTTATTTTGACCACCATTGACATTTACGTATGACATTTGCATATTCAAACCCAGATATTTCATGAGTGACATTCAGTCTGAGCCTCAGTCCTTCTTGACTTGCCAGCACCAACTCCTGCTTGGTTCTGAAAAATGAAACTGGAATTTGATGGTCTCCATGGCAATGCCAAGCCTACATCTTGGCACACTGTATGCTCTTAAATAATACTTATTAGATGAATGAATGACTTTTAGCAAGAAACATCAAAAACATAATCTTCAAACAATGGGCTGCTCCAGAGTTCCAAGCGGTCCCAACAATTCTGCACACTACTCATTCAGTGGCAAAGAGGTGCTACTCTATTTAACTAAAGTCGCTAAAGAGCTTATGGCAATCATTTATAAATAAACCTTCTCCCTGGCATGGAGTTTAAGTACCTTCTAATGCTCATGAAAATTAACTCCAAGGAACTATCTACAAATCCTTTGCATAGAGTGGGGTTTCCTTATATGATATATTTCCTGAAATACAAAGACCAGTAGCTGGAGTGTGGCCATTTTTCCCCCCCACATATGAAAAATGATTAACAAGGCAACTGCCTTAGTTTGGACTAGGTGGTTTAAGAGAACTGCAATCAAGAAATTGCAAGACTCAGATTTTCTACTCATAAAATGTACCTCTTATATTCACCAGATCTATTTGAATGTTAAAGGATGAACTTTTTTAGTTGTTGTTGTTGTTGTCTTTTACTTTTATTTTTTAAGAATGAACTTTCTAATTTTCTCTATGGCATGTGGAGGCTTAGGTTAATTGATAAAGTCTCCAAAATACTGTATTGTAATGTATCCAATATGATTATAGCTTAATTAGAATTTATATGTTTATATGTAAATAAAGACAACTCTGGGTAAATTCAAAGCAAAGAAACAGAAAATACTTTCACTAGATTAGAAATTCTAACTTTTCATTTCCCTGGTGCCTTGTATGTATGTCTGGCTCTTGGTAGGGATACAGTAAATATTGGTTGACTCAAAGGAGAAAGGAGGTAGGAAAGAAGGGAAGGAAGGAAGGAAAGGAAAGGGAAGGAAAGAAAAGAAAAGAAAAGAAGAAAAGGAAGGAGAAGAACTCTCCACAAAGGGAGTATCCCATAGAAAATTCTATAAAACACTAACCATAGTACCTGGCAAAATCACTGTTAACTCTTTTTCCACGTTTTATCATGGACAATCTTGTAATTAAAAACCACTACTGGGGAGGCAGAGTCAAGATGGTGGTGTGGGAAGACACGAATTAGTGTCCCCCCACACTTAGGGCGCCTGCCGGCAGCTGGTGGGGGACTCTGACACCCAAGGAGAGGGGAGGAACCCTAAAGTGAAGTGGTAGGATGTAGGGGGACTGAGGGGGGAGGAGAGGTGGAGGACAGAGGATCTGCGCCCCTGAGGATGGGGAGATCAGGAGAGGCAGGTGGGAGGAGCCATTCGGGAGGAGTGGGAGAGGAGTAGAGGGTGACTGCCCCATCCATTCGGGCACGGGGAGACTGCTGAGCTCCCAGGCCAGTCCCCTGCCCTCCAAGACCCCTCCAGGCTGCGTGGGTCCTTGGAGGCATATGAGGGAGGCTGGGTAGACCAGGAGAGGCAGGTGGAACAGGCCCTCCCAGACCCCAGACCAGAGGAGCAGGAGAGGAGAGGAGGGTGTTTGCCCCACCCACTCGAGCCCTGGGCTCCCAGATGAGGTCCCCTGCCCTCTGAGACCAGGGATGGGGGGCACGCCTGGGCCCCTTCTGTTCCTTGAGCGTAAGCACCACCCCCCACAGCCCGGTGGTTCCTGAGCATTGGTAGCCCACCACCCAAACCTTGCCCTTGCCTAGGCCCTGCCCTCCACAGCCAAGGCCTTTCTCCACCCCCTTTTTTTTCTCTTCCCTCCTTCTCTTTTTTTAATATTGTGGTACTCATGTACCTTCCAGTTATTGATTCATCTATATTTTTATTTTTACATTCTTTCTAACATATCTGTTAGTTTCCTAGTCTAATTTTATTTTTTACTTTGTTATTGTTCTTTTTTTTTTTGCCACCCCACGAGGCTTGTGGGATCTTGGTTCGTGAGCCCAGGGTCGGGCAGAAGCTCCTGCAGTGGGAGCTCTGAGTCCAAACCACTGGACTAACAGAGAACCTCAGACCCCAGGGAATATTCATAGGAGTGAGGTCTCACAGAGGTCCTCATCTCAGCACCAAGACCCAGTTCTACCCAATAGTCTACAGATTCCAGTGTTGGAAGCCTCAGGTCAAAGAACCAGTAAGACAGGAACACAATCTCACTCAAAAAAAAAAAAAAAAAAAAGATGAGATGGCCAAAAAAAAAAGTCATAGATGAAGGAGCAAGGTAAAAATCTACAAGATCAAATAAATGAAGAGGAAATAAGCAATCTACCTGAAAAAGAATTCAGAATAGTGGTAGTAAAGATGATCCAGAATCTTGGAAATAGAATGGAGGCATGGACTGAAAAAATATAAGAAATGTGTAACAAAGATCTAGAAGAACTAAAGAACAAACAAACAGAAATGACAAAACAATAGCTGAAATGAAAAATACACTAGAAGGAATCAATAACAAAATAACTGAGGCAGAAGAATGAATAAGTAAGCTGGAAGACAAAATGGTGGAAATAACTGCCGAGGAGCAGAATAAAGAAAAAAGAATGAAAAGAATTGAGGACAATCTCAGAGACCTCTGGGACAACACTAAATGCACCAACATTCAAATTATAGGGGTGCGAGAAAAAGAAAGGGTCCGAAAAAAAGAAAGTGTCTGAGGAAATATTTGAAGAGATTACAGTTGAAAATTTCCCTAACATGGGAAAGGAAATAGTCACCCAAGTCCAGGAAGCACAGAGAGTCCCATACAGATAAACCCTAGGAAAAACACACCAAGACACATATTTATCAAACTAACAAAAATTAAATTCAAAGAAAAAATATTAAAAGCAGAAAAGGAAAAACAAAAAATAACATACAAAGGAATCCCCATAAGATTATCAGCTGATTTTTCAGGGGAAACTCTGCAGGCCAGAAGGGAGTGGCAGGATATACTTAAAGTGATGAAAGAGAAAAACCTACAACCAAGAATACTCTACACAGCAAGGATCTCATTCAGATTCTATGGAGAAGTCAAAAGCTTTTCAGACAAGCAAAAGCTAAGAGAATTCAGCACCACCAAAACAGCTTTACAACAAATGCTAAAGAAACTTCTCTAAGCAGGAAACACAAGAGAAGAGAAAGACCCACAAAAACAAACACAAAACAATTAAGAAAATGATAATAGGAATATACATATTGATAATAACTTTGAATGTAACTGGATTAAATCCCCCAACCAAAAGACACGGACTGGCTGAATGGATACAAAACCAAGACCCATATATATGCTGTCTACAAGAGACCCACTTCAAACCTAGGGACACATACAGACTGAAAGTGAAGATATGGAAAAAGATATACCATGCAAATGGAAATTAAAAGAAAGCTGGAGTAGCAATACGCATATCAGATAAAATAGACTTTAAAATAAAGATTGTTACAAGAGATAAGGAGAGACACTACATAATGCAAAGGATCAATCCAGGAAGAGGATATAACAATTATAAATGTTTATGCATGCAACATAGGAGCACCTCTATACATAAGGCAAAGGTTAACAACCATGAAAGGAGAAATTGACAGTAACACAGTAATAGTAGGGGACTTTAACACCCCAATGGACAGATCATCGAAACAGAAAATAAATAAGGAAACTCAATCTTTAAATGACACAATAGACAAGATAGATCTAATTGATATTTATACAACATTCCACCGAAAAGTGGCAGAATACACTTTCTTCTTAAGTGCACATGGAACTTTCTTCTTAAGTGCACATGGAACATTCTCCAGGATAGATCACATCTTGGGTCACAAATCAAGCCTCAGAAAATTGAAGAAAATTGAAATCATATCAAGCATCTTTTCTGACCACAACACTAAGAGATTGGCAATCAGTTACAGGAAAAAAAACTGTAAAAACACAAATACATGGAGGCTAAACAAGGCACTACTAAATAACCAAGAGATCACTAAAGAAATCAAAGAAGAAAGAAAAAAATACATAGAAACAAATGACAACAAAAACACGACGACCCCAAACCTATGGGATGCAGCAAAAGCAGTTCTAACAGAGAAGTTTATAGCAATTCAATCTCACCTCAAGAAACAAGAAAAATCCCAAATAAACAATCTAACCCTACACTTAAAACAACTAGACAAAGAAGAACAAAGAAAAGCCAAAGGCAGTAGAAGGAAAGAAATCATAACGATCAGAGCAGAAATAAATGAAATAGAAACAAAATAAACAATAGCAAAGATCAATAAAACTAAAAGCTGGTTCTTGAGAAGATAAATAAAACTGATAAACCATTAGCCAGACACATCAAGGAAAACAGGGAGAGGATGCAAATCAGTAAAATTAGAAATGAAGAAGGAGAAATCACAACTGACACTGCAGAAATATAAAGGATTATAAGAGACTACTACAAACAGCTATATGCCAATAAAATGGATAACCATGAAGAAATGGACAAATTCTTGGAAAGGTACAATTTTCCAAGACTGTACCAATAAGAATTAGAAAATATAAACCGACCTATCACAAGTAATGAAATTGAAACCGTAATTAAAAATCTTCCAACAAACAAAAGTCCAGGGTCACATGGTTTCAGTTAATTCTATCAAACATTTAGAAAAGAGCTAACACTGATACTTCTCAATCCCTTCCAAAAAAATTGCAGAGGGAGAAACACTCCCAAATTCATTCTACGAAGCTGCCATAACCCTGATACCAAAATCAGAAAAAAAGATATCACAAAAAAAGAAAATTATAGACCAATATCACTGATGAACATAGATGCAAAAATCCTGAACAAAATACTAGCAAACAGAATCCAACACATTCAATCCAGCACATTAAAAGGATCATATACTGTGATCAAGTGGGATTTATCCCAGGGATGAAGGATTCTTCAATATATGCAAATCAATCAAGGTGATACACCACATTAACAAATTAAGGAATAAAAACCATATGATCATCTCAAGAGATGCAGAAAAAGCTTTTGACAAAATTCAACACCCATTTATGATAAAAAAAACTCTCCAGAAAGTAGGCATAGAGGGAACCTACCTCAACACAATAAAGGCCAAATATGAAAAACCCACAACAAGCACCATATTCAATGGTGAAAAACTGAAAGCATTTCCACTAAGATCAGGAATAAGACAAGGATGTCCACTCTCACCACACTTATTCAACATAGTTTTGGAAGTCCTAGCCACAACAATCAGAGAAGAAAAAGAAATAAAAGGAATACAAATTGGAAAGGAAGAAGTAAAACTGGCACTGTTTGCTGATGACATGATACTACACATAGAGAATCCTAAAGATGCCACCAGTAAACTACTAGAACTAATCAATGAATTTGGTAAGGTTGCTGGATACAAAATTAATGCACAGAAATCTCTGGCATTCCTATACACCAACAACAAAAAATCAGAAAAAGAAATTAAGGAAACACTCCCATCTACCATTTCAACAAAAAGAATAAAAACCTAGGAATAAACCTGCCTAAGGAGGAGAAAGACTTGTACTCAGAAAACTATAAAACACCGATGAAAGAAATCAAAGATGACATAAACAGATGGAGAAATATACCGTGTTCTTGGATTAGAAGGAACAATATTGTGAAAATGAGTATACTATCCAAAAAAATCTACAGATTCAATGCAATCCCTATCAAACTACCAATGGCACTCTTCACAGAATTAGAACAAAAACTCTTACAATTCGTATGGAAACACAAAAGATCTCGAATAGCCAAAGCAATCTTGAGAAAGAAAAATGGAGTTGGAGGAATCAGGCTCTCCAACTTCAAACTACACCACAAAGCTACAGTAATCAAGACAGTATGGTACTGGCACAAAAATAGAAATATATATCAATGGTACAGGATAGAATGCCCAGAGATAAACCCACGCACATATGGGCACCTAATTCATGATAAAGGAGGCAAGAACATACAATGGAGAAAAGACAGCCTCTTCAATAATTGGTGCTGGGAAAACTGGACAGCTACATGTAAAAGAATGAAATTAGAACACTACCCAACACCATACACAAAAATAAACTCAAAATGGATTAAAGACTTAAACATAAGACCAGACACTATAAAACTTTTAGAGGAAAACATAGGAAAAACACTGACAAAAACCACAACAAGATCTTTTTCAACCCACCTCCTAGAGTAACAGAAATAAAAACAAAAATAAACAAATGGGACTTAATTAAACTTAAAGGCTTTTGCACAGCAAAGGAAACCATAAACAAGACAAAAAGACAACCCTCAGAATGGGAGAAAATATTGCAAATGAAACAACAAAGGATTAACCTCCAAAATATACAAATAGCTCATGGAGCTCAATATCAAAAAATCAAACAATCCAGTTTAAAAATGGGTGGAAGACCTAAATAGACATTTCACCAAGGAAGACATATAGATGGCCAAGAGGCACACAGAAAGATGCTCAACATCACTAATTATTAGAGAAATGCAAATCAAAACTACAATGAGGTATCACCTCACGCCGGTCAGAACGGCCACTATTAAAAAACCTAGAAGCAATAAATGCTGGAAAGGGTGTGGTGAAAAGAGAACTCTCCTATACTGTTGGTAGGAATGTAAATTAATACAACCACTATGGAAAACGGTATGGTGGTTCCTTAAAAAAATAAAAATAGAGCTACCCTATGACCCAGCAATCCCACTACTGGGCATATACCCTGAGAAAACCATAAGTCAAAAAGAGACATGCACCACAATGTTCACTGAAGCACTATTTACAATAGCCTGGACATGGAACCAACCTAAGTGTCCATCAACAGATGAATGGATAAAGAAGATGCGGTGCATATATACAATGGAATATTACTCAACCACAAAAAGAAATGAAATTGAGTTATTTGTAGTGAGGTGGATGGACCTAGAGTCTGTCACACTGAGTGAAGTCAGAAAGAGAAAAACAAATACTGTATCCTAATGCTAATGCATATATATATGGAATCAAAAAAAAAAGGTACTGATGAACCTAGTTGTAGGGCAGGAATAAACAGGTAGACATAGATAATGGATCTGATGACATGGGGTGGGAGGGCGAAGCTGGGGTGAAGTGAGAGTAGCATCGACATATACACACTACCAAATGTAAAATAGTTGGCTGGTGGGAAGCAGAACCATAGCACAGGAAGATCGGCTTGGTGCTTTGCGATGACCTAGAGGGTTGGGATAGGGAGGGTGGGAGGGAGGCTCAAGAGGGAGGGGATATGGGGACATGTGTATGCGTATGGCTGATTCGCTTTGTTGTACAACAGAAACTAACACAGTATTGTGAAGCAATTATACTCCAACAAAGAGCTATAAAAAAAAATAGATAACTAATAAGGACCTACTGTATAGCACAGGAAACTCTACTCAATACTCTGTAATGACCTATATGGGAAAAGAATCTAAAAAAGAGTGGATATATGTATCTGTATAACTGATTCACTTTGCTGTACAGCAGAAACTAACACGACATTGTAAATCAACTATACTCCAATAAAAAAAAAAGGAAAAAAAAATACCACTACTGGGATCCATCATAATATCTAATTTTTAGGGCTTCCCTGGTGGCGCAGTGGTTGAGAGTCCGCCTGCCGATGCAGGGGACACGGGTTCGTGCCCCGATCCCGGAAGATCCCACATGCCGCGGAGTGGCTGGGCCCGCGAGCCATGGCCGCGGAGCCTGTGTGTCCGGAGCCTGTGCTCCGCAACGGGAGAGGCCACAGCAGTGAGAGGCCCGCGTACAGCAAAAAAAAAAAAAAAAAAAAAAAAAAATCTAATTTTTAAAAGTCAATAAATAAAATAAGGCATTAAACATGTTTTGTTTTTTTCTTAAAAGGAAACCATGCAAAGCCACTTAGAGTTACTGAGAGGAGCGGAGCAGTTAACAGAGGAGGGAGGAAGCTGCCAGGACTCAGACTGCAGTAGTTGTAGCCCTAAGCTGAACACCTCTAGCCAGCTGGGTGGCTTTGACCTTTATAAATTTGTAAGTTGCTTTCATTTTTAGCCATGTAACTGATTATTGTATCCATGATGGCAGGAAGTATATGGAATCAGTACTGGTGTTGAGATACAATTTGCTATCATGTTACATAATACATCAAGATGATATTAGTAGTCCATAGTCAACTGTAAGAAGAAAAAATGCAGGTTGATATACTGCTATTTCCAATTTGGATCTTCATTTGTAAGGAATACAAAGCTACACATGCCAGGAATATTTCACAAGTTGAAAAAAGCTCACAAACTAAAATGTGTCCCTTATCTCATCATTTAGAAACAACTTGTGAAAATTACAGAATTTAGCCACACAAAACACGCTACCATCGGAAATCTCTTGTGGTCAAATTATTCCTATATTTTCCTATTTTCTGTAAGTTTAAAAATTTTTTAACTTTGAGGTAACTGAACAGTGTACATCATTGGTTAAATGGGAAACAGTAAAAAATTGTCTGGCTATTTCATTTTATTTTGCCCGATAATCATGTCAAAATGATTATTTTTAATTCATAAAGAAGTTCCTAGGATCATTTATTCAAGGAAATGGGCTATTGTATTAAAAAGTTTGGGAAACCTTTATCTGGTACAATAAAACACTTAATTCAAGTGACTGCTAGGTGTCTATATTCAGGTTGTAAATGAGGGAAAGCTCAAGGGAATTCTCTCTTCAGATTCTTGACCTATGACATGAATAGGACATCTAGGGGTCATTTGGCACCTGCACTGGCTAAATATTTTATATCTTAACTCAATCTATTCCTCAAAACATACCAGTAGTGCAGGACAGAGGACAAAGCTCAAAGATTTTCCCAAAGTCTTAGAAATAAAGAACACCAGAGCCTTGGTTCCTATTCCATCCTCTCTGCTTCAAAGTCTATTCTTTTCACTATGTCACATTACATTTACCTCACCTTTCTATGAAAGGCTATTTTTATCTGGCATTTCAGAGACTCTTATAAGCCTCCTACTTAAAAAAAAAAGTTATTTATTCAAAGTCTTAATTCATAACTAAAACTAATATCCTTTCTCCAGTTCATTTCAGGTGACTCCGAGTTGCCCAAGTAGCAAAATCATGGCTGATAAGAAGTAGTTAATAAAATAGAAAATCCACCTGTTAGCAAAAGTTTCTTTTAAAAATATTCCTCCATAAGCAAATAAAACTCTCTCTGATTATGATTCCCAGGGATTAAGCATCTTGAAGTGATGTATGTCATGACTGTAAGTTTTTCTCTGTGATAATATAAATGTCTCCATTTATATGCCACAGAATATTTCTAAGAAGGAAGATGATCCAGTTTATTAAGCAATGAATGGCTCCTTTCACCTCTGGAAAGAACATTTTTCATGACATACCTTGAAGACATTTTTTTTTTTTTCAGTACGTGGGCCTCTCCCTGTTGTGGCCTCTCCCGCTGCGGAGCACAGGCTCTGGACGCGCAGGCTCAGCGGCCATGGCTCACGGGCCCAGCCACTCCGCGGCATGTGGGATCTTCCCAGACCGGGGCACAAACCCATGTCCCCTGCAATGGCAGGCGGACTCTCAACCACTGCACCACCAGGGAAGCCCCCTTGAAGACATTTTTAAGGAGTTTAATATTTAAGAGTTAAAACAAAACCAGGCGTTTTGAACCTTTCAGAGAACCCTGAATTTATGAAGTCCTCTTATTTGGTAGAACCCCCATCCCTTCCAATCCACAGTCAACTTAAGTCTAATCCCAGCACGAGATTATCTCCTTGCTATCTAAAAATAACTCAGTATCTTGTGCAAAGGTCATCTAGATAGACAATTGGATGTCTCATCTGAGAAAACAAAATCCATTGACTTAATGAGGTAAGTCAGATCCTTTTACACAGTAGGGATTGAATCGAGTCCAATCTCAGAGATTGTCATGGGCAGGGTCAGATTTAAAACCTGAGTGTTCAGAATCTCAAAGCTGCTTTTTCTGACAGTGTGCCTTCCTGAGTATTTGTGGAGGAGGTTTCAGAGGGCAGGGTTTGATGGGGACTGAGTCATTACCTCCTATACCTATGCTGATGGCATCTCTGCCCCTTTTCATATACAGTCAAATGAGTATCAATCAAGGGAAATTGATCACACGAGCCAGGCAGGCAGTGCAGGCCCCCAGAGCTCACTTCCAGAGGGGAGATACAAGCGAAATGAAAGGAAGAGATATCTCTCAGCAGTTGGCATGGGAATTCCATTTAGGGAGAGGAGGCCTGACTTTACTTTGAAGGCCAGACCCCGAGGAAATGCCCTGAATGAGGCAAGGGAAGAGTTTTGAGGCTCTGGGGTCTGCATGATGTTCAGGAATGGGCAGAGTGGACTCTTCCCTTAACCTACGCACTTTGCTCCCAGTTAGGGCAGCATCCCCTAGCTTAGCATCCCAACCTTTTGCGATCTGGCCTCTGGCATTGTCCACAGCTTCCACACCTACCCGCTACCCTCAGCTCCCATGGCTCAAGTCCAGTGAAAGTGTTTGCCATTCCATAAATACCTGAAACACTTTACTGTCTCCTTGACTTCTCTTTCTTTTTTTTTTTTTTTTTTTGTGGTATGTGGGTGTCTCACTGTTGTGGCCTCTCCCATTGCGGAGCACAGGCTCCGGACGCACAGGCTCAGTGGCCATGGCTCATGGGCCTAGCCGCTCCGCGGCATGTGGGATCTTCCCGGACCGGGGCACGAATCCGTGTCCCCTGCATCGGCAGGCAGACTCTCAACCACTGCACCACCAGGGAAGCCCTCTCCTTGACTTCTTACAGGTCTCAGGGCCGTCTCATTGCCTCTTTAACTACACATTCCAGTTTTTCTCCAAAATTCAGTCTAAATTTAGGTTTCTCCAGGGTAATTTCCTTGATTCCTGATTTTGATGCCCTTACGCTCTCCTAGTATTCTGATCATGTTTCTATTATAGCACTGATAAAACTGTAATCATTGATTTGCATATTTATTACTCACTCTAAGCCTCTGGAGGTTTGGGATATTGTCTCACTCAACTTCATATCCCTGGCACATAACACTATACCTGGTCCACAGTTGGCACTCGATAAATGATGAATGTGTCAATGAATTAATGAAATGTCCAAAGGGAAGGGGCTGGTCCATGATTGTCTACATTGGTTTGACTTTGGGCAAGTCACAAACTCTATCCAATCATCCAAAGGTCATCATTCAGAATTAATCATGAATCAGTGCCAGAGGATGACATATTTCAAGGTAAGGGGCTCTTGTATTTGAGGAGCTAAAACAATGAGGACCTGCCTTTTGAGGGCTTTCAAAAAGTGTGATGTTGGCCAGCCAGCTGACACACAGGGGCATCCATCTTTCTTGCACAGTGCATCTCCCTCTCCTAATGGTGCTGTTTCTGGTACCCATGTTAGGACCTTTTGCATCTTTAGGAATCTTCATTTCAACTTGCAACTGATGCCTAAGTGACCTCAGTTCCTATAGTCCTAATTCACAGGATTCCTGACTACCTATTTTACTAACCTAAGAAAAAGTTAGTAAAATTAATCAGGAGGGATGGGTACGGCATAAAATATAAGCTTTGCTTACAATCTCGTAAAGACACCAAATTTTTATGAATGTCACAAATGCCTGCTTTTTCTAGTTGGATTGACATATACAGAAGAAAAAACAGGAAATTAATGCTGAAGATTCTCAGGACAAAAGAAAAGTGTTTAACAGGATCCCAAACAGGGTAATTTGATCTTTCCCATTATTATCTTGTATGTACCTACAAATCAGAAGAGGAAAAGGAATTCTTGAAAAAAAAATTAACTAAGATGAAATAAGATACTGCATTCATCACTGAAATTCAACTATAAAGAGGTTAAAGCTGTCTTGTAATCTCCAGATAAAAGGTTCATAACTCATTTCCATTGGAGGGTAATAAGACAAGTTGTTCTTTCCATGAGTGGAGGGAACAAGTGTAGTCTTGTAAGAAGAAAACTAAAGGTGAATATAAAACGTAGTCCCACTACCTCTGGAAGAACTCTGTAGTTTAACTGATATGACGTCATTGTGTTCTGGACCTTTTATAGTCATTAGGGAGAAGTATTCCTTCTCAAATCTTTAGTACATAAACACAAAATCCCTTTCACATTTCCTAATTTCTTAAATACCTTAATTATTTATGTTTAGTTTCCTTTATTTTCATGTATTTCTGTGTGTGTGTATGTGTTCATTATATGTATTTGTTGATTCTTGTTTTTTCTATCCAATTAACCTTAGCTTTTATGTGTTGTCTCTGTGGCTTCTGAATGGCTGCAAATTCATTACACATTCCTCAGCTTATCACACTAGGGACACAACAGGTGAGATTTTTCCACTATAGATGATTTAAAGCTTTCAGGTTCAGGTAAAACCTAAAACCAGAGAGACAGAATGAACAAAACTCAACATGCTACTGTAGTTCTCCTAATGGACATCCCATTTTACTCTTTGAAATATAAGGATAAAAAAATAATTTTATTCATTATATTGCATTTGCTTTCTGAATATATCATTGTTCAGATCTATCATAGCTTAGTTTAGATAAGCCAAAAACATATTAGCAACCGACATAAACCTTTCTAAACAAGAATAAATGTCACCATACTCAAACTGAATAGGCTGTCTTTTAGACCTATTGTATTTTGATTTAGGGCTTTTCTCAAATGTTGAACTGAGTCTTTTCTAAACTCCTTTTATCTCTAAAAACGTTTTGAAAAAAGAGTGAATCTCAAAGAATAAACTAAATCTGGTACATGACCAAAAGAGCAATGAAAGTATAAAACTGTACACCAAATTAGAGTCTTAGACAGACTTTACTTTGGTGTGTCAATATATCAATATTCATTGTTCACATTAGAATCACTAACATTTCTACAGATGAGTAATAATGGTATTAGTATTTTTCACTCATTCAATAAACATCTCTTGAGTGCATAGGAATTAAAATTTAATCCTCATAGCCATTTACACAAGGCTCATTTCCAAGAAGTGTATAGTTCAGAATAGAAGATAATACTGTACTGTATACTTGAAATTTGCTAGGATAGATCCTAAATGTTCTTCACACACACACACAAATATAACTGTGTGAGGTGATGGATATGTTAAATAGCTTGATTGTGGTAATTAATTCATTATATATTTATATATATATCACATTATATATATATATATAAAATCACATTGTATATACAACTTTATATATACCTCAATAAATCTGGGGAAAAAAAAGAGTGGTTGAATTTTGGGTAGTAGAATGGGAGTAAGGAGCATTTTGACATTTTATTCTATACATTTCTGTTTGACTACTTTTCAACCAGAATATTATTGCTTAGCAAGATAGATAGATAGATAGAAAGAAAACAGATAGATAGATAGATAGAAAATAGATAGATAGAAAATAGATAGATAGATAGAAAATAGATATAGATAGAATATAGAAAGAAAATAGAAAATAGATAGATAGAAAATACATAGAGAGGTAGAAAATAGATAGATAGATAGATAGATAGATAGATAGATAGAATATAAATGCCTCCTCCATCTCTACTTACAGGATAATTAGATAAAAGCTTATGAACATTTTAAGGTTTTAATAAATAATGCCACATTGCTTTGTAATAGTGCCAATAGAGTCTAATTTGTATGTTTTCTTTTCCAAGTTAAATTTCAAGTTAGATTTTAGCAAGGGCTATGATTAGACCAGAGATGGCCCTGCTCCTAGGCCTAAAAGCTTCCAACTGTAAACATTCAAGCTCTATATTTCTGACTGAAGGCATTTAGAATTTTTCCCAGTCCTGGATTCCCCAAAGTCAAATCCAGATAGAGGATATAATGCTATTTTGGTATATTTCTTACTGATCTTATATTCCAGCTACTGGAATCACTTTACCAAGAAAAGCACATGCCTTTTGTGGCACTTTAGGAAAGAAAGACTAATTCAGAAAAATGCAACATAAGACAACATTCATGGTTGATACATAAAGTTAGGTTTAATATAACCCCTCCAGTTCATAAAACTCATTTTGAGATAAAACTTGAAACTTGAATTCAAACTGGAGGTCCCTCAACGAGCCAGCTCCCAGCCTTATGCACACCTGGCTCCCTCCACCCCCAGGCACCTGGGGAAAAGCAGAACACAAGGCTGAAACACAGGGTACCTGGAACTGAACCAAGATCATGGCCATGGTCTCCTGACTCTTAGGCAACAACTTGATTCCCTAGACACCTTTTATAAACCTCAGGTTGTACCGGACTGGGCTCAGAAGCCACACGACTCAATAGGACTCCTGCCTTCTAGCTCTGTGGTCATCGAAAACTACTTAAACACTCTGTACTTCAGTCTCCTCATTTGTAAGCTAAGGATACTAACAGGATAGTAAACCCCTGTCGTACCCTTTTAAATGGGATCTAAATATTCAATCCAATAAAATATGAGCATGGGGGCTTCCCTGGTGGTGCAGTGGTTGAGAGTCCGCCTGCCGATGCAGGGGACACGGGTTTGTGCCCTGGTCTGGGAAGATCCCACATGCCGCGGAGCGGCTGGGCCCGTGAGCCATGGACGCTGAGCCTGTGCGTCTGGAGCCTGTGCTCCACAACGGGAGAGGCCACAACAGTGAGAGGCCCACGTACCTCAAAAAAAAAAAAAAAAGAAAAGTAAAATATGAGCATGCATTTTTGTGAGAGTCATGGGATGACCAGAGTTAGCTAGCTGGCTGAAAGCTCCAGGGATCCTGGAGCTAATTCCCCATTACACAAGGTTCAAATTTGTAGGGTACAGTGTCACGGCAATGAGCTTGCTGTGAGGACACAGTTAATATGTCAAATACCTAGAGCGGGGCCTGTCACGGAGTCAGTGACATAGACAATGTTTGCTATTATTGCTGTGTATGCTCCTTCCATGACTATGACCCTACACAGCCGCTGCTGCAGCACCACCAAGTAGAGAAAACCAAAGAAAGAATCTGCCGATGACCAAGCGGCAAGAGGATGGCAAGAAGGAGCAGAAAGGAGATTTCCATGTATCTGTTCAAGGGTAACTCCTCTAGGTTTTACTGACTATTCTCCACTCATGCTGAATTTTCCGTTTTGCCAAAAACTATAAACAAACTCTGGGAGGGAATAGGGCCAAGACTTGAGGTTGGCATTTAAGAGGGAGTCTCTATAAAAGAGACTGGGTGGATATTAAGCACACTGTCCATCTATAAACTCATCACCTGCTTGGTACCCACTGCTTGCTCTGGAGACAGATGCTCTCCTTCCAATGGGCATTGTGCCTTTCTAACAAAATACTGTCTACCTGATGTCTATGTACCAGCAGCAACATATGTTCCCATGAGAGAGTTGTAGGATCCTTGAGGGGGAAAGTATTGCTTTGTAGCTAGGAAATTTGGGAGGTGGTGGTGGTTTACATCTCCGTTATTAACATCATGACATTTAATGTGACACTGCTGCAAGTAAACCACATCCCCACAGACACCCATGACCTGTACCCCAACTTTCCTCGCTCCAGGCAGGGGTCCCAGACTGGAGTCTGGAAAAGCTGGCCACACAGAGTTTTCAGGCCCACAGACGTGAAAATGAGTCTTGATAAATGTAATGGTCATAGACTTAACTTCTTTTCTCTTCTGGAGGCAGTAAGTTTCATAATACAATTGCAGAAAGAGAAAGACATCAGTGCTGAGGACAGTGAGAGCCTTTACATGCTTCCTACCTCTTTCTTGTCATGCACTAAACAGGACCAGATGTTTCAACAAAGAAATGAAACCAGTCACCCTGCATTTGATTTGTGGGACCACCCTTACGTGAAATGCCAGCTCATCATTCCAAGGTTTTAAAAATGATGTGTGTAACAAGTGAGATAAGAAATGTGGACATTCCTTCAAAAGTGTCATTAATTATATGATCCACAGATGGTGAGAAAATGCCTTCCAGGTCAGCATTGAGAAATGTGGAGATTATTTGCAAAGGGGTTGGAACAAGGGGGGACTCTCGACCCTCTGATGCCTCTGTCATGAAATGGGAGAATGACACATGCGGAGTGAGGGTCCAGAAAAGCAGAGCCGACGAGAGGGGCAGATCAAAGGCACCTAGAATATTCCATGGTTCCCAGGGGATAGCAGTTTAGCATAAAGTAAGTGCAGGGAGACACAGCACATGCACATTTAATTCATGGGAACTCAACTCTATGCTTGTCAATGTGCTGGTTTGGGGGAAAGATAAAGAAGGAGAGAGAGAGAAAGGGGTCAAGAGATGAAGATGAAGAGACAGAAATAAACCAGGACATGCAAATATACAGGACACGAGACAGAAAAGACACACAAATACAAATGCAGAGAGTTAGAGAGGAAGCAGGAAGAGTGAGAAGGGATTAGTGATCTACGTTTGTGGCCACTTGCTACGACCAGGAACTTATAATAGAGGATGAGCTCTGGTCCTGAAAGAGGAATTTCTGTTCCCCTGGTCATCCTTGGTTCCCTTATGTCTCTATGTAAGTTGAGCAGTTCAGGTTTTTTAAACTAGAGCATATATTGTTCAAAAAATGGGTTCCCTAAATGCAAATTAATCACTTTATCTTATGCTCAACCAAATAAATAGAATTCTAGAGGAAAAAACATAGCTGGTTGTTCAGGATGTTAATTTCTGATCACTGTCTTATAATTTAGAATGTGACTCCAGTGTTAGACTATAACCCTGGAGGTGTTATTCTGCACAAGGTGATGTGGACAAAATGTTTAGGAAATGGTGGGTTCACCCAACTGAAACAGGCTTCCTCCCTTCAGCCCTTCTCAGAGCCTGGTATACACTGATGGACACTGAGTTCTCCATGATGTCAGTGGATGGTGCAGCCTTGCCCAAGCAGACTTGGAGAGTCCTTTCTTTTACAAAGTACACCTCAGAGTACAAGTGCATTGTGGAGCACACTTTAGGAATCTCTGATCCAATGCAAGCCCTCTCATGTCCCCTTTTCTTGCCTTCTGCTAGCCAAGTATATATGCCATCGTCAAGCAAATCTTCCTAAATGGACATTTCATTGCATGTTCCCGTGCTTCGTACCCTACTGTGGTTTCCAGTTGCCTAAAACTATAAATCTCAAACTTTCCCTAAACACCTGGAATAACGGACAACCCAGGAACATATTCCATATTTATTCTCTGGCTTCACAAATCTTCTGGCTCAATACCAGCTTCCTTTGATGGTTTGTATATCGTGATATGAGAGACACATTCAGAATAATAAGTACCTATTCCTCAATCAATCTGGCAGCCAGTGCCCATCACACTCAGACTTCAGCCCAATTTTCTTTTTTTTCTTTTTCTTTTAAACTTTTTTAAATTTATTTTTTATACGGTAGGTTCTTATCCGTTATCTATTTTATACATATTAGTGTATATATGTCAATCCCAATCTCCTAGCTCATCCCCCCACCACCACTTTCCCTCCTTGGTGTCCATTTCTGCATTGCAAACTGGCAAGTATCATTTTTTTAGATTCCACATATATGCGTTAACATACGATATTTGTTTTTCTCTTTCTGACTTACTTCACTCAGTATGACAGTCTCTAGATTCAACCACATCTCTACAAGTGACCCAATTTCGTTCCTTTTTATGTCTGAGTAATGTTCCACTGTATATATGCACCACATCTGCTTTATCCATTTGTTGGTCGATGGGCATTTAGGTTGCTTCCATGACCTGTCAGCCCAATTTTCCATCCTACCTGTGTCCTTCCTTCTTGAGGCCTGGCTATGGAGCATAAAGTAGTCTACAGAAACTGTTATTACATTCTTCCAACCCGGATTGATCAGCGATCTCAATTTCATTTAAGAGGAGAGCCATATTAGAGAACAGGCCAGGCTCTCTAAAGATAATAAGAGAACCCAACAAAGAAATGCAGCTCGAGTCTGTTTGCACATAACAGGTAATGTCTAGTTTTGCTTATTAGCTCTGTTTATCAACCAGAACCACACTCAGCAGCCTTCTCAACCTACAGAATCAGGGATAGGATTGAAAAGTGCCTATGGCATGGACCACAGAAAAGGCAGCACTCAGGTGTACTAACATAGGGGCACCGTCGATATGTAACATCAGACATGGATTTGGACTCACTGAGAGTTGCATAATGCAAAGTAAAAGGTTTTATATATTGTTTTGCTTTGCTTCACTCTTATTTAATAACAGAAAAACTCAGTGGAGATAAAACATTAGTTTATATAAAACAAACAGAATAACACATGACCATCAGAGCCATAAACATGAGCAAATATGCCAGATGCTGCTTCTCAAAATACCACATGACAGTAAATTTTCATCACATGAAGTCACCCCAAGGAGTCTATCTTGAGGGATTTTTCCCTCCAGCTTTAGCCTAATAGCAATGAGAGAAGATGGGGCAGGAGGAGATGGGTCCTGTGACTTTCCTTTGTTTCATTTCCCCAGGAAGAGAAAAATCTTCCTACAAAACAAACGAAAAAAACGAATCTTTTTAAAAAAATAAATTTATTTTATTTATTTACTTTTGGCTGTGTTGGGTCTTTGTTGCTGCACTCAGGCTTTCTCTAGTTGTGGTGAGTGGGGGCTACTCTTCATTGCAGTGTGCAGGATTCTCCTTGCAGTGGCTTCTCTTGTTGCAGAGCATGGGCTCTAGGTGTGCGGGCTTCAGTAGTTGTAGCATGAGGGCTCAGCAGTTGTGGCTCGTGGGCTCTGCAGCTCAGGCTCAGTACTTGAGGTACACGGGCTTAGCTGCTCCGCTGCATGTGGGAACTTCCCAGACCACGGCTCGAACCCATGTCCCCTGCATTGGCAGGTGGATTCTTAACCACTGCACAACCGGGGAAGTCCCCAAAACGAATCTTAATATTAACATGTTCAGGAGATTGGTTCAAGATGGCGGAGTAGAAGGATGTGCTCTTACTCCCTCTTGTGAGAGCACCAGAATCACAACTAACTGCTGAACAATCATCGACAGGAAGACACTGGAACTCACCAAAAAAGATACCCCACATCCAAAGGCAAAGGAGAAGCCACAATGAGATGACAGGAGGAGTGCAATCACAATACAATCAAATCCCATAACTGCTGTGTGGGTGACTCACAAACTGGAGAACACTTATACCACAGAAGTCCACCCACTGGAGTGAAGGTTCTGAGCACCACATCAGGCTTCCCAATCTGGGGGTCTAGCAACGAGAGGAAGAATTTCTAGAGAATCAGACTTTGAAGGCTAGCGGGATTTGATTGCAGGACTTCGGCAGGCCTGGGGGAAACAGAGACTCCACTCTTGGAGGGCACACACAAAGTAGTGTGTGCATCTGGACCCAGGGGAAGGAACAGTGACCCCAGGGGAGACAGAACCAGACCTACCTGCTAGTGTTGGAGGGTCTCCTGCAGAGGCGGTGGGTGGCTCTGTCTCACCATGAGGACAAGGAAACTGGCAGCAGAAGTTCTGGGAAGTACTCCTTGGCGTGAGCCCTCCCGGAGTCCACCATTAGCCCCACCAAAGAGCCCGGGTAGGCTCCAGTGTTGGGTCATCTCAGGCCAGACAACCAACAGGAGGGTAACCCAGCACCACCCATCAGAAGACAAGTGGATTAAAGCTTTACTGAGCTCTGCCCATGAGAGCAACAGCCAGCTCTACCCACCACCAGTCGCTCCCATCAGGAAACTTGCTCAAGCCTCTTAGATAGCCTCATCCACCAGAGGGCAGATAGCAGAAGCAAGAAAAACTACAATCCTGCAGCCTGTGGCACAAAAACCACATTCACAGAAAGAGAGACAAGATGAAAAGGCAGATGGCTATGTACCAGATGAAGGAACAAGATAAAACCCACGAAAAACAACTAAATGAAGTGGAGATAGGCAACCTTCCAGGAAAAGAATTCAGAATACTGATAGTGAAGATGATCCAGGACCTCAGAAATAGAATGGAGGCAAAGATTGAGAAGATGCAAGAAATGTTTAACAAAGTCCTAGAAGAATTAAAGAAAAAACAAACAGAGATGAACAATACAATAACTGAAATGAAAAATACACTAGAAGGAATCAATAGCAGAATAACTGAGGCAGAAGAACGGATAAGTGACCTGGAAGACAGAATGGTGGAATTCACTGCTGTGGAACAGAATAAAGAAAAAAGCGTGAAAAGAAATGAAGACAGCCTAAGACACCTCTGGGACAACATTAAATGCAACAACAATTGCATTATAGGGGTCCCAGAAGGAGAAGAGAGAGAGAAAGGACCTGAGAAAATATTTGAAGAGATTATAGTTGAAAACTTCCCTAACATGGGAAAGGAAATAGCCACCCAAGTCCAGGAAGCACAGTGAGTCCCATGCAGGATAAACCAAAGGAGAAACACGCTGAGAAACATAGTAATCAAATTGGCAAAAATTAAAGACAAAGAAAAATTATTGAAAGCAGCAAGGGAAAAACAACAAATAACATACAAGGGAACTCGCATAATGTTAACAGCTGATTTCCTGGCAAAAACTCTACAAGCCAGAAGGGAGTGGCATGATAAACTTAAAGTGATGAAAGGGAAGAACCTACAACCAAGATAACTCTACCCAGCAAGGATCTCATTCAGATTTGATGGAGAAATCAAAAGCTTTACAGACAAGCAAAAGCTAAGAGAATGCAGCACCAACAAACGAGCTCTAAAACAAATGCTAAAGGGACTTCTCTAAGTGGGAAACACAGGAGAAGAAAAGGACCTACAAAAACAAACCCCAAACAATTAAGAAAATGGTAATAGGAATATACATACTGATAATTACCTTGAACGTGAACGGATTAAATACTTCAACCAAAAGACCCAGGCTCGGGCTTCCCTGGTGGCGCAGTGGTTGAGAGTCCGCCTGCCGATGCAGGGGACATGGGTTCGTGCTCCGGTCCGGGAAGATCCCACATGCCGCGGAGCAGCTGGGCCCGTGAGTCATGGCCGCTGAGCCTGCGCGTCCGGAGCCTGTGCTCCGCAGCGGGAGAGGCCACAACAGTGAGAGGCCCGCGTACCGCAAAAAAAAAAAAGACCCAGGCTCGCTGAATGGATACAAAAACAAGACCCATTATATGCTGTCTACAAGAGACCCACTTCAGACCTAGGGACACATACAGACTGAAAGTGAGAGGATAGAAAAAGATACTCCATGCAAATGGAAATCAAAAGAAAGCTGCAGTATCAATATTCATATCAGATAAATAGACTTTAAAATAAAGAATGTTACAAGAGACAAGAAAGGACACTACATAATGATCAAGGGATCAATCCAAGAAGAAGATATAACAATTATAAATATATATGCACCCAACATAGGAGCACCTCAATACATAAGGCAACTGCTAACAGCTCTAAAAGAGGAAGTCGACAGTAAAAAAAATAATAGTGGGAGATTTTAACACCTCAGTTACACCAATGGACAGATCATCCAAACAGAAAACTAATAAGGAAACACAAGCTTTAAATGACACAATAGACAAGATAGATTTAATTAATATTAATAGGACTTTCCATCCAAAATCAGCAGATTACACTTTCTTCTCAAGTGTGCACAAACATTCTCCAGGATAGATCACATCTTGGGTCACAAATCAAGCCACAGTAAACTTAAGGAAATTGAAATCATATCAAGCATCTTTTCTGACCACAACGCTATGAGATTAGAAATCAATTACAGGGGAAAAAACGTAAAAAACACAAACACATGGAGGCGAAACAATACATTACTAAATAACCAAGAGATCAATGAAGAAATCAAAGAGGAAATAAGAAAATACCTAGAGACAAATTACAATGTAAACATGATGATCCAAAACCTATGGGATGCAGCAAAAGCAGTTCTAGGAGGGAACTTTATAGCAATAAAATCTTACCACAAGAAACAACAAACATCTCAAACAAGCAACCTAACCTTACACTTGAAGGAACTAGAGAAAGAAGAACAAGCAAAACCCAAAGTTAGCAGAAGGAAAGAAATCATAAAGATCAGAGCAGAAATAAATGAAATAGAAACAAAGAAAACAATAGCAAAGATCAATAAAAGTAAAAGCTGGTTCTTTGAGAAGATAAACAAAATTGATAAACCCTTAGCCAGACTCATCAAGAAAAAGAGGGAGAGGACTCAAATCAATAAAATTAGAAATGAAAAAGAAGAAGTTATAACAGACACTGCAAAAATACAAAGTATCCTAAGAGAAAACTATAAGCAACTCTATGACAATAAAATGGACAACGTGGAAGAAATGGACAAATTCTGAGAAAGGTATTACCCCTCAAGACTGAACCAACAAGAAACAGAAAATATGAACAGACCAATCACAAGTAATGAAATTGAAACTGTGATTAAAAAGCTTCCAACAGACAGAAGTCCAGGACCAGATGGCTTCACAGGTGAATTCTATCAAACATTTAGAGAAGAGTTAACAGCCATCCTTCTCAAACTCTTCCAAAAAACTGCAGAGGAAGGAACACTCTCAAACTCATTCTATGAGGCCACCATCACCCTGATACCAAAACCACACAAAGATACTACAAAAAAAAAAAGAAAATTACAGACCAATATCACTGATGAATATAGATGCAAAAATCCTCAACAAAATAAAAACAAACAGAATCCAACAACACATTAAAAGGATCATACACCATGATCAAGTGAGACTTATCCCAGGGATGCAAGGATTCCTCAATATATGCAAATAAATGAATGTGATACACCATATTAACAAATTGAAGAATAAAAACCATATGATCATCTCAATAGATGCAGAAAAAGCTTTTGACAAAATTCAACACCCATTTATGATAAACACTCTCCAGAAAGTGGGCATAGAGGGAACCTACCTCAACATAATAAAGGCCATATACAACAAACCCACAGCAAACATCATTCTCATTGGTGAAAAACTGAAAGCATTTCCTCTAAGATCAGGAACAAGAAAAGGAATGTCCACTCTCACCACTATTATTCAACAGTCTTGGAAGTCCTAGCCACAGCAATCAGAGAAGAAAAAGAAATAAAAGAATACAAATTGGAAAAGAAGTAAAACTGCCACTGTTTGCAGATGGCATGATACTATACATAGAGAATCCTAAAGATGCCACCTGAACACTCCTAGAGCTAATCAATGAATTTGGTAAAGTTGCAGGATACAAAATTAATGCACAGAAATCTCTTGCATTCCTATACACTAATTATGAAAAATCTGAAAGGGAAATTAAGGAAACATTCCCATTTACCACTGCAACAAACAGAATAAAATACCTAGGAATACACCTACCTAGGGAGACAAAAGACCTGTAGGCAGAAAACCATAAGACACTGATGGAAGAAATTAAAGATGATACAAACAGATGGAGAGATATACCATGTTCTTGGATTGGAAGAATCAACATTGTGAAAATGACTCTACTACCCAAAGCAATCTACCAATTCAATGCAATCCTTATGAAACTATGAATGGCATTTTTCGCAGGACTAGAACAAAAAATTTCACAATTCGTATGGAAACACAAAAGACCCCAAATAGCCAAAGCAATCTTGAGAAAGAAAAACAGAGCTGGAAGAATCAGGCTCCCAGACTTCAGACTATACTACAAAGCTACAGTAATCAAGACAGTATGGTACTGGCACAAAAACAGAAATACAGATCAATGGAACAGGATAGAAAGCCCAGAATTAAACCCACGCACCTATGGTCAACTAATCTATGACAAAGGAGGCAAGGATATACAATGGAGAAAAGACAGTCTCTTCAATAAGTGGTGCTGGGAAAACTGGACAGCTACATGTAAAAGAATGAAATCAGAACACTCCCTAACACCATACACAAAAATAAACTCAAAATGTATTAGAGACCTAAATGAGGGACCAGACACTATAAAACCCTCAGAGGAAAACATAGGAAGAATACTCTGACAAAAATCACAGCAAGATCTTTTTTGATCCACCTCCTAGAGTAAGGGAAATAAAAACAAAAATTAAAAAATGGGACCTGAGGAAACTTAAAAGCTTTTGCAAAGCAAAGGAAACTACAGACAACCCTCAGAATGGGATAAAATATTTGCAAACGAATCAACAGATAAAGGATTAATCTCCTAAATATATAAACAGCTCATGCAGCTCAATATTAAAAAAAAAAACAACCCAATCCAAAAATGGGCAGAAGACCTAAATAGACATTTCTCCAAAGAAGACATACAGATGGCCAAGAAGCACATGAAAAACTGCTCTACATCGTTAATTATTAGAGGAATGCAAATCAAAACTACAATGAGGTATCACCTCATACCAGTGAGAATGGACATCATCAGAAAATCTACAAACAACAAATGCTGGAGAGGGTGTGGAGAAAAGGGAACCCTCTTGCACTGTTGGTGGGAATGTAAATTGATACAGCCACTATGGAGAACAGTATGGAGGCTCCTTAAAAAACTAAAAATAGAATTACCATATGACCCAGCAGTCCTACTACTGGGCATATACCCAGAGAAAACCATTGTTCAAAAAGACACATGCACCCCAATGTTCACTGCAGCACTATTTACAATAGCCAGGTCATGGAAGCAACCTAAATGCCCATTGACAGACGAATGGATAAAGAAGATGTGGTACATATATGCAATGGAAAATTACTCAGCCATAAATAGGAACGAAATTGGGTCATTTGTAGGGACATGGATGAATCTAGAGACTGTCATACAGAGTGAAGTAAGTCAGAAAGAGAAAAACAAATATCGTATATTAATGCATATATATGGAACCTAGAAATATGGTACAGATGAACCAGTTTGCAGGACAGAAATTGAGACAGATGTAGAGAACAAACGTACAGACATCAAGGGGGGAGAGCAGTGGGGGTGGGGTTGGTGGTGGTGGTGGTGGTGGGATGAATTGAAGGATTGGGATTGACATGTATACACTAATATGTATAAAATGGATAACTAATAAGAACCTGCTGTATAAAAAATAAATAAAATTCAAAACAAACAAACAAAAACTTGTTCACACACAAATATGGTTTCTAAGCCTTTCAATCGTGGTCTTGAGAATTTCACTAAAAATAAAGGCTTTTAAAAAAATACAGAAGCCTAAATTCTTGGATTCAAGTATTTTTAAGAATTCCAATGGAAAGCATCCAATTCCACCACACATGTTTCTTGTACACTTAGTAATAGTTTCCTCTATTTGAAAATTCCTCAATTATTGGAACTGTAAAGCAAGTTCTACTAGGAAGAAAAATTTGCCTTTGCCTCTGCAGATATGACCTCTCTCAGGCCCTCCTGGCTCTCTCACAGAAGATGACCTACTTTTCTGAGATTAAAGTTTTCAGACATGATCTATTTCTACTTTGTCCCAACGCAAAATTTATCTCTGTCCTCATCTACCCTTTCTTTTCTCCTTTCTTGGAGGAAGAAGTGATTATAGATTAGGTTTCTAAGACCAACTGTCCCACTGGTGCCCATGATCTGTTCATTATCTGCCCCCTGGATTCAGGATGTGTGTTTAATGGCATCTCTTACCTACTTCCTCTCACCTCCAATCCCTCACGGCCACCTCCTCCCTTCACTGAAACCACAAATATTCTCAAGCCTCTTGATTTCAAAAACACCTTCCATTAATTACATGATTCCAGTTTAGGGTTTGCCTATCTCCCAATTTTCAGTCTCAAACTTCTAGAAAGCGTGTACAACACTAATGCCTTCCACTAAATTTTCAAAGTCTTCTTCACCTGCCCTCCAGCTGAAACTATTTTCCCAAAAGTCAACAATGACCTCAAATTACTAAATGCAATGCATTGTTTTCTGTCTTCAAATATAGTCGGCTCTCCATATTCAATCAAGGCTTGGGTGGAAGACATTAAGAAAAAATATTGGATCCATGGTTGAACCCTCAGATGTGGAAGTGGCAGATACAGAGGACCAACTGTAAGAACCTTGAGTATCCCGGGTATCCACCGCCCAGCGGGGAAGGGGTGAGGTGTACTGGAACCTATATCCCTCGGATACAGAGGGATAATCATACCTTAAACTCTTTCTAATACATGAACTAACTAAATACTTTTCTTGTTATGACATTTCCTCTTCCCTTTGCTATCATAATACTCAATTCTGTTTCTTCAATCTCTGACTAATTCTTTTTTAAAATTTATTTTACTGAAGTACAGTTGATTTACAATGTTGCGTTAATTTCTGCTGTATAGCAAAGTGATTCATTTACACATATATATATATATATATATATACATTCTTTTAAAAATTCTTTTGTATTATGGTTTATCACAGGATATTTAATATAGTTCCCTGTGCTATACAGTAGGACCGTGTTGCTTATCCATCCTATATATAATAGTTTGCATCTGCTCATCCCAAACTCCCAATCCATTCCTCCCCACCACCACCCTCCTTGGCAACTACAAGTCTTTTCTGTATGTCTCTGACCAATTCTTGCTACTTCACTGACTAGCTCCTTAATATTCCCTAGGATTCTGTCCTTGAATTGTTTTTCTATTTCCATTCTAATCTTGTTTGCTCTAAAAGCTCTGCTGATGACTCCCAAATATCAGTAAAATGATAACTCTGGTGCCTACCTCATAGGTTGTTGTAGGCATTTAATGAGCCAATACAATACAACACAAAACCCTTGAAAAAGTGTTAGCTGTTGCTGGTATTCTTCTTCTTTTTTTGGAGGGGGGTATGCGGGCCTCTCACTGTTGTGGCCTCTCCCATTGTGGAGCACAGGCTCCGGACGCACAGGCTCAGCGGCCATGGCTCATGGGCCCAGCTGCTCCGCGGCATGTGGGGTCTTCCCAGACAGGGGCACAAACCCGTGTCCCCTGCATCGGCAGGTGGACTCTCAACCACTGTGCCACCAGGGAAGCCCTGTTGCTGGTATTATTCTTAATTTTATTAAATCTGAATCTTTATTCCAGATCTTTATTATAAGCTTCAGTACTTTTTTTTTCTTGTCTCTGTACAAATTTCTAACAGGCTTGGAGGCAGCTCCAGGTGGCCAACAAACCGACAAACACTTCCATGCTTGCATGTCCAAAACTCAGCTCACTGTCACCTCCCCAGGACTTGCTCTTCCTCCTAAGCCTCCTCCTCAGGTGAGAATGTCCCATCTTCAGGGTCACACCAGCAATAAAGCATTAGATTCACCTTTGAAACCTCTCTACCCCTTACCCCCATTCCTCGAACCCAATGTGTGCCAACACTCCCTCAACAATTCTTCACTTCCAACAGAACTTTCTGAAGCCAGAAGTTCATAATCTGTTACCTGGGTTAATTTGATAACATCCAACCTGACCTCTTGCCTCCAAGCTCTCTTTAGCATCTCCATCCTAATCAATTATAGAGTAACTGTTCACAACGATTGTTGTCTGATAATATCATCCCACACTGAAAACAAGACTACAGCTCATGATCTTCATGAGAACATACAGAATCCTTACCGTAGTGTTCAAAGTCTTCCTGATTTCCGACCAAACTTTCTTTTCCAGTTTTTTCTCCCTGTTTTCCACCACTATCCTCTATTCCTCTCAAGTGCATCCTTTCCAACTCTAGACCTCCAACAATGCCAGCCCTACAGACACTGCCACAGGAGTCTAGGCATTCCTCAAAACGCATCTCAAATAACACATCCTCCATGATGTTTTCACCAATGGTTCTGGATTGACATAATCATAAACTCTGGCCCTGGCAGGCTTCTGTACCTACTGTAGGACTGAACGCGTTCTATATCACATACTAGGCAATATGCTCCTGTCTTAAATCCCTTCCCAAATTATAGACTGAGATCTTATTTAGTAATTTCATCCCCCTTATTCATTCAGTGTTGACAGAGTGCTTTCCATGACAGACCCTGGAAATGCAATATGAAAATCTCTTTATCTCCTCCAATGAGCCAACTCTTTCAACCAAGTAGGGTACCTGGGAGATGGCAGGTGCTGAGTAAATATGTGTAGAATGGAATTGTCCCTAACCTCACAGGTGAAATAAAGGTACTGTGAATTCAAAGACTTCTCCAAATCTCCTGACAAGCTAGTAACTAGTGGAACTCTTCATTTATCAGTTTTATCTATTCATTTCAATTGCCAGAGCATGCCATCCCACAACTGTTAAAAAAGAGTTTTATAAAAAGTTTTATACTACTTTACTGGTCTACAAAAATGTTATTACACAAAAACTTGGGTTTCCTATATATAGGCTTACATTTTTAAAGCAGTGAAGAATCTGGTATATTTTCATTAAATCTAATGCAAAAGCAAAGTATGAGTTGTAATTTTCTTGATCCATATAATTTACCTATTTATACATTTAATGATTTATAAATTCACGTATTTTTCTACATTTATACATTTAATTGATTTATACATTTAATGATTTATTAATTCACTTATTCTTCTACCCTGTAGGTGGCCTGCTCCCCTTAATGTTCTCTTAAAATTTCACCCCCAAAGACAGACACCATCTATGTGTTCAGTGCTCTACCCGAGGCATCTCATTTGTTCTGCTCAGGCTTCACCTTTGCACTGAACAATATCACCATCCCAGGAAACACAAACAGTGCAGTGATGAGTCACCCCAATCCTTCTGGGTTTCCCTGTTCATTCCCAGCACAATCCTGACCTCCAGAAAACCCTTCTCCCAATATAGACCACCACTTCTAGCCAAGCACGGGAAGGGACTGTGAGCTACTTTATAAATAGAGAATCACATGCCTATTCTTCGCAGCCGCAGCTGTAAATGAATTACTCAAAATACGACGAACACACATGCATAACTGCTTATAAGCAATGCAAAAATATTGACACTGGAGAGAGCTCGACCTTCCTGCAATCCTCCACTTACGATTTCTTTAGATAAAGCACAATGCGTCATTTAGCTCAGTGACCAGTCATGGAAAGGACACGAATGCAGGTGGAGACATTTGCGGAGGGGAGTAGATTCAGAGAGAGAGGAGGGGATGCTCTCAGGCTGCCGGAGTTTGACGAATGAAATGGAAATAGTGGCAGCAGAACTAGCAGCTATTTTAAACAAGGTCACCACATGTAGTGGTGAATATATTGTTAAAAGGTGAGTTTCCTCTTAACTGTGTGTTTTCTTTATTTAACGATTGAGTTAATATATGGCTTTTTGTCTAGCAGCAAGACACAAGGCCCGTGGTTATGCACTGCACCTGCTATAAAACCAACAAGACTCAGTGAAGGGCAGGGGGAAGAAAGAAGGGGAAGGGAAAAGGAGATTCATTTTTATCCTAGGAGGTAGGATGTGAGCGGGACTTAGAAGATGAAGCTGGGGCAGGAAGGCCTAAGGAAGACTCCAAACAAAGGAGACAGTGCAGCAAGGTCAAGCAGATAGAACCCCAACTTGATCAACTGAAAGGACCTTTCTGGTAAGGTAGACACTGCATTCTTTGGAAGTAGTGACTGCTTCTTCCTTATATAAACATTCACATCACAAGGAAGGGAGGGATAAATCGGAGGTTCTGCTCTATTTCCCCATAATATGAAATATCAATTCTTTGTCTTATTATTAGTCGACATTTATTAAATACTTACTCTGTATGAGTTAGGGTTCCATGGTTGCAGGTAACAGTGATTGATTCTTATTGTCAAAGCAGAAACATCTGACTGACTAGAGCAAAAGCAAACCTAAAGAAGCAAGCATCTAAGATAGGAACCAGAGAAGCTGCGGGAATCTAAGCTGAAGAAGCTGATGGACAGTTAGCTACAGTCAACATGAACAAATCAAGACACATCTTCTAGGGAAAGAACATCTGCTTTCTTAGATTTGGTCAAGAGTCTTCCTTATGTCCAGATGCCTTGCCCCATGATAAGTAATTTAACCAAAACTATATCCAATAGATTAGTTTCCCAAGAAACTGGGGTACAAATATAAAAACAAGGAAGAATGGGTGCTGGGCTAGTGAAATCCAATGTTCACGGCATGCAGATTTCAGCATAGAGAAGAGGAAAGAAGTGTCAAACAACACACTGGCATGGAGTGTGCACACACATTTGTGCTATTGCTCCCTCATGTGTTTTTAGACCAGCTGGTGAACACCCCCCTGATCTGTTGAGGTTCTTGCTTCCTTTGGACCACTCTGACCACTGAGTTCTAATGGGACCCAAACTCTGCATCTCTGCATTTTATCTTTTGCTAAGTACCTTCAGGTGTTTTTAAAAAGAAGAGCAAACTTTCCCTAAACAATTTCCTCTGAAAAGCCAGTTTAGTTAAAAGGAATGTGGATAATCCACTGTAGGTACCATCAATCCAATTCTGGTAGAATGGAAATTCAGAAACAACATGAAGAATCAAAGAGGACATGCTGCTTTGATTTCATGCTCTGGTCAGCTGGTGGAGCCTCCTGGAAAACTAGGAGGGTCCCAAGGAGGTGGAAGGCACCGCTATCAATTATCTGTATCTTTCTAGCTGAGAAGGATGGGATGGTGAAACTGGCCAATGTATCTGAGGTACGTAGGTTCATTATCGTTATCAGACAAAGGAAGCATGATCTTGGCCTATAATCTAGCACAGGCACTGGGAAAACAGAGCCAGATACAGAAAGAAACCTGACCGGCAGCCGGTTACTCACTTAGTGAATGTTTATTGAGCACGTACTATGTGCCAACCCTTGTTCTGGGCTCTGGGGATACAGCAGAGGACAAGAGAGACTAGATCTCTGTTCTTGCAGAGGTTACATTTTAATAGGGAAGGCAGATAGTAAACAAAGAAGAAAAAAAAGAAGAAAAATATCCAGTAACGGTAAGAGCTCTGTGTGTTGCAGGGAATGAAAATATGGTGAAGCAATGAAGCTTGACTGGGGGATGCTTTTATACTGGGTGGTTTAAGCTAGGATCTGACCATCAAGAAGAAACCATTCCTGTTCAGATTGGGCACAGTAAGGGAGGAATTGAGGCAAAGGGAACAGCTCTTGCCAAGGTCTCGGTGTGTTGGAATAACAGAAAGAAGGCCATTGTGGCTGGAATAGGAAAGGGTGAGGGAGAGAGGGGTAGGCGATGAGTTCATAGAGGCGGGCAGGGGCCAGGTGGGCGGTTGGTCATAAGGGTGGTTTCTAAAGGGAAAACTCAGAGGATGTTTCCAGAAGCAGTCACTGTGGATGTTTATTAGGATAGCGGGGAAACCAGGAAGGCAGTCAAGTCAGTAAAGAGCCATATCTGGGAATTTGGGAAGTGATGTAAGGGAGGGTTCAGGTCCCTGGGATGCAGCAAAAGATTAGATTTCTGTAAGGAGGAAGAGGATGGATCTGAATCTTGCTGGGGATCCAGACCGTCCCCATGAAACCACATGGTGCACCATCAGGACAGGAAGGTCCCATAGAATAACTGAACAGTTAGTGAGGTGGGGGTGAGGGAGAAGCATGGCTCTGCATGCTACCCAGAGGTGGTCTCATGCAAAAGTGCCAGGCATTGGAAGTACTGTGGTCAGGCTACCACATCCCATACCTGGGTGGGCAACTTATTCCCAGGATCCTCCAAGTGGTGAGGTGAGAGCTATGATAGCCCTCTTACATGAGCCAAGACTGGGTCAGGCTTTGTCTTCAGGGTAATGATCTCAGTGGATCCAACTGTAAGAAGCTGAAGAAGGCAGAGAAAGCACTAAAGGGTGGTGAGTCCAGACATTCTCTCAGTGCCTTTGTTTGGAGTCTTACCACCCATTCTAAATACCAGTTAGATTTAAAATATTCCTTAAGAATAACTACCATTACTCAAATACATACAAAGAACCACATACTGGGCAAGTTGCAAACATTATTCCTAATCCTTGATTCCAATTACAGAGAGGAAAAAAACTGAAACCCAAAAATTATAGTAAATGATTAGAATCAAGTGTTTATGATCACTTTTTCCCATTATGACAGAACATAAAAGCAAACATATATGGAGTTCTCTATGAAAAGAAAAAAAAATTACTCTATTCCCCTCTATCAACTAATGCATATTTGAAAGTATAATTTTAAATGTATGGACCTAGTACAATAGGCCCACAATCCATTCAGCCTTATTTGGAACTCTGATGTATATTTTCCCTCTGGCACGTTTTTAAGAATATAGTCACATCACCAGGATTTATTCTTTGAGGTTTTTATAAAGAAGTGTCATCCTGTGCTACAAAGGTTAAAAAGAGAAATTCAGTGAAAGTGAAGTTCACTTTCAAAGGTAAGCAAAACAGACAGGTTTTCTAATGCAAATATGTGCTTCTTAAATTAAATTAAGGAAGGGGCCTCGAGGTTAAGGTTTGATCAATTCTCACTCTGACTTTAGCACCAGAACCCGATGCCAAGCACCACACTTCAGACTAAGACACCACAAAGGAGAAACACCCCACAGGCAGTGGAATATTTTGACAGTGAACCTAGCCTTTGGATCCTGTCAACTGCCAGGTTCAAGAGATAATCGGACTCCAGTGGAAGGTTATAGTCTCAACTTTACAATGAAAGGGCTAGCCCTAATGACTTCAAAGTTCCTTTCCGTTTTATAAAATTCTCTAGTTCTGTTTCCTAGTGAATGAACAAATGCACTGCAGGTAAAGTGCTCAGAAAAACAGAGGAGTGTCCATTTAGGCCTGGCTGTTGGCTGTTCATAGGACCCAGCATTTTGCTGTCTTGGTGAATTTATGGTGGATCATGGTTGTTCCCCAGCCTTGCAGATTTAGGAACTGGACTTTTTCAGCACACACTGAGATGAGCAGAATCCTGGGGACAGATGCAACCTAACTCAACTCACATGAGACTAATGTATAAACCAGAAGGCCAATTTATCATAGATAACACACATATTATGATCAGCATATTCACATTTTGCAGAAATAATAACATGGGAAGCTTGCTAATAAAATGCAGTTTAAAAACAGAGAAATAATGCCACGGAGCAACTAAGCCCATGCTCCACAACAACAGAAGCCACAACAATGAGAAGCCTGCGCACCACAACAAAGAGTAGCCTCCACTTGCCGCAACTAGAGAAAGCCCGTGTGCAGCAACAAAGACCTAACGCAGCCAAAAATAAAATAAATAATAAAAATAAATACATTTTAAAAAAACAACAGAGAAATAAACAGGCAAAAGTGATGTTTTTCCCCAGACCAGGTTGAGTCACATAGCAGAGACCCCTTCTGTATTGGCAAGAATGCTTGGATTTCAGGATACAAAGTTCCTTCCCCTTGGACAGGGCACCACACATGTGTTCAACTGTCAGTCTTTTCTGTAACATAGTTTTTTCTCTAGATAGCTTTAATAACTCACTGATTAAACTAGATTTTCATACATTCTTGCATAAATATTGCTTTTCCATATGTACTGGCAAAGTCAGTTAATTTTAACTATCAGAAGGCAAACTAGTCTTTCTTTTTGCCAAGATCCTGGGGATAACTCACTGTGTTTCCCTTGAAGTCTCTTTCCAATCGTATCATGAATGTATGAAGGTACCAGGGTCAGGAGAGGTAAACCACAAAAATAATTTTAATTACTTAAATTACAGGCAAGTTTAAATCTGGATAAATGGCTACAGAGTACATTATAATAATCAGGAAGTGCCACCGTCAATACATTTCAACAGACTATTTGGTGTTGTAGTTGGTTGGTTCTTTGTGAAAGGACGGTAAGTGAAAATGAAAGTGGGCTTCAAAATCATGTTTCCTAGAACAGTGTTATTCAATGTGTGGTCTGCAGGCTAGCAGCATCAGCTTCACTTAGGAGATCATGAGAAATATTTCTTAGGCCCTACCCCAAACCTATTGAGAAGGAAGGACGGAAGGAAGGGAGGGAGGGAGGGAGGAAGGAAGATCCACCAGGGGATTATTTATGTATGCTAAAGTTTGAGAACCAGTACCCTAAAGTACAACTTGAGAAAGAAATCCCACAAAATAATCAGTTGGTCAGTCAAACAAATAAAATAAACAAATAAATAAAAACTAATCATTTAAGCAAGGCCGCAAACAAATGAAACATCGCCAACTATCTCATGCTCTCTAAATAAAACTTTTCAAAAATAGGTCCACACAAAAGAATCACTGCAACAAAACAGGAAGTGAATGGCCAAGGACAACTGCATGTAAAGATAAAATTAAAACCTGGCAAAGACGATTTCAGACTTTAAGATAGGTTGAGTTTCTGCCAGACCCGTTTTCTAAACTCTCTGAGGTTTATCACTTCAATACTCTTGCTAGTAACGAATTCTCTTCTTAACCTTTGCAAGAGCTTTGCCATAAGGAAGATGACCTTAACCCAGAAGTACGTGCGGGGCACAGGTAGGGAGGAAGGAGCCTGAACTCTGTTTAGTTCTACAATCTCAGCTTTGTCCTCACTTCTGGTTATCTCACTCAAACATACCACATCAAATGTCACCTCCGTGTAGGTGACACCTAAATCTGTGTTTGCCATTGGACTCACTTCATGCTCAGCTCTTCCTCCTTGTCTACAGCACATCTTCATCTGGGAGTCCCACTGTCACCCTGAAGTTACATTTCAAACTGGATCATAATCTATTTTCAGGTCACTCTCAGCCCCTTTCTCCAGCCTCCGTGTCACCCACCACACCTGCCCTTTTTCCAGTCCCTGATATTTCTTGCTTTCCTGTCTATGCTCACCCAGGTTTAGCTTGATATCCTAAATGTTACCCTTCTGCGCCACTACATCTTGCAACATACTAGTAATCAATCCAAAATACTCCTTTTATGAATGTTTCTTCCCTCCCAGTGAAACAATTTGTAAGTGCTTCCCTCTACTAACTGGGTGGCTCCCTCTTAACTTGTCATCATTGTTTTTTGGAAACAACTTAATTTCCAGTGTTAATTGTTTGAGTGATCATCAATTCATACTCAAAAGCCTTAAAAAATATGTCATCCAAAAACCCAGACAAAATCATTCCTATGTTTTTTCAGGAACAGGTGAACACAGGACAAGCATAAACATGCACACACAGACATACAGGATTTTAAAAATAGGTTTGGAATCATATAATAGCACTGTCTTATACCTTATTTTTAAAACCTAACAATATGTCATTTTCCCTAGTCAATATATCCATATGCATAGATTTCATGGCTGCATAAGTGTTTTTTTGTAAAGATATAGCAGCATTTATTTAAGCTACACCATATATATGGACATTTAGATTGCTTACAATCTTCTCTATTAAATACAGTTCCGCAATAAGCACCTTTATACACCCATACTTTTATCCCTTAGCAGGTATTTCTAGAATTGAACTTGCTGTATAACAAGGCATGTACATTCTGAAAGCTTTTGATACATTCTTTCAAACTGAGATCCAAAAGGTACCTATGTGTTAATATTCCCTTGAGTATGAACAGTGTGTTGGGAGCCACTGCCTCCCTATAATTCAATGTACTCTGGCTGTTAAGAAATGTTTAACTTCTAAAAAATCTAGCCGGTGAAAATAATATCTCACTGTTATTTTAGTCACCATTTCTTTGATTATTAGTGACATACTTTTGAGTGCTTGTTAGCTATTTCTATTGTTTTCATTTGTGAATTTTTCTCCCTTTTATTATTGGAGTGTTTTCATTTTCTTTTTGTCCTACTGAATAGTAGGAGCCTGTTTTATACCCAGAGTATTCAACCTTAGTAATATTATACTGCAAACCTTTTTATAAGACTGTTTACTTGCTTTTTACTTTAAATTATGGTAGGGTTGTGCTAGATGAAGGTGCATAAATATGTCTGTAGTCATAATGTGGGAATTGCATTAAAAATAAAGAATTTTAAGTCTATCATTCTTTTCATTTATAGTTTATGCCTCTGGATTGAATCGTATAAATCTACTCCCTCTACAAAGATTAAACAATAGTTCACGTTTTTCTTTCCTGACCTCGAAGGACTTTCAGTCATTGCTGTGTTCTGGGAACCCAACCAATTCCCTCTGCCACCCATTCTCTGTTCCGGCAAAGTCTGATTCCTCACTGTTTGTTATCCCCCCAGTTGTACCTCATGCCTATGTTATGTTCCGGCTCTAATTCTAGCAGGAGTGCCCACCCATCCTTCCCTGACTTCACCAATATGCCAAATGTCCAATTCCTTTGTTCTCTTCCAGACTCACCCTAAATTCTCTTCTCCCTTCATGGCTCTTCTTGCCCAAACAGCCCTTGTCCCTTCTCTTTAAGTCAATGTCACACAATTTAGCATCTAATTACTCAATTACTCCCTTTTGTTCCATGTGTCACCTCTGTTTCCTCAAATAAATGGTTGTCTGAAGAGCAAGAATCATAGTATAACCTCCTTCTGTCTTGAACAGACTGTTACCAGCCCCAGTCCTTAGCCTCTCTAATCAATAGAAACTGATGAGAGGCCACCAGAGAATTGCAGGCAAAGCTTTATGGGGACTTGGGCCAAGGCTCAAGACAGCAGAAGCAAGAGTCAGGTGCCCACGCCCACTCCCCTGCTTGGGTCCTTAAGTGGGGTAACAACGGGGCAGATTGGTGGGTGGGGCAGCAGGTGTGGCTTAGATGGTCTGCCCACCGCTCCGGTGGTGCAGGGATCATGTACAGGACCCTGCTTTGGTTCCCAGCAACTCACAAATGGCAGTTGATCTGTGGCCGTTTTGTACCTTGTTTATAATTTGCCCCAACAGCACACGCATGCAATTATTTTTAATCACGTACAGTTTCTTTGTATCCTGTTGCTTAAGAAGACCTTTTTCCATGTGCAAGCACTGTTGTAAAGGGTCCCAGGTCCCAGACTATCTCAAAACCCCCTATACAGGGCTAGCCTAAGGAAGAGCTCTATGAACGTGCATTGATTGACACCTTGGATTTCACATTCAGAAATTCCACGTTCCAAATCACTTCTTAATAACTATAGGATACGAAATAAATTGGCACAGCACTGGACTATACGATATTATAATTCAACAGTGCACAAACACTGAAAAATCTTATTTCCTCCTTTTCCAAAGCATCTTCAAGCCAAACATACACGAAGGTGTGGGAGACAGCAGGTGTACACAGACACCTTTTTTTTGCTAAGTCAATATTGACTTGAGAGCAAGCATGAGAATGAGCAAGAATAAAGCAAATACTTTACAGAAAAAAAAAAGCCAAACACCTTGAGGAGATTTTCACCTTTATACTTCCTTCCTAGTGTTATGTATCTTTGGAATTGAAAGTGCGGTATTATTTTGAAATTAAAAAGGAATAAAGAAAACTATAGCAGAAGCACAGATAAATATGGAGTAGTTTCATTCAACTTTCCAGAAGATTCTACAATCAATTAAAGGATGTTTAGAGAGTGAGAGCACGGCCTACATGCAGGTCATTGTTGTAGGGTCTGAGAGCGAGACAAGGAAGAGGAGCACAAGGATTCTTTCCTCTGGGGGATGAATTATTCGGAAAAAAACAAAGCGAAGAAAAACTGGTTAAGTGCCCAGAAAGCATAAGTGTTATCAATAAGTGTTACTAGAGTTCAGGATATGTAACAACTTCTATGTCATCAGTTGACACTTATCAAGCACCTACCAGATGCTGGGCAAGGACTGAGGGTCACCCAGCTGGAAGACCTTTGAGATGGCCCTTGGGTTTTGAGCATGAAGATGTAGGTGAGGGAAGCCGTTACAGTTGGGTGAAGATTAACAAGTAATTACAATTAAGTTCAGTGATGTTACATGTGAGCAAGTTTGAGAATATTTGAAAGCCCAGTGTAAGCTGGAGAAACTAAAAACCTTCAATTCCTTCATTCCCCAATGAACAGGTCTGGAAAATTATCTAGTTAAAACCCAATACCACACCCAGAGCCAGTGCTGGCCTCACTCAAAGCATTTTTAAACACGAGCTATAGCTCTAGGGAAGCAAGGGCTGACACTCTATAAGCTGGCTACAAGAAAATGACACCCCTCCCTCCTCTAATTTAGTTACTTTTGGGGACAAAAAGCATCCTGGGAACTTAAATGAGAAAAGTGAAAGTATTGTGAAATATAGCAATGTAAAAACCAGACAATTTCTCAATAGATTCATCTCAGACTGCAGGGTGAGTTTTCTATGAAGCACTGAAACAGACCTGCATTGCTTTCCAAAACAAAACCACAATTAAAAAAATCATGGAAGAAGTATGAGAAATACTGAAAGCAAATCTCTCTACATGATTTCAATCCAACTGATGGCAGAAATGGAGGCCGGAGAAACATAATGGAAGTGCAAAGAAATGTTTCAGTGAAGGGCATTGATCTGAGCTCTCGTAAGGATTTGTGGTCCATTATATTCATGTATCAAGTCAATTTTAGGCCTCTTAGTCCCCCTCTTCTTACCGTTATCACTTATAACAATCTCTTGGAGTTAACGGTTCTTATTTATATTTTATCATTTTCATAATATGTTAATATATTGGCATTCTTTACAGAACCCTGAAACACATTACTACTAGTCTAATATTGATCATTAGGACATTCTTACCAAATAACTAAATATTCTTATGATGGGAAGAAGTGGCAGGAAACTGAAATATAAAAAGGTCAGGAAACCCTGGGGGTATGGTATTAAAGCAAGTTCTAGAATCAAAAAATTTGGCCTCCCAGACCTCTCTCTCAGAATCCTTTCACCTAGCCAAAGCGCTGTTTTCATTTCTGATTATTAAATTCCTTTTCCAGACTTGGTTAAAATGTTTCAGCTTGCATTAAATATATATGAAGTATGGTATACTGTTGCTTTTTAAGCATGGGTTAAAAAATGATCGGGGGCTTCCCTGGTGGCGCGCAGTGGTTGGGAGTCCGCCCGCCGATGCGGGGGACACGGGTTCGTGCCCCGGACCGGGAAGACCCACATGCCGCGGAGCGGCTGGGACCGTGAGCCATGGCCGCTGGGCCTGCGCATCCGGGGCCTGTGCTCCGCAACGGGAGAGGCCATGTTGGTGAGAGGCCCGCGTACCTCAAAAAAAAAAAAAAAAAAAAAAAAAGGTCGGTATTCTAGTTGTAAAAAGAGAAAATGCTAAATTGGCCTTCCTGTGTTGAACTAAGCTCTCCTTCTCATCTCATACACAAAATAAGAGAAAAAAGTCATCCTTGCAGGTCTATGTTTAGGATACTCCCTGAGTTTCCAAAGAAGCATGTGGAACTTGATCATTAAACTTTAAAAGGCTATGAAATATAAATACATTAAATAGAATTAAGTGTTATTAGAAATACATGTCCTCGATTTACTTTTTTTATAGGAAGAGCAAACAGTTGAGGCTTTATGACCTACTATCTTCTAGATGGATTTCAGTTGGTAAATATTTCTATACCAGCCCAGCATAGCATCTTCTGCATCTTTTGCTCTCTTCTTTTCATTGCCATGTTTTAACTTTAATTAAAATTTATGTTGGAAGTGAGAAACAGGACAAGTACAGGGGGAAAAAAGAAACAAAATCAGATTTCACTGAGGTTCATTAGATTTTCCAGAGTCACTTTTCCAGCTCAGTTAATATACCAGGATATTCCTCCTATGGTCAAGGAGCACCAAACAAGTGCACCAGATGAGGGCTATCACGAAATATAATTTTGCAGTATTCCCAAGATAATAACATAAAAAGGAAAATCCTGATGTCCAAACTCTTGGGACACGAATATTTGCTCTAGTACAAAAAGGCCTCAGCTAGATTCCAACCACTTCGGAAGATTTGGGCTGCTTGAAGCTGTCCTCCCCTGCTATTGCTCTTTCAACTTGGAATATGAGTGGCAGACAAAGCAGATCAACGTGGAACACAAGTGTGGCCCCATGGGATGGACAAGAAGCAAAGAAATGTTTGGCCCTGCTCACCCCAAGCATGGCTGGGATCCCCATGAGGGTGTCACACACACAAAAAAAGAGACATTTCTTTTTCTGCCAAATGTGAGAGGTTCCCTTTCAGCTCAAACCTCAATCCAGAAGTTCATCTTCTCACCAAAAGGAACAGACTTTAATAACCCTTATCACTCCAACACAAAGGGGCAGGTCAGTCCCACAGGACACAGAATCTTCAGGTTAAGAATCCAAGCACTTAACACATATATATGGAACCTAAAAAAAAAAAAGGTTCTGAAGAACCTAGGGGCAGGACAGGAATAAAGATGCAGATGTAGAGAATGGGCTTGAGGGCACAGGGAGTGGGAAGGGTAAGCTGGGACGAAGTGAGAGAGTGGCATGGACTTATATACACTACCAAATGTAAAACAGATAGCTAGTGGGAAGCAGCTGCATAGCACATGGAGATCAGCTTGGTGCTTTGTGACCACCTAGAGGGGTGGGATAGGGAGGGTGGGAGGGAGACGCATGATGGAGGGGATATGGGGGTATATGTATATGTATAGCTGATTCACTTTGATATAAAGCAGAAACTAACACACCATTGTAAAGCAATTATACTCCAATAAAGATGTTTAAAAAAATGATCAAGGGTAGAGCAATGCCAAGAAATGAGGAAATGATGGTGGGTATTGCTTAATGAAAAAAAAAAAAAGAATCCAAGCACTGATGTCAATCCTTGTGTAATAAGGAACTCATCAAGGCATTTTTCAGTGTTTGAAAGGAAGCAAACCTGCTTAGAAGATAAATGATTCAATTTTCAGTACTGAAATTAGTACCTTATACATTTATTGTAAAATTATTCATAATGGCAAAATGGTGGCAAAAAAAATCTGTGCCCATCGACGGGCAACACTGGCATAAAATGTGATGCAAACACACTAGAAACAATTACCCTGACAATTAATAAAAAGGACATGTCTCGTGAACTGGGGAGAATGCACAAAGTATGTATTCCATTGAGAAAAGGAGTAAAATAACCTGCTCAGTTTGATCTCAGATACCATAGGTCTGATTGTATGTTTGTATGAGCATAAAGAATGTTATAGAAGGGCACATATGATTTTTTTATTAACATATGTTATTTCTGAGAGTTCTTCACAGACCAGTGTGGTGTGCAGAAGATTATTAATATTTTCAATATATATCTTGAGTTGTTTCACTAGATACGATTAGTCTGGATTACTTTGCAATAGAAAAATTTACTAAATGTTGAGGAATTACATATATAGAGACTATATTTTCTACAAATGGTAATAAGAGCCTTGATGCAAAAAAAGAACATGGTAGAGAAAAAAAATACAAAACTGTAAAACAAACATAAGAGATTCAACACAACTTGGAAAAATCAAGAGGCATCCAAACCAAAAACACAGTTTGCAGCCACAACTGGGCTATTGTTTCCATACATTCCTTAGTGAGGAAGCCTTTGAAGTTGACATCAGAATCCCATCTTATATCATCTATCGCTACTTCGGACGTATCTTTATACCTGCTTAGTTAATTGTATAGGGAAACTAGAGCTTTCTTTTCCCAAAATAGGCATTGTCAGTCTTATTTGATGTTTGAAGTTGTCTTTTCAAAATTTTGAGTTAAATAATCCATATTGCTGTGGATATTTACATGGCATAGGGAGATAATATATGACTATTATACTCAAGATCCTCTATCTCAAATAAGAAAAATAGACAAAAAGATGGGCCTAGCACTCAATCCATCTCCTAGCTGCGTCTTCTGAGTTCACCTCCTGATATGTCCAACTCTCCGCCAACCCAAGGAAGGAAGCTGCATATACAAGCTGACAGTCTTGGCAACTGCTCAAGAATGGCCTCTCCCGTCCCCTCAAACCACCACCACTGCCATTTAGTCCTGACCTCCTTGCTTGTTCTCATCCCCAATTTCCAAATACTGGCTGTCTCTGAAATCCACTTCTGTCCTTCCAAGTTGGCATGCATTCTGATGTTCTTGCCAGCATCTTGGGAAGCAACACTGTGTCAGTTTTTCTCTTCTCTCCTCTTCTCTTTTCTCTTCCCTTCTCTTCTCTTCTCTTCTCTCTTCTCTTCCCTTCTCTCTCTTCTTTTCCTATTGCAGTTTCTGACTTAGCTCACCTGCTATCACAGTGTGTCCCATTAGCTGCGTACATAACCTAACTCTAACCAACAATCCTGGGGTCCTAGTGGCCCACATGTTTCAGGGGAGAAAGGTGGGGTAGGGAGTGATATATCAGTTGGTATATGTAAAAGAATTTAGTAAGACTTATTTCTGCTATACAAAATGCCTTTTGACAAAAAGCATCACAGAGTTGAAGGGAACATTCAGCAACTCTGGTTTTAAAAATCACTGCCTTCAGCAACAGAGGGCTGCATGAGACACACTGAACAACACGGATTAATACATGCTAAAAACCTTCTGTTATGCACTCAGCCTGCACTAGGCACTCTACTGGATCCTGCGGGACATTCAAAGATGAAGACCCCGTGGTCCTTGTCTTCAGGGGGTTCACAGACTAACTCTGAAACAAATCTGATCCTGATAAGTAAAGGTATATTTGAAAGCCAAAAATAGATTCACAACCAAGCAAGAAAAGAAAGTCAAAATCCAATCCACTCTACCTTGGAAAGAAATGGGAAAAAATAAAAAGCAATAACTAAAAAGATAAGAGGAAACTGAGAGCAAAGAGAACAAAAAGTAGGAAGAAGTTTAGGAGCTAAAGGCAGGGAGGCAAAGAAGGCAAATCCATAGCAGACAAGTTGAGGATAGGAGAAAAGGGGTGAGAGGGAAAGGGGAAGGGGAGTGGAAGTTGTGAAACAGAAAGAAAAGAGTTAGTTTCTCAGGAAGGACAATCTGGGAAAGGCAGAGAGATGGAGAGGATGCAGTGTAAATGTGAGGTCACTGCAGACAGACATCCTAAATGGAATAAGGATGGAGAAGTCAGTAAAATGAACTTGGCAGAAAAGACAGACCATGAAAATAATAACAATAATAGCTAACTTTTCTTGGACCTCTATTGACCTAAACTGCAATGACCATGTTGAAATCTAGACACTCTTTCACCAGGATCCACCCTCTAACATATGAATGTGCTGAGAGCCAGGGCACTTAAGCACGATTGCATTCATATCTTCAATTCAACTGCTCTGTGGATCCCTGGGCACATCAGTGGCCCTCAAACATCACTGCCATCTGGTTAGCATTGTATAATTCTTATGCCAATACAGCTTTGCTGGTTTTATAACTTATTCTATTGGATTACCCCACTCAAAGCCAGATCCTTTCTACATAGAACAGCAGAGCTTCACTCATGATTATATTTTTGAGCAGATAAAAATTTTATATGAACATTTTATACATAGAAATTTCAAATATGTGTAAAACTTTTATTTCAATATCCTTCTATAAAACACCCTTGTTTCCAGTCAAAAACAATACGGCTTTTATCCAGGTCATTGGTAGGAACGAGTGATGGGTAAACCAGAACAAGAAAGGCAGGTGCTGGAAGTTATCAAGTGCATTGATATGTGGAAGCAGAACAAAGCACTAAGCTGTCCTAGAACAAAGCACTAAGCTGTCCTCAGAAGCACTGATTTTTTCACTTTTTCACAAGACACCAAAAGTCTCAACTATATGACTCCTCCAAATCAAGTTCTATATTCACATCAAAGTTTTTCCCAAAGATGGTTCTTTGATTCCTAAACTATCACTTCCTTTGCAAACAGCTCTTATCCTTTGCCTTTGGAAAGGAAAATAGTCAAATTCCAGACATTTTCAAAAATAAATTAGAACTTGATAACATTAGCCTCTTATTTTCTCTTTCTTCTTTTCTTTGTTTTATCTTTCTTGGTGCTTCTCCTAAATCACTTGTAAAATTAAAATCATGGAACTGCCATTTTTTTCTACCATGCTATTGACAGCCTCATCATTACAAGCTTTGAGGATCATTAGAATTTCCACAATATAAACAATAAACAATGAAATTGGGGAAAAATTAGAGTCAATCTATCAATAAGATTTCTAAAAAATTCTATCAAGAATAATGGAGGAAAAAGAATATATATCTAATTTGCATAATACATTATCAATATATCTCAGATCATGGGAAGATACTACATTTTTGAAAGAAAGTAAAAGTTATTAGTCATCTGTATTTTGGTGAGACTCGTCCCTTTTTGCCATCAGCTAGCAGCAAATCACTTATTAGACCTGAAAAGAATGAGTATATGTCTCCTTAAGACCACTTTGCCCCTCCATATTTCTCAGTGGTCATTTAGCCTCAGAGAAAATCAGAACCATCGAAACAATTCTTAAAGTTTCCAGAAATGTGTGTGTGTGTGTGTGTGTGTGTTTTATGTTTGTGAAAGAGAAATCAAAGCTTATTCATTGAATCTGCTGATGAAATTTGGTGAGATCTGGCTAGAGGGCTGGGAAGGAAAACTGAGTAATTAGGAGGAGAATCAAAACATTGGGTGATTATGAGAATTCTCCCTTCAAGATTGTGGGAGGGGAGGGAGTTTTCGGGTGTGAGCATATGCAGGGGTCTAGAGAGACAGAGAAAAGTCCTTCTTGACTGAGGTGGGGAGAGAAGGCCCTGCTCTGGACCTGGCATCCTTGTTTTCTTATATTACTGAAAATAATAAAAATCAGAATAAAAATGAAGGAAGCATCGTGCTTGGCTTAGGGCTAGAGAAGCAGTATCTTCAGGGTGCTCACCCACTTGTGAGAGTCATGGTGGGTCTGACTGGGGTGTGCATATGTGCAGACATGTCTGCTTTCAGAGGCACACAGATGTTGCAGTGTTGACAGGGACCTCTGGAAACCAAGAGAAGTCATCCAAGGTGAATAATTGTGGACTTGGGGAACAGGAGGAGGTGGCCATTTTAATACATGTAAAAAACCCATGACCCTATTTAGAAACAGAAGAATTTAGAAAGATTATGCCATAAAATAACTACTGTGCCAGGAACTTGCCTCCTGCTTGGACCCTAAGCTGAGAGTCCAGGGAAACACCTGTTACAGTCAAGCTCTTTTTCTTTCCAATTGGTAAACAATTCTACCAATTGCACAATGAAAAAATTCTGTGACCCTGGCACCCAGATCTGGAACTCTCAATTGCTCTCACCACCAAAGGTCAATCCAATGTATCTGCTTGTGACATATTTTAGCCAAAGAATGTTAATGACATTTTCCAATACACTGTGCTGTTCTAACACATGTCCCACCCTGGACATTTGGGATTACTAAAATACAGAGATATCTTGAATGCCAAAATGTCACAGTAGGTAGAGATATGGCCAGCTTTTCAGGCTCTCCGACCACTTTAGGGACCCACAAAAGCACTGACAAGATGAGAAAAATGTATTGCCTCCAAACAAAAAAGAAAACTGTGAAACCAAAATTAGCAAACATTTGTTTCTACAAAGCATAATACATTGCCAACTTTATTCATTGTTCTATTTAGTAGAGACCGAAATAATCTTTCTTTGTACCTCAAGAAGATCTGTAGATTAGATTTTTTTCATTTGCAGGAACACCTACATATGCAAGATGGTAAGTGCACATAAATTCACAAGCACACATAAATGAATTTACTCATACTCAGAGAGTTTTAGTGGCAAAATAATAAAAACTCTTCCCATATTTTATTGCAAAAAATATAATTTGATGTGGAATATGAGTACACTTTAATATGTTTAATATATTTGTTGAGAAGTGGGAGGCTCCTAAAGTGTTCAGAAAATATGGAGGTTTTAGAGTGACCCTTTACTTCTCCCATTGTTAAAGGACATCACTAAATTTGGAGAAAAATTCTTCCCTGTTCATGGATAAACAACAAGGTCCTATTGTATAACACAGGGAACTATATTCAGTGTCCTGTAACAAACCATAATGGAAAAGAATGTGAAAAAGAATATATATATGTATAACTGAATCACTTCGCTGTACAGGTGAAATTAACACAACCTTGTAAATCAACTATACTTCAATAAAAAAGTTTAAAAGATCAGAATTCTTCCCTGTTCACTGACCTATTCCCTTGCACTTTTTCCTCATCCTTTTCCAGCTTATCAACAAAGTTAAACACAAGAACAAGCCAGAAAGGGAAAATTCCCTATTGCTAACATAAGTCTAGTTGTCCTAACAGATGAATAATAAAGTATAAAGTCAATGGTTAACTTTTTGGAATAAATTGAGGAAAGAACATCGGAACTTTATTCTTTTCAGATTTCCCTGCCTACCTAGATTACAACACAACATCCTTACTTCTGAAGGCACAGTCTCGACTGGTATGCCTGGCAATGGACAAGAGACCGAGGGGCCGAAAGCCAAGACCAAGGCTAACACAGGAGCTGTCACAACCCTTCAAGAGACTAGCATCAAGCTAAAAAAAATCTGCTTCTCTCATCTCTCAAGAAGAAATTCAACCTCATGGGTATGTCATATGGTTCTCTTGTATGATATCCCTGAAAACAGTCTAAAATGTTCTTCCAAGCTTTGTACACACTTCTTCAAATACTTTATCTACTCAAAACTATTTGGGGGACTTCCCTGGTGGTCCAGTGGCTAAGCTCTGTGCTCCCAATGCAGGGGGCCCGGGTTCAATCCCTAGTCAGGGAAGTAGATCCCGCATGCCACAACTAAAGATCCTGCATGCTGCAACTAAAAGATGCTGCATGCCACAGCTAAGACCTGGCATAGCGAAAGAAAGAAAGAAAGATCTTAAAAAACTATTTGGGACTTTAAACGTATATTTGCTTAAAAAATGAAAAAATAAAGAAAGAGAGAAAAAATGTATATTTGCTTGAATTTTAAGTTACCTTAGTTCTAAGTTATATTCAGGATGCCACCATCCAATCTGTGTGAATAAGTTTTAAAAGGGGCAACCTAAGAGTTTACAGTCATCAGTAATAGCCTCAAATATGACTTGTATACATAAGAAAACCTTTTAAGAAATCTTAAACAGTTCCAGAAAACCAGATAGCATTCTGTTTCCCATTTTCCTTTTCACTAAATTGTCATCAATCAGAAATATGACTAAGATAAATAGCAGCTCCTAGATAAAAATAGGAAGACTTCTCCAAAATTCTCATTAAATTCTATACATGATCCATATTCAGCTTGAAAACCACCAGTTAAGAATGAGATAAACAGAAGGTCACCTGCATCTGGCAATACATGCCTATTTCTTAACCCTACGGTATAATGATAGGAAAACTAATTCTAGAACAAGTTAAAAATCAGTTCCCCAAAACACTTACTACCAATATTTAGAATATCATGAGATTTATTTTACTTCTATTATGCCTTACTTTCCACACAACAGGAAAGGATATTATCAGGGTTGCCTTGACTGTGTATGTAGTCTAGTTTATTTTTGGTATTTGTTAGTCATTCATAAAAACAAAATTCAGGGTTCCATTTACTTTCATTAATTCAGGTAACAGGGGCTTTGAGGGGGACCAAGAAGAGTACCTAGTGAGAAAGAGAGGAAAAGAGAATGTTTTTGTTCATGTGTCCTGGAGAAGATATTATTTTTCTCCTACAATACTGTGCACTCTGGTTACTAGAGTATTTTTTCCCCTGCGCTTTAAAGGTTACTATACAGAAATTCAGGGATTTGAAGGTTTTGCAAACTCCAGTCAGAATAGCATTTCATCTATCAATTGTTATTTCCACATGTACACGAGCTCTTAGATTCATTCATGAAACTAGGGCTGTCAGGATCTTAATGAGATCAACTGGTTTAGCCAAACACATGCATCACTATTCAGCTCTTATGCCACCTGGAGAGAGCAAGTCTTTGCATAAGGCCTAATTTTACCCACTCAAGGAAGAAAACTTGAACCACGACAAAGCCAGCAATGATGATTAAAGAGTGCCTGTCACTTGGCCTCACCCCTGGGAGCTGCCCTCTACCCACTCCTGGGTGATGGGGGTGTTTCTCTGGGTGCCCTGGATTTAGATGTGGTGAAGGATGCAGACAGTTTCATGTGTCAAGCCTCCAGAGTCGTCAAAGTAGCGCTTGATCTGCTCTGTAGAAAGTGCTGAGGACCCGAACAAAAACTCATCAGTGGCACAAATCCAAGGTCATCTCCCAAATATCCCTAATATATCAAAGCAGCCTCATCCATCTCAAAGCAAGAGCTACAAATGCGGGCCTCCCTGGTGGCGCAGTGGTTGAGAGTCCGCCTGCCGATGCAGGGGATACGGGTTCGTGCCCCGGTCTGGGAGGATCCCATATGCCGCGGAGCGGCTGGGCCCGTGAGCCATGGCCGCTGGGCCTGCGCATCCGGAGCCTGTGCTCCGCAACGGGAGAGGCCACAACAGTGAGAGGCCCGCATAACGCAAAAAAAAAAAAAAAAAAAAGAGCTACAAATGCTAAGACTGGAAGGGATCTTAGGGAACTTGTCCTAGAAACTAACTTACTGACACACAAATCAGAGAATTCTCCCAGAGAAAAGCAGAATGAATGTCTTATAATTTACTCTCCATCCACTAGAAATTGGATGTATATTAGAGGTTGATGTTCTGAGCAGCAAAACTTCATTCAGATATCTGATTCTACATGGTATATATTTCCTGACCAATAAATCTACAAGGAAAAATAAAGTTATGTGAACAAATTCCCTGCCAATATCAACTTGAAGAAGAAAAATTAAAAACCAAAACAAACAGAATCCAACTTACCTCGGTCCACACCTCTTCTTGCCTTTTGAAAATTGCTTTTGAATGTTTGAAATCTGAAAATAAATAGCCAATTCTATAGGCTTTTTCAAGGCCCTGAAAATGATCACTTAGTAATAAATCTTTAGTATTAGTAATCCTATAGATTGATAATCTCTAGAAGATGAGAGATTATAGTTTTCATGAACAGTCTTTCAAAAACATTGTGGTTAAAGCCTCTTTACTATAACATCCCTGCTAAAGAAATAGAAACAAAAGTTGTCTCCTTGTGTAACTATGTAATTTTTAACAGCAGCAACAAAATATTAATATTCATACCAAACTGAATATCATATTCTCAAACATCTTAAAAAAGAATCACACTGCCACCTATTTTGCTCTATGTCACTGATCCTTACTATGTATCACTCTTTTGTTTAGGGATAAATGGCCTGAAGGTTTTCTTACAATAGTTCCATAGATTAAAGTAGCAAAGAAACAGAGAAGAAAACCATTTAAAATTTCAAAACAGAAAGGAAAAACTTCACTTTTGCTTTTTGAATGTGTGCTTCACGGGAATAACTTTCATCTTTCCATCTGTATTTCTTTCAGATCCATTCAGTAACTATGTGTTTTGCAATGAAATGGCATTCCATATTTAAAATAAAAATTGGTATTTTATGCTGGTTTCCATTTTCAAAGAGCATATTTTTAATCACATCCAAAATAGTTCAGCATTTTTCCCACTACTGCCAAAAATAGCAACACGTACCATCAACACAACGTATCATAACATATCCTCAACAACACACGTATCACCACACACATTTCTGCTCTTGGGCTCCCCTCAGCCCCATCTGTACTCTTGCTGCGAACAGCTATAGCATAAAAATGTCTCTTCTCACATGCTTTTGATATTACACTATTTAATCACATACAGCTGTGGCTTATGAGGCTGTTACAAAACACAATTTTAATGTAGTACTTGAAGTCAATTTTGGATAAACATCAACCATTTACTCTGAATAAGAAGTCCAACACTCCAAAGATTTTCTTTTAAAGGAAAACCCTGGTTTTCTTAGAATTTGGCATGGGCATCATTGTGACTGAGACTTCTCTCTGCCAAAAAGACTGATAATGTCAAAAAGGATTGTGTAAATCATATTAGTGCAAAAACGAAGCTTTCCAGAATTCCTGGAGCCAGAAAGATCTGGAATGATGTGCATCCTTCCTTCTCTTTGGCCTCTTCCTTCACGTGGCCCCTACCTCCAACCCTTGAATACATTTTAGTACTTCATGGAAATAGGTTTGAGTTATAATTCTGTTTTTCTTTTTCCAAATTGAGAGAAAGTGAAAGGAAAATGTGTTGGAAAGGTACTGTTCAAAGAAATATACATGGTGTTTCCCTTAAGTTTGGAATTATTCCGGAAAAAAAAAAAAAAAAAAAACCATGAACTTTTTACATTTCTACTCCTTTTAGTAGGCACCAAACTTAGTGTTGTGAAAACAGTGACGACATTAGATAAAGAAAATCCCAATGCAAACAAAGATTTGGAGAAGTAATGAAAAAAAAAAAACAAATTGAAAAGGCAAGGTAGCCTGTTGTTTCTGTTTCTCTCATTTAAAACCAATTAAAATAGAATACATTCTAACAGGAGATAAGATCGATCATCATTTCATGCTATCATATAACCCCCCTGCAGTAAAAGAAATATGTGGAGTTATTCCTAAAAATTCTCTTGCTGGAAGATTTTTAGAAAACTAGTTTTATATATTTCAGTCTTTCAAAGGAAAACAGTACCTGGGAGTTTTCAAGGCTGAAACATACAAAACTGGTTGGTAACTGGCAAGTTACCAACTCTGACTATCAATGCAAATCTGAGGCAGGAAGTACTAAGGAAATTCTAAACTCATTCCCTCCCTCTGCAAGATTTTCTACATTTTCATGTGTGAGGAATGTGTGAAGGGTTGTTTTGTTTTGCTTTTGTAAGACCTGTACATTCACATCTTTAAGAATATCCTTGGCCCCACGGGAGGCTCCCTCTTCCTTTGCAGGCCGCCCTGGCCTTGTGTTTTCAAGTGTCTGCTCTTTTCATGGCACAACTGGGGTCCAGCTAGACTTTCAGAGCCGGGCGGCTGTCCAGCTGCAGATGGCTGGAAATTCAGCCTGAAATCAGTGCGCTGGTGATGAATTATTCCTCCACCTGACCCCAACTTCACACCAGGCTCTGAACAGAATTTGAGTACCACCAGCCAGGGAGACCTGGTCAAGGTTCCATGGTCTGAACCCCTTTCTTCAAAGTTTTCTGGGGAAGCAGATGGCCAAAGAAGGGCAGGCAGCAGACTGATGAAAAAGCAGAGTGATTAGAAACTGCACTGAACTGGGAGAAATAGAGGGATCTGGCAAGGGCGTGGAAAGGAAGAAAAGACAAACTTGCTGTGTGTGCTTGGGTGAGTTTTAAAGTTTCATGAAGATGACTAAAGTTTTCTAAATATCACATATGAGAGAAATATCTATTTCTCAACTGCAAAATATCAACTCATCAGGCTGTGACCACGTTTTACTCTTTAGCTTTCCCAGTTCAACTCATTTGTTTTTCCAAGAAGACCCCCCCAAAGTACCTCAAATTCAGATTGAAATTCACCCTGGGTCTCATAATGCAATAGCAACAGGTTGGTTATTTGGACTGGCTGTAACAAAATTCTTGAGAAATATTATGTTACAACTTAAGCAAACATCATTACATATATTATCATTAAGCTAAGAAACTATTTTTTGGTCTCCTTTCTCCAAAACTTGCTGATTATTATGGGTGGCTTTTCCAACAGCAAATTCGTTTTGATGAAACTTTTTTTAAAATCCAGTATGTCTCTTATTGAAATATTATGACATGTCACCAAAATTTCTTCATTACTTCTAAATAAAAGTAATGTTCTTTTTAGAAATTGCTTCTTTGGCTAGGAAAACAAAATTGGTAAAAAGGAAAATTGACAAGTGACAACTTTTAATGTGAGGTCTGGGAGAGTAAGCATGTTATACCCACATTACTACAAGGTACAACAGCTACAAGTCAGCCATGGGTTTTCCTTTTATTTGACTTACCCATACATTTTTCTAATATAACATTTTAAGCATCTGGAAATTTATTCAAAGAAACAAAAGCATAAATACCTTGTTTCTATTTTTTTTCTTTTTAACAACAAAGTGAAGAGATTGGTTCTAATATGATGGGTAATAAGGGGAGCAGAGAAAGCAGGGAAGTGTCACAAGTTTTTCTAAAACTTAAATTGCATTTGAGGAAATGGAAGACATTTGCATTTATTTCAAAATCCGTTTTCATTTTGTTTTATCATAAGAAAATAGCAGCTGCATTTAACACACGTATTTAGGTAGAAAGAGAAGGCTCAGTATTTTGGCATTTTCTGAATGAATACAATAATAAACATCCCATGAAGATTTTCCAACCAAAACTAATGTCAGCAAATAGCTTTTGTGGGTGAGTTAAAAACACCTGAATTTAGAGAACAGTTTAAGGCATGGGGTATCACCAGAATATGATTTTTGTTGTCAACCACAGAATTCTATTTTTATCAACCATAAATGTGCTTTACATATCAGCATCATTTTAAAAAGCAATGATTTTAAAATTGGATTAAAACTACAAGCCAAGGCTGGAAGGACAGTGGATTTTATGGAATTCCACCTAGGCTTAGCAAATAAATCTAAGCAGCATGCATTTCCTTCAAAATTACTATAGGTTATATTTTGAGCTATAAGTGTAAAAGGAGCAAAAAGTGCTACCGAAACAACCCGGTTGTTTTCATGCTATGCTGGGGTGTGATGGGACTTTATTGTACAGTGCGAACGCTGTCAGAAAGTTCCCGTATTTTAAAATATTGCACATTGACCCTTCCTCCCATTCCCTGAGTGTCTAAGTTCCCAAACAGGGCACATTTTCATATCTTCAGCTTCCAGGAATGTCATTAATGTCTGTCATTTCAGAGCCACTGTAATGATATTTGACAACTTCACAGCACTGTCGAAATTTTACAACGTAATAATCAATATGAACTACCATGATAGCCAAAGTAGCTGATCTTATACTCCCTACCACCCTGATCTGATTACCCAAATATCAGCTGAGGTCGCCTAATGGATCTAACTTCTTTAAAAATGTTCCAGAAGTTGATGGCTTTGACTAGCTTGAAAGTAACAAGATCCAGATGCTGCCTGTCTACACAACACTAAACTACATAGGACCCCAAAACAGATTTATTTTTAAATTCCCTCTCTATTTTTCTAGCTCTCTTTTCCCTCAACACCCCATGTTTCCTCTTTACCCCAAACAACACACACACACACACACACAAACTTCCCACCAGTGTAGCTGGTCCTGTGTCTTTAATATAATGTGCCCGACATTATTTCCCCCTAGCAATAGGTTAAAAGAAATCTCAAACCAAAAAGCAATTATTCCATTCATTTTGATCTAAAGTTTCTTTTCTGAATAGACTTCATCGGAGAAAACAAGAACCAAAAAGAAAGCACGAATTTTGAAACATTTGGAAAAATTTAGCCAAATGACTAAAGGGGATGGAATGTGTGATATTTTTCACGCAACCTTTGTTTGTTGTTTCTGTTTCTTTGGGGGATGAGAAATGACTATAAATTTCTCCTTTTAACTTGTCCTTGCTTTGCCATTTCTTTGAGGAAGGCAGGCAGCGTTCTCTTCCCAATCCCCCAAAGAGTTAAAATTCTAGCCACTGGAGCAGGCGGGCTGGTCTATTTATTTCAGCAGCAGCCCAAACTAAATGCTCACAAAGGCAAAAAGCAGTGTGAGTCGACCTTGGAGGGGCAGGGCAAATTGTAAAGCGACTGAGAAAGGAAGGGAAAAAAAGAACAATCTTTAATATAATACTGAAAGTCTGCTGCCTGATCTGGTTTACAAATCAGCATTGTTTGGTGAGAGAGAATAAATGAGAGCTAACTACGGCTTGAATTACCAAACCCAAATCACAGCACCCAGTCCTGGTGACAGCACAGATCACTCAGGCATGCCTTGTTCACTCCCGGCGTATTTACCAAGAACACGGTAGAGTCTGGCTAATGCAATATAAAGTAATATCATCCATAAAGGAATACAATCCATGCATTCAAGGGGGAACAACCAACATTTTTCCCCCGAAATTAAGTCCGATGTAATTGACAAATTGGAGCAGTGATTTCACACCTGAGAGTCTTCCATGTCTGAACTGCAGGATAAAGTTCATGATTGGCATGACCCACTGTTCAGTGACGTGGTCTTGCCACTGGCCCCCTCATGATCATCTGAGCACACACATAAAGCCTAAAGTAGTTAACCAATTCATGTCCAATTATCATCAGTATAGTTCATCCTTTTTCAAGACCCAGGCCTCCTGATGGCAGCCAACATCTAGCTTCTAAAAGTAAAGAACATCTATTGTAAAGCTCCTAAATTCACTCTCTAGCATCCTGACCATCCTCAGTATAAAATAAGGCCATAAAAAAACCAAAAATGCACCCAAACAAACTCTAAGAGACTTGAATTAGATACCGTGTCCCTTCCCACACCCGTCTTTCATTCTACGCTCAGCGGTTAAAAGTTTGAGTCGCCCCCACCCCGGCGTGTCCTGTCCAGTGGGAAAAAACCTTTTAGAGCCACAAACAAAGAACAGCTCACCAGAAAAGCCCCTGAAATTGTATTCTTGTGCCTGATCATCACTGTTATGATCTCCTTTTTAACAACCCTGCCCATCTGCCAAGGACTTGACGGATATCAGGAACACCTAGGCAGCCAAATAACAACAAAGGAACTCAAGTAAAACTATTATCTCTTCTTAAAGAGAAAGCACCAGTTCCAGGCTTGCTTTCTTCCTATATCCTTCTCTGCTTCATTAACTCCATTGCTATGTTACTAATTTCAAAGAAGCAGGAAGAGGTGATGGGGTAAGGGGAGGGAGGCGGTAAATAATAATTCACATGCCTGTCTGTTTCCCATCCCAAGTGCAGAAGGACACCCCACTGCTGCCAGACTGTGGAGCGAGCCATACCTTGGTTTGGAGATAGTGAGGATAGTAGTAAGTGTACTGGGGGTACATTTGTGGCTGATCCAGGCGTTTGCCCATGTAGCTGGAATCTCTATCTCCGAGGCAGGGAACTGGATGACAGGGTATGTGCCCCAGGCCGAGCTTCCTCTGGAACCACTATTCCTGACAGTCCCGATGACTGATGAGGCTTCGGAGAGTCTTCCACCACTCACTAGTTCCAACACAGCAAGAATTTTAAAAAGAAACACACCAAAAAAAGAGGGAGGTGGGGGATCTGTAGGAAAAACCCCACACAGCCTCCCCAGCTCTCGCCTGGGGTCCACTTGGGATGAGGCAGTTTGTTCTCTACCCGGCTGTCCGTAGTGATGTCAATTGCCAGCGTTTGTAAAGGAAAAAAAAAAAAATCAAAGTCCTTTTAGCAACTCGGAAATCTTGCAGATCAGCTTCCTGTCTCCTGTGTGTCTCTTTCCCCACCTTAAAGAAAACGAAAAAAAAAAATAGAAAGAAAAAGAAAAAAGAAAAAGAAAAAGGGGGGGGAGAAAGAAAAAGAAAGGGGAAAAGAAAAACTAAAAAAAAAAAAAAAAAAACCTCTCACAGCTCAGTTGCCGCTGTGTCCCTCCCAGAGTGACATGGTGTTCGGTGCTTGTCCTGTCCTTTCATTCACGTCCCCTCCTTCCAGCCAGTGGGTGGGACCCGGAGAGCCCCTCCAGGGAGCAGCGTACGCAGTCCAGAAGGCTGCAGTCTTTCCTCCAAGAAAAAAAAAAGAGGCTGCTTCAACCCCTGCTGCAAGCAAAGTTCCGATTCCCTCTACTGGCTATCTCGAATAGCAAAGCGGTTTTTGCAGCAAAGCTGCTGCCGCTGCCGCTGATCCCGGGGAACTCAAATGTGGGCGGCGGATGATTCCTTATCCTTCCCTCCATCAACCCCGCACAAGAGCTGCCTTCTTTGCTTTGCTTGCCAAGTTTCAAGGTAAGCCACACTGCGAAACAAAACACAGCAGACCCCGGGAAGGACAGGAGGACGAAGGGAGGAAGGGAGAGAAAGGAAAAAATCAAGGCAGACGGGCTAAGCTTGCTGGTGAAAATGGAAAAAGTGTGTCCCGGATGCTTTCAAAACCTGTGAACGCACTAAAGCCGATGGAATCCAAGACCTGCTTTAGAAACTAACCTTTTACTTCTCGGAGAACGTGGAGGATGGTAAGTATTGAAGAAATGTTGTATTCTACTCCAGGACTGCTCGTAACAAGCCAGGCATCATCAGATCACAATTAGCAACTTATCATAGCAGAAATAATCAATCTGATCATTACATCCATTTTGTAAAAATCAAAAGAGGTGTCCCCTTCGGTGTATGATCGTCTTGATAAATAAAATCACTGTTTCTCTCACTGTCTATCTCTTTATGATTCATGGAGGCTTTAATCACTTTCCTGACATCATCATATACAAACACAAAGAACAAAAATCATAATCACTTGGCAGGGTGTTTCTCCACCAATAATAAGTAGTATTCTGACGTGTCTATCAGCTGCTACATTATAATACAGATTGTTTCAGAGGAAATATATTTCCTTAAAGGGTCCCTTTTCAAGGCAGGCGAGGCTAAAATTAGACGTGCCAGCTGTGTTTTGCTGAGGGCTCACGCATGCCCAGAGCGTGGGCAGACCAGCACTGAACTCCTCTCGACTTTGTCAAGTCGGCTGTATTCTCCTCAGCCCTGAGTCGCCTTTTCAGATAAAAGGTTCCTGGTACAAATCCAGCTTCCTAGGCAAGAAGACCAGAGAATGTGGTCCCATGTACAAGCCCTACCACCCCTGGGGCAATGTGGTTTCTGGGAGCCCAGTGAGTGCAGGTAGGTTCCTTGGAGACAAATCAGGATGGTGGGCACATAGTTTTATGTTTGACTTTTGACAAGAACGACGATCGGAAGGAAGGAAGGGGAGAGGGTGGAGGGTAGGAGGTAGAAGTCCTGTCACTGAGAAAATTAAATCAAGTCTGCCAGTGTCTATGTGTTCTTCTGGGACTCAGAGGTCTCATCTAGAAAATGGAACTACTTCCAACTTACCTAGCTGGAGAGAGTCAACTGAATCAGATGCTAAATAAAAATCCCATTGATTTCAAAATTCTTTGCAGCATCTCACTGCTCAGACAATAGAGTCCTGACTTTTGGTATACTTTTCAAGTCACTTAAAAACCTAACTTCCTTCTCCAGAGGCAGGCAGTAGACCCTGTCCCCCACATCCGATGCCTGAGTGACACTGCCCTGCTTTCAGGTCTGGGCTGTGCTCTCAGTCTTTGGTCATCCCCTCTGCCAGGGGGGCTCTCCCAGACCCACCTTCAGCAGATCCTCCAGCCCGCCCTTTGGTCTCAGCACCACCCACACCCAGTGGCTTCCTATGCACTCTGGCTTTCCCACAGCACCTGTATTTACCCTAATATAATGTTCATCCTATGTCACTGCCTATGAATTGCTTGTTTTCTCTACGATGCTCTAAAAGCATCGGGAAAAGCAGGAAAGGAGGAGGTCCCATCATTCTTGTTTACCTTCATCTTTTTTAAAACTGGCATGGCATCTGGCACCAAATGGTTGCTCCGTAAATGTTTGAAGAATAAGACATCTTAAATATCAGAAACAACTCTAACCCAACTCATATCCATCTTTCAGTACATTTCTGGGTGCAGGGGATATAGTGCTGGGTGCAGGGGAGATAGTGCTACACAGATCAGAACAAGGCGCCTCATCCATCCGATGCCACTGCCCACTTCATACAGTTATTATGAGAATTCACTGAGTTAAACATGTGAAGCATTGAGAACACCTTGGTACTTATTGGATCTGCTCAATAAACACAAGCCTGCACCTGGGGAAGAGCATCCCAGGCTGAGGGACCAGTAAGAACGGAAAGCCTGGCAGCAAGCATGTGTCTTTGGAATGTGCCAGATATAGTGCAGGGGCTGGAAGGGAGCAAGTAAAGAGTAGAGGAGTAAAGAGTAGAGAATGAGGCTGGGACAAGATCTACAAGCCTTGGTGGAATTTGGTGGGGAAAGCTAATTAGTGATGGTTAACAGTACAGCCAGGACTCTATCCAAATCATCTTCAACTACAGAATGCTGTCTTCCTAAATGAAAGATTGGGGTTCCTCCAAATTATAAGACACCTAGGATCAGGATCCTAGATGGCTTCTGCCAACGTGGCCACTTTGGACAAAGGACATCAGTATTCTTTCATTCATAACTGCCAGGATGCTCCTCCATAACTGCCAAGGTGCTTCTGCCAACGTGGCCACTTTGGACAAAGGACGTCAGTATTCTTTCATTCATAACTGCTAAGATGCTCCTTAAAGGGAAAGGACTACTGTCTTATTTACAAATAAAAAGCCAAATAAATAACTCTTCTCAGTGCACGCTATAGCCCACTTATATGCAAAGTTCCCAGTATGTGTCAATACTATGAGCAATTTCTACACAAATTGCCACTTCCCAAAATCTATTCTATTCCGTTGGATTATCGGTATTTTCTGGGCATTAATTGTCATAGCTTAAGAACATTCACTGAACATTTAAAGCTTTTCTTAAATAATGTAAAGACAGTTTAGCCCTTGTGAGGATGGTAAAACCTGTGTTTTATTCATTTTTTAATTTATTTTTTCCCTCATAGATCCCAGTAACCATGGAGATTTGGGGGGCAAGATAGTCATGTCAGAAATAGTTTTTATATCATGTCTGCTCTGTTGGAGCTGCAGCACTTTCCATTTAAATGATCAAGTTAAGGTAGGAGGGAACTAGTTTAAGGCACTCTCTAAATCAGAAGCCAGCTGTGTGCCATTTGCCAAATAAACAAATTTTGTACAAATCCAAAAGCAGCAAACTGCATCAAAGGGCATGGACTCTTATAGATTCACGTGATTCACAGCACAGACTGGAGAGGCACTCATTTAAGACAAGTTCTTGGCTAACAGAATTGAGAGGATGTTTCAGACATACATCCAGAGATGGGGAAGTGATGGTATTGAAATAAGGGGCAATTGGACAGAGGCAGAAAGTCTTTTGGTTTGCCCTTGACCTAGCCACTCAGAGAAGAACTGGGTCCCCTCTCTGGATGATTTATTTATTTATTTAGTTAGTTAGTTATTTTAATTTTTTCTATTTTGGCTGCGTTGGGTCTTCATTGCTGGGCACGGGCTTTCTCCAGTTCCGGCGAGCGGGGGCTACTCTTCATTGTGGTGCGCGGGCTTCTCACTGAGGTGGCCTCTCCTGTTGCAGAGCACAGGCTCTAGGCACGCGGGCTTCAGTAGTTGAGGCACACAGGCTTCAGGAGTTGTGGCTCGCAGGCTCTAGAGCGCAGGCTCAGTAGTTGTGGCGCCGGGGCTTAGTTGCTCTGCGGCATGTGGGATCTTCCCAGACCAGCGCTCGAACCCGTGTCCCCTGCATTGGCAGGCGGATTCACAACCACTGCACCACCAGGGAAGCCCTGGATGATTTATTTTTGTAAATTACAAAGACTTAGTCAAAAGTAAAAGAACAGTAGAGATATAAGGAAAAACCATAATCATACTATCTTCAAAAGGAGTATTCTATTTTACCTTTAAGAAAGACATCCATGACCTTGAGTAAAACATAAAAGGCAAAAATTGTGGCATTTCCTGCCCACTTTATTCAAATTTGTGAAATCTCTTTCCAACCCAGCAGTTGCCACATGAGTATGAAACATAAAAGTTGTTTGTTTTCTTAAAGACAAGATGGTAGGTTGCAAATTCCAACATTAATGTTACAACTTTCCTTTCTCCTACTGAATCCTTAACAATGGTTTAAGAAAATGTCTGAGACAAATGAGAAGAAAGAGACTACTGTTCAAGTATGTGTGGCCCAAACTTAAACGATAATTGAATGTAAAAATATTAATGTAGATAAAGACAATAAAAATTGGCCTTGGAAGAAAATTTCAAGCCTTAAGACAAAACTACAATGGACTATAGTTCAAAACAGTTAAGTAGAAAAGCAAGAGCAGTTTAAAACAATAAACAATATTAACTTCAACAACAGTTTATTGAGCCTCTATTCTGGGCCTAAAAAATTGAGGGTACCAGTATAAATACGGTATCATCATCCATGTCCTCAAGGAGATTTAACAAATCAGTATGTCTCAAACTTCAACCATTCACAAATGACCTTAATGTTTTTTTCTCATATCTGAGTACCAGTTTGAAACAATAAAAATAATTTTCTTTAAGTTGACTCAATTTTTCCTGAAATCCATGTGAACTTTATTAGAATTCTAAGCAATAATATACTTTATGTATATTTTGTTTATTTTGCTTCTATTATCTTTTAAAAAATGCACACTATCCACCAGCTCTCTATATACATTTTTCGTAGCACTCAATACTGTGGCGGGCACATCTGGATCTCCTTTACCACTAGGAGTAGCAAGACTCACACTTCTCCATTTCATTGAAAGTAGGAACGGCCACATGACTTGCTATGCCCAATAAAATATGAAGCTTTTACGAGCGACACCCACAAAAGCTTTAACTGCTGCTGTTTAATTCTCCAGTCCACTCTTCTATGAGGCAAGCATGTGCTGATATGGAGTAAGCATCTCAGAGGGGTGAGAACAGCTGCCTTGAATAGTCACCTAGACCAGCCACTGATTTACCATGCATGAGAAGTAAACCTTTGTTGGATTATGCTATTGAGATTTGGTGACTTACCACAGCATCACCTAGCCTACCCTGACTAATCCAACATTACTTGTCGTTTGATTCTGTATTCATTGGTTTCCTTGCTTGAGTAGCACCCCCGCTAATATCTAAGCTCCACAAGGGAAAGGAGCATATTTGTCTTGTTCCCTGTTATATCCCCAGCACCTAGAGCAGTCCTTGGAATTTAATACACACTTAATAAATGTGCATTAAATAAATGAATAAATAAAATGATTATCTAAAATCATCTCATTTACTTATCAGTGCTTAATGCATGCTACTTTAGGAAATCATGGAAGGTGAAATGAAACATATTCACAAAAAGTAAAAACTGAAGTTTCATAGGGAACCCTCCTACACTGCTGGTGGGAATGTAAATTGGTGCAGCCACTATGGAAAACAGTGTGGAGGTTCCTCAAAAAACTAAAAATAGAGCTACCATATGATCTAGCAATCCCACTCCTGGGCATATATCTGCACAAAACTCTAATTCAAAAAGATACGTGCACCCCAATATTCATAGCAGCACTATTGACAATAGCCAAGATATGGAAACAACCTAAATGTCCATGGATAGATGAATGGATAAAGAAGATGTGGCACATATATACAATGGAATACTACTCAGCCATGAAAAGAAACGAAATTGAGTTATTTGTAGTGAGGAGAATGGACCTAGAGTCTCTCATACAGAGTGAAGTAAGTCAGAAAAAGAAAAACAAATACAGTATGCTAACACATATATATGGGATCTAAAAAAAAAAAAAGTGGTTCTGAAGAACCTAGGGGCAGGACAGGAATAAAGATGCAGACGTAGAGAATGGACTTGAGGACACAGGGAGGGGGAAGGGGAAGCTGGGACAAAGTGAGAGAGTGGCATGGACATATATACACTACCAAATGGGAAATAGAAAGCTAGTGGGAAGTAGCCACATAGCACAGGGAGATCAGCTTGGTGCTTTGTGACCACCTAGAGGGGTGGGTTAAGGAGGGTGGGAGGGAGACACAAGAAGGAGGGGATATGGGGATATATGTATACATATAGCTGATTTGCTTTGTTATACAGCAGCAACTAACACAACATTGCAAAGCAATTATACTCCAATAAAGATGTTAAAAAATATTTGTATGTATTAATTAAAGCACTAAGCATGAACAATTTGTAGCTGTTTTATAAGCCTCAGGAAATGAACAAGTCTTGTAAATTTTAGATTCATTTATTCAGGAGAACAAAATATACTGAATTTCTTTTCTCTATGCTATTTCCCACCTCTATCCTATTATATGTATGCATGTACGTTTATAACATTATGTTTTTCTGATTGCAAAAATAATGATATACATTTTACTTTTGAAATGCAGAAAAGGGAAAAGAAAATTTTTAAATACTACAATTCAAAGATAATCATTCCTCTTAAAATTTTGGTATATGTTCTTCCAGGTTAGGTATGTATTCTCTTTTACAAAGCTGTGAGAATATTGTGGAAACTCTGTAACTTTTTTAATATAACAATTACCTTTCCATATCCTTAAATATTTTTCCAAAACATGACTTTTAAATAACTCTGTGTATGTTTTTACTGTAACCTAACTCAAAAACGTTCTGGAAATTGGTAGAATATAAGATATAAATAAATATTAACCATCATAGCATAAAAACAAAATGTGGTACATATATATGATGGAATATTACTCAGCCATAAAAAAGAATGAAATAATGCCATTTGCAGCAACATGGATGGACCTAGAGATTATCATACTAAGTGAAATAAGTCAGACAGAGAAAGACCAGTGTCATATGATATCACTTCACATGTGGAATCTAAAATATGACACAAATGAACATATCTATGAAACAGAAACAGACTCACAGACATAGAGAACAGACTTGTGGTTGCCAAGGGGGAGGGAGGGAAGGATTGGGAGTTTGGGATTAGCAGATGCAAACCATTATATAGAGAATGGATAAACAACAAGGTCCTACTGTATAACACAGGAAACTATATTTAATATCCTGTGATAAACCATAATGGAAAAGAATATGAAAAATGATGTCTATATATATATATATATGTGTGTGTATATATATATTACTGAATCACTTTGTTGTACAGCAGAAATTAATACAACATTGTAAATCAACTATACTTCAATAAAATTAAAAAAAATTTTTTTTCATAGGAGGAGAACTGCTATCATACTGAACACTCAGAAGAAGGAAAGTATTCTTTCACTGACTATTTGGAGTAAGTACTGGGGTGTGGTGTTAACTAGTTAAGAGATAAAGAAGGCAAAGAAGTAAATGAACACAGATATAGATGGCCAACTACATAATAGACATTGGAGGAGATGCCTATAAATGTTTCCTCAGTGAAAACGCACAAGTACCTGGGAACTGGGTATGATTTTTCTCACTTTACCAAATTGAGAAGGATCAGGTTTAACTACCTGATCCACACTCACCCAGGTATCACGTAGTAGAGGAACACTTCTGCCTCATTTCTGTATAAGGTCCAAACTCAGGCTCTTTCCTCAGTGTCCTTGATTGAAATCTTAAATGCTTTACTCCAAAATCGGATGAGAAAACCTTTGTGTTTAAAACATAAAACTCACAGTATACAGAAACATCCTAAATAAGTCACTTATGTCTTCATAGCAAACTGGAAAGAAAGAGCATGGCTGTCTGTCATACAGCATAAACTCTATTTGGATGACAGATGTGATGGTTAATACACAGTTACATGTGTCAACTTGGCAAGGTTATGGTGCCCAGGTGTTTGGTCAGCACCAGTCTAGATGTTGTTGCCAGGTATTTTTTAGACATGATTTACACTTAAATCAGTAGACTTTAAGTAAAGCAGATTACCCTCCATAATGTGGGTAGGCCTCATCCAATCAGTTGAAGGCTTTAAGAGTTAAGGCTGAGGTCCCTCGAGAAGGAAGGAAGTCTGTCTCCAGACTACAGCTGGACTAAAGACTCAACACTAGCTCTTCTCTGCATCTCCAGCTTGCCAGCCTGCCCTACAGTTTTGTGATTAGCCAGCTCCCACACTCATGTGAGCCAATCCGTGAAAATAATTTGCTATCTATCTCTATCTCTCTCTCTCTCTCTCTCTCTCTCTCTCTCTCTCTCTCTCTCTCTCTATATATATATATATATATATATATATATGCAAATACACATCTGACTACTTGTGTTTCTCTGGAGAATGTATTAATAAAATGAAAGAAAATATGGCAGCAGTGAAGGTCAATGAAATGGACACTCATACATTTCTATTAAATGTCTACTGAACAAAATGTATAGCCTTAAAAACCTCCATCCTTTTCACCCAGTAACTTCAGTTCTAAGAATCTAAAAGAGATCATCATAGCATTTTTTTGTGTGTGTGTGTGCTGTACGCGGGCCTTTCACCGCTGTGGCCTCTCCCGTCGCGAAGCACAGGCTCCGGACGCGCAGGCCCAGCGGCCACGGCTCACGGGCCCAGCCGCTCCGCGGCACACGGGATCCTCCCAGACCGGGGCACGAACCTGCGCCCCCTGCATCGGCAGGCTGGCTCTCAACCACTGCGCCACCAGGGAAGCCCCATCATAGCATTTTAATGGTAAATAACTAGAGAAACCTGAATGTCCAACTCTACGTGACTAAATAAATTACAGTATAAAGTATAATTCAACCATTAAAATGATCCTTAGAAAACATTTTAACAATATGGGAAATGCTTAACTTGAATAGCTAATGGAAAAAATAAAAATTCAGAAAAAAACAGAACATTGTACATGCAGTAGGTTTTAAACTATGAAATATAAACACATAGACAATAGAAGAACTGCATCAAAATAGCAACAGTGAAACTTTCTCTTTCTGGTGGGGTTATTGGTGATTTTACTTTTCTTTTTGACAAATTTTGGCATTTTCCAATTTGTCTTAAAATCAGCATATGTTTCATTAAGTGAAATAAACATTGTTTTAAAATATATATGTATTTCTAGGGCTTCCCTGGTGGCGCGGTTGTTGAGAGTCCGCCTGCCGATGCAGGGGACACGGGTTCGTGCCCCGGTCCGGGAGGATCCCACGTGCGGCAGAGCGGCTGGGCCCGTGAGCCATGGCCGCTGAGCCTGCGCGTCCGGAGCCTGTGCTCTGCAACGGGAGAGGCTGCAATGGTGAGAGGCCCACGTACTGAAAAAAAAAAAAAAAAAAAAAAAAAAAAAATATATATATATATATATATATGTATTTCTAAGTAAGGGTTTTATTATTAGTTGAGAGGAAATTTTTAAACTCCCAGAAGTGACAACATCAAAATAAATTACATGTGTATTTTAAGTAGCCATTTACTTCTTACCTGAGACAGCAATTTAAGAAAAGTTTAAGTCTTTAAAGTCTGGAAGCATCAATTCTACATTAAAAAAAGGTCAAAACTCTCATTTAAGACCTAAAGACTGGGATTTCCCTGGCGGCCCAGTGGTTAAGACTCTGTGCTCCCAATGCAAGGGGTCCAGGGTTCGATCCCTGGTCAGGGAACTAGATCCTGCACTCTGCAGCTAAAGATCCCACATGCCGCAATGAAGATCCCACATGCTGCAACTAAGACCCGGCACAGTCAAATAAATAAATAAATATTTTAAAAATAATTTAATTTTAAAATATTAAAAAGCCATTGTCTTAAAAAAAAAAAAAAAGACCTAAAGACCTATTCTCTTATTCAATGAGGATAATGAAAAAATAATGGCAACCAAAGGCAGAGGACATAGCTTCAAAAGGATTAAAATAAAACTGCATCGTATCTAAGATTTTATTTTTATCTTCAACTAATTCTGCCTTTGTACTTCTAAGTTTCTCATTGAATTTATTTGTAAAAAATATTGATGCAGCTCTGCCAGCTTGTTTACAATATGTTGTAGAAACCAAGAATGTTTTTTTATTTTGGTTTATCACTATGCCTCCCTGTATATTTCCATGCAAAGAATGTCACTATTTCCAGTCCATTGAGTCAATTTGGTCTTGATATAACTGGCAGATTCTAGAGGCCGTTCTTACAAGTATACCGTCTGCCATGACTTGTGTCATTAGTGGGACCAGAGCTTTGGAAAACCCCAAACTAAAAGCCTCAAAGTAGAGAAGGATGAATAGCTGCTTTGTTACATGGGAAACACATTTTTCTAAAAGGAAGATCATCACTTTGTATCAACCGTCCAGCTTCCACCTGCCAATAGCTAAGCAAATTGGGTTGATATGGCCAGATTTGACTGGCTAGACTGATTTCTCTTGCTAAAAAAATCCAGAGTTGCAGAAGTCTAAGCTGAAAGGATACTACTAACTAGAGTTACCATATAAAATACAGCACACCCAATTCAATTCGAATTTCAGAAAAATGGTGAGTATGTTTTTAATATAACTATATTCCAAATATTGCATATGATATGTCCTATGGAATATTTGGGTCATACTTATAAAAATTATTCATTGCTTGTCTGAGACTCAAATTTATCTGGGTGTTCTGTATTTTTAAGTTCCTAAATCTGTCCAAACCTACTCCTAACCGATGCACTGACAGTTCACAGGCCTTTCAGAGGACACAAGGATTGATAGAGTTTAAATTTACGGACAACTGGCAACGCCTAATATTTTCAATCGTCTTTACACTCAAACCAAGTAAAGCAAACATGTCCCCAAATTGAGCCTCCCTTCAAGAGACTTAAACCACAGTTATGTTCCCAATATGAATCCATACAGTGTTCCAAGAGCTCTGTTTTTTAAAATAATTATGAACTTGTTTCTTTTTAGCATAAGGAAATATTTATTTTCTTAAATTGTTATTCAGCACAAAAAGTGCCTGTCCAGAATAACACATGCCCAGATCCCCATCCCTGATATCATAAAGGTCCAATTCAGAGAAACCAGACAAATGTGCAAAATACAAGGGAAAAGGCGGTCAGGAACAGTGCTACCTGAGTGTGGTCCCCAGACAAGTGCTGATGGGCAGACACTACCATGTCCACTGAGCACAGGGCTTGAGGCTGAGTGTCCATCAACTTTATAGGAAGAATCTTATGTCTCTTGTCTCTAAGTAATGAAAGTGTGGACTTGTAGTTTGAAAGTCTGCTTTTTGCATTTCATTTTTCTAGTAATTTACAGAAATATCAGCTAGTCAGTTAGAAATAAACAAAAACCAGTCTCTCACTGGAGAGTTTGAAAAGTGCTGATCTAGGAAATACACAATTGTCTTATGTCCTCTCATTTCTATTTGCACATTTCTGGTGGCGAAAACATTGCATTGATGTCTTTTCCAATTGCAATACAAAGAATAATGAAACCCACATGAACTACAAAGGAAAATATTCATTCCTGCAAATTTCCTAACTCACTCTCTTTTCTTTGTCTATTTCTTACCCTCTACCCTATGCCACCTTCCTGACCCCAGGGATGACACTTAAGAGTACCAAACCCAGGGTACGCAGGGCTTCTGACTGTGAGTGACTGACCCTGGAGAAATCAACTCCCTAGCTGGAGCCTCAGTTTTCCCAAGTGTAAAATGAAGGTTGTGATTAGGTCATTTAAGGTCCCTTTCTGACTCCAGTATCCCACGGTCCCAGGATACACTTGTTAAACCAAGTTGCGACGACATCTTTTTGGCTGCAGGGGTACGCTGGCTGGCCCCAGAGTGGATGGGAGACTCACACCAGCATCACACCTGAGGTTGACACACCTGAGCCACAGGCTTTGTGTGACTCCCAGCCATTCCCAGCAGCTGTGTGCTGGGAGACACCAAATCCAAAAGCAGCCTGCCCTGTCATAGGGAAGAACAAATCTGACTCCATATTAGATCTGTTTCTTTTACTTTAACCTTTGTATTTGATTGACTTTGCCTCGTGTATAACCTGAAATATACAGGATAGCCCATTCTCAAGGCTCTGACCTTTAAGGGTTTAACTCTTTTCTATTCATACAGAGACAAAAAGTTGCAGAACTGAAAATAACATTTTTCTTGTTGGAGGTTTACAGGAACATCATGACCTGACCTACCTGGACCAATGCAAGAACAAAGGATTCTGACACCAAGAAGTCTGCAACAACTAACCACGCCTCTCCCTCACCTGGCCTTTCAAAGTGCTTTGCTGAAACCCTTCGGGGAGTTTGGGGTTTCCTCCCATTCTCCTTGCGTGACCCTGCAATAAACTTCTCTCTGCTCCAAACATTTCGGTTTGTTTGGCCTCACTGTGTGTCGAGCATGAACTTGCATTCAGTAACAGCCCCGCACGGATTATGATTTGCCTTCTAGAGATGACATCCCTGAGCAGAACTAAAATAAGGCCAAACAGTTACCTGACTCTTTAGCCAATGCCTCGAAAATAGTTTAATCCCGGGAAGTCGAGATGCACCAACTGTCCCACCCAGGGTTTTTCACTATTCTGAATGTTTATGCTCATTCTGCAGTCAGGAAATGTAATTATTCGTTTTTTCTTTAAGGAAGTTTATGACCAAAGGTAATGGGGGGAACATAAATGTACTGACTGCTTACTGAGACTCATAAATGCTAAGAACACAGACAAATAATTGTTGCTTGGAGATTTGTTTTTGTTGTGTAGAATCTTCATTTTTAGCAATTTAACTACTAAAAGTTTCCCCACCTGGAGAATTATTTAGTCGGAAATAAAACTTAGCACCTAATTCATTCCCGGCTCTAACCACTTTCATCCTTTCAGAAAAGCAGCTTTCACATAAAATGTGCAAAAGGTAGCTTGTTATATAGGGCTAGTAAAACTCAGAGGTAATTAGTATAAGCTAAACCTCTAAGTAGTAATGCCAAGTTTTTAACTTTTGCAGAGCCCTAGGTCAACATTTACTAATAAATTCTCTGTTTTCCTTTGTGAGAGATAAACGTTGTTACAAATTATCAAGAAATTTAAAAAAAAAGAAAGAATGAATGAAGTTAAGAAATCTGTTCTGGCCAATTAGTAAAGAAAAGTGGTTAAAGCTCAGGTCAGAATTTAGCAAGAGCCATCAAATACCTACACCTCTTCAGAGTTAGGAATTTAAGAACAGTGCTCATTTATGGCTCAGATGGGCCATGGGTCAGACTGGGCTCATCTTAGGAGAATTTCTGGGAAGCTTTGGCACTGCAGGGTGGAGAAACCAGTGTGAAGACCCTGGGACTTTGGGACCCTGATCTCCTACCTTAACTGCCGCTGTGACAGGTAAATGATGACATTGTGTGCTGTCCCACAGTGGGTGCGAGGTGGGGGGTGGGGGGCGACACAGAGAGATGCTGCAAATAACTCAGCCTGTCAGGGCGCCTGTGGCACCTTCCTTCCCACGGTGGAAGCCGTGTGAAACATGACAGCTCACTGCCTCAGCCCCTCCAGCCCCGGCCACCTCTCAGGTTCCCCAGATCACTGCCTTTGCAAACAGAGTTAAAAGCGAACCACCCCAACAAAGGAAGTTTCTTTTTTCCAATGCTGAATAAGATCCCTTACCAGCTCATCTCTTTTCCTTCCTCTCTACTTCCAGGGGGTAAGAGAAGTGAGTGTTGCCAGATCAGCAGCATGGCATCGAACAGTCCCTTGAGTGAGGATACAGAGATGGCTCGTAGCACCTCACTTTGGGGAGCAGCACAAAGGAACCTGGGGACAGCACAGCTCCACAAAGCAACGGTTGGAAAAGGAGACATCTGGCCCAGTGATGCCTTCTGTTATTTCTCCCTTAGGTTGGAAACGCTGAGTTCTTGGTCCACAAAGAGGGCAGATTATTAAGAGGAAAATAGGAAAGCCAGTCTATTTCTCAGTGTGATGGATTCCCATCAAACCAGATTTGGTACAAGATGCCTCACTCTTCATCTCTATCTGACAAGGGGTGTGGGGGGCTTGTAGCAATACTTGGGTTTATATTGGCTTGGAGACTGAGACAGATTTTTCTGTTCTCTCCGGGAGAAAGATACACATGTTACTCAGGACGGGGAGACAGGCAGGGGATCCATGTGCTGAAACGGACCTATGGATTACACGTTTCCGATGAGCAACCATCACACAGCAGCTGTTAGAGGCTGCTGTCCAAGCCCAGCTCATTTCTTTTTGCTGCAAAGTCTAAAAATTAGGTTTGTTTCTTGGTAAAAAACAATGCTGTGTCAAGACCCCTAGAAAAATCATACAGTGTTGTTCCATAAAAGCTGGTAATGGAAGGACCTGTCCATTACAACCAGGGATAAATGTATTGGATCCAATAAGTTTGGTTCGGGAAATCTCTTTCTGTCAGTTCCAGGATAACCAATTGTCCTTGTTAAGAGGAGCTGATGTAGAAATATTTCACCTCCCCATCCATAAACATTTCTTTCCTCCCAGAGCAAGAAAGGGCTGATCTTCTAGGTCTTAATGTTATTTCTTTTTTTTTTTAAATTATTTATTTATTTTGGGGGGGCGGGGGAATGTCGTCTTTTTTTTTATGATATTTCTTTTCAAATGAAGAAATATTATTTGCATACCAGGTGCACTTTTCCTTTAGTCTTTGTGTAAGTGCCTGCCTTTTAAATGACTCCTAGAACTAAGATCCTGACCACTTGCCCTTGTTAAATATCTGGTGATCCTTCTCCTCAACAGATGGGATGGGCCTCCTGATATGCCCCTGGCCTCATTTCAGTTTGGGTAATTGCATTCTGTTGACTTGAAATTTCCCCACCAGTTTCATCTGCCTGGGATATGATGCCTCATTCTCAGCCCTGAGCTGCCTGGCGTGCCGTCGGAGGCTGGGGAGCAGCTGGTGCATTCCACCCAGAAGTGGACGTATTTTAGTGGCAGGTGCAAAGGTTTTCTTTGGCTGAATACAAATTCTAACCTAGGAATGAGCTGCATGGATGCTCTTTATTTATTTATTTTTAACATCTTTATTGGAGTATAATTGCTTTACAACGTTGTGTTAGTTTCCGCTGTATAACAAAGTGAATCAGCTGTATGTATACATATATCCCCATATCCCCTCCCTCTTTTGTCTCCCTCCCACCCTCCCTATCCCACCCCTCTAGGTGGTCACAAAGCACTGAGATGATCTCCCTGTGCTATGCGGCTGCTTCTCACTAGCTATCTATTTTACTTTTGGTAGTGTTTATATGTCCATGCCACTCTCTCACTTCATCCCAGCTTCCCCTTCCCCCTCCCTGTGTCCTCAGGTCCATTCTCTACATCTGCGTCTTAAGTAACTACCGGGAAACCAAAAATATGAAAGTATCCAAAGCATAAATATGAATTGGGATGAAAATACACTCTCACTAAAACCAGTCTATTGTGTGATCATTTTGGACTCCATGAATCTTACCATTCTTCTAGATTTGAATTTTGACAATAAGAAGAAATAATTCACATAAAGCAGACAACTCTTCTGAAAGGAAGAATTTTATGCACACACACACACACACACACGTATGTCCCGGCTCTTACCTCCGTCTGGAGTCTTCCTCAGTTTGGAATAAATGTGGTTTCCCCAGGAAACCACATTAGGTGCCCTATGCATATACCTCCTTCGAGTAGGTAACACATTTAATCGTAATGAGCTTATCTCCTGTACCAAACTGGAATCTAAAAACTACCCCATCCATTTTTGTTACCCCAGCACCAAAAACATAATAGGTGCTTAATAAATGAATTAAATACAGACTGCATAGGCCAAATCTAATTAGTCTTCAGTTCTGATCCAGAAAATACTATTTCTAAGGGCTGTGAATCAAGGTGTGTTTTTTTCAGGTTCATACACCTGGACGAAACCCTGGGAACTTGGTGGTCCAGGTCACCATGTCACATAGTCGTGGCCACCTCTGCTCGAGGGAACAGCTCCTGCCAGCACAGGTTCTCTGCATGGAGGGCCCCTCCTCCAGCAAATGGCACCAATGGCTGGACCAGGGAAGCCGAGGGCCAGGTGGTAGCACAAAGGCTGCGCTGAGCTACCAGCGGAGGACAGGTGCTAGTAGATACACGTTCCTGCCTCTCAGCCTTCAGGCAGACAATCTGCAAGCCTTTCTGTCCCTTCTCAGGATGCCTCAGTGAAACTGATCCCCACTGACCAACTGCAGCCTTTTTTTCCCCTGTAAACGTTTTAGCGTGACCTTGATAACACCGTGGACTCTCCTCCTTCCACTCTCCTCTTGCTTCAGGAAATCACCTCCAGACACACTTTCTGCACACAAGCCCTTGCCTCAGTCTCTGAGTTGGGGGGGAACCTGAACGGTGACAGCTTGGGGCATCCCCACACTGACAGTCACACCACCCACGTGTGCACATGTAATATACCTATTCCTCCACCCTCCGTTTCCTTTCCTTGTCATAGGACAGAAAAATAATATGAGGAGCACCCCAACACATATAGGCTGACAGATTATAGGTGATGCTGATGCCGGGAAATAGGGGGTCCACTAAGACTGTTCCTTGATATGTCTTCTGAAATATTAAAGATTTCAGCTCTAAATATCCTGTCTTACCAATGAGGTAGGAGTCATTCCCAGAGTCTCATAATAGGGGAACAATCCAGATTCTGCCTCATTTTAGCCTCTGCAGGTCACCATAAATTAGCTTAGAAGCCCCAAGCCTCCGTAATGGCTCAAGCTGACTTGCATCCTAATTTGGACTATGCGGCAATGTTGCCGATGCCATCTGCACACGTGCGTTGGTCTCACACCGCCCTGGTCCATGGGGTGGAAGAAGGTTTATGTAGCAGGACCAGTCACTGGCATCCCTGCTTTGTGTAGATCATCAGTGTGTAGTGCCCTCACCAAAGAGGAGGGCTGGATGAAGCCCAGAGGCCACCATCGTACACCCAGGCAGCTGCGGAAACCAAGGGCAGGGTGTCGCCCAAGGGGACTACCCGGGAGTTACCAGTGTCCTACCTGCTGCAGGCCTGCCCCACTGGCCACATGAGACAGAGGAAGGTAGCGGACAGGTGGATTGCAAGGAATTCTCATCAGTTTTGGAGACACTGGTGCTTAGACCCCTGCCTGCCTCAATGTATTCAAACTGAGGCAAGAGCCTGATGTAGCAGCCAGATTGAGGCAAAGCTGGACAAAGGGGCGCAGAGGTTCTCAGTTCATGGGAAAGACTCTGACAGGTTAAAAGTTATATTAGAGAAGGCCTATGAGGCACATGGATCATCCTTCGATTTTTGTAAAATTAGTAAGTTTTCATCTGACTATAAAAGCTCTACCTTTTCCTGTAAAATGTTGAAATGCAAAATTGTATAAAAACAAATTCACATATCTGATCTCATCTGATTCTACAACCCAGAGGCAACTGCTATTAGTATCTGGTCTATTTGCTTCTGGATTTTCTTTTCTCTATGAATAGTGAATATATGTTTCTCTCTCTGTGTCTATCTCTCTGTCCATCTCTGTCTCTCTGACTCTCTGTCCACATATGTGACATCTGGAGAAAATACTGTATTTATATCTTCTTGTACTTGTTTCTTCCAACAATACATGGTGAGCATTTTCTTTGAAAACAACATATAACAGGGATATAAATTTTAATTATAATATTTTATGATTCTCTATTGATAGATATATAGGTTGTTTCATATGTTTGTTATCACAAATATATATAATATATATTCTTGGGGTTTATTCCCTTTTGGTGTGGATTCTGGAGCTCCTTGCTGTAGCAAGAGGCAAAGAAAATGCCCGTCAGTGGACAGTGCCAGGGTCAGTCACATAACAATGCAAGCCACCCTCAGCATGTTGATAGTTGTCCTCATGGTCACAAGATGGCTACAGATATCTTCACCCGCCAATATCTGGAATTAGCTACCTTTTCCTCCTGTACCTTTTAAATAACTTTTACTAGAAGCTCCTGCCTCAAGCAGTCTTCTCCTCATGTCTTATCGGACAGAATTGGTCACATACTGTTTCCTAAGTCATTCACTAATGAGGAAAAGGGAATTACAATGATTGGCTCAAACTACACAAGACACACTACCGTCCTGAGCATGGGAGAAAGGTCATTTTTTCAGAGCAAATGGCTTCATATGGCTTAAGAATGGAGCATGTACTATAGATCAAAATTAGAGCCCTCCAGAAAAGAAAGAGGGATTTAAGGGGAATTAATTTGGGTAGGCAAAACACAATTGTCTCCAACATCAAATAAACTTGTTTGTTCCCCTCTCACCTACATTATAATGCTCTTTTCTCTGATAATATTAACCTTCCTTAATTCACCACCTAGGCACTTTGTTTTCCTTAAATCAGACCTTTGCTGGTTCTCCACGGATCTTCAAGAAGTTAACAGAAAAATGAACACGACAATGATAATGAGCTTGAGATCTTGCTCTCCTTGGGGGCATTTCTGTTCTAAAAGGAAGTTCTGGAAGATCTTCAAGATCTACAAGAACAAAAAACATCTTCAAGATCTACAAGAACAAAGAAAGAATGGGGCCTGGCAGGCACAGAAGGACTCAAGGCCCTCCTCACCTCATCTCTGCCTGCTCTCCTGCTGCCCCGCTCACCAGCCTCCCGCCCTTCCACCAATAGGCCAGCTGACTCTCGTCCTGGAGCCTCTGCACTTTGCTTCCCTCTGCCTAAAACAGGCTTTCTTTGGATGGCCACTTGATTTAATCCCTCACTTCTAAAGCTCTCTGCACATATGCCACTTTATTAAAGAGGCTTTTCTTAATCATCTTACGTAACATAGCACCTTCACTTCATTCTTTACCCTATTACCCAGCTTTATGCATGTTTATGGCACTACTAACCACCTGACATGGTATATCTGTGTTTATTGTCTTTCTGTTAAGTAGAGAGTAAATTCTATGAGGATGGAATTTATGTTTGTTGTTGTGTTTTGTTTTTGTTTTTTTACTGTTGGCTCCTCATACGCATTCCATAAAATTGTGGAGAAAAAATTGGTGGCTGGATGGATACTTTGGCAACACGAAACTAAATGGTCATCTTCTTGCTTAACCTGGATCATAGCAGAAGTCAAGTAAGACCTAATCCTGCACAGGCATCATTCTCTGTCATAACCAGTAAGTCCAAGTTAGTCAAGATTTCCCTTATTTAACCTACTTCCCTCTAGGCAAGGCCTTCATTTTCTAGGCTGATCTGTATATTTTGAAACCTACACAGTATCTATCTAACATGAAATAAAAAGTGAGTTCCAACTTAGAGAAATGAGATACATCATACAATTGTAATACTATCTAATTAATAAAACGTGTTTTAACTCTGATTAAAATTTATTTTGCATGCCAAAAATAGTCATAAAACCATATCTCAAGGCCATGAGAAATATAAGGATACAACAGTAATATAAGAAGTAAGTTACTGTATGAGTTGGAGTTTCCATTTGATGTTGTATTTGATACACACACACACACACACACACGCACACACACAATGTTTCAGAGACTTTCAGGCAACATGCACACATGGACATGATCGCCGCCATGAACTATGAAAAAGCCCATATTAGAGTTCAGAAAAGGATGTACTAGGAACTGCAGCTACCTACCAAAGAGCAGAAGTGATTTCTGTTAGTTGTGGTATAAATATACCAGATGGACCTGAAGGCAACCAGACAGCACTGACAGACAGGTGAGGGGACAGCCTGTCTGAGATAAACATGGAAGAGATTCCAGCAGAACCTGGTAACACCCACTGTGCTGTGCACGGGGACAGTGGTGGTCAGTGTGTATATATTTAGAACCCACAAGCATCTCTGGGGAGATCACAGGATACAGGAGAGCATGATGAATGGCCTCTCTAGGTCTGCATTAGGTGAGCAAAGCCCAGGCAGGGTTGGAGGAAGATCGGGTAACCTCCAACTTAGAACAAGGGCACCCTTTCCTGACAACGAGCAGAGTTCTGCCCAGCTAACTGTTGGCTCCCATACCAAATTCAGAGAGGAAATTTTTTGGTGAGTCTCCCAAGCTAAGGAGCTCTGAAATGACAAGATGAAAAAACAGCAAACCCAAACAGGTCCCTTCCTGAAAGACTTCTGCCCACTGCTCCCCAACCTCTGACAGACCCCATCCCAATTCTCAATTCTGTACATTGGGTAATATATTCTATTTTTGGAATGCTATAAAACTTTTGTTCTAAATATCATATTCTCAACTAATATTTAAGAATGTAGAATATATCCTTATGTCATAACATATATTAAGCGAAAAATTTATGCACTAGTAGGTAGTATAGAATTACAACCTTAAAATATTTTATATAAATAGCACGTACACTAATCCATACAAAAGTACTAGATAAATATACTCTATTATGGTAACAGTGCCCCAAAACTTGAAGTTATTTTTATTCTCCTACATCATATGTAGTATGAAAAAAAATTTAATTGGCTCTTTATCCCAAAATATATCCAGAATCCAAACACTATCCACCACTGTCCCCACCCTGGTCTGAACCACCATCATTTTCTCCTAGATCATCATCATCCTCATCAGATCCCCTCATTCACCTCTTGATAGGGTGCCTGGCTTCCTTCCTGGCTACCCCGTGACCCATTGTCTATTCTTCACACAGCATCTAGTGTGACTGTGGAAAATGTCAGATTCCCCTGCTCAGATTCTCCAGTGGCTGCATCTCACACTCCTTTCATAAGCCTCTCTAGTACTTTCCAGAAATCATCCCCAGCTACTCTCCTCATCTGACGCTCGTCCAATCACACTGGCCTCCCTCCTGGGCCTCACGCTTGCTGAACACCCTCTCCTCTTTGCATAGGCTGATTCGATGGCCTGGAACCCTCTTCCTTTAAACAGTACCCCCTTCAAGATTTTCATGTTACCTTCTGGAGCAATCCTGCCATTGCCCCCAAACCCCACCTCCTCCTTCTGTTCTCACCAAGAGTCTCCAGTCTTCCTTCCTAGGGCCACGTGGTATTGTTCCAGAAAATGAGATTCTCATAAAATAGAATGTGGATGGTACACTCTGAAGTTGTGTGCAGTACGAAGACCATCCTTTGCTTTTCTTCATCGTTCTTATCACCTTCTAACACACTGTAACCTTTACTTTTGTTGTTGTCTATCTCCCCCTATGGGACTGTCAGCTCTGTGAGGGTAGGAGTCACTTTACTGCTAGAGCCTCAGTTCCTAGACCAGTGCCTGGCACACAGTACATGGAATGAATGAATGAATCACAGGGTAGTAGAAATAAAAGTGATTTTTCTTTTATTCCATCAATGAGCTATATTTTCTCTATTACTTTTAAAACCAGAAAATATATAAAAAGTAAAAAACTGTATAACATTGACCCTTTCATCGCCCTTTTTCTTAGCTTGGAAAATAAATTTCCTGAACTCAAACTAAAGAAGAACTAAAGAAGAATACCTGTTTAAACTATTGTTGAGTCAAACTCCCAGTAAAATACATCTAAGCTCTGTGGTTATTTCCACAGGTTTTCCCACTCCCACTGATTCTCGTGTAGTTTCTGATCAATCATGATGGTGGGAGATGACCCAGTTTCATAACATCTGAAGCTATTCAATTTTTCTATGATACAATTCCATCTTGAGCCAAGTTGAATGGTCCAGCGGAGAGATGTTCTCACATTCTCTTAAAAGGTTATCCTTTTGGCTTTCTTTGAGATATTGTTTCTTAGATAGGAGAAAAATTGAAACTTATATATGAGGACCAAACTATGAGATGAAAACTTTTCTCTGTTACCTTCACCCAAGGGAGAAACAATTCTGAAGACTTATACTTTCAGTCCTAAAAATGTTAATGACTGCAAGTGAATTTGAACCTATCTTTAAATCTACTTTAAAATATTATTTTTATCAGTTTAGACACCAACCAACTGAAAATTTTGTTATTTTGTAAAATATCTCAAAGCTGACTGTCCGACAATGGTACATAAAACCAAACCAACAAACAAAAAAACAATAAATGATACTTGTTTTTTTGGCTTCTCTTAGCTTTCTTTAACATGGCAGCAATTTTCTCTGTAATAACAACTCAAAACCAAGCAAAGACATACCAACCGTAAAGGAGAAAATAAGTCTGGTCAACAGAGACTTGGGACCCACCATTAATCCTTTAATAATGGTCCAGAAATTGATTTATCTCTTGCTGCTATTTTGTATCTGGAAGTTCAACTGAAGACATCATTTTGTCCTCAGCAGGGACAGTAATTTTGATGCTAGCCTCTGTGAATAGCTTTGTATAATTTATACAGTTTTTAATTTTGGTAATAGCGACTAGCTGGCTAAGGCAATAAGCCCTTTCTATCACAGACTAAATAAAGAAATCTCTCATGTTTCAACTAACGAACTAAACCAAACCATAATGAGTATGACTGTTTCATTTCACTTGGCTGTTGCTCAAAGAAGGTTCATTTAAAAATGATTCATTGTTAATATGTATAATGTTCACACTAATATTATGATGTTCACACTAATGTTGGAGAATTAGAAAAACATCAGTCTGTAATAGAATGACCCATTACATCAGCCAAAAAAGTCTTGTTTTCACTGAATTAATGGTTTTGTCCTTGGCTTTTTACCTCCTGAAGTGAGACAGGTGCTGAGGAGGCAATGGGTGGGGACTGAAGATGATGCAGCATACCAGGTGATGTGGATGAGCCTCATCTTTTGAGGTTGTCAATAGCCTCACTAGTTTATACTTTGTGCTGAAGATTAAAAAATATATGCACATCTAAATAGGCACTTTGCCAAAGAAGACACACAGATAGCCAAAAGGCACATGAAAAGATGTTCCACGTTGCTATTATTAGAGAAAAGAAAATTGAAACTACGATGAGGTATTACCTCACACCAGTCAGAATGGCCATCACCAAAAGTCTACAGATAACAAATGCTGGAGAGGGTATGGGGAAAAGGGAACCCTCCTACACTGTTGCTGGGAATGTAAGTTTGTACATCCACTATGGACAACAGTATGGAGGTTCCTTAAAAAACTAAATGCAGAGCTACCATATGATCCAGCAATCCCACTCCTGGGTCTATATCTGAAGAAAACCATAATTCGAAAAGATACATGCACCCCAACGTCCATTACAGCACTATTTACAATAGCCAAGGCATGGAAACAACCTAAGTGTCCAATGACAGATGAATGGATAAAGAAGATGTGGTACATACATTCAATGGAATATTACTCAGCCATAAAAAAGAATGTAATAATGCCATTTGCAGTAACATGGATGGACCTAGAGATTATCACACTAAATAAAGTAAGCCAGACACAGAAAGACAAATATCATAGGATATCACTTATATGTAGAATCTAAAAAAATGATACAAATGAATTTATTTACAAAAGAGGAAGAGACTCACAGACATAGAAAACAAACTTATGGCTACCAAAGTGGGAGGTGGAGGAGGGATAAATTATGAGTTGGGGATTAACAAATATATGGGATTAACATATATACACTACTATATATAAAATAGATGAACCAACAAGGACCCACTGTATAGCACAGGGAGGTACACTCAATATTTTGTAACAACCTATATGGGAAAAGAATCTGAATCACTGTGCTGTACACCTGAAACTAACATGGTATTGTTTGGTTTTTTTTCAACAGGTATTTATTTATTTAATTGGGGTATAGTTGTTTTACAATGTTGTGTTACTTTCTACTGTACAGCGAAGTGGAGTTCGCTGTGCTATACAGTAGGTTCTCATTAGTTATCTATTTTATACATATTAGTGTATATATGTCAATCCCAATCTCCCAAATCATCCCATCCGCACTTTGCCCCCTTGGTGTCCATACATTTGTTCTCTAGGTCTGTGTCTCTATTTCTGCCTTGCAAACAGGTTCATCTGTACCATTTTTCTACATTCCAAATATATATGTTAACATACGATATTTGTTTTTCTCTTTCTGACTTACTTCACTCTGTATGACAGTCTCTAGGTCCAACCATGTCTCTACAAATGACCCAATTTCATTCCTTTAACATAGTATTGTAACTCAACTATACTTCAAAAGAATATATATAAATATAATATATATGCACAAGAAAACACTAGTTTCAATATTGTATATACCATTCTAGCAAATCATAGTAGTCACTGAATAACTATTGATAAATGTAGTTAATAACCTCTTCTCAGATATGACACATAATGATTATGTATGAGAATACCATATACTTGTCCTCGACCAAAGGTAAGTTTCAAAAAAGTATATGCAGATTCTATCAAAAGTCCATCCTTATGATCAACTTAGAAGTACAATAATTCTTACAAACTCTTGTATGTACTGTATTACTTTAAAGTCATTTAAAATAACCCATTGTGAGTTAATCTTAGAAATTAAGTTAATAATATTGTAAAAGTTGGAATACAAACTTCTTCCTACTTGCCATTTAGCTATCAAGATTTATATATTTCCAAATTTCATGCACACTTTTGTTTTTGAACATCTCTGAAAGCAGGCTGTGTCACAAAATGGAAGATAAGAAAGCATTGCATTATAATTTAATAGGAATTATTGTGTTTTCCTTCATAGTAGAACAGTGAAATATAAAATAAAGACGTGTTTTGCAGTCAGTGCTTCTTGAATTCGATGAAACACAGGAATAGACATTGTTTCCCTGGCTCAATACCTAGATCTGTAGTATGATATTATCCCTGACTGAAAGCTGGTTAAATAGAATCTAGGATAGACAGCCGAGTGGCCCAAGCCTCACACTTAAGTCACGTAGCACAGCACTTGCAAAAAGTGAGATCTCAATGCATGTGAACTATCCCTCTCTTTGATAGCCGTCAAATATCTGAGTATGAGTAGCAGATGCTATTTCTGCCCCCTGCCCAGATCTCCTTTACCAAGCCAGTGTTCCCATGCCCCCACCTTTTCTGGAGGCTCCCCTTTAGCCTACAGAAGGCACCTTGTCCAGAGTTGCTGGGAGGTTACAACTACCCACTTCCTGGGGTGACTCATGACCAAAGGCATAAAAGCCCAGCTCATTTGCCTAAAGGCAGGCAATGCTCTCTCACGATCCAGAGCTTCCCCTGGGACCAGGCTGAAGCTGGACTCCTGAAACCACACCTCTCCAATTCCGTCCGTTTCCTACTGGGCTCCCCTCACCCCCTTAAAGGTTTCTCTTAAGAGCCTGCCTTCAATAAATCACTCACAGAGGAACTGCCCAGTCTGCTTGGAGAGAGTCCCACCTAAGAGTCTGTTTCCTCCTGTTTCAGCTGGGTGTGGGATTTCTACTGGTTTCCATGAGGTGTTTGGCCAACATAATCCTGTGAAAACAACCAGTTGAACCTTGGGGAACCGTATATGTTTATACGTCTGCCCTCAAAGTCTCAGAGGAGAAACAGATATGTAAATAGGCAAACACAAATAGTAAAAGGCACACATGTAAGAGATGCTACAGAAACACAGGAGAAAGAGTGATAACACTGCCCAGAATGCCACTGAAAACTGCACCGAGGAGGTGAAATGTGAGCTCATTCATGAAGACATGAGACTGGCTCAGGTAGACAGAGGGAAAAGGCAAAGAAATCAATAAAAAATAAAAGCCTACGTAATACGTGAGCTCGCTTTGAAAAATTATCGTCCAACTGAAGGAAAAGTACATATCCCGCACTCTTTGAATCACTTGCTAGGACTCTGAAAGCAAGTGGATATTCATAAACTATTGAAATTGAAATCGAAAACTCTCAAGGAAATCTGTCAGGGAAAAGTAGAGTGGAAATGAGTGAAGTTGAGAAAAGCGTTAAAATGTTTGTTTTTCCTTTGGGCAGAAATGTTTTTAACAAGTGTGTTATGAACTGAAATGGGTTCCCCTAGATTCATATGCTGAATTTCTAAAATAAAGAGAAAATGCCAAGTGGTAACACTCAGAGGTTTGAGAAAGCGTGTTGTGTTCCCAAATCTGCGAGTGGTTTGGCATGTAGGATGTAAAGACACAAACTGGTATGAGATCAGTGTGTGAATACACACACACACACACACACACACAGAATTATATACAATTCATGATCAATTACATGATGGAGAACCAGTAAAATGTAAGTAGGAAAAGGACATCATTCGATTTTTAAAAACTGTAATTGTTTCACTTTATGTGAAGTATGCATAAGAAAAGAACTCAAAAGGTATAAAAAGAAATAAAAATTGGGTTTGATAAAGAGGACTCTACTGCAGCACAGAGAATCTGGGGAAAGAGAGTGGATGCTGTGGGGAGGGCAGCCAGCTGAGAGATGCAAGAATGGAGGTACCCAAACCTCAGGAGGGAGGGGAGCACAGGCCCCTGGGGGATTGGTCTGTCCTTCATTCTGGTCACAAGCACTCATTGTGTGTTGGGCCTGTTCTGTCTCTTGCACTTACTAGGTAAGCAGGCAGGCACATAGACAGACCCTCCATGACACACAAGGTCAGGCTATAAAACTTCATGGAGAAAGCCCAGGATAACTTCTCAAGGAATAGATGGGCTCACACATCCCTCGGCCCTGTAATGGGTGTCAGGTCCCTTTGTGAAGATAAGAGATACTCGTCTCTCCACTGAAGTGGATGTTCCTGAATCTCAGCTCGGTAAAGCCATTTCCACGAAATTGACGGAGTCACATATTTTTGATTTCTCTGTAAATCACCATTACGCTTTTGATGAGCACATAGCAAGATATTTAACAAGAGCCCAGAGAAGAAGCGATAAAGGTCTAAACTAAGACAGTGATCTAGTGAAGGAGAAAGGGGTGAGGGTATAGGGAGGACACAGGAAGATTTATTTGGTAAAAATAAAATAAATGCAAATTGACTATCCTTTGAAGGAAGGATAGAAGAAAGCAGCAAATACCTATTTATGCCACCTTAAAAATGCCTCAGCGTTCATCCACTAAAATGATATTAAATAGCCTAACATTTGTTAAATCACAAAAGTGTATCAGTTCACAAAACTCAATTCAAGAGGGGCAGATAAGGAAAAGGGAAATAGAACAAGAGCTATCTACCTATGGCATAAAAACAAGATACAAATGTTTAAGCTAGACCTGCAAACTAGGAAAACAAACAGAAAGGTACTATTTTTCCCACACAAAATGTCACTACTAAACTACTGGTGCACTAATTACGGTTGTGAATCACAGCTATGGTAGGCATAGAGTAGGATAATTAAATAGATTAGAGATCCCACGAGGGGATTAAGGACAGAAAGGGAATTTTAAGGGAGTTTGGGAGACTGTTGTAAACTAATGACCACTCAAGAATCCAGTAACCTAGCAACAATCTACACTACTTTGAAGGAAGACCAGGTGCATCCAAGTGCCAGACACACTCAAGTCACAAACCCTGATAAAACATAAGACAACAGATACAGGGTCTGAATCTTGTTACATGAAGTCAGAGTTGATAGTCCTTGAAGACTAGCATTTCTGCATGCAGCCAAGACAGAAATATAGGAGAAAGGGGACATTATACCAGAGCCCAAGATGAATTACCATATTTTAGTATATGTGACCACACTTCTGCTAATACACATATGATTTAAATAGCACCATGACAGTCCTGGTTAGACCATATAGGGTCAAAGGAGGAATTAATCATGTAAACCTTGATGTCTACCTAAAAATGAGGAAGAAGGTGACCTTCTCCCCTCCCCACTTTTTCTTTGATTATAAAAATGTAGCCCTTTTTGTTCTCGGTGCTGTGCTCCCTTGCCTGTCTGCTTCTATCTCTCACAAGCATCCTATACTAATAAACTCACTCTTTGCCTGCATCTTTGCCTCATGCTGAATTCTTTCTGCAACGAGACAAAAGGACCTGAGCTTCAGTAAGTCCTGACACCAGGTGAGCAGTTTTAATCAAACGACAGTGGTTTCGAGTCCTCTCCTAGTCAGGGATTGTGGGTTCAAGTCCCAATCTGAGGTGCAAGTGGGCTCAAGTCCCAGCTCGTAGGTTTGAGTCCTAATCTGAGTTTTGGCTGGGTTCAAGTCCCACCCAAGAAGGAGTGAGGTTTCAGCTACATGGCATTGATGCTACTCCAGTCTCCTCTTGGCAAAGCCACATCCCATGACATTAGGAAAGCAGGTCCGAACCTAGCCAATGGCTAAGTATTGTCATTAAGTATCCAATGACACACGCCCTCCTGCCAAAAATGAGCAGGCTCAGCTAGGAGCTCTTTCTGTTAGAAAGGAGGTTTGCTGAGGTGTGAAAACTTTTGTTGCAAGGAAAGCGCCAGCAAAGACCTATCCTCCCTTTGACCAAAGGGTTGCACCTGGCAATGACTCAACTCCTGAATGTCAAATGAGAGTTGACTGTTCACAGCTGGCCCAGATCCCTTATACAGAGCTGGTAACCCCCATCCTCCAGCTCCTCTGCATGCCATCTGCTAAGGACTCACAGTTGCCCAGCTTTGCATAACTGCCCACAGGTGACACCCTGCTGTCAGGGAGAAGGACTTCATAGTGTGACTTAAGCTCTGGAGTCCCTTGAGGATGAGGTCAGGGCTCATTATTTCCACCCTTGAGCACATCCTCTTTCCTATTGTTTCCCTCACTTCCTTTAAAGTATTTCTGTTTGTCTGTTTCCTGAACAGCACTCCTAACATAAATCACTTAAACCCAAACCCCTGCCTCAAGATCTGATAGGAAATCTGACCTAAGACAAATGGGTTAAAAACAAGATGACTGGTTTCAAATAAAAACTGTCAACCGAGATTTTTAGCAAGAAAAGAGAACACTATTTAGTGATAATATTCATAATCCTAACAATACTGGTAGAAAAAGAGATGCTTCTATTTTATTAGGTCTCAAGAGAACATAATGGTCCAACAGAGAGGTGTTATGTACTAATTATCTGTGACAACAGCAACATTACATCAGCAAAGCCAACTAACAACTGCATGTTGTTTTCCTTTGGAATTGTATTCCCAGTAATACACCACATCATATTTGTATGTCATTAAGTATGTGACCTTGAAAAAAAGTTGCATAAACTCTCTGATCTTCAGCTTCCCTATCAGTATAAGAATGCCTTCCTCCTGTGATCAGGATGAATATTAATGAGAGGGTCCTGAAAAGCAATTAGCATAGTACCTGGCTCTCTTGAAATATTAATTTCCTTCCACTCACCTACCTTGTCACCATCAATTAATATTTCTTTTTAATATGCTGGCTTATTATACCTTAATCAACACTAAGATTTAATCCAAGTTTATTCTTTTGTCATTGCTGAAGATGCTGTGATCAGTATGAGTGACTATTTCCCATGCTTCCGGGAAAACAAAACAAAACCAACATTAGAGAGGGATGGGATTAGATCAGTTACTGTAGTGGATATTTGTGTTTTTACCTGCCCAGCATCCTTTTTATTTATTGTTTGTTTGTTTGGTAATAGCATGCTATTTTTTCCCTGTGAAACAGTCCCTCTGCATTTATGAATTTTTATTAAAGATGGTCTCCTACTCACAGGAGGGTTGAGCACTGACTCAACTGAATCAGTCAGATTCATTTCTCAAAAATGTTTGTCTAAAAAAAAAAATGCTTGTCTTGGGTGACCTCATCATGGACAATATGTGGCATTTCTTCCTGACCACAGTAATGCCCAGAAGAGAGTGGAGTCCTCATTATTTTTTGTTCCTTGATCTCTCAATTTCAGCTCTTCTTTGGCAGGGCTTTGGTTTTTCAATCTACATATCATTTCAATAGATTGCTTCTGTTGTTATTAGACAGAGATAGTCTCTGTTGCCTGCAACCAAAAGACCTACTACAATGACTCAAATTAAAAATCTAATAATTTCAAAAAGTCTTTAAAGAGGGACTTATGACTTCACATTCTAAAGGGGAATGGTTTAAAGAAAAGGCAAATGAAGAGACCATTCTCAATTTTACTTGAAGGGATCAATATCATAATTATTCATAAATATATATGATGTATAGAATCACTTGCCAGTTCTGATGCCAATGGATTACATATCTTAATTAAACCTTTTTGACACTAGAAATATATTATATAAATGTTCAGGTACCACTTTATGCCCCTTTTATATTCCATTGATGTGTTTTATAACATAAGCCCCTGCTCAATCTAAAAATTAATATATTAACAGACTTTAGTATCTCTACCTTTGGGGTTAGAAATACAAATATTAATGGTATTTTCAAATTATAACTAAGTTATGGCAGAATGGAAGACTATCGCAGACCTTATGATTACAGATGAATTCCTAGGAAGCTAACAATGCACTATTTTACAGGGTATGTCCTAGTATCTATTGTTAATCTGCCAAATAGGAATTAGTATGGTAGCAGCAGACCCCGACTAGTACCTGGATGATTCTCACAGTTAAGAGAAGCATCTGTCCAAACATGCCCTCCATCCATCCCACCCTTATTGCCAACATGCAATCCCACCACTGGGCTGCATGCAAATATGCTTAGACTAGACAGGCAACAAAGACACGAGGGCCTCTGTGGAACATTCAGCAGGAATGTTCCTGGTCCATGGAAATGTAGAAAGCCCATGGTATTCTGGACACCAAGTACAGGTTTCTAAGGTGCTGTGACATTCTCAGTATCTCTCTCTTCGGTTTTATGCTCCAAGTTCTCCTACCCAATCCCTTACGTCTTCTGTTTCTCTTAGAGAAACCACTTCAGGTCAAGTCCATTCCATTGCAAACTCATTCATTCACTGATATTCGTTCATTCAGACACGTATTGCTTGGCAGCTATGTGCAAGGATCCCAGCTAGACTCACTGAATACAATGGGGAACAAAACTGACAGAATCCTGACTCTTACATTTGTGGGGGTGGGGAAGGAATGGGCAAGAAGCAGGTAAATAAATAGGCTAAGTAGACAATTTCAGGTAGTCATAGGCACTATGAAGAAAATAAGTAAGATGAGTTGGTTGAAAGGGGCTGGTTTGGTGACCAAAGAGGATGGTCAGAATTAAGTTTGGTAGTTCGGGAGGGACTCTCAGGGGAAGTGACTTTCTTATCCTATAAAGGTGTCAAAGAACTATAGAAACTGACTTAAAATTGGAGGGAAGAGCAGAGGCCACCAAAATACAGCCACAATGCATTGGTTATTTTAGTGTATGTGTCCCACTGGCCTGTATCTATCTGAAACACACAAACACAGGATATCTTGGTATTAAAAAAAGATCTTAAATCTCCTCGAAGCCACACATTTTATGTGGGTTGCAGTGTGCTTTGTAAACATAAAAGATAAAATGACTTGGCTACCTGATATGCTTTGTTCCTTGAGAAGAAATCATTCTCTTTTTTCCCCTTTGGCATATTGATTACTCATTAATCCAGCAAAACAAAGGATTAATTAATCTCTATGGTTCAATGAAGAATAAATTAGTGCAGTTTAAAATGGGCCTGATCCAATATTACAAATTGGAGGAAATGTTCCTCACACTCTCTCTCCATTCACTTCTCCAAACCTAATCTCCGGAGAATGGTCTTGGAAGACTGAATTTACTTTGCATGATATTTTGTACTCTTGCTCCTTCTTTAGAATTCAATCTCTTGAAAAGAGCTCATTGCTTTTCCCAAATCCCACTTTAACTATTTCCAAACACAGAAACAGTACCATTTTTAAAGAGGGCTTTAGACATATCACATATCTGAAACAAAATTTTCCTATGTAGAAAACAATTTGAAGAGCCAGTTTTTCAAAATGGAAAATAATACAATAGCCACATACATTGAGGCATTTACATAAATGTTCACTTATTTCCCTTGTTGAATGAAAAGGACTCATACATACCACATTCAGGCAGGATGCCTCCGGAAACTACAAAACATGAGGTACAGTCTCTGAGCATTTCAGGGAAAAAAAATGGTGTGCTTTCTAAAGTCATTCTGTTGGTTCCAAATAGAGTTTTTTCAGAGCTATAAAAGAATCTAATGTCAGATTCTCAGAATGCACTAAGGGGTAGGATCTACACTTGTGAAGAGAATCCTCCTATTTGAATAGTCAATATCTAGGATATGATATTCCCCTCAGTGTCCCCTTCCCATTTTTGTTGCAATTATATCAGTTTAAAGGAATTGTGCACCTAGATTTGGCCTCTGGATTCTTAGCCAAAATTCCTACAAAGAGGTAGCACTTGAAAAACTGGAGAAAGAAAAACTTAGGACTAATCTTGAGCTCCTACAAGCTTATCTTTATTATTAGATATTCTAAGACAATGATTTTGTTTTCTGTTTCTCTCTTTGACAAGAGATGATAATTTTCAGGTATGAATTTTAAAACAATAGTTGAAAAACCAGCTCTTTCTTTTAATGTTTTTTTTTTTTTTTTGCGGTATGCGGGCCTCTCACTGCTGTGGCCTCTCCCGTTGCGGAGCACAGGCTCCGGACGCGCAGGCCCAGCGGCCATGGCTCACGGGCCCAGCCGCTCCGCGGCATATGGGATCCTCCCAGACCGGGACACGAACCCGTATCCCCTGCATCGGCAGGCGGACTCTCAACCACTGCGCCACCAGGGAGGCCCTCTTTTAATGTTAAAAAATAAAATCTTATCATAGACTACATCATGGATATTCAATATTTATTTCTATAATATAATATCAGCATTAGTATCAATATTAATAATATTAATATCAATATTAGTATCAAAAGGACACTATCTATGGCCAAGGGAATTTACATGTTGTGTTCTGACAATACCATGGTTGAAAGAGTTCAGGACTGGGAATGAATGTATGTGCTTTCTCATTCACGTATAGTCACATTCCCTACCTGTCTGGCAAATTCCTCCAATTCCCTGGAGGTCAGCCTTCTCACCTGGAGAAAGAGAGGTTCCGATCAGATGAACTTGAAGGTCATTTCCAAGTCTAAAATTGTATGACTCGGTAATTCAGCTGTCTACTCTTAATTACATAGTTAAAATGAGGCTGGCTTTGGAGTCTATATTTACTGGCACCTCTGGCAAGATAAAGCTTTCAAGGAGCCAAGCTGGCAGTGAGATGAGGAAGCCAAGGGGAATTGTTGATGTTGCTGGTAAAGAAGCACGATGGTTCTCCATCGAAGAGGCCCCAAGGCATCCGGGGCTGTGCCCATAGTCACATGACCCAGAGACCAACACTCAGAAGTCCTTGTGAAGGATGGTAATGCTCACTAAAACGCTGCCCTATGGCTTTGTGCTCAGATGGATATAGGAGCAGAACCTGTACTGAGAGCCGACCCAGATGTGGGGAAGACATCTGTAAGCCTCAGTCTCCACATCTATAAGATGGCACTGAAAACCATACACCTCCTTGGGTTTTTGTGAAAGTTAAATAGTGGTTGAAAATCACTTAGCGTAATATCTCATCATTTTTAGCAGTTTTTATAGATCTCTCTGACTTTCAGACAGAAAAGAATCTGCATGCAGGTCCACCTATACCATATGTTTTAGAAACACTAAATCATTTCAACAGCAGGTCCAAAGATGTTCTCAGTAGGTAACAATTTACTTCCTTAAAGTGTTTGGTTTTATTAAAACAAGCAAAACAAAGGTAATAAGGTTCTGCATTTAGCTGAGCATTGGTGGGCACATAATTATAATCAAGCTCCATGAATCTGACAGCCAATTTCAAGCTGGATTTTAGGGAAGTGTATGCAAATCATGCTGCCCTGTTTGGAACACAGATGACTAACAAATACAGCAGCACTAAAATTCAGCAAACCACTTAGAGGCCCACAGAACACCAAAAACAACTTCAGTATACAGACTACAAGCCTGGAATCCCCACAACATTGATGTTTGTCATTGGTCATGCTGGGCAGGCCGGTCTCTGCCTTCTGATCTAATCAACTTCAGAATGACTGTGAAGTCGACAGCTATGTCAGAGCAAGTGAAAAAATAGATTCAGAACAAAGGGGAGACCCATCTCTCTAGGGCAACTCCCTCTGGAACATACACTAAACTTCAGTGGAATGTATAAATATTTCACTCACTATTTTGTATGACATTCCTCCCATGATTTACATATGTCTGACCCATTACTTTAAAAAGTACATTAATGTCCCCTGTCAACAGTGTCTCCTCTATCTGCCCACCTCTGTTCCTTATTGAGCCAGGGGAATTGGAACCCTAAACAGAATCTGTGTCTGTTCTGTATAACATCACAGGGTATTGAAACTGAACAGGACCCTGTGAGTCTCCTGGGCACAAAAGCTTTACTGTGTCCCCCATTTCTTGATTACAGGAAATAGGCTTCATTCAGCCTCCATGACCTTCCCTGAGTTCCAAAGGGCAGGTCCAAACAGTTGTTAATCAGGGAAGGGAGGGGACAGGGAGACAAAGGAGGAGCAGTCAAGAGAAACAGTAGTACAGCCTTGGGGCAGGGTCCTGGTTCCCCCTCAAGGGATACAAGCAATATCTTTGAGCTGTTTTGCAGATACTGAAACCCCCACCAGGTGGGAGAAGTTAACTGTATGCTGCCCACAAGCACATAGACCCCAGACTGGTTGGAACCAGAAGGTTGATGATGCTGACTCCCAATTACCTCACCACCAACCAATCAGAAGAATGTCCATGAGCTAACGATGCCCTCTTTGAACCATTCCTATAAAACTCCTCACTACCCTCTCCGGGTCAGGACACAGAGTTTTCAGGGCATTAGCCTGCTGTGGCCTCCTTTGCCTGGCAAAGCAATAGAGCTATTCTCTTCTACTTCACCCAAAACTCTGTCTCTGAGATTTAATTCAGTGTTGGGGTACAGAGGCCGGATTAGGTTTCAGTACCAAAATATAAACTCATTTATTTTCTTTTTGTAGAAGTGTACCTTCCCTCGGAGCAGCTGCTTCTCCAGGATGTTTTCTGTGTTTTGCTTTCTTTCATGATATTTGAGAGAGATGAGAGTGGCTTCGGGAAAAGTGGCATGAGGAGGAAATGAGACCCTGCACTTTCTATTTCTTTTGGTATCTGAAAGGGAGCAGTGAGAGAAATGGGGGACAGGCATGGAGAGAGAGGGAGGGAAGATGGGAGTCGGTGTGAAGCTGTTAGAAGGAGCTAGGGGTCCCTTTCCGACCTCACAGCTGGGCCAGGGGATTCAAGGATACGAAATGGGCAGGATCCACATGGCCTCCTTCAACTGCTGACTTTTGTCTTTGCAAATTATAAGAAAAAAAATTCCACTATAAAACTCTTAGAGGAAAACATAAGAAGAACACTCTGACATAAATCACAGCAAGATCTTTTTTGACCCACCTCCTACAGTAATGGAAATAAAGACAAAAATAAACAAATGGGACCTAATGAAACTTCATAGCTTTTGCACAGCAAAAGCTTTCATCTATAAGCAGGATGAAAAGACAACCCTCAGAATGGGAGAAAATATTTGCAAATGAATCAACAGATAAAGGATTAATCTCCAAAATATACAAACAGCTCATGCAGCTCAATATTAAAAAACAAACAACCCAATCCAAAAATGGGCAGAAGACCTAAATAGACATTTCTCCAAAGAAGACATACAGATGGCCAAGAGGCACATGAAAAGATGCTCAACATCACTAATTATTAGAGAAATGCAAATCAAAGCTACAATGAGGTATCACCGCACACCAGTTAGAATGGGCATCATCAGAAAATCTACAAACAACAAGTGCTGGAGAGGGTGTGGAGAAAAGGGAACCCTCTTGCACTGTTGGTGAGAATGTAAATTGATACAGCCACTATGGAGAACAGTATGGAGGTTCCTTAAAAAACTAAAAATAGAATTACCATATGACCCAGCAATCCCACTAATGGGCATATACCCAGAGAAAACCATAATTCAAAAAGACACATGCACCCCAATGTTCATTGCAGCACTGTTTACAATAGCCAGGTCATGGAAGCAACCTAAATGCCCATCGACAGGTGAATGGATAAAGAAGATGTGGTACATATATACAATGGAATATTACTCAGTCATAAAACGGAACGAAATTGGGTCATTTGTAGAGAGGTGGATGAACCTAGAGACTGTCATACAGAGTGAAGTAAGTCAGAAAGAGAAAAACAAATATCGTATATTAACGCATATATGTGGAATCTAGAGATATGGTACCGATGAACTGGTTTGCAAGGCAGAAATAGAGACCCAGACATAGAGAACAAACGTATGGACACCAAGGGGGAAAAGTGGCAGGGGATGAACTGGTAGATTGGAACAGACATATATACACTAATATGTATAAAATAGATAACAAATAAGAACCTGCTGTATAAAAAAAAATTAATTTAATTAAAAAAAATTCCAGTGTTTAAATAGATTGGAATAAATGCAATATATGATTAAGCATAATCCCCACCCGGTGATTTTCACGTGCTAATGATGATGCTACTTAGATTTAGAAACATGTGGGCCAGAACACTATAGCGTACCAAACAAGTCAGGAAACAGGATTTAAAATATGAATTACATTTTTTAATAATTTGATAACTATGAGTTTTGTTAACCTCCAGACACATTTTCAGGGAACTGGCTCAAAATTTAAAACAATGGAGTCAATTGCTCCTCCAGAAAAAGCGCAATGATTATACCATTTCCCCATTACCAGATACTTTGGAAACTCTCAAGTGTTCCTGGTCCTCCAAGTATAGACAGAGCTGCACTGATGGAGAACAAATGCTCCTAAGTGGATTTGCATTTTCTCATTCAGTGAAAGGTTCCTGTGCAGGTAGGTCCCTGGTCAGGTTGCCCACCTGTTTGTCCCTTGCAGCCCCTCCTCCCCCATCCCCCACGAGAGAGGTGCCTTGGTGCGCAGGTTCCCAGTTTCCTTGTGTTTCCCAGGTTCCTGGGCCTGCTGGCTTCTACCTGGTTTCCATCTGGCTGGAGACAGGATAGCAAGGAGAAGGAAAACGTTATTCCCTCCTTCTTCCCTGCTTTTGGAGGCTTCTCCGTCAGCAAGTAGTTTCAGCTTTTACCACTTGGCACTGGTTCAAGGCCACAGCAGCATAAGTTTTCCCATCTGCCTCAGCAGGGGGGGATGGTGGCTTCCTGCTGTTGACAATCTCAGGGATCCCTGTTTGGTTCCTCAGTTCCTTCGTCATCTGTGTGGACAATTCCCTACATCACATTCCTTTTTTTTTTTTTTTAATTAGCATAGATTCTGTATTTCTGGCTGGACTTTCACTGACACAGCTCCATAGTCACTGACAGACTACTCATTTTTCCTTCATTCATTCATCATTTCTTGAGTACCTGTATGAGGCACGTACCATTTTAGTTGCTAGAGATCCTGCAGTGGCTGTTCTCATGAAGCTTCATAAGTTCCAGGAAAAGAGGCAAAAAACAAAAAATGTAGAATAATAGATAATCGTTGTGAAGGGTGGAGAAGGAACACCAGGCGATGCGAGGGTGGAACTGAGCACGACTTTAGCTGGGAGAGTCAGGGCAAGAGTTTCTGAGGAGACTCCATTTGACCTGAGATGTGACGGATGAGAGGGGCCTAGCTACGTAGCAGAAAATATATTCCAGGCAAAGACAAAGAAACTCAAGCAGAAGGAGCTTAGAATAGTGGAGCGAGAGAGGAGCAGGGAAAGGAAAGCTTGGAAGATCAGGCAGAGGTCAGGGTGGAGGGAGAAGGCTGATCATGGAGGTAAGAGTGTGAATTTTATTTTTCTAAGTGGGTTTGGAAAACATTGGAGAGTTTTAGCAGCAGTAGGGGTCATGAGTACTTGACAGTTTTAGAAAATCACTGTGACTGTGTTTTGGGGAGTGGGTTCAGAGAGGGCAGTGTGACTGCAGAGAGAGGAATCACCTCTGTTGCCAGGTGACTATGGTGGTGATGGTTGGACGAGGGTGGAGAGGGTGGCTGTCTAACCACCGTCAGAAGGGGCAGCAGACAGGATGCTGATGGTAAGAAAAAGAGAACAAAGTGACTGTGATGTGGTTTTTTGTTATTTTGTTTGTTGTTTCAATCCACTTTTTTATTCTTTTTTTTATTCTACATTTTTAATTGAAGTATAGTTGATTTACAACTTTGTGTTAATTACTGCTGTACAGAAAAGTAGTTCAGTTATGTATAGATAAACAGTCTTTTTTTCATATTCTTTTCTATTATGGTTTATCATAGGGTATTGAATATAGTTTATTGTGCCATACAGTAGGACCTTGTTTATCCATTCTATATAGAAAAGCTCAAAATGACTGTGATGTCTGAGCAGCTAGATGGATACTGAAACCAAAAACCACTCCTCAACATATTTCTGTTGCCTTACTTGAGTTAACTTTCTTTTCTTGAGAAGTATTCATACATGGATATTAACCAATATAAAGTATAAATAAATATTTGCTTCATTCCCCAATGTGTTAGTCTGAAAACTTTCAAACCTCTGGGAATGTTATAAGGACAGTGTTATAAACATCCACATTTTACTTTGCCTAGATTCACCCATTTTAACATTTTGCTACACCTGTTTTGTCTTACATTCTCTCTCTATAACCCCACACACGTACATACACAGATTTTTACTGAAACATTTATAAGAAAGAAGCAGCCAATGACACTTCTCCTCTTGATTATTCAGCATAAATCTTCTAAGAACAAGGATCTTCTCCTGTAGAACTGTGCAAAATTCCCATGAATTTTGACTTTCATGTGACACTATTAGCTAACATAAACAGCTCCTATTCAAATTTCCCTGATATTCCTCCAAAAGAAAAAAAAAATGTTTCTCATAGCCCTTAGGGCACTAAAAAAAAAAAAAAAAAAAAAAGGAAACCCAGAATCCAGTAGTGAAGGATTGTTTCTCATGTATCTGTAGTCTCCTTTAATCAAAAATAAAACATTTATTTATTTAGGCTGTGCCAAGTCTTAGTTGTGGCACACAGGATCTTTGTTGTGGCATGTGGGCTTCTTAGTTGCAGTATGCGAATCCTTAGTTGCAACATGCACATGGGATCTAGTTTCCTGACCAGGGATTGAACCCTGGCCGCCTGCATTGGGAGTGTGGAGTCTTACCCACTGGACCACAGGGGAAGTCCCAATCTTGACTTTTTTTGAATAGTACAAACCTGTTAAAAGCTCCTCAATGGGGATTTGTCTGATTGTTTCCTCATGATTGGATTGAAGGCAAACTTTGGCAGGATTACTACCTAGGTGATACCATTCCCTTCTTAGGGTATCAGTCAAGAGGCACTTGGATCTGATTATGGGTGATGCTAAGTTTGATCACTTAGTTAAGAAAGTGGCTTTTGGTTTTAACCAACACAATTCTTAACAGCCTTTGCCAGCTTCTTCCATCCTTAATTCTTCTCTACATTAATCTCTTATTGCTGTTTAAAATGTGGGAGTAGCCACTCTACAGAATGTGCATAAAAAGTGTCTACTCCCTTTAGGAACATTCAAGGTGGATGGCTCTCTGGAAACATAGGGACATCAGTAACAGTGACAGTGAAAGAAGACACTGTGTGTGTCACTCATCTTAAACAAGCAACTGGGGCCAGTTTCCATCAGCAATAACTCTTTGGAGAAGAGTTAGAACATAGTGTGAGTAGAACATGATACACAGACCTCTATTTCAGTGATCAAAGAAAGTGGATTCTTCCATGCATAGTGTCAATCATTTGCTTTAAATAAGTGTCCCCAGCTAATCCTGGGAAAGGAAACTTACATGTAATGAGCAAATATTTATGCCAGACAAAATGCTGGATATTCTTGTATTTGTTTTCTCAGTTAACCCTCAGGAAAACCTCATTATTTTGTAAGGAGCGATGGAGACTCAGGAAGATCCTTTAAGTTTCAGGAGCTCAAATTCTCAAATGTAATTCTCAGTATCATTTCTCAAATACTCAAGGTTAATATGTGCCAATTTATCATTTGAATCTATGTCTAAAATGCAGATACTTTCCAGCCAAGCCTTGCAGCTTCACAGAGCATATCCTTTAACAACAATGTTAAGAATCATCACACTTTTCCTTGATTATAATCCTGAAAGAGGATGGAAATAAATTAAGAAATTAATTAGAATACAAAAAAAAACACCTCACTTTTATCTCATCCTTTAAAAAAAGGTGGGAAGAGAAGAAGATACTGTTTTCTTTTTTTCCTTTCAACTATAATACCTTCTGGAAAATTACAAATAGTCAGTGAGAACTGGAAATATAACACTGTGGTTAAAATCTGAATGTAAGTTAAAATTAGTTATATAATGAATGCAAGTGTCACTTAAATTTTTTTTCACAGTTTTCTCTGTAAAATTCTTTCCTATAACTTTTAATTCATAGAAGCAATACTTGATGGCTGGTGGGTATTGTTAAGCCCATTTAAAGGTTTAGTACTTAAATCCAAAGTCATTGACTGGTCTATGGAAAATTGGTCCATACAATTGAGGGCAATGGAAAAATTGGCAGAATAGTATATATTCATTCTTTCCAATTACTACCACTGAACTACAGGCCAATTACAGTTGAGAATAACAATAACTGTTGAACATTCTCTCTAAAAATCCTAAGACTAAGTAGAATTGAGTAAGATACAGCTCCTATCCTTAAGTGGCTCATAATCTATTTAGCCCTTAACTTCTTGATCCAGGAATAATAGCAAGAACTATTTCAACAACATTTCTTTCAACACATTATGTTGGGACAAAATCCCCTCCATTTGACATACCATGTCATTTTTTCAATCATCCTCAACTTTCTCAGGAACTGTGCCTTTTAAGACAAATTTTAAGCAAGTGGGGAAAGTGGAAGACTTGAAATATAAAAACAAGATGAATAAATATTTTCTTAGTGCAATCAGTTTGTTTGTTTGTTTTATATCACCTTCTAACCTGTCTGGAATATTACAGCTTCATGAGTAATGCAACAACAATAAGCAGTTTTAGGCAAAGAAAAAAAAGTAACCCTCATACTTCAAGTTTACTCACCTTTCAATTTTAGAAAATTGGTGCTTTGCAGTGTTTTGATTTTGCTTATTTTGACTGTTTGTCTTCCTTAAAGCATTAAGATCAGCAAGTAGATAAAGTGTTTATAAAATATTTAATTTAAAAATACAGGAATTTTCCCTGGAGGATCTCCAATTCTTTAAAAAATTGACTCTCCAGTTATCATAATGTCTTTATTTGATAAGCAAAAGACCAGGGGTTTTGATATTTGGGAGGGATAAAACTTAGATATGCAGACTATTTGAATAAAATTTCCCAGAATGACATAATAGTCAGCATGACAGCGGGAGAGAATAAGGGCAAGAGACAAAGACCAGAGAAAGATAGATGGATTCCTGAATTTCATTCTGTACTTTAAATTCCTGAAATGCCCATCTTCCTACCCCATTATAAACATTAACACCATTTGAAAAATGAATAAATACAAGAAAACTGAATGGACATGTTTCAAGAAAGGAGAAAATTTTTGAGTTCTATTCCAGCTCAGAAATCATTCAGCTTCTGAGAATTTGGAAAATTCTCTGGTAATTGTTGTTCCTCTGTAAATGAGGGGATTGGACTAACCTCTATTCAGCTCGAAGATTTCACAACTCCATGATTGGAAGTTTAGAGAACTTTTCAGTAGCCCATTGCTACTGGGTATAGAGTATCTCTATGGCCTAGGAAGAAGCTGAGATTATCTGACACAGCTTTATAATTTTTAAAATAATAGCTAAATTCCTTTTCTATGTGCTTATTTCTTAAGCAGTATGTATGTGTTTGTGTGTAGCTTTGTATGAAAAATATTAAAAACTTACCATCTCTTATCCTGCAATAAATTTAATTTGGACATAAGACTTTGGTAATTGATTCTTGGACCCTAAAAATCCCAGTCAGCCGGCTGAGCCAGGTCATCCCAAACATCTCATTAAGCTCTCAATAATATGAACAAACACTTTGTGCATTTGAATTTTTGGTCACCACTTACAGTGCTATGTTGGGATTTTACTAATATATCTGAGTGTATGTATGTATTTACCTAAGCAAATATAAAGTCAAAAGTGGTTGCTTTCTTTCTTTTAGCGTGAAAAGTTTCTGAATTGTCAGTAGAGGGGTCAAGAGACAGGTTCTTATTTCAAAGATTCCACTGGACTTTCTGGATGCCTCCAGATCCTTTCTGCTGGGGAATATTTCCTGATCAATGGTTTCACACTTGCAGGACGCTGGCCAGACAGTCCTAAGAGAGCCATCGTTGCAAAGCCATTAAAGAAAGAAATATATTCAGATGGTGTCAATAATTTCTAACACCTAACTATTGGAAATTCTCACAGACACAATGAAAATGGGCTCTCTCAAACAATTCTCCACCCTAGTTTCTTCCCCAGCATTTTTACAGACAGAATTTTTTTCTCTCTCCAGTTGAACAAGAAAGAACAAAAGTAGATTCCCCAAAGGAGGAATCATTCGTACTAAGTTTCTTTATGTAGGTCACCTCTGATGTGTTCTTGGTTGCATTTCAACTGCTGAATTTCCCATGTCAAGCTTTCAGTTCTGATGGCTCTGCACATAAATTCTATTGCTTTCCAAAAGAATGATTGTTTAAGTTCCCTGTTTGAATGCTGAAGGATGCTATATGTTCCACAGATGCTCAATACATTATTGGTCATGTTAGTAGTATGATACAAAATACTAAAATATTTTACATGGAGGTGTCTCTGTGTATGTACATTATAATACGTTAACAGGAAAAACTGTTGTTCATTAAACTAATTTAAGGAGAGTGACTATCACCTATATTCAAATAGACTGTAAAAGTATGTCCTTTGTTGTTACCAGTCTACCGTATACCAGGTTAGTTTCCCTAACTCCTTCCCTTCTCCAGATTTACGTCTTGTAAATATCTCTTGCGCCCACGTCCTCTGCTCTATTCCAAATGTCATTGGTTCAGTTTAAACCTTTGGCAAACCATTCTACACCTTCCATCTTCAGATCTATCCTCTACTCTACCATCATACGTTTCTAAAAAACAGATCTTGTCAATTCACCTCTGCTTAAGAAAATTCCCTCTTTCCTCACTATGAAAAAAGATTCAAACACCCAGACATGGCATTCGAAATCTCTGATAACCTGTTGTTAATTTATTTACTCAGCCTCATCTATTTGTGTGTTCATCAGTCAGCAATAGGATGAAAGTGCCCCTGCTAAAATATTTATTGCCCAGAAGAATGTAAGCTCCACAAGGGTGTGGATTCGGATTATTTCTTTCACTAATGTCTACTAAACATCTAGAACCCTATGTGAATGAAACATATTGCCTGTCATATCAGTAGACAAAGCATATTGCAACCATCAAGCCATCACATTACAGCCACCCCTACGGTGAGCCCTGAGAGAACTCAGGATAGAAACGTAATGCCTACCATCAAATCATCAGACACTGCAGCCACCCCCCAACCCACGGTGCACCTAAGGAAACTCAGGATGAGAAAGCACAGGATACTGGCCCCAGATAGCTGAGGTGCATTTCAAAGGAATGATTTCAGTGAGCCCAGCCTCTTGAATCTTGCTATACATAGAAAAGTGCTAAATTCCTTAACTTGAGATGTCTGGTTTTCTTTAATTAACAGTAATCTTTGATATTCTACCTGATCTTTGTTGCAAAAACTCCTGTATATCCTGGCTCTCCCCTTGCCTCTTCGGAGCAGTCCCTTGGAGTTATCTGAGATGCTGTGTCCAAGGCTTAAGCCTTCAGTTTTGTCCACCAAATAAAACATAACTCTCAACTTTTAGGTTGTGCATTTTTTTCAGTCGACACATATTTGGCATTAGGTAGATGCTTAACCGATATTTTTAGAATTAATAAATTCAGCAAACTTGCTGAGTGCTTATTATGTGTGACATAGAGAGCCTGGCATTGGGAATCTGTGATGAAAGCCATTGTCTCTATTTTTAAGGAGCTGGCCAGTGAAATTGACATTTCTAATGAATTCAGTGTATATCTGTAGGTATCACTCTGGTTTCTGTAGGAAGCAGAGTCATAATTCATTGATCTGTATATCCTTTGTTGCAAACTAAGTGTTCATTAAATGTTTACTAAATAAATTAAGCTAAGAATGCAGTTAGGGCAGAATGTCTGAAGGCTGTGGTAGGCAAAATAATCTTCCACCCCACCCCCACCAAATATGACCAGATCCTAATTCCAGGAACCAGTGAATATGTTACATTACATGATAAAGGTGAAACATTTGCAGATGTGATTAAAGATTAGGAAGCTGGAGAGGGGGAAATTATACCGGATTATCCAGGGGAGCCCATTCTAATTACATGAGCCTATAAAAGTGGAAGAGGAGGGAAAAAGAGGGAGTCAGAGAGAAAGTACTTGAGAAGAACTCAATTTGTCATCACTGGCTTTGAAGATGGAGGAATGGGAACAAGAGCCAAGGAATGTGGAGGTTTCTAGAAGCTGGGAACAGTCCTCGGCTGAGTCAACAAGAAAACGGGTCCTACAGCTAACTGCAGGGAACTGAATTCTGCCAGCAGCTCAAATGAGCAGGAAACGGAGCCTCCAGGAAGGAATGTAGCCCTGCCAATTCCTTGATTTCAGCCTGTTGAGATGCTTATCAGACTTATGACCTACAAAATTTGTGTTGCTTTAAGCCACTGAGTTTGTGGCAGTTGTTATGGCAGCAGTAGAAAACCAATACAGAACTCGCCATACCTTTGGAAGACTGGCCAAAGTGAACCTCTGCCTTGGGTTCCCGTGACCAAAAAGAAAACTATCATCCTTGAAATTCTGACAGTACAATCTCAACATTTCTTGCAAAGGACATACACAGAAAATTAGCTACATTTCCAGATAAAACAAAAGTGTTCTTCCAAAACCGAATTTAGGTAAACCATTTTCCAAAATGACGATGGCTTATTGAATCATTAGTGTCCTAGGACATCAAGCTGTACTATAAAAAATCTCTATATAAGTAGCCTTTGAAATGTGTTTTCAAATTTTTATGTCCTTGAAGGCTAACTTTGACACCAGGGAGATTCTGAGTTACAGTTTTCCTCTCAGTCCAGAGATTAGCAGAAAAGAACCACAAAACAATGGCCCAAGAATGACATTCTGTAAGTCAGACAAAGACTAATATCATATGATATCGCTTATATGTGGAATCTAAAAAAATGATACAATTAAACTTATTTACAAAACAGAAACAGACTCATAGACATAGAAAACAAACTTATGGTTACCAAAGTGGTAGAGATAAATTAGGAGTTTGGGATTAACTGATACACACTAATATATATAAAATAGATAAACAACAAGGACCTACTGTATAGCACAGGGAACTATATTCAATACCTTGTAATAACCTATAATGGAAAAGAATTTGAATTTATATATATACATAAAAAACTGAATCACTCTGCTGTACACTTGAAACTAACACAACATTGTAAATCAACTATATTTCAACTAAAAAAAAAGGACGTAAGGAAGCACAAGGCTATGAATTAAATAGGAAATTTCCTTAGCCATGAAAGAACAAGTTGGCACCAGGCTGCCATTTACATCTGTGTAGATCACAATGGGCAAGTTGTAGCTAAAGTGCAGGCCACACCTGCTCACCAAGCCATGTGCTGTGGCCTGAGGCAGGGACCTCCCAGAGGAAGGGGCCTCCTGATGGCAACATCCTAAGGCTGAACAGATTATGTAAGGTACAACTTCACAAAGTCGACTGCAAGAACAGCATCACCTGAAGATGTGCTATGCAGTGGCCCTAGATGTAGTTTTGTTGTGTGCTTGCCTAGAACTCTCCAGGCAGGCTGCCTTCCCCCAGAAGGTTAGCGTTTTCTAATTCTTGTAATGACATCACATATGCTAACAGTGGCTCTGGTTCAGCCTCATAGAGGAAATACGTGTTTGCTTTTCATGTTATTGTAGCCAGATATAGAAAAGTAAAAAAGGACACTAAACTTGAGTTTGTGGGGAAAAGAAAGTGGTCTCAGTGTCCCACTCTCAAAAAACCCTATGGAGGTCTTAAGTCTCTGTCCCAGGTAGAACCCAAATATAATTTCAGGAGTTTAAGGCATCCTCCACGGTGCATGGTACAGTCTTTCTCAAGCTAGAAGGCATGAAAATGGAAAATCCACCCAGAACCATTCCCTTATTCTAAGTGTGGACTCCCCTCCAGAATTTCCCTGTTTTGGGTCTCTGTTCAGTGCTTTCTGATAGCTGTTCTTTACATTTTGCCCAGAGTTTAGTGTTATCTGTAGAAAGGTTGGTCTAATATGAGTTGCTCTATCATATTGGAAGCAGAAATCATCCCTAGCTTCACTTCTGTCAAATGTGTCCAGGTGTCACTCCGAGGGTCCAGATTGAAGCCTTTGTCCTGGCATACGATCCAATCTAACATCTTACTGTACTGAGCTTTTGGGCTTCAAGAATTGAAAAAAATATCGTCACCCTACCCATAAGACACAGTAGCAAGAAAACTGTATCTTCCAGAAGACAAATCAAGAATAAGGACTCATGAGATAGCAGGAAGGGTTTGTTTCTATCTACCTTTTACCATAGGAGAGAGCATTCTATCTGAAGACACCCTGGGGAGGGGAACCTATTTCTATGTTAATTATAATAATACTCTGCCTAAGCACTCTTTTGCTAAAATTTAATCCCATTTTCTCTCTCCCTGTACTTTGTATAAATTGATATTGTGTTCCTTTCTTCCCTAAATTTAGACTTTATATACTTCAAGAGAATTAGGAAATCATTTCTCAGCCATATCTTCTAGATTGAGTAACCCTAATTCCTCTTTCTCCAATCATAAGTACTATTTCACTTCATTTTAATCATTTGCTGTGCTCCTTCACTCTGAACAGAATTCCAAATCACTTTTTGAAAATACAAGCCTGACCCTATGACACCAAAACACCATTCCTAGGTACATACTCAAGAAAAATGAGTGCCTATGTCCACACGAAGATCATGGCAAGTATGTTCTTAGCAGCTTTAATCCAAGTATCCATTCACAGAAAGATGGATAAACAGATTGGAAGAGATTCAGACAATGAACTACTACAAAGCTATGAAAATGAAAAGCAAACAAATAACAACTGAAAAAGATCATGGGTGAATCTCAAAACTATGTTTAGTGAAAGAAGTCAGACTCCCAAAAATGCACTCTACATAATTCCACTTTCACCCAGTACAGCATGGAAAACTAATATATGGGGATAGAAGTGAAATGACTGGGTCACCTCTACGTGTGTATATATATGTATACATGGGGGCTGAGGGTGGGAGGGGTCCCTTTAGACTAGAGAAGGGATGAGGGAGCCTCCTGCGGGAGGTCGAAATGTTTAATATCTGGACATGGGTGGTGGTAATATGGGTATACCCAGGCATGTATGTACGGATGTGTGTGTGTGGATGCATGCGTGTATGCACATGTGTTTGTTTGTGGATGCAAATCAAAGCCAAACATTGCTCAACAAAGAAAGCCTTCCTCAATGATGAAAGACCCCCAAACTTAAATCTGCAGCCTCTGATCCTCCTAGCAGCTCTTTGTACCACTTCCTAACAGAAATGAACACAGAAGAAAAAGTCTCAGGGACTCTTATGAAAACAGAGATTGTTTTATGACAGATCCATGAAAATATCAGCAAGACCCTTCCATCTGGGAAAGTTCATCTGATGGAAGAATGCTGTCTACAGATGCTTCATAACATGTCTGCAAGCAACTTAAAAATCCTCAAAAAACAGTAATTAAATATGTCAACTTGACTGAATGCAATATCTCTGGGTTCCTGACTTAAAATGCCAGGTTGGAGAAGTGGTTATAAACCTAGAAAAATGGACAAGGGCTTTGAGGTAGGATAGCCCTGAAAGTAGGCCAATCTCCTGTCTCTCCCTAGCTATGTTACCCCATGAAATCCTATTAACCTCAGAGGTGTTCAGTTGCCTCCTCAGGAAAGTGGGATATTTAGAAAAGTGTCATAGCATTCTCTGAGAATTAGGTGAAATAGTATATAAAAAGGACTTAGTAAAATGTTGGTAGACAGAAGAGAAATTATTAATACCATAAAATTTTTGACAAAGGAGGCAAGAATACACAATGGGGAAAAGATAGTCTCTTCAATAAGTGGTGCTGGGAAAACTGGACAACAAAGAGTGAGACTAGGCCACTGTCTTCCACCAAAAACAAAAATTAATTAGCAATGGATGAAAGACTTGAATGTAAGACCTGAAACCATAAGACTCCTAGAAGAAAACATAGGCCATAAACTCCTTGACATCAATCTTGGCAATTTTTCAGATTTGACACCACAAGTAAAGACAATGAAGGCAAAAATAAACAAGTAGGACTATATGAAATTAAAAAGCTTCTGCACAACAAAGGAAACCAGCAACAAAATAAAAAGCAGCCTACTTTTTATGGAAGGAATGGAAGGAAATATTTTCATATCATATGTCTGATAAGGGATTGATATCCAAAATATGTAAAGCAACAGCAAACAAAAAGAAGAAAAAAATCAATTAAAAAATGGGCAGAAGAGTTAAATAGACGTTTTTACAAAGAAGACATACAGATGGCCAACAGGTACATGGAAAGACTCTCAACAATGCTAATCATCAGGGAAATGCAAAGCAAAACCACAATGAGATATCACCCCACACCTGTTAGAATGGCCAGCATCAAAAAGACAAGAAATCACAAGTGTTGATGAGGATGTGGAGGCAAGGGATCCCTTGTGAACTGTTGGCGGGAATATAAAATGGTACAAGCACAATAGTGGAGCTTCCTCAGAAAATTAAAAATAGAACTACCATATGATCCAATAATTCTACATCTGGGTATTTATCTGAAGAAAACAAAAACACCTGCACAGAAAGATATATGTACCCCCACGTTCACTGCAGCATTATCTACAGAGGGCTGTGGAAAATTGGGAGGTGACCATGGTTATGTTACTGTGTATATTTGTCAAAACTCACAGAACTGGACACTAAAAAGGGTGATATTTACTGAATGTAGATTATGCCTTAATAAAAATAAAAATAAATGACTATTCATGTTTTAAGACTTTGCCTTTCTATGAACTTGTTCAAACATATGAATATAATAAATCTGCCAGGGAAATTATTCTCCTAAAAACAGAAGCAGTGTTATTAAAATAACACTCTGAAAAGCAATTATACTCCAATAAAGATGTTAAAAAAAAAATTAAAAAAAAATAACACTGAGCAAATCTAGGAGTAAAATTTAGGAAGTGTATGCTAGGGAGTTTGGAAAGGTAAAAAAGGGATATAAATACAAAGTGTAGTAAGAGCTAGCCTTTGTTGTTGTTGTTTAATTTTATTGAAGTATAGTTGATTTACAATGCTGTGTTTAATTTCTGCTGTACAGCAAAGTGATTCAGTTTTATATATATTCTTTTCCATTATGGGTTATCACAAGATATTGAATATAGTTACCTAGTCTCTATATAATAGTTAGAGCTAGACTTTGAAAGTCACCTCAAAGAAGATAAGGAAGGCAAGTGTCCCTACAAATCAGTTGACTCTAAATCTTGGAAATGTATTTAGATAATTTAATGAAAACTGTTCCACTCTTTAATTCACAGAATATACATAAACAGATCTTGCCATTAAAATATGTCATTGCAGAATAAGAGCTCCACGGTTTCATGCTGATTCTGAAAACAGGAGAAGGTGTAGTAACAGAAGTAAGTATGAAGATAAGGATAATGGAGGGAAATACTGTATGTTAGACAAGGACTATCTGATGGTGCTCTCTCCCTTATCTGGACCTTTCCCTGACACCACGCATGCCGGGCCTCATTACATACAGGATCACTGCAAACAGAAGTTCAGGGGCAAGGATAAAGGACAAAGTATTTGTAAACAGAGAAAGGCAACCCTGTGTAATCAAAAAGCTTCATCTCCATTTGAAAAGGAACCATTATCCTGAAATCCTTTCCCATTTTTATTGGATCTTTCAAGTCATTTATAAGAATGACACACAAAAAACTATCCTCTGGGTGTAATATAAATACTACACATAATAAGCAAGAAACAAGATCCAGAAATATACTTGCTTCTCATGTTAGGAAATCAGGATGTAATATTTTACACGGTCAAGAACTCATTGGAGGAAGAAAAAGAACTGTGAGGAAAAAAGTCAAGAGGCTCTTCTTTCTAAGCCACACTATTTATAATGCTCTTAAAGAGGTTTGTATTTGCGTAATCATGATGACTGAAACCACAATGTGCCATCAGTTCTGTATTTAAAGGAAAAACTCTGGTGGTCTCCTAGCTCACATTTAATTAATGGAAAAATTTTCTTTATAGCTATTGGAAAATTTTTCTACCTAATTCTTTTACTTGAAGACATTTCCAGCCAAGTGTCAGCCCCAACTCTGATCAAGCAAGCATAACCCCCTCCATGACATGCCATGGTATTCGCTGGCACAGGCTCACACGGTGGGCTTTTCACATCACCAAAAGCAGTTCAATTCCTCTGCCCCACACACCTTGCAGCTCCCCACTAAATCTCCTTCAACTGATGCTATGTGGAGGTGATTCAAAAATAGTAAATTTTCATACATAGGTTCAATCAAATACCTTCTTGAAAAAATAGAATTTACTTACATGGTGAAAGCACAATTTAGACATTCATCATTCACTCATTAATTCATTCAATTAATATTTCTTGAGGACCTAATAATATATTCCAGGCACTATTCTAGGAACTGGAGAGAAACAATCATAGGCCATGCCCTCTAATAGGGGAGACAGACAATAAAGAACATAAAACAAACAAAATAAAAAAGGATCAACAGGGAAGACAAATACGACCACTGAAAGCTCAGAGCATCTAACCGCAGCCCAGTTGAAGTTCTACACCTATGTACAGCTAAAGAGTTTTATTTTTCACGCTGCCAGTAAAAGACACGCAGAGCTAACCAAAGCTATTCTGCTTACACCTCTTTTTATGATCATTGTGGAATTCAAATGAGATTCAAATGTGCTGACCTGTGGCATAGTTTACACAAATCACTCTGAATTATTTTAACCTTTCATGTGGAACTGCTAGAAATTCTGCTCTCTTCCATGCTTTCACATTCATATAGATAATAAATTAAATGATTTCCATTGTGTTCTTTTCGTTGTTCTGTGTATTTGTCCTCCCACCCGCTCTAACTCTTCTTCAGTAAACAAGAGAACCCCTAGCAAAAGAGCCTGCTCACAGAGCTTCAGAGCCTCATTGTATTGGAACAGCAGAATTACAAGAGGATTAAATAACCGAGCTGATCAATATACATCCTGGTTCTGACAACATCAAATGACCTGATGTGTTCACCCTCTTCCTCCCCTCCTAGGTCCAATTCCACAAGCCAACCTTCAGAGAGACGGGAGGTGAGGGGAAGGCAACAATGACTGCTTTAAATCAGATATCAAATTTGTGGCAGCTCCTTAAAGCTATCACAGAAATGCTCGACTTGACCGAGTCAAATTTTATTTGTCTTGTACTTTGATCACTCTCAAAGTTAGTGCAACATGTTTGCCATAGAAATAAGGAAAACAAAAATGAACTGCCCCATTGGCATGTCAGATTAAAAACAAGTGGATAGATTTTATACTTTTGAAATAACCAGCTGGCTTGAAGCCTCTCTTACCTTCTCTGTTGAAAGATTCTTGTACTCTTGGGACTCAGAGAGAAGCATTAGGTGGATAAATGTAGGACACAATTCTGTTCCTGAGGATGACAGCTGTAAACACTGACTGAGCACTATGTACTAACTATGTACTAGAGATGATGCTACATGATTTGTGCACACTACCTTGTTACGACTTCTCCTTCCTATGTGCTTATTAAATTGCTCTCACCCTCCTGAATCCTCCACTTTCCCCCAATCTATTGCTTTCTCCACTTATTTTTAAAATGCGCTTGGCGAGGTATACCCCCCACTTGCTACTTACCTAGAAAATCATGTAATTAATACATGTGCTACACCTGAGTGGCTAAGCTCGGCTGAAGTTCCACAGAGAGACAGCTGGGTTTCACTGTGGATGTAAGATCACCAAACTCAAATGGGAGCACGGCACTGACTGGCAATCGTCGTCCATTTCTTTGATCAACTTAACTTGTCATCGTCTGCAACACACTTCAACCTTTTCTATTCCTCTCAAAGAGCCAACTACTAACCCTTCAACTGCCCCTTTCTCCCTTAATCTCAGAAGATGACTCTGCCTTTTACTTTGGTGAAAAAAGTTGAAGCGACCAGATGGAAAAGCCCTCACTACCTTCTACGAAAACTATAAGTGCTACAGCTTCCTTTGTCTTTGACCCCTCATGTTTCTGCAGCGGGAAGCTCTTCCCATCATTTAAGCCCAATAAGCCCATTTCCTTCTTCTTCCTTTCCTATTATCTATCTTCTTCCTTCTCAGTAACTGTTATGCTTTCCTGCATATCCCTGTACTGTATAATCAGTTTTTCTCAACCAAATCACGGCCCATCAAAATTTAAATATGCTCACATCTCTCCCTTAAAAGTCCCTTCATCCATCATCCCAAACTCTTTACATTCTCTCTTTCATTTCATAGACAAACTTTTTGAAACAATTGACTCCACATTCAATATCCATACCCTCAATCCACTTGATACTGGATTCTAAACGCAGCTGAATGGAAACAGCTCTAGCTGGGGCACTGTGATGTAGATGGAGTTGCTCATTTTATAGAGGTAGCAGTAGTGAAGCTGGGATTTGAACTCAGTTTGATTCTAGAACCCAGGACCTTAACTAATAAATTAGACATTAAAAAAAATTAACTTATATCTACCCAAATTACAAAATCATTAACATTCTGGCCTAAAATTTCCGTCTTGGATATTTACCTTATAGGTATATTTACACAACTCAAACTGGCATATGTACTAGGTTATTCCTTATTCATAGCAAATATTTAGAAATAAATATGTTGTCCATAAACAGAGAATTGGATAAATAGATTATGTCATGTGGGTAAAATGGAACATTATGCAGCTGTACAAAAGACTGAAGATGCTCTCTAACTGTTGGTGTATAAAGATTTTAAAGACACACTAAGTTTTTTAAAGTAAGGTGACATTTTGTGTGTAGTCTGCATAAAAATGAGAAAAATGGAAAATATTCTTGTTTGCTTATTTTTACATAAAGGACATAAGCACACACAAATAACAAAAATGGTCACCTTTATGCTGATGGCTGTTGGGAACTGGGCAATAGGAGAAAGGAATAGGAGTGCGACTCAGCGTAATATACTATAATAAGAGCCCTCACTGGCTGAGAGAGTCTTTTCTGCCAGATCCAGTTCTAAGCATTAAATATATTAACATATTTAGTTTGTACCTACAAAGCAGGTGCTAATAGTATCCTTACTGTACAGATGAGAACACTGAGACACAGACTGGCATATAATTTTGCCAATGTCACACAGCTAGTATACAGCAGGACAGAGTGGTTGAGGCAGTTGTCATATCATCCACAAGCCTAAAATATTTACTGCCTGCTCCTTTAAAAAAAGTTTGCTCATCCCTTATGTCGATAACATGAGCAAACTGTATCTATGACTCCAGGTCAAAAAAGATCCAACCTTATAATATACAGAAGCAAGACGTTCTTTTTCCTGACTCGATAATGTTACAACAGCTGTCCCTACAAGCCATCCATGGCATCTGTGTTTTTAAATGATCTTGTGTTTGTTTTGCTAAATCATGAAATGTACATTGTTATTTTCAAACTACTCAGAGTCTTCCCTAGGTCCGGAGATAATTTGTAATCTCACAGTAAAAATACTTGGTTCTGAAACATAACAGAGATATTTGAGGACAGAATGCCAGGAAACACCAACACGATGTTTTGATGAATATTTATGAGCATCTCCACCTGGCCTTCCAGTTTCCCATGCTTTGTTGCTAATGTTTTTGTGTCTGCATGGAAGGGTGTGTGTGTGTGGCAGGGGGCATGTTGAGGAAAGGGAGAACCATTCTGAGCCTACCTCTTGAAGGATGGCCAAGTATGCTGAGTTCAAACTTTTACCTCCCTCCTCCCTTTTATGAGCCCTGACTGCGGATCATCTTTGAACCTTAACTGTAGAACACTCTCCTGACTCTTACATATGCACTGTCTTCATTCATGTACTTATCACCCCTTTTTCCTGAAACATATTTTTTTCCATTGCTCTTCCATCATTTCCAGCACACAGGCATGCTGTTTTGACTCCCTCCAGATGACACTAATTTCTTTCATTATCTTTACAAGAACCCTCACTGAAAGACCTTTTTATATTTGCCCTCTCCAATGACTCTCTTCCATTCTCCCTTGAATCCATTCCAGTCAGGCTATTTGGCCCCTGCTACCCACTCCACTGAAACTGCTCTTTTCAAGTCACTGAAGAGTCACTGCCAAATTCGACATTCAGTTCTCAATGCTTATTCTACTCTACCTTTCAGCAAAATTTCAAAATTCAGCTATTGTAAATAGTGCTGCAATGAACATTGGGGTGCATGTATCTTTTTGAATTATGGTTTTCTCTGAATAAATGCCCAGGAGTGGGATTTCTGGATCATACGGTAATTCTATTTTTAGTTTTGTAAGGAACCTCTATACTGTTCTCCATAGTGGTTGTAACAATTTACATTCCCACCAACAGTGTAGGAGGGTTCCCTTTTCTCCACACCCTCTCCGGCATTTATTGTTTGTAGATTTTTTGATGATGGCCATTCTGACTGGTGTGAGGTCATGATTTTAAATACTACTGTTATCCTGATTAGCTCCTGCACTAACTATTAGTTTTCAACTGGAATGGACCAACAGTGTGCCTTTGCTGTCTTGCATGAAGACTGTGCCAGCTCCCCTTCCCTCTGTCATAACCTAGTCTGTAGAAATCTGGATTGTCTAGACAATCTGTAGATCAACACACTGGTCCAGCATATGCATGGCATCATGCTGACTGGACCTGGAAAACAGGAAGTAGCATGAGGTTTAAACGCCTTACTAAGATACATGAATGCCAGAGGATAGGCAAGAAACAGAGGAATTCAGAGGCCCTCGACCTCTGAGAAGTTTCTGGGACTCCAATGGTCTGGAGCAAGTTGAGGCCCTTCCTCCAAAGTGAAAGACAAATTGCGTCAACCTGGACTACCTGGAATTAAGAAAGAGGCATAAGGCTAGTCTGGTATCTTTTGGATTTCCGAGGCAAAATATATCATATTTCAGTGTGCTGCTCCAAACTATTTAAAGGGTAACTTTAAGGCTTCTGTTTTAGAGTGGGGCCCAGAGAAAGAGAAGATTCTGCTACAGATCCAGGATGCAGTGAAAGCTACTCTGCCCTTGAGACCTTATAACCCGGCAGACCTGGGGGAACTAAAGTGTTTGTGGCAAATATGCGTGTCTCACAGTCCTGCTAGCAGCCTTCAATAGGACAATCACGGTGCTGACCTTAAAGCTTTCAGAGCAAAGTCTTCTCCCATTCTATGATAACCATTCTCTTTATGAGAAATAGCTCTTAAATGGCCACTGGGTTCTCCCAATGCTTTACACTTGACTGAGAGACATCACTTGACCATGCATTCTGAACTGCCCACCATGGTATTTGACCGATCAAACCAGAAAATTGGGCATATGCACCAGCAACCCACTAGGTGGAAATGGGCTATAAGAGATGAACCTGGAGCATATTGTGAAGGCAGATACAATTGATGTCATCAAGTGATTCATACATCACCTGCTCCTGCTGCATTGTCTCTCTACCTCAATCTATGCTTCAGGCATCACAGGGCATCCTTATGACCATTTGGGCCTGGTTTATAGCATGATATACTGAAAGCAACTGGAAATAGATTGCTTCAGCATCATTGCCCCAACCTAGAGTATTTCTTAAAGATGGAAGTGAACGGAAAACATCCTGCTAAAGAAAATTTAAGCAGAATATTCTGTTGTCCCTTTCTCTAGATTCAGAGATAGCTAGAGGAAAAGGTCTACACTGATTCATGGGCAGTGGCTAAGAGTTTAGCTGAATGGTCAGGGACTTGGAAAGAATAGATTGGTGACAAGGAAATCTGGGGAGAAGGTATGTGGATAGCTCTCTGAGAAAGGCACATGCAAAGATATTTTTTCCTCTAACCATTATAACCAAATATCATTCATGACAGAGGAGGCTCTCAGTGCTCAGATGGCAATGGAAATACATTCACGGATGCCAGTCAGCCTCTTTCTCTAGCTGTTCTAGTGCTTGCTGATGTGTTTGTTAAAAAAGTAACCAAGGCAGCAGAGATCGAAGGTATGCATATGATGAAAAGCATGCACCTTCCTCTTCTAGGCTGTCTAGGCTCTTACCTTTACTGAGCAACTAACTTGCAAACATTAGACACCAACACAGAGCCTCCTACAGGACACCAATCCCAGGGAGACCAAACAGCCACGTGGCAGCAGGTTGATTATACTGGATCCTTCCATCCCAATGGGAGCAGCCGTGTGTCTTCATAGGTGTAAACACTTGTCATACTGATTTGCATTTGCTCTCTGCAATGCTTCTGACAACATGACCATCTCACAAAACATCACTTCTGACTAAAGAACTCATTTTACACCAAAAGCCCAGCCACGGCTTTGGACCCTGTGGACTACACTGAAATTTACCACATATACCATTATCTAGAAGGAGATGACCCAACAGATCAGTAGGATGGCCTTTTGAAAGCTCAGACGTGGCCTGTGTTGGAAGTGACACTCAGAAAGCTCAGAGCACTTACCTGTAGGATGAAGTACAGCTTTGGAACCAGGGGCTGTGCTATTTCTGTTATAGTCAGAATACAATGGTGAAAGGAAGTGTGGGTCTTCTTGCTATTACAACTAATATTCCACTCAAAGTATTGGCTTTCTGTTCCTCTAAATTTGACTCCACTCATTTAGTCATTTCAAATCCCAAGGGAAGAAATGGTCAAGGTGATGCAACAAGAAGTCCACTGGATTGGAAACTGACACCATCACCTGGCCATTTGGGGTCATTTGTGCCACTAAAGCATTAATAGGCAAAGGTGATTAAATTATTGTTTGGGTGACTAATGTCATTTACCCAGAGGACATCGAGTTGATGTTATACAGTGGGGGCAGGGAGGAATACACGTGGAACCTAGGAGATTTTCTGAGATGCTTCTCAGTCATGTCATATCCAATAGTATAACTTAATTGGAAAACTACAGGAAAACACAAAGACACAGACATTGATCATTCAAACCTTTCAGAGATGAAGGCCTAACTTAACCCACCAACTGAAACACTGTTGAGAAGAAGGATGGCTGTTGAAATAAAAAATATGCAATAAGAAATATGCAATGAGTAACAGAAGGAGAGTTATAATGATCAACGACAGCCTTGCTCCAAATGAAATGTGAAGTCTTCACCTTGGCTTCACGGTCTCTATAAGCTCTGTGCCCCAGAAACATGTCAGACCCCATGTCTTACCACTCTCCTCAGGCTCACTCTGCTACAGTCAGCTGCTATCGCTGCTCCCAGGACACCCAGCACCATCACTACTCAGGGTCACTGCATGTGCTGTGACCTCTGCTTGACCTACTCTTCCATTTCAAAGTTGTCTCGATTTAAATGTGCCTGAGAAGAGGGCCTTTCCTGACCACTCACTCTAAATACTGCACGTCATTTCTCTGTAATCCCTACCTTACTCTGTTTTTCTTCTGATCATATACCACAACCACATGACAGATGAAATCTTTATTACCTACTTAACTATTTAACATTAATATTATTTTAAAATATTTCACTGTATTTAAAATATTATTTAATATTATTCATTTATTAAATGTACTGCTATAACAATATTTAATAATGATATTTATTTATTTATTTACTGTTTTTCTCCCCCTCCAGAATGTAAGATCCACAATGTCAAAGTTATTATTTTTGTTCACGCCTATATCTCCCTCCACTGCCTAATATAATTTCTGGTATATAGTACCACAATCAGGATACTTTTTTATCTGGAACTACCCACCTACCCTATATTCACTTCTGAAGCAATCAAAGGATTCACTGCTGTCATATGTTCAGCCCCTCCAAATATGTGACCTTGATAAATGAACACAGTATTAATTACAGCTCTGGATTCATCACTTAATTAGCGACACACAACTTTATAACGGCAATGCCCCTCCCACAGTGCCAAATTTAGCCCTTGACAATTTGTTTGCCCTTTTTAAAGGATTGATTTACTGACTAACTCTTAGATCAGAACCCAATGGAAAGGAGTGAACAACTAGTGTTCCATCAGTACTGAAAGGCCAAAGACTTCCTCAATATTATCAGGTTGTCAAGCCTCTGGTCTATGTTTTTACCTCTCCTAGAAAACATATGCTGTCCTGCACTTCGGTTCCTGACTTAAGCAAAATCACAGGCTAGTCCTTGCCAGGGAACGAGATTGTACCTGTAGGCATTATGGGTACATCTGTTCTCTTGTGATTCTATTTTCAACACAAAAGATGCCCATACACCATTAAAGATTCCACCCTAATAATTCCACATCTATGTTCTGCAGAGACAAAACAAGGATGCACCTGTTATATCTGATGACTATCGAAGTTATTCTGTAACTCAAGTTTAATGTAAAACTATTTAGAGAAGGAATTGACCTTGAAAGAATTTGGAGAAAATATGAAGAGTTAATCCACTTCAGTTCAGGTTGCTGCTCCCAATAGCTGTTCTCTTTTTACCTAGTATTTGTATTTTGTTGGTACATGATCATCAAGATAAAACTTGATTTTTCAGCCTCTCTTTGTAAGAAAGTGTTGCCATGTGACCAAGTTCTAGCCAATGGATGTAAGATGTAATGTGTCAACCTCTCAGTTACTCTTAGACTTTTATATGTGATGAGTTATATTCATAAATTACTTCAATTGCTGTTATTTGGGGTGTCTCTTACAACTTTCAAACTGATATCCAATATGTCAAGAGTGTTAACAGACAACATAGCACTGAGTTCTCAGTTCTTCTATAATATAGTATAATCTTTAGGAGCATAGGCTCAAGTCAATCTCTGGGTTTGAATCCTAGTTCACCATTTATTAGCTGTGGGACTTTGGTCAAGTGATTTTACCTGTTTGTGATTCATCTCTTTGTGCTTTCAGTAAAATTGGGACAGCACTGGTGCTACAATTCAGATTTGCTAAATGCCATGAACTACTATAACAGGCTCAGAACAAAACCTGGCAGTCAATAGGCATTAACTAATCTATTTATTTAGGAATGCCCCAAGGCCATTCAAACATTCATCCAAGTTTTTATCAAATCAGTGAAGCTTTCTTTTTGTTATGCAAGTTTAATTCTCTTTGGAGCTGGTGTGGCAATTCCTGCTTGAGGGAGAACTGAGAAAATGTCTCGATAAGCTCAGCTGAGCTAGGTGAGTTCCATGGGGGGGAAGTGAGTGGAGGCTGCTGCTAAAATTTTTTAAAAAGAGACTTGATTATTCTGAAGAGAGCAAGAGGGACAGTTTTATGATGCCAGGGGTGAAGAAAGAAAGAAAGGTAGGAAGGAAGGAACTAAGAAAGGAAGGAAGGAAGGAAGGGAGGGAGGGAGGGAGGAAGAAAAGAGGGTGTAAACGAAGAAGATGGTAGAAGGCTGTGCGACTGTTGTTACCCACTCACTAGGGTCGTGAAATACTCAGTGAACTTACTCACGGTCAGAGAAACAGTGTGATTAAACATTTTTAGGAAACTGATGATGGAGCTGAGTTTCCCATTCCAGTTAATATGAAATAAAACAGGGACTTCCCTGGGGCTCCCAATGCAGGGGGCCCGGGTTCGATCCCTAGTCAGGGAACTAGATCTCACATGCCTCAACTAAGAGCCTGAATGCCACAACTAAGACCTGGAGCACACCATAACATTGATACCAAAACCAGACAAAGATATTACAAAAAAAGAAAATTACAGACCAATATCACTGATTAACATAGACACAAAAGTCCTCAACAAAATACTAGCAAACAGAATCCAAAAACACATTAAACAGGTCATACACCACGATCAAGTGGGATTTATTCCAGGGATGCAAGGATTCTTCAATACATGCAAATCAATCAATGTGATACACCACATTAACAAATTTAATAATAAAAACCATATGATGATCTCAATAGATGCAGAAAAAGCTTTTGACAAAATTCAACACCTATTTATGATAAAAACTCTCCAGAAAGTGGGCATAGAGGGAACCAACCTTAACATAATAAAGGCCATATATGACAAACTGACAGCAAACATCATTCTCAAAGGTGAAAAACTGAAAGCATTTCCTCTAAGATCAGGAACAAGACAAGGATGTCCACTCTCACCACTATTATTCAACATAGATTTGGAAGTCCTAGCCACGGCAATCAGAGAAGAAAAAGAAATAAGAGGAATACAAATTGGAAAAGAAGAAGTAAAGCTGTCACTGTTTGCAGATAACAGGATACTATACACAGAAAGATGCCACCAGAAAACTACTAGAGCTAATCAATGAATTTGGTAAAGTTGCAGGATACAAAATTAATGCACAGAAATCTCTTGCATTCCTATACACTAACAATGAAAGATCAGAAAGTGAAATTAAGGAAACAATTCCATTCACCACTGCAACAGAAAGAATGAAATACCTAGGAATAAAACTACCTAAGGAGGTAAAAGACCTGTATTCAGAAAACTATAAGATACTGATGAAAAAATCAAAGATGACACAAACAGATGGAGAGATATACCATGTTCTTGGATTGGAAGAATCAATACTGTGAAAATGACTATATTATCCAAAGCAATCTACAGATTCAATGCAATCCCTATCAAATTTCCAATGGCATTTTTCACAGAAGTAGAATAAAAAATCTTAAACTTTGTATGGAGACACAAAAGAGACTGAATAGCCAAAATAATGTTGAGAAAAAAAACGGAGTTGCAGGAGTCAGTTTCCCTGAATTCAGACTATATTACAAAGCTACAGTAATCAAGACAGTATGGTATTGGTACAAAAACAGAAATATAGATCAAAGGAACCAGATAGAAAGGCCAGAGATAAACCCACACACCTATGGTCAACTAATCTATGACAAAGGAGGCAAGCATATACAATGGAGAAAGGCCAGTCTCTTCAATAAGTGGTGCTGAGAAAACTGGATAGATACATGTAAAAGAATGAAATTAGAACACTCCCTAACACCATACACAGAAATAAAGTCAAAATGGATTAAAGACCTAAATGTAAGACAAGACACTACAAAACTCTTAGAGGAAAACACAGGAAGAACACTCTTTGACATAAATCACAGCAAGATCTTTTTTGACCCACCTCGAGTAATGGAAATAAAAACAAAAATAAACAAATTGGACCTAATGAAACTTAAAATTTTTTGCACAGCAAAGGAAACCATAAACAAGATGAGAAGACAACTCTCAGAGTGGTAGAAAATATTTGCAAATGAATCAACGGACAAAGGATCAGTCTCCAAAATATACAAACAGCTCATGCAGCTCAATATCAAAAAAGCACAAACAACCCAACCAAAAAATGGGCAGAAGACCTAAAATAGACATTTCTTCAAAGAAGACATACAGATGGCCAAGAGGCACATGAAAAGATGCTCACATCACTAATTACTAGAGAAACGCAAATCAAAACTACAATGAGGTATCACCTCACACCAGTTAGAATGTGCATCCTCAGAAAATCAACCAACAATAAATGCTGGAGAGGGTGTGGAGAAAAGGGAACCCTCCTGCACTGTTTGTGTGAATGTAAATTGATACAGCCACTATGGAGAACAGTATAGAGGTTCCTTAAAAAACTAAAAGTAGAATTACCATATGACCCAGCAATCCCACTAATGGGCATATACCCTGAGAAAACCATAACTCAAAAAAACACATGCACCCCAATGTTCACTGCAGCACTCTTTATAATAGCCAGGTCATGGAAACAACCTAAATGTCCATCGACAGATGAATGGATAAAGATGTGGTACATATATACAATGGAATATTACTCAGCCATAAAAAGGAATGAAATTGGGTCATTTGTAGAGATGTGGATAGACCTAGACTGTTATACAGAGTGAAATAAGAAAGAGGAAAACAAATATCATATATTAATGCATATATGTGGAATCTAGAAACATGATACAGATGAACCAGTTTACAAGGCATAAATAGAGACACAGATGTCAAGAAAAAATGTATGGACACCAAGGGGGGAAGGCGGTGGTGGGATGAACTGGGAGTTTGGGATTGACATATATACACTAATATGTATGAAACAGATAACTAATGAGAACCCACTGTATAACACAGGGAACTCCACTTCGCTGTACAGTGGAAACTAACACAACATTGTAAAACAACGATACCCCAATTAAAAAAAAAAAATGTAGGGGCACATAGATGGCTCTGGTGTGCTGGCAATAATCTGTCTATAGACCTACATGGTGATTATAAGCTATTAATTTTATAATAAACTTTTGAAGTATATATTTTATAGTCTTTCACAAATGTATTTATGGTAAATTTCACAATAAATTGAGGTTATAAAAAAAAAGAAGACCCGGTGCAGCCAAAATAAATAAATAAATAAATAAATAACTTGGAAGGAAGGAAGGAAACAGAACCTGGGCAAGCAGGAGCAGAGTTGAATATGTAAGTTACTTGTAAGTAATTTCTAAGTAAAAATCTTAGAAATCTGTTAAAAGATACTCTAGGATAAATCCTTAGGCCCTCTTAATGCTGGGACCGGAATATTGAGTCATGTTCAGGTGGCTCTCCACTGAGGAGGTGCATCCCCTCTGCCCATCTCTATCCCAGGGAAGTTGACCACATTCTCCCTGGAATTTCCACTGAACCATGTACACACTTCTTTTCTATCAGCTTTTATGTTGTACTGAGTATTGCTATTTGTTTCTTAATATACCTTTCTCCCCTTCTAGAATGTGAATTCATAGTGGTGGGTGTTGTGTTTATTTATGTCTATACCTTTAGCTTGCAAAAAATGCAAGTACTTATTGAATGAATGAGATAAAATAACACCTTGATATCCACTTTTCTATTCATACTCAAGGGGAAAGAGAAGAGGGTAGTGGGTTCAGCCACCTATGATGAGTAAAGGTATTGAAAGAAGAAAAACTACAACTATTTCATCATGTACTATTGTGATAATCATAGTAGCTTATCTACATATTATATTCTGTCAAACAAAATTGCCAGTGGCCAACCACTTTTTAAAAGACAGGCTTATTTCAGAGAGAAGGGCACAGAATTTACACAAAATATCGACTATTTATGTATTATAGTAGCATCTTTCATCACACTGATCATCAGAAGCAAGGTAAATATCTTAGAGCCCCGAATGGGGGAAATCTTTAGTTTTATGCTATATCATCCCCTACATAAATCATGACTTTTCTACTTCCAAAAGCTTCCAGGTTCTCTTTATTTATTCAGTTTTTTAAAATCAATGGAATCTTACTTTGAAAAAAAAAATACAGGAACATATGTTAGTCATTTGGGAATGAGAAAGGTGGTGGGAGACATTTTGGGAAATATTTAAAGTATGTACAGGTAATAAGAAGAACTATCTTTCAGCAGTATTGACACTGTTACCGTTAGTTCAAGGAATTAGGAATTTTGGAGAGGTTAGAGTTTGGTTAACATTTTGTGTTTCCAATTTTATCACCATTATGCATGTGTGCGGATTAATCCGTTAGTTTACACGTGGGTGGTGGGAATGTGCAAAAGAAAGCAAACAATAGGAAGTATAAAATAAAATTCCAAGGCTTTGAGCTCCTCTATGAATGAAGCTGGATATCTTTGGCTTGCTGGGCCCCTGTCCCTGCCAACTCCAAGTGTAATCAATAGAATCTGTTAATTCAATAATTATCAGATGCATTAAACATGATTTTTTTCATTATTCTCATTCTGAAGTATTGCATTTTATTTTTGAGTTTTAATATTCTTTACACAGGGAGTCCATCTGGGGCTTTTGATTTTAAAATCTGATAGAGTTCATCTGTGGCAGAGTGAATGCAAATAAAATTCAGCCCAACTTAGAAAAGACAGTATGTGTGGCTTTTGCAACTTATGGTGGAGACAGAAAGCCCCAGTGTATTATGCACAAAAGAATCTCATTACTTTCTACTGATGGATGGCATTTCCTGGCAAAACTGTTTTGCTCCTTAATAAAATGAGCAGAAGTACCTCAAATCCAAAATTTTAAGGTGGCAGAGAAAGAGACATAAAAGACGCACAGCAAATGGATGGGAGATTGAGGTAGATCAAGACAAAGGAGGTAGACAGAGATTCATGAAGAATACAGACACCTGTTCATTTAGCATGTATTGATCTAGTTTTAATCTGCAGCATAGCTTTTCATGTCTAACACCCCACACACAATTGCCACTGAATTACAGCACTTCTAAAGTTGGCTTTAAAATTCTTACTGACTCCATAGACCCCCACCCCCATCACCTATCAGTGGCATTTGGAATCATTAAAGATTTGCAAACATTTCAAGGACAGTGATATGGAAGAAAGCATGAACAGAAGCTGAAGTGGAGGCAAGTAGGGCACAAGGGATTAGAGAAGAAGGGTTAGAAGGGCAAAGTAGGGAAGCATGGAGGAAGCAGCCCCTGCCATGGGAAGAGGACTTCTGCAAATGCAGTGGCACCAGGAAGAAACAAGCTTAGCTAAGACCCACATACGAGATTATTTGCTCACTTAGCGCTATTTGGTAGATATACAAATACCAAATTATAACTACTAATTCATTTGATTTGTGAAGCCCCGCAATTTTTTTTTAACAGCTCTGTGCTTAAAGCAATACTAAAACCCAAAAGGATTAAATTATAATGTAGAATCTTAATCTGATGAGTTACTTTTAATCTTAATTATATTTGCCCAACAGTAATTCAAGGAATTAGAACAGGGCATTTATAATATGTTGATTAACAAGGGGTTTGTTCTGTTTTTCCACTTCAGCCAAATCCTTCTCGTGACACAGTTTATTGGTGAAAAGCATACCATCTGATGTTACCTTTAATATATATCAGTTTCCTGACACTGAGTCAGTTCCTAGTCTTTGAACCTAGGTTTCCCTCATCTATAAAATGCTGATAACACTAGGCTGTATCTCACAGGTGATTAATAGAATTAAATGAAGTCATGTTGAAAGAGTTTTGTTCATTGCCAAATGTAATTAGCACTCAATAAATGTTAGCTGTTGCTCCTACTATTATCATTAGGTTCATCTCAGACACAATGTGTCCAAGGAGACAATATTCCCATTTGGAAATATACAGTGTAAGAACAGAGAAGATCTGTTCAAATGTCATGCATCAGAAGACAGAATTTTTCCTGGAAAAAAAAAAATAAATAAAAATTTAAAAAGCAAAACAAAACAAAAAACTATTAACTACTATTTACTTAGTTCCTTTTCCCCAAATCCTGGGTCATCTAAGGTTAGCCACTTAATCTTCTTGTTTCTTTGTATCTATTACATTAGAGAAGATAACACTGTGTACTTCATAGTATTGTTTTGATAATTATGAAGTAATGACTTTAAATGGGTTTAAAAGTACTAATATTTATGCCAGACTAAATGATATTGACCAAGAAACATATTTAGCAATTATGAATAGCTTAGATAAAATAGAAGAATTATTTAAATCTTCCTCACCATACTGCTAAAGGTTTTCAGATTACAGCCTACCTATTTTGATTAATTTTATTATCTCTATCTAAACGTGATAAACAGATAAAACAATATGCTTTTGAATCTTACACTGATGCTAACAAAATGTGTGAAATAAAGGGTGCAATAAATGCCAAGCACCTGTTCTAATGTAATAGGTTTTCATGTGATTTTTCATAAAATCATCTGGCTTTCTTTGGCTCTTTGGGAATTGTTCTTATCATGAGAGCATAAATTCTAATGTGTACTAACAATAGATACTACTACTATTGTGCATTTCTTTTTTGAAATATACACAAATAAAAAAGTTTTAAAGGTGTAGCCCCAGTTTTCTTTAAGTGTGATTTTCAGGAAAAGCTAACACCTATTCTCTAACCAGCAGAGAAAAAGAACTCCAGGGGGACCAAAAGGAAATCCATTTTTCAGCCTCAAAGAAGGGAGAAACCATCTGTGCTAAATCATAAAACAAATGCACTGAAAGTTTATATCAATATACACATGGGAAGGAGGTTATTTACTCTGTGGAAGAAAAACTCCTCGTTATGTTTAATCATGTGAATTTCATGGACAAGTAGACTCCTAAACCATTTTTATACTTAAAGAAAATACTTAAAATTTTCATCTTACAGAAATATACTCAATCCACTGTCAATTAAACTCCTCAAATAGAGCCAAGCTTAGAAACTTCCTTATCTCTATCCAAAAATATCCAGGATTTAAATTCTGGAAGGGTATTAGAAAACGAGTTATTCAGTTATTCACATCTTTTCATGTTAATTCTTTCTCTCTAGCAATCTCTCACAGTACTTTTTTTCACATTAGCTGATTCTGCCTGTGGCCTTTCAAAGGTCTAACACCAGATTAGCCAAGGAAAAGACACAAAACATTAAAGTAAGAAGGTGGTAATTCTGGAGGGGTAATTGTTACTGTTTTTTAATCAGGTTACTAATATAATGTATTATAGGTTTGGGTATCCGAGCAATACTCAAATAACAAAATGTTTCTATATTTGAGTTCAGAATGAGGCTTGTCTTGAACCCATCCAAAGGAATTTATGCCTGGAAGTGATAAAGGACCCTCATTATAACTCTATCTCATAGCAGGAGGTCCACATTAGATCTCTGTGAAATATTAAACTTGGAATAGAAACAGAAAATAAGAAAAGACTTCCTGAAAAGCAATTGCAACAGACTCCAAAATAATTTGCTATATAGCTTGACGATGAAGAGGCTGGCTTTATAATTCACAAGCACTTGAAGTTTTCAGAATTACAGAAATTTTTATAATCAATATCCATAGCGATAGCTTAAATAGAAGTTTTATTGCCTTGTGAGGGTAAAAATAGGTCTCTAACGTGAAAAGATTATGGAGCTTAGCTAGAAGGGAGCAGTTCCTAGAATTGAAACATTTCTCTAAACAATTTAATGAATAATGAAATTTCTCTCAAAGTTACTCCTAACAATAGAAATAGCCTGTTTTGTATAAATAGGCTAAGAGAAAAATGGAAAGACATAGGCACAAAAGAAAATGGTAAATTTTAGAGTTTTTATTAAACATGGGCTAAATGTATTTTAAGAATTCTAATGGGTTGTGCCATAAGAATCTGCATAAATGAATTCCATACCCACGGTCTACATTGTATTCATCAAAATCTGTTACATGCTGAGATAAGTCTATAAAATATATTCATTTTTTTGTATTTAAAATTTCACTCCATCTGAATAACTTTCTATTTCTCTACTGGTCTTTATGAATACTTTAATATTCATGTCCATTGTGTAAATGAAAAGCCAGCTTGTCATTTGGTTATATGCAAGATTCATAAAGTTTGATTTCTGAAATAACATCACTTCTAAACTTCCCTTCCTCATGCACTGTTGCCTCTAGTCAAATATCTGGCATTCTCTCTCATCTTATTTATGATCTTCAGATGCGAACTTTCTCCATCTACCTTGACAGCTGAAAAGCTACACAAACTATTCCGGGGAACTTTTCACTCAATGCTCAGGCAGCAGTTATGTATTGAATACCTCCTGTGTTAGCTCCTAGGATATAGCTGCTGGGATACAGCACTCAACATTCTGACTACAAGAATATACACCACAATGGGAGTTTGTGACGGATAACAGGCTGTTAGGAGAGCGTGTGAAATCTAATTTGTACAAGGCAGTTAAAATGAGTTTTCCCTTTGCATCCCCAAAACACAAAATCACTTTTATTGTCTACAGACATCAGTCTAGTTGTTAAAAGGACAAACCATTAAAGTTAAGGATTTTGTCTTTAATGATATGAATACCCATAAAATGACACTCTGGTTTTCAGAGTGCTTTCTTTTCAAAATTCATTTCTTCAACTTTTTATTTTAATAAGGTTTTGGGTAACTTACTAAATGTAACCTCTAGAACATAAGGGAAATGATGCACATTCCCTTCTGCATGGCTTTCTCCTCCTCAGAACAGCTCTTGTAATGAATCTAGATGTGATTTTACAACTTTCTCAACACAGTACTTCAAGCACTGCTGTCAGCTGGCTAGCTGAAGGAATGAACCCTCCTTACCATGTCTCACAGAAGGGTAAGTTCCCTGAGAACAGAGCTGACATTTTTGCCACAGAGGCCAGCACATTGGCTTTACACGGAGAAGATGCTCAAAACATCATAGAAACAGAAATCCATAGAAATCCTAGGAGCATGGAACTTGGAAAGAGTCATAAAATCTCCTCTAATCCAAAGCCCTCATGTTATAGATAAAGTTGGGCCTCGAGAGAATGATGATGCATTAAAAAAAAATAGGCCTTTGCCTTGCTGTTCTGTTTGTTTTTCATGACCTCCCCTGCACACAGCTAACTAACTTTTCAAGATTCCACTAAAGGACGCTTTCTTCTGTATCGTCATCCCTAGTAGAAAGCAAAGGCAGTGACTCAGACTTGGAGCTGCCATGGCACTTTCCAAACCTTTACCCTTCTCTTGTGATTCTAATGATCTGTATGTGTCTCCTATCCCCTTAAACTATGAACTCCTTAAGTGATTACATCTTACTTATTTCTGTACTCCAAGCATCTAGACCAACAAGTGGCACATTGCAGATCTCAATAAATATTTGTCAAAAGAATAAATAAATGAATGGATGAATATATAAGCCCTTTTCAATTTGAAATAGCATGTGTTTTGAAAGAATATCGTAAGAACTTTGTAATTCAAAATGCATTTCCCTGCAAAAAAAATTTATATAACATTATGCAGTAGTATATTGTTTAACCACAGCCTGTAGCAATGTTTCAATACAGAAGAGGATGAAGTCAGGAAAGACTTCCTGGAGGAAGTAATACCTCCACTGAGTTTAAAATGAAGGGAATCTTAAATTACTCCTTTTGTCCCCAGAAGAGAAACATCATTTGATTGAAAGAGTCTTCAAGTTCATCAAGTCCAAGGAAATAACAGGAGTACAATGAGCCTGGAAGAAGGGAACAGTCCCCCAGCAGGACCAGGAAGAACAGAGTAGCAGGGATAGCGATGGAGGGAAAGATGAGAGCTGCCGAGTGACACGGGGATGCACGAAGGAATGAATGTATCTATGATTCCGCCTACACTCAAAACTGCTTTTTTGATCCTAGAAGAAGGAAAAGCTCTGAATGAAGCAAAATAGAAAAAAAAAGAGAGCTTAAAAGTCAGGATGGTCCAGGCATGATGGAAAGTTCAGAACAGACAAGGATTTTACAGAGAATGAGAGGAAGTTAATTGTCAGGATGCTGGATTGAATTAGAAATATTTGATTCTAATGATGCTAACATTTTCCCATTAATATAACGTTAAATATTTACCACACTTTTTCACCTATGTTATCATAGTTTGCAGAGAATACCAAGTCACAATTTACAAATAATTTGCCCAGAGTAAGGAAACAAGTAAATGGTGGTCTAGACACAAACTTAGGTCTTCTGACATTATATTCTCTACTCTTGGTACAGCGCCGACCTTACAAGACATAATAGAAAAGCTGGATGATAAAGAGGAGAGAGCAATACGTCAGTAGAGATTACCTGGTCTAAATGCCTTAAGTTTTCTTCTAAAAAATATCACTCGACTTCTTCTTTCAGCTGTATAGAGTGTTTATATCTGTTTAATCTCCCCTGAAAATAATTACAGGATTCTCCCGATCCTTAAAAGGAAAAAAAAAAATTGTTTCTTTTTTTAATCTTTTAAATTATTCATGCATTAGTTGAATAAGGAAGAACAAAAGGGAGACTTTCTACCCTGAGATGCACATATCATGTGACAATTTCAAAGTTCTACCAACTCGGTTTCCCAAGTAGAGGTTTTCCACACAGAGCATTGCACTGCAGGGCCCTTGTTCTTGGTCATCTCACATCATTTAAGGAAGATAAATCAGTGGCCAACTCCTCCACCTACACGTCTCATGTTGAATTCCTTTCATTTCCCAGGATTCAAGAGTGAGCTTGCATCTGTCCTCTTTAGACGGACAAAAGATGCCATGAGTATAAAGTAAAATGAAAGAAACAGGAAGGCATTGAAAGAAAAATTGAATGACAGGGTTAGAACAGGACTCTGTGTTATCTTTTATCCTTAATTGGTTGAGGATTTCCAGTGGTCTAGGTTTTGAGAGAAACATAGACTTACAGTGATTTAACCTAATAATCTAGCCTTCAGAACACATAGCTAAACTTAAGGAAAGTTAGATGTCAAGAACATAGAATGAAAATAGCGGCACTTTGAAACTTTGAACACATATAAACTCTAAAAATAGCAGGCTAGATGGTAGAAAAATAAAAAGCATGGTTCATTGGATAATCCTACAAGTTAAATTTGGAATAGGGTTGCCATACACTTTAAAAGAGGGGAGTATCTGCAAGCAATATTTCTGTATAAAATACTTTGCATTAAGTTCCACAAGTTTTCTTATGTCACAATAATTTCATTGTCGACAATGATTAAATATGACTAAACTTCTTAATGTAAGAGCAAAGCATATTTATTATAGAAAATTTTAAATTAAAAAATATTAAAAATGTCCTTATTAAATATGCATTGGCTTGGGAACCATCTCAGTGGTTTCTGTTGTCTGAACTTTTAAGATGGCAGAACACATTGTTTTGCATCATTTCATGCATGAACTAGAAAAAAGTCCACAGTATTGACTAAGAACTTGGTTGAAAGCATGGTTACATTGTGGCTGGCAGTGTGGTTTTGGAGTCTGACTCTGGTATAAATCTGACTCTTCTTCAATGGCTGTGGGACCCTGCAAAAGTTATTTGAATTCCATGTTTCCCCATTTTTTTCAGGGGGACAATAAAATTCACCTCCCAGATTTGCTGAAATGATTAAATGAAATAATGCATCCAGAATGCTTAGCAAAGACCTCTGTACACAGAATCAGGGAAGACCTGCAGGCTCTGCTTAAGGTGGTCCCCTGCTTCCCCTCTCTCCAAACATCCCACTCCCAACCTCCGTCCATGAGCTTCAGCCAGACCCCCTTTCTTTCTGAGCTTCAAACACACTAGGCTTGTTCTGACTCTGGCCCTTTGCTTTCTGTCTGGACAGATTTTCTTTGGATTTTTGCATAGCTGACTCTTTTCCTTCATTCAGAATTTTACCTCAAGAGAAATTCTTTCTCTCATCATGCTCCTTAGAAGAGCTCCCTTCCCTCGGCTGTTGGTCCTGAAACTCATTTGCTTTGGTGTTTTCTACACTGCATTCATCACTATCTGTAAGTCTTACTTACACATCCTCGTACATGTCCGTCGTCTGCTGTGCTGAGTCAGAAGGGATACTCCAGACAAGTGAGAACCTTGTCTGTCTTGTCTAATAGTGTAGCACTTTTGGCACAGACTGGCTTCGTACTCAATACCATATTTTCTTCTTTCCAAGAAACATGGCCACATTTCCCAGCTTTCCTTGAAACCAGCATGACCACATGGCTGAGTTTCCAGCAAATGGAATGTGGTGGCAGTGACCTCTGCTCTTCAAGGCTAGGTACACAAAGACCTCCCAACAGCCATTCTCTATTCTCTCCTCCCTTCTTGGCGAGTTGGATGCAGAGGGTCCTGGGGATGACCCCAAGGCTCTAGGGTATGGCAAAGCTGGGAGGTGTTAGGAAATGAGCACCTTAATCACTGTGCAAAAACCTTCACACAAATAAGAAATAAGTTCCTCTTTTGTTTAACCTCTGAGATTTGAGGGTTTCATATGGCAAACAGACATAGGAAAACCTGAACAAATATACTACAAGACCCAGAAAACTGCCCGCCATAGTAGGTGATATGGGCTGAATGTCTGTGTCCTGTCCAAAATTCATGTGTTGAATCCCTAGCCCCCCAATGTGATGGTATTTGGAGATGAGGGACTTATAAAAGTAACTAGGTAATTAGTTTATGAGGGGAGTGCCCTCATGATGGGATTGACACTCATATAAGAAGAGAAAAAGACCTCTCTCTTCCTCTGTCTCTCTCTCTCTCTTTTTCTATTTCTTTCTCTGTTTCTCAGCAGTAACTAAGGAAAAGCCACGTGACCACACAAGAGGAGAAGCTCGCCGTCTGCAAGCCAGGAAGACAGCTCTCACCAGAATCTGATCATGCTGGCTCCCTGATCTCAGACTTCCAGCCTCCTGAGCTGTGAGAAATAGATGTCTGTTGTTCAAACCACCCAGGGTACGATATTTTGTTATAGCAGCCCAAGCCAACTAAGACAGTAGGTACACAATAAGTACGTAACAAGTATTGATTAAACAAGCAAAATAATTATATTAGTGGCATTTTGTGCCCAACCATATCAGGTCTCTGTGCCTGACTATATCGTCTCAAAGTGGGCTGAAGAGAACGTCACTCTGCCGTAAAAAGTTCTATTCAGATGACAATGCTTGAAGCTCTCTGAGGGGTACACGATGTTAGAGACTGAGGAAACTACACCTCCTGGGCTTAGAGGTTTAGTGAATATTAACATAAAAAAGAAACTAAAGCAGATTTTGGTGTGCAGTGTTGCTCATCCCCTGCATGGACATTTCCTGTTTGGTGTCATAAAGGGAATATGAAGGCCCCATAAAAACCTAAATGAATTGTGCTGTAAATGTTAACTGCCCTGACAGCAGTGCAGAGGCCACTCCAGTGTGGGGCTGCCACCGGGGCATCTCTGCTGAGAGCCTCAAAGCCAGAGTCACGGCCAAATGTGGACATTAGACACGGCCCTACCCCCACCAGAGGCTACACTCTCCTTCCTGTTGCCAGCGAAACGCTTGGCCAATTAAAGTTATACTTGTTGAAACAGGATAGAGCTCCCCACCCTGAAAAGCCTGCTTCACAAAATATTCCTGTGCATTTTCATTATTAAATCCCAAAGTGACAATTATTAGCCTTCAAGCCGTTATCTTCCAAAATGAGCCAGAGTTTTGAATTTATGATCACACGAAGCCCATCATGCTTATCCTTAGGACTTGATAACAAACACATTTTGGGAGATTTAAGAAACTCATCATCTCAATTTAAGAAGTAAAAGGTGTGAGCTTCAGATCTATATTCTAATAGACGCAAACTATCAATGAAGGAGAAAAAGCAGTTAGTTACATTTTTTAAAAATGTTTTACCAGTGTGGTTTGGGGTAGATTTGTTGAGTCGTGTACCATTTCCATTTTTCATTCTTTTCTGAAGATGCCTTTAAGAACTTTGACTACTTGTGGTGCCATGAGAGCTAAAGGAATTCGAGTGATTGCTGCATTGGAGTGCTCACCTCTGCCACACTGAGTACTGGCATCCAGGCCACTCAGAATTGGTGACTTGGCTCCATGATCCCTGCACAGAATGGCTGCCAAATATCCTGGCATGTGAAACCTCTCAGATTTGATCATTAAGCTTTAGAGTGGAAATCCTTTTTTACATGCCACTGTAGAACAGGAAAAAGGCAAGTACTGAGGTTTTAATTTTAAATATTAAAAAATATTTTATAATATGAGAAAGTATAAACCACATATGCAAATACCTGTGTCCACATCACCCAGCTTCAGAAACAGAATATTAACAGGAGAGTTGAGGTACCCATGTACCTTCCCAAATGTTCCTTCATATTCTGAATTTTGTAATTTTCCTGGGTGTTATTTATGCTTTTCTATGACTCTGTCATTCACATTTAAAAATGTTTTCACTAAAAGCTTGATTTATGGAATAAGGATTAGAATCCTGAATATATAAAACGTCTTGAAAAAGTTTTACAGTACTAAATTAATAAATATTCTGTTGTGTTTTGTTTTGTTTCATTTATGTCTGCTGATTTAAAAGTATTTAACATGTAACATCAGATAAGATAACACTGGTGAGAATTTTGTGAATTTCTTCTTATTTTAAAGCATCAAAACTAAAAGATTTCAGGCGACAAACCCAGACAAATCCATTAATTTTTAGCATGGTTAGGTCTGTGATGTTTTAGGTTAGGTACAAATAGCGACAAAAATACCAATTTGCAGGTGATATAAATATAATTCTATTGCTTTTATGACGCAAATACAGTGCAGTAAAATGGCAAATATCTCTTCAGTTACACTGGTTTATATTATCATTCTACTTTTATTTAGGGAAGGAGCTAACTTCATTATAAAATTACAAATGGTTGATAAACACTTCAGAAGGTGTTTGGCCTCTCCAGTGATGAAAGAAATGCAAAAAAAAAAAAAAATAGCATACTATTTTCACCCAGATTAACAAAAGTCTAATTGCCAGATAGTACCCAATATTGACTAGAGTGTGGTGAAGCTTACCCTTGTCAACATCGGTGGGAAGGTGACCTTGCAGCTACAGTAAAAATTTTAAATGAAAATATCATTAGTCACAGCAATTTTGTTTCTCCAAAACAATACTAAGGAAGCAATCTTACAGATATATAGGGATATACATACACACACCTATGTACACATTGTATGTGTCTACACGTGCACATATTCACTCTATCATTATGATAATAAAGAAAAATGGGGACCACCTAAATGGCCCCTAAATAGGCAAGATTTAGATACTTCATATAAAGCCATGTTATTATATTTTATGCAACAATTAAAAGGAAGATGGATTTTATATTTCTAGCAAGGAAAGGATCTTCATGATACATTGTTAAGTGAAGGAAAGGAAGTTAAGAACAGCAAGCATAACGGGCTTCCATCTCTGTTAAGTCCTGTTTTGACCTCAAGAGAATTCCTGCAGGGATTACACTGTATGTGTCCCAAAGAAATTCCTTTATGGACTTGTCTGGGATAGAATCTGAGGTCCCAAGGGGACCTGAGTAAATGTGGCATTTTTCTTTCCCAGAGAACTTCTTGGTGGTTCCATTGATCATGAAGAGAAAGAGAATGAGAAAAGAAGTTACTAGAGTGGGGTACACAGCCACCCACTGCACTGAATGCATGACCCCTCTCAACCTTCCCTCAAATGCCCAACGCAAAAATCCTAAAATAAAAAAAAAATAAATAAAATAAAATCTGGCTTCTTTGTTCTGATTATCCTAGAAGAGGGATGGGGGAGAGAAGAGACAGCCATCGTCTGCCTTGTGGTAAGAAAAGAATTTCTCAAGCAACACAATAGAAGGGCTACCCATTTTTTTTAAGTTTGATTGATTTTGCTACATTCAAATTAAGAACATTGTTCAGCAAAAGATACCATAACAAATGAAACAGTAGCATGCAACTGAGAGAAGATATTTGCTATATACACACTGTCAAAAGATTATTATCCAGTTATATAAAGAAACTCTACATGTAATAAGGAAAAAGACAAATATCTCAATAGAAAAATGAAGAAAAGACAGTGCAAGTTTTTCACACAGAGGAAATAAGAGAGACCCATGTTCAACCCTAAGTTGGGGCACAGCTGCCATGTGGCATTGCCTACACAGCTTAAATACAGCACACCCTACAACCCAGCAACTCCACGCCCTGGCATAGGCAACAAGTGTGCCAGGAGACAGGAAATCAGCAGCATTGTTCATTGTAGTAAAAACAAGAAACAGCCCACATACTCATCAACAGGAAAATGGATAATGGAATTGTGGCATATTCAGTTTCATAATACAACAGTGAAACTGAATGAACTCTAGCTAATTACATTAAATGGATGGATCTCAAAAACATAATGTTGCACAAAAGCAAAAAAAAAAATTGCAAAATACATGTAGTATTGTACATTTCACATTTTTATAAAGTTCAAAACTAGGCAATGATATGTTTAAGTACCTATATGGGGCAAAGCTATGAAAAAAGGCAAAGAAATACTTAAAACAAAATCCTGGATTATGGTTACCTCTGGGGGCTGTGAAGAAGATGCATTAAAGGAACTTCAAAAATATCAATAATGTTCTGTTTCTGAAGCTAGCTGTTGAATTTAGAGGTGAATATTTTGTTATATTTTTTGTGATTATTTCTCCATTAATATTTAAATGCACATCTAAGTTTGAAGAGCAATTGAAGGAGAAAGAACATTCACAACCAAAAAGTCTCTGAAAGGATAAACCATCCTCTATGGCTAGGAAAGAAGGAAGCTGGAATTTTCACTTTAACGTTCATTCCAAAAGTTTAGATATTTATCCCCAAAGAACCTGTGCTAATCTTGTCATTGAAAAGAAAAGACCCAACCTTAATGGGTCTTCATACATGAAGGATTAGGGAGCTGCTCCAATAAGCCGAGCTGATAATGCCGATGCCATTCAAGTTCACTGCCTATGATCATGACAAAGCTAGGCCTTAAGAGGCAGCATGGAAAGTCCCTTCATAAAAGTTATAGATAAAATCTGCATTTCCTAAAAGGGTGAAAGGAGCTAATCAGAGCATTTTGTTTTTAATCTTAAAATTATTTTTTTTCTTTTGGAGAGGGATTCATTACAATGGAAGCATATTTTGCCTTTATTTCTTTCAAAGACTCAGTTGAACACGTTTGTGAGGCATCCTTCACTCACATGGGTAACAAATTACAGACAACTCTGGTAATTTGTCAGCCCCAGCATTTAGAACACTGCTGATCACAAACCGAAACCTTTCCGTCTCATGTGCCTTTTTGTAACAGTGGTGCCACTTTTCTTCCTTATCATCTTGAAATTCTTCTCATGTGTCAGGTCCCTTGCTATAAAGAGAGTTTAATCTCACTCCAGTGCTCATAACCAAATTTGAAAGAGGCCAGGCTGTCAACTCAAGTCTTTGAAAATGGTTTATATCTATAGTAAATTGATTCATCGATGATTTTATTTTTTTATATTTATTTATTAATTTTGGCTTGTTGGGTCTTCATTGCTGTGCATAGGCTTTCTCTAGCTGCATCGAGTGGGGGCTGCTCTTCATTGTGGTATGCGGGCTTCTCTTTGAGGTGGCTTCTCTTGTTGTGGAGCGTGGGCTCTAGGCGCGCGGGCTTCAGTAGTTGCAGCACACAGGCTCAGTAGTTGTGGCACGCAGGCCCTAGAGTGCATGGGCTTCAGTAGTTGTGGTACATGGCTTAGTAGTTGCAGCACATGGGCTCTAGAGTGCAGGCTCACTAGTTGTGGCACATGGGCTTAATTGTTCTGTGGTATGTGGTATCTTCCCAGACCAGGGATTGAACCTGTGTCCCCTGCATTGGCAGGTGGGTTCTTTTTTTTTTTTGTGCGGTACGCGGGCCTCTCACTGTTGTGGCCTCTCCTGTTGCGGAGCACAGGCTCCGGACGCACAGGCTCAGCGGTCATGGCTCACGGGCCCAGCCGCTCCACGGCATGTGGGATCTTCCCGGACCGGGGCACGAACCCGTGTCCCCTGCATCGGCAGGCAGACTCTCAACCACTGCACCACCAGGGAAGCCCTGGCAGGTGGATTCTTAACCACTGCACCACCAGGGAAGTCCTTATTTTACTTTTTAATATTTATTTATTTATTTATTTATTTATTTTTGGCTGTGCCAGGTCTTAGTTGCAGCCACGGGATCTTCATTGTGGCATGCGGGACCTTTAGTTGCAGCATGCAGACTCTTACTTGTGGCATGCGGGATCTTTTAGTTGCAGCATGCAGGATCTTTAGTTATGGCATGTGGGATTTAGTTACCTAACCAGGGATTGAACCTGGGCCCCCTGCATAGGGAGCACGAAGTCTTACCCACTGAACCACCAGGGAAGTCAAGCTAGTCTGACTCCTGAGTCCAAATGCTTAGCTGATTCCTCAACCTACCATGTTACAAGGATCCACATTTAGTATTTGAGAACCACTGGTTTAGAACCTTGTTACCATTATATAATTTCAGTCTGTTTCCTCAAATCTCTTCCCCACTAGCTTTTAAGCACCTTGAAAATATGGACACTTTGTATTCTTCTCCATTCCCTTCTTCTTCTACCCTTCCTTCTACCACTGTCCCCAACCAGCACAACGTCCAGCTTACAGCATGTGCTCAATTAATGTTTGCTGAATGAATACATGACCTCATTCAAAGTTTAAGAGCATTGAGGGGTCAAGACTGGTACTCAGCTGCTCCAGGTAGTATGTACAAACACTAGACAACCAAAACTGTATAGTCAGGAAGCAAGCGCACTTCAATGAAACAAACTTTAGCCCCTGAAGGATTATGCACAAGAAGGAGGAAAGTTTAGGACAGTAAGGCCAAGAATATACTCCTTGAGACACGTACAGATGGGCAGCCACCAACCAGCCTCATAGTGAAGTAGAAGCAGCACAGTCGATTTAAGCTTGGTTTTATATATTGTGATAAAGGCAGGAATTGGCTTTCAGTGTATGATTTTTAGAGCTGTGCTCCAAGGAGACTTAATCTTCTAGGGAGATGCCTCAGGGCATGCTGGGGGAGGCAAAATAACAGAAGTCTGGGCCCCTAGAGCAGATACTGTTAATTGCTTTTGCAATCCTCATTTTCCTTTTTCTGTACAATAGAACCTTGACTTTGTTTAGCCCCAGGGGATAATACACCTAGCCCCCAGGGAGAACTTATAGTTTGTTTAAACCAGTGCTTTTCAAACTTTCATGCACAAACAAATAAACTGGGGATCCAGATAAAATACAGATTCTTATTCGTAGGCGGAGACTAAAGTCCCCAGGTGATGCTGTTACCATTGGTCCCCAGATGACATTTTAAGTAGCGAGGTTCCAAACCAATGATTCTCAACTATGATTGCAGTCACCTGGGTAGGTTCTGCTTTCATTGGTTAGGAGTTAAGCTTGGGATTAGTTTTGTTTTGTTTTTCTTTTTAAGAAAAACAAACAAAAAAGATCTCCATGCAATTTATTTTTTTATAGACATTCTAGCCCCCAGGGCCTTTTTTATTTTTTAATTAATTAATTAATTTATTTATTTTTGGCTGCATTTGGTCTTTGTTGCTGAGTGTGGGCGAGCGGGGGCTACTCTTCATTACAGTGCATGGGCTTCTCATTGCAGTGGCTTCTCTTGTTGCAGAGCACGGGCTCTAGGTGTGTGGGCTTCAGTAGTTGTGGCATGCAGGCTCAGTAGTTGTGGCTCATGGGCTCTAGAGCACAGGCTCAGTAGTTGTGATGCATGGGCTTAGTTGCTCCACGGCATGTGGGATCTTCCCAGACCAGGGATCGAACTCGTGTCCCCTGCATTGGTAGGCAGATTCTTAACCACTGCGCCACCAGGGAAGTCCTCCAGGCAATTTAAATGCTCCTGGTTTAGATCCATGTTGGGAAGTCTGTTTTCCTTTGCTTCATGTTAGTCTAAAGTTGAGCAGAAAAACCAGTTCTGGTCAATGAGATGTAAGGGCAAGTCTACCAAAGGAATTCTGGGGAAGATTCTCTTCCTGGACTAAACTGGTGCAAGATGAAAGCTCCTGCTTGCTTCCCTCCTTCCTGAGGTGCTGCTGTATTAAATGAAATGTCTGGAATTGTGGGTGTCGTCTTATGCCTAGGGAAGGTGACACCACAACACTGAGGGTAGCAGGGAAGAAAAACAGAAAGAGCCTGAGTCCTTGATGAGGCTGACCCACTACTACACCAACTTAGAAACATCTATTGTTCCAGCTGCTATTTCTGGGCAACAAACCATCCAAGGCTGTGACCTAAAACCATGGCCATTTTGTAATGTTCACAGTTCTGAGGGTCAGGAATTTGGACACACTGAGAACGGTTTGTCTCTGCTCTCTCACGTCTGAGGCTTTAGATGGGAAAACCTCCCACAAATACCTGGGTGTGGCTCAAACAGCAAGAGAATGGAGTCACCTGAGGGCTTCTTCACTCACACATGGGGAGTGTGGGCTAAGGAGACTGGAAACCAGGCTCAGCTGAGACCAGAGCTCGTACATACAGCCTCTCCATGCAGCTTGGGCTTCCTCACAGTATGGTGACTGGGTTCAGAAAGGGGGTGTCCTGAGAGAGGGCATTCAGAAACCCAGCTTTGTAAGAGAGCTAGATAAAAGTACATGGCCTTTTCTTTCTCAGCTGTATGTATATATCCCTGGGCTAAAGGAGAAGAATATTGTATCCAGAAGGATGCACCTTGATCTGGAAGTCATGCAGCATCACTTCTGTCACATTCTGTCCGGTAGAAGTGAGTCACAAAGGCCAGATTCAGGAAGAGGGCACTTAGATGCCACTTCTTGGTGAGAGAATGGCAGTGTCACATAGCATAAAGACACGTGGGATGGATGGTATTATTGCAGCCATCTTGGCATGTAGAAATGTGCACCCCACTTCCAGACTTTGTGTTAAGACAGTCAATGTGCATCTCTCTCTTTGAAGTCACTGCCAGCTGGATACTCTGTTATCTGCAGCAGAAGTATCGTAACTGATAAAATTCCTTACCCCAACTTTAATGAAGGTAACCGTGTTACTATTTGTTTTGTATATTCAGTCTTGTAGGAGATTTTATGAGTGTGGGGAGACCCATAGCCTTAGAAGTGATAAAATGTGAGAGATACAGATGTGTAGAGATATGTAATCTCTTGGCCTTTGGAACAGCTGGGCCAGGTTGGAGGCTGAGTCCTGAGCTGTGAGCGGCTTCACTCACTGTGAACAGGCTCCATGACATGAAAAAAAGTTTAGAAAAAATTACCGTTGAGTAGTGGTCTTCAAACTCTGTTAACGTGTCCCTAGAAGAATTTTGAAAACTTCCATACCTTCTTTCCCATTTTTAAGTTATCTAAAAGCTTAAATGAGCTTTCACTATGAGCTTAAATAATTGCACAGAGATACACAGACAGCTGGGGAAGACTAGAAGCCCCATTGGTTTAGGGAGCCTGATTACTCATCACATGAGGCGTCTCCTTCGTTGGCGCCCCTCTGGGATGTTTTCACACCCAGAGGGAATAGACCAAAGTAAGGTTTATGTGCAAAGAACATGCTTTCCTTTGTAAAGGGCTGTGGTAGGGAGACCACATATCTTCTCAAGTTGAATATTTTTGAGAGTAAAAGGGAACACTATTAATAACGACTCTAAGGAAAAAGCATAAACCAGGAAAATTGGGATAGTGACCCTAGTTATTGGAATACTAGTAAGTTATAGGGCAAGCCAGTTTACAAAAGAAAATTCATGGAAACTGAAGAGCTGGTCATTATTTCACTGAAAACTGTCCGTTTTCAGTACTCTTTGAAATGTTTTCCATTTATCTCCAAAGTTGGTGGGTTGTGTTGAAACATAAAAGTCCTTATATAGGAAAAAGGAGACTTGCCATCTTTTCTAATGCCTTCTATAATCCTCCCAAAGAAATGCTTGTCCTTGCCCATGGCAGGTCTGGGTTCAGGGAGCAGCTAGTAAGGCAACTGGGTGCCATGGACATAGATAGCAAATAAATACCTTCATTGTGGGATAATGTCTTTTCTGATAGGTTTGCGAAACCCTTGTTTTATTTGACAGCTTAACTCCTGATGGAAGGCCATTGTCCCTGGGCTTTGCAAATAAGTTTCTAGAGAGGGAATCTCCTGGAACCTTATTCAAGAACTAAAAGAGAGAGTCCTCTAACAAGACAGTGCTGTGGTCCCTCCCCTTTTCCTGGCAGGATTTTTTCTAGAAAGCAAAACCCAGCACCCACTCTTCCTCTCCTACCCGTCTGCTCTTCTCTTGAGAGAAACAGGGCCTCAGCAGCAGCCTTCACAGCCTCCTGGCAGCATCAGCCCCCAGGCACAAGCCCACTACTTTTTAATTCACTTTACCTCTTTTTTTTAGCTGTTTCTGCTTTGTCTCCATTACTAGCTGAGTTGCACCTGGTCACTGCCTCATGATTGGCACAAAGAGAAAATAACACACAGGATCCTGGCCTCAGCATGAGGATCAAATACTCCCCATCTACTTTTTATCTCTTCCCACTTCCCGACTCCATCTCTCCATCTCCCCAGGATCACCCAAATGATGACACTATTTCAGGTATGGGAAGAGAAAGGTGCAAGATAGGAGCAGAGGCAGGGGTCATGGAGAGCTCAGCTCGCATGAAGGGCAGCCCAGCAAATCCCCTTCTTTTATGATTAGCATGATCCCCAGTCACTTAATGGCTATCAGTTCATAGGAAGTTGCTGGAAATTTGATGTAGTTCCCAATGCCAAGTCACAAAGCCAACAGGGTTACCATTCAGCTGCTGACCAAAGAATCAAATGAAAGGTCAAAACCAGCACCCTAGTCAATATACTATTTGGAAATTATTGGAATAATTTTACAAATGCAATGTATTAGAAATAATATGACTAGGTAAGAAATGTACATGATATATCATTTTAACTTTCTTAGTCAATAAAGATAGTATGTTATATTTAATAGTTGATTTATCAATTTTATTATTATACTACTTGAATATTTTGAATATTAGTTTTTGCCACTTTATATCCCAAGTTGAAGAGGCCACCCTAGATGTCTGGATATATTTTCTTCATTTGCATGGTTTTCTTTTTCTTTTAATAGTGCACTGGATTAAATGTTAGTAGAGTTTTAATCACCTTGCCTTCACATTTTCTTTTAAGATCTATAATGGCGTGGCTATCATCTTATTTTATAAGTGGAAAAACAGTGGGTTCAGAACAATCAAATGTATGCCAGTGAGTTCCAATAATTTTGAATTTCCATAGAATATCTATACGGAGATCTATAATGGAGTGGCTATCATCTTATTTTATAGGTGGAAAAACAGTGGGTTCAGAACAATCAAATGTATGCCAGTGAGTTTCAATAATTTTGAATTTCCATAGAATATCTATACGGAGATCTATAATGGAGTGGCTATCATCTTATTTTATAGGTGGAAAAACAGTGGGTTCAGAACAATCAAATGTATGCCAGTGAGTTCCAATAATTTTGAATTTCCATAGAATATCTATACGGAGATCTATAATGGAGTGGCTATCATCTTATTTTATAGGTGGAAAAACAGTGGGTTCAGAACAATCAAATGTATGCCAGTGAGTTCCAATAATTTTGAATTTCCATAGAATATCCATTTCAGTCCTCTACTCCTCAAAAAACCCCTCTCACATCATGTCCCTCAGTGAAAAGTCTCATCAATTTCAGGAAGCTCTGAATAATTACCTAACGGCTCAGAATTAGCCACTGAGTCACTGGGTAGTATTGTGGTAGCTGAAAAATAGTCCATGTTCACAACCAAATCCCTGGAACCTGTGAGTGTTACTTTTTTTTTAATTTTTAAATTTAAATTTTTTTTTATACAGCAGGTTCTTATTAGTCATCAATTTTATACATATCAGTGTATACATGTCAATCCCAACTGCCCAATTCATCACCCCACCACCATCACCCCACCACAGCTTTTCTCCTTGGTGTCCATACGTTTGTTCTCTACATCTGTGTCTCAATTTCTGCCCTGCAAACAGGTTCCTCTGTACCATTTTTCTAGGTTCCAAATATATGTGTTAATATATGATCTTTGTTTTTCTCTTTCTGACTTACTTCACTCTGTATGACAGTCTCTAGATCCATCCACGTCTCAACAAATGACTCAATTTCGTTCGTTTTTATGGCTGAGTAATATTCTATTGTATATATGTACCATTCGTCTGTGGATGGGCATTTAGGTTGCTACCATGACCTGGCTATTGTAAATAGTGCTGCAATGAACATTGGGGTGCATGCTTCTTTTTGAATTATGGTTTTCTCTGGGTATATGCCCAGTACTACGGCTGCTGGATTGTATGGTAATTCTATTTTTAGTTTTTTAAGGAACCTCCATACTGTTCTCCATAGTTGCTGTATCAATTTACATTCCCACCAACAGTGCAAGAGGGTTCCCTTTTCTCCACACCCTCTCCAGCATTTGTTGTTTGTAGATTTTCTGATGATGCCCATTCTAACTGGTATGAGGTGATACCTCATTGTAGTTTTCATTTGCATTTCTCTAATAATTAGTGATGTTGAGCATCTTTTCATGTGCTTCTTGGCCATCTGTATGTCTTCTTTGGAGAAATGTCTGTTTAGGTTTTCTGCCCATTTTTGGATTGGGTTGTTTGTTCTTTTAATACTGAGCTCCATAAGCTGTTTATATATTTTGGAGATTAATCCTTTGTCCATTGATTTGTTTGCAAATATTTTCTCCCATTCTAAGGGTTGTCTTTTCGTCTTGTTTATGGTTTCCTTTGCTGTGCAAAAGCTTTGAACTTTCATTAGGTCCCATTTGTTTCTTTTTGTTTTTATTTCCATTCTCTAAGAGGTGGATCAAAAAAGATCTTGCTGTGATTTATGTCAAAGAGTGTCCTTCCTATGTTTTCCTATAACAGATTTATAGTGTCCAGTCTTACATTTAGGTCTCTAATCCATTTTGAGTTTATTTTTGTGGCGTTAGGGAGTGTTCTAATTTCATTCTTTTACATGTAGCTGTCCAGTTTTCCCAGCACCACTTATTGAAGAGACTGTATTTTCTCCATTGTATATCCTTGCCTCCTATGTCATAGATTAGTTGACCATAGATGTGTGGGTTTATCTTTGGGCCTTCTATCTTGTTCCATTGATCTATGTTTCTGTTTTTGTGCCAGTACCATATTGTCTTGATTATTGTAGCTTTGTCATATAGTCTGAAGTCAGGGAGTCTGATTCCTCTAGCTCCGTTTTTTCCCCTCAATACTGCTTTGGCTATTCGAGGTCTTTTGTGTCTCCATACAAATTTTAAGATTTTTTGTACTAGTTCCTTAAAAAATGCCAGTGGTAATTTGATAGGGATTGCAATGAATCTGTAGATTGCTTTCGGTAGTATAGTCATTTTCACAATATTGATTCTTCCAATCCAAGAACATGGTATATATATCTCTCCATCTATTTGTATCATGTTTAATTTCTTTTATCAGTGCCTTATAATTTTCTGCATACAGGGCTTTTTTCTCCTAGGTAGGTTAATTCCTAGGTATTTTATTCTTTTTGTTGCAATGGTAAATTGGAGTGCTTCCCAAATTTCTCTTTCACATTTTTCATCATTAATGTATAGGAATGCAAGAGATTTCTGTGCATTAATTTTGTATCCTGTGACCTTACCAAATTCATTGATTAGCTCTAGTAGTTTTCTGGTGGCATCTTTAGGATTCCATATGTATAGTATCATATCATCTGCAAAGTGACAGTTTGACTTCTTCTTTTCCAATTTGTATTCCTCTTATTTCTTTTTCTTCTCTGATTGCCGTGGCTAGGACTTCCAAAACTATGTTGAATAATAGTGGCAAGAGTGGACATCCTTGTATTGTTCCTGATCTTAGAGGAATAGTTTCAATTTTTTACTACTGAGAATGATGTTTGCTGTGGGTTTGTTGTATATGGCCTTTATTATGTTGAGTTAGGTTCCCTCTATGCCCACTGTCTGGAGAGTTTTTATCATAAATGGATGTTGAATTTTGTCAAAAGCTTTTTCTGAATCTATTGAGATGATCATATGGTTTTTATTCTTCAATTTGTTAATATGGTGTATCACATTTATTGATTTGTGTATATTGAAGAATCCTTGCATCCCTGGGGTAAATACCACTTGATCATGGTGTATGATCCTTTTAATGTGTTTTTGGATTCTGTCTGCTAGTAATTTTTTTGTGTGTGTGGTACACGAAAAAAAACTGTTGTGGCCTCTCCCGTTGTGGAGCACAGGCTCTGGACGCGCAGGCTCAGTGGCCATGGCTCATGGGCCTAGCCGCTCTGCGGCATGTGGGATCTTCCCAGACCAGGGCACGAACCCGTGTCCCCTGCATCGGCAGGCGGACTGTCAACCACTGCGCCACCAGGGAAGCCTTGTTTGCTAGTATTTTGTTGAGGATTTTTGCATCTATATTCATCAGTGATATTGGTCTGTAATTTTCTTTTTTTATAGTATCTTTGTCTGGTTTTGGTATCAGGATGATGGTGGCCTCATAGAATGAGTTTGGGAGTGTTCCTTCCTCTGCAATTTTTTGGAAGAGTTTGAGAAGGATGGGTGTTAGCTCTTCTCTAAATGCCTGATAGAATTCACCTATGAAGCCAACTGGTCCTGGACTTCTGTTTGTTGGAAGATTTTTAATCCTAGTTTCAATTTCATTACTTGCGATTGGTCTGTTCATATTTTCTATTTCTTCCTGCTTCAGTCTTGGAAGGTTATACCTTTCTAAGAATTTGTCCATTTCTTCCAGGTTGTCCATTTTATTGGCATAGACTTGTAGCAGTCTCTTAGGATGCTTTGTATTTCTGCGGTGTCTGTTGTAACTTCTCCTTTTTCATTTCTAATTTTATTGATTTGAGTCCTTTCCCTCTTTTTCTTGATGAGTTGGCTAATGGTTTATCAATTTTGTTTATCTTCTCAAAGTACCAGCTTTTAGTTTTATTGATCTTTGTTATTGTTTTCTTTGTTTCTATTTCATTTATTTCTGCTCTGATCTCTATGATTTCTTCCCTTCTGCTAACTTTGGGTTTTGTTTGTTCTTCTCTCTCTAGTTCCTTTAGGTGTAACGTTAGATTGTTTATTTGAGATTTTTCTTGTTTCTTCAGGTAGACTTGTATAGCTATAAACTTCCTTCTTAGAAGTGCTTTTGCTGCATCCCATGGGTTTTGGATCATCGTGTTATCATTGTCACTTTACTCTAGGTATTTTTTGAGTAGCTCTTTGATTTCTTCAGTAATCTCTTGGTTATTTAGTAATGTATTGGTTAGTCTGCATGTGTTTGTGTTTTTTTCCCTGTAATTCATTTATAATCTCATAGCGTTGTGGTCAGAAAAGATGCTTGATATGATTTCAATTTTCTTAAATTTACTGAGGCTTGATTTGTGACCCAAGATGTGATCTATCCTGGAGAATGTTTCATGTGCACTTGAGAAGAAAGTGTAATCTGCTGGTTTTGGATGGAATGTCCTGTAAATATCAATTAAATCTATCTGGTCTATTGTGTCATTTAAAGCTTCTGTTTCCTTATTTATTTTCATTTAGGATGATCTGTCCATTGGTGTAAGGGAGGTGTTAAAGTCCTCCACTATTGTTGTGTTACTGTCGATTTCCTCTTTTATAGCTGTTAGCAGTTGCCTTATGTATTGGGGTGCTCCTATGTTGGGTGCATATATACTTATAATTGTTATATCTTCTTGGATTGATCCCTTGATCATTATATAGTGTCCTTCATTGTCTCTTGTAACATTCTTTATTTTAAAGTCTATTTTATCTGATATGAATATTGCTACTGCAGCTTTCTTTTATTTCCATTTGCATGGAATATCTTTTTCCATCCCCTCACTTTCAGTCTGTATGTGTCTCTAGTTCTGAAGTGGGTCTCTTGTAGACAGCATATATATGGGTCTTCTCTTTGTATCCATTCAGCAAGCCTGTGTCTTTTGGTTGGAGTATTTAATCCATTCACGTTTAAGGTAATTATTGATATGTATTTTCCCATGACCATTTTCTTGTTTTGGGTTTGTTTTTGTAGGTTGTTTTCTTCTCTTGTGTTTCGTACTTAGAGAAGTTCCTTTAGCATTTGTTGTAGAGGTGGTTTGGTGGTGCTGAATTCTCTTAACTTTTGCTTGTCTGTAAAGCTTTTGATTTCTCCATCCAACCTGAATGAGACCCTTGTGGGGTAGAGTAACCTTGGTTGTAGGTTCTTCCCTTGCATCACTTTAAGTATATCATGTCACTCCCTTCTGGCTTGCAGAGTTTCTGCTGAGAAATCAGCTGTTAACCTTATGGGAGTTCCCTTATATGTTATGTGTCATCTTTCCCTTGCTGCTTTCAATAATTTTTCTTTGTCTTTAATTTTTTCCAATTTGATTACTATGTGTCTTGGCGTGTTTCTCCTTGGGTCTATCCTGTATGGGACTCGCTGCACTTCCTGGACTTTGGTGGCTATTTCCTTTCCCATGTTAGGGAAATTTTCAACTATAATCTCTTCAAATATTTTCTCTGGTCCTTTCTCTCTCTCTTCTCTTTCTGGGAACCCTATAATGCGAATGTTGTTGCATTTAATGTTGTCCCAGAGGTCTCTTAGGCTGTCTTCACTTCTTTTCATTCTTTTTTCTTTATTCTGTTCTGCAGCAGTGAATTCCACCATTCTGTCTTCCAGGTCACTTATCCGTTCTTCTGCCTCAGTTATTCTGCTACTGATTTCTTCTTGTGTAGTTTTCATTTCAGTTATTGTATTGTTCATCTCTGTTTGTTTTTTCTTTAATTCTTCTAGGACTTTGTTATACATTTCTTGCATCTTCTCGATCTTTGCCTCCATTGTTTTTCCGAGGTCCTGGATCATCTTCACTATCATTATTCTGAATTCTTTTTCTGGATGGTTGCCTATCTCCACTTCATTTAGTTGTTTTCTGGGGTTTTATCTTGTTCCTTCATGTGGTACATAGCCCTCTGCCATTTCATCTTGTCTATCTTCCTGTGAATGTGGTTTTTGTTCCACAGGCTCCAGGATTATAGTTCTTCTTGCTTCTGCTCTCTGCCCTCTCGTGAGTGTTACTTTATGTGGCACAAGAACTTTGCAGATGTCATTAATTTAAGGATCTTTGGGTGGGGAGATTACTGGATTATGTGGGTGGGCTCTTAAGTGTAATCACAAGCATCCTTATAAGAGAGAAGCAGAGAGAGATTGGACTACAGAGAAGGAAGAGTGAAGATGAAGTAGAAATAGGTTTGAAGATTCTGTGATGCTGGCCTTAATGATGCAAGAATGGCCCATGAGCCAAGGTGTACAAGGAATGTAGTTCCAGAAGCTGGAAAAGGCAAGGAATAGAGTCTCCCCTAGAAGATCCTGAGGGAGTGCAGCCTTGCCAACAGCTGATTTCAGCTCAGGGAAACCCATTTCAGTCACTTAACCTCCAGAACTGTAAGAGAATAAATGTGCATTGTTTAAAGCTTCCAGGTTTATGGTAATTTGTTACAACAGCCACTGGAAACAAATGCAGTGATGTACAACAGGATTTTCTTAGTCAGGGAGAGGCCTAACTATATTCTGAGATTTCTATAGGCTACTGATATGAAATTAACTAACCAGGCACTCATGGGGTATCAGAATTCCTCTGTAGCAGGAGAACGAAACATCTACTGACTGCAAAAACATTTCACTGGCTGACTCCCTTGTAACCCTAGTAACCCCAGGAAACTAAAGAGCTGAAAATCTTCAATCAAGCCAGTAACTTAAGAAAAACGGCCAGAATCTCCCAAGGGAGACAGAACATTTACATCTTCATTAAAGGCTACTAAGTTATATGACTCAAGAAAGTCACTGGCAATCTCTTCAGATCAGAATTCCATTTCTGTGGTTTTGACCACAAAACCTCTGTGGATCTTACACTACATGGCAACTGTAGGATCTACTCTCACATTTTGGAATCTAAATTACTTCTCCAGTATTTTGACTTGCAGTAGGGACCCAAGTACAAGTTATGAGGTGGTCAACATTTTTGTATGTTATCATAAGTCAGCTCTCCAAGTTTTCCTATACTGGACATCTGGTTTATTATCAGATGATATCATTCCTTTTATAAGGTGGTAGCAGAGCTAAATGGGCACTGATCTTGGAGTCAAGAGGTTAATGCCATCTGATTAGGCAGGGGAGGAAAACATGAAAGAAAAGTTTAAATGCTGAAATAATGGAAGGATGTCCAGTAGGCTTTAAAATTGATCCTTAGAGTATCCTTGAAATCAGAAGTACAACACCCATGACTATTTTTTAAAGTATTTTCTAATCTTTTGCTTCTACTTTCCATACTTGACTCACTTTACTCTCAGTGGTGTAACAAAAGAAAGTATCAGTTTCTGGATTTTGAAGCCCCCCAAAATGGCTAGACATCCTGTAATTATCCCAGTAGTTTCCAAGACAGAATAACACCTATTCTTTATTCCAAGCCCCAGGCCTAAAATTGAATATCTTATAAATACAAGTACCTCTCTGAGGAGTAGAGAGGTATATGCACATTTAAATTAAATGATTAAAAAGAGTTTTATCTGAGGTACAACTATGGGATTGTTCTCAATATGTAAATAAAGACTAATGGTAAGGAGTATAATACATACAATCCAACGTGTAAGAATGCAGGTTAGAGACTAGACCGCCATGTTTGAATCTCAAGCCCCACTACTAGCTGTGTAACTCTGGGCGAGATGTTACTTTTTCTAAGCTTTATTTCACTAATCTTTAAAACGATGATAATAATAGTACCTACCTCCTAGGGCTATTTTGAATATATATACATATATAATACACATAAACGTGCTCAGTACAGAGCTTGAAAAACATTAAGTGCTCAATAAATGTCAGCTACTTATATATGGCCTTGAGGCCAATAAGAATATGAATTGAAATAGCACATTAAATTATAATTTGTCATAATCTTGTTTGACAAATAATGACTGAAGGGAAAAAGCTAAGGAGACATTTTAGATATGCACTGGTTACTAAAAAAAAATTTTATGTAATATATATACAACTTGTCTTTTATTACTATGAAAACAAGTTGCATATATTTTGAACACCAAAAAGATCAAAGGATATATAAGAAAAAGTCATCCTCTTACTGCAGAACTTCAATTCCATTCTACAGAAGTAACCCCACACACATACACAGACATGCACACATGCATTTGTGTGTGTATATGTAATATTATCCCAATCTGACTCCCCGATTTCCTTCTTTTTCCGCTACCAGAAATTCTTTACCCAGCAGCCAGAGTGAGCCCTAAAATATACTATATTATGTCATTTAATTTCCTTGCTTCAAACACTCCAATGGTTTCCCATCGGACTTAAATAAAATACAAACTCTCTCTGCATTACAAAGAGCTGTGCACTCTGGCCGCTGCCTTTCCTTTTGACCTTACCATCTTCTATCCTTCCCAGACCAACCTTGGGGCACACTGGCTCCCTCTGGATGGAGAACATTCAGGCTCAGTCTGGCCTCAAGTCCTTCACTCTGTTTCCTCTGCTTGGTGTGCTCTTCCTCATGATCTCTGCATAGTTCTATCTCTTCTTTCTTTCAGATCTCAGAGGAAACCTGGCTCCAACTGAGGACTTGCTGACAATACAACCCACATAGCCACCTGGTCCTTCTCCAACATCTCAAGCTATTTTGAGTCTCTGCATAACATTGAAAACTACTGTATATTTTTCTGGTTTGTTTGCTTCTTTTTATTTATTCATATGTTTATTTGTGTAGTTGCCAGCTTCCCTGTTCCCTAGAATGGAAGCTCCCTGAGAGCAAGACTTGGTCTTGCTCATTCCCGTGCTTCTTTCACCTGGAAGAACTCTGGAATTCAATAAATGCCTAATCATGCTTCAGATATTTTTGAAAGAATGGATGAATGAAAATGAATGAGGTTTGTTTAGGTTCTTTTTCCAAGTACTTGTAAAAATGTTGCTAGCATCATCCTTAGGCATACATCTTGTACATGTCAGTTAATTGCCAAAATTTTAATTATTGAGTCAAAGGTATGTGCAATTTAGATTTTCATAGTTTTTCCAAATTGCCTTTGAACAAAGTTATACCAATTTATATGATGAGTGGATACCTTGAGTCTTCTCTTAAGTGACTTTATGTCACGATATTGGAGACAAATTATCTCAATTTGGGATAAAGCTTGGGACACTATGATTTCATAACCTTGCAATGCAAAAAGGAGAGCCAAAGTGCAGAAGTTACAATGGCTCTTCTGAACACTGAAGAATGCACATTTACTGATGATTAGAGGAATTAATGTGAGAAGCATGCACACATACTCTTAAAAAATTTTTTTAATTGAAGTGTAATTAACTTACAATATTATGTTTCAGGTGTACAACATACTGATTCAATAGATTATACTCCAAATAAAGTTATTATAAAATTTTGTCTATATCCTCTGTGCTGTATATTACATCCTTGTAACTTATTTCTTATATACCTAGCAGTTTGTACCTCTTAATCCCCTTAAGCTATCTTGCCCCTGCCCTAATCCCTCTCCCCTCTGGTAGCCACTAGTTTGTCCTCTGTATCTGTGAGTCTGTTTCTGTTTTGTTTTATTTTTAGATTCCACATATAAGTGAAAACATATAGTATTTGTCTTTCCCTGTCTGATTTATTTCACTAAGCATGATACCCTCCAGGTCCAGCTATGTTGTCACAAAGACAAAATTTCATTTTTTATGGATGAATAATAATCCGTTGTTAGTGTGTGTGTGTGTGTATATATATATATATATTATATATATATATATATTATATATATATATATATCTCACATCTGTTGGTGGACACTTGGGTTGTTTCCATATCTTGGCTAAATAAGGCTGATATGAACATTAGGGTGCATACATCTTTTCAAATTAGCATTTTCCTTTTCTTCAGATAAATACCCAGGTATGGTATTGCTAAATCATATGGCAGTTTTATTTTTACTTTTTTGAGGAACCTCCATACTGTTTTCCATAGTGGTTGCACCAATTTACATTCCCACCAACAGTGCACGAGGGTTTACTTTTCTCCACATCTTTGTCAACACTTGTTATTTGTTATCTTTGATGATAACCACTCTGATAGGTGCGAGGTGATATCTCATTGTGGTTTTGAGTTGCATTTCTCTGATTATTAGTGATGTTGAGCACCTTTTCATGTGCCTATTGTCCATCTGTATGTGTTCTTTTTTTTTTTTTGGCCATGCCATGTGACTTGTGGGATCTTAGTTACTCAACCAGGGATTGAACGCATGCCCCCTGCAATGGAAGCACAGAACCCTAACCACTGGACCACCAGGGAATTCCATCTGTATTTTAGAAAAATCCCTATTCAGATCTTCTGCCCATTTTTTTTTTTTTTTTTTTTTTTTGCGATATGCGGGCCTCTCACTGTTGTGGCCTCTCCCGTTGCGGAGCACAGGCTCCAGACGCGCAGGCCCAGCGGCCATGGCTCACGGGCCCAGCCGCTCCGCGGCATGTGGGATTTTCCCGGACGGGGGCACGAACCCGTGTCCCCTGCATCGGCAGGCGGACTCTCAACAACTGCGCCACCAGGGAAGCCCTTCTGCCCATTTTTAAATCAGGTTATTTTTTTAAATATTGAGTTGTATGAGTTCTTTACATATTTTGGCTATTAATCCATATCAGACATATAGTTTGCAAACATCTTCTCCCATTCAGTAGGTTTTTCTTTTCATTTTGTTGTTAGTTTCTTCACTGTGCAAAACCTTTTTAGCTTCATGTAGTTTCATTTATTTAGTTTTGCTTCTGTTTCCTTTGACTAAGTAGACATATACAAAAAATACTGCTAAGACCCATGTCAAAGAGTGTACTACCTAGGTTTTTCTTCTAGGATTTTTATGGTTTTAGGTCTTACATTTATGTCTTTCATCCACTCTGAATTTATTTTTGTATATGGTGTGAGAAAGAAGTGCAATTTGATTCTTTTGCATGTAGCTGTCCACTTTTCCCAGCACCACTTGTTGAAGAGACTGTCTTTTCCCCACTGTATGTTCTTGCTTCCTTTGTCATGGAGTAACTGACCATATGTGTGTGGGTTTATATCTGGGTTCTCTATTCTGTTCCATTGATCCATGTGTCTGTTTTTGTGCCAATACCATACTATTTTGATGACTGTAGCTTTGTAGTATAGTCTGTTACAGAATGTGATACCTCTAGCTTTGTTCTTTTTTCTCAAGATGACTTTGGCTATTCAGGGTCTTTTATGATTCCATAGAAAATTTAAGATTATTAGTTCTAATTCTGTGAAAAATGTCATGGGTATTTTGTTAGGGATTACATTAAATCTGTAGATTGCTTTGGGTAGTATGGACATAACAGTATTAATTCTTCCAGTCCGTGAACACAGGATACCTTTCCATTTATTCACATTGTTTCAACTTTCTTCATCCATGTTTTATAGTTTTCACAGTACAGGTCTTTTACCTCCTTGGTTAAATATATTCCTAGGTATTTCATTATTTTAATGCATTTGTAAATGGGATTGTTTTCTTGAATTCTTTCTGATAGTTCATTATTAGTGTATACAAATGCAAGATATTTCTGTATATTAATTGTGTATCCTGCAACTTTACTGAATTCATTAATAGTTCTAATAGATTTTGGTGGAGTCTTTAGGGTTTTTTACATATTTGCCATCTGCAAACAGTGAAAGTTTTCCTTCTTCCTTTCCAATTTGGATAACTTTTATTTCTTTTTCTTGTCTGACTGACATGGTTAGGATTTCCAATACTATGTTAAATAGAAATGGTGAGAGTGGGCATCTTTGTCTTATTCCTGATCTTAGAGGAAAAGCTTTCAACTTTTCACCATTGAATATGATGTTAACTGTGAGTTTGTCATAAATGGCCTTCTGGTGAGGTATGTTCCCTCTACCTAACTTCGTTGAGAATTTTTATCATGAATGGATGTTGAATTTTATCAAACTCTTTTTCTGTATCTATAGAGAATGTCATGCGATTTTTATCCTTCACTTTGTTAATGTGGCGTAACACACTGATTGATTTGCAGATATTGAACTATCCTTACATCTCTGGAATACATCCCACTTGATCATGATGTATGATCCTTTTTATGGATTGTTGAATTTGGTTTGCTAATATTTTGCTGAGTATTTTTACATCTATGTGCATCAGGGATATTGGCTTTTAATTTTCTTTTTTTTTTAGTGTCTTTGTCTACTTTTTGTATCAGGGTAGTGCTGACCTTGTACAATGAGTTTGGAAATGTTCCATCTTCTTCAATTTTTTGGAATAGTTTGAGAAGCATAGGTATTAACTCTTCTTTTAATTGTTTGGTAAAATTCCCCTGTGAAGCTGTTCAGTCCTAGACTTTTGTTTGTTGGAAGTTTTTTGATTACTGATTCAACATCAAAACTAGTCATCCGTCTGTTCAGTTTTTCTATTTCTTCCTGACTCAGTCTTAGAAAATTGTATTTTTCTAGGAATTTATCCATTTCTTCTAGGTTGTCCAATTTGTTGGCATATAATTGTTTATAGTATTCTCTTATGATTGTTTGTATTTCTGTGATATTGGTTGTAACTTCTCCTTTTTCATTTCTAGTTTTGTTTATCTGAGCCCTAAATCTTTTTTCTTAATGAGGCTGGCTCATCAATTTTGTTTATATTTTCAAAAAACAGCTATTAGTTTCATTGATTTTTAAATTATTTTTGTTGCTATTTTATCTCCTCTCTGATCTTTATTATTTTCTTATTTCTTCTGAATTTGGGCTTTGATTTTTTCTTCTTTTGCTCATACCTTTAGATGGAAAGTTAAGTTGTTTACTTGCAATTTTTCTTGTTTCTTGGGAATAGAAATAGACCTGTTTTGTTATAAACTTCTGTCTTAAAACTGCTTTTTTGCACTCCATAGATTTTAGGAAGTTATGTGGTTATTTTCATTCATCTCAAGGTATGTTTTGATTTCCTCTTTGATTTCTTCATTGACCCATTGGTTTTTTATTAGCAAGTTGTTTAGCCTCCCCATGTTTGTGATTTTTCCCCACTTTTCTTCCTGTATTTGATTTCTAGTTTCCCACCCTTGTGGTTGGAAACAATGCTTGATGTGATTTCAATCTTAAATTTATTGTGATCTTTTTTATGGCTTAGTATGTAATCTATCCTGGAGAACATTCCACATACACTTGAAAAGAATGTGTATTCTGCTGTTTTGGGGTGGAATATACAGTAGATATTTACTAAGTCCACCTGGTCTGATGTGTTACTTAAGGCCACTGTTTCCTTACTGATCTTCTGTTTGGATGATCTATCCATTGATGTAAGTGGGGTATTAAAGTTCCCTACTATTATTGTATTACAGTTAATTTCTCCCTTTATGTCTGGTAATATTTGCTTTATATATTTAGTTACTCCTGTATTAGGTGCATACATGTTTGTGACTGCTATAGCCTCTTCTTGGATTGACCCCCTTTTCATTATATAATGCCCATTTTTGTCTTTTATTACAGACTTTGCTTTAAAGTATACTTGGTCTGATATGAGTGTTGCTATCCTAGCTCTATTTTCTTTTCCATTTTAATGGAATATCTTTTTCCATACCTTCACTTTCAGTCTGTATGTGTCTTTAGCTCTGGAGTTTTTTTTTTTTTTTTTTTTTGCTAGGCAGCATATAGATGGGGCTTATTTTTTTGTTTGTTTGTTTTTTGTTTGTTTGTTTTTATCCAATCAGCCATGCTATGTCTTTTTTGGATCATTTAGTCCACTGACATTTAAAGTGCTTATTGATAGGTATGTATTTGTTGCCATTTTGTTACTTGTTATCTGGTTGTTTTTGTAGTTCTTCTCTGTTCTTTTTTCTTTTAGTCTCTTACCTTGTGATGTGATGATTTTCTTTAGTGTTATGTTTGGGTTCCTTTCTCTTTATTTTTTTTTTTTTGTATCTGTTGTAGGTTTTTGATTTGTGGTTACCATAAAGTTCATATATATCAACCTATATCTGCTTGTTTTAAGTGGATATGGCTTGCTTTTAAAAGCCTCTCATTACCCAGGAGTCTTAGGTTTATATTTTTAGCAGAAAACAGGTGTCTTCCTAATCAACATTCATCATAATTTTTCCAAGTGTATAAGTGTAGTTTATAACAACAAAAATCTTAGTGTATGAGAATTGGATCGAGACTCAGAAAACAATGGCAAGAACAGGTATCCTGTTCAAAAAGATTCTCAAATTCCATGAGTTTCTCTCCACTAAATGTTTCTTTCTCTTGCCCTTTGAGTCATCTGTGCCAAGAACCTCAGAGTTCTGTGTAGTAGTAACTGGAAAATACCCTACTAAGTAATTTATATCTGTATGTTAATATCTGTTTAACTATATCAACAAGGCCACTGATGAAAGTGGGAGCCTACAGGCTCCACTGACTGTTCTGTGCCACTTTGAAAGACACCCTCTCCCAGTGCAAAAACAACCAACTAAATTCATAAGCAGCAGCCAGGAGAAAATAAAACCAGAGACCTACATATATTGAGCCTTCACACTAACACCATTCTGAAAATTCTGCCAACCTATTTCACCTAGAAATGACTTTAAATAAGACATCAATTTTCAGCAAAAAATCATCCAAGCATGTCATTTAAATGCCTAAGATATTCTCCAGTGCTCATCTCTTTTACTCGAGAGTAGCATATTCTTGCTTTAGAAGAGTTATAACATTGGAAATACTGCTCACTTAATAGAGAGATACCAACTCTGGATTCAAAATGTACCTGCATAAAGCATCCAATTTACTAAATACAGAAAAATGGAGTACTTACAGCAGGATGTCCAGTACAGTAGGTATAGCTGGCATGCGATTGATAGTGCAAGCTTGCTCTTGGAAAGGAGTAAGTATTCCAGGCTGGTTGGCTGCTGTTCCACTGGGAGCTGAAGCCAGGACTCATGGTTACTCGAGACTTACTGGTTTGGTAGGTTCTCACTGTGGAGCTAGACTATCAAGAAGAAAGAAATGCAATGTAAAGACAGCTCTGTATAGAACCCAAGTCAGCTGTGTATAGCAGTGTGCATTCCCATGTATGATCAAGGCACAGGACTTGGCTGGTTAAAGGAAATGCGTGATTTCCTAAGAGGAGGCATAAAATGCTGTTCTGACTAGTATAAAAGTGTTTTCTCACTATTAGAATTTTGACGATCACAAAGCACAAAGGCTCATTGAAATTAATCTTATTGAAAATAGTTTTTCTTAGTTGTAACATGTAACTCCATCCTTCAGGAATGAGATACACTTTACTGGTGACAGCAATGGTGATATTTTCAATTACATAAATATCCTTTCATTACAAGGTTCACCTTAGAAATTCACCATTAGTTTTATCTGAATTCAGTAAACAAATATCTTCATTTACAAGGGCTGGATCGAGGCACAGGTTGGTTCCTGACTCCAAATGGTCTTCAAATTCCATGAGGCTATGACTCTCCTGTGGGGCACATCAGCAGAAATCTGTACACATTTCAACATGTCACCATTCCACTACCTAATGACAGAAAAATGATGAAGGATTTGAAATCATCATTTACCCCCAACTGGCCCAATGTAATTAAAAATAGAGGAACTGGAAAAAATCAATTTGTCAAATGTTAAATATATCTAGTTGTTCATAATTGTATATGGGGTAGAATGGACTGAAAACAAAATTCACTTGTGTCTTCTGTCCTTCTTTGTCCTCAGATGGCCATGGCATATAAAGCATATAATAGTTTCTTTTCAGAGAACACTTTCTATCATCAAATTGCAATAGCTACTTAACCAAGTAGCACAGTAACTTTCACAATAAATTCTATTTATAAATCTATGGGCACATGCCAACTCAATCACTGGGAAATGTGCTAATCTCACTGCCATTATATTCAGAAAACCTAGTGGGGAAGAAACTTTTATCTGAGATTGTGTTTCCCATTGGGCTAGAATCTTTTTTTTAATTAATTAATTTATTCATTTTTGGCTACACTAGGTCTTCATTGCTGCACATGGGCTTTCTCTAGTGGTGAGCGGGGGCTACTCTTCATTGCGGTGCACAGGCTTCTCACTGTGGTGGCTTCTCTAGTTGTGGAGAATGGGCTTCAGGTGCATGGGCTTCAGTAGTTGTGGCACACGGGCTCAGTACTTGTGGCTCGTGGGCTCTAGAGCACAGGCTCAGTAGTTGTAATGCACAGGCTTAGTTGCTCTGCGGCATGTGGGATCTTCCCGGACCAGGGCTTGAACCCGTGCCCCCTGCATTGGCAGGCAGATTCTTAACCACTGCACCACCAGGGAAGCCCTGGGCTAGATTCTTATGCCATTAGATAGAGGAACAACTTTTCTGAAGACAGATTTGGGCATCTTAAAATAACCAAAAAAAAAAAAAATTAAGGACCTCAGCAATTCAAAGGTAGTAGTCAGATCTATTTCTCTCACAATAGCTTCAAAATATTTGGCAAGGGAAAAGTAAATTTAAATCAGTGGTTTACTTACAGACAATTTAAAATATTTAAAGCACAAATTGGAGAACCAATTAGCCTTGTTAAGGTAGACAGATTTACTTGACTGTCTGTATCCAGTCTCATCCCCATCATCACCCTAATCATGTGTGCTATCCAAGTGTTCAATATGTAATAGAGAAGAACAAATCTGACTCCATATTAGATCTGTTCTGTTGCCTGTGCTTAGTCATGCTAGCTCTGCACCTTTTGTAAAAGAATGTTGCCTATTGCCTGAAATATATAGGATAGCCTATTCTCAGTGCTCTGATCTTTGAGTCAATTCATAAAGAGATAAAAAGTTACAGAACAGAGAATAACATTTGTCTTGTTGGAGGTTTACAGGAACATCAGGACCTGACCTATGTGGACAGCTGCAAGAACAAAGGATTCCTACACCAAGAAGTTTGCAATGACTAACCACGCCCCTTCTTCACCTTGCTTTTAAAAGTGCTTTGCTGAAATCCTTTGAGGAGTAAGGGGTTTTTTGGGCATGAGCCACCTGTTCTCCTTGCATGGCCCTGCAATAAAAGTTTCTCTGCTCCAAACTCTGGTGTTTCAGTTTGTTTGGCCTCACTGTTCATTGGACACACAAACTTGCATTTGGTAACAAATAGCTCAACGAGATGGGCAGGTGCAGCAGCACAAAAGCACAGACTATTGCATAGCTCCTTAGAACAAACCTGTGCTGGAGCAGCAATAGTGGACTTCTATAAAATTAGCATATTTGTGCTTGGTTCTAGGTACAGAAGCTCCATATTCACGTAAAAAGCCCATATTATTATTATTTTTTTACCACATATACAGTCACTTCAAAGAATAAATGAGCCCACCCAAAAAACTGCCTTTGGCACTGAAAATGTCTTTGTTTCTGCATCTATGGACACTAAACCTAATCACTCTCACTAGGTCAGTTGATTCTACAGGTAGCTTCTTCAGACTAGACATGTTTAGGTACTTTATCTCTTTTCACATTTAGATTGGCTCAGGGATTTTTAAATTCATGGAGAAGCAGGCAGTATATGCATAAGTAAGTTCGGAAATATCCTCATCTCTTAGTTTAATTATGTTCCCAAATAACATCAGTCTCTACTCAGTGATTTTATTCATGGGGTCTTCCTCCTGCACATTCCTTTCTCTCCTTTTGCAAAGCTCATGCTCAAGTTACACCTGTATTTGGTCCCATTCCCCCCATGATGCCTGTGGCTTTAGTGGCCCCTTGCCTTCCTGCTCTCACAAAGCTCTCACAGTGCTGCTCAAACACTGTAGCATGTGATTATGTTGTTTTGTATTGTTTCCTTACTATGTAAATTTCAGCTCACCAACCAGGCTGAGAGTCTAATGAGGTCAAGTTCATGTGTTGCCTTTTCTACAGCTCCAAGGAGTGTTTATCCTTCTCGGAGCCTCTGACCATTTGACCTGTGAAGCCTCTAATCATGTTTATCCTCTCACCATTGCAATCATCTTTCTCTTGGACTCCACAACCCTTCTGGCTATACCTTCTTCTCTCACCCCCTTGCTTCTCTTTCTCTTTGTTTGCCCTAAATGTGGTCTTTTGCCAGGGCTTAATCCTCAGTCTGTGTTCTTCACTCTTTTAACTTCCTTCCTTTGTGATCTCATACATGGCCAAAGCTTTAAAAAGATGATTCTCAGATATCATTTAACAGTACCAACTCTCTCCTAAATTCCAGTTCCAGATCTTAAAATATTTGTTGGATATAGAGGTATAACCCTTAAAAATCACCACAAAGGGACTCCAAGTTGAAATTACAGTGTATAAAATTAAATGAATTCATTGTTTTTGTTTTGTTTTGGTTTTGTTTGTTTGTTTGTTTGTTTTTTGTGGTATGTGGGCCTCTCACTGTTGTGGCCTCTCCCGTTGTGGAGCACAGGCTCCGGACGCGCAGGCTCAGCGGCCATGGCTCACGGGCCCAGCCGCTCCGCGGCATGTGGGATCTTCCCGGACTGGGGCACAAACCCATGTCCCCTGCATCAGCAGGCGGACTCTCAACAACTGCACCACCAGGGAAGCCCTGAATTCATTGTTTTACTCTAAAATTTTATCTTTTATAATTTTTAAGATTTTGTTAATATTCTGGCAATAGTTTGAAACCAACAGCATTGAAACCTTAGAAAAATTTTGACTCCTTTATCTGTCCTCCAAGTTCCATCATCAGTGTCACCAAATTCTATTGAATCTTTTCAGTAGTTCTTGAATTGATGTTGCCCTTTCCATTCTCATAGTGCTATGAATTTTTAGGGTTTTAACAGTTTATATCTGAGTCACTAAAACTACATCAAGAACCTTCTACCTTGAGCCTTGATTAACTGTCTACAATGACACTAGATTAGTTTTTTCTAGAAACCTACTTTATTGTGTTACTTCCTGCTGAAAAAAATGTTCAGTGACTCTCCACTATCTATTAGACAAAGTCCAAACTTGCTAGTCTTTCATTTGAGATTCTAATTTGATCCTAACCAGCACTGCATGTCTTATTTTTTTGTCCCTTTTCGTATACTCTCAAGCTCCATGTAGATTGTAAATCCAAATATGATTTGTACAACCATGCCATTGTTACAACCCATCTTCCTTCCTGTAATGCCTTCCCCTCCTCTCAGCTCACATTTCAATGATCCTACCAGACTCTATCTTTTCTGGAAAACCTATTCCAACCCTCAGTAACCAGCCCATAGGGACATTTGCTTCTACCAGGCACTGGTATTACTAATTTTCGATCATATTCATCTGGTCCTTTCATTTGTGTGGGTACCCAGGAAATCAATGTCATAACTTCATGAGCATATCATCAAACCTCTTAGTCTTACATACAATTCTTATGTCCCAACATGCATATTTCTGGAAATGTGTCTCATCTGTATTTCTCCAGAAGAGGATCGCAATGCAAGAACTTGAGTACAAGTAGTTCACTTTGGAAGCGATCCTAGAGAAAATCAGTCAGAGAATGGGAAATGTGACAGAGAGAGGATGAGCTGATAAGTTTACATCGTTGAATAAGTGATTACTGTAGAGAACTAAGGTTCAATTCCATTGAGGGACCCTGGGAGACAGTGTAGACCACAGTTCAGAGTTATTTTACCCAAAGTGCAAGGAAGATGGTGTATTTAACCTCCAATTCCCATTCGTCATTGACTGAGGGTTGTTCCTGAAATATTAATCCCCTGGCATTTCAGGCCTGCCATACACATAGGCCAAAAGAAAGTTCTCATGTATAGAGTTCCAGGACTCTGTATACATGCTCAGGGAAAGTAAGTGCTAAGAAAGTAGGGGCAGACCATTGACAGCATCTGCTGCTGAGTGGAGGACTCCCTGAACTTCTCTGTATCTGCCAGAGAACCCAAGATACTCACATTTTCCTTTCGAACAGCTAAGAGCAGGATCTCAAAAATATTGGTCAAATTGGCTTGACTAAACTACCATTAAGGACTTGAAAGGACAATGTGCAAACATATGTTGGGATAGCGGGTAAGCATGGTGAAAGGTGCTCAAAATCATTAATCATCAGGAAAATATAAAAATAAAGCTGCAATAAGATACCAGTTCATACCCACTAGAATGGCTGAAACTAATAAGACTGACAACTCTAAATGCTGGTGAAGTTATTGATGACCTAGAACTTTCACATGTTGTCAATGGAAGGGTAAAATGGTATAGCTACTGACTGGTAGTTTCTTATAAAATTGAACACACTTCTACTTTAGGGCCCAGCAATTCCACACCCAGTTATTTACTTTTTTACACAAAAATGCTTTTATAAGAGTGACCATGGGGACTGCCCTAGGGGTCCAGCGGTTAAGACTCCATGCCTCCACTGCAGGGGGCACAGATTCAATCCCTGGTCAGGGAACTAAGATCCTGCATGCCGTGCAGCATGACCAAAAAAAAAAAAAAAAAAAAAGAGTGACCACGGCAGCTGTATTCAAAATAGCCCCCAAACACAATTTACTCAAATGTCTATTGACAGGTAAATGGATTAAAAAAAAAAAGGTATATTCATGTAGAAGAATACTACCCAGTGATTAAAAAAAAAAGAATAAACTTCCAATACACACAACTACATGGATGATATCAAGATTGTGCCAAATAAAAGAAGACTAAGAATGGATGAAAAGTTATTTGTGATTTTATGTATGTGAAGTCCAAGATAAGGAAAATATATGTAGTAATAGAACTAAGAACTTGGGTCAATACCACCTCACACCGGTCAGAGTGGCCATCAACAAAGTCTACAAATAACAAATGCTTGAGAAGGTGTGGAGAAAAGGGAACCCTCCTACACTGTTGGTGGGAATGTAAGTTGGTGCAGCCACTATGGAAAACAGCATGGAGGTTCCACAGACAACTAGTAATAACAGAATTAATAGATAGAATAATAATAGATAGATAATAATAGATAATAATAGAATTAATAATAGAATTACCATATGATCCAGCAATCCCACTCCTGGGCATATATCCAGACAAAGCTATTAATATACTTCAAAAAGGTACCTGCACCCCTATGTTTATAGCACCACTATGCACAATAGCCAAGACATGGAAACAATGTAAATGTCCCTCAATGGAGCAATGGTACATGTGTACAATGGAATACTACTCAACCATAAAAAAGAACAAAATAATGCCATTTGCAGCAACATGGATGAAACTAGAGATTATCATACTAAGTGAAGTAAGTCAGAAAGAGAAAAACAAATACCATATAATAGCACTTATATGTGGAATCTAAAATATGGAGTAAATGAACTTATCTACGAAAAAGATACAGACTCACAGACATAGAGAACCGACTTGTGGTGGCCAAGGGGGAGGGGGGTGGGGGAGGGATGGATTGGGAGTTTGGGACTAGCAGATACAAACTAGTATATATACAGAATGGATAAACAAGGTCCTACTGTAGAGCACAGGGAACTATATTCAATATCTGGTGATAAACCATAATGGAAAAGAATATTAAAAAAGAATGTATATATGTGTATAACTGAGTCACTTTGCTGTACAGCAGAAATTAACACAACATTGTAAATCAACAGTACGTCAATAAAAAAAGAAATAAGAAAGTGGCTCCTTGGAGAATGGAGGGGAATTGACTAAAAAGGGGAATAAGGTACTTTTCTAGGGTGATAGTAAGGCTTTCCATCTTATTCTGGAGGGTCATTACATGAATGCATACATTTGCCAAAACTCATCAAGTGGAACACTTGAGATCTGTGCATTTTATTATGTCTCAATTAGATCTCAATCAACAAAAAATACACTGCCATTGCAGAAGGCTGATTCTGAATTTTTCATGGTAATGGAGGGTAGAGATGGCCCAGAAAACTGAAGCCCACTGACCCCCAAATGCTAATTTTCTAGACCCCATAATTGGCTAATCTGAGTTCTGCTATCTTTTCCCTCCTTGGCACTCCGTCTGAGAGCAATGCCAGGGAACATGTGACAGCCAAAAGGCAGGCAGCCCGAGAGAAGAGCAAAGAGTCTGGATAAAGAGACTCTGAATAACCGAGAGCTGGCAGCATCATCTGGTGTCTGCCAGCAGATCAGGGGGCAGGGCATGGCACAAAGGAAGGGCCCTCAGACATGCTTCCAGAAAGTACAAAGCTGTACTTTTGCTGTTCTACCTACTCAGTCAGCACTAGCAAACAAAAGGAAGAGAAAGAAAGGGGCAGAAGGAGGCTGCACTAAGTTAATGAGAAAGAACGGAATAAGTAATACTAAGATTTATAGACACAACAGAATGAGTTTTACGAGGAGACAGTAAGACTTAATGCTTACATGCAACGTCCCATCCATCAGACACATTCTAAGTGTTTCATATTTATACTGTCATAACTCATGTATTACTCATAATGTTAGGAGGTAGTTCCTATTATGATCTGTATTTTAGAAGAGAGGAAACTGAGGCAGAAAGAAATAAGGTAACTTAAATACGTAAGGTAATATAACTACTAAGACGTTGAGTTGAGATTCAAATCCAGACAAATGACTCCATAACCCATGCTCTCAACTACTCTACCATTACACTGTCTTAGTTTGGATTTTCTCTAAAACAGATTCTAAGGCAAGGATTGTTTGTTTGTTTGGAGGGTTACAAAACTCAAGAGGGAAGAAAATGTGAGTCTTTGTCAGAAAATGAGAAAAAAAATCTACATGAATGTGCATTATTGATATGTATGCTATAAAGTAAAAAGCACTGGATTCTCCTGAGACCACTGAAAAGGGTTCAAAATGTCCCTGAGAATTATCCACAGAAAGATGTTGGAGCATTTGTGGACTGGCCTCTGTCCCCACACTGGGTCAGAGTTGCCCTCAAGGGAATGATCACCCCCAGCACCTTCAAGCTGCATTTGGGCATGGGAGACTGAGCTCTCTTGGCATCAGAGAAGGGCCTGGGGCGAAGGTGGAGAGACACACAGGTAGACTCAGGTAAGATGCTGTCAGTGCTCAGTGAGTAAATCTGTCCTTCACAGTTGCAGCTGAAATCAGAGATGAAACAGGGATGGGCTTGTGGGGATTTGACTGGTCACCAGAGGAAGCTACTATAACCACACCTCTGAGACTAGTAAGTACAAGGGGAATGATCACAATAGCAATGTTTATTGACACCTGCTGCTGTGTCTTTCATGCACTGTCTCTCTGAATCCTCAGAACAAACGAGTGACAGAGGTGTCATTATCCCCATTTTACTGAGGAAGAAACTGGGATGTACGGTGGTTAGACAACATCCCTAAGGACACACTGCTAGAAAGGATACAGAGCTACAGATGAAAAGTTCAAAGAATGCAGAATTAGGGTTGGTTATGTGATTAGCAACTTGTCATCTCCAAAGAATAAGGCTTAGGAATGAACCACATACACCATCTGAAAGAGAGATTGAGAAAAACCATTATAGGTATGTATTAATATAAATATATAGAGACAAGCAAAAATCCAAAAAAGCACAAAATTGTTGTAAGATGCAGGCATGAGCACCACTCACTGTATGGAATAACACCATCTTTCCCTGTTGGTGACATCATTATCACATGATAATGTACCACCATTAACTCAAGTTCAATTACCATGATGATACAATAGCCAAATCAAACTGCCCACATTTAAAAGTTGCTCAGTCTCCATCTGTGCTTCTCAACAGGAAGAGATTGCAAGATAATTCTAGAAATATAATCAATAAATGTACCCTGAAATTATTTTCAGTATATTCCAATGTAATCTAAAAATACATCAGCAGAGCTGGAACTCCCGGCTCAGGGACTCTTCCCTCTGCCGTCACGGAACTGCCCTGGAGTCCAAGGGGAGGGCAGCCTCACTGAGGCTGCTGGCTCTGGAGGAGCCCCAGCAGCCAAAGACACAACAGTCATGGGGACCGTGGGCCGGTTGTTTCAACAAGTAACTTAAAGACAAAATGGAAAAACAAGGAGGTCTGTGCCTGAGATCATGTTGATGTGAAACCAGGGATGGCCCCCTTGTGACAGTTTTGGTGATGATGGGATGCCACCAGAGATATGACTTCATTAAACATAATAGCCGTGTGGATGAAAGGCTCTCGGTGCTCCAGCCAGGAGTGCGTGCTGTGCCTCTGAGGTGGGAGAGCCAACTTCAGGACACTGGCCCACAAGAAACCTCCCAGCTCCACGTAATATCAAATGGCAAAAATCTCCCAGAGATCTCCATCTCAACACCAAGACCCAGCTTCACTCAACGACCAGCAAGCTACAGTGCTGGACATCCTATGTCAAACAACTAGCAAGACAGGAACACAACCACACCCATTAGCAGAGAGGGTGCCTAAAATCATAATAAGGCCACAGACACCCCAAAACACAGCACCAGACGTGGACCTGCCCACCAGAAAGACAAGATCCAGCCTCATCCACCAGAACACAGGCACTAGTCCCCTCCACCAGGAAGCCTACACAACCCACTGAACCAACTTTATCCACTGGGGACAGACACCAAAAACAACGGAAACTACAAACCTGTAGCCTGTAAAAAGGAGACCCCAAACACAGTAAGATAAGCAAAATGAGAAGACAGAAAAACACACAGGAGGTGAAGGGGCAAGATAAAAACCTACCAGACCTAACAAATGAAGACAAAATAGGCAGTCTACCTGAAAAAGAATTCAGAATAATGATAGTAAAGATGATCCAAAATCTTGGAAATAGAATAGAGAAAATGCAAGAAACATTTAACAAGGACCTAGAAGAACTAAAGAGGAAACAAGCAACAATGAACAACACAATAAATGAAATTAAAAATACTCTAGAAGGGATCAATAGCAGAAAAACGGATAAGTGACCTGGAAGATAAAATAGTGGAAATAAGTACTGCAGAGCAGAATAAACATAAAAGAATGTAAAGAACTGAGGACAGTCTCAGAGACCTCTGGGACTACATTAAATGCACCAAAATTCGAATTACAGGGGTCCCAGAAGAAGAAGAGAAAAAGAAAGGGACTGAGAAAATATTTGAAGAGATTATAGCTGCAAACTTCCCTAATATGGGAAAGGAAATAGGTAATCAAGTCCAGGAAGCACAGAGAGTCCCATACAGGATAAATCCAAGGAGAAACAGGCCAAGACACATATTAATCAAACTATCAAAAATTAAATACATAGAAAACATATTAAAAGCAGCAAGGGAAAAACAACACACAAGGGAATCCCCATAAGGTTAACAGCTGAGCTTTCAGTAGAAACTCTGCAAGCCAGAAGGGAGTGGCAGGACCTATTTAAAGTGATGTAGGAGAAGAACCTACAACCAAGATTACTCTACCCAGTAAGGATCTCAATCAGATTTGATGGAGAAATTAGAACCTTTACAGATAAGCAAAAGCTGAGAGAGTTCAGCCCGACCAAACCAGCTTTACAAAAAACGCTAAAAGAACTTCTCTAGGTACGAAATACAAGAGAAGGAAAAGACCTACAATAACAAACCCAAAATAATTATGAAAATGGGAATAGGAACATACATATCGATAATTACCTTAAATGTAAATGGATTAAATGCTTCCACCAAAAGACACAGACTGACTGAATGGATACAAAAACAAGACACATATATATGCTATCTACAAGAGACCCACTTCACCCTAGGGACACACACAGACTGAAAGTGTGGGGATGGAAAAAGATGTTCCATGCAAATGGAAATCAAAAGAAAGCTGGAGTAGCAATTCTCATATCAGACAAAATAGACTTCAAAATAAAGAGCATTACAAGAGACAAAGAAGGACACTACATAATGATCAAGGGATCGATCCAAGAAGAAGATATAACAATTGTAAATATTTATGCACCCAACATAGGAGCACCTCAATACATAAGGCAAAAATTAACAGCCATAAAAGGGGAAATCAACAGTAACACAATCATAGTAGGGGACTTTAACACCCCACTTTCACCAATGGACAGATCATCCAAAATGAAAATAAATAAGGAAACTCAAGCTTTAAATGATACATTAAAAAAGATGGACTTAATTGATATTTATAGGACATTCCATTCAAAAACAACAGAATACACATTTTTCTCAAGTGCTTATGGAACATTCTCCAGGATAGATCATATCTTGGGTCACAAATCAAGCCTTGGTAAATTTAAGAAAATTGAAATTGTATCAAGTATCTTTTCTGACCACAATGCTATGAGACTAGACATCAATTACAGGAAAAGATCTGTTAAAAACACAAACACATGTAGGCTAAACAATACAGTACTTAATAACGAAGTGATCACTGAAGAAATCAAAGAGGAAATTAAAAAATACCGAGAAACAAATGACAGTGGAGACACAATGACCCAAAACCTAGGGGATGCAGCAAAAGCAGTTCTAAGAGGGAAGTTTATAGCAATACAATCCTACTTTAAGGAACAGGAAACATCTCAAATAAACAACCTAAACTTGCACCTAAAGCAATTAGAGAAAGAAGAACAAAAAAATCCCAACGTTAGCAGAAGGAAAGAAATCATAGAGATCAGATCAGAAATAAATGAAGGAAACGATAGCAAAGATCAATAAAACTAAAAGCTGGTTCTTTGAGAAGCTTGATAAACCATTAGCCAGACTCATCAAGAAAAAAAGGGAGAAGACTCAAATCAATAGAATTAGAAATGAAAAAGGATAAGTAACAAATGACCCTGCAAAAATACAAAGGATTATGAGAGATTTATACAAGCAACTCTATGCCAATAAAATGGACAATCTGGAAGAAATGGACACATTCTTAGAAATGCACAATCTGCCAAGACTGAACCAGGAAGAAATAGAACATATGAACAGACCAATCACAAGCACTGAAATTGAAACTGATAAAAAAATCTTCCAACAAACAAAAGCCCAGGACCAGACGGCTTCACAGGCAAATTCTGTCAAACATTTAGAGAAGACCTAACACCTATCCTTCTCAAACTCTTCCAAAATATAGCAGAGGGAGGAACACTCGCAAACTCATTCTGCAAGGCCACCATCACACTAATACCAAAACCAGACAAAGATGTCAGAAAGAAAGAAAACTACAGGCCAATATCACTGATGCACATAGATGCAAAAATCCTCAACAAAATACTAGCAAACAGAATCCAACAGCACATTAAAAGGATCATACATCATGATCAAGTGGGGTTTATTCCAGGAATGCAAGGATTCTTCAGTATAAGCAAATCAATCAACGTGATACACCATATTAACAAACTGAAGGAGGAAAACCATATGATCATCTCAATTGATGTAGAGAAAGCTTTCGACAAAATTCAACACCGATTTATGATAAAAACCCTGCAGAAAGTAGGCACAGAGGGAACGTTCCTCAATATAATAAAGGCCTTATATGACAAACCCACGGCCAACATCGTCCTCAATGGTGAAAAACTGAAACCATTTACACTAAGATCAGGAACAAGACAAGGTTGCCCACTCTCACCAATCTTATTCAACAGAGTTTTGGAAGTTTTAGCCACAGCAATCAGAGAAGAAAAAGAAATAAAAGGAATCCAAATCGGGAAAGAAGAAGTAAAACTGTCACTGTTTGCAGATGACATGATAATATACATAGAGAATCCTAAAGATGCTACAAGAAAACTACTAGAGCTAATCAATGAATTTGGTAAAGTAGCAGGAGACAAAATTAATGCACAGAAATCTCTGGCATTCCTATACACTAATGATGAAAAATCTGAAAGTGAAATTAAGAAAACACTCTCATTTACCACTGCAACAAAAAGAATAAAATATCTAGGAATAAACCTACCTGAGGAGGCAAAAGAACTGTATTCAGAAAATTATAAGACACTGATGAAAGAAAGTAAAGATGATACAAATAGATGGAGAGATATACCATGTTCTTGGATTGGAAGAATCAACATTGTGAAAATGACTCTACTACCCAAAGCAATCTACAGATTCAATGCAATCCCGATGAAACTACCACTGGCATTTTTCACAGAACTAGGACAAAAAATTTCACAATTTGTATGGAAACACAAAAGACTCCGAATAGCCAAAGCAATCTTGAGAACGAAAAATGGAGCTGGAGGAATCAGGCTTCCTGACTTCAGACTATAGTACAAAGATACAGTAATCAAGACAGTATGGTACTGGCACAAAAACAGAAATATAGATTAATGGAACAGGATAGAAAGCCCAGAGGTAAACCCACGCACATATGGTCACCTTATCTTTGATAAAGGAGGCAAGAATATACAGTGGAGAAAAGACAGCCTCTTCAATAGGTGGTTCTGGGAAAACTGGACAGCTACATGTAAAAGTATGAAATTAGAACACTCCCTAACAGCACACACAAAAATAAACTCAAAATGGATTAAAGACCTAAAATGTAAGGCCAGACACTATCAAACGCTTAGAGGAAAACAGGCAGAACACTCTATGACATAAATCACAGCAAGATCCTTTTTGACCCACCTCCTAGAGAAATGGAAATAAAAACAAAAATAAACAAATGGGACCTAATGAAACTTAAAAGCTTTTGCACAGCAAAGGAAACCATAAGCAAAACCAAAAGACAGCCCTCCGAATGAGAGAAAATATTTGCTAATGAAGCAACTGACAAAGGATTAATTCCAAAATTTACAAGCAGCTCATGCAGCTCAATAACAACAACAAAAAAACCCCAATCCAAAAATGGGCAGAAGATCTAAATAGACATTTCTCCAAAGAAGATATACAGATTGCCAACAAACACATGAAAGAATGCTCAACATCATTAATCATTAGAGAAATGCAAATCAAAACTACAATGAGATATCATCCCACACCAGTCAGAATGGCCATCATCAAAAAATCTACAAACAATAAATGCTGGAGAGGGTGTGGAGAAAAGGGAACACTCTTGCACTGTTGGTGGGAATGTAAACTGATACAGCCAGTAAGGAGAACAGTATGGAGGTTCCTTAAAAAACTACAAATAGAATTACCATACGACCCAGCAATCCCGCTACTGGGCATATACCCTGAGAAAACCATAATTCAAAAAGAGCCATGTACCAAAATGTTCATTGCAGCTCTATTTACAATAGCCGGGACATGGAAGCAACCTAAGTGTCCATCAACAGATGAATGGATAAAGAAGATGTGGCACATATATACAATGGAATATTACTCAGCCATAAAAAGAAACGAAATTGAGTTATTTGTAGTGAGGTGGATGGACCTAGGGTCTGTCATACAAAGTGAAGTAAGTTAGAAAAACAAATACCGTATGCTAACACATATATATGGAATCTAAGAAAAAAAAAAGAAAGAAAAGGTCATGAAGAACCTAGGGGTAAGACGGGAATAAAGACAGAGACCTACTAGAGCATGGACTTGAGGATACAGGGAGGGGGAAGGGTAAGCTGTGACAAAGTGAGAAAGTGGCATGGACATATATACACTACCAAATGTAAAATAGCTAGCTAGTGGGAAGTAGCCACATAGCACAGGGAGATCAGCTAGGTGGTTTGTGACCACCTAGATGGGTGGGGTAGGGAAGGTGGGAGGGAGGGAGATGCAAGAGGGAAGAGATATGGGAACATATGTATATGTATAACTGATTCACTTTGTTCTAAAGCAGAAACTAACACGCCATTGTAAGGCAATTATACTCCAATAAAGATGTTAATAAATAAATAAATAAATAAATAAATAAAAATACAGCTCAAGTTAGTCTTAAGGAGAATGTATGTCCTTTATAACGAATACTATTAAAATATTACTTGACACCGCATGGAATAAACGTATCAGAGAGGCCTATAATAATGATTGTAGTAGGTATCTTTCACCAGCTAAGCAGCTCAGCTGGTCTTCCCACAAGTCCTGCCGAACACAGAGCATACCTGTGTAGACATGGTTATTACAGGTGACCTCCCAACCCGAGTCTGATGGAACCAGGTAGTCACCTGACCCAATCTGGGCCAGTGAGATGACTTCTCCTTGAAATGTGAAATTGCCATCCAATAATGACTTGTAAATCTCTACTGGGCACTTGAACTAAGAAATGATGCAAAGGAAGAACAGGAGTTTGGTTGTATAAATATAAAAACGAAGCCCATCTGGGAAGAGTGGGGGATGCCACAGTGAAAGTAAGGGGAGGGCTGGGGGGAAAGACAATTTAAACAGTGACGGAGACAAGACAAAGCGACACTCTAGCTACAGGGAGGTGGAAGGAACGTTTCAGTTCTGGGTGACTTTTTTTTTTTAACATCTTTATTGGAGTATAATTGCTCCACAGTGTTGTGTTAGCTTCTCCTGTATGACAAAGTGAATCAGCTATTTGCACAAGGACATCCTCATATCCCCTCCCTCTTGGGTGACTTTTATAGTTTTTGGCTCCTTTCTCTCAGAACACCTGGCTGCACTCCTGATCCTGTATTCCTGGGTCCAGATATTAAATCCTTCTTTCCTGCTTAGATGATCTTGAGAAGAAATTGCAATTAAATGGCCACTGACTGCACAAAGTGAAAAGAGCAGATGTGCGGAAAGCAGAGTTGAGTGACCACATGGCCCAGATGGAGAGAGAAACCAAGGGCTCTCTGGTTCCAGAAGGCCTGTAACATGTTTCATAGGAATCCCGTGAACCGTTCCAGTGACACCCCCTTTGCCTTCACTCATCTGGATGGATTTCTCTTCCTAACGACCACATGGGGGATGTGGGTATTCTTCCCTTCACCCATGTACCTTAATCTTCTCCTGTAAAATGCATTTATTGTTCTTCTACTTTGGTTTTTTAAGCCAGTATTTCCAGTTTACATTAGGGATTCAGTGACCCTTCACTGAAGATTTTAAAGTTGTTCCAGCTCTAAAGCAAGAATCATATAAATAAAAATAAAAAGCATGAACTGAACATTACACATAATAATGACATCCTGGGTCAAGCAGTTAGTGTAAAACCCTACAAAGTACATGTGAGAAAGACCACCCAGCAGACTGTTAAAGAGTCGTTTAGAGATATGTCACTTATATTTAGTTTCTACTCCCAAAACACAGTGTTGTCAAAGGTATCCACACCTCTATCTTTTGTGTTATTCTTTTTTTTTCCCATTGTTAATTTTTTTAGCATCACTTCATAAACACTGTGGTCTGGGAGGATTAGAAAATGTTTATACACATAGACATATCTGTGCATACACACACATACACACACATGTATATGCACCCACATACATACATTTCTTAAGTACCACAATGAACTTTTTGGTGAGCATATATCAACATTGAGTTCACAGAGAGGCTAAATGACTTCCTGTGCATGTTTATTTCCCGTACAGCCTGTGAGGAAGTCTAAAAGGAACAGTTTCTACCCAACGGCTCTCAGAGTTTCAATAGGTTTTTCAAAGTCCTCTCCCCAACCCGTGCCCCAAGCAAAGGATTCCCGCTGTGTGGTTCTAAAGATCCCACTTACAAGCTGCTGAAAACAGGGCCTGAATGGACAGTAAACCCACCCCAAGCCCCTCTCTGCTCCCTGTGTGGGACAAGTGGTGACTTTGTTCACTTACAAAGGCTGAGAGAGAGAGACAAACTGCCTTTTGGTATAAGAAGCTTCTTTCAAATCAATCCTTTTAAGCAGATCTAAATTATGACACTCAAAAGGAAGAAGGCCACATGAGGAAATGGGGAGAAACTTTTAAGTCCTTCCCACACTCCAATGCCCCAGAGGAACAGAAAACGTCTTCTCTTCTCTGATGTCTTGGCTTTACTCTTGTTGGTGTTGTGCCGGTGTTTTTTGTTTGTTTGTTTTTTGACATGGAGATGTACAAATATTTATTTTTTTAATTTAATTTTTATTTTATATTATAGTACAGTTGATTTACAATGTTGTGTAAGTTTCAGGTGTACAGCAAAGTGGTTCTGTTATACATATACATATATCCATTCTTTTTCAGATTCTTTTCCCATATAGAATTACAGAATATTGAGTAGAGTTCCCTGTGCTATACAGTAGGTCCTTGTTGTTTATCTATTCTATATATATTAGTGTGTACATGTCAATCCCAAACTCCTAATTTATCCCTCCCCCCACCTTTCCCCTTTGGTTACCATAAATTTGTTTTCAAAGTCTGTGAGTCCGTTTGTGTTTTGTATGTGGAATCTAAAAAGATGATACAAATGAATTTATTTGGCTTTTGTAACATTCCTCAAAGATGAGTCTCTTGTTCAGACTCCACCAATATGCTTCTCTGAGGAAAATCGGGCTTTTTTGGTTGTGTTATTGTTACTGCTGCTCCCTTGACGTGGGGACTGTCTTCATTTTTCCACAACTGCTTTTTTCATGACTTGTCAGTATCAAGCATCTGAGTGAGCTTTATTTATCAGAGGCCCTTTTTATAAAATAATCATAAAACATGGTGCTTTCTGGCACTTTATTCTACTGTTAATGTCGAGCTTCAAACCTTCAAAGGGTGGAATCTGACAGAACATTCTCTGTGCTCTGCAGGCACCCTTTAGGGACCTTGCCAGCCACTCTGGTGCTTTCCCAGCTCCAACTGAGGGCTGTTCCTAGACTTGTAACCCAGCAGGACCCTAGGGGGCCTTCCTGGGACAGACCCTTCCCCCATATCCTCTGCTGTACTCCTCTCTGAAGTACCCAGATAATAGCATCTCATGCATATTTCCTGAGTTTTTCAGATGCTAAAAAACACCACCAAATGGAAGAAATTAACTACTTGATGACCATGAGCATGTAGCCCCAGGCCTATTGGAGCCTAAGGATTGATCATGTTAACCCCTGTGACACTGCTGGTTACCTCAATATCAACCAGTCAGAGAACTGTGCACTAGATGATCACATACCCTGCGACGTCCCCCTCACCTGGCCTTTAAAAATGCTTCGCTGAAGCCCTTCGGGGAGTTCAGGATTTTTGAGCATGAGCTACCCGTTCTTGCTTGGCCCTGCAATAAACCTTTCTTTCTCTGCTCCAGACTCTGACGTATGGATTTGTTTGGCCTCACTGTGCATCAGGCACACAAACTTGCATTTGGTGGCAAGACCAGCAAGGGTGTACCAGTGACTCCCAGATCACTCGTGTCCCTGGACTCACCCTGATCAGATGCTCTCTCCTAGACACTGGGAACTGCCACTTCATGATGAGAGAGCCTCTGTTAGGGTAGAGTAAGAAGACGCCCTATCCATGACAAAGTACTAATTACAATGACTCAGTACCTTGAAGATTGGAAAGAGGGCTTTTGGCATGTGTGTGAATGGAGGGGAAATTTCACATTCTCTCAGTTGCTTTCACATACTTCTCTGGGAAAGGATCAGGTAAGTCAGAGCTGGGCTCTGCTCTCTCACAGCTTTTTCACCTTGGGAATGGCCCATACCCTTAGGATGCTCCTATGACAGTGCAGTTCTTGCCAAGAGGAGAGACTACTGGTACCAAGACTATACTTTCTTTTCCTTCTTGCCCACATCACCTCAGCTTTTAGATTCCTCCTACCTGATGGAGTGGTCACAGGACCAGGGCTGCAACTACAACTGTTGGAAACAGGGATGATTTCTAAGCAAGAAACTGTAACTCTGTCTTTTAACCTTTATGTCAGAATCCTTAAGGGCCTGATGGGGTGGGATGTGCCCTCCCTTCATCTGGCACATTTGGGGTTCACAGTGACTGCAGCAGTATGGCCTGGTGGTGAAAATCGCCCACCAGCTCTGCACCTCTGTAAACTCACCCTGCCTGAACAGGAGTGGACTGTGCTGGATTGGTTGCCAGCACAGTGGCTAAACCCAATGTCCCTTCCAAAAGTGGAAAAGCTTTGGTATAAATAAAGAGTAGAAGGAACAGTAGCTGAGGGTAAAAGAATGAATAAGTGGGTATGTAATGAGGGAAATCCAATTACATTAATCCCGCAAGAGAGGCTCAGAGCAAGAGATGACACTCTCTTAGTTCAATGACACCAGATGTCTGAAAGTATGAAGTTCGCTGAGACCACTCATGTTTTTGGAACCTGACAAGATTAAACGGAAGCCTGCCAATTCAAGTGGCCTCGCTCAGGGAGACAGTTTTCATGCAATACGATGATGGATTGCACGAATCATTAATGACTGAATGGAATCTACAACATTCCAGGACCTTGTGAGGTGTATACCATTTTGCTGTGAGGGGTCCATGGCCAGAGAGCAGGGGGTAAGTTGTGAAATAATAGAAAAAAGTATATATATGTATTGGTTTCTTCCCCCAGTTCCTGACACAGAGCTCCAAATCCCTTGGAATTTCCTGGGTGACAGCAGTGTCTTTTGTTGTAATGAGGTGACTCTGGGGGGGCTCCTAGATGGGGGTGGGTCACCAAAAAGATCAAGGCATGATGAGAGGCTTGGAACTTTCAGCCCCACCTCTTGTCCTCTGGGGAAGGGAGAGGGGCTAGAAATTGACTTAGTGATCAATCACCCTGCATGATGAAGCCTCCATAAAAATCCCATAAGTCCAGTTTGGGAAGCTTCTAGGTGGGTGAACACATGAAGGTGCCAGGAGAGGGCATGGAAGCTTTACGCCTCTTCCCACAGACCTTGCTCTGCGCGTAGCTTCCATCTGGATGTTCATCTGTATTTTTTTTTTTATCTTATCCTTTTATAATGAACTGGTGATCTAGTAAGTAAACTGATTTCCTGAGTTCTGTGAACATCTCTAGCAAATTAACTGAACTTGAGGAAGGGATCATGAGAACCTCTGATCTAGAGCAGTTAGTGAGAAGCACAGGAGACAGTCTGGACTTGTGATTGGCATCTGAAGTATGTGGCAGGGGGTGGGGGGCTGGTGTGTATGACTGAGCCTTTAAGCTGTGGGATCTGACACTACTTCCAGGTACACAGTAGAATGGAGTTAAATACAGGACACCCAGCTGGTATCACAGAATTGCTTGGTGTGGGAAAAACCATCACACATTTGGTGACCAGAAGTGTCCAGGGTAAAGTGTTCTGTGTGAGTAGTCAAGGGAAGACCCACAGGGGAAGTGTGTTTTCCTATTCACCCTCCTTGTGCCTCAGTTTCCTCTGAGGTCAAGTTGAACTCATAATAGAACCCACCTCATAAGACTGTCATCAGGATTAAATAAGTTAATAAAACATCTAGTAGAGTGTCATACTCATTAGATGTTATTAGCAATTGTTATTGAATTAAAATCCTAGTTTAAAAAAATTTTTAAAACAATACAAACATGTAACTTTGGGAACTGAAATTTATGAAAGCCTTCTTTCCTTCCCCTTTTCCCTTTTCCCTTCCCTTTTCCCCTCCTTCCCTCCCTCCCTCCGTCCCTCCTTCCTTTCATCTTTCCTCTCTTTTCTCCTAAATGAAAAAAAAAAAAAATCAAACTAGCAGAGGCTAATTTCTTTATATCTGAGTAATTGAGTCTCATTTATCTTTCTTTTCCACACTAAAAGTCACTTTCCAGCTCATTCCTGGCTCAGCACATATCCAATGAACCCACGGCCGCTACTGCTCCTGCATGAGTGGGTTGGAAGCTGGAGTCACATAGAACATCCCTGGAGGACAGTCCACAGCCCCAGAATGACTGAGCCTGGAATGGGCTGATTTCCCAAAATGATATTAGCCTGTAAAAGTGACAACAAGATAAATGGAAATGATACTTACAACTCTTCTAATAGCTTAACGTCAAGAGGTAAGCTAGTTTATCTGTTTGAAGAGGAATTTCCATGCCAGACCATGAGTGATGCTGGGGCGGGACTTAATACTCTTCTTATCTCTGCAACTGGAACCACATCTAGCTCAGAGTAAATGCCCCACATGAATCATCCATCCATCCATTCATTAAACACTTATTTAATGAGGGCCTATAATGAGCCAGGCATTATGTAGAGGCTAGGACTACAACAATGAGAGAGAAACTGATAGAGATTAATAATTAGCAAGGGAGACAGGCATTTGACTAAACACATAAATACTGATTGTTTTAATGTGGAAAGACATAGTAAAATGAGAATAGACAACAGGGGCCCTACTGTGACGTGGTGGCAGCAGAGGAAGGTGCTGGGTTTAAACTGGAAGAATTGATGTTATAAGAGAATCTCGAAGACAGAGAGGAGTGCTGGAGATGAGAGGATGGAGCCACTGAAAGAATGGCCCTGATTATGTGCAAGAGGGCAGTTCATGTGTGAAGTTCAGTGTGACACCGTATGCAGAAATAAAGTAAAATGGATTAAAGACTTAAATGTAAGACCAGAAACCATAAACCTCCTAGAATAGAACACAGGCAGAACACTCTTGGACATAAATTGTAGCAATATATATATTTTGATCTGTCTCCTAAAGCAAAGGAAATAAAAGCAAAAATAAACAAATGGGACCTAATTAAACTTAAAAAGCTTTTGCACAGCAAAGGAAACCACTGACAAAATGAAAAGACAACCAACTGAATGGAAGAAAATATTTACAAATGATATGACAGATAAAAGGTTAATATATCCAAAATATATAAACAGCTCATACAACTCAATACAAAAAAAAAAAACCCTGATTAAAAAATTCACAAACGACCTGAATAGACATTCTTCCAGAGAGGAAATGCAGATATTCAATGGGCACATGAAAAGATGTTCAACACTGTTAATCATCAGAGAAATGCAAATTAAAACCACAATGAGATATCACCTTACACCTGTCAGAATGGCTATCATTAAAAAGAACACAAACAACAAATGTTGGTGAAGATGTGGAGAAAAGGGAACCCTTGTACACTGTTGGTGGGAATGTAAACTGATGTAGCCACTGTGGGGAAACAGTATGGAGTTTCCTCAAAAAACTAAAAAAAGAATTACCATATGACCCAGCAATTCTACTACTGGGTGTGTACCTGAAAAAAACAAAAACACTAATCCAAAAAGATACATGCACCCCAATGTTCATAGCAGCATTATTTATAATTGCCAATATATGGAAGCAACCTAAGTGTCCATCAACAGATGAATGGATAAAGAAGATGTGGTACATATATACAGTGGAATGTTACTCAGCCATAAAAAAGAATAAAATTCTGGCATTTGCAGCAACATAGATGGAACTAGAGAATATTATGCTTAGTGAAATAAGTCAGAGAAATACATATACTATATGATATCACTTATTTGTGGAATCTTAAAAATAATACAAATAAATGTACATGCAATACAGAAAAAGACTCACAGATATAAAAAAAAAACTTGTGGTTACCAAAGGGGAAAGAAAAGGGGGGAGGAGCAAATTTGGGGTATGGGATTAAGAGACACAAATGACCATGTATAAAATATATAACAAGTGTATACTGTACAGCACAAGGATATATAGCCATTATCTTATAATAACTTTTAATAGAGTATACTCTGTAAAAATACTGAATCACTATGCTATACACCTGCAACTAATATAACATTTTAAATCAAATATACTTCAATGAAAAAATGAAAAAAATATAACTTTGAGCAAATTGAAGCTGAGATGTCTATGTGTCTACCATATGGAGAACTGTGGGTTTGGCATTCAGAAAATTCTGGGTGGGAGACTCAGAAGTCATGAGTAACTAACACCATGCAAATGGACTGCTTTGAAAAAGCATAAAGCTTAAAGCTATCACTAAAGTTATTATGATAAGCTTAAGGTGATGAGCTAATTCAATTAGGCCTAGTATCTAAAAAAAAAAAAAAAAAAGAAAAGAAAAGAAAGAATTCCCATCAGCCAAAGACATAAGGACTAGCTTATTAGTGGAACATTCTATAAAATTATTGTTTCCATGCTGCAAAGTATGGCAAAGTACCAAGAGTCGTTTGCCCTTGGCATCAAGCTCGTTCTAATATTAATATTACTCATGGAGTTCCTACTTCAAAGGACACAGATGATGGCTAGTTTTCATTCTAAAGAAAACAATGTACTCTCTACTAGCCATGAAAGTCATCACAGATTGAAAAGCTGGACTTGGGTGTCAGAAAATTAAGGCTGCAGTAACAAATAAATCTTACTAAAAAATGGTAATCATCACCCAAGATGATTCAATGGCAATGACCCTCCAATGCATCCCCTCCAAGAAATCCTGCCAGAAGTTATGCCTCCTCAACATTTTACTAGTTTATGCTGTAGAATGTTACCATGCATTTGTTACACACTATTTCAGCAGCTAATTAAATAACAGGTATTTACTGTTAACTTACTATGTGCAAGGCACTGTGCTAGGTCCTGCAGAAGGCACAAGGAAGTAACAGATTCTCACACTAGGTAAACTTCCCATCCATTTGAATATATCAGTAGACACTTAGTAAATATTTATTGAAAAAAACCTGCCTCTGCTAACCTCTTGTTATTAAAATTATACTAATTTTAAAAGGTTCTACCAAAATTCAAGCTGTTCTGTGAAGTCTTATTCAATTTGTAGCCCTGCAGCAAATATTAATTGCTCTTTCATCTTTATCATCACATCATTTTGGAACTTATATCTTTTTTGTTAAGTTCAAAATATTAGAAGATGTGTTTATGCACACATTTATATCTTACCCTATTACACACACACACACACACACACACACACACACACACATTCTCCATCTTTTAGATCAGGAGTGGGCAAAATTTTTTCTGTTAAGGGCCAGATAGTAAATATACAGTCTCTGGGCCACACGGTCTTGGTAGCAATTTTTCGACTCTGTCATTGTAAGGTGAAAGTAACCATAGGCAATCTGGAAGAGAATGGGTGTGGCTAAGTGCCAATAAAACTTTATTTGGGGGCTTTCCTGGTGGCGCAGTGGTTGAGAGTCTGCCTGCTGATGCAGGGTGTCCTGGTCCAGGAGGATCCCACATGCCGAGGAGTGGCTGGGCCCATGCGCCATGGCTGCTGAGCCTGTGCATCCGGAGCCTGTGCTCTGCAATGGGAGAGGCCACAGCAGTGAGAGGCCCGCATACCGCAAAAAACAAACAAACAAAAAAAAAACTTTATTTGCAAAAACAGATAGTGGGCTGGATTTGGCTTGCTATAGTTTGCTGAATTCTATTTTAGACAGTCAACTTTTTAACTAATCTCTGTACTTTCCCTAACAACTAGCATAACAGTATTAAAATAGATGTCACTGAAAGAAAAGACTTTGAATCAATTAATATATTTCTTCATGCAATTACACAAAGCAACTGATTTTGAAATTCAGAAGAAGGATAAGATCACCAAGATGGTAGGTCTGTAAAACAGTGATATTGATGAGCTTGACAGGGAAAAGAAAACAGTGTTTTGGTGGAAAAATTAATATATCTATCAGTATTTTGCTCCATACATCTATAGAACAACCAATTGGAAATATCCTACTGAAGCAAAGGTGAATAGGTCTAAGCATAAAGTTAGAGAACTGTAGGTTAGAGGAGCATATTTGTGACAATGCACCAAAAGCAAAACATTTGAAATCATTTCACAAGATCACATTCCTGAGGAACCAAGTCAACAAATAAATAAATATAATAAAAATAAAAAGAATCAGAAGGCTGAGAATCTGGGGTTATTTATAGGGAAAAGTCAGTTTTCAAGTATGGGACTGCTATGGATTGAATTGTTTCCACCCAAAATTCATATGTTGAAGCCCCACTCCCACTGCAATATAGTATTTAGAGATGGGCCTTTTGGAGATAATTAGGTTTAGATGAGGTCATGAGGGTGGGGTCCCCATGATGAGATTAGTGTCCTTTTAAGACGAGATGTCAGAGAGCTTACTTCCTCTCTCTTTTTATCTCTACCATGTGAGACACAGCAAAAAGGCAGCTATCTGCAAGCCGGGAAGAGGGATCTCACTGGGGAATGGAATTTGCTTGCACCTTGTTCTTGGACTTCTCAGGCTCCAGGAGTGTGAGAAATAAATTCCTGTTGTTTAACCCACCCAGTCCAAGATATTTTGTTATGGTAGCCTGAGCAGACAAATACAGGAATGAAGGAGAAAGTTGGTTAGATAATACTAACTAGTAAATTCACCTTTAAGGGAATCTCATTATTTAAGTATAATTATCATTTTTATAAGTGTTTCACAACCATATCTCATTCAACAATCCTAAACAAAAAGCACTTTCTGAGACAGTGTTTGCAAATATGAGAAATGGGGTTTAAAGGTTTAGGTGTGTGCACATAAATTCATATGCATGTGTAAATATGTATTATACTATATATGGGTAAATAGACAATTATATTTTTTGTCACTGTAAACTAGGTCTGATTCACCCAGACCTGTGCATAAGAACATTTTTCTTCATCTCTTCTCCTTCTTTAGTTATAATATAGTGAGAGTTTACTTAGGAGTCCATGTAGTTTCCAGGGAATAAGAGGAAGTGAGTAGGCTCTTAGAAGAGAAGAATATAAGGAAAAGAATCAAATAAACTTGAAAAGAAGCACCATTGACTTTATAGGTGTGTTTATACATATATGCATATTACATACCTAGACACACTTACAAACATACACACAGAATGAAGAGAGAGAGATGGAGAGAGTGAACATGCTTGTCATTGCCTAGCACTTTGTGTACATTATTTAATTCATCTCCACAACAACCGCGTTTGAGGTCATTGCTGAGGACTCTGAGGCTGGTGCTACCAAGTAGTGAGACTAGGGTTTTTTTTTTCAAATCAAAAATAAATATTTTTATTAGATTATAGTTGATTTACAATATTATGTTAGTTTCAGGTGTGCAGCAAAGTGATTCAGTTAAACATATATATATATATATATATATAAAACCATTCTTTTTCAGATTCTTTACCCATATAGTTATTACACAATATTAAGTAGAGTTTCCTGTGCTATACAGTAGGTCCTGTTGGTTGTCTATTTTATATATAGTAGTGTGTGTATATCTCCAACCCCAGAACACATGCTCTTCATCCTCTTTGCTATGTTGCCCTTGACTCAGTGGATAAATCTCAAAACCAGAAGTAAGAGAAGTAACCAGAAGGGTCCAAAAAATGTTGAACAGGACTTCCCTGGTGGTGCAGTGGTTAAGAATCTGCCTGCCAGTGCAGGGAACATGGGTTCGAGCCCTGGTCCGGGAAGATCCTACTTGCCTGGGAGCAACTAAGCCTGCGCACCACAACTACCAAGCCTGCACTCTAGAGCCGGCGAGCCACAACTACTGAAGCCTGCCTGCCTAGAGCCCATGCTCTGCAACAAAGAGAAGCCACCACAATGAGAAGCCTGCACACCGCAGCGAAGAGAAGCCCCCCGCTCGCCACAACTAGAGAAAGCCCACGCACACAAATGAAGACCCAACGCAGCCAAAAATAAAATAAATAAATAAATTTATATTTTAAAAAATGTTGAACAATGAGAGAAATGAGAACAATGAGAGAAAGTGAGAGAGAGAGAGAAAAGAAAAATTGATGGGAGAGGGCCCCCATGAGCCAAGTTTCCATCTGAGGATTTTCTGTATGGGAATGAGCTGCTGCCTGTGATTGGATAGCACCTGTCAATCCTACCTATCCTGTGGTAGTGGCTTCTTGGGGATGCTCTGTGCTCACTGGTTGAGAAGCCGTAGTTTTCTAACTCTCTGACCTTTCACCAATCCATCCTCTCCCCCAGTCTCCATAGTTTATACTGACAAAACTGGGAAGGCATCCTACAAGATGGCCATGCAGGCACATTAATGGCCGATGGAAGGCAAGTAGTGAAAGTCTGCTTCCAGAACGTCTGCCTTGAGGTTGCAGATATATTTGTTTTAAATTTTTATTGAAACACAGTGGATTTACAATGTTGTGTTAGTTTTGGGTGTATAGCAAAGTAATTCAATTATATATATATATATATATATATATATATATATATTTTTTTTTTTTTTTACTTTCTCTTCCTTTATAGGTTACTACAAGATATTGAGCATAGTTCCCTGTGCTATACAGTAGGTCACTGTTGGCAGATATTAACATAAGGGAAGGCCGGAGCTTACAGGGGGAGCTTTAGAGTGGGAAACTGCTTCAAAAGTAAACTAGCAATGGTTGGGATGTTGGAATAAAACTGACAGAGGAGTTCCAGTGAAGCCTCGATTGCTGAACCTGTAGCAGATGGTGACACTGTCAGAAAGGAGGGGATTTGGCAGAAAAGAAACTCTAAGAGAAAGAGAAATTGTTGGATCTTGGAGCAGCATTGAAACATCCAGGTAAGTGTGCGAGAAATGTCTGGAAATTCAGCACATCACTCTTAAGGTTGCTGTGTAAGTAGGAAAGATAAAAGGGAATTATCTGTATCTCCATAGTCAGAGAACTGCCAGTATTGCAAAATGGTTTGCAGGTTACACATCAGTAACCCTTTCAGGCAGAAGCCTTGATTCGCTAAGTCGATTTTGAAGATTTTAATTTCTTATTCTTCTTTGGGATGGCTAAGCAGATACAGAAGATTGGGTTTTGCCATCATAAAAGGAAACATGTGGCTATATTAAAGAAGCTAATCTCATATTTTCTGTCATACTGTGAGTCCCAACTTTGTAGGATCAAATCCATAACTTAAAAAAAAATCAAAATATGTTCAGTAAATCATGGTTAAAATTAAGCAATGCATGCAATTTTGTTTGCATAAGTTGAAATTAAAAGTCTTCTAATTTAAAAATGGCATATATTTAGTCTAACTGAAAATATCAAGTACTGTGACTATTATATGTATAATATAATGTCCTGACATTATATTAATGTCCTGACATTATTATTCCCTCTTGAAGCTTCACTACAGGAAAATGTACAATTTCTGTTAATTTCTGTAAAACACTGAGCTTGTAAACTTCCTCGCTCTGCACCCCATCCTGTAACTGCTTCCACCACCGACTGTGAACCTCTGTCCTTCCAAGCTATCCACCAGTACTCAGGCTTGGGGTTCACAAATGTTTTCTAAAGTCATCTCAACTTTATAAAAATTTTTTTTCAAAATCATAATTTTAAGTTGTGATATTACACAAGGAAACAAACAACAGTTTGGAGAAACAGCCACAGTTCTTTTGATGGCTTTCAAGGCCCTCCTTGATCTTGACCTCCCAGGCTGACCTCCTCCACCCTCCCCTACTCTCCCCCTTAATCACTTGGCTCCAGCCATACTGGCCTCCCTGCTGTCTCTAAAGTACCCTCAGCATGCTCTTGCTTCAGAGACTTGGCGCTTGCTTTTCCTTCATCCTGGAAAAAAACTCTTCCTCCAGAAATCTCACAGCTGTGTGTAAATGTCACTTGCCAGCCTGTATAAAATGGCACAATGCTCATCCACTCCTGCATGATACATCCCTTACTCTGTGTGGTAGGCACGATTCTAAGATGGTCTTCAAGATCCCCACCTCTTGGCGTATGCACCTTCCATAATCCCAGGACTGTGAAAATGATGGATTTTACTTCCTTGATTAGGTTATCTTCTATACACATTTGATTTTACCAAAGGAATATTATCTGGGTGGACCTGACCTCACCACATGAGTCCTTTAAATCTGAATTTACAGGTCAAAGACAGACAAAGGGAGAGGTTTATAGAAGCAGCGAGTTTCTCCTGCTGATCTTAAAGAAGCAACTGCCATGTTGTGAACAGGGCCACATGGCAAGAAATGATGAGTGGCTTCTAGGAGCTGAGGACAGTCCCTTGGTAGACATACAGCAAAGAAACACAGATCTTAGTCCTATAAATGAAATGAACTGAATTCAGCCAACAACTTGAATGAGCTTGGAAGAGGACCCCATCCCTCAGGTTCGATAGCAACCCTGAAAGACACCTTGATTTCAGCCACATGAGATCCTGAGCAGAGACCAGATGTGCCATGCTAGACTCCTGACCAAAGGAAAGATAATAAATTCGTCTTATTTCAAGGTGCTAGGTTAGTGATCATTTTTTATACAGCAACAGTGAACAAATACAACTTTTTCCAGTTTTCTCCAAAGCACTTATCTCCACCTGGCATATTATCTGTTTACTTTTTTCTTTGTTATCTGTCTCCCCTCACTAGAATGTGAGCTCCATGAAGACACGGACTTTATCAGCTCTGTTCACTATGGTATCCCCACCTCCTAAACAGTGTCCAACATAATGGGCTTTACTGAATATTTATTGAATGAATGAGGGAAACTTTGCAGTTTAAGAGGGTGAATGCTTCAAAACACGCAAGGCAGAATCTAGTGCCTGATGGCACAAAGAAGAAGAGGAAGGGTCCCTTCCAAGGAGACTGGCGATTGTCCCACTACACCTTTCAGCTTCTCCTTCTCCTTTCCCCTGGAAATAAGCTGAAGCACACCCTTCTCAGCAATGACACTCTCTTATAAGTCTCTAGAGCAGGTACTAGGAAGCAAGTATAGCGTTCACTGAGGGACTCACAGGAAATTTCAAGAACAAAAATGAACCCCCAACTGAAATGTAAATCAAAACTGTAAGAAGATACTACTTCACACCCACTAGGATGGTTACTATCAAAAACAAAACAAAACAGAAAATAACAAGTGTTGGGGATGAGATGAAGAAATTGTAATTGTTGTGTACTATTGGTAGAAGTCTAAAATGGTACAGCTGCTATGGAAAAGAGTGTGTGTGTGTGGGGGGGGGTTCCTCAAAAAATTAAAAATGGAATTTCCATATGATCCAGCAATTTCACTTTTGGGTACATACTCAAAATAGTTGAAAGCAGTGTGTCAAAGAAATATTTGCACACTCATGTTTATAGCAGCATTATTCACAATAGTAAAACACGGAAGCAGCCCAAGTGTCTATAGACAGATGAAAGAATGAGTAAAATGCTGTTTAAACATACAATAGAATATTATTCAGCTTTAAAAAGACGGAAATTCTGACATATGCTACAACATGCATGGACCTAAAGCCAGCAGTTACAATGATACTTGAAACTCAAAAAAAAAAAAAAAAAAAGAACACATACCCAGGGAACTAATGCTGGTAGGGAATTCAAGGCTAAAATCAATAAAATGGGGAAAATTAGATATTTCCTACAGATAGGGAAATAATCTACCCAAAAGATGGAACTTTAAACACTTTAAGCATATAACTGAAATATATTTTAAGAGCAAAAAGAAGTAGGATGAAAGGGAAAGTGGGAAAATGCACAGCTAGAACAGAAAAATTTAACTTGCCTGTCTAAGAAATTGACAGATCGCTGGAGCCTGTGCTCCGCAACAAGAGAGGCCGTGATAGTGAGAGGCCCGCGCGCCGCGATGAGGAGTGGCCCCCACTTGCCGTAACTAGAGAAAGCCCTCGCACGGAAATGAAGACCCAACACAGCCATAAATAAATAAATAAAATTTAAAAAAATAGAAAAATAAAATTAAATTTAAAAAAATTAAAAAAATAAAAAAAAGATCAAATTTGCTTCAACTTTAAAAAAAAAAGAAATTGACAGATCAAATAAAACCAAAAAAAAAGGCAGTGCTATAGACTAAATATAATAATTAAGAGGCTAGACTAACAAATACATATATACACAATCTATAATACTTTATGCTCCAAAAATATCAATAGAATATACATTTTTTCATAAGACATATAATTCATTGACTAAAATGGACTTTGTCTTAGATCACTAAAAAGAAGAGACCCTAGAAGTTATTCTCAAAACCAGTCTGGAAAGAAAATGGAAATTAATGCATAAAGACCTCTCCCTTGTCCCCTTAAAGTCAAGGAAATAAACTAAATAAAATAGAAGGAAGGAATTAATGAAAGAAAAATTATGAAACACACACCCAATAAAAAGTAGAATTTATTAAAGTTGAAAGTCAGTTTTCTTAAAGTTCACTAAAAAAGAAGAGAAAAAACTTTTGAAATTATGATTTCCTGAAGAAGAAATAAGGATGAAAGACATCAACTTGAGGAAAAAAGAAAAAAGACACAAAGAAGCCAACTTTAAAGGGGAAATAAAAAGAGGCAAACAACTTACAGAGGATTATTTTAATAAAAACTTTTTAAAAGTAAAGAAAGGCAGAAAAGAAAAAATATGTTTAATTTGAAGCCAATATATTAAACAATATTATCTAAGAAATATGTATTATATACTATATATACTATGATTGGCTCACAAAGGAAAATAAAAGGAAGTAAAGCTCTACCTTTAAAAGTCCTGAGAACCAAATAGATTTAGGTATGGGTTTCATCAAACCTTTAATGAACATAATATCTATTTCACATACATATCATTATATCCATATATCCATAATCCTATAAAAGAGAGAAGAAGAAAGAAAACTACCTTGTACATTAGATAGGTTGGTTGGGTAGGCAACTGAAATCCAACTGATTTATGAACATAAATTCAAGACTACTAAATTAAATATTAAAAATTTAATCAACTATATTCCAAAAAAGAACACTTCAAGATAAATTAGGGGTTTCAGAATGACTGAAATCTATCTAACATAATCTATCTATTGTTACTAACCAAACTATGTAACTGTGGGCAAGTCATGCGACAATTTTGTGCCCCAGTTTCTCCATGGATGAAATGACTGAGAAATAAATGACAGATTACATGTAAAGTACCTAGAACAGTTCCTGGCATAAAGAACTCAATGCACGTTAGTCTCTGTTTATGGCTGTTGTGTATTACGGCAATACATCAATAGCTGAACAAGAAGAATATGTAATATCTTTACTGGTGAGACACTCTCAGCAAATTGGTAAGTAGGAAGCATACTTTACTTAATCAATGACATCTATTAGAAAATTAAGAAATGTTATACATCATGGTTAAATAATACAAATGATCCCATTTTATTCCAGAACTAGATAAGAATTCTGCTACTTGTTCATCACTGAATTGGATATACTAGGCAATCCAATAAGACAAGAATAAAAAAAAGTTATAAAAGTAAAAAAAGGTCAAACTCTATGTCAGGATAACATATCCATCTACATAGGATTAACTTTAAAATTATAGACAAATGAGATTTCAGCAAGGTGGATGGATTCAGAATCAAGTTACATAAATTAATAGTTTTCATATGTACTCACCATATTCAATAAGAAAACTTAATAAGAAAAAGAATCTTTCTATAATAACAATAAAAAATAAAAAAATCCCAGGGAATAAATCCATCAGGAAATATGTAATACTTTTATAAGAGAAAACTAAAATGCTTTACTTTTAATAGATCTTGACAAACTGTAATAGTCAGATAGAAGGAAAATACACAAGAATATTTGAGCAATACTTAAAAGAGGTAAAAACAAGTGGAAATTTCTACCAAATTATATTTCTACCAATTATAACATGATAGTTTAAAGGGTGACTAATTTTAAAAACTATGAGATAGGCACAAATGTAGGCAACTAGGTTATAGGATCAGAGGTGAGTTTGAAGAAGCCCATGTGTATATAAATGTTGAGATTATGATAAAGATGTCATTCCAAACTCTAATGAAAATAATTTAGTATTGAATAACTAGTAAAGAAACAATTGCCTACTTTTTTGTGAAAAAAGTAGCGTAGCTATATTTCACCACTAAAAAAAAAACCCTGGTGAATTAAAGAACTAAATTTTGTGTGTAAACACACACACACAAACAAACAACCAAACAACAGCTACAACAAACAATTGAAGAAGTGGCCTCTCTCCTTCCAAGGTGGGAAGAAACTCCAAGTATGACATGATAGTGCTCAGCCTCCATGACCCTGAAAATCCTTGTTGAGCTCTGGTCAAAGGTGACATAGGAGGCTTGAATTCACCTCCTCCTATGGACACATCAAATCTACAGCTACACACAGAGTAATCACCTCTGAAAGAAATTCAGAAATTAGGGAGCAAGTCCTACACATCAGATGAATGAGAAAATACCCACATTGAACTGGGTCTTAGCACACCCTCCACAACTGGGAGCCACTGTGAGCAAAGGAGGAGGCTTGGACGACCCCTTAGTATGTGAAACAGATATTGCTATACACTGCTGGAAGGAATATGAACTCTTACAAGCATTTCAGAGAGCAGTGTGGAAGTTTAAATTAAATTAAAATATTTTATATCCTATGGCATCCATTCGTCTTCATTGTATTTCCGTAAGAGAAACAAACTCATAAATGAACAAGGAAGCAGGTACAATCATTTTCACTCTAGAACTATTTTTATTTTTTTATTTTATTATTTTTATTTATTTTTTTATTTTGTGGTACGCGGGCCTCTCACTGCCATGGCCTCTCCCGTTGTGGAGCACAGGTTCCGGACGTGCAGGCTCAGCGGCCATGGCTCACGGGCCCAGCCACTCCGCGGCATGTGGGATCTTCCCGGACTGGGGCATGAACCCGTGTCCCCTGCATCGGCAGGTGGACTCTCAACCACTGAGCCACCAGGGAAGCCCTCTAGAACTATTTTTAATAGCAAAGATTAGATATCATCTAACTGTTAATGAACATGGAAAATTAAATAACCACATTCTACGACAGACTGTCTGAGTTGCCCACCCATCAGCCATCCCTTTCTTCTTTCTTACAACCAGAATAGTTGTATTTGCAGTGATAATGTGAAGACTCAATGATAGATCACTGTAGGTCTAAACCAGTGATAACCATATGGTTCCCCTTTGCTGGACATTCCTGTTCCCACTGTCCTTTGCAGCTGGTGTAGAACTGACCCTGTTCTGGTGAATAAGATGTAATGGGAAGTATGCTGAAGGGTCCTGGCTTCCTTACAGAAGATGAGCTACTTTGTCCTGGCCCTTGGCTCTTGCTTTTAAATGCAGGGTGAGCAGATGCCAAGACCAAAGTAGTCAAAAAGCATGAGGGAAAAAGCCAACGTGTGAGGATGAGTAAAAAGATGAAGAGAACCTGGGTCCCTGGGTAGTGCTGCTGAGCCCTTAAACCAGCCCTGAAAATACCAACCTTCAGTGTTCTTGTAAGTGAAACAGCATGTGTCTATATTGTTGAACCCAAGTTAGAGGAGTTTTGGTTACTCTCAGCCAGATGTCTCCATTATACATACTGTGGAATATTATGTGGTAGTTTTAAAGGAAATCATATAAATCTGTATTTACAGATATGTTGTTAATTGTTAAAAGCAAGCTATAAAATATATATATACACAAAAATATATACACATACACACACACTATATATACACATATATACACAAATATGTTTATATACGTACACACATTATATATATATATATACATATATATATATATATATATATATATATATATATATATATATATATATATATAAAGAAAATACTTCTGCATGTGTATGTATTGATACCTATATATCTATATAAATGCTTAGGGAAATGTCTGAAAACTTACACACCAAAGTGACGACTAATTAAAATGGTATCTGGGGACGTGTGCCAAGTTGGGGATGAAGGTACAAGTGGGGATCTATCCACTGTAATTGTAATTTCTTGTACAACTAAAAGTAAATGAATAAAAAGTTCAGTGAAATAAAATAATTTAAAATAAAAAGTAATAAAGAGGTGACATATGCATTTTATTGATGTCAAAGTCCTACTGAAGTGTATCAAATGGTCATAAACTTAGAATGAATCATGGATGCAAGGTGTTTTTATTATCTGTTCATACTTAAAGCCTGTGGAGGGTGTTGTATATAAATGATCTATTCATATATCTTCAATTATCCTATGGAAAATAGATTTATTTTGCTAAACAAACAAAGATACTGGGAAAGACATGTTCTAAGCTTTTAGAGAGATATGGGAAACACAAGGCTCCACACACAAAAGGATGCATTTCTCGACAGATGTTGCCATGGAAGGCCTTATGCTGTCCTGTTGTTGTGGCAAGTGCATTCTGAAACAGAAGTAGGGAGTCACTTTAATCTGTAAAGACTCTCCCATAAACGACAACCCACAATATTTTCCAGAATCCACCACCACAAGATAGCAGATGGTGATGGCACCAATTACAGAAGACTGTTAAGACGTCATATGTTGAATACATCAGAACATTTATTTTCAAGATTAATAATGGAGTTAGACATTAGCCGATAGACAAGAGAAAAAGATACATTCAAAATAAGATTCATATGAGATAGAAAGCCAACTAGAATGATAAGTCAACAAGACCAGGCAATCACTGTTAAAACATAGGAAACTTCAGTTTACAGGGGAAAGAATGTGAGCCCTTTCTCAAACTCTGCACATCAGTATTGAGGACCAGATATTTATTCAACATTAGTTGTATGCCTGTTTTGTGTAAAGATTGTGCTGGATGCTTGAAGTTAAAACATGAAAGGCACACACTTTCCTCTTATGGAATTACCATCTAGTTGTTGCAACCAAATAACGTTGGAGTGTGATATATAGAATATTACTAATCAAGCAATGTAGAGAAAGTGGCCAGGATAGGGAATAATTAGCTCTGTTGGGGAAAGGAGGAAATGAGGAAGCAGTGATGACGTAGGACTTGGTCGGGTAGCGTGGCGAGCAATCAGACATGTTTTGGGAACTGAGTGAAGTCAGGCTTTACTGATGCACACATGGGAGGGGCCATGGTGGGGCCAGAGGCTGTAAGCGGCTGAGCCAAGCTTGCAAGGCTACTCATGCTAATGAAAAGTGCCTGCCCCGTGTCCTCAGATGTTGGGATGCAACTGCAATAATGTGGCCAGACTTGTATTTTGGAAATTTTAGACATGCACCTTACTCTGGCATGGCTGGGGTAGAGGGATTGGAGGGGCAAACTGCAGATGGACCGGGGGACCAGTTAAGAAGCTGTTTCAACAATCAAGGCAAGAAAAGATTAGGGTTTGTGTTCATGCATCCATTAGGTGCTCAAAAATATGGGCTGAATAAAAATAATCTGGGGACTTCCCTGGTGGTCCAGTGGGTAAGACTCCATGCTCCCAATACAGGGGGCCCAGGTTTGATCCCGGGTCCGGGAACTAGATCCTGCATGCATGCCGCAACTAAGAGTTCACATGCTGCAACTAAGAAGTCCGCGTGCCACAACTAAGGAGTCCACATGCTACAACTAAGAAGTCCGCATTCCACAACTAAGAAGTCCACATGCCACATATAAGAGCCTGAATCCTGCAACTAAAGATCCCGCATGCCGCAATGAAGATCCCACGTGCTGCAACTAAGATCCGGCACAGCCAAAATAAAGAATATAAATAAATAGATATTTAAAAAAATAAAGTTCCCATTTAAAAAAATAATCTGAAGGATGTTTCCACCCTGTACATATTGAAATAAAGAAAAGAGAAAAGAAGAGAGAGAAGGAGAAAGTAAAGAGTCTAAAAAGGGGGAAAGAGCCTGTATGCAGCACAGGCGTTCTATGTCAAAAAAGGGTTAAGTGTTGCAATTGACAAATCCCCAGTTTTTCTCAGTACATACCATTTTCTTTCCTGGTTTCCATATGTTGTTTTAATAGCTCTTTTCTTTAATGACTGTCCGGGAAATGTCTCCTTTCTTCTTTTGAGTAGCCTGCTTTCTATATTAGTACCCACCTCAAATTCTCCTTTTCTATCAGCCCTTCCCACATTCACAATAACCTGTCTCTACTGAAAAGAGTACTAGGTGTCCTTGATTATATGATGAATTTTTGTTTTCCTAGCTATTTATGTGTGCTTATTGCCTTCCTAATTAATGGTAGGCTTCCTAGACTTTGGGGAGTTCTAATAATTTGCATTTCAGTACCTAGCAAAGTGTTGAGCCCAGAGAAGCATCAAATTTAAGAGCCACAAGGGACCTAAAATCACCTTATAAAATCTCTTTCTATAAATGAAGAAACTCTCACTCAGAAATATTGAGTCCTACTGAAGATTACATTGTTAGAGAAAGAATGAGGATTCGAACCTTGGAATTTATTCAGTCAGCATTTTTCAAGAGCCTACTATGTACCAGGGCATTATTCTCATATTCTTATATCAAAAGACAAAAAAAAATCATGTGGGATTTCAAGCCAGATTGTGCTTCTAATAAGTTGCTCATTTGATTGGAATGGTACGCAGGTGGATTTTGCAGCAGAGGCTGCCAGTCCTTTAGGCAAACCTGAGTCCCTGGGCTCTGCTGAGATGCACCAGGAAGGTTGTTAACAAAAGACATAAGAGATATTGTACCTGAAAACTCCATCTCTTTCCTAATGATTGAGAGAAGACATATGCTAGATGTACCCCAAAATAAATGGATTCTGACCATTTTCTAAAAGTGGTCATGACCCAGCTCATGGAAAGTTCCAAAATGAGAAAAACAGAGTTCATGGTGAATCTGAAAACACACAAAGAAAATTCTCTCTGTCTCTTTCTTTCTCTCTCTCCTGAAAGCAACAGTTAAACTAATTGCAAAGAACTTCGGGTCTTGCACTCAAATTAAATATTCATAGAACTCCATTTATGTGCTGCATTTAGAAGCTAAGAGACTTTAAAAACCCTTCTGCATTCCCAGTAGTCAGCTAATCCATTAGAAATATGATACCCGTGCTAACCCACAGTAACAGAGTGCCAGCCCAGGAGGCCAGCTGAGCCTGGAGCTTTTTCAAGAGCTGCAGGCTGGGGCTTGAGGATGCTAAGTCATCCTGGTGGCACCACTCTGGCCCTTCTCTCCAGTGAGGTTTATCACCGAGCAGTTGAGTCAAAGAGAGGGGTGTGCTAAGGGGGATAACGTGAAGATGCAGGGCAATGTTTCACGGTGACGAAGACATTTTCTTATTTGGTAATGGCAACTGATTCATCTGTGGCCTGGGGGAAAAAGATCTAGTACTCAAGGAATTTAAATATTTCTTTAAGTTGGACTTGCTTGTAAATGTGTTTACACAGAGAGGGCTGGCTATGGTGTAGACAGGTGGCTTCTTTCCCATATTTATCCATTTTGCATTTTGTTAGACTAGGAATTAGTAAACTACAGGCTTGTGGTCCACATTCACCCTGTCACCTGTTTTTGTAAAAAAAGGTTTATTAGTACACAACCACGTCTATTTGTTTTCGCACTGTTGAGTGTATTATTGAGTAGTTATAACAGAGATGGTACAGCCAACCCAGACAAAAATATTTACTATTTGATTTTTCACAGAAAAAAATTGTCAACCCCTGCTTTAGAAAGATATCAATGTTACAAACAAAGTTCAAATTGTACTTGAACTAAGCCACATGGGGCTTTACTGTACTTAACTGTATTAATTAAACACAGATGCATACACACACACACACACACACACACACACACACACTAGTATTAGGAAGGTGAAATTGAAATTCAAGATTTAAGAGAATTCAGAATTCAGGGAAGTTAAATTTCTTACAGTCTGCTATCTGAAAAGGCACAAACAGCAGAAAGTGTTTGAGCATTACAACGCAACCATCACTGAGTAACAGTGTTTTCTATTCTGTCTCCTTGAATGTCCTGCCATTTGTCAGCATTTTCTACCAGCATTACTGGTAGAAACCACATTTTTCTCTCATGGGTCCTCACACCCAAAGAGGGTGGGGAAGAATAATTCATGGAAACAAAAGAACTTGCTTGGGTGAGATCCGTTTGTTATATACCAGATGAGCTGGAAAGCTCGATGGAAGCAATCCTTCATAACCCCTTGCCGTCCTCTGGATGTTTTATTATTTATTCAAAGTAAGTCTTCTATGGCACATAAGAAATACATATGTTGCTTCATTTATTATTTACCCGACATGTTGTTGGCAACTAGAGTTGGAAACTAGTTCAGAGCGCAGATTCTTAGGAAAACACCAGGCAAGGAGACCAGAAGACTCAGGCCAGTGTGCTGACTAGGTACATAATACTGGGTATTTTTCAACTCAGATCCTTGGGGAAAAAAGATGAGGTGGAAATAAATACATAGGAACACTGAGGTTCATTGTATATATGGGTCTTCTCTTCCATGGCAGATGAAAGAACAAATGGGCAAGCCAACAGCACTCTCTCCAGGCAAGGAAAAAGTGTTCAGGGAAACAAAATGATGTTTGTTCTTTTGTATCTCTGGAGAGCTACCTTCTTACAATATCTGATAAGAGCCACCTCTATCATCTGTTGGGCAGTGGGAATGTGACTTTTTATAAACAGTTAACTTATTTAACCTGACCCTACTTTTCTTTAATCACAAACAGATATCATTCTTTGCATTGATCTTAAGATCACATATCACATTTCTAAATCGGGCTCAGTCTGGCATTTATTGAGTTCCTACTATACAATAGGACACTATGATTCCAAAGATGAATAAGACATATACCCTACCCTTGATATGTTAGTAGTTTAGTGGAAGAGAGAGATATTCCAATATATTGCATATATATTCAACAGATCATTTAATATACTGAACATACATTTCTCAGATCATTTCAAAATAATTTAAGACCTAAGAACAGGTTTAAAAATTACAATCCTGGGCTTCCCTGGTGGCGCAGTGGTTGGGAGTCCGCCTGCCGATGCAGGGGACACGGGTTCGTGCCCTGGTCCAGGAGGATCCCGCATGCCGCAGAGCGGCTGGGCCCGTGGGCCATGGCCACTGGGCCTGCACGTCCGGAGCCTGTGCTCTGCAACAGGAGAGGCCGCGGCAGTGAGAGGCCCGTGTACCACACACACACACACACACAATTACAATCCTGTCTTTAATGATGTTGCTCCCTAACTAGGAGGCAGATACACAAAATAAATGAATTCAAAATATGCAATAAAATAATGCTTTTACTCATTCTTTGTTCTCAGCCTGAACATTGGCAAGACCCGAAGCTCTAAATGCAAAGAGGAGTAAATATTCACTAGTGCTTCCTGAACGCAGCTTTCAAGAAAAGACGTTTGCCTCTTGACTTTGTATCCTAGACGGCTTTGTGGATTCAAAGCTCCTAAAGGACAGGGACTCTGTGCTGGGAATCCTAGTACTTCCCACAGCATCTTGCACACTGTCAGGTGAACACAAGGAGATGCCCATGGTCCCGGAGTGAACAAATGACAAAACGTGGGTCTGCTTCTCAAGATTGTGACTTTAAGCTCTATCACACTCAGGGTCAATCCTGATGATTCAGGACAGAACTTATATTGCACAGCATGGGTGCCAGGTGCCCACACATCTGACAGCTTCTACCCCTAGAGCAGCTACCCTTGGTTTCACTCAGCTTCTCCTATAAAAGAAAGAAATGGTCTGTGCGTTTCCATCACCATGTCTGCAGAGAACCAAGAGCTTCTCACCACAGATCATTCCAGTGCCTGGTACTCTCCACAGCAACAGGTTTTTTTAAAATTTACCTTTGGTCTTTTTATTTACTTACTTCCTTATTCGTTTCTTTCCTTTCTTTCTTTCTTTCTTTCTCTTTCTTTCTTTCTTCCTTCCTTCCTTTTCTCTTTCTTTTCTTTCTCTCTCTCTCTTCCTTCCTTTCTTTCTTTCTCTTTCCTCCCTCCCTCCCTCTCTCTTTCTCCCTTCCCTTCCCTTCCCTTCCTCCCTCCCTCTCTCCCCCCCCTTTTTTTTTTACCAGTTTTATTGATACGATTCACATACAGCACTGTATAAGTTTAAGGTGTATGGCATGATTGGACTTACATGCGTCATGAAATGATGACCACATAAGTTTATGAACATCTGTCATCTCAAATAGATACAACACTAAGGAGTTAGAAAAAAAGTTTTTTCTTGTGATGAGAACTCTTAGGATTTACTATCACAACAACTTTCATATGTAATATACAGCAGGGTTAATTATATTTATCATGTTGTATATTACATCCCTAGGACTTATTTATCTTATAACTGGAAGTTTGTAATTTTTGAGAGCCTTCATCTAAGTCTCCTCCCCTACTCCCTGCCTTAGTAACCACAGATCTGATCTCTTTTCCTATGAGTTTTTTTTTGTCATTGAAGTACAACTGACCTACAACACTGTGTTAGTTCCTAGTACACAACAATGATTTGATATTTCTGTATTTGAAAATGATCACTAGGATAAGTCTAGTTACCATCTGTCACCATGCAAAGGTATACATAATTATTGACTATATTCCTCACACTGTACATTTCATACCCACAAATAATTTATTTTATAACTAGAAGTTTATACCTCTCAATTTTCCTCAACTGTTTCTCTCCTCCCCTAATTCCCTCCCCTCTGGCAATTACCCATTTGTTCTCTGAATCTCTGACTCCATTTCTGTTTTGTTATCTTCGTTCATTTGCTTTGTTTAGATTCCACGTGTAAGTGAAATCATACAGTATTTGTCTTTCTCCTTCTGACTTATTTCACTGAGCATAATACCCTCTAGGCCAATCCATGCTGTCACAAATGGCAAGATTTCATTCTTTTTTATGGCTGAGTAATATTCCATTGCATATATATACCACATCTTCTTTACCCAGTCATCAGTAATAAGTTTGTATGGTGACAGATGGTAACTAGATTTATTGTGGTGACCATTTTGTAATGTATACAAATATTGGATCAGTATGTTGTACATCTGAAGCTAACATAATCTTGTAAGTCAATTATACTTCAATGAAAAAAAATGTAAGCATAAAAAAAAGCTCAGAGTTCTTTTTTCTTTTATTGTTTTGCTTTAATAAAAGAGGTACAAAGGATTGTACTATAAGGCACACTTCCACCTGTTAATATTTTTAGCAGCTTTTTTCTCTCCCTTCCCTTCTGTTCTCTCTCTTTTCTTTATCTTGTTGTGTGTGCAAATGCACGTTTGTTTAAAAAAAAAAATCAACGCTCACCCCATGAATTTACACTGAATAGTACCATTCTCTTAGTGTTGTTATCTGAATAATAAGAGATAAAATGGAAAGGTAGAAGGAACAAGGAGAGTAAAAGAATGAAATGTATAAATATAAACAAAACTAATTTAAACATTATGTAGGTTTGTTACTAATATAACAGGAATTTGATAAACCTTTAAAAATATACTAAAGGAAAGCCTTGCAAGCAGTTCAGGTCACATACATGATTTCTCCAAGTTCATGGATTCACGGAATTAATTTTATAACTTGTTGTTGCAAGTGAACATTTAAAAAAATTTTTTAATCATCTGAATTGCTTTCAGTAGAAATGAAGATGTAGAACCAAGATTCCGGGGTGAAAAGCTCAGTGTCGAAAATATCTTATTTGTCACTGATCTTAGTGTTCTTAGAGACTGACTTTCTTTAATCTGACCAAGAATTAGCTTTATGAAAAAAGTGAATTATATTTTTCTCACCCAAATAAATATTCACTCATAAAAATCACATGTTTAAACCAATTATTCAGACACCTCTCAAAAACATTCTTCATATTTCATCCCACTGGTTTTATATATCGAAAATTCTAAAAGACAGTATCCTATAATTCAATTACTGTATTAGAATTTATAGTACTCAAATTGTTCTGATTTCAAGCTCTGCCCGAGGAACAGTAGAAACTGAAGCCTTATACACAATTTGGATTTTATAACAATTAAATAGTTCTCTAGGAAATATTAATTTATTTTAAAAGAATGTAGTAATACGAGCAGGTTGGTGATAACTGAAAAGTCATATTTTGGAGTTCATTTCCAGATAAATGAGTTGGGCATATAAAGTCTAGGAATGCAAAAGGCACCAGGTAGCAACTAACAAAGAGGCCCCACAGCGGGCAGCCAGCCCAGGGGTCCTTGCCTCCCAGGGGACATCTGGCAGTGTCTGAGGCATTTGTGATTGGCACTGCTGGAAAGGGCTGCTGCTGGCAGTCAGAGACAGAGGACAGGGATGCTGCTGGGCGTCCTGCTGTGCACAGGGCAGCCCCATGACCCGGAACTTGTCTGCTCTAACAGGTGAACAGAGCCCAGGCTGAGCACCCCTGTGGCTCCCCTGTGGTCCACAGTCTTTTAGGACCTGCCACACCCTATCATTTCAAAACACGCTTCTTCCTGTGTGAAAAATATTAATACTATAAATGAAAATAAACAAAATTAATTTTCTTGTTACTGTTTCTGCAACACCCCTTAACATGACCAGAGGCCCCAACTGGTGTTGCATAACTGAGACTGGACTCATGATCCTAGCTCAGAGCTGACCCAGTTAAATGCAGGGTATTTTGGCACCTCTCAAAGAATGGGGAGGGATGGTATTTTATTTCTCATTCCATTGCCAATTCCTCAAAAGCCTTAAAAAAAAAAAGAATATACAAGCTCCTAATCACTTAAAATCAGAAAAAATAGAGTTTTTCATCTCTAAGCAGGGAAAGAGCATTTTGTAAAGGTAAAAGATTCTTTAAATTTTGATCTTATCTTCTTGGGGAATTTTCCGCATCAGAAATTCTGGGGTTGAAACAATTTATTAGGTTTACAAAGTGCTACTTAATTTTGGCCTCATAAAGCAGAGAAGAGAGCAAAGGACCAAGAAGGTATTCTAATGTCAGGACTCCTGCAGGACTGTCCACAGCCCGGGTATGTGAGTGTGCCCTGTGAATCTGCTAGAACGGTATCTCACAGGGTCTCTTAAAACACTCTTACTACCTTTTAAATAGAACCCTTTATTTGGTTGCATTTTATGGAACTGGCGTTCCACAGAGCTTATTTGGAAAGCTCTGGAATGGTAAACCTGGCTCCATCCCAATGAATTTCTCTGCATGTGGAATAAAATCAGTGGTCTTAGCCAGCTTATCTGATGGTTCTATTAGCTAGCTTGTCTCTCATTTAATTGGACCAAGTCAAGCCTTGGAAATGCAGTTCATTAGGCTGTTCTAATGGATATGGATTGGATTGCCCTCTCTTTAAGAGCCTAAACCCTTCCAGAGCAACTGATCACATTCTACAGAATACAAAGCACCCTAGGCATCTCTGAACTGGTGGATTTTCTGTTTTCTTCCTTATTTAAAGAAACAATGCCAATGTATTGCTCAATATATATTTAAAGCAATGAAGCCACAGAAAAACAGGGATACACGTTATCATGGCTTTCAGCATAGCATTGTTTCTCTAAGTCGAAATGACCAGGGTAGTCTATGTAAATACCTACATACACAGAAAAGCATAAATATAGGTGCAATAATGATGTAGATTTGCAGTGTTCGAAAAGGGGTTTTCATTGACCAGGATGAGTTTTGTATACCATATCAGAGTGAATAAATCATGAACATTTTTTCTAAGTGTGTTGTCCTTTACTTACTCTACAATACCATTTATCCACGTCCAAAGGATATATGCTATAAGGTACATTTTCAGTTACAGCGAAGGATTTATTTTGATTTGTCAATATTCTCTTTGCTGGATCTTCTTATCAAGAATAAGCATTTGGGGCTTCCCTGGTGGCACAGTGGTTAAGAATCTGCCTGCCAATGCTGGGGACATAGGTTTGAGCCCTGGTCTGGTAAGATCCCACATGCCACAGAGCAACTAAGCCCGTGCGTCACAACTATTGAGCCTGTGCTCTAGAGCCTGTGAGCCACAGTTACTGAGCCCGTGTGTCACAACTACTGAAACCCGTGCGCTTAGAGACCGTGCTCCACAACAAGAGAAACCACTGCAATGAGAAGCCCGTGCACCGCAACGGAGAGTAGCCCCCACTCACCGCAGCTAGAGGGGGCCTGTGCACAGTAACGAAGACCCAACGCAGCCAAAGATAAATAAATAAATTAAATTAATTTAAAAAAAAGAATAAGTATTTGCTGGGCTGCTGTTCACATTTCAATGTTAGATCTATTACTGTCAAAACACTCTCGGTCCATGGTAAATTTGAACCTCATTTAGCACAAGATCCTTATTGACTGAGTGAGTCAGTCACATACATGGATATAACTTCATTATACTGGATGGCATCTTTTTAAAAAAAGTATAGATGTTTGTACCCTAATATGGGTACACATTTAAAAATTAAAATTTGCCCACAAATCTGAGGCAACGCCAAAGGAAAAGCAGTGGAGCAACAGAATTATATTCAACTTTTTTTTCTTCATTCAAAATATAAAAGTACTGAGATGGGGGCAAATAGATGATTCTTTCAAAGAGCTAACTGTATTCATTTGTCCTCTTTATTAATTATAAAACCGTCTTCATTTTAAGTAGTCTGTCTCTTTCTTTCTTTCTTTCTCCCAAACCCCCTTTTCACTCATTCATTCATTCACTCAACATTGTCTGAATCCTTGCCAGGCATTCTACTAGAAGCAGTATAGTATAGTGGCATTAAATTAGTGCCAGAAAAGACATTAGAAAACAGTGGAGGTAGGTCTGATTCATAAGAGATTGAAGCAGTAAATATAAAAGAGAGGAGCCTAAAAAAACACTCTTGGACAAAAGATATGCTTCAGCTTAATAAATGTTTTCAGTACTTCATTAAAACTTCCCTTTTCGTATAATTCAGGGGTCAGCAAACTGTAGCTCAAGGACCAAATTCAGCTGACTGTCTGTTTTTGTACTGCCCGCAAACTAAGAATGTTCTTTTTACATTTTTCATACGGTTGGGGAAAAATCAAAACAATAATAATATTTTGTGATATGAAAATTATATGAATTCAAATTTCACAGTGTTCACAAATAAAGTTTCATTGGAACATGGCCACACCCATTCATTGATATAATGTCTATGGCTGCTCTGGTGTTATAACAGCTGAACTGAGTCGTTGTAATGGAGCCCTTATAGCCCATAAAGCCTAACATATTTACTCTCTGGCCCTTTAAAGAAAAGGTTTATGAACTTCAGATATCATTGGTCTGAGAAAAGCATTATGTGTTGACACTGTAACTTCAAATTCTGTTATGTTAAAAACAATCAATAAAAGAGTTTCCTATTTATCTATTAACCTATAAAATAGGCTGGAAAAAAAAGATGTTATATCTAAATCCACATGCAAGTATGTGAAGAAGGGATAAAGGAATCACAGTAGTCTACGATTTTGTAGTGACTCTGGGATATAAGAATGAAAATATACCCAAGAATTATTAGGGTGATCCATCTACCCACTCAAGTCAGCACTCCCTTGATCCTACTAAAATACTAAGTCTGGTTTAAATGAAGAGTTTAGAAAGAATTAAGAGAGAAATAAGGGAAAGATAGAAAGCTAGAAACTAAAATAGATGCAAAAAGGTGGAAGAAATCAGAAAAATTTAGTGGGGAGAGAAGAAAGCCAAGGAGTGATTTACGACTGGACTTTCAGGCATGAAGAAGCAAGGCAGAGGCAATGATCTTGAGCTATAGTTGAAGGCACTGAGCTTTCTCATAAGGGAGGCTTCTGATAAAGTGTGTTGTTAATCATGAAACTGTGTTATCTAGAAAGACAATTGGTTCTTCCAGCCTCAAAGCCCTGAAAAAAACAAGAGACATGCATTCATGCTATCCTTTAGAGAAAAATTGATTTACATACATAGGCGGCATTGAGTGACCTCTCAGGATGTTTGGCCTTCTGATTATCCGAAGACTACTTCTGCAAATCTAAAAATGTTAATAATGTTCCACAGCAGTTGGGAGAAGGCTGTCAGAGGGATGAGCACATACATGAAGATTATTGTGTCTGCCAGTTGTCCCTATAAAATGGGGGTGGGTAGAGTAAAAACCTCCCTACATATCTTTGTTGTGTGAGCTCAAAACAACTCAGGTCAAGATTCTTCTTGCCAAAAGCAGAGCTTTCCAAGCAGTACTGATATTTTTGGCCTTGATTTATACTGATCAACAAGCATATGTCTTTAGGGATTAAATTAATTAGAGGAGATTTGCTGGATAATGTTCAAAGACAATAAAATTCCTAAAGGTTTACAGGCCATACAAGTTAGAGCACAAAATGGTACACCTTGGGGGAGGATTAAGAGGAACTAATTTTGTACCCAAAGGACTGTCATTTTCTATCCTCATGCAAAAGGGGGACTTTGCTTCAACACGTTTCCAATTGGAGAACTAGGTTAATTACTATAGAGTTACATGTGTTGGGAAATAGGTCCTGAAAAGATAAACTTAGAAATAAAAAGGATTACATGAAGAAACATGAAGTGTAAAAGGCAAATAGCCTCTTTAAACATTTTTTTCAAATGTCCAAAGGAAAGGGAGAGGATATTAAGCTGTTATTTTCCATTTTTTATGTTGTAAAAACAGGATAAGAGAATGTTTTGCCTTAAATAAGCCACAGGGTACATTTACAGATGAAGAGGACTAACTTTTGAATAAATTATTTTAAAAGCTGTAGACTTTTCAAACGTAGGATTATTTTCTATGACACAAATGAACCTATCTGCAAAACAGAAACAAAACCACAGACATAGAGAACAGACTTGTGGTTGCCAAGGGGTACGGGGGTGGGAGAAGGAAGGACTGGGAGTTTGGAGTTAGCAGATGCAAACTGTTGTATATAGAATGGATAAACAACAAGGTACTACTGTATAGCACGGGGAACTATATTCAATACCCTGTGATAAACCATAATGGAAAAGAATATTTAAAAAATAATGTATATATATATATATATATATATATATATATATATATATAACTGAATCACTTTGCTGTACAGCAGAAATTATCACAACATTGTAAATCAACTATACTTCAATAAAAATAAATTTAAAATAAAATAAAGTAAAATAGGATTATTTTCAACTAGGAAGGCTGTATGGGAGCATAATCCTTCCATACCAGGCGAGAGACAGAGCTACAGCTTGACAGATTTCTGCCAGTCCTGGACAAGCTGTGGAACAAGTCCCAGACAACAAAGCTGAAACAGGTGGCTGCCTGTCTCTACAACGTGCTGGTTACTGAAAGGCCTCTGCATGAAGACATCTCCTTCAAGCTCCTGACCCCCTACTGTTAAGATCTGCATTTCTACCAAGTTCCCACGTGATGTTTCTGCTTCTGGTCTGAGGACCACAATATGGGAAGCATGGGTCTAAAGCCACCTGTGCTTCATTTAACACCACTTAGAGGGAAGACACCAAAGATCCAGCTCTCTCCCTAACTCCTAGCCTTCCACCCAAACACAAACACTTTTACATCATGGTCAACTGGCACCTTCTATAAGACTCACATCTAATTAGTTACTGACTGTACAATCACGTTTGGTCATGGCTCATTCTATTCAAAAAACATACAAAGCAGCCAACTTGTCTAGGTCCTCAGAAACAAAATTACAGGAAAAAGAATATTTATTGGGGGAGGGGGGCAGGGATAAATTGGGAGATTGGGATTGACATATACACACGACTATATATAAAAGAGATAACTAACAAGGACCTATTATATAGCACAGGGAACTCTACTCAATACTCTGTAATGGCCTGTATGAGAAAAAATCTAAAAAAGAGTGGATATATGTATATGTATAAGTGATTCACTTTGCTGTACACCTGAAATTAACACAATCTTGTTAATCAACTATACTCCAAAAAAAACAAAAAACAAAAACCTGCCAATAACAACAAAAAAAGAATATTTATTTGGCTGAGGGCTAAAAGCTAAGATTCTACCTAGGACCCCCAATCCCTAGTGCCACAAATTCAATAAAAGTAGAATAAGATAAAATAAAAAAGCTATTTCAGATTGCAGCTGGCATTTAGAGCCTTCCACAGGCAATGCAAAGGAAAGCAGAGATGTAATGATACAAACAACTGGGAAGCTTGATTCAGGGACTATCTCAGGAAAGTGAAATGCAAGAAACTCATTAAGACCTTGAACCAAAGCATTTATGCCAACATGTGACTTTCACATGCTATTTTCCCCAGGGTTCATATATACCCAATGACAAATATCCTTAAGTTTATCTTATGCTAATAATGATTTACAATGTTGATTTTAAACCTGTACAAAGGACCATCTCTAAGACTGATTCTTTTATCCAGTCAATATTCAACGACTGGAGTCCCCGGAGGAAGATGGCGGAAGAGTAAGACGCGGAGATCACATTCCTCCCCACAGATACATCAGAAATTCATCTACACGTGGAACAACTCCTACAGAACACCTACTGAACGCTGACAGAAGACCTCGGACCCCCCAAAAGACAAGAAACTCCCCACATACCTGGGTAGGGCAAAAGAAAAAAAGAATAAACAGAGACAATAGGATAGGGACGGGACCTGCACCAGTGGGAGGGAGCCGTGAAGGAGGAAAAGTTTCCACACACTACAAGCCCCTTCGCGGGCGGAGACTGCAGGTGGCGGAGGGGGAAAGCTTCGGAGTAGCGGAGAAGAACACAGCAACACGGGTGGGGAGGGCAAAGTGGAGAGATTCCGGCACAGAGGACCGGTGCCCTCAGGCACACACCAGCCCGAGAGGCTTGTCTGCTTGGCCGCTGGGGCGGGCGGGGCTGGGAGCTGAGGCTCGGCTTTCAGTCAGAGCGCAGGGAGAGGACTGGGGCTGGCGGCAGGAAGAGAGCCTGAAGGGGTTAGTGCACCACGGCTAGCCCAGAGGGAGTCCGGGGAAAGGGTCTGGAGCTGCCGAAGAGGCAAGAGACTTTTTTCCCTTTTGTTTCCTGGTGCGCGAGGAGAGGGCATTAAGAGGGCTGCTTGGGGAAGCGCCGGAGACAGGCGCGAGCCGCGGCTAAAGGCGCAGACCTCGGAGACGGGCGTGGGACGCTGGGGCGGCTGCTGCTGCTGCTGCCGCCGCCGCCGCCGCCGCCGCCGCCGCCGCCGCCGCCGCGGGGCCTGTGTGCGAGCGCGGGTCACTGTCCGCCCCGCCTTCCGGGGGGCCTGTGCACCCCGCCACTGCTGGGGTCCCGGGACCCGGGGACGGCTTTCCCGGGAAAGCGCACGGAGCGCCTCGGGCTGCTGCAACGTCACGCCGGCCTCTGCCGCCGCAGGCCCGCCCCACACTGCGCGCCCCTCCCTCCCCTCTGCCTGAGTGAGCCAGAGCCCCAGAATTAGCGGCTCCTTTAAACCCGTCCTGTCTGAGCGAAGAACGGACGCCCTCCGGCGACCTACGCGCAGAGGCGGGGCCAGGTCCAAGGCTGAGACACGGGAGCTGTGAGAGCAGAGACAGGGAAATCTCTCTGTGCAGCCTCGGAGGCAGCGGATTAAAGCTCCACGGTCCATTTGATGTGCCCTGCGTCTGTGGAGTGCATAAATGGACAGCGAATCATCCCAAATTGAGGAAGTGGACTTTGAGGACAAGATTTAAGACTTTCCCCCCTTTTCCTCTTTTTACAACGAATTATCCCAAATTAAGGAGGTGGACTTAGAGAGCAAGATTTCAGACTTCTCGCCCTTTTCCTCTTTTTACAACGAATTATCCCAAATTGAGGAGGTGGACTTGGAGAGCAAGATTTTTTATTTTTCCCCCTGCTCTCTTTTTGTGAATGTGTATGTGTAATCTTCTGTGTAAGATTCTCTCTGTATAGCTTTGCTTCCACCATATGTCCCAGGGTTCTATCTGTCCGTTTTTTTTTTTCAATAATTACTTTTTAATTTTAATAATGCTACTATATTTCATACTTTATTCTATTTTACTTTACCTGCTATTTCTTTTTTTCCTACCTTCCCTTCCTCCCTCCCTCCCTCCCTCCGCTCCTCCTTTCCTTCTTTCTTTTTCTTTCCTCCCTCCCTCCCTCCCACCCTTCTTCTTTCCACTTTCTTTTTCTTTCCTTCCTCCCTCCCTCCTGTCTTTCTTTCTTTCCTTCCTCCCTCCCTCCCTCCCTTCTTCCATTCACTCTTCCTTTTGCTTTCGTTCCTCCCTCCCTCCCTCCTTTCTTTCTTTCTTTCTTTCCATCCATCCTTCCTCCCTCCCTCCCTCCTTTCTTTCTTCCTTCCTTCCTTTCTTCCCTTCTTCCTTTCTTTCCCTCTCTCTTTCTTTCTTCTACTAATTCTTTCTTTCTACTTTTTCTCCCTGTTATTCTGAGCCGGGTGGATGAAAGGCTCTTGGTGCTGCAGCCAGGAGTCAGTGCTGTGCCTCTGAAGTGGGAGAGCCAACTTCAGGACACTGGTCCACAAGAGACCTCCCAGCTCCACATAATATCAAGCAGCAAAAATCTCCCAGAGATCTCCATCCCAACACCAGCACCCAGCTTCAGTCAACGACCAGCAACCTACAGTGCTGGTCACCCTATGCCAAGCAACTAGCAAGGCAGGAACACAACCCCACCCATTAGCAGAGAGGCTACCTAAAAACATAATAAGGCCACAGGCACCCCAAAACACACCACCAGACGTGGACCTGTCCACCAGAAAGACAAGATCGAGCCTCAACCACCAGAACACAGGCATTAGTCCCCCCCCCACCAGGAAGCCTACACAACCTACTGAAACAACCTTAGCCACTGGGGACAGACACCAAAAACAACGGGAACTACGAATCTGCAGCCTGCAAAAAGGAGACCCCAAACACAGTAACATAAGCAAAATGAGAAGACAGAAAAACACACAGCAGGTGAAGGAGCAAGATAAAAACCTACCAGACCTAACAAATGAAGAGGTAATAGGCAGTCTACCTGAAAAAGAATTCAGAATAATGATAGTAAAGCTGATCCAAGATTCTATTTCCAAGATCCAAAATCGTGGAAATAGAATAGACAAAATGCAAGAAACAGTTAACAAGGACCTAGAAGAACTAAAGATGAATCAAGCATCGATTAAAAAGACAATAAATGAAATGAAAAATACTCTAGATGGGATCAATAGCAGAATAACTGAGGCAGAAGAACGGATAAGTGAGGTGGAAGATAAAATAGTGGAAATAACTGATGCAGAGCAAAATAAAGAAAAAAGAATGAAAAGAACAGAGGACAGTCTCAGAGACCTCTGGGACAACATTAAACGCACCAACATTCGAATTATAGGGGTTCCAGAAGAAGAAGAGAAAAAGAAAGGGACTGAGAAAATATTTGAAGAGATTATAGTTGAAAACTTCCCCAATATGGGAAAGGAAATAGTTAATCAAGTCCAGGAGGCACAGAGAGTCCCATACAGAATAAATCCAAGGAGAAATACACCAAGACACATATTAATCAAACTGTCAAAAATTAAACACAAAGAAATCATATTAAAAGCAGCAAGGGAAAAACAACAAATAACACACAAGGGAATCCCCATCAGGTTAACAGCTGATCTCTCAGCAGAAACTCTACACAAGCCAGAAGGGAGTGGCAGGACATAATTAAAGTGATGAAGGAGAGAAACCTGCAACCAAGATTACTCTACCCAGCAAAGATCTCATTCAGATTTGATGGAGAAATTAAAACCTTTACAGACAAGCAAAAGCTGAGAGAGTTCAGCACCACCAAACCAGCTTTACAACAAATGCTAAAGGAACTTCTCTAGGCAAGAAACACAACAGAAGGAATATACCTACAATAACGAACCCAAAGCAATTAAGGAAATGGGAATAGGAACATACATATCAATAATTACCTTAAATGTAAATGGACTAAATGCTCCCACCAAAAGACACAGAGTGGCTGAATGGATACAAAAACACGACCCATATATATGCTGTCTACAAGAGACCCACTTCAGACCTAGAGACACATACAGATTGAAAGTAAGGGGATGGAAAAAGATATTCCATGCAAATGGAAATCAAAAGAAAGCTGGAGTAGCAATTCTTTTTTTTTTTTTTTTTTTTTTTTTTTTTTTTTTTTTTTTCCTGTACGCGGGCCTCTCACTGTTGTGGCCTCTCCTGTTGTGGAGCACAGGCTCCGGACGCACAGGCTCAGCGGCCATGGCTCACGGGCCCAGCCGCTCCGCGGCATATGGGATCCTCCCAGACCGGGGCACGAACCCGCATCCCCTGCATCGGCAGGCGGACTCTCAACCACCGCGCCACCAGGGAGGCCCTGGAGTAGCAATTCTTATATCAGACAAAATAGACTTTAAAATAAAGACTATTAGAAGAGACAAAGAAGGACACTACATAACAATAAAGGGATTGATCCAAGAAGAAGATATAACAATTGTAAATATTTATGCACCCAACATAGGAGCACCTCAATACATAAGGCAAATACTAACAGCCATAAAAGGGGAAATCGACAGTAACACAATCATAGTAGGGGACTTTAACACCCCACTTTCACCAATGGACAGATCATCCAAAATGAAAATAAATAAGGAAACACAAGCTTTAAATGATACATTAAACAAGATGGACTTAATTGATATTTATAGGACATTCCATCCAAAAACAACAGAATACACATTTTTCTCAAGTGCTCATGGAACATTCTCCAGGATAGATCATATCTTGGGTCACAAATCAAGCCTTGGTAAATTTAAGAAAATTGAAATTGTATCAAGTATCTTTTCCGACCACAATGCTATGAGACTAGACATCAATTACAGGAAAAGATCTGTAAAAAATACAAACACATGGAGGCTAAACAATACACTACTCAATAACGAAGTGATCACTGAAGAAATCAAAGAGGAAATTAAAAAATACCTAGAAACAAATGACAATAGAGACACGACGACCCAAAACCTATGGGACGCAGCAAAAGCAGTTCTAAGGGGGAAGTTTATAGCAATACAATCCCACCTTAAGAAACAGGAAACATCTCGAGTAAACAACCTGAACCTGCACCTAAAGCAATTAGAGAAAGAAGAACAAAAAACCCCCAAAGTTAGCAGAAGGAAAGAAATCATAAAGATCAGATCAGAAATAAATGAAAAAGAAATGAAGGAAACGATAGCAAAGATCAACCAAACTAAAAACTGGTTCTTTGAGAAGATAAACAAAATTGACAAACCATTAGCCAGACTCATCAAGAAAAGAAGGGAGAAGACTCAAATCAATAGAATTAGAAATGAAAAAGGAGAAGTATCAACTGACACTGCAGAAATACAAAAGATCATAAGAGATTACTACAAGCAACTCTATGCCAATAAAATGGACAACCTGGAAGAAATGGACAAATTCTTAGAAATGCACAACCTGCCAAGACTGAATCAGGAAGAAATAGAAAATATGAATAGACCAATCACAAGCACTGAAATTGAAACTGTGATTAAAAATCTTCCAACAAACAAAAGCCCAGGACCAGATGGCTTCACAGGTGAATTCTATCAAACATTTAGAGAAGAGCTAACACCCATCCTTCTCAAACTCTTCCAAACAATATCAGAGGAAGGAACACTCCCAAACTCATTCTACGAGGCCACCATCACCTTGATACCAAAACCAGGCAAGGATGTCACAAAGAAAGAAAACTACAGGCCAATATCACTGATGAACATAGATGCAAAAATCCTCAAGAAAATACTAGCAAACAGAATCCAACAGCACATTAAAAGGATCATACACCATGATCAAGTGGGGTTTATTCCAGGAATGCAAGGATTCTTCAATATACGGAAATCAATCAATGTGATACACCATATTAACAAGTTGAAGGAGAAAAACCATATGATCATCTCAATAGATGCAGAGAAAGCTTTCGACAAAATTCAACACCCATTTATGATAAAAACCCTGCAGAAAGTAGGCAAAGAGGGAACTTTCCTCAACATAATAAAGGCCATATATGACAAACCCACAGCCAACATTGTCCTCAGTGGTGAAAAACTGAAACCATTTCCACTAAGATCAGGAACAAGACAAGGCTGCCCACTCTCACCACTCTTTATTTAACCTAGTTGTGGAAGTTTTAGCCACAGCAATCAGAGAAGAAAAGGAAATAAAGGGAATCCAAATTGGAAAAGAAGAAGTAAAGCTGTCACTGTTTGCAGATGACATGATACTATACATAGAGAATCCTAAAGATGCTACCAGAAAACTACTAGAGCTAATCAATGAATTTGGTAAAGTAGCAGGATACAAAATTAATGCACAGAAATCTCTGGCATTCCTGTACACTAATGATGAAAAATCTGAAAATGAAATCAAGAAAACACTCCCATTTACCATTGCAACAAAAAGAATAAAATATCTAGGAATAAACCTACCTAAGGAGACAAAAGACCTTTATGCAGAAAATTATAAGACACTGATGAAAGAAATTAAAGATGATACAAATAGATGGAGAGATATACCATGCTCCTGGATTGGAAGAATCAATATTGTGAAAATGACTCTACTACCCAAAGCAATCTACAGATTCAATGCAATCCCTATCAAACTACCACTGGCATTTTTCACAGAACTAGAACAAAAAATTTCAGAATTTGTTTGGAAAAACAAAAGACCCCGAATAGCCAAAGCAATCTTGAGAACGAAAAATGGAGCTGGAGGAATCAGGCTCCCTGACTTCAGACTATACTACAAAGCTACAGTAATCAAGACAGTGTGGTACTGGCATAAAAACAGAAAGATAGATCAATGGAACAGGATAGAAAGCCCAGAGATAAACCCACGCACATATGGTCAACTTATCTTTGATAAAGGAGGCAGGAATGTACAGTGGAGAAAGGACAGTCTCTTAAATAAGTGGTGCTGGGAAAACTGGACAGGGACATGTAAAAGTATGAGATTAGATCATTCCCTAACACCATACACAAAAATAAGCTCAAAATGGATTAAAGACCTAAATGTAAGGCCAGAAACTATCAAACTCTTAGAGGAAAACATAGGTAGAACACTCTATGACATAAATCACAGCAAGATCCTTTTGGACCCACCTCCTAGAGAAATGGAAATAAAAACAAAGATAAACAAATGGGACCTAATGAAACTTCAAAGCTTTTGCACAGCAAAGAAAACCATAAACAAGACCAAAAGACAGCCCTCAGAATGGGAGAAAATATTTGCAAATGAAGCAACTGACAACGGATTAGTCTCCAAAATTTATAAGCAGCTCATGCAGCTCAATAGCAAAAAAACAAACAACCCAATCCAAAAATGGGCAGAAGACTTAAATAGGCATTTCTCCAAAGAAGATATACAGACTGCCAACAAACACATGAAAGAATGCTCAACATCATTAATCATTAGAGAAATGCAAATCAAAACTACAATGAGATATCATCTCACACCAGTCAGAATGGCCATCATCAAGAAATCTAGAAACAATAAATGCTGGAGAGGGTGTGGAGAAAAGGGAACCCTCTTGCACTGCTGGTGGGAATGTGAATTGGTACAGCCACTATGGAGAACAGTATGGAGGTTCCTTAAAAAACTAAAAATAGAACTACCATATGACCCAGCAATCCCACTACTAGGCATATACCCTGAGAAAACCATAATTCAAAAAGAGGCATGTACCAAAATGTTCATTGCAGCTCTATTTACAATAGCCAGGAGATGGAAACAACCTAAGTGTCCATCATCGGATGAATGGATAAAGAAGATGTGGCACATATGTACAATGGAATATTACTCAGCCATAAAAAGAAACGAAACTGGGCTATTTGTAATGAGGTGGATAGACCTAGAGAATGTCATACAGAGTGAAGTAAGTCAGAAAGAGAAAGACAAATACCGTATGCTAACACATATATATGGAATTTAAAAAAAATTGTCATGAAGAACCTAGGGGTAAAACGGCAATAAAGACACAGACCTACTTGAGAATGGACTTGAGGATATGGGGAGGGGGAAGGGTAAGCTGTGACAAAGCGAAAGAGAGGCATGGACATATATACACTACCAAACGTAAGGTAGATAGCTAGTGGGAAGCAGCCGCAGAGCACAGGGAGATCAGCTCGGTGCTTTGTGACTGCCTGGAGGGGTGGGATGGGGAGGGTTTGAGGGAGGGAGATGCATGAGGGAAGGGATGTGGGAACAGATGTATATGTATGACTGATTCACTTTGTTATAAAGCAGAAACTAATAAAAAAAAATATTCAACGACTGGCTAAGAAGCAAACCCTTATACAAAAGACACATTCTAAAATATTTTGAGTTAATTGTACATGCGTTAAGTTGAATCATTTTACATATAGTAAGGGTATTAGCTAATCAAAGTAAACATATAATGAATCATTTGATCAAGTTACATAATTTTAAGTTAAATAATTTAACTCTTTAGTTAGCATTGGTAAGTTTTAGGTTTGATGTAGTAAACTTGGCATGTGAGAAACTGTGACACAACAATCTTATGCTCTCTGGTAAAGGCAACACTTATTTTCATGAAATTTGGCCCCTTATTGTTTGTATAACTTGAGTGAAAAAAAGAACAAGAAAGGGAGAAAGGAGAAGAAAGAAAGGGGATGAGGAGAAGGGGAGGAAAGGGTGGGGGGAGAGAGAGAGAATGTATTTTTTCTCTTTTAAAGGGAGGTGATTTTAAGCTCCACACTTTTTTTTTTTTTTTTTTTTTTTTGTCGTACGCAGGCCTCTCACTGCTGTGGCCTCTCGCGTTGCGGAGCACAGGCTCTGGACGCGCAGGTTCAGCGACCATGGCTCACGGGCCCAGCAGTTCCACGGCATGTGGGATCTTCCCAGACCGGGGCACGAACCCGTGTCCCCTGCATTGGCAGGCGGACTCTCAACCACTGTGCCACCAGGGAAGCCCTAAGCTCCACACTTTGAGATTGCTCTGTGAAGGGTCAGCATATGTAACTACATAATCAAAAGCTGAGAAGCTGGTGAATCCCAGCTAAGGTTCTGAAACATGCACAATATCTGCAGTGCCATACAGGTACAACCAACTTGTTCTCATTCAGTGGATTTCAGCCAGCTACATGTGAAGGGAAAATGTTAGGATTTAAATGAATTGTTTTATCTTGATGTTTTCAAAGCATCTGACTTCAAGTTCTTGCAGACTTATCCATGTGAATACTTTGTGACCAAAATGCTTAAGAGCCCAGCTTATAAAACATATTTAAATGGTTATGCTTTCTGAAGGTAATTAAGAATTACCAAGAACTCTTTTTTTTTTTTTTTTTTGCAGTATGCGGGCCTCCCACTGCTGTGGCCTCTCCCGTTGCGGAGCACAGACTCCGGACGCGCAGGCTCAGCAGCCATGGCTCACGGGCCCAGCCACTCCGCGGCATATGGGATCTTCCCAGACCGGGGCACGAACCTGTGTCCCCTGCATTGGCAGGCAGACTCTCAACCACTGTGCCACCAGGGAAGCCCAAGAATTACCAAGACTCTTAAAGGGCAGAGCTAGGTCTGAGTTTCCCTAATTTTTGTAACTGTATACGGCACAGCCGCTTCAAAAGCTTGCATACTCATAGAAGTTTAATAAATCTGCTGACTAGCATGGAGAACATCTCACATATAGTGAAAACAGACTGGCAGATAGTAACATGTCCCTGTTGTGAAATGCAGTTAGTTTAGAGCTCCATCTGTTCCCAGACTTGAAAAGTCTGGGGTTTTCTCAAAACCACCGCAAAAGATTTGTGTGTTGTACCAACAGAACTCAGACATTTTATGAGCTTTGGGCCAAACATTTATAAATAAATCCCTATCCTCATAACTAAAAAAAAATTTGAAACTGTAAGCATGCTCCAACCTTCAACAAAATACCATTGGTTCCTGACATGGTCACTGTTTATCTTTCGGATGCATCATTCATTTTACGAAAATACAGTGACAAGCAAATAGCCAGTTTCCCCAGTCTGCAAGGATATTTTCAGAACTTTGCCCTTGAAAAAGGTGGATTTTTCTGTAGTTGTCTCAACAAACTCATTTCAATCACTTTCTTGCAATTTTCTGCAAGGAAACACCACCAGGCAAATATCAGTGATCTAACATCAGGCAAGGTTTCTTCCTTGATAATAAATGTTAGTTTGGAGCATGCTCACAAAGAATCCAGACAGCCCGATCTAGCTCTGTTGCAGGAGTGAAGCCTCTGGTGTGGGAGGAGAACCTTCGCTGCCTCTCAGATGTGTACTTCTATCTACCCCTGCTGTCGGCAGAGTGAAACAGAAGAGGCAGACACAAAAGACCTGTCATCTGTGCACTGGTGTAAAACATCTTTCTAACCACAGTGCACAGTCAACTGAGAACATCCTGTATTTATCAGGGATTGAAGTTTTGAAATTGTGCAGCACATGTCAGCGTAGATACTAGAGAGTTAACGAGACTTAGAGGCCACTCTTTGTCAGGATTAATAGTCAAAAGTACAGCATTAGTGTACAAACTCCAGTTTCTCTTTGGATTTTACAACTATTCCCTGGGAAATTTGGGGATGTGAGTCTGGTCCTAGACTGACAGCTTCTTTTGTATCAGTTGCATGTGTTACAGCTGAGCCAAAAGGAGGAAATAATGATGCTTCTACTACCACACCCTAAATAGTGTTCCAGAAATAACAGAAATTCAATTAATACTTGGTAAAAGGGAGTGAGCATATAACTTATTCCAAAGTACAAATAGAGAGTGACATTTAGCAGGGAACTTGCGATGGTTTTGCTTGAGTAGTTTCTGAAGAATGACTCAAGTGTCACAAAAAGCTGATGAGTTGAAAAGGAGACACAGTCCCTCGGGTAACAGGAGTATAGAAGTTGAGCACTTTGAAGTCCCTCGGTCAGCAGGTGGCCTAAAGAAGCAGAAGCCATATGGCTGTATGTAGGTCTAGCCCTGAAGCAACCAGTGGATACAAGAAACACAGGGCCCATGTGACAGTCTGACAGCCACCGAGTAAGAGAACAACCAAGACAGACAGGGATCACATGAGAAGTGGGGAAAACCAGGGCCAGTTTGGACCTGAGACTGGGATTAATGCTAAAGTCAAAACAAGGCAGAAGGCAAGGAAAACGCTAAATTAGAAACAAGGGAAGGGGCACCACACATGATCGAAACTTGATTACCTCTGGATATCTAGAAATCCAATGCTCAAGCACTCATCACAAACTCAGATGACTGTAGGATCAGTCTGGTAACCTAAGATGGGAACCTGGTGGCAGAGAATAAGACACAAGGGAGCAGGGTGGGAGGGGGCTGGTCAGCCCTAGAGAAAGAGGTATCTGCCATCACATCCTGGCTGCTGAATTGACCGACCTCGTTATGTTGCAAAATGGGCCCGGGGTAAGTGAAGGAGTGAGGAAGACCAGTGTTCAGCAAGAGGTCTGGTGGACAGGAGTTACCTGCTGGAAGGTCAAGACAAGGGAAATTTTACAGTAAATTGGGTCATTTATTTATCAGCTGAAAGTGTAGCTACAGAAAACATGAAATTTAAAACACAACTGCCTATATTTGATGTGGCCTCTAATTTGTGCTCAGCAATTTTATTGAGTTTGACTTAAGATCCCTAAATTCAGGAAAAGGAGCTTGAAAGATGAACCATACAGCATTATAAAATGTGTGTTGGCCCGGTGGGGTGAACAGTTGTTGGAGGATTGGGAAATGTAAGTGCCAACAAGTGGAGGAGGCAGTGGGCAAGGGACGGGTTAACAACAGATTAGGTGAAGGCAGTCACATTACAGGTAAAATAGCAATGTCATGTCACAAAGCTAGAAGGTAGAACAGGGCATCACGAAAAGAGAACAGGCAGCAAGCAGGGATGAGTGTGCACATCCATGGAGTGACTATTACATGGAGGGCACCCTGGGCTCCTGCACGGCTTTGATGACCAGAGGCCGGGGCTGGAATCCCAGTTCCGTCACTAGCTGTGTAACCATAACCAAGTTAGTCAACCTCTCTGTAGCTCATTTTTCGCCTCTGGAAAACGGGGATGATAATAAAAATGGGGCCATCTCATAGGGCTGTCAGGAAGGGTTGAGGAGTATTTTCAGAGCACTCAGAACCTGTCTAGCAGGTAGTTAAGTTTCATGTAAGTTTACATACAATTGCACTGGGTACTTAACAAACATTGTTTTATCAAATCCTATCAGCAAGTCTGCAGTGTAGTGTTAGTCCCAGATGACATTTCATAGATGAGAAATTGAGGTTCAGATTCTACCTAAGGATCACAGGGCTGGGAGCTGGCAGGGCTGGAATAGGAGTCCCACCCTCCCCTACCTCGAATCCATATCCCACTACCACCAGCTTCAGGCCACGATACACAGTGTCTCATTCCAGAAGCCCCCTGGCAATATCCTCTATATCAGGGTTTCTGTTCCTAAGAATTGCTTTCCCTGAATACTTCTTACCTTTAAAAAATTGACCAGACCCTTCAGCAGGACTGTGAGAAATTGTTAAATCACACCTAACCATGATGGGAATTAAAAGATAGGAAGGGAAATAGCTTTTCTCATGAATATGCAAATAAACTTTAAATGGCATCTACATATTTAAAACAGGCATTAAGAGGAAATGTGATCCTCTGTCTGAGACAGAATGGATGCTGGATAACAGTCTGCGGAAACCAGCATCTTAACTATTGTGAGTTATACCATCAGTGCCTTGAAATTTTTGGTCTAAATGTCAGCAACTCTAAGCCATGCATAAGAATAAAAGTGAAAAAAAAAAAAAGGAGGAGAAAGCCATGGAAATGGCTATTTTTTTTTCCAGTAATTAGGAGAAACTAGGTTCAGAGTTGCTTTTGTAGAAAAACTGACTGCCCATAGCCCTAATACCACATCTGGAAATCCCAATTTCTGGCATGAAAGCATTATGGACGGGCCTCTGGAAAAACCTCTTGCCAGGGAGAACTGTGGATTGTCAGCCATTCATGCCGAGCTTGGAATGTTACTGTCCCATTAAAGTTTCCAAGGCCTTTCCCCTAAGAAGCTTTATAGGCATCCTGGGCAGGCCTGGCCCAGAGCTTCAGGACTCAGAAGAAATTTGGAAAAGGAAGGTTTCTAAAGAGGGAAAATAGAAGTAAATATACGGTAAGAGAGAGAAGGAAGGCAAAGTAATTCCAGAAAGTTGTTTGGAGGCAAACTTGAATGGGCTATTTGAAAACAAGAAAGAGAATAAGAGAAATGGAGAGAAGTAAGAGAGGGAGATGGAAAATGTAAACAGACAGCTAAGAGACAGGAAAGCAAAGGAGGAAAATTATGAACTATGGAATGAGATTTCATGCCACGGAGTCCTCAGGAAGGAAGACCTCCTCCTTCTCCGACACAGAAAGTCTTACAAAGCATGGAGGAAGGACGGGAGGGAGAGAGAAGGGGTGAAGGCCTCTGTTTCCCTATCCCACCCCCCACTCCACCGGGTTTAGGGTTTACTCCCAGCTACCCAGGGCCCGGGAAATAGGCAAAAATGCAAGAGACGCGGGTACGCACTTTCATCCAGAGTTCAAAAGCAACCTACAAATCATTCATGTGTCTATGCCCCAACGTCTAAGGCAGGACATAGATGGAAAAGCAGGTACATCAGGGGAGAAAGCAAGAACCGAGCCTTCCTGCTTTCTTCTCTGTCCCAAGTGCTGTTTGGCTTTCGCATTCCTCATACCCCAGAGCCGCACCAGAGGAAGATGCTGACAATGCCTGGCTCTCTGCAAAGGGAGCAGCTTCAGTCCAAGAATACACAGGGACAAGGTTTCTCCTCACACCTGAGACTAAGAAGAAGAGGAAGATAATAGTCTCCCACGTCACCTGTCAGGGATTAGTTACCCCTACGCCTCAAGCCAGAGCTGCTGACCTGGATTGGATGCTGAAATTGTGGCTCCCAAGAAGGGTCCTGGCTGCTGCCCAGTTAAGGGGTCCCCTCACTCTGACTTCAAAGCCTGCCTGTTGGTGACATTAGCAACTGCGGAGATGAAAGCCCTGAGGAAATCAGTCTGTAGGGAGGGGACTGGGGCTGGCAGTTCTGTGTCGCTTTCATCCTGAATGAGAAGATGACAGAGAAAGATACAAAGGACTTATTGTACGCTGAGCCAGACAATCCTGACTTTGGGGGAAAAAAAAGCCCAATAAGTGCATGTTTCTCTCAGAAGATTCTATTTTGATGAAATGGAGATATTCCACCAGATTCCTCACATGTTTGCTCTCTCTATTTATTTTAAAAGTGCAGTATTTCAGTGATGAGGGGACTTTTGGCTGAAGTGTCTAATTCATGAAAGATATAAAATTATTTCTCAAGTCCAGAGAAGTATTAGGTTGACCTTCCCCATGTTCTAGCTTATTAGTTCTTAAACCCTGTTGAGTAGCATGAAATTTAATTTTTACTCCCATCATGGGAATTGGTAAGAATTACGATCCTCATCATGACCTCATATCCCATGAAAAATAAACTACTGAACCAAGTGTATGTGTGAGCCAGCTCTATTTTAGCTAAAAATGACAGAAAACTCCAAATCCAGCTAACTGAAACTGCAAAAGAGGAATCGTTGCCTCTTGTAAATATAAAGTCCGAGAGGAGACTAGCTTCAGGTATAGTCTGATCCAGGGCATTAAGGGACTGACAAGAGCTGGTTTATCTCTCCATCTCTTAACTAAGCTCACTGCAGCCCATCATATTGGCTACTCTATCAAGCAACCTCATGATGGCATGATGGCAAACAGTAGTAGCTTCTGGCTTCCACCCTTACATGCCCAAGTCCAATGGAGGGAAAACAGAGTGAGCTCCTAGCAAAAGTCCTGTAAAATCCCAGGTTTTGCTCTGATTAAATTGACCTGGGTCACATCACTCCTGAGCTAATCACTGAGGTTAGGGACGAACCAGGCTCTGAACAGGCAGGCATGAATTACAAGTTACCTTCTTTGAGTTACCACACAAACCTCATGAACTAAAAACTTGAGTTTTTTCAGTGAGAAACTGTGCTGATTTTACCCAAAGAAGGGTATATGGAATCTGGGCAGGTACAACAAAAGACACACACTAATGCATGGTAGAATATTTCAGGGATTTGCTGCTAACATGGGAGTATAATTCCTCTAGTTGTACTCGAAGGCAAATAGGTGGTAACAGACTCAAAAGCATTAAAACAAAAACTAGGAGATAAAGTTTGAAATTGATAAAATTCTATTTTTCTGTAGATTTTTGTTAGAGAAATGTTATTTCTTTGTGTTCCTGGCTTACACCCTCTATCCGCTTTGCTAGACACCAAGAAGGAGGGTGCTCAGGGCCTGCAGGGCTGGCTGTCCAGGTGCTGCCCCTCTCCTGCCAGCGGGCAAAGTCCAATGACACAGAATGTGAGATGCAGTCACCATTACTGTCCTGGACTCATTCCTCAGTGGGGACCAGTTGTCGAGTCCCTACCATGCACCAGATGCTGTGCTACGTACTCTCAACACAAAGTCTTGAACCCTCAAACCAAGAGACTTTATGTCACTTGTCCGAAGTCACACAGTTAGTAAATGGTGGAGCCATGATTTGGACCAAAATTTGTCAAATGGCCCTCTAGGCTTTTTCTAGGTACATCTTCTTTTGTACTTGGAGTTTAGACATGTTCCCACTTTCCCAGTTTCAATCTTGAACATACTTGCAGGTGTATAGTGCATTTTTCCTGAAGCTGTGCTGTGCTGAGCTGCCTTGTGTAACTGTTCTGTCACTTTAGCACTGGGGCTTTCCAACACTGTGAGTATGAATAGACTACTAGACCCATTACTAACTCTCTCAAGTCAAATTAGATGAATTTTCCATCGCCTAGTGTAACACGTGCCTTTTCATTTCCACTCCCTTCTTCACAGTGCTCACTCGGAAGTCCCCCCAAACGCCATCTATCACTAGTCCATCTGTCTCCATGTATCAAAATCTTACCCATTAAAGGTCTACTTTAACTAATTGGTATAGTCTTCTGGAAGATAACTTTGCAACACACATCAAAAGTCTTAAACATGAGCATACCCTTTGACCCAACAATCCCATTTCTCAGAATTAACCTTGAGAAAATAAAGACAGCTGCATGGAGCTAAGTAAACAAACACACACACATACACACATATACTGTCATGTTAATTTTAAGAGCAAAACATGGAAACATCCTAATTATTATAGGGTGGGGCATTCACAATAATTTATAGTTATCCATTTTAAAGTGTAATATACAATGATTAAAAATAGCATCATAGGAGAATAGCTAATAACCCATATAATAGTCACAATATACAGGTTACAAAACTGTGTGTACAGATTGACCCAATTATGGAAGATAAACTCATTGGCCGTTCTGGGTTTACTCATGATCCTCCTCTATCTTACTCTCTGATTGTAAGCTCTACCCATTGGGAGCTCTTGATCTGTTTTCCAGCTGGGTTCAGCCAATTGGAAGCCCCAGCACAAGATCTGAGACACAAGGAGAGGAGAACAGGGTGTGTTCTCTCCACTCTCACCCTGCGAAGTTGCTTGGGCTGGCTGAGTCTATTGCATGAAGGACACTGCTTCTCTCAAGGTCATTTTCTCTACTGGCTCTCCTTCCAAGTTTTAGTAACCACACCCTCCCGATTCCCTCACTAACTGACTAAGTTTGGTAACAGCTCCTTTACTATTACTAGTCTTGATTTCCTGCACCACCCCCATGCTTCCCTTATGTTTTACCCACTCATAGAATTTAACTCTGCTATCTGTTTTCTGCTAAAACCTCGACTAACACAATACAAATACAAACACAAACACACTCACTCATAAATGGCGGAAAAAACCTTACAACAATACACCTCAAAACCCAACAACGCGTATCTCACGAGGTGGTGGGATTATGAGCAATTTTGATTTTTTTTCTCCTTATTGCTTTTCTGTACTTTCCAATTTTATACAATCAATATATAATACTTTCAGAATATGAAATAACCACAGGTATTATGTTTCTACAAATCTAACTTATGACCAATGTTAGCTCTTCAGTAAATCCTTCCCTGATCATACAACCTCTAAACTTACAACTCTCTAAACTGAATTTTTCCACCATTTATTTTCTGTGCCATCTATGTGACACTTACAACTTCCCGGTGTTGAAGTGAGTGTATGTATTTTATTTACACCAGCCTTACTCAATGGGCTATTTAAGATAGCACAATTTGTACACAGCACTTTTTGGAGATTAAAATCTCTTGGAGGGCAGGGACCATGCTTTATGTTCTCTCTATCCCCTACTGTACCTATTACACAGTAGACAATCAGTAAACATGGATGGAATAAATGAAATCTATAGAAGAGATTTAAAATCTCATTTCTGTCATTTCCACTTCCTTCCTATCAACTGTCCTCTATAACCAATAAAAATGAATTATTTGAATTCAATTTCTCAACACATCCATGTTCTAGTGAAAGTGCAAATCAGGAATGAAATAGCTCGTGGCAAGCTGGCAGCAGGACGGGAGAGAAACAGGGTTGGAAAAAGCTGCTATGAAAGAGCAATAATGAGTTCGTGGATTATGGAGAGGTGACTAAGTTTTAGGACTGAGCTTTCTCACTAATGATAAACCTTGAGATTTTAGTTTCAGACTTCTAAAATTTATCACCAGAGGAAGAAATATGAATAAGGGTATTTGGATTAATGGGGGTCATCATTATTCACTGTAGAAAAGAAAGCAGCTAGACTAGAATCAGCCTTGCAGAAGATCAGATTGTGACCTGATTCCCAAAGCATCATTTTTTACTTGCTATTTCTATTTTTCCCAACCTCCTACTATAAATAGAAGCAGTGAATCTAATAAGGTGTTTGAATAGTCACCAAATGCAATTTTCTAAGTTCAGCTTTAGCAATGAACGATGCACCCTGAGACAGTAAAATGCTACCCTCAGAGCCTGCAGGGGAGGCTGGCTAAAATGAAAGTTTCCACCACCTTCTGGAGATGCCCTTGCCATGGTCCCCACTTCTGAATATCTTATCCCTATTGGGTGTGTAGCTACTTTCAACAGATTGACACAAGATAGCACAACCCTGGGATCATAAAATCCACATAAACCACTAGGAGTAGGAGCTCTGTGTCTCCCGATTCAGGGGTTCTGAGAAATACCTTTAGTAGAGCAGGTGAAACAAAGTGAAGACATGGTAAGCCTGTAATTTATTTCCACTGACTTCCATAATGGAAAAGGAGGGACGACTTGTCTACAACATCCCTAGGAAGTTCTGGATCTTACTGTCTCATACAATTTTATTTTATTACAATCTGAATTCATACACTCCTGGTCTCACCCTTTGTCTGTAATACAATTGCCTTTCCATGCTTCCCAGACCACCTGTTGTTCAGCTGCCTAATACGTGCTTCCACGTGGCTTTTATTATTAAAATAACATTAGCAAGAGGAAGAAGCCCCAGGACGAATGGCAAGAACTGAGCATGTCCAGATGCAACCAGTGCTTCTGATTTACTGTCTGGAGGTGTAGTGGTGCTCCTGCCTCAGCCCAGTCATCTCATCTGTTTTCACACCATATTTGTTCTCTCAAATTCAGTAATTTAAAGAACCTGTTTATTGCTACCAACTGAATACACAGCACAATGCATACATTTTTCTCGATAAATCATTTTACTAAATACACTCACTCTTAACTCAGCTCTTAACTAATGGATTCTCTATTCTAGTAAAATAAGGGTTTCCCTAACTATTCTTATACATTGCTACCAGCATCAGGAATACACCAAGCTATATAATTCTTCAATGCCCCCCTCAAGATGCAAAACTCTTCACGTCTCTTGTTATTAAAATCTGCTCTCAGAATCAGATCAACTAATTCACCTTGAAAGGTAAATGGTTAGTTAAAAAAAGAATGGATACAGTCTTTCTAGATGTTTCTATTCTAAAATATAAAATGTTTAAGTGGGAAAATCTCTTGACATAGGATTTCAACAATAGTGGTAGGTAGTGTGTTGTTGGGGGTAAGATGGGGGTGTTTTTAGGGGAAACCTTCATGGAGCTTTCCCAGCCCTAGGACACAGACTCAGGAAGGTCACTGCTGACCTTGCCTCTGTGTCAGCCATTCCTGCATAAGAATAAGAGCACTACCAAATGTAAAATAGATAGCTAGTGGGAAGCAGCCACATAGCACAGGGAGATCAGCTCAGTGCTTTGTGACAACCTAGAGGGAAGGGATAGGGAGGGTGGGAGGAAGATGCAAGAGGGAGGAGATATGGGGATATATGTATATGTATAGCTGATTCACTTCGTTATAAAACAGAAAATAACACACCACTGTAAAGCAATTATACTCCAATTAAGATGTTAAAAAAAAAGAATATGAACACTCATAACACATCAGTAACAATGTTTACTGTTACTACTCATACTGTCATTTATTAAGTGCCTTTTCTCTTCAGAGTTAGGATATGAATTTTAAAATTGTTATTTCATGTTTACAACAATTCTATGGAATCACATTGTTATTCTCAATTTATAGTGACAAAATATAATGTGGTTAAAACCACCCAACTAAATAAATGGCAGAACTGGGATTTTAACTGAAAACTGTGGGATTCTAATACCCATGGTCTTAACCATTATGGTCTGTATTCTAGTGATCTCAAACAGACGGAACTTTTAAGATATGCACTGCCTGTATGGGAAAATAATCTAAAAAAGAGTGGATATATGTATATGTATAACAGATTCATTTTGCTGCACTGCAGAAACTAACACAAAATTGCAAATCAAATATACTTCAAAAAATTATGATTTAAAAAAAGATATTCACTGGATAGACCTATTCTTGTTCCATAATTTCTTGTTTGTTTTTCTCACCTTCTCTGTTCAATATCCTGAGGATCAGGTGATTCATCGTATTTGAAAAATTCAAGTTTTTCCTTAACCCCATTGTTTATCTAGTAACTTTTATGCTCCAAGGAAAGCTAACTTAGGTTAGATTTTTGCATTAAAGTCTCCCCCCCAGCCCTTCCAACTCATAAAAAATATATTAAAGGGGAAATGAAAGTGTGCATTTACATTAAAGAGGTCCCAGAAGAAGAGAGAGAGAAAGGACCCGAGAAAATATTTGAAGAGATTATAGTCGAAAACTTCGCTAACATGGGAAAGGAAATAGCCACCCAAGTACAGGATGCGCAGAGAGTCCCATACAGGATAAACCCAAGGAGAAACATGCCAAGTCACACAGTAATCAAATTGGCAAAAATTAAAGACAAAGAAAAATTATTGAAAGAAGCAAGGGAAAAATGACAACATACAAAGGAACTTGCATAAGGTTAACAGCAGATTTCTCAGCAGAAACTCTACAAGCCAGAAGGGAGTGGCATGACATACTTAAAGTGATGAAAGGGAAGAACCTACAACCAAGATTACTCTACCCAGCAAGGATCTCATTCAGATTTGATGGAGAAATCAAAAGCTTTACAGACAAGCAAAAGCTAAGAGAATTCAGCACCACCAAACCAGCTCTACAACAAATACTAAAGGAACTTCTCTAAGTGGGAAACACAGGTGAAGAAAAGGATCTACAAAAAAAAACAATTAAGAAAATAGTCATAGGAACATACATATCGATAACTACCTTAAACATGAATGGAATAAATGCTGCAACCAAAAGACAGAGCCTCACAGAATGGACATAAAAAAAGACCCATATATATGCTGTCTACAAGAGACCCACTTCAGACCTGGGGACACATACAGACTGAAAGTGAGGGGATGGAAAAAGATATTCCATGCAAATGGAAATCAAAAGAAAGCAGGAGTAGCAATACTCGTATCAGAAAAAAATAGACTTTAAAATAAAGAATGTTACAAGAGACAAGGAAGGACACTACATAATGATCAAGCAATCATTCCAAGAAGAAGATATAACAATTATAAATATATATGCACCCAACATAGGAGTACCTCAATACATAAGGCAACTGCTAACAGCTCTAAAAGAGGAACTTGACAGTAACACAATAGGAGTGGGGGATTTTAATGCCTCACTTACACCAATGGACAGATTATCCAAACAGAAAATTAATAAGGAAACACAAGCTTTAAATGACACAATAGACCAGATAGATTTAATTGATATTTATAGGACATTCCATCCCAAACAGCAGATTACACTTTCTTCTCAAGTGCACATGGAACATTCTCCAGGACAGATCACAACTTGGGTCACAAATCAAGCCACAGTAAATTTAAGGCAATTGAAATCATATCAAGCATCTTTTCTGACCACAATACTATGAGATAACAAATCAATTACAGGGGGAAGAAACATAAAAAACACAAACACATGGAGGCTAAACTGTACGTTACTAAATAACCAAGAGATCACTGAAGAAATCAAAGAGGAAATCAAAATATACCTAGAGACAAATGACAATGAAAACATGATGATTGAAAACCTATGGGATGCAGCAAAAGCAGTTATAAGAGGGAAGTTTATAGCTATACAGTCCTATCTCAAGAAACAAGAAAAATCTAAAATAAACAATCTAACATTACACCTAAAGGAACTAGAGAGAGAAAAACAAATAAAACCCAAAGTTACTAGAAGAAAATAAATCATAAAGATTAGAGCAGAAATAAATGAAGTAGACACAAAGAAAACAATAGCAAAGATCAATAAAACTAAAAGCTGGTTCCTTGAGAAGATAAACAAAATTGATAAACCATTAGCCAGACTCATCAAGAAAAAGAGGAGAGGACACAAATCCATACAATTACAAATGAAACAGAAGAAGTTACAACAGACACTGCAGAAATACAAAGCATCCTAAGAGAAAACTATAAGCAACCTTCTGCCAGTAAAATGGACAACCTGGAAGAAATGCACAAATTCTTAGAAAGGTATAACCTTCCAAGACTGAACCAGGAAGAAATAGAAAATATGAACAGACCAATCACAAGTAATGAAATTGAAACTGTGATTTAAAATGTTCCAACAAACAAAAGTCCAGGACCAGATGGCTTCACAGGTGAACTCTATCAAACTTTTAAAGAAGAGTTAACACCCATCCTTCTCAAACTCCTCCAAAAATTTGCAGAGGAAGGAACACTCCCAAACTCATTCTATGAGGCCACCATCACCCTGATACCAAAGCCAGACAAAGATACTACAAAAAAGAAAATTAAAGCCCAATATCACTGATAAATATAGATGCAAAAATCATCAACAAAATACTAGCAAACAGAATCCAACAACACATTAAAAGGATCATACACCATGATCAAGTGGGATTTAACCCAGAGATGCAAGGATTCTTCAACACAGGCAAATCAATGAATGTGATACACCATAATAACAAATTGAAGAATAAAGACCATATGATCATCTCAATAGATGCAGAAAAAGCTTCTGATAAAATTCAACACCCATTTATAATAAAAACTCTCCAGAAAGTGGGCACAGAGGGAACCTACTTCAACATCATAAAGGCCATATACAACAAACCCACAGCAAACATGATTCTCAATGGTGAAAAACTGAAAGCATTTCCTCTAAGATCAGGAACAAGACAAGGATGTCCACTCTCACCACTATTATTTAACATAGTTCTGAAAGTCCTAGGCACAGCAATCAGAGAAGAAAAAGAAATAAAAGGAACACAAATTCGAAAAGAAGAAGTAAACCTGTCACTGTTTGCAGCTGACATGACACTATACACAGAGAATCCTAAAGATGCCACCAGAAAATGACTACAGCTCATCAATGAATTTGGTAAAGTTGCAGGTTACAAAATTAATGCACAGAAATCTCTTGCATTCCTATACACTAATGGTGAAAAATCTGAAAGAGAAATTAAGGAAACACTCTCATTTCCCATTGCAACAAAAGGAATAAAATACATAGGAAGACAAAACACCTGTCTGCAGAAAACTATAAGACACTGATGAAAGAAATTAAAGATGATACTAACAGATGGAGAGATATACCATGTTCTTGGAATGGAAGAATCAATATTGTGAAAAAGACTATACTACTCAAAGCAATCTACAGATTCAATGCAATACCTATCAAATTTCCAATGGCATTTTTTCACAGAACTAGGACAAAAAAATCTTAAAATTTGCATGGAGACACAAAAGTCCCTGAAGAGCCAAAGCAGTCTTGAGGGAAAAAAACGGAGCTGGAGGAATCAGCCTCCTTGACTTCAGACTATACTACAAAGCTACAGTAATGAAGACAGTATGGTACTGGCACAAAAACAGAAATATAGATCAATGGAACAGGATAGAAAGCCCAGAGGTAAACGCACGCACCTATGGTCAACTAATCTATGACAAAGGAGGCAAGGATATAGAGTGGAGAAAAGACAGTCTCTTCAATAAGTGGTGCTGGGAAAACTAGACAGCTACATGCAAAAGAATGAAATTAGAACACTCCCTAACACCACACAAAAAAATAAACTCAAAGTGCAGTAGAGACCTAAATGTAAGACTGGACACTATAAAACTATTAGAGGAAAACACAAGAAGAACATTCTTCGACATAAATCACAGCAAGATCCTTTTTGATCCACCTCCTAGAATAATGGAAATAAAAGCAAAAAGAAACAAATGGGACCTAATGAAACTTCAAAGCTTTTGCACAGCAAAGGAAACCATAAACAAGACACAAAGACAACCCTCAGAATGGGAGCAAATATTTGCAAACGAATCCTCGGACAAAGGAGTAACCTCCAAAATATATAAACAGTTCATGAGCTCAATATTAAAAAAACAAACAACCCAATCCAAAAATGGGAAGAAGACCTAAACAGACTTTTCTCCAAAGAAGGCATACAGATGGCCAAGAAGCACATGAAAAGCTGTTCAACATCACTAATTATAGAGAAATGCAAATCAAAACTACAGTGAGGTATCACCTCACACCAGTGAGAATGGGCATCATCAGAAAATAAACAAACAACAATTGCTGCAGAGGGTGCAGAGAAAAGGGAACTCTTGCATTGTTGGTGGGAATGTAAACTGATACAGCCACTATGGAGAACAGTATGGAGGTTCCTTTAAAAACTAAAAATAGAATTAGCATATGACACAGCAATCCCACTACTGGGCATATACCCAGAGAAAACCATAATTCAAAAAGACACATGCACCCCAATGTTCACTGCAGCACTATTTACAATAGCCAGGTCACGGAAGCAACCTAAATGCCCATCGACAGATGAATGGATAAAGAAGATGTGGTACATATATATAATGGAATATTACTCAGCCATAAAAAGGAATGAAATTGGGTCATTTGTAGAGACGTGGATAGATATAGAGACTGTCATACAGAGTGAGGTAAGTCAGAAAGAGAAAAACGAATATCGTATATTAACACATATATGTGGAAACTAGAAAATGGTACAGATGAACTGGATTACAGGGCAGAAACTGAGACACAGAAGTAGAGAAAAAACGTATGGAAACCAAGAGGGGAAAGCAGCGGGGGGGGGATGTGTGTGATGAAGTGGGAGATTGGGATAGACATGTATACACTGATGTGTAGAAAATGCATGACTAATAAGAACCTGCTGTTTGGGCTTCCCTGGTGGTGCAGGGGTTGAGAGTCTGCCTGCCAATGCAGGGGACATGGGTTCGTGCCCCAGTCTGGGAAGACCTCACATGCTGTGGAGTGGCTAGGCCTGTGAGCCATGGCCGCTGAGCCGCACATTCGGAGCCTGTGCTCCGCAACGGGAGAGGCCACAACAATGAGAGGCCTGCATAACGCAAAAAAAAAAAAAAAAAAAGAACCTGCTGTTTAAAAAAATAAATAAAATTAAAAATTTTTAAAAATCGTGCATTTATTCCAACCTTCATACTAATCAAAAACAAAGAAAACAAATCAACAAAATACTATTTTGTATTTTGGTATTATGAGAAAATGTCTACGTTGATGATGTTATGAGAAAATGAGTGCTTTCAAACAATACTGGCAAGGGTACAAATTGGTAAAAGTTTTCTAAAGAGCACTTAGACAATATGACCCAGGAATTCCACTTCTTAGAACTTGTTTTAATTAAACACTAGGAGATGCACTCAATGGTTTATGTATGAGAATATCTCTCTTTGTATTAGGGGGGAAAAAAAGATGAAAATTGCCTAAATACGTAATAATGGAGGACAACCAAATAAAATTCAGTACATTTGTATGACTGTAACTGGAAAGTTTTCAAATAATTCTTTTTTAAACATCATTATTGGAGTATAATTGCTTTACAATGGTGTGTTACCTTCTGCTTTATAACAAAGTGAATCAGTTATACCTATACATATATCCCCATATCGCCTCCCTCTTGGGTCTTGCTCCCACCCTCCCAATCCCACTGCATTAGGTGGTCACAAAGCACCAAGCTGATCTCCCTGTGCTATGTGGCTGCTTCCCATTAGCTATCTATTTTACATTTGGTAGTGTATATATGTCCATGCCACTCTCTCACTTTGTCCCAGCTTATGCTTCCCACTCCCCATGTCCAGGAGTCCATTCTGTATGCCTGTGTCTTTATTCCCATCCAGCCCCTAGCTTCTTAACCTTTTTTTTTTAAATTCCATATATATGTGTTAGCATACAGTACTTATTTTTCTCTTTCTGACTTACTTCACTCTGTATGACAGACTCTAGGTACATCCACCTAACTACAAATAACTCAATTTCGTTTCTTTTTATAGCTAAGTAATATTCCATTGTATATAGGTGCCACATCGCCTTTATCCATTCATCTGTTGATGGACACGTAGGTTGCTTCCATGTCCTGGCTATTGTAAACAGAGCTGCAATGAACATTGTGGCACATGACTGTTTTTGAATTATGGTTTTCTCAGGGTATATGCCCAGTAGTGGGATTGCTGGGTCATATGGTAGTTCTATTTTTAGTTTCCTAAGGAAGATCCATACTGTTCTCCATAGTGGGTGTGTCAATTTACATTCCCACCAACAGTGCAAGAGGGTTCCCTTTTCTCCAAACCCTCTCCAGCATTTATTGTTTGCAGATTTTTTGATGATGGCCATTCTGCCTGGTGTGAGGTGATACCACATTGTAGTTTTGATTTGCATTTCTCTAATGATTAGTGATTTGAGCATTCTTTCATGTGTTTGTTGGCAATCTGTACATCTTCTTTGGAGAAATGTCTATTTAGGTCTTCTGCCCATTTTTGGATTGGGTTTTTTTTTTTTTTTTTGACATTGAGCTGCATGAGATGCTTGCAAATTTGGAGATTAATCCTCTTTCAGTTCCTTCATCTGCAAATACTTTCTCCCAATCTGAGGGTTGTCTTTTCATCTTGTTTATGTTTGCCTTTGCTGTGCAAATGCTTTTAAGTTTCATTAGGTCCAATTTGTTTATTTTTGTTTTTATTTCCATTTTTCTAGGAGGTGGGTCAAAAAGGATCTTGCTATTATTTATGTAATAGAGTGTTCTGCCTATATTTTCCTCTCAGAGTTTTATAGTGTCTGGCCTTACATTTAGGTCTTTAATCCATGTTGAGTTTATTTTTGTGTATGGAGTTAGGGAGTGTTCTAATTTCATTCGTTTACATGCAGCTGTCCAGTATTCCCAGCACCACTTGTTGAAGAGGCTGTCTTTTCTCCATTGTATATTCTTGCCTCCTTTATCAAAAATAAGGTGACCATGTATGGGTTAATCTCTGGGCTTTCTATCCTGTTCCATTGATCTATCTTTCTCTTTTTGTGCCAGTACCATACTGTCTTCATTACTGTAGCTTTGTAGTATAGTCTGAAGTCTGGGGGCCTTATTACTCCAGCTCCGTTTTTCCTTCTCAAGATTGCTTTGGCTATTCTGGGTCTTTTGTGTTTCCATACAAATTGTGAAATTTTTTGTCCTAGTTCTGTGAAAAATGCCATTGGTAGTTTGACAGGGATTGCATTAAATCTGTAGATTGCTTTGGGTTGTAGAGTCATTTTCACAATGTTCATTCTTCCTATCCAAGAACATGGTACATTTTTCCATCTGTTTGTTATCATCTTTAATTTCGTTCATCAGTGTCTTATAGTTTTCTGCATACAGGTGTTTTGTCTCCTAACGTAGGTTTATTGCTAGGTATTTTATTCTTTTTGTTGCAATGGTAAATGGGAGTTTCCTTAATTTCTCTTTCAGATTTTTCATCATTAGTGTATAGGAATGCAAGAGATTTCTGTGCATTAATTTTGTATCCTGCTACTTTACCAAATTCATTCATTAGATCTAGTGGTTTTCTGGTAGCATGTTTGGATTCTCTGTGTATAGTATCACATCACCTGCAAACCGTGACAGCTTTACTTCTTCTTTTCTGATTTGGATTCCCTTTATTTCTTTTTCTTCTGTGATTGCTCTGGTTAAAACTTCCAAAACTATGTTGAATAACAGTGGTGAGAGTGGGCAACCTTGTCTTGTTCCTGATCCTATTTGAAATGGTTTCAGTTTTTCACCATTGAGAATGATGTTGGCTGTGGGTTTGTCATATATGGCCTTTATTATGTTGAGGTAAGTTTCCTCTATGCCTACTTTCTGGAGGATTTTTATCATAAGTGGGTGGTGAATTTTCTTGAGTCTCGCTAATGGTTTATCAATTTTGTTTATCTTCTCAATGAACCAGCTTTTAGTTTTATTGATCTTTGCTATTGTTTCCTTCATTTATTTTCATTTATTTCTGATCTGATCTTTATGATTTCTTTCCTCTGCTAACTTTGGGGGTTTTTTGTTCTTGTTTTTCTAACTGTTTTAGGTGTAAGGTTAGGTTGTTTGAAATGTTTCTTCTTTCCTGAGGTAGGATTCTATTGCTATAAACATCCCTCTCAGAAGTGCTTTTGCTGCATCCCATAGTTTTTGGGTCATCCTGTTTTCATTGTCATTTGTTTCTAGGTATATTTTTATTTCCTCTTTGATTTCTTCAGTGATCTCTTGGTTATTAAGTATTGTTTAGCCTCCATGTGTCTGTATCTTTTACATATTTTTTCTTGTAATTGATATCTAGTCTCATAGCGTTGTGGTCAGAAAAGATGCTTTATATGATTTCAATTTTCTTAAATTTACCAAGGCTTGATTTGTGACCCAAGATTTGATCCTGGAGAAAGTTCCATAAGCACTTGAGAAGAAATTGTATTCTGCTGTTTTTGGATGGAATGTCCTATAAATATCAATTAAGTCCATCTTGTTTAATGTATGATTTAAAGCATGTGTTTCCTTATTTATTTTCATTTTGAATGATGTACCAGTTGGTAAAGTGGGGTGTTAAAGTCCCCTACTATGATTGTGTTACTGTCAATTTCCCCTTTAATGGCTCTTCGCATTTGTCTTATGTATTGTGGTGCTCCTATATTGGGTTCGTAAACATTTACAATTGTTATATCTTCTTCTTGAATTGATCTCTTGATCATTATGTAGTGTCCTTCTTTGTCTGTTGTAATAGTCTTTATTTTAAAGTCTATTTTGTCTGATATGAGAATTGCTACTCCAGCTTTCTTTTGATTTCCATTTACATGGAATATCTTTTTCCATCCCCTCACTTTCAGTTTGTATGTGTCCCTTGGTCTGAAATGGGTCTCTTGTAGACAGCATATATACCAGTCTTGTTTTTGTATCCATTCAACTAGTCTATGTCTTTTGGTTGGAGAATTTAATCCATTTACATTTAAGGGAATTATTATTATTATTTTTTTTTTTCCGTACGCGGGCCTCTCACTGTTGTGGCCTCTCCCGTTGCGGAGCACAGGCTCCGGATGCGCAGGCTCAGCGGCCATGGCTCATGGGCCCAGCCGCTCCGCGGCATATGGGATTCTCCCAGACCGGGGCATGAACCCGTATCCCCTGCATCGGCAGGCGGACTCTCAACCACTGCGCCACCAGGGAGGCCCTAAGGGAATTATTGATATGTATGTTCCTATTACCATTTTCTTAATTGTTTTGGGTTTGTTATTGTAGCTCTTTCCTTGTCTTGTGTTTCTTGCCTAGAGAAGTTCCTTTAGCATTTGTTGTAAAGCTGCTTTGGTTATGCTGAATTCTCTTAGCTTTTGCTTGTCTGTGAAGGTTTTAATATCTCCATAAAATCTGAATGAGATCCTTGCTGGGTAGAGTAATCTTGGTTGTAGGATTTTCCCTTTCATCACTTTAAATATATCCTGCCACTCCCTTCTGGCTTGCAGAGTTTCTGCTGAAAGATCAGCTGTTAACCTGATGGGGATTCCCTAGTATGTTATTTGTTGTTTTTCTCTTGCTTTCAATATATATATATTTTTAAATTTTTGATAGTTTGATTAATAGGTGTCTTGGTGTGTTTCTCCTTTGATTTATCCTGTATGGGACTCTCTGTTTCCTGGACTTGATTGACTATTTCCTTTCCCATATTAGGGAAGTTTTCAACTATAATCTCTTCAAATATTTTCTCAGTCCCTTTCTTGGTCTCTTCTTCTTCTGGGACCCCTATAATTCGAATGCTGGTGCATTTAATGTTGTCCCATAGCTCTCTGAGACTGTCCTTAATTCTTCTCCTTCTTTTTTCTTTATTCTGCTCTTCAGTAGTTATTTCCAATATTTATCTTCCAGGTCACTCATCCGTTCTTCTGCCTCATTTATTTTGCTACTGATTCCTTCCAAAGAATTTTAAAATTTCATTTATTGTTATGTTCATCAGTGCTTATTTGCTCTTGATTTCTTCTATGTCCTTGTTAAACATTTCTTGTATCTTCTGCATTCTACTTCCAAGATTTTGGATCATCTTTACTATCTTTAATCTGAATTCTTTTTCTGGTAGACTCCCTATTTCCTCTTTATTTGTTTGGTCTGGTGGGTTTTTACCTTCCTCCTTCACCTGCTGTGTGTTTCTCTGTCTTCTCATTTTGCTTAACTTACTGTGTTTGGGGTCTCCTTTTCACAGGCTGCACGTTCATAGTTCCCATTGTTTTTGGTGTCTGCCCCCATTGGCTAAGGTTGGTTCAGTGGGTTGTGTAGGCTTCCTGGTGGAGGGGACTGGTGCCTGTGTTCTGGTGGATGAGGCTGGATCTTGTCTTTCTGGTGGGCAGGACTGCATCTGGTGGTGTGTTTTGGGGTGTCTGTAACCTTATTATGCTTTTAGGCAGCCCCTCTGCTAATGGGTGGGTTTGTGTTCCTGTCTTGCTAGTTGTTTGGCATACGGTGTCCAGCACTGTAGCTTGCTGGTCATTGAGTGGAGCTGGGTCTTAGCATTGAGATGGAGATGTCTGGGAGAGCTTTTGCCATTTGATATTACATGGAGCCGGGAAGTCTCTGGTGGACCAATGTCCGAATTCGGCTCTCCCACCTCAGAGGCATAGGCCTGACACCCAGCTGGAGCACCAAGACCCTGTCAGCCACACAGCTCAGAAGAAAAGGGAGAAAAAAAGAAATAAAGATACAAAAGAATAAAATAAAATAAAAATTAAAAACGAAAAAAGGATTAAAAGAAGAAGAAAAGAAAACGGACAGACAGAATCCTAGGACAAATGGTAAAAGCAAAGCTATACAGAGAAAATCACACAAAGAAGTATACACGTACACACTCACAAAAACCGAAAAAGTAAAAATATATATCATTGCTCCCAATGTCCACTGCCTCAATTTTGGGATGATTCGTTGTCTATTCAGGCATTCCACAGATGCAGGGTACATCAAGTTGATTGTGGAGATTTAATCTGCTGCTCCTGAGGCTGCTGGGAGATATTTCCTTTTCTCTTCTTTGTTCGCACAGCTGCCGGGGTTCAGCTTTGGATTTGGTCCCACCTCTGCATGTAGGTCACCCTCTGGCCTCTGTTCTTTACTCAGACAGGACGGGGTTAAAGTAGCAGCTGATTAGGGGGCTCTGCTTCACTCAGGCCGGGGGAGGGAGGGGCACAGAGTGCGGGGCAAGCCTGTGCTGGCAGAGGCCAGCGTGACATTACAACAGCCTGAGGCACACTGTGTGCTCTCCTGGGGGAAGTTGTCCCTGGATCTCGGGACACTGGCAGTGGAGGTTTGCACAGTCTCCCAGGAGGGGAGGTGTGGATAGTGACCTGTGCTTGCACACAGGCTTCTTGGTGGCTGCAGCAGCAGCCTTAGCGTTTCATGCCCATCTCTCGTGTCCACGCTGTGTCTCGCGCCCGTCTCTGGAGCTCGTTTAGCTCGTTTAGCCCGTCTCTGAATCCCCTCTCCTTGTGGCCCGAAACAGTGGTCTCTTGCCCCTTAGGCAGTTCCAGACTTTTTCCTGGACTCCCTGCTGGCTAGCTGTCATGCACTAGCCCCCTTTAGGCTGTGTTCACGCAGCCAACCCCAGTCCTCTCCCTGGGTTCTGACATCCGAAGCCGGAGCCTCAGCTCCCAGCCCCCACCGGTCCCAGCGGGTTAGCAGACAAGCCTCTCGGGCTGGTGAGTGCTGTTCGGCACCAATCCTCTGTGAGGGAATCTCTCCGCTTTGCTCTCTGTACCTCTGTAGCTTCGCTCTCCTCCGCGGCTCTGAAGCTTCACCCCTCTGCCACCTGCAGTCTCCACCCGTGAAGGGGCTTCCTAGTGTGTGGAAACTTTTCCTCCTTCATGGTTCCCTCCCAGAGGTGCAGGTCCCGTCCCTATTCTTTTGTCTCTGTTTTTCTTTTTTCTTTTGCCCTACCCAGGTACGTGGGGAGTTTCTTTCCTTTGGGGAGGTCTGAGCTCTCCTGCCAGCATTCAGTAGGTGTTCTGTAGGAGTTGTTCCACGTGTAGATATATTTCTGATACCTTTGTGGAGAGGAAGGTGATCTCCACATCTTTCTCCTCCGCCATCCTGAAGGTCTCTTCCCCTCCCATTTTTATAATAACTGTCTGTTCTGTGCATCAGTGTTCTTTTTCCTTTTAGGGTCCCTTTTTTTCTCTGAGCTAGCAAGCATTTTGCTTATTATATGCTATTTATAGTGAGAACTTCAAGCTCCGCTTTCGGTAACAAATTACACCTCATTTGCTCTTCTAAACAAATGCTATGCTTTGGCAAAGGCCTTAATCAGAAGAGTGAATTGAGATGCTGTTACTGTTCTTTCTTTTCTCTTTCTCCCCTTTTATTGACTCCTCCTCCTCTTGGTCTCTTCCTGCTCCTGGGGCTCCAGGACCTTCACTTTAACATGTCTTCCAAAGAAGCAGCAGGGAAGCCCATCTGATCCGGAGAATTTTGTTCCTGGTTCTGGAAGCAGTGATGCAAGAAGCAGGCAAAAGGGCACAGAGCAAGTCTGTTGAGAATCTCAAGAGGGAGGTACCTAACAGAGTCATACTAACAATGACAGTATTTTGCTTTCTTCAGAAGCACTCCAAGTGCTTCACCCATATTAGCTAATCTTGTGTGGTGAGGAGGTGTGATTACACCCAGCCTGGGGTTTATTTTCAAAGCCATCAGGCCGCTAATAATTCTTAATGAAAAAATTGTTAAAGATAGAATAGTAAGTGAAAAAAGAGATACAAAGCATATGCTTCAAATACATTTAAGTTTCTAAGAATAACAGATATTATACACCAAAAAATTCATTGTTATTATAGTTAAGCAATGAGATTGTGGATATCATACTGTTACTTTGTTATGCATTTTAAAATTTCCCCCAAATTTTCCAACAAAAAATTATTACTTAGAATCAGAAGAAAAAGAATCCGTTTCTAAAAGAGAACTCAAAGGAGAGCTTTTGCTTATATGTAATAGGAATGATTGGGTCTTCTTTTTATTTTCAACCAATTTCTACCTTTCATAATTTGAGGTTGTCCTTTCAACATATTACTTACATTTTAATATATAGTCCTAATAATTCAATACTGACACATATCCACTCATTATTAGCTATTGACACCAAGATACAGGAAAATTAATACAATATAATTATATCATTCAAAGCCAATTCTATGAGCTTGGGATACATAATGCAAATAAATGTAAGTTTCACTCATCCCTTTTTTGTTACAAATTCCCTCTAGTAAAATGCAATGTGATGATTAAATTGTGTGGAATGGTGACCAGGGTGCAAGTATTCTCAAAAATTGCTCTCAAAAATACTGGAAAGAGGGGCTTCCCTGGTGGCGCAGTGGTTGAGAGTCCGCCTGTCGATGCAGGGGACACAGGTTCGTGCCCCAGTCCGGGAAGATCCCACATGCCGCAGAGCAGCTGGGCCCGTGAGCCATGGCCACTGAGCCTGCGTGTCCAGAGCCTGTGCTCTGCAACGGGAGAGGCCACAACAGTGAGAGGCCCGCGTACCGCAAAAACAGAAAAAAAAAAAAAAAAAAAAAAACTGGAAAGAGGAAACAATGGGAGGAGGGGAAATTGGTATTATGATAAAAGAATTATTTCGTATCTGCTTTGGTGAATGTAGAGATGATAGTTAAATGCCATGGATTTAATGTTGCACCAGAAAGAGAAAGTGCTATACATCAGGAATCCAGGTCTATAACAGTCAGTGTGATCTATAGGGGCCATGAATCCATCATGGTCCCTTAAAAACAAATAGATCTCTTTTTCCATATCTGCAAGCAGTATAAAGGGACACTTGTAAGTCACAATCTGACAACAGAGTATGTACACACATAAGATGATAAAGACATTCACTGTTCACGGATTGTTTTGTTCATTCATTTGAGAATTTATTAGTAGATGCTATGTGTGAAATCCAAATTAATGTTCTAAATTGGTCTCTAAGTTATAGCAACCAATGTATGACTTGGTGCCCCAGGGTGCTCATTAACTACACTACACACCCATGGGATCAGAATTTATGGGGTAGGACCAAGAAATCAAAACTGTTACCAAGCTCATGAGTGAGTCTTATGACGATTACTTTCAGTATATTCTTTTGTCATTAGACAGACACAATTTGTACAGGAAATATATAAAATTTTATTTTAGTTCACAAAATACTAAAGGAGCAGATTCATGATTATCAGCAAAAGTGAAGCAGTTAAGGATATTAATAGGGTGACTTTAGTGCTTTTGTCAATTTAACTTTATTACAGTAGTATACTTTTGGCTAAATGATTACAAAATACTACCTATGGTTGGTCAGTAATGAATCATTAATCTTTGTTTAAACTAGCACTAGATTTGCCTAGATCAATGGCTGAATCAGAACACAAATAAAATAAAAATGTTTGGTCAAGTTAGTATAAAGGGAATGAGGTACTTTGAAACACAGTTTCTGGAGCCACAGTTTTTGAAGCCATGGAAAGGAGTATGACTTTTCCAGAAAATGAAATAGGTGATGCTACATTTAATTTCTGGGGAGACAGCCTCCTGGCTCCAAAAAGCAAGTAATCAATATTTAGTTTGGAAAAGTAAAGAGGACCTATCATTTACTGAGAACTTACCATGTGCCAAGTAGTATATTGAGAACCTTATTAAATTATCTCAATTATCTATTAAATCTAAGAGGTAAATAATATCACTGTATTATCTTATTTGAAGATGAATAAACAAAGGCACATGGAGATTAAATAGTATTTAAGGCCACATATTAATAATCTACAGCTTGTATGCAAGCTATTGTTTAAAGACTGAAAGAAGAGTCTGTAAGGAAGTGAAAACCAACAACAAAAACCTCACATCTTAGTAAATTAGGGAAGAACAATGGAAAGAGTAAAAAGTGACACTGACAGATACAATCATCCCAGGCTTTTGATGGTATACCATTGATAAAAGATCACAGAATCACAGTAGTAATGGAGAAAGAAAATTTTAAAGTCATTTTTGTCCCACTGCCTCTACTATAGATGAGGAATCTTAGTCCCCAAGAGCTGAAGTGATACAGAGTTAAGCTCTGTATCCAGACACCCAAACACCCAAACACCTATGAATGGAGCTTCCCACCTCACTACTCCCTCTCATGGGTCCTAGAATTCTTCCTTCCAATCAATATGTCACTCAGATGGGATTGCAAAGTCAGTATATTGGAAAGTAGATACATCTTCAGTTTAATGTGTAATTTTCCCACTATAGAACAATGGTAGGAAATATTGAAATGTAAAGTATATAAAAGGACACATTTATTTGGCTTGTCTTTTTTGGAATCAAATCCCTAGCTCACGTCCCTTCACCCTCTGTTCTCTGTTCCAAGCTCTTACTTGTGGAAGTTGCTATCATCATTGCAATCATCATCTTCATGTTTCTTGTCTGAAGTTCAACCTCTCAAATTCTTTATGAATTCTCCAACTCTCTTTAACTTCTTGTGTTTGGAGTAACACACTTGAGTTCTCAGCTCATTAATGCTACTTACAAGCTGTAAGAACTTGGATGAGCTACTTAACTATCCGAGCGCAAGTTTCCTCATCTTTGAAAATAGACATAATAATGTCCAGTCATAAAGTCATCATGAGAATTAAACCTAGGTAAAATATCGACTTCATTGACTAGTACAACAGGTATTTAAAACTTAAATGACTTTTCCTTGCTTCCTTGGCCTGAATATTTAATTTTAATGGCTCCATCATTCTTCAGCCACCATCTATTTTCTTCATTTGCCTTTTATCTTGCCTCAGGAAACCTCCTGCTTCTTTAGATTTGACTTTCTAAATTTCACCTTTGAGTGTTTTTCTACAGTTCTCTGAGTCTTTAAAGAGGAAAAGGGAGGGAAAGGGAAATAAAGAATGAGCAATTTAGCTGTCAATGAGTTTTTCTCATTTTTTCCTTTTGTTTCAATCTTGTCTCTTTTATTATTGCTTAAGATAAATCCTGTTTATTCTGATCTTAGAATGTATCTTATTCTCTGAGGTATCCATTGAGAAGAGGGAATGCTTTTTCACTAACAATAACCTCCAAAAACGTCTGTTAGGATAACTGACTCTAGTCATGCTATTGACAGGAGATTGCCACTCAGAGATTACCAAAAAAAGGCATCTTCTTTAAAAACCTAAACTTTTTAAATCTTACATAGCTGTGCTCCATAGAAATGACTAAATTTTCCAAGCTCCTTCTTCCTTAAAATAATCAGCTCTCCAAACCTTTGGACTATAAATCATTTTTAAATTAACAGTGTTGAGCTGTAGGGATGCAAGAAAGATCTTAGGGCTTGAAGAGAGAAGAAAACATGTGCAAAAGGTGGCGGGTAGGTCAAGGAACCTGATATAAACAAGGCCAAATTATAGAAGAACGAGTGCAGAGTCAAGGGCTGAAGTTTTAAAAATAAACTTTACCCTCTATAAAATAATATCCTGTTCCAAGTGGAGAGAGTCATGTCTCTGTGTTCAACTTTGAGTCTCTGATATCACGGACACACAATTTATATTCAGCTCTTGGACTCATCATTCTAGGTAGAATTTCAGACATATTAATCTGGAGCCAGAAACACGGTTCTAAACAGCAATTGTAGGACATGAAAATGTGCAGTCAGCCTCAAGGATGTGAATAACCAACAAAAAAGTGTTTTTCATTTATAGATGATATTCTGGAATCCTAACTTCACAGTGGAGTCAGTCAGAGAGAAAATATTATTAAAGACTGAATAAGAGACTTTTTAATGACATGTATATAAATATTCATTTAAGTCACACGAACCTCCTTGGCAGAGCAGTTGGAAACCTGATTGTCCCAGGACTGCAGCTGGCCTGGAGTCGATGGGAGCAGGGTCCGGGCGACACGTCTCCTTCCTGTTTGCCAGCTCTGTCTGCAGCTGAGAAAGACAGGGGGCTCAGAAGGGAGGTCTGCCATGGGAAGGGTGACTTGGCAGCTCCTCAAAGGTCAGGTGCACTAATGTAGCTAAAATTTTGCCTCTTCTATGTTGTCGTTTGCTTCAAAAGTCCCCATAATTTGGAGAAAGTTTAATAATAGATATTTACTACATTTCTATGGGGCAAGAAAGAACAGGGCAAATTGGGTCCTTAACCTCATGTAGCTGACATCCCACTCACTATGCTTTATTGAGCACTTACCACTGGTAACGAGCTAGACAGGACACTAGGTACTATGGATTTAAAGATGGAACAAGAGATTCCTGCTGCCAAAAGGTGCATGGTTAGGTCCAGTCCACAGACTTGTATGTCAATAATAACTCCTTGGTGAGATAAATGCTAAGAGCTGCTTGTACAAAGTGCTTCCTCATCACCTAGATAATGGAAGCAGTGTAATGATCTCTCCCAGATTTTAATATCTTAAAGAAAAATTGCATTTGTTAGGTCCCAGACAGCTGTTGCATTTATGAGCTAGTGAAACAGATAATCTAGTAAATCAGAATCAATCATTTTAAACAAAGAAAGCATTAGACACCATTATATTAGGGCATGATATCTACATTTTCTCTTCCCTGTTCTGATGGAATGCATTTTAAAATGCATATAATAAGTGATCAGACCAAGGCTGTCATCAAAAAGGGTTATTTCCCATTACACGTGTTTGTGCTGGTTTAAATAACAAATTAGGTTTATGGAAACAAAATGGTAAGGTAATAAGACTTAGATGTTGGATATCACCTATTGATCTACATTAAAGGGTCATTCACAGGACCATGGATTTCATGTAAATTGTTAAAGAGGGTCACAAAATTATTAACTCAAATATGGTCTATGGTAAGTCTCTTAGTTTATGAAACATAAGTATTGAGCAAAAATAAAATAATGAAATTCTGATTAAAATAAAAGTCACATAAATGATGGGTTTTGTATTGGTTGAGTTTTCTCCTGCAATTAAATGTCAGGGCCCAAAAATTAAAAGTCGGTCTGAGGGAGGTAAAAAGAAACAATTCTGGACTTCATGTTACTTTACCTTCAGTCCCATGTTCTCTAATCTTTATACCTGAACAGGCAGTATGCATAGCCAGAATTGACATTTTAAGGGAAGATCCCACAAAACCCCCAATTTTAAAAAACCCAAATATTAATAGTATCGCCTGTACTTAGCATGAAAAAAAGCCAGTTACAGTTTTCCATCAGTTCTAAGTGCCATTAATTGCATGACACGCCATTATTTTATACATTATATGAAATAATTTAAAAGCTGCCAATTAAAAAATGGCACTAGTTTGATTATCACATCTTTATTCTACTTATTGAAAGAGCTCTGTTAGGTTTACTTAGACATAGAATTTTAACTTTGTCACTTTTGTGAGATCATAAAAAGAAAAATGTAAGTGAAATAAAAGAACTCATAATATTCTATCACATTCCGAGTCTGAATTTTCTGTATCACTTTTTGACTCAGAGATGTCACAACCCATGTTTCCTGTACAAATATTCTCCAGGCCAACAAGAGGGGTAGTGATGCAGCTTTTCTTAGCAGGATGTCCTTCTATGTCTCTGAGCTTTTCCTCCAAGCTTCAGACCCTGATTCTGCCACTCTTGATGTGGACTCTCTCTAAATCTCAACAGGCAGTGTTATTAGAAGGTTTTAGGGAACGAGCAGGCTTCATGTCCTCAACAGTCTCCTCTAGAAATCCATGAAGGGTGGGTAGCATGAAATTTGAGAGCTGAAGGTGTCCAGATGTGCCACCATGGACCAAACGAAATCTTCTCTGGAGCAGGCTGTGACCATAGTGCCCAGACGGCTGCCTGACCAGAGAGGCTGTAGGGATGTCATGGTCTGTGAGGCACAGTGCAGGTTCAGAGATGTTAGGATGTAAAAATATGCACCCTAAGGGCTTCCCTGGTGGCACAGTGGTTGAGAGTCCGCCTGCCAATGCAGGGGACACGGGTTCGTGCCCCGGTCCGGGAAGATCCCACATGCCGCGGAGCGGCTGGGCCCGTGAGCCATGGCTGCTGAGCCTGTGCGTCCGGAGCCTGTGCTCCACAATGGGAGAGGCCACAACAGCGAGAGGCCCACGTACCACACACACACACAAAAAAAGCACCCTAAAATCTAGAAAACACAGCAATCCCCACATTAACCGACTCAGGTTAGCACACTTCTCTGACATTCTCATTACTTATATATTAATATGTAGTATAATATACACTATACACTAATATATATGTATGAAATTAAAGATCATAACACAATAATGTATTGCCAGATACTTTATATAATGTTAGCAAATCCTTGATTTCTAGGCTTTGTTACTCTACACAAAAAGAGCAACAATGGTGCCTTCTTTTTTTAACTGAAATATAGTTGATTTACATTATTGTTTTAGTTTGAGGTGTGCAGTGATTCAGTTATACATATATATTTTTTTCAGGTTCTTTTCCCTTATAGGTTATTACAGAATATTGAGTAGAGTTCCCTGTGCTATACAGTAGGACCTCATTGTTTATCTATTTTATATATAGGATTGTATCTGTTAATCCAATACTCCTAATTTATCCCTCCCCCCCCTTTCCCCTTTAGTAACCATAAGTTTGTTGTCTATGTCTGTGGGTCTGTTTCTGTTTTGTAAATAAGTTCATTTGTATCATTTTTTTAGATTCTACATATGTGATATCATATATATTTGTCTTTCTCTGACTTACTTCACTTAGTATGATAATTTCTAGGTCTATCCATATTCCTGAAAATGGCATTATTTCATTCCTTTTTATGGCTGAGTACTATTCCATTGTATCTATATATCTAGACATCTATCTGTCTATCTATCTATCTTGTCTATCTATGTACACACACACCACATCTTCTTTATCCATTCCTCTGTTGATGCTTCCATGTCTTGGCTATTGTAAATAGTGCTGCTATGACCATTGGGGTGCACGTATCCTTTCAAAGTATGGTTTTCTCTGGATATATGCCCAGGAGTGGGACTGCAGGATTTTTAAGGAACCTCCATACTGTTCTCCATAGTGGCTGTACCAACTTACATTCCCACCAACAGTGTAGGAGTGTTCCCTTCTCTCCACACCCTCTCCAACATTTATTGTTTGTATACATTTTGATGATGGCCATTCTGACCTGTGTGAGGTGATACTTCACTGTAGTCTTGATTTGCATTCTCTAATAATTAGCGATGTTGAGTATCTTCTAATGTGCCGGTTGGCCATCTGTATGTCTTCTTTGGAGAAATGTCTATTTAGATCTTCTGCCCATTTTTTCATTGGATTGTTGGTTTGTTTGTTTTGATATTGAGCTATATGAGCTATATTTTAGAGATTAATCCCTTGTCAGTTGCATCATTTGCAAATATTTTCTCCCATTCTGTAGGTTGTCTTTTCGTTTTGTTTATGGTTTCCTTTGTTGTGCAAAAGCTTTTAAGTTTAATTATGTGTCTTAACAAGTGTGGCTTTTCTAAGTGATCAAAACAGTAATTATTAATAATATAAAGAATAATTGACCAGGGCCTCCCTGGTGGCGCAGTGGTTGAGAGTCCGCCTGCCGATGCAGGGGATACGGGTTCGTGCCCCGGTCTGGGAGGATCCCATATGCCGCGGAGCGGCTGGGCCCGTGAGCCATGGCCGCTGGGCCTGCGCGTCCGGAGCCTGTGCTCCGCAGCGGGAGAGGCCACAACAGTGAGAGGCCCGCATACCGCAAAAAAAGAAAAAAAAAAAAAAAAGAATAATTGACTTGAATAAAATATAAGTATACATTATGAAAGGCACATAAAATAGAAGCAAGAAAGGAAGAAAAGACTCTCTCTCCCCATCCTCGACCTATAAAAATGTTGAAAAACCTGGAATTGGAAAGTCAATGAAAATGAATTAAGCAAGGGTTTTAGGGTGGGGAGGTTTTGCTGTATTTTTTGCCAGATTGCTATGAAAGAGATAGTTCCTTCCTTTTTAAATTTCTACAAAGAAACACCCATCCATGAGCAACATCTTACAGAATTTATGGAAGGAAAAACATCCATTTGGAACAACAGGGCAATTTAAAAGACACATTTTGTTGAGTTGTTCATCATGAACTTACATTAGGAACCCATCCTGTGTTTAGATTCCAAAGCACATAGTAGAGTATGTGGCCAAAGAGGATTCTAATACGTTTCTTTGCCCATTAGCAATACTCTTCTGACATATATACTAAGTAGATCATAGAACACAGAGGTTTTCATATGTATAAAACCTCTAAACTATCTCAAGGGCAATAGCTCTACCACTTTTAAATTCTGACATCACTGATAATATGTGACACATAATTAACACTTAATGATACAGTCCATCAGATTAATTTTGCAGGACCATAATGGGGATATGCAAGCATAAATGAAGGATGAGGTCAGAAAGATGAATTTAAATTGGGAGCTGTGTTATCAGCTCTCCTTAATAAATGTTAGTGAATGTGTCTAATGAATAACCCAAACCCTCATTAGTAATTCATTCAAGTGTTTTCTGAACTGATAGGCATTTTGTGGGACTTTCATTTTGTTCCAGCAAACAATGCTGTAGTATTTCAGATTTTCAAATGTGGAGATGTAAGACAGTTAACAAGCAAAGGGAGTTGATAAATGTGGCTAAATGTAGAAATGCAAACATCATATATTGAAGTATATTACATTTTCTTAAGCCGATATGTGTAGTATTATATATAATCTTATTTGTGTAATATAGAACATATAGTCATGTCTTTCAATCTACAGTCGTCCCTCAGTATCTGCAGGGGATTGGTTCCAGGACCTGCCAAGGATACCAAAATCCATGGATGTTAAAGCCCCAGTCAGTCCTCTGTATCACGGTTCTGATGTATATTTATTGAAAAATATCCACATATAAGTGGACCTGCGAATCAAACCCCATGTCGTTCAAGGGTTACTGTGTATCCCCATATCCATCTACTCATCTGCCTGTCTCCGTCAACCCACATGGTAAATCACACAGTGGTGTTAAAGCTTCTACATGATGTGACCACACTCCTGTCCACTTCAGGTGATGACTCTTTATGGCTTCTTGTACCCTAGGCTCCAGCCAAACAGTAGCCTTACTTGTAGCATTTGGAGCTACTTGCCTTCCACAAATGTGCTGCTGTTTCAGAACTTGAAGCCTTTACTTAGGCTCCTCTCTCTACTTGGAGTGCCTCCTTGACAGCTGCTAAGCCCCTTACTGTGCTTCAAACATCACTGACTGGTGAAAGAAAGTTCCAGTAGGCAAAGCTTTAAATTGGAGCCATTGTGATGAGAGGGCTATAATGCAAGCAAAAGTTTTCAGTGGTATTTGGTGCAGACATTAAAGAGGTGACTGCATTTGAAAACAAAGCCAATCACGAATAAAATTTTGTCTATGTATTTTCCAAATACTGGGGCTACAGTTTTATCACTCTGATATACATATTTTAATTTAGTTTGGGATCTTCATGACAATAGATTAAGCAAAAACCTGTAAACAGCTCCTCATATTTACTTTCCAGGCCAGTAATTCAAATGGTGAAAAATATATCGTGAAAAATAAAAAAGGTATTTAAGAAAAATTTTACTCTCCTCACTATCATTATTGAAGCAATTACTGCTTTAAGTAAAATGACTAAAACATTTAATTGAAAAAACTATCTTTGAGATTTGTAAAGTAGTTATCATAAACTAGTATGACAAGAATAATCTTTTTTTCTGAAATGTGTTATTTATTTTTAACAAATCTTACCCATGTGTCTACGGAAGAAAGTTCCGGCTCTAAATTAAAATTAATTTCAACTTATTTTAAAGAACAAATCTAGGATATAATATTTACTAGAATTAGCTCTAATAGAACATAAACTCCAGCAGATGAAAAGATGGAAATTGCAAAATGTACTGATGATTCAAACAATGCCAAATCAAGGTGAAGAGCAGACTAGATCTCAAAAGAAAATTATATCAAAGAAGTATTATTTTGATTTAATAGTTTCCTTTTGTTTAGATTTTAAATTATAAAATTTATTTTTATGATATCTTTTTGCTTCAGCAAAATATTTTATTAAGTAATAAAGATATCAATAAGTATCACAAAATAAACTCTATTATATTTAGAGGACTAAGTTTGTATATACAAAGAACATACTAGTGATTAGGTTGTCTTCTCTCAAGATTCTTGAAAATTTCATTAAAAAAATGTAATATGCTCCCTAAAAATGTAAACATTTCAAAAAGCTACAGGTTAAAAAGTAAAATTTCCTTTTCACCTCCCTGTACCTCTACTGCCCACACTGTCTTCTCCCCAAATAACTGCTGGTGACAGTTTGAACGTAGCCTTGCAGAAGTATTTAAAGTACTTACATTGTGTATATATCTGTGTCTGTACGTATTCTCTCTCTCATGTTACTCTGTAAACTGCTTTTGTCTCAAAAAAATATAAAAGAGTTTACACTTCACTACACACAGATAGATCTGTTTTAAAGGTGTTGAGTGTCCTGTGCCTCATTAGTGTGGATGTCCCCCTGTTTGTCTCCTGATTGAAATGTAGCTTACTTCCTAACTTTAATTGTTATGAACAATTATTTTACTTTATTGCTATTGCACTCCATCTCCCAACATTAGGGTACAAAGAATATTCCAGTGAAAACAATTAAAGATATTTGATCACATGTTGTTAATGCCCTTGAAGGCATCAATCTTCTGCTAATAAAGTAAGTAATATTACTGAGGCCAGAAGCAGAGCTTAACCTGGCACCATGGACTGAATATTTGTGCCATCCCTGCCCCCGAATTCATATATTGAAACCCTAACCCCTAATCCTTAATGGAGGTCAGCCTCTGGGAGGTAATTACGTCTTAAGAGTGGAGCCCTCATGAATGGGATTAGTGCCCTTGTAAGAAGTGACAGGAGAGAGATGATCTCTCTGTCCTGTGAGGAGGTGGTGAGAAGGTGTCCATCTGCAGACCACGCAGAGGGCTCTGACTGGGAACTTAATCAGTCAGGACCTTGATCTTGTCTTCCCAACCTCCAGAACTGTGAGGAATAAATTTCTCTTTTTTAAGTCACCTGGGTTATGGTATTTTTGTTATAGCAGCCTGAGCTAAGACAGCCTGTTTGTATCTTAAGAAAAAATTTGAGCATCTTCAGAAGACAAAATCTAGGGCTTTCTCTAGGCGAGAGGTCTAATTGGAGATAGTCAGTAAACTTAGGAACCTAATGGGCATACCCTTATTCATAAAAATTGATTGGCCAGACACTTTCAGTGCTCCCAGGTAAATGACAGAAACAAACAAAATTCCTTTCTGGAAAAACACATTTTCATCTTAAAATAAAAAATTCACAATAAAAATTTAAAGGAAAATGAGCATCTTAGATGTCCAGTTTCCAGTTCCACACGTAAGGAACTTAGAAGTCACCTCTCCATTCTAACAAGTAAAAAACTGAACAGACTGAAAAATCAGCAACTCTTCTTGCATTTCTCTACACAAGCAATAAACAATTAGGAAACAAAATTTGAATCAATATATGCAAACACTGGCAATGCAGTGGGAGTGCAGCCTTCTTGCAAAATGTTAGGAGCAATGGTTTTTGTGTTAGCAACAGCAGCCTCAGCAGTACATGGATTCTGGGGGACAACACTTTCCTTTTTCTCTTCCACAAATAAGGGTGATTCGTAGTTGATATAGTAATGAACTCCTTCAGGTCTTTGCTCTTTTGCCCTTCTCCCTCTTTTGTAACCATTACCTGTATTAATTTTCTTTTGTTTGAAAACACCTGCAGAGGTCCTGTGGATGATCACTGATAGAGCTTCCTTATACCTTTGAAAACCTCTAGTGTACTTTAGTAAGCATCTTTCATGGTCACTTTGGTCTGAAATAGTGTAAGAGTAAGTTATTTTAGTGTTAAGCATAGTTCGACATTAATCTGGTCTTCCTGTGTCAAACAGATAGGTTTAGATGAAGAGGAAAAACTTGAAGAGCAGTGACTTACTATTTTTGAGAAACAGATTCATTAGATATAGTCTATATTTAGTAAAGTCAAGTCTACTACAATGTGGACCTAAATATTATGTATACCTTTAAATATATGTATACACATATCTGTATGTCTATATTTCATATGCATACATTTATCCATGTTATTTGTATGTGTGTAAATATTTACCATATTCTTTAAATATTTTGTTATTTTCTTGTAAATTTTTGTATGAACTCTCCTTAAAAAGGTAATATTTAACTCTAAGGGAAAAGCTTATATGATTTTTCCTTCTTTCATTCTTTGTTGAATGAACCTAAGACTCATGCATTTTTCTAGAAAATTGGAAGACTAGATGATTTCAGCATTTCTGTGTTGAGTCATCCAAATATTCACATCAAGCCATTTGAGCTTCCTACTCAAACCCCAAATTTTTAATTTTCTATGAGAATCGTTTCAACTCTGAGGCCAAATAAAGATGTGGAAAAAGTCCTTTGTCAAGAATAAAAAGAAGACTACCTCATCGACTAACTATCAAATAATGGAACTAATTTAACCCAGACAATGGGGACAGTTTTTGGAACAAGGTGGTAATGAACTTACAGAAGTGTAGAAAATAAAATGTTTTTAAAAAACTTCTCACAGAAGTGGAGGTGGATGGAAAGGAATGCATCAATTTATTTTTTAATTGCTTTTTATTTTCTGCTGAAGACTTTACCTCTCAAAGGGGAATCAGGGAGGGTCAATGACTTTATCAATTTTTATTGATGCAGTAATATTTTCAACTAGGCTGATACATTTGGAAACAGCCATGGGTTTAAACCACTTAGACAATAAATTTAACAATGTGAAATTAAATTATGAGAATTGAACATAAAGCTTCATTTTTTTATAAGACAATTTTTTTTAGACCAGTATTAGGTTCACATCAAAACTGAGGGGAAAGTAGAGAGATTTCCCCTACACCCTCCACCTCCACACATATATAGCCTCCCCCATTATCCACACCTCCACCAGAGTGGTATATTTGTTACAATCGATGAACCCACATCAACAAATCATAATAACTCCAAATCCATATTTTACACTATGGCTCACTCTTGGTGTTGTACATTCTATGGGTTTGGACAAATGTATAATGACATGTATCCATCATTATGGTATCAGAAAGAGTATTTTCACTGTCCTAAAAATTTTCTGTGCTCTACTTATTCATCCCGCTCCTACCCCCAACCTCCAGCAAACATCAAACTTTTTATTGTCTCCATAGTTTTGCCTTTTCCAGAATGCCGAGTAGTTATAATCATACAGTAAGCTGCCTTTTCAGATTGACTTCTTTCACATAGTAATATGCATTTAAGGTTCTTCCTTGTCTTCTCATGCCTTGATAGCTCATTGCTTTTTATCACTGAATATTATTCCATTGTTTGTATGTACTAAAGTTTATTTATCCATTCACTTACTGAAGGGCATCATGGTTGCTTCCAAGTTTTTACAATTTGAACAAAGCTGCTATAAATGTCCATGTGCAGGTTTTCATGTGTATATAATTTTTCAACTCATTTGGGTAAACACCACGGACTACAATTGCTAGATCTTATGGTAAGAATATGTTTTGCTTTGTAAGGAACTTCCAAACTGTCTTTCAAGTGCCTGTACTATTTTGCATTCCACCAACAAAGAATGAGAGTTCACACCAGCATTTCGATCCAGTGTTCTGGATTTTGCCCATCTATTGGTACACAGTGATATCTCACTGTTATTTCAATTTTCATTTGCCTGATGACATATGATGTGGAACATCTTTTCATATGCGTATTGTCAGTTGTGTATCTTCTTTGGTGAGGTGTCTATTAAGGTCTTTGGTCTAGTTGCTTTTTTTTTTTTTTTTTTTTTTTGTGGTACACGGGCCTCTCACTGTTGTGGCCTCTCCCATTGCGGAGCACAGGCTCCGGATGCGCAGGCTCAGCGGCCATGGCTCATGGGCCCAGCCGCTCCACGGCATGTGGGATCTTCCCAGACCGGGGCACGAACCCGTGTCCCCTGCATTGGCAGGCGGACTCTCAACCACTGCGCCACCAGGGAAGCCCAGTCTAATTGCTTTGGTTGTTTCCTTTTTGTTGAGTTTTAAGAGTTCTGTGTATATTTTCAATAATAGTCCTTTATCAGATGTGTCTTTTGCAAATATTTTCTCCCAGCCCCTGGCTTGTCTTCTCATTCTCTTGACAGTGTCTTTCACAGAGCAGAAGTTTTTAATTTTAATAAAATCCAGCTTATCAATTCTTTCTTTCATAGATTTTTGCCTTTGGTGTTGTATCTCAAAAGTCATTGCCATAATCAAGGTCATCCAGGTTTTCTCTTATCTTCTAGGAGTTTTATGGTTTCACATTTTATATTTAGGTCAATGATCCACTTTGAGTTAGTTTTTGTGAGGGGTATAAGGTCCATATCTAAATCCATTGTTTTGAATGAGGATGTCCAGTTTTTCCAGCACCATTTGTTGAAAAGTCTACCTTTCTTCCACTATATTACCTTTGCTAAAGATCAGTTGACTATATTTATGCAGGCTTATTTCTGGGCTCTCTATTCTTTTCCACTGATCTACTTGTCTATTCTTTCACCAAAACCACACTGTCTGGGTTACTGTAGCCTTATAGTAAGTCTTGAAGTTGGATAGCATCAGCCCTCCAACTTTGTTTGCATTCAATATTGGGTTGGCTGCTCTGGGCCTTTTGCCTCCATATGAACTTTATAATCAGTTTGCTGATATCCACAAATGAACTTGCTGTATTTTTTATTGGGATTTCATTTGACTCTACAGACAAGTTCGGAAGAACTGACATCTTGACAATAGTATTTTTTTTTAATAAATTTTATTTATTTATTTATTTATTTATTTATTTATTTATTTATTTATTTTTGGCTGTGTCGGGTGTTTGCTGATGCGCACAGGCTTTCTCTAGTTGCGGCGAGTGGGGGCTACTCTTCATTGTGGTGTGCAGGCTTCTCATTGTGGTGGCTTCTCCTGTTGTGGAGCATGGGTTCTAGGTGCTCAGGCTTCACTAGTTGTCACACACAGGCTCAGTAGTTGTGGCTCACGGGCTCCAGAGCGTAGGCTCAGTAGTTGTGGTGCACAGGCTTAGTTGCTCTGCAGCAGGTGGGATCCTCCCAGACTAGGGCTCGAACCCGTGTCCCCTGCATTGGCAGGCAGATTCTTAACCACTACAACACCAGGGAAGCCCCAATAGTGAGTATTTCCATCCATGAAGTTGGAATATCTCTCCATTTATTTAGTTCTTTGATTTCTTTCATTAGAGTTTTGTAATTTTCTTTATGTAGGTCTTGTACATATTTTGTTAGATTTATACTCATTTGAGGGGTGCTAATGTAAATGGTAATGTGTTTTTAATTTCAAGTTGCGTTTGTTCATTGGTTCACAGGAAAGTGATTGACTTTTGTACATTAACGTTGTACCCTGCAACCTTGCTATCACTGCTTATTGGTTCTAGGAGTTTTTATTGTTATTGTTGATTCTTTCAGATTTTCTACATAGATGATAATGTCATCTGTGAACAAAGGCAGTTTTATTTTTTTTCCTTCCCAATGTATATACCTTTTGTTTCCTTTACTTGTCTTAATTAGCCAGGACTTCCAGGACAATATTGAAAAGGAGTGGTGACAGGAAATGTCCTTGCCTTGTATCTGATCTTAGTGGGAAAGCTTCTAGTTTCTCACCATTAATATGATGTCAGCAGTAGGTTTTTTGTAACTACTCTTTATCAGTTTCACAGCTCCATTTTTAACCTTCTTAAAACTAAAATAATGGCTACTTTACACATAACAGGTTTTGTTTTTATTTTGTTTGGCATCTAAAAGATTTCAAAAATTTAGGAGACCAGAATTCACATCATTTGAATTTTTATTTGTTAATTTAATATGACTTCCTTAGTTTAGAAGCCTACTGAATTCACATTATTTTAATTTTAGGGCAGCCTTAAACAAGATTAAAATCAAATAATCTAAGAGAAGTCATTATTTAATCTAGGGAAAGCAATGGGCTTATACCAACTATATTTTGTGGACCGTTGACCCCTGTCCAACCTGTATCATAAGCATAACCTCAAGTCAGGAAAAGAAAATATTTTTTTTCACTCTTCAATCAAGGATGTTCACCTACTACAGTCAAGATAGACATATGTTATCTTGAAATTAAGGAGGTCTGCACTGTGATGCTGACTCTAAAGCCAGTAGGTGTGGGTTCAGACCTCAACCTACCACTTACTAGTTGTGCAACTCCAGGAAAGTTATTTAATTCTCTGAGTGCTTCATCTAGTATTAGTTAAGTGGAATAATATCAATTTCAAAAGGTCATTGTGAAGATTAAATGAGTTGACACACATAGTTCTCAAGACAAAGTCTGCAAAATAACATATACTCTGAATATTACTATTATCATAAAGTGATGAGAAATACAGAAAAGTACCTGCATAAATAATTCAGGTAAACCACCAAGTCACATAATTTTTCAGACTCTACAACCTCATGTAAATGTCAATATGACCAATTAAAAAATTACATCATTTCAAGGTGTTACAACGATGGGCTAAAGAGCCAACTTATGTGTGTGGGAAGAGAAATTACATGAATTTAACCAGCTATGAGCTTGTTTATTTTTTCTACTCTTGGTGGACACAAAGAAGTAACTAATTTGAATGATCATTGATTTATCTTAACCTGTTACCAGCAATAAATAAATAAACAGGACCAGGATCATTTCATTTATCTGAATAAGCTACAACCTCCCTTCAGGAAAGTTAATGGACTATTTAGGAAAGAGAAAGAAAATAAGAGAAGCATTAACCCCTGTTCCCAAATCAAAGTGTGTATCGAACATATTTTCCTCTGCTTAGCTCCACAGTGTTTCTGTCTCTATAACCGGACGTTTCTTTTATGAGGTACAATAGGAGGTTAATGGCTCAAATGAGCAGATGGTAATATTCTGGAAAATAAGGATGATACTTATGCCACTGCCAGGGACTCGAACCTGCTGAGTGATATGGTAACTCAGCAGTGGGGAATTGTTCCTGGGGGTACACAGTCTGTAGGGCTGCTTCCATTAAGTGGCTGAATGATCAGCTGTTAAACACACACACACATACAAGTCACATTAGAACATATTGCGTAAAATATGCTATTAAAAACAATTATTCTAAAGAATGCTCAGGGACCATTAATTCTTCAAATAAACAAATGTCTCAGGAATGTCAACTCCATGCTGTGCAATATTGCATAGTACTTCTCAAAATATGTTATGCTTAAAATTAGAAATTCACAAAATAATCTTGGGCTTTATACGCACAATTAAAAATATGTTGTGTGCTTATTTTCTGTGCATAAGGAAAACATAGATACACAGAAAAAAACATTATTTCACAAATATTGCTTAAGATAAAATGAAACCAGGTATGTAAGTTTTCTAAAAAATGGCTTGGGGAAGGATTAGACAAGTTCATTTAGATGCACTCTTTCCCAAAACTCCAATACAATGATGGTAAATAAATGTTTTAAAAGAACAAACCAACAAGGATAAAAGGAAGTGAAGAGGGGACAACAGCAATGTAATTTGATAGTTTGAAATCAGAAGAACTAGGTAGGGGAAGCTTACTTATCTGGTCCTGGGAAAGCTGAAGGAAGCTAGGACACACACCCCTTTTCACTACAGAACTCCCACAAGTTAGGAGTGGGCTGTATGGAAACTTCTATAAGAGGGAGTGACAGTAGGAAAGAAAACTGAAGAATGTACTGTAATTTTGCTCAAGAAGAACTTTTTTTTTTTCCCCCCAGTATGCGGGCCTCTCCCTGCTGTGGCCTCTCCCGTTGCGGAGCACAGACTCCGGACACGCAGGCTCAGCGGCCACGGCTCAAGGGCCTAGCCGCTCCGCGGCACGTGGGATCTTCCCAAACCGGGGCACGAACCCGTGTCCCCTGCATCGGGAGATGGACTCTCAACCACTGCGCCACCAGGGAAGCCCTCAAGAAGAACTTTGATGCCCAGATTCTTTCTTACACTTTGCATAGCCAGGCAACTGCCCCATCCTGCAAAAGACTGGAGTATCTGGGTCGCAGAGTAAATGAATATGTCTATGAGCAGTGAGGCAGAGCTAACAGCACAGATACTCTGGAAACAAATAAAAGTTCACGTGTGAATGCTGAGACTACAAAAGACCGCAGGATTCTTCTTTAGTGATTCTAACCAAACTGGTAATGATCTTGGGGATGCCCTAATAAAATAGTCCGGCCAACCCACGTTTGAAAATTACAATTTGCACATAAGAATTTTCAACCATCCCTGGTACCATACTCCTTAGTTTGAGCAGATAAGGAAGGATAGCCAGATATTTGGCGGGGAGGGGGGACAAAAAACAACACTAATGTGCAAAACAGAAACTAAAACACAGGAAAACAAGGAATTTGGGGGAAGCAGAAATGATGCATGAGAAGAAAAATATTGTTAATATTTTTTTACAGAGTGAATAGTGAACAGTTTTTCATGAATCAAGAACTGAATGATATAAAAAGAACAAAGTACAAAAATGAACTTTTAAAAATTAAAAGATTTGCTAACAGAAATTAAAACCTCAAAGAAAAGGGGAAAGAAAAAGATAAGGATATCTCCCAGAATATCGAAGATGGAAAAAGGAAAATATGAAAGAAAAATATAAAACGTTTAGAGAATGAATCCGTAAGATTGAACATCTGAATAACAGTAGTTCCAAAAAGAAAAACTGAATTTAAGCAGAATGGGAAGAAAATATCCACCAAAAAATACAAAAATATTTTCAGAAATGAGTAACTTAGAATTCCAGATTTAAAGGGGCACCAATTTTTCAGAGCACAACTGTGACAATGTGAAAAAAAATCAAAATCCTAAAGTCAAGAAAAAAAAGTTAGCATGTAAGTGATCAAGAATCAAAACAGCATCAGATTTTTAAACTGAAGCACAGAAGCCAGAATACAATGGAGTAATGCCTTCAAAATTCCAAGATACATTACTTGCAACCTAGGATTTTATATTCAACCAAATTATCAATCAAGTATGATATAGAAAAAATAATTTCAGATATGCATTATTGCAAAAAATTTACCTCACATGTGCTCTTTGCCTCAAAGATGATGAAAGTTGTATTTCTTAAAAACAAGGAAGTAAATTAAAAATGGGAAAGACCCAGGATCCTAGAAACAGGAGATTCATCACTAGAGAAACATAAAGGAAATTCTCAAAATGATGGTAATGGGGAGTCCATGATAATAGCTTTCAGTAAAGAGCAAGCCGTACAGAATGAAGCAGTAGAAAGACACTGGGAGAGATGTCTTAATCAAGATGAAATTAATATAGAGCCCAATACCTTGAGAAGATAGCTCCTAACTGGGTGGCTTTGGGGAGCTGAGTTAGTGGTACATAAATTATTAAGCAAGTAGGAGGAAAAAACCACAATTATTAACTCTGGGAAAAGTAAATGATTGTACACAAAAGGAAAGAAGTATAGGCTCAGCTGTCAAAACAATACAAATACTAAATTGACCTCTAATCCAAATCATGAGCTGTCTACACTGGAGAGATGGGAAGTGGCCCTGTCTGACAGAGGTAGGATGGGTAAGAGAATTAATCTTCACTTTCCAAACTGAAGAGTTTATACAGAATGCTAAAAATTAAAAAAAGGAACAGCAGCATAAGTGTGTCACTGAGTGAAGTTGAGGTAAAAACAAAGAACCCACTGAAGGAGTTGAGAGTTGTTGCCTCCAAGGAATAGGAAGTATGCATGTCTGTTCAAGAAAGGATTATCTACAGACTTTTAGCCCTTTTTTCTCTTTAAACTTATGTGCATATATATTTTTGACAAAAGTGATAATCATAGAGATGGTACCGGGATATGTCAAGACTCATAAATGCAGAACCTGCAGGACTGAAATGGGGAAGCACGAATAGCCTACAAAACAATCAGTTAGACTTGGGCCATAAGAGAGGAGCCATCTGCAGTGTTGTTGGCGCCTACTACATGGCTCCATAAGGGAGGTGGGGTGTGAGATGAAGGGTATATGCCATCATGACAAGTGGAGATGGGTTTAGGCCTTTCCTTTTAGAGAAAATGGCAATCACAAAACAAAAACAGAAAAAATGTGGGAGGGGAGAGAAACAAAATAGAAGAGAGTCACAAATATGGAGAAAAGAGGGAAGGAAAGGGAAGACTGGAGCAGATGTGGGGTCTGTTTTGTAGGGGATGAATATGGGTCGCCCAGAGGACTTCCAGATGGAGACATTCAGCAGAGTCAGTGGAACTGTGAAGAGAAGTCAGATCTGGTGACAAAAACTGAGAGCTATTCATGTAGGATATTACTCTACCCTACTTCCTTCCCTTCCTCTCTCCTTCTCTTCCTTTTTTTCCAACAAGTATTTATTGAACACCTAGATAGAATAAGACAAATAAGATCTCTGCACTTGTCAAGCTTTCATTCTTCCAGGAGGTTGCTAATGAAATGCATGAGATCAAGAAGAGAACGTGTCAAGTAAAGAGGAATGTGATTTTGATGACAAGGGTGCCAGCACTTCCATGTGCCCGACTTGGATTTAAGCCCTTTTCCTCCTTATTCCTCACATATGTAGTAAGACCAGCTGCACCCATGTCACCTGGGAACGTGTCAGAAATACAGACTCTCAGACCCCACCCCTGAACTACTGAATCAGAATCTGCCTTTTATCAAGATTCTTCTTTGAGCTGAATGCAGGTTATAGTTTGAGCAACTCTGTTTTACACACTTGTACTCAGTAAATCTTTATATATCCAATGAGGTCAATACTATTATTAGCCCCATTTGAAAGATGAAGAAACTGAGGCATAGAGGGGTTAAGGGACCTGCCCAAGGTCACACAGCTAGTAAGTGGCTGAGCTGGGATTTGAATCCATGCCATCCAGCTCAAGTACCTATGCTTGGAATCACTATGCAACCCTAACCCTAGCCCTACTGAGAGATAATAGTCTCTCAATGGCATTGCACTGTGGCAAAAACTCTTTTATTAAAAGAATGGGAACAGTAGGGAAAGTCTTCTGAATTACAGAGTGAAGAAAGATTTAGGAAGAAAACAAGAAACAGAAGCACTTAGGAATCAAAGATTTGAGTTTGTAAAGGAAAATGTCACACGCCACATGGTCATCAAAAAAAGATGAATCCAGACCATTGGAGTTACCACTTGGGAAGTTATTAGGGATGTTTGAAAGAGGGGTGCTGGTTGCAAAGCTGGGGCGGTGCCCCAGTGGAAGGGATGAGAACAGACCCCCTCATTCAAAAGCAGCACCAAAGAGAGCAGATTTCAACTGCAGTAGAAGCGACAGTGGAAGCGTGCAGAATCAGACCCACGGAAGGTGGACATTTCCTGCACTTGGAGGATTAACACTCTCCCCGTCCAGTTCACTGCTCTCTCCAAGACAACTTCAGAGCTGAATTTTCTCTCCCTAGTTTGCATAGACAAATGTCAAGCCAGACATCTGAGTTAAAGGGATTTTGATTGGTGTTGAAGCACTGCATGGATTAAATGAAAGAGGGAAATAGAAGCTGCTTCCATCACAAATCCACCTTAGTAAATGTGTGGGGAAATATGTTTTCAGCAATTTTCTGATCCATTTAAAATTCAAAATACTTTAGATTATACCTACTCTCCACATTTATGCCTTTTTCCTGCCTCCAACTTTTAACATGGTTTCCATTTAAGCAAAAACTCAGATGAAAATGTTGTGCTCTCCTCATCGACTGATTTACCAGGTATGGATGCAACATCACTACTCTGGTTCTCTAAGTTAATTTGGAGATTTTACCTTTCTTCTCCTTTACATGTAAACTTGCTAATTCTGAAAATTATTTCTGTTATCAGGGCGATATAAACCAGAAAATCCCTCTTTAAATTCTGCTTTCATGTTATGAAGAGCAAAGTCACAAAAAGGCCTGCTGAAAATTCATTCATTGGTGCAAGGAAATAGTAAAACAAAGTTGTTAATGGATAGGACGATGTGTTGTCAAACCTACATTTTCCCAATTAACGTATCTTTACCATCTATGGATGATGAGAAACTGAAAGTTCAAGCATTGAGTTAATCACATGAATGATTATGAAAGACAAATGCAACCCTCAGGATCCTCCATGTGAACCAGGGTGAACAAACTATGGTCTGCTGGCCAAACCCAGCCTGTCATTTATCTTTGTAAGTCAAGTTTCATTGGAATATAGCCATGCCTATTTCTTCATGTATTGCTGTGGTGGCCTTTGCCCTATAACAGCAGATTTGAGCAGTTGCAACAGAGTCCATAGTGCCAACAGAGCCTGAAACACTTGCTTTTGACCCTTTATAGAGAGTGTTTACCAATCCCTGATAGGCAATATAGAGGGAAACATGGGGTAGAGGGCAGAGAAGGTAACTAGTTATGAGGTTTTGTTTGTTTGTTTTTCCTTTTTCTAAAATATGGACTAAACTTTGTAACAAAATAGATAACTCAACACTCCCATATATCTCCAATTCCTTCCAAAGTTCCAATAAAATAATAAAGATATATAAAATGTATCCACAATAACATAAAAAAGGAAGAATGCAATCAGCAAACAAGAAATTTTGACAAATCTCTGTAAGATAATAGTTAGATGGGTCTTATTGATGCATAGGTCAGATCAGAGGAAATAGAAGAGGCTGCAGTGGAGGTGGGCATAGTGCTTCCTGTGGAGCCCCCCAAAGGCCCAGCAGGTACAGGAGTACAAGTAAACTGGGGGTGGGAATTAGGATAATTAGTTAAATGGCATGCTGTGCACAGGTGGGGCTGGGCAGCCCCTTCAATTTCATACTCTGTTCAGTTGGGCTGCAGCAATAAATCCCATCTTGAGCCTCAGGTAGGGATCTCTAATAAGAAAGATTTATTTGTAAAGAGTCTGTTAGTGTGTATTTTAGGACAAGAGAAAGATATTAAACAAGTACAATGCCATGAGATCAGTGAGGTGAAAAAGGAAAGGCTATTGGACCAGGAGATAGAAATAAACTCAAGTGTGTTTCCCCACATGGAGGATCTGAGACATTTAAGACTGCTTTCTGAGTACTCACTCTGCTTTTGATGATCCACCACATTGTGAATACTGTTTCCTGAGGTATACTGTTTAAAGCCCTTATTTCATACCCTCTGTTGCAACCAGAATGTAGACATATGACTAGCTCCCCCAGTCAGCTGTATCTATACAAGAGTTTGATTTGGCTACATGAAGTAGCCAGCAGACAGGGCATCTGTCCAGCTGCTGAAGTGGCAGCACAGGGACAGTGCTCTATGGCCCAGTAGCTCGCTAATTAGGCCAGTTCTTCAATGAGCTTCTGGAAAACATTTTTTTGTTCATTTATTTTTTTCCAACAGCAGTTTCTTCTAGAAACTGATTCTCCAACTCTCTCAACAACTGCATGAATTATTTAATGTTTCAATAAATCCCTCCTTGATTACACTAACTGGAGTAGATTCTTTGTTCTCTACCTAAGAATTCTAACCAATAAAATCTCAAAATAAAATGTCCTTTAGCTTAGTAACAGTGGTAGCCCTAGGCCTGCCTATATATGTCCTGTCCACATATCCTAAAGGGAAATGTGTACAAGGACAGGGCCTTTATCCTTGTATAGAATCAGCCTTCCCTTTCAAAGCATAAGACTTTTGGGACAACAGCTCCACAACTGTAAAAGAAATGCAGGCCACCTATCTACACAAATCAATGTGGTTCTTCATTGGTAAAGATGAATAGCTAATCAAAGTTCACTTGGTGTTTGAAGAAAATTCACAACTTCAAAGAGAAAGATCAAAATAGAGAATAAAAACACTGACCCAGAGGACACAGAAATAATGTACCTTCTAATTTTTTAAAAAAACGTTGTTTATTGTCCTCTGAGAAATCTGAGGAAAAAGTCATCCATAACAAGACAAGCAATTTTAAAAAAAAGGATCAATTAAATAGCAAGAAAGGGATCTTGGAAATCAATAAAATAATTACAAAATAGAATGTTGACTAGAGAGACTAAATAACAGAATGGACACACATACAGGACACGTTAATAACACATAAAATAAATTCAAAGAAAACCCCAAGAACATAGTCCAAAAAGATAGAGATGGGAAATACTAAAAGAACATTAAGTGATATGGAAGATAGATTCAACAGTGTCCAAACCGAATCTAAAAATTGTACAAAGATAAGAGAATAAAGACAATGGAGGGAGAAATTAAAAAAAAAATTGAAGAAAATTTATCTCCAGTCTTCAGAACCAATGGAAAAAGTTTCAAGTATACACATTTTGATGAGATTTCCACATTCCACTGGGAGTATATCCTAAATCTTCCCCAAAAGAAAAGCATGCCGTCTACAAAGGAATAAGGATCAAAATGGCATCAAAATCCTTTCTCATCATCAACATTTCAAGTGGAGGATTAAAAAGTATCGATTAAGGATGACATGGAAGAATTCTGGAAATTACTTTCCACCTCTTCTTTAAACAAAACAAAGCAAAAAGCAAAACTAAAAAGCTTGAAAATCTATTCCAGCAAACTGAGAGAGGAATCCAAGAAAAAAAATCATGGTGTCTTAGAAACAATAGATGACTTTGGGAGTGAAATAAAAAACAACAGTAAATAATCAAAGAATAGCAGTCAGTATGTGCAAAGAATGCCTTCAAGAAGAACACAGACTCCATTCCGTGTACATGGTAATAAGATGAAGGCATATGTTCTCTATCAACTACAATTTGATGACTAATAGAAACAAGACAAAAAGTTTGAAAGACAAGTCAAATTTTAAACAAAAATTAAGTTTTATTTTGAGTAACTGATGGAATATAAGAATAAAGAATACACACTTGACACATTCTCTTAGAATCAGACATTCTATTTTCCACTTTGATTCTGAATAATATTAATCAAAATGTTATAAACTATACTGATAAAATTTTCAAAGTATAATATCAACTTATGGGCAAAGCATTGAAGAATTTAATTATAATCATAGAACAAAAGGTAAAAGACACAAGTCTTGACATGTTAAGCCTGGAGGTAGGAGAAGGAAGAAGAGGAGAGAAACAAGGTCAGGGAGGCATAATACAGGGCTATAAGATTATAAAACAACATCCTTATATTACCTAGCAGGACTGTCCAAAGTTTAGGATCAAGAAATAGAGAGCTAAGTATGTTAATTTAAATTGTTAAAACAATAATATCATTAACAAAATCAAACTCAAGAAGCAGAGAGAATATATCAGAATTGTAACTATAAAGTTTCAAATATTTCATATCAGGAAATCAGCAGAAACTTTATAGTTTAGCTCAAGCTGCTATAACAAAATATCATACACTGAGTGGTTTAAATACCACATAATTCTTTCTCACAGTTCTAGAGGCTGAGTTAAATATCAAGGTAGCAGCAGACTCAGTTCTTGGTGAGGGCCTTCTTTCTGACTTGCAGATGGTCACCTTCTCACTGTACCCTCACTTGACAGAGAGAGGGAAAAAGCTGTGTCTCTTTGTCTTCTTATACGGGCACTAATCCCATCATGGGGACTCCATCCTCATGACCTCATCTAAACCTGATTACCTTCCAAAGGCCCCACCTCCAAATACCATCACATTACAGGTTAGAGCCTCAACATATAAATTTTGGGAGGAAACAAATATTCAGTCCATAACACTACAGAAAGATAAGTTTTTAAAAAATTACAAATTAGTACATTATTTTAAATGATCGACTTAACCACCAAGGAATCCCTGGAAAGATTTAAAGACAATTGTCTCTAAGGAGTGGCATTAAAAGTGGAAGAGTCAAGACAGGAAGACGTTTGGGCTTTTATTTTTATAAACTTCTGTTTTGTTGGAACATTTTTACACTATATGCATACTTTATTTTATAATTTAAATAAAGCATTGAAGTAAGATAAAGGCCAAATTTGTGAGGATAACCAGAACAAGGCTTAGATGCTTCAAATTTTAAGAATTATCCAAAATAATATGATTACAATGTATATTACAAATCAAAAAAATTTTATTTTTCTTATGTTTGGGCCATAGACAAATACTTATTCATGTATATGATAACAAATTTCAAAATAATGTTTTATCCTCCAGGCTCAAGCTGTACTAACATGCACTGGAGTGTTTATTTGGATAACAACTATGTCCATTTCCTTCACAATAAAAGCTAAGTTTCTTTTAGAAAAGATGGTAGCTTCCTTTTTTCTAGATCATCTGCTCTAGCAACTCTACCTCATCAATATCCTTGATCCATTGGTACCACTTCTTTCTTCTTAACTATCAGGCTGCTCCCCACTGTGTTTTACCTCCTTACTAAGCTTAGAGTACGTTCATCATTTTTATATTCACTGTCTTGTAAATACTCCTGGTCCCCCTCTGCCTTTCTACCATCTGCATGGTTTCTCCCCTTCATTCATCAAAGATCTGGGTTCTGAGTTCTCTTTCTTTCTTTATTCCTCGAAATCTGCCATTGATGGAAACCTCATAGTCCATGTGAATGACCCATCTCATGTGGTTTCCTTGATCCTTGTCTCCAGTGACTTTTCCGCATGTCACTTCAGCTACCCCGCTGCCATAGTCAGATTCTAGACTTTCAGCACTGGAAACTGCTGTCTCTGAAGGCATCTGTTCAATCATCCACTCTCTGACAACAAACTTAAATGGGGAATGGATACACTCTTTCTGTTGCTTTTCCATTCCTGCTTGGAATGGAACGCACTTTTGGACCATGAAATGGAAGTCACGTGATGGAGAAAAACAGAGCACCAAACAGAGGGGTCCAGGCCCCTCTGTACCAGACTGGACTTAATACCAAGTAATCTGAGAGAGAAACTTTATGTAGGCTACTAACGTTTTGTGTCTAGGTCCACTGAAATCTGATTCAAATTTGCTGACATCACTATAATTTCTTGGTTACCTGTTCAGACAGCCACTCAGCACTGCTTGGTGTTCTTCACAGTATTTCTCTAATGAGGTCTCTGTCCACCACCCTCACTACCTTCAGATACTTGGACTTTCTCCTCCCCACTTCCCACCCTATCTCTCTCAGCTCCACACCAATTTCTTGCTTCATAATTCTTAAAGAATATAATTAATACTGCTATCAAATCTATTAACTAAATTAAATCTTTACTTTTCCCTTTTTCCTCCAGTAACCTTGGAGGAAGGGAGGCTCTCACTAGCAAAAGCCAGTCCCTCTACGGGTGCCCAGAGTCTTACCTTCCTGCTGCCTCGGTTATCCCCCAACTTGCATTCTTAGCCTTCTTGCCCTCCTGTGCTCTCTCTCATTCTCAGTTCTCTAAAATCAGCATTTTAACTTGCTCCAATTGGTGTCAACTTAAAAAAAAAAAAAAAGAGTTCCCTCCATGCCACCTCCTCTCTGGCTACTGTCCTCTCTTTGCAAGCTGCTCATGAGTGTTATCTTTGCACTCTGACCACTTTCTCACCTTCATAAATTAGCCCACTTCAAAGACACTTCTTTATCCTAAACCTGAGGACATTGCTCTTGATAAGAAAACATGCACTTGAAATTTTTTTTTAAAAAACCATTTAAAACAACCCTTGTGCTAATGCTGATATCAAAAAATGAAAGGACACCAACAGCCTCCAATCAGTGGACTTTTTTTAATCTTAAACTTACTTGACCTTATGTGATCATGCTTTCTTTTGACTTTAGGACAACAAAGTCTCCTGGCTTTCCTCCTATCTCTCAGGCCAGTCATGTTCCCTTTCCATTACCAATTCAGCTCCTTTATATTAGAAAGATCCACATTCTTAGCCTTGTCAGTAACTTTGTTTTGTTGATCCCCTTCCCTGAAATACCCTCTCCTCTCCTCTTTGCAAGGCAAACTCTTACTCATCCTTCAGGTGCCATTTAAATATTATTATCTCAGATAGGACTTGTACAAATCCCCAATCTAAAATTGTGTGCCATATTGTCTTTTTTAATTTATTTTTTATTTTATATTAGAGTATAATTGTTTTACAATGTTGTATTAGTTTCAGGTGTACAGAAAAGTGATTCAGTTATACAAGCATCAATATATATATATATATTCTTTTTCAGATTCTTTTCCCATATATGTTATTACAGATTATTGAGTAGTGTTCCCTGTGCTATATGCTACATTGCCTTTTAAAGTCTCTGTCTTTTGTAATTTTATACTCATTTTTGATATTATTTGCGTCAGGGCTTACATTCTACCATAACCTCTGTAAGGGCAGGGACCATGTCTGTCTATTCATTGCCATTTGAGCATCCTAACACATGAAAGAGGCTCTATAATTAATTGTTGGCTAAATGAATGAATAACCTAGGACTAGGACAATTTTCAGTTAATGCTATTGTAATATGACTGCAGAGAAAGAGGAGGCATGCATTAGGTATACTCATATTTGATCCATTTTCTATTTTCTGCATCAAAGATCAACAAACGTGTGGGACAGTTGTATATTATATTGTAGCTCTCTGTACTTTCTGCTCAATTTTTCCTGAAACTTAAAACTGCTCTAAAAATAAGGTTTATTAGTTAAGAAAAAAATAGGAAGGACCAAAGCTTAGTAGTGAAAAGCATGGGCTACAAGTCAGACTGGTAGTTTGAGTCCCAATTCTCTTATTTAAGAGCTGTGTGACTTCACGCAATTTTCCTAAACTCTCCCCAAGGGTCGGATGGTTTTTGTTTGCTTTATTTTGTTTTGTTTTAATGTTTTGGTCACTGCTGTATCCACAGCCCCTAGAACAATGCCTGGCATGTATTATGGACTCAGTAAATAACTACTGAATAAATGAACACACTTTTTAAAAAGCCAACAAACAAGTCTCAAACTTTACAACACAATTTTGTGGCCAGATTGAGAGTTCTCTGTTTATAAAACCCACATCATTTCTTCATTTGCCAAATGAACAGCACATCATAGCAGATCACAGCATTAGTACCAAATGCTTATACACTAAGATTTTCTCCAATTCATGTTTCTCGGTATTTCAAGTCTGTTTCTCCCTCTGGGGAAAGATGCAAGTTTCTCATCCACCTAGAATTTTCATCAAGAAAGCACTTGTGAATAAAAATGGAAAGGCATTCTTACATCTTCATGGACAAATAAGCACTTCACTCTACTTGTTTGCTGCTATTGGGTGAAATGACAAACTTTTAAAAAACTCCAGCTGAAAGTGGTCCACTTAGACCCAGTCTCCACCTTGCAGAAGTACTTGGTACTACCCCAACTTAATATGTCTCAGGGAGACAATCTACTGATGTTGTCCAGTAATAATATCATGTGTATGACCCCCAGAAGTGCAGAGGAAAATAATTAATGTCTCTCTCTAGAAATGATAAGAAATAGAATAGCTAATATACAGGAGAGTGCCAAGACCAAAAGCATGTTCCACAAAACTTGGCAGAGGAATAAAAGTTGGCAAAGGAATCAAAACATTCTTATGATGCAGGTTGGGATCATGTTGAATTCATGTCAACAAATCATAGTTCTCGAAGGACTAGCTCAGCAAATTTATGTTGTTTAAGAAAGAAAAGCAATGTGCTCTGGAAGGTACAGTTATGTTAAATGCCTTCAGCTCCATGCAGCACATGAGGAACATTTGTCCTGGTATTTTGAAGTTGAACAGAGGTTTTTTTTCAAGATTATACTTCTAAAATGTACTGCCAGAGGTAGGTACAATCCATCCTATTGAAAATGTTAACCCTTGTTGAAAGGAAAAGAAAAATCACTCAGTGCCATCATAGTTAGATCATGAACTGTGAGCCTTGTCTGTCTGTCATCAACCTCATCATCAACAAATATATATTGAGTATATACTATGTGCTGGACAGTGTACTAATCTAAGAAGACAAGTTTTCTTATCTACACTCAAAGATGATAAAATATGGTGGAAAGAAAGCAAGTCAGTACTTGTCTGTTTATTTGTTCATTCATTCATTCCATAGTCCCTATTATTTGCCAAACACTGTGCCCAGCATTCGGCATCTAGAAGTGAACAGAATAGATATCATCTCAGCTTTCATGGAGCCAGATATTCTACTAGGTATTTTACAAATATTACCTCCCTTAATTTAAACCTCAAAGTTACAATTACCAAGAAACCAGTTTCCTCTGTGGCAAAGAAAATGTGCTGCTTAACAAATATCCACATTTTCCTACATTTTCCAGCCCCCCTTGTAGGTGTGTTGGGCTGTGTGAAAAATTTAAATAATAGATGGAGATAAGAAGTAACAAGTGTCCCTTCCAGACCAAAACAATTAAAGCTGGTGTGCCTCCTCCATCTCTGATCACTTATTTACCTGTGCCCATGAGGGCCACGTGCTCAGATAGTTCTGCCCCAAGATGGAAGCTGCCTGGAGCCCTGAGTCACTGACTGGAAGAGAGCATCCTTGGGGAAATCAATGGAACTGCATAGAAGTTTGTATGAGCAAGAAAAAATATACATTATTTTAAGTTGCTGAGATTTATGTTTGTTACCACAGGAAAGCCTGAATAATACACCTTCCCCCTTCTTAATCATGATTCCTAAGATTCTGAGTCACTGTAAATTAAGACAGAGGCTCTTTGGTTCATGAATCCTCTAGGATCACTGGTGCCAACTGAAGGTTGGCACTTGCCATCTGGCTCTACAAGAATTATATCACAAGCTGCTGCAACCACTGACCTTCAACACCCCCTGAAAGGAGTTCAGCGTGGAGATCAGGAATGTGGCACTCTGTGCTCTGGAAAAAAACTGGCATAACAGGAATTCAGATAGTTACATATTTTCAGGAGGAGATTTTATGAGCCCAATTTTTGCATCTCCTCATATTTAGAAAAGCACTAAAAACTTTCATGGTGACAACTGCTCCTTGTGACTAGCAGTAACCTTCATGAGACAAGCAGTAACCCTGTGCACAAATGTGTGCTTCACTGCATGTGCTCCCCCTTCACCAAAATCACATATATACTGACCTTCCCCCCTGCCTCTTTGGAGCAGTTTCTGAGAGCTATGTGAAATGCTGTCTCCCGGGCTATATTCTTCATTTTGCTCCCAATAAAACTTAACTCCCAACTCTCACGTTGTGCATATTTTTTTCAGTCAACACTAGTGATCTGTCATCTCTAATGTCAAAGAAGTCCAGTAATATCAACTCGCCAACGTCTGGGCAGGGTTGAAAGAAAGTTTGTCAGGAGAAACGGCTGCTTATCTGAGAAGTTTCTGATTCTATCATGTCCCGTAACTTTATCTCATAATTTAGCATTCCAAATTGTCCATAACATAACTCTTGTCTCTTCATGCTGCATGTCAGACTGCTAAATTTACATACCAAATGGGGTAAAACAACCATTTTTCACTATTTCCATCTCTAAACTATTTTTACAGAAAGTTAAAATAAGTTCAGGATCAAATTTGTTTATCAGGGATATTTTGACTCTAATTAACTAGAAAGACACGATGAAATCAAAGTCAGTCTGTACCTGTTTGATCATCCAAAGCCACATTTCCTTATGTATCAAAATATTGGCAAGTAGAAAATTTACCTAAATCTCAGATATTATAAAGAATATCACTTCTCTACACAATTATTCATATTATAATTCAATATTCAAAATACATTTTGAGGTATGAAGTAATGTTTCACATTTTACCGATAAGGAAACTGAGGCTTGGTTAGTATTACGTAACTGGTGAATAGATATGAATCCAGCTTTATCTGGTTCCTTTTCTAGGGTTTCACGTAATACTGAGAAGTTAAAACAGTGTGAGGAGAAAGGAAATATATCTGACACTGTTTGCTAGCTAATACAGCAGCCATTCCCAAGCCCACTTCTCTGCATCCACCGAAGGAACTGAAGAGCCAAGTACTAACTTCCCAGCTGCCCTGGCAGCTCTCAGTAGCCGCATGTCTCATTCCTGTAGCAGAAGTCTGGTAGGGATGTTGGAGAAGTTCTGCTTTCCTAAGGAGTAGAACTGGAGCAATTGGTGAAGCCATTTTCTCTTTTTCCTGCCCTGAGCGCAGATGTGAGGCCTGAGGGTAGGGTGGCCCTCTTGCCATGGAAAGAAGCCAAGATGCTAAAGATACAAATATGCTTGATGACATCATCAGTCCAGCCCTTGACTGTCCGCCCCCAAATATACTGTCATATGAGATGTAAAACAGGAAAGGAGAAAAGAAAGGAAGGAAGGAAGAAGGAAGGGAGGGAGGGAGTTAGCTTCTTAAAAATCCATGAGAATTCACTATATCAGTAATCTATTTTTGTGCAACAAATCATCCCCCAAACTAGTGGTTTCAGAGAGGCACCATCTATTGATGAAGGACCAGCAGTTTGGGCTGGGCTCAGCTGGTGGTCATTCTGCTGGTCTTGCCTTGGTTCATGTGGCTGTCCTCAGCTGGCAGATCGACTGGGGCTAGGTGATATGAAGTGCTCTTACCTACTTGTCTGGAGGTGGCTCAGCTCATGTGAGGGTGCAAGTGCCAATCAGAACAGAAAAGTCTTGGAATTTAGAGGGTTTTTCAAAAAGTAAATTTGTTGATATGCGATTTTTTTTGGCTTATTCACTAACTTTAGGATTAGGATGCCTGTATAAGATGTAATTGCAACATGAAAACAAGCTCTGAAAGGTAGTTACCACCAAGTGTACTAAAACTCCACTTGACTTCACTCAGAATAAAAACTTTATTTTTCCTAAATATTCCACCTGATGTGCTCTGAGGGGAGGGGCTAGCAGCCCAGATGTTGTTAGTGCTACTGCTTCCACTAATTTCACTGTGCAAACCAAAATATTTTATTTGGGGGGAGGAGTAGAAATGGAGATGTAAAGATGAACATAGAGAAAGTATGTTGCTGCTAAGTTTCTTCTCAGAGTTAGACTAAAACACTGAACATGCAGGGAAGGACTACATGCAAATCTTTCATCATATAAAAAAGTACCATCCAGTATTTGTCTGACACAAATGCTAATTTTTAGTCCCTGAGGCAGGTCTGTGATTGGCTCTATAAGTTTCCACAATCAGAAATAGAGCAAGATTCTTATAGTTTCATGTCTTCCATCCAGTTCATCTTCCTCCCAGTCGCTAGCTTTGCATCTTCTGAATTCTCTGATGTAGCCAAGGAGCAAGAATAAAAGGTTTCCCAAATGCTCATTCCTTCTTTTTCTCTCTGAAATCAATGTCACTGTCAGCTTTCCAGACATTGTAGGGCAAGGAGGGACATTAAATTTGTTCTGAGACTATTTAAATTGGCTGAAAGGACATGTTTGAATGTGTGGCAGCTTTCAGACTGACTTTCTAAAGAACTTCCTTTCATAATTTGACAAAGAGATACTAATGGTTGCCTCTTAGCCTTAAACTTCCAAGCTAATACTTTTGATGTGTAGGAATTTGTATGGAATCATAATATACTCAACCAAAAATACCTAAGAAGCCAAACAACAGAAAATGTTTTTCAAAATGGCTGTAATTTTCATCAATAGGGTGTGACAATGGGGTCAGATGAAAAATCACTTCCCAATACAAGATACTGGCAAATATTATTTTTTCAAAACAATCTGTTCTTCCAGAATAGTAAACCAAAAAGCTATTGAAATTCAGACAGCTGCTTACTAAACATTACGGAAAAACCATCTTTTGTTTAATATTATTTGTAAACATGATACAGTTTGAACAATAAAAGATAAGCAAAAGTCTCAAAAAATCTCTATCACAGGGATGACCTATTTCACCATTCGAAATTCATTTTACAAAGTATTTTAGGGAGAAAGTGGAAATGGCTGGAACTACTGAAATTTTTTTTTAGAGAAATATTAAAATAATGTAATATGGCTGTTCTCAAGGCAAGAAAGTGATCCTCCAACGAGGAAAGAGAAAATAGTATTTTTATTTTACCTGATAGACCTTGGTTGAATTAACTCAAAACTTCAGACTGAGAGTTTAAATGCTCCTGCTTGAAAACTGAGTAGTTGGTAAATAAATCTAATGAAGAATACAGAGATGCTGTGCCTGAAATAAGATGCTCAGTTCACCTAGGACTGTGCAGAAATACATTCTGTAAATACTCAGCAAACTGAAATGACCTGAAGAGATGGGACAGCTTTCTACTCCTACTCTTTGGAGGAAACACAAAAGCAAAGGAGGAAGAACCATCCACTTCCATGCAGTTTCAGACTCTGGGAATATAAGGACTTTCCTCTTAACCCATCTTTGAATTTCTCATAGAGTGATGAAGAGAGCAAAACGTTGCCTAGGTTTCATGTGACAGTGAAATCACTGTGAAACATTCCCTGTGTTTAAATCCCATTAAAAAAGGTTATAGCTCCTGACCACAAACCTGGGCAGGTACTGGCAGGGTCATTTTTTTCATGGAGACAGAAAATGTTCCTTTACCTTTGCAAGAAAGGCCATTTTAAAGAGCACTTCATAGCTACAAATGATAAATGTGGATAATGGGGAAAATAATCCACAGTCATTATTTTCTACAATTTACTCGTTGAATGTATTATAGGTTATGAAAATTCTACACCCAGTTATTTTTGTTTGCCTGTCTATAACCAATGAATATTTCTCTCTCCCTCAAATGCATATTAATAGATAAATACACACATGAACAAATATATATACACACACAAACATAAAAGAGACTTTTTTCTTCTTAGAAACTTGGAAGAATGTAAGCCTTCTTCTTGTGCAATTTCACTTGATTCCCCTATTGTAAGAATGCAAAATACGTGATTGGCACAGAAGACCAACAGGTTTCATCTTGCCTGCCAACTCTCGTCCATTGCTAGTGTCTGTCTGGAGCAAGGAGTTGAGAAGGATTCTGAGGCCAAATCTAAGTTCAGCCAAAAAGGGTATTATAATCAACTTCCCAGATGGCCTCTCTGGGAAGGGGCAGGGAGCTACATATTTGCTCTTCATTTTAGATCTCTCTCTAAGCGTTCTTTGCTTTAAGAGGCACAGCAATACAGACCTCAGAAGACAAACCAGCAGCTACCAAACCGACAGGTGTTGGGTCTGTGGGTATGTTGAGTGTACAAGGGTAGAAAGTAGAGGGATATGGCAAAGCAGGTACATCCTGCTGAAACAGTCAATCTGCAGCTGCATCATTCAGTTACATGTTTATTAGCTCAATTCATCACAAGTAAACCTTTTGGACAGGGCACAAGTACTTAGCACTGGCAAATTCATTGTGATCACAGGAAGCAAGTACACGTTAGAGGGTGAATACTTGGGAACAAGCTACACTTCCTTTTTCCACAGATGATGAATACAGGAACAATCTCTGAGCCTGACAGGCCTTTTAACATCCAAAGGGAGCAAGTCTGACAAGGGGTCAGGCATGGTTAGCAGGACTATTTACATTTCCTAAGGTACCTACACTCTCATTAAAGAGCACGATTTCAAGGTGGCAGCCTTTCACTGTCTGGATGATTGTGTCCCACAGAAAGGAAGGAAAGGGCCCCTTAGCTGCCTTGTCTCTTTCCTCTAATGCTCCATAGGGTCCACCATGTAGAAGGGCGCTAACCCTTTATGGCTTCCTCTGGAGGCCACCCATGTCCAGAAACTCTTAAAGAAGTTTAGCTGTTTACACTAACCCTAACCCTATGCTGTTTCCTAACCCTACTCTGTTCCCTGGGAGGGAATGAATGACAGCTGAGGGGGAAGGTACATAAAATTTCAAATTTTGTAGCTTGATAACACCATACTTTAAAATCATCAGCTCTTCACAAGTTGCAAATTTGGTTATTAACATTCAGGAAAATCACAGACACGTAATAATTTTATTTTGAATCCTAAAACTATTGACTATTACCAAATCAAAAAACTAAGTATTTGATAAGAGCAGGGAGGGAATTCTTCAGGCACAACTCCAATCCTCATAATAAAGATCACCTGGACAGAGTAAAGGGAATTTGGTGTTTGAACTCAGTCATTCCTTACATTTTCTGCAGGATGGTTTCTGCAGTGGTGGCATGGCTCACTGTAATAAGATTTAAAACCAATAAAATATCATATGTTTTGAGAGGACATTGGTTATAAAGAGACCAACTTCAGCATCTGGCCTAGAGTAGGTATTAAGTAAATAGTAGTCACTCTCATTTTATGAACTGTTGTGCAAGGGCAGAAGTTAAGCGGGTCTTTATAGAGCTGCCCGAGAGCTGCCTGAGACCTGCCCAATGGGCATCTATGTCTTTAACCAGATTTTGATTCATACAAATTCATGCAGAAATTAAGTCCAGTTCCTTTGTCATAATCTAATGTTGTGGTTTAATTTTTTTTTAAGATGGTATCATTCTTCTTCTTACCTCTGTGCCTAGAATAACTGTTCTTTCATTTGGTGAACTTCTACTTGTCCGCCATTCAGGACTCAGCCTAGACCTTACTTATTCCAGGAAGGCTCTTCCTTGCCATCTTCTTCCCATCACCCAGGACAGGTATCACTTTTTTCTCATAGCATCTTGGCATACCTCTATCACAATACCCATCACAGTTGTGTTATCATCCTTTGTTTTCCTGTTTCTCCCTATATTCTGGGTTCCTTAAAGGCAGGGACCTTTCATTTATATCCAAAGTACCAGACATGTTTAATAAATGTATACCGAGTAAGTGTCAGTTCTGTTTTAAACAATATAACCATATTTCTATTTAAGGTGAAACTTTCCTGAACACTTGCTTAACATCTTTATCAAAATAAAGAATAAAAGGTGAAATCCACTGAGCATTTAATACCTGCCAAGCACTATGCTAAGGAATTTATTTGTGGAATCTCATTAAATCCTCTCAAAACCCTATAGAAAAGGTTCTATCATGATCATTATTTTAAAGAAGGAGAAATTGGGCCTTGGAGAGAAAAGTAACTTGCCTAAGGAGGCAAAATTAGTAAATGGGAAAGTCATAATTTACATGTATGTGTTATGACACCCAAATCCTACATTTAACCACTAAGTCATGCCACCTTCCATAATATTTCCCAGTTTGCAATTAAGATCCTGTTTAAGGTCAACCATAGTGTGCATTAAAGTACACACCTACACACGCATGGGCACACGTAGGCAAATAAAATGCTAGAAAATAAATCAATACATAATGATACTACTACCAATTCCTGCCTGCATAAAGAGGCAACCGTGACTAGTTTCAGGACTTGTGAATTCTGCAGGCATCCCAAAATCTGAAGTCAGGCGGCAGAGCCTGGGAAGGTTTCTCATGATGCTAACTTGCCTTGGTGTGACGGGAGGGGGAAACCCATACACAGATGATGTAAAGGAATGCCAGTGGACTCCAATATTTGGGGCAAGGAGGCAGATTGACGGCAGGTTAAAATTAACTCCAGAAAGAGAGAAATAATACACATCAGTAAAGCATCAGACCAACTTTCAGTGCCACATCCTGGATTTCTTTTAACCTTAGTATAAAAAGTCAGCTCACAGATTTCCCTGTCACAAGAACATAGCTTGTAAATGCAAGAGAGTAAGTATCACAGGATGATAACTTGTCCCTTGTAACTTGCATCGGTCAACAGCTGGGCTCTAAAGTGACCAAAGATTCTACAGTGAAGATAGTTTGGAGTTATTTTGGAGTTACTTTGATGATGTTCTTCACCGTGAAAAACAAATTTTCAGAAAGCAAACACGATGCTTGGCAGAATGTTAAAGGGAGAGTCCTTGACAACTGCCTGGGCCTTAGAACCAGAGGTAAAACTGCCCCAGACAGCAAAGAAATCATCTCATTCAAATATAAAGAGCAATATTTGGACCAGAACCCAAGGGCCTTCAAAGCAGTGCAATGAGAGATGCAGCCACACATTTAGATTTTATGAAGTAACAAATATAATTAATATTTTCATTTGTGCTGATGGAAGATCCTGAGAAGTACTGTTTTAATACTACGATGAGTTGGGGAGAGGAAGGTCTGTTTTCTGTGTGATTGTCTTCTGCTTCCTTATGCAATTTTACAAAGCAAGAACTAGGGTCACAGGGAGGTTATGGCAAGTAAACAAAATATATGAAAGGAGATCTTTCTTCTGCACAGGACATAACTAGCTGTGGCATTCAAGGTCGCTGAAGCTCAGTGTCAAATGCTGTGGGTGGAGTTAAAAGAAGCTGGAAATTTTAAGATCCACAGTAATAATGACAATAGGGTAGCTGAAAGAGGTGTGATCAAACCCCAGGCCCAGATATGAACAAATAACCTTAGAGGTACTAAAGGTTTGGATTAGCCTTGCACCAACCTTGAACCCAAAACCCCACTGGGCTGTGGGCATCAGAGGCCAAGCTCTGCTTTCCCTGCCTTTAGGAACAGCTTTGGAGGCAGAGAGCATCACCTTCAGCATCAGAGAAATGACAGAGCAGGGACATTCCCACCTTCCTACTGATCCAAAGATGTTCTTTGCTTATTGCTGTCAGACTTCTACAAACAGTGGTCTTTCTTACTAGTAAAAATTTAATACTAGCTAACACCATTTAAAACATGAATTGTTCAGGAATAACTTAGAATTCAAAGGAACTTCTTTAAGGAAATATATGGGGCTTTTCACTGTCTATCTATCTATCTATCTATCTACCTGTCTATCATTTATCTACTTTTCACTGTATATGATCAGATAAAATTTATCTTTCCTCTTTTAGAAACATAATTTTGATATACACATCCTATTTTTAGTACCCATGAAAGAGTACTATTTGCTGCATATTTGGATTTTAATATTACAAGAAAACGTCTAGAAAGGTGGGTAGAATCATGCCCCATCCCCCCAAAAGGTGCCCATGTCCTAATTCTCAAAATTTGTGAGTGTATTATTATCTCAAGTAGCAAAGGGGACTTTGCAGATAGGATTAAGGGCATTGAGATGGGAAGATTATCCTAGATGATCTAGGTGAGCCTGTGTAACCACAGGGGTCCTTATAAGAGGGAGGCAGGAGTGTCAGAGTCAGAGAAGGCGATGTGACAGAAGCAGAGGCAAGAGGGAGAGAGAGGATGAGATTTGGCGATGCTGAGTTCCTGGCTTTGAAGATAGAGGAAGGGGCCATGTGTCCGGGAAGGTACATAGCCTCTCTAGGCAAAGGCAAGGGAATGAATTCTCCCCTAGGGGCTCCAGGAGGAATACTGCCAACATTATTGATTTTCTGTCCTCCAGAAACGTAAGATAATTTGTTGTTTTAAACCCCTAAATTTGTGGTAAGTAAGTTGTTACAATGGCAATAGGAAACACACACAGACTTGGGCAATGGAAGTGGGCTGCTGCTATTAAAAACAACTGAAAAATGTGGAAGTGGCTTTGGAATTAGGCATGGGCAGAAGCTGGAAAACTGTTGATGACCAGGACAGGAAAAGCCTACATTGCCTTAAAAAGACTGTAGGTAAAAATGTGGATATTGATGACTCTGGTAGGGAGGACTTAGGTAAAAATGAGGAGCACAGTGGAGAAAACTTACATTTTCTTATTTAAGAAGACTGCTGGTGGAAAAGTGGACTTTAAAGGCATTGTTAGCAAGGGTTCAGGACGCGAGGAATATGTGGAAACTGGAGGAAAGGGGTCTCTTGTTTTGTATATAATGGCATAAATCTTGGCTGACACGTGTCCCACAAATTTGTGGAAAGCGGCCCTTCTGGGCCATAACTTAGGGTACTGAGCTGTGGAGATTTCCAAGCAAAGTGTTGAAGGTACATCCTGGTTTCCTTTTGCTGTCTGTAATAAAATGTAATAGGAAAGAGAAAAATTGAGGAAAGAAGTCTTAAGCAACAGAACAAAACAAAAACCCAGCACTTGATTATTTTCGAAATCCTCAGCCAATCCAGATTTTTTAAAACCTGTGATTTTAGGATTCTCAACTCTAGAACTATAAGATAATAAATATACATTGTGTTAAGCCACTAAGTCTGCAGCATTTTGTTACATCAGCAAAAAGAAACTAATACGGTGGCCAAAATGAGAAGCCCCGGGTAAATAAAGAACGTGTTCATTTGCGGGGAGAGCTTCTGAGACGTGGAACTCAGCTGGTGACTCTCCTTGACACTGACGCTCACTGTTGCCCCATTTCCCTCATTTCTGTGGGGCCCATAACAACTGCAGCATCAACTAACCACCCCAAAACTTGGTGACCTACACACTGCAATGTGTTATCTGTCATGAGTCTAAGGATCACCTGGCATCTCTGGCAGGCTCACTCCTGGTCTACAGTCAGCTTAGGAAGTCTGCTGGGTTCTGGCTGGTCTCACATGGCCTCAGCTGGGATGACGTGGCTCATCTCCACATCTTGTCTCCCCCTCCAGCAGGCTGGCCTGGCTTGTTCTCACAGCGGCGGCAGGGCTCCAGAAGAAACACAGAAGCATGCAAGGCCTCTTGAGGCCATGGCTCTGAACCAACATACCATCACTTTCTGCTGCCCAAAGCAAGCCTCACAGCCAGTCCAGAGTAAAGGGTGCAGAAACAGACTGGCTCTGCCTCTTAAATGGAGGTGCTGCAAAGCCCCACTTGACACAGGTTACAGGGATGGGTGAAAAAATGGCAATATTTGTGCATCAGTGCACCACTATGTTTATGATAGAAACACTGATAATGACTCTCCAAACGGAAGTTTAGGCCCAGGAACCTAGATGTACCTGCAAAATATCTGTTTTTGAAATCATTCAACTAACAGCATTGTCCGGAGCCTGGACAGGGAGGGAAGGAGGCAGAAAGAGAAATGAACCAAAGATTGATTCAATGGTATATTCTTTGATAGCAGAGCCAGAAAAGAGACTACAAAGTTTGGCTATCCCCGCTCCAGTGGGAATGAACCAATAATACATTGTTTACTGCTGGGATGGCTTTTCCTGTGATGCAGAATTGTCCTGATCATCAATAGACTGGAGATTTGCAGAAAACATCTTTCTAACATATTGATTATCATTCTTAGGTTTACTTTGAATCTATTAAAGAATATTTCTTTTAAAAAAATAACCTACATAATCAACTCTTAAACAGAAAAAAATATGCAATTAGCCTGATAGTCAGCTGAAATTGGACACAGATTTTAAATAAAGCCCATCACATCACACTTTTAATTCCCTAGAAACAACATCGCCCAGTAACCTAGAACAATAAACACCCACGTGGTACCACAAAATGCTTAACAGGGAAATGTATGAAAGACTAGAAATATTTTTACCCAAAGGAAAAATTTGATAATTCATATCCACCCACTCCCACCATGATTTATAAAGAATAATTCAAGATGTGTTGGCTAGATCAACAGAAATAGACAACATTGTAAAGATGCTTAGGTCTATCATAGTTTGATAGCTGAGTTCTAACTAAATTGATTCCAATATTTTTTAGAATTGTCTGGTTGAAAAAAAGGTTTTTTTAGAAGCTGAATTTAAGCTATTTTAGCCTAATAATAAACATTTTCATTTGCCTGCATTGGACAAGCATGTCATATATGTAAAGCATTTTCATAGAAGTTATCTAATTTAATCTTCATTAAAATCCATGAGGTGGGCACTATTATCCCATTCCAAAGTGATTAAATAATTTATGTATGGTTATACCACAACCAAGTTATAGGGTTGGGATTCTATCTGAAATCAAAGGAAGTAATCTCTTTGCTTCCCTTTCTGCCTCCTATACCTTCCTATGTAAAAGTGAAAGTGACAGTCTGAAGAGTAAACCTGGGATGTTAAAAGCAAAGAGCAACCAAGACTTCCTCTGTCTCTGGACCACGGTCAGTAATGTTGAACGTCTGGGTGCCCCATCAGCCTGGGGTCCCAAGTGACTCCAGAAGAGCAGTGAGAGAGCCCCATTGCCCGTGACAGGTGGGCCCTGGGAGCCAGGAGTCAGCCTTTGCTGATCTAAGCCTCTGACATGTGGGGTTTGTTGGTTACAGCAGTATAATCTAGCACATCCTCACTGATACACATGAGGTTCTTCCCTCCCCAAGAGAAGATGCTTTGTGTGTTGCACCAAATCCATACACTAATCCACCTGGGAAGAGTAACCAACAACCTCAACATCACAACAAAACACAAGGCAGCTCAACCAGATATGGTAGATATGAGCAGAACTGACCTACATATGAATGAAATAAGAAGGCATTTCCAGGTAATAATAAAAAAGTAAACATGATGTTGTTTCTCATATTATCAATGGTGAAGTTTCAGTTGTTATTTTTTTAAATCTCTAATTTGTCACAGACCAACAGATGATCTCACCATGTGAGTTCATGTGATCCACTAACTATTTTATAGCTAGTAACCCCCTTTGACTTGCCAAGTGAATTCGCAAATTGTTTGTTGAGATGTGCATTACTAAATTGCTCTAAAAGTTTCTAAAAGCTGACTTTCAATTTCTCTAAGTCATTGCAGACCAGTAATCAAATGTCTGTGGTCCTTCAGAAGTTCAGGTAACCACACTATGAGTAGCACTGCTTAACATAACAAAGTTTCCTTGATTTGTCTTTAAAGTGAGCTTTGCATTTGCACAACCAGAAACTCATAATTTTCCATAATTGGTTAAAAAACTCAACATAAGGAAACTGGGCTGAAGAGTACTGGATAGAAACAAGATGGACAGTGTGGAGAGCATTAGCGGAACTCTGTTGATGAAATGAGCAATCTGGATTCTGCAGATCAGAAATATTCCTGTAGCCATACTTACTAAGCATTTTACCAATTCCTAACAGAAAAGAATTGTTAATATCAAAACATTTTGTATATTATTTATAGTTCATCGCACAGAAATCATTCTTAGAGACAGAGTAAACTATACATAGTTTCCACTCCTTAGGGTAGGTCTGTGTTCTCAGGTAATCTTTTGTAGTTTAAAAAAAAAACAATTGCAGTTTGTTGTTTATAGGAGTGCTTAAAAAACTTGTATAGATAAATCTGACCCAAGATTGACAACTATTATGAGAATCCTAGTTCCCAGTCTGAGCAGATGGAGCAAAACCAACTTAGATGAAAAAGTGCCTTCGCATAGTTTATTCCTATCTGAGAATGCTACGCATTAGGATTTTTGTTAAAAATTGGTGTGCATGTATACACATATACAACACACAGCACACATATATTACATCTCTGTATATACAACATGGTTTCTCAACCTTGGTATTTCATTACCTAATGATTTGGGCCAGTAATCCTTGTTGTGGGAGCTGTTCTGTGCACTATAGGATATCTAGAAGCATTCCTGGACTCTACCCACTGGATGCTAGTAACACGGCCCCAGTCATGACAATCAAAAATATCTTCAGATATTGCCAAGGGCCTCATGCGGGAAAATTGTCCCTGGTTGAGAACTAGTGATATGTACTGTGTACAATATATATCTATCCTAGGCCATTCAGGCTTCTATAACAAACTATCACAGATGGAATAGCTTATAAACAACAGAAATTTATTTGTCATAGTTCTGGAGGCCAGAAATCCAAGATCAAGGTGCCAGCAAGGTCACATTTTCCGTGAGGGCCCTGGTTCATGGCTAGGACCTTCTCATTGTGTCCTCACGTGGGGGCGGGGCAGAGGGAATTGCTCTGCAGCATCCTTTATAAGGGCACTAATCCCACTCAGGACTCCACCCTCATGAGCTAATCACCTCCCAAAGGACCACCTCCTAACACCATCACCTTTGGGGGTTAGGATCTGAATACACAAATTGGGGATGGGGGGTGGGCACAAACATTCAGTTCATAGTAATATCTTTCAACAAATATTTTTCTTAATTTCTTGGGAAAACTCGCATAAATCCTTCGTAACTCACTAAAAAGCAAACAAACGTATTGCTTTTCAAAAAAGCAGTATGGGACAAAATATTAAAAGCATCACTTGGCCAACTTTTTATGCAAGTGATTTAAAGGTACTTAAATTGTGTCCTGATTGCATTTTCAACACACTGTATCAGGCACTGGTCTCTGTGAAGCCAAAGGTCCAAATATCATCTCAGAGTAAATGTTAGACATAAAATACTTAAATTATTTCAAGTGGACAAGAACGAAAAAGTAATGTCAAGATGTGTGTTCTGCATCTCATTCCAGTGTATGGGAATACTGGTCAGAAGACATTCGTGCACTTTCCTCCCAGGACTGGAGGAGCCAGCTGGAGTAACCTGCATTGCCCTCAAGGGATGCGGAGGATTCTGTCTAGTCAGGCCTTTGGCAGGACCCTGGCAGCTTTGTTTGTGGGCAGGCGATCCCCTCACAATTCTGTTACTTTATCCTTAAGAAAGTTGCCATGGAGACTGACAAGGAGATGGCGGTCAGCCAGGTGCAGAGAGAGAGAGTTTTAGGTTGAAAGAAGCACACACACTCACACACACTCATGCTCTCAAAATACAACCCTGTGTGTACATAATCAACTTAAAAAGAATACACTTAAGAGTCATCGTGTATTTGGGTAAATGGCTAAACCATTGTTTCTTTTCAACTTGCCCAAAGAAACACCACCAGCTAAAGAGCAGTTAATGAAGTAGGAAAACAGCACCTATTAAAAGTAATCCATCACAGCTCGTGAACACCCACCTAGTGGGCATCTGATGGCAAAATCTGTTTGCTTGGGAAAAACAGTCATAAGAAAGAAAAGTGAAATGATACAGTAAATGAAAACTGTATTCTTCGTTTGGTGAAAACAAATGATTTGGTCAAATTAAACATTATGAAAAACAGTCCAACATTTTAGTTTATTTGCACACACAAAAAGTAAAAAGAACATAAGGCCTTGCAGATTTAGTTTTTAATTTTGGAAGCACAGCTGAATGGGGATTATCATTAGCATTCTGCACGGCCTCAGATTTTATCCAGTATTTGGTGTCTGGAGCACTTTGCACTACAACCTTCGATTTCAAAGTATTTTGTCAAAAGTGATGAGAAAATCCTGAAGGACATCTGAGTTGGTGAGTAGTACGTACAGGAAAGTCATAAATCCTTCAGAATACTCTAAAACAGCATTAGAAACTTGTATGCTGTGGATGCGTAAATCACTTCGTGTTTTTTTGGAAAGTAAATCTCTTTATGCAGCATGCACACAATAAAATCAGAGTTTCTATATGCTTTTATTCCCAGCATTGGGATATGCATATAAATAATATGCAGGAAAGCATCTCTGTAATTCAGATTATTGGGGTGAGGACGGTGCGAACAAGCCGTCAAACAGGAAGAAAAAAAAATGAGACGGCTTCTCTGGTGGTGCAGTGGTTAAGGATCTGCCTGCCAATTCAGGGGACATGCATTCGAGCCCTGGTCTGGGAAGATCCCACATGCCGCAGAGCAACTAAGCCCGTGAGCCACAATTACTGAGCCTACATGCCACAAGTACTGAAGCCCGTGCACCTAGAGCCCATGCTCCACAACAAGAGAAGCCATCGCAATAAGAAGCCAGCACACCACAACGAAGAATAGCCCCTGCTCACCACAACTAGAGAAAGCCTGCACACAGCAACAAAGGCCCAATGCAACCAAAAATAAAAATAATAAATAAAAATAGATAAATTTTAAAAATCATATAAAGAAAAATGAGAGAAAAATTCTGCAAGATGAAACTTTCCTTTCTACTTCTTATGAAAGTGGTGTGGACTCTCCAAAGACTGGTGACTTCTATGCATGACCAACTAACTCAATCAGATAACAACAACTGTGAAGTCTTTTCCTCTATCCCCTAAGCACATATTCTCTTGGACATACTCCTATGTGGGCTTCTGTGTGGCCCCAATAAGCTGACCCAAAGCACTTCACCTAAGGTTTAAGTTGAAGTTTTGTTTTCCAAGTTTGGGTAACAGTGCACAGTCTCACTCCAGAATCACTGCATAGGTATCAAAACTTAGTGTTTTGTAGTCCTCCCGATGATCAAGTATGTCTGGATTTTACATGGTCCTTTTGTCACTAGATAAACAAGACCTGCTGAAATTGCAAAGGAACTATACAATTATTAGAGTTGGATGGGCACCACGCTGCCACCAGGCTGATACTATTTAAATCAGCTTGTGGTCCACAGGTCAGCAACATCAGAATCCCTCACCTCCACTCAATTCCCTGCTCTCCTTGCCCAGTGAGCAACAAAGCAAAAGGCAGAAGTCTGTCTAGACAGAAGTAATTTATCCAAACTGTCTTCTTCCATAACCCACAGAAAGATACCTGCAATTCCCCTGCCCATGGAAACTGACAGTAATTAACATGAAATTTCACCATCACATTAATGGAGACCCAAACGACTGAAAGAAAATCACTTAAAACCATTTTTTATTTTAAGGCAAAGGGCATGCTTTGCAATAAGGGAGAGTTGGGTTTTTATTAGAGAATAAAAAGGTGAGTCCTCATTCTGTGATGCAATTCTGATTGTATTCAATTATAACATATTTACAGTACATCAATCTTAGTGTAATTTTTACAAAGAAATTTCAAACACATCTTGGTAAACTTGTTTAAAAGTTGAATCAAAACCTCCCCCACCCTCCCCCAGCCCCTATATACACTCCTGAAATGCTTTGGTATTATTTTCAGCAGAAATGAAGGTAAGAATGTTTGTTGAGAGCTATGACTTTTTTAAAATATTTATTTATTTACTTATTTATTTAGCTGTGCCGGGTCTTAGTTGCAGTATGCGGGATCTTCATTGCCGTGTGGGATCTTTAGTTGTGGCATGTGGGATCTAGCTCCCTGACCAGGGATCGAACCCAGGTCCCCTGCACTGGAACCACGGAATCTTAGCCACTGGACCACCAGGGAAGTTTCAAGAGCTATGACTTTTAACTTTTCACAATGAAAGGAGCAGTGTGCTTTCAAGTTTCCACTGACACATCAGGCTTCCACATTCCTTCAATTAAAAGATTTGCAAGTATTTGCAAATACAGCACAGGGAACTCTACTCAGTGCTCTGTGGTGACCTAAATGGGAAGGAAATCCAAAAAAGAGGAGATATATGTATACGTATGGCTGATACACTTTGCTGTACAGTAGAAACTAACACTACATGGTAAAGCAACTATACTCCAATAAAAATGAAAAAAGCTTATAAAGTCAGTTAAAAGGTATGCTGGGGAAAATACAAAAAGGTAAAAATAGTGATTTTCTTTCAGAGTTGCAATTGCATAGAGGATAACTTTCCTCCATTGAGAGAAGGCAAAAAGTAAACAGGTAGACACTTTACCACAAATTATTTTGTTTATATAAATAAAAGCAATTTCTTCCCTAAGCACTATTAAGCCTGGAGTCATTTCCAACACGTATGATTCTGTTGATAACCTTGAGATCAGGATTCTGGTTTTGTGTTTATTCATTCTACTCACCCTCCCATCTGCCCCATTTTTAAACATTTCTCCAGATTCCTGGGACCTCCCTCCTCCTGCCATTTCCATCCCATCTCTTGAAACCAGATGGAAGTCTTCTCTCACCAGGCTGTATCCTATCCTCTTTCTTTGTCTATGAAAACTTGCCTGTCCTGCGTTCCATTCCTCCATTCGTTGGGTGTCTCCTTGTGTGACAACCTGATCTAAATGCATCCTAATTGATGCATTTAGTGATGGGTGACTTGCTGCTCGGGGCCCATATCCTCACCAGGCACAGTAGATACAGTGCCCAGGGCCCACAGTACTTTTAGAGATCTGTGAAAATGCTTTTGTTTTTTAATTAGAAGAAAAAAAGTATGAACTTTGAAGTCACAAAAATGTTTTATTATATAATATTAGTATATTTGTCTTTTTACCAACAGATTCCTAAAATATAATTTTAAATATGTTTTTATAGAGGAAGGGGACATGAAAGTCCTAATGTGGAAATGTTGCAGTCCAGTGACTTATGCTCTGGGTGGATTAGCAATTCCCATTTATTAATTCCTCTATTTTCTGCTATCCATTTCTAATTCTTTTTGGATAACTTTTATGTGATGTGAACTTCTTTCAAAAAGGAAAAAAAAACATGAAGCAAAGATCTATGAGCTGCTTTCTAATAACAATCTGAGAATAATCAAACTAAAAACTTTAATCCTCATAGAAACTGAGGGATGATTACAGGTCTAAGATAAGGCCCTTATTCGTGATGACAATGATGATATGATGAGTCACATTTGTAGTACGAGGTACTTTCATAACCTTTATTTCATGTATAATGAGAAAATGTATCCTTTTAAAATATCTCCCCTGGGGCTTCCCTGGTGGCGCAGTGGTTGAGAGTCCGCCTGCTGATGCAGGGGATGCGGGTTCGTGCCCCAGTCCGGGAAGATCCCACATGCCACGGAGCGGCTGGGCCCGTGAGCCATGGCCGCTAGGCCTGCGTGTCCGGAGCCTGTGCTCTGCAACAGGAGAGGGCACAGCAGTGAGAGGCCCGCGTACCGCAAAAAAAATAAAAATAAATAAAATAAAATAAAATATCTCCCCAGATAGTGAGTGGTATAGCTCTTGCACCCTTATGATCAGTTTCCTGTACTTACCCTTATAAACTCTAGGATTATTATAATATTTTAGTACTATTTTTGGATGGAGAGTAATGAGGCTGCATGAGAATGATCTCATGTTTAAAGATTTTTGTAAACCGTGCTATGTAAAAATGCTAAAGGAACTTAGAAATTCAGCTTGTCAATCTTTCCTCTTATGTGACAAACCATACACAGTCCTGAAATACAAAGAAAAATAATAATTAAAAGGCAAAAGGGAAATTGGGGACATGGTCAAATATGAATGTATACTTTCATCCATAAGCATAACTCATATGAGTCATTGTAAGCAGCAAAACCCAACCTGTACTACAGAAAGGACAGGAGAATTATGGGCTCATGGACTCCAAGGGGGGCACAATAACCAAACTCCATATAAATGACTTTGAGAACCATCAAAATCAAGGACATGAATGCCTCCAGGGTTTATTATTTGTTTATTTTCTCTGCTTCTCTATGTGTAAGAGGAGCTCAAATTTACAAAGAAAGTAAATGGTGGACCAGGGATTTTAATGTTCTTTCAATCATTCTGCTACACATGATATTTCTTACAGTGGAAATGGTGAGTGAAATCAGGGAATCACATAAAAAACAACAACAACAGGCATTCCAGAAAATACATATCCCACTAGTTTTCTGGTCCCAAAGTGGAATATGTAATTGAAAACAACCAGTGGAGCATCAGGTGTTACAAATTCTGAGACAAGGGCATATGTCCCCTCTTTGCAATGTAGCTTCTTGGAGCTGTGACTACGTGGTCAACACTCAGTGTTTGCCACCAGTGATGACCTGTCATCAAAGGATGGGACCTCAGATAAGGAAGTTATCGGGAAACCTATGTTTACATGAATAGGAAATTAAAGGTACAAAGATCAAGAGTGTTACATCCCCGAAGTCATGACTTTGGCATGCGTATTTTCTAGAATTGGCCCTTCCCTGAGCTCCTGGATTTAGGTCTATATTTGTTGATAACACAGAGCGGTTAGTAATGAATTGGTTAATCAAATAAATATCACTATTTGCGACTAAAACAGCATTTATTATTAACTTAATTTTTCTTGGCATTTTTGGTAACAATAAGGATATGTCAACTAAATGAATGGGTTTCAATTTAAAGAAATTTTTGAAGTTGTGTTTATTTTTAAAGGTAAGTAACCAATCTTTTAAAAAATAATCAATTAAGAATTTTAATGTTCAAAATTACATTCTGTTAACAGAGCCTAGTGTAAGCTTCTTGTCTGTCAGTTTCCAGACACTGGCAGAGTCTCACTGCATCAGAGTGAAGAGAACCGCCGTGTGCTTTGCCAGACAGAGCAAAGCCACAGGCTCTTAGTTACTGTACATACATTTCTGAGGGTCTTCTATGTATGTTTGCTTAGCTAACTGGTTGGTTTAGTTTTTGTAGTGAAATCTAAAAACATTTTAAGGCAAGACAGCTCAGTGAACAGTATGGGGGGAAAAGTGTTTCTCACTGGTTAGTAGCAAATATTCAAAGAATTAGACGGATTAAAGACCACTCTAGTAAATGCTGAAGGCAAACCCTGATCTTGTTTGACATCCTTAACACCACACTATATTTTTTTATTCATCAGAGTAAAACACAATGACCTCCACATCAGATCTGTTATCATATACTATAGAAGTATTTTTATGCAGAAGGGTTGAATTTTTTAAATCAGTTTTCCAAGGTAGCAAGGCTATAATTTAGATTATGAAAGTAATGATTTTGTTTGACATTAAATTACTGAGCATAAACCAAGACTTTTTTTTTCCCTGAATTAATATATTTGGGCAGGAAAGCTGCCTTTTTGCTTTTTTCTTTGGCCAAGATGGGAGGGGTTAAAAGTTCATAGCTGCAAAGAAGTGGAGATTATAGTGCAGTTTCTATTGAATAGGGATCATTTTAAAAACTACTGTAGACCACTCTCAAAACACATTGATTCTAGAAGCAGACCCTGATGCTAATTCTCCTTCACTTCAATGTGGATAGGTCTAGAATGCATTGTGTATTCAGAGGTAGCCCAAAGGCAGAACAATCCGGGACAAACGAGAATCATAGTCACAAGAGCCAGAAATCAAAGCAAGTACTAGAGCAGGAGAAAGGCACTGGGGCCTTTGCTTGGGGCCAGAGCAGGGTAAGCTTGACTTATTTCAACTCAAGGAAAACTGTACATTCAACAGCTTTATTTACAAAATAGAGAGTAACCAGAGCAGAAGGAATGACATTATGGGATAAGGGAACGGGGAACAGGCAGGTGGTTAGAAAGTAATTGCCACAGTGCCCAGGACGTTGCCTCTGCTGGGTGGGGGGGGCGCACAGGACCAACAGCCAAGAGGAAGCCCTGAATGCAGGCACTTCCTTCACACATCTGAGCTGCTTTGAGCCGCAAGGCTAATAGCAAAGCTAGTATTCTGCAGGACCATTCAGAGCTCTTAGAGATGTGAGACGTGAAATCAAAAGACAGTCAATTTCATGAACATTTGAAAAAGGGATTAATCTCCTGAGTCATCGGGAAAAGGCAAATTCAAATCACAATAATATACCTTAACACATCAACTAAGTTGCTAAAATTAAAAAGACAGACAATACCAAGCGCTGTCAAGGATCTTGAAGAAATGGAACTCTCATACACTGCTACTGAAAACCAATTGTAAACAGTGCTTGGCAACACTCATCATAGCTGAATGTATGCATCCCAATAAACCCAACAATCCACTCCTAGATTTATAACCAACTGAATTGCATTCATATGTGTATCAAGAAACTTGTTCAAAAATGCAAAGAGCAGCATTATCTGTAATAGCCAAAAACTGGAAAAAGAACAAATGTCCATCAAAAGTTAAAAATATATATCGTATACAATGAAATATCATACAGTAACGAAAATGAATGGATTGATGCTTAAGGGAAAAACCTGTGTGACTTTCATGAACAAAATGTAGAACAAAAGCCAGGCACAAAGGAGTACATCCCTTATGATTCTACTTATCTAAAGAGCAAACATTAGCAAAACTATGTTAGAAGTCAAGACAGGGATTTCCTTTGGGGTTACTTACTGGAAATGGGCCTGAGGAAGACTTCAGGTGCTAATGATGTCCTAGTTCTTGATCTTGGGTGTGACCTGATATGGGTATGTCTATTTTGTGAAAATGTATCAGCTATACAATTGTCATTTGTGTACTTTTCTGTATTTAAGTTATCTTTCACTAAATAAAAAATTTTTGCAAACAAGCTATCAATAAATGTCATAAGCAGATGGAGGAGAGTGGACAGTAAAAATGAGAGACAGTAGCAGGGAGATTCCTATAAAAGAAGGGACCTGGGGCTTCCCTGGTGGCGCAGTGGCTGAGAGTCCGCCTGCCGATGCAGGGGACACGGGTTCGTGCCCCGGATTCGGGAAGATCCCACGTGCCGCAGAGCAGCTGGGCCCGTGAGCCATGGCTGCTGGGCCTGCGCGTCCAGAGCCTGTGCTCCGCAAGGGGAGAGGCCACAGCAGTGAGAGGCCCGTGTAACACACACACACACAAAAAAAAGAAGGGACCTGAATAGGCAAGCAGAAGTGTTGTCTGCACCAGTTCTGGAAATTTGGCCAAGGGCACACTTCCCACCAGAAAATGGGTAGCCTTGTGTGTTCAACTTTTCCCTATTTCTTACTATCTGTGTTCTTGGACTCTCTAATACCTGATTATCTCATCTGTAACTTGGAAATATCTTGTAGCTTTATTTAGAAAGAGAAAATGAAAGAGGAAAAATGTCTGATAAAGTACCTAGAGCAATTCTTGGTACATAGTTGATAAATGACAAATACAGGTCCCTCTGTGACTTTCCTCCCTCATTCAGTTAGCTCACATGAGAAACCATCTGAGAAGAGAAAGAATAAAAATCTAATTTTCTTTGTTTATTAACATCAAACAAAATTATTTTTCACATCCATGTCTATGAACAAGGAGACCTCAGTTACTACAAGAGAGGAAGAAACATGGTGTGGGCTTGGCCTCATTTCTTTCTTTCTTTTTTTTATTGAAGTATAGTTGATGTGCAATATTATATAAGTTACAGTTGTACAATGTAGTTGGCCTCATTTCTTAAATTAACTTGACTATAAAGAGAAATGGCCAAACTTCCAAACACAATGTCCAAAGACAGATGTGAAAATAAGGAATTGTATCTCAGGTATTGGTCAAAAAGTACCAACTTCCAGTTATAGAATTAACAAATTTGGGGATCTAATGTACGGCGTAGTGATTATAGCTAATAATATAGTCATATACTTGAATGTTGCTAAGAGAGTAGATCTTAAGTGTTCTCACCACACAATAAAAATGGTAGCTATGGGACAGGATGTTACACAGGCTGGGTCCTGGGACTTGGGACCCTTTGCTGCAGTGCTTGCACCTGGACAAACATCTCCTGGAGTAACAAAATACAAAGAAACTATAAGGGAATAAAAATAACTGTGTGCATGAGCAGTTGGGGCAAATTATAGATAATAAGATACAAAAAGACTAAAAGCCCAACTGCATTTCTGAAGAGCTGGGAGCAAAAGCAGGTACTGCGCATGCCCCCTGCACTCAATACCACCAAAGGTGGGGGGCAAAACACCTAAGCCACCCCTCTGTGACCCCTGGACCTGCCTCTACCCTCACTCCATATAAGGAACTATCTCACGCCCCCCCCCCCCGGCCTCAGAGAGTGAGCAAGGGAACCTGTTGTTTATTTTCACTCCCCCCATCCCCCACTGCAGCAGGGGCCACAATAAAGTCTTGCCTGAATTTCTTGTTTTGTCTGAATTTCTCTTATCAATTTCTTTTGATTACAGAGGCCAAAAACCCTGGTCGGTAACAGATGGAAGTGGTAGGTAACACTATGGTGGAAATCACTTTGCAATTTATAAATGTATCAAATCAACATGTTGTATACCTTAAAATTATACAATGTTATGTATCAATTATATCTCAATAAAACTAGAAAAAACGTATCTTAGTGTTGGGAAGGTAGGATTGGATTCAGAATGACAGGTTACAGCAATGAAGAACAGGCAATAATTAGTTTTTCCCCTATCACAATCTTCTTAACTATAACCAGGGAGAAGATCTGTTTGCTGACATGGATAACAGATCAATGGTTCATTTTGAAAAGAAAAAAATTAAAAAGAAAAGTTTATAACGCTAAAGTCATTTTGGAAAAGCATATCATTGAACAAACAAAAGAATTTATAGCTTCCAAGATGGATCTTATTTTGAAATAGGCTGCTCTAAAACATGGTGGGAGATCACCATTGTTCTGTTCACAATTCTTTGTTTTAACATACAGCAAAAGTTTCTGATAGAAAGAAAATGTTGATATATAGTGGTCTGACTTGCAGGAAGGTGACTAACTAGAAATGGAACGAATGGAAAGTCAGCTCCTTGGAAGGAGAGTGAGAGGACACCGGCATATCAGGGGAACCAGTGGGTTGCCAGGGCTCCTCTACCCAGAAAGACTGAAAAGGAATAAAACAAAACCACGAAACTGCCAGTTCGCTCCCATACAGCCCCACAGTTCAACACTCTGAGAGACAGTACTTCTATGGAATAACAAAAGACAATGGAACAATTCTTAGCTCCTCTGATATTAGAAGAAAGGTGAGGTAATCCAGGGTTCAAAATCTAGTGCCTGGCAAACAAGGTCCCTGCATGTGAGAAAGTGGCCCTGGAATCCAGAGAGACACAAATGAAAGTGACCATGATGATAGCCACCAGGATCCAGCAGTCCAGGTGCAGCTTCACAGGCACCTGGCTTTGGTGAGGACAGCTAGACCATAAGACTGCATGGTGTGTCAAAGGTGGTAGTAGATTATAAGATTCACCTACAGTGTAACAATTCCTTGCCTTGCAACATTCCAGTGACACACAGCTCTGATTCCTTGCTTTCTGGTTTCACTCATTGTTCAAGTAATGAATCAATAATTTCCATAGTTGATTTCACTGATTTTCCACTACTTGTTCTCCTTGGGTTGAACTCTAAGTACAGAAAGACACAGCTGTGTGTTTCCAGCTCATGGGCCATATATGTTATATCTACTTCTTTCTCTTCACTTACTAACTCAGTGATTCAATTGGAAGAGTGTGACCAAGCTTGTCTAGCCCAATTTGTACTTTATAAAACCAAGTTCATTACTGCTAATGTTCTGTTACTCCATTGGATATGTACAGCATTTTCCTCCCTATTTTGGTCCCATTACTTTAACAGAATTTGAAACTAGATTTAGTGGTTGGTAATTGACAAGACCACAGGTGTGGCTTTTTGTTTTTATTGGTGTTTGTTTTCTTCTTATTTCTCTGTATAAACAGGGAGGGGAAAAAACTGTTATAAAGCTTTTTCAGGTAGATGTTCATTTATGATTGAATGTTGACAAACATAAGGACATTTATATGTCTATTAGTAAAATAGAAACAAAATATCAATGACACAGGAAATCATGAACAGCCAATCTCTTAATGAAACGTGACTTCTTCCTGCCTCCATACATCTATCTCTTTCTCCCTCCCTTCCTTTCTCTCTTTCTTTCTGTCTCTTCCTCTGATATACTGAACAAGCAACTTGCATCACTCTAGAAATTAGAGGTATTAATAGAAAAAATATAATCCACAGATGTCCTCCCAAGTCTTATTTTCATTAGCACTTACTTGCACAGTGGTCCTGTGATATGATAGAAAAGACACAGAATTTGAAGCCAGAGAACCTACGTATTTACCCCAGGCCAAGTTTACTTAGCCTCTGTGAATTGTTGTACCCTCTTTGATAATATTAGATAAGAGGTCATGGAACAAGGTGGCTGAGAAAGAGAGCTCTTGAACTCAGATTGCCTGAGCTACAAGCCCTTTACCACCATGTACTATCAATGTGACCTTGAGAAGTTACTGGTGTTAATTTCATCCCCTGGAAAATAGGGATGATAACAGTCCACCAAAGGCTGGATATATAAAGAGATAAAAGACATAGTCTTGTCCCTGCCCTAAAAATAATGCTTAAACTGATGATGAGACAGGATATGGTAGAGTAAATATCAAGACCCAAGTACAGACCACAGGTCAAATCTGTCCCTCTAACAAATTCATGTTGCAGAAGGTAAGATGAGGGTGAGGCGGGAATACACATGGCAAGTTCTGAGGCTTGTAGACTGGATGGATGAAAGGAAACATTATTACAGTGCAACAGTAGAAAGTGGGTTTCAAGAAGTTATAAGGGAGCAGATTTTAAGTTCAGAGGCTCAGGAGGGCAGAAAGGAGGAAGAAGAAAGGATTCAGTGTGGTGTGCTAGAAACTTTAACTGGGCAGGGCTGTACAGAGGATAGACAGGTCCCAGGGCAGGGGAACAATTATGAAACAACCCAAGTGCTCCAACTTGCTTGTGTTCCATGCCTTGTCCCCTTCAAATATGATCTAAGCCAACTGATGTGTGTGTGTGAGTATATGTGTGTGTGCACACACTCATGTCCCCATGTATGCTTGTGCTGTATACTCAAATCCCTTCCACCAAAGAATATAGAGTTAATACACAGTAGCCTATATCTGCATGGCTGGAAAGAGATATTATCCTGGCAACTGACTTCACGTACACAAGTCATATTTCCATACCACATGAATTCTCATGAAAGCGAAAATATCAAAGAGCAAAATAAAATCAGTAAAAGTTCTCTTATTTTAGGTATTATGATCATACTATACATTTTAAATAAAAATAGCTAACATTTATCAAGTGTTATGTAGGTGTTAGTCACCTTTTATGAATAGATAAAAGGTACTTTTATCTATTCACTTATTTAATTTTCAAAATGATCTTCAGACATTTTCCCTATTATCCTATTTTATAGGTAAGGAAATTGAGGCAACCAGTGAATAACAGTGACACAGCTAGGAAGTGGTAGAGCTAGAATGGGCAATGATGCTCTAGAGACCAAAGAATTCTCACCCACTTTGCCAAAGGCACATAATAACCATCTGTGTATCCCAGGAATTGTTTAAAACACAGACTCCTGAGCCCCACCTCCAGAAATTTTGATTCATTAGGTTGAGGGTAGGGGCCCAAGAATTTGCATGTCTAACAAGTTCCCTGGTGATGCTGATGCTGTGGCTTATGGATCACACTTTGAGTGGCATCACCCTATGTTATAATATTTCAATTGCTGGCTAAAAGGAGGTAAAATTATAATATGAAAAAATGATCTCTCATTTTCAAAATGTTTAACGTGAACTGAATTTCAAGGCAACATTCCAAAGCATTGATATGAATATTATAGATTTAGACCAAAAGCATAAGCTTGTTCATTAAGCATGGTGATAGAACCAGATGAACCTACACCAATATTTAGGACTCAAGCTGTGTTTGTACATTTATTTTCTAAATTGTCCAAGTATTTCTTGTCTATATCTTTTCTGTATTGAGTTAACAACTTATAGCTGAGTATACTAATTGAAACTTGTCAATACTGTAAAGTGTTTCTTAATTTAAATTACAGGAGACAATCCACTTGGAAACATATTGAACAGCCTCTTTTAATGTTTTATTACAACAATCAGAATCCGACATGATAAAAACATTTGACACAAATCAGAACCATCTTTAGTGTCAGTGGAAAGAGGAAAAAAGGAATGACAGTGAACCTAGTAAAAAACAAATCTGTTCAGTTCCCTCATGAAAGAACTTTTAAATGATGATAAAAATAGAGACATTTTTCCCTTTCTGGGAGGATACAGTCAGCATGTTTCCCTATTCTTTCCACTAGCTATAACAAAAAACCTTAACATCATATAAAAAACAAACATCATAAGATTGCAAACCAACCAGGGACCTTGGGACCTAAGTAAGGAATGACACAGCAGTGAGTTCTCTAAGTTTACTTTCTGCTTATATATCCTAGAATTAGGACTGAAGAAGTCAGAAACTCAGACACACAGGAAAATAGGAAAAGTAAAACTGAGAAAGAAAAAACAGTACGAACAAGCAGAAAACAAAAATGGCAGAGGCAGGATCGGTCAGAGTAGGAAGACCCTGAGCTCACCTCCCCAATGAACACATCAAAACTGCCACTACAGAGGCAAAGTCAGAACACATCTCGCAATTTGCACTTTCCCTTTCTTCTCCTTCCCACAATGTGAAAGGTGGGTGTCTCCCTCCCTCTTCCTACAGGTAACTTTACTCTATGGTCCAGTTAGTCAAGTCTAGATTTTGATCTCCTAAAAGGGGAGACAAAGGGATGCAGACTACCCTTTCTCAGTAGCCTCACACTGGCTTAGAAGGCTCCTGCTTTGCGAAATAATCCTATTTCATGTGTTGGAAATGAAAAGAAAAAACAAACCATCACAACATATAGAGCAACTCTCACTGAGAATTACCGAAAGACAAGCAAAACAGCTCTTCTGCAACCAAGGCTGTAAAGAAAGAACCACAAGGAGTCAGGTAGGAGGGGAAGAGAAGCGATCTAGTTGGGTCCCAAACCCCTAGCAGGGAGGAGGGGACATCACAGGCTCAGGGATCCTCCCTGTGGAGTGAGGGATTCCGGCGCCACATTGGACAACCCAGCCCTGGGATCCGAAAACAGGAAGACAAGCCCCTTAGCTGGTTTGAAACCCAGTGGGGCTTACCGAAGGGCTGTAAGAAACTGGGCCTCTGCTCTTGAAGAGCACACAGACTTGCTTGTTCCCAAAGTATGGAGGCAACACATTGAAAATTGCCAGGGGCTCTGGCCACACTGATCTCCTGCTCCAGCCCTCCTGCTCCAGCACTGCTCCCTACTAAGGCAGAGACTGCCTTTGACAAGGTGCACACATGTGCCCCAGCATAGAAGCACCTGGGGCCCCAGCCCAGCCTCTACCCAGGGCGGAGACCACTGCCAGGGAGGTAGCAGAGCCAGTTCAGAAGTGCAGCCCCAAGCCCTCGAGCTCTGGCCTCACCCCCAACCAAGACAGAGACTCTCATCACTCCTAGAAGCCCAGCTCTCTCAGGGTTCCTGCTCCAGATCTTTGGGCCCTGGTGCAGCCCCAAAGGGGTGCTGACCACCTGTGAACTTAAGAGAAGCCCTGGCTTGCACCTGCTCTGGCTCTAGCCCCTCTAACTTCAGCCCTACCTCTCACCAAGGCAGTGGTTGCCAGCCCACACTCGGGGAAGACATGGTCCATGCTCACTTCAGATCCAGCTCTCCCACCACATGCAGACTGTAAAGGGAGACTCCCACCCAAGACACCCCTTCAAGACTGGATTAGGCAACTGTTTTACCTAATTTCATAAATGAAGAAAGTTGAACAAAATGAAAAGACAGAGCCATATGTTTCAAACAAAAGAACAGGATAAAACCCCAGAAAAGAAAACCATAATGAAACAAAGATAAATAATTCACCTGATAAAGAATTCAAAACAATAGTAACAAAAATGTTAACTGAACTCAGGGGAAAGAATAGATGAACTCAGCAAGGACTTCACAAACAATTAGGAAATATTAAAAATGAACCAGAGTGAGGAATATAATAACTGAAATGAATAATACACTAGAAGGAATTAACAGCAGATAAGGTGATACAGAACATATAAGCAAACTAGAACACAGAACAGTGGAAATCAGCCAATCAGACAGCAAAAAGAAAAAAAAATATGAGACTAGTTTAAGGGACCTCTAGGACATCATGCATATTAACATTCACATTATATGGGTCCCAGAAGGAGAAGAGAGAGAGAAAAGGGGGTTTAAAATTGAACTTAATGAAATATGGCTGAAAACTTCCCAAGGCGGAAGAAAGAAAGATATCCAGGTACAAGAAGCACAGAGAATCCCAAACAACATGAACCCAAACAGACCCACACCAAGACATATCATAACTAAAATGGCAAAAGTTAGATAAAGAGAGAATTTTAAAGGTAACAAGAGAAAAACAAAGAGTCACATACAAAGGAACCCCCATAAGGCTATCAGATGATTTTTCAGCAGAAATTTTGCAGGCTGGAAGAGAGTGGCATGAAATATTTAAAGTGCTGAAAGGAAAAAAAAAAAAAAAACACCTACAACCTAGGATATTCTATCCCGCAAGGCTATCATTCAGAATTGAAGGAAAGATAAAGCGTTTCCCAGACAAGCAAAAACAAAAAGAGTTCATCACCACTAAATCCACTTTACAAGAAAGGTTAAAGAGTTTGTTTGTTTGTTTTTTGGCCACACTGCACAGCTTGTGGGATCTTAGTTCCCCAATCAGGGATCAAACCCGTGCCCCCTGCAGTGGAAGTATGGAGTCCTAACCACTGGACTGCCAGGGAATTCCCAAAAGGTCTTCTTAATGTGAAAAAGAAAAGGCTATAACAAGAAATGAGAAAATATAGGATGGGAAAATCTCACTAGTTAAGGAAAATATATAGTAAAGGCAATGGATCAACCAGTTAAATAAGGTAGTACAAAGATTAAAAGACAAAAATTGTAAAATCAACTATAACTGCAATGAACAGTTAAGAGATAGACATGAACATGTAAAATATGACATCAAAAACACAAAATCTGGTAGGGGGAGTAAAAAATGCAGATCGTTTAGAATGTGTCTGAACGTAACCTACTATCACTTTAAAACAAGTAGATAGAGTTTAGGTTGACACTGTAACCACAAATCAAAAAACCTGCAATAGATAAAATTTAAAGAGAAAGGAAACCAAACAAGTGATTGGTGGAGCCAGGATTCACACTCAGGCCATCAGGCTCCATAGTACATGATCTCATCTGTGCCTAAACCTCATTATGGCTCCATTTTAGATCTGCCTCTAGTAACTAATTTTCCTTTGCTTACTTTTTTTAATCTCAAGCCATGTATAACCATTATAATCACAAAACATAAAGTGATATGGAATATATCAGCTAATTTTTATTCCTCACTTGGTCATTTATTAACATTTAGTCACTCTATCTCTAATTAGAAATATGGCAAGTGAGGTCTCAGGACTGGGATTGGATTTATTTAGATGAAAAAGTTCTAGAATATCAACTTGGCCACTATCTCTAAGTTGGCAGCAGTAGTTGGGCCCTGAATTGTATCCCTTGAAAGTTTCTAATAATGTTTCTTGTGTTCCAACTGTACAACTGAATGCATATCAACATAAGGCCACTGCCTCTCTTTGCAGTATCTTCATACTCATTATGGCTCCCCTCATTTGTGGTGTCTTAAATGCTAACGGAATTTAGTTAGGCAATGATAATAAAAAGACACTAGTTGCCAACATATTTATAGCAAAGAAGTAACAATTCCAGGTTTCTATTTTCCTGCTCTGATAAAGAATATGTCCTGGTATTGGGAGTAATTTGTTTCACTACCAGAAGAAAAAATAAGACCAGCATTTATTAACCATTTTCTTGAAAAAAATAACAAATTAGGATTAATTCATGGTTGTCCCGATGTCATTTTCCCTTACACGTTGTTATTATGCCTTCGGGAGTGGGAAGGAAGGATTAAGTTGGACCTCCTACATAACCGACATTCTATCCCATCTATGCTACAGTCCACAGGGAGCACATTGTTAATAGTTATGAAAATTACGATTCACTGGAGTGCTTGCAAGTTGCGATTCTATAGTTAGTTCTGCTTTCTTTTTAATTTTCCACATGGGTAATTTTTTAATAAGCAAGAGGCAGGATGGATGAAGAAAGCCAAAGTGTGTACCCACATCTTCATTTACATCTGAGATGTAAGGATGGTGTGAAAATGTGTCAGTAATGACACAACCACTATGGTTATCAAGCCAAAGGCAGACAAAGGTGATGATATAAACTTAGCATTTACTTGGACTGGGGAGTAAGACAGGGTTTTTTGTGGAGGGTTACCCTGTAGAATTAATTTAATTGTCCTCAAAGAGATCTTTAGCATTAGGTGATTGTATTAAGAAGTAACCCACTTTGAAAACAATAATGATTCCTTACATTAATAAACTTTCATATTGATGTCAACCAGTTCTAATAATTTAATCATTCCCAACTTATTGATTGGGTTTAAAACATCTTCTAAAGAAACATTTAGCCTAGTCATTTCTTATTTACCTATTTGAAAAGAGAAATATCCATTTGAGAAGTAGTTACTCATACACTGCTTATTCAAAAGGTTATTCCATAAATACCTATTAAGTACCCACTCTGCACACCAGATATTTGGTTCAGGATAAGCCCTGATGGGTGGAAGGCAGAAAAGGGGAAGGTATAGTAGAAGAGAGTGAATTTTAAAAAATACTCTCCAGGAATTAAAATTCTAAGCATGGAGAGTAAAATAACAAAATTAGGCAGTGTATGATTAAGTGTCAGATGAATTGCATACAGTGAATCAGATAATAATTACCACAGAAGCAGAGGTTAACTTACCATTTTAAAAAAAGCTTAGACTTCTGGGCCCCTCACTTATACAGGACCCTCTAAATAAATATTCACTCCTTTAACTAATTTTGTATATGTAATTTAAAAATATTTTTTTCTGTAAAAGGGCCCCTCAAATGGTATAAGCTACAGTCCCCACAAAATCTGAACCTGCCTATGAACAGGGATTCAGAAATGCAGAGCAAGAATTTTCTCAAGATCTTATTCCCAGACAAAGTTGGGATCTTTCCAACTTTTGTGGATATTTCTTTCCAACTCTGCATTTCCTATTTTGGCTATGGATAGTGGTTCTCTTCATTCTCTACCCAGTATCTAGACTTTACAATATTTAAAGAACTACTTTGATAAACACACACATACACACACACACACACACCTCTAATTTTTTTGCAGAAGAAACATAGGGCTGTCCTTCATCTCTGAACATTAAGGGTGACCCCAAAGCACAGCTGTTTCAGAAAAAATAAAAAGTACTTATGAAAGAACAGATGTTGATAACAAAATCCAGAGCCCAACTCCTCCTGGAAACAGTAAGTCTTGCTGGTCGTGAACCAACAGCAAATCTTGCTTGGACATAAGGTGTAGAGTTGTACCTCTACAATTCTATTAAATGCCCTCAAATGAGTCAGGAGTAGTCCCAGAGCTGATGGCAGGACTGAAGCAGACAGATGGCATTTCATGGTCCCTATTTTAAAGGTGACAGGGATATAGGGACAAAGAACCTAACAGATTATTTATAAGTTGTTAATGTAAATTTCACATGTAAATATAAATAAATATATGTGTATATTTAAATAATTCTAGTGAATTTATTCTTTTGTTTTATGGCTTCTTGACTTTGTATCTTTCTTAGAAAGACTTCACCTACACTATGGTAACCTAATTTTTTTTTGAATTTCTTTTTTTTTAAATTAATTAATGTATTTATATTTTATCATTGGCTGCATTTGGTCTTCATTGCTGCACTTGGGCTTTCTCTAGTTGTGGCAAACTGGGGCTACTCTTCCCTGCAGTGCACAGGTTTCTCATTGTGGTAGCTTCTCTTGTTGCGGAGGACGGGCTCTAGGTGCGTGGGCTTCAGTAGTTGCGGCACGCAGACTCAGTAGTTGTGGCTCATGGGCTCTAGAGCACAGGCTCAGTAGATGTGGTGCATGGGCTTAGTTGCTCCATGGCATGTGGGATCTTCCAGGACCAGGGCTGGAACCCATGTCCCCTGCATTGGCAGATGGATTTTTAACCACTGCACCACCCGGGAAGTCCAGTAACCTAATTTTTTGATTCTAAAATTTTAATTTAATTTATACATAACATGGTGATCTCAAAATGATTTTAGCATAGAGTTTTAAGTCCGTGTTCAGCTTTATTCCTTCTCTAGACGTCCAGTAGATTTTACCAAAATAGTTTATTTAAAAATTTGTTTCCCATTAAGCTAAAATGCAACCTTATTTCCCATTAAGCTAAAATGCAACCTTAATGTATACTAAATTTTCACAAATATTTGGATCTATTCCTAGAAAATCTGTTTTATTCCATCCATTTACATTGGATCATCTATCCATGCCTGGGTATAAATTATTTTAAATATTGTAGTTTTAAAATATGTCTGAATATTTGTTAGGGTTCTTCACTCACTATGCTACTTTTCATAATTTTTTCATAAATTTTCTTGACTATTCTTTTATGCTTCCATTTTATTTGAAGTTCTGATACGTGATGTATGCTTAATTTTTGTAGAACTAAATTTAAAGATACATATTTCTCTGTTTTTTAATCATTAATTTAAAAAATATACTTGCTTTCAAAACCTATTACACATCTCTGACTTTTCTTTCAGGCTTAAAAAAAAATCATCTGTCTAAATTGCTTAGAAAAGCTTTATGATACATGTTACTATAATGTAGGTTTGGTTATAAAGTACCTGCTCATTGAATCCATCTCCCATGATGGAGAGAGGCTCTCCCTTCTGGAATGCAGAAAGCTTAAAACGAAGGTGTCATCCTTGCCCCTCAAAGGCAGGTTAATAACATTCTCCTACTGTCACAGAACACCATCAGCTTTGGAGTAAAGTAAGCTGTCTCCTTGAGAGTTTCATTACCTTTGGTTGTTTTCCTTCACACACGTTATTAAACAACAAGCAAACACAAAATTCTCTGAATTCAACAAAAGCAAACCTTTACATAACACTAAAAGAAGTGTTATGTTTTACAAATAAGAAGGACTGCATATATTTATTTTTTTATGGGATATAAGAACTAAATTGCCACTAGTTATGTCTTACATTTGCTTAGGAAAAAAATGATTAATATTAATAAGGTATTGTGATGTTTTTGCCTGATCTTACAAAACAAACATTTTTGCTTGGCTATTAATATTAATTATTTTTATCTCTATTCTTGACCCAAAACAGGATTTGATGCAAATGTATTTTTACTTAAGGTTACTTTAAAAAGTAAAATTAATGAAACAAAGGAAAAGTTTTATATTATTTGCTGAGAAGCTTTCTTCTTATTTTTTGTTTAAATCTGGGCAATATATGAAAATAAAATTTCCTAGCTGTCTTGAGCTACAGCAGAATCAAAAAGCAGTATGCATACACACACACACACACACACACACACACATATATTTACACCAGAAAATATACAACATTGTAAATCAACTATACTTCAATATAAAAAAAGCAGTATGCTCAGCACAGGGTTAAAATATGCTATTTGTTTATCCTTCTCATTAATTTCTTAACTAACTCTCCCACAAACATCAAAAAGATCCATTTGAAAACTGTGACTTGACATATAATAAACCCAATTAAAACACACATACACACACAGATTCATACACATACACTTACACATTTGTGCAGCTCCTAATGGTGCCAATAAATCAGCTCAAAACTATAAAAAAGTAATTAGGGACAAAGAAATGGCCTGTCTTGATGTTGCTTTTTTCTTAATATGCTTCTAACGCGATTATACATGCATATCTAATTACTACAACTGAAGACCTATGGTCATAGCTTGATTTCTGTATTACAAATGGCCTGACATTTAATTAGTTTGTGTGATTAAATTATGGAATATCTACATGGTGACCAAATGATTAAAACTTTTTTGTGCCTCTAGTTTTCTCAGCATTCAAGTTAATTATATCTGCCCACATATACAGTATGTGAACAGACTCACACAGAAATCTTTCCAAGTGAAAAGAGAGTTATAGTTCTGCAAATTAAGATTGAAAGAATCATCACTGAGTACATCTCACAAGAGGTGCAGTGGGATGGGGTAGGACTTCAATTACTGCAAGAGCTTCAACCCTAAATTACAATAAGGATGGAGCTGGTAAGCCAGGGTTCCCACTTCTCATTCATTCTCATTTCATTCCCTAAGGAATGGTCCCTGATGTATGTATGGGGTTTTTTTTTTTATAAGAACTGATCAATTTATATAAATTTTAGATTAAGTTTGGTTATTACTGTCACAATGTCAACGTTTTTTTCTTTTTTTCTTTTATTTTTGCATCCCAAGTCAACCAGGGATTCTTCACAACTTGTCACCTGAGTTGCAACAGCTCTACTCTCACAAGTACAAGTGTCAGTGAATTCAGGAGTTTTGAGTTGCCACAAAATGTGGGCTTGTTTTAAGTTCCAAGCAGACCTGAAGAATGGCCATAAGAAAAGGATCCCTACTCCCATTTATATAAGCAAGTTGAATGAAGCAGGAAACAAAATTAGAACGCCTCTTAAGAAACGTCTGCATTAACGAAGGACATCCTTTTGACATCCTGAACTCCCGTCTCGTTCATCTTTACCCCATCCCTAAGATGTGAAGGTAGTGAGTACAAAGGCTCCTAATTACCCAGCGGTAGTATTGAGAGACAAAGAGGGAACACTGAAATCTACCAATGATCCTGAAACCTTATTAGGCCAATGCATTCAATAACTGCCCCGTGAGAGATTTTTATTCATAACAGATAACAGAGAACAAAGTTGGCTGATGTAGGAATCTCACACATACAAAACTAGTTGGTTAGAAAAAGAAACTTTACTAATTTGACATTATTCCAATAGCAAGTTATTTCCTAAACAGCTAGCTATGATTGCTTAGTAGGATTACATGATTTATCTTAAAAACAGTAAGTTACTTGATGAAACCACCATGTCCTCCAGAAGGTAAAGGCAGATATAAAAGTATAAGCTTTATATCTTTTCCTTTTCTCTTAATTTACAGTAAAAGTTGCTAGAATATTTCAAATGGCCAGTATGTGAAAACAATGGATGTACAATCTAGAAACTAATCTAAACTAAAAAAGGAAAACAATAAAAATATTATTGAAGTTCCAGGTTAACTTGAGAGTATGCAAAAGACATATCATTCTTTTTCATCAATACCAACAAAAACCAAAGGCAATTAGAAATTCTGGAAAAAAGAAAGGAAAAGAAAAAGATACGAAAGTTATAACACAAATATGAGGTGACTTTAAAAAATTTTCAAACACATGGATTTCCCTGTAATTTTTATACTTTTTGATTTCTAGCAAAATGTCATTGTCATCAGAGAAAATACTCTGAATGACTGTAGTCATTTGATATCTGATGAGACTTGTGCTTGGATCAATTTATGGTCAATTTTCATAAGAGTACCATGTGTGCTTACAAAGAATGATTACTCTGCACTTGGAACATGGAAAATCTCCCCACTGACTTTAATCAAATACCCAAATTCCAAGAACAAGAAGGTGGTATAAAGAATCCAGAAACCTCATATTGGTTTACAACCAAGTACAGCCCAAGAAAGCAGTAAGTCCCACCTTAAACACAAAGGCAAAATGCACTGACAAAGAGGTAGAGTAGAAATGTGCTGGTAATGAGTGTAGCCAATAGCCTGAAACAGCCTCCTGGAGTTCCCAAGTGACCAAGTTTTGTGACCTTGGCAGTTAGATGAGGTCCATATATCCTCATATTCTAAAGAGGTGGTAAAAGACTTTGGACAGCTCTAATCAGTTGCCTGTAACCTGAAATGAACTGAAAAAAATATGATTTAGTCCCGGCAACCCAGAGAGTGAAGAAAGTTGCTGGCAGAGATCTGGACTTGCAGAGACCCTGATAGGATAAGAAACAATAATGCAGTGGTCTGTAGGGATTGATGACCAAGAACCAGAGGAAATCATGTTCACTTCAGCCATGGCCAAAATGGACAGATGTTAACCTAAAATAAGATTCACTCCTTCCTCCATGTCTCCAACATACTAAGAGATCCCTTGAAAATCGGAAACTCAGTGGTTTTGTCAAAATGTAAAATGATATTTTAAAATTGTAGAGAACTGTGCATGTCAGCATACATCCTTGGCTCCTATACATTATCTTTGATCTCTCTCGTCCCACACTCCTGGGCTGTATTAGTTTCCTATGGCTGCTGTTACAAAGAACCACAAATGGAGTGGCTTAAAAAACAGACATGTATTGTCACCCAGGTCTGTAGGATAGAAGCTCACAATCCAGATGGGGTCAGATGTTGGTGTTCTTTCTGAGGGCTGTGAGGGGGTCACCTAGCTTCTGTTGCTTTGCTGGCAATGTTTGGCATTCCCTGGCCTATAGATTCATCATCCTGATCTGACCTCTGCCTTCATCTTCATATGGTTTCCACCCTGTGTGCATGTCCGTCTTTCTGTCTCTGGGTCCATATTTCCCCTTTTTATAAGGAAGGCCACCAGTCATATTGGATTAGAGCCCACCCTGATGCCCTCATTTTAACTTGATTACTTCAGTAAAGGCCCTTTCCCAGATAAGGCTGCATTCTGAGGTCCTGGGGAGTTAGGACTTCAACGCATCATTTTTAGGGTACAAAACTCAACCCATAACACGTACCAGGCCTCACTGTCACCCCTAACCCACTACCACCTCATTGCTGGTCTTCACACCAGAAGTGGGGTGAAGACATCAATTCACCATGCTCTGTGATAACAAAAAAAGCTGAAATTTTATATTTGAAGTTTTTACATTTTTTTTAAAGTCCTGTGTGATGGAATCAAGACAAAGGACTGTAATCCTTCCATGATACCATTTTCTTTTTTTTTTATTTTTTAAAATTGAAATATAGCCGATTTATAATGTTCTATTAGTTTCAGGTGTACAGCAAGGTATACACCTATTCTTTTTCAGATTTTTTTTCCCTTATAGGTTATTATAAAATTTTGAGTATAGCTCTCTGTGCTATACAGTAGGTCTTTGTTGCTTATCTATTTTATTTTATTTTTAATTTTATTAAACTATAGTTGATGTACAATGTTGTGTTAATTTCTGCTATACTGCAAAGTGACTCAGTTGCTGTACATATATATATTATTTTTCATATTCTTTCCCATTCTGGTTCATCACAGGATATTGAATATAGTTCCCTGTGCTATACAACAGGACCTTGTTGTTTATCCATCCTATATATACCAGTTTGCACATGATACCATTTCCTGCCTCCTGACAATTATTTTAAAGTGAAAAATAAGTAGATTTGGAGTCTTCATATAGTTAAGGTTGCCAATTTTCTATGTAAGTTGAATAGAATCAATAGACTACTCCACCTTCCCCCATCAAAGACATATAAAACGCTATAGAAGACCAACAGACTTCTTTTGGTCTTGATTTCCACTGCTGTTGTTCTATTGGGGAAAAATGGAAAAACAAAGAATTAAGAAGACTAAGAGTCTTGGTACAATATTCACCACTGAGCTACTCCCTGAAAAATGAAGCTTGGTCAAATTATTTTAGGCTAAACTCCTCTATGCCAACAGCCAAATGACCAATATTTATATAAAAAGAAACGAACTCTGCCAAATATTGTGTTACATCTATCAGTTTCATCTATAAGGGATGCAATTTTGTCTGTGTTCCCTGTCAAAGGAGAGAATCCTGACATATTTTTATTCTTTGTATGCCCTTTACAGTGCCTATCTCGAAGCCTAGCACACAGTAGGGCTTTAATAAATCATTTAAATGAATGTATATGTGCATGAGTAAGTTTTCTATCATTTAAAATTTTGACGCTCCCACATTCTAACTCTTCTGCATTGAATCACTTAATTAGTTCTACTTTTGAGACAATTTATTTCCTTTCTTTCCCAATTCAATTTTCACTATGGTTATTTTTTATGAAGAGGAAAAATTAATAAAATACATTTTAGAATTTGAGAGCAGAAAAGGACAAGACATAAGTAAGGGAGGTGTTATTTTTAATGCGCACTATTTCTCAAAAATACACATCTGTGCATAGTGGGAAATTTGTATACCATTCAATACATTAGTTTTCAAAAGTACAGGGCTAGATAAAGCATTTGCAGAACTGTATTTGTGTAGAAGCATGCTGGTAGATAGATCAGTTAATATTCTTTTTAATAAACATTAATTCAACAGCTTATACTTCCCCAGCTTCTGAATCTTTTTCGTAGCATCCCTGGTAAATTGTTTCTAGAACAATAATCTTGGGCCAACATCCCAGGCTCCAAGATATTCTAGGCCAGATGTCAGCAAACTATGATCTGTGGGCCAAATCCGGCAGCTGTTCTTTTTTGTCAATAAACTTAGACTGGAAAGCAGCCACACCTATCTCTTTATGGATTTTCTATGGCTGCCTTTATGCTACAGCAGCAGAGTTAGTAGTTGTGACATAGACCTTGTGGTCTGCAAAGACCAAAATATATACTATCTGGCCATTTGCAGAAAAAGTTTGCCAACCTCTGCTATAGACAATGGCAGATGCACTGAACTGATTTTCTTTTTTCTTTTTTTTTGTCTTTGTAGACAAGTCCAATCACCAAATGATTTTGTTTAAGTATTTGTTTTTGCTTGACCATACATACACCTGCAAAAGACTAGTTTTGATGAAACTGATCACTGTGAAGCGACGCCTCTGTTGGCTGCAGCTTGTCTTAGCTGCTTTCTGGAAAATGGAGTTTCTACCAAGGCAAAAGTACAACTTTATTAAAGGCCTGCAATTCCACTCAAAAGAATCCTTCTTATAAACATGCTTGCCTTTGACAGTTATGTCTGTACTCTCATTGCAAACAGGAGTATCAATATTCAAGGAAGTCTTATGACGATGGATTTATTTCACCCCAGGTCAAGTTGAAAATCAGAGTGGTGATCTCATGCCTACATCTTCCTCTTCTCTCTGTTCTTTCAGCTTCCTCTTTATCACTTTCCACGTGTCAATACCAAACATCCTCATTTTTCTTATAAAGTGCTCTCATCTATCCACTTCAGAATTAAAATTAACTTAATCTCTCACTCCTTTATTAATGAGGATGGCTTTCTTCTAGGCTGTCTTTCCTCCTACACATTCAGAGAAAAAGATTTGTTTTTTACCTTTTTTAAAACCATAAGGTTAACAATCAATCCAGTCAAATGCCCTCAAATAATCTTTCATTTCAGGCTTCATGTATAAGTTTGTGATTTGTTCGTCCACGGATCACTGCAAAACTGGTTGTTTTCTTTTTAACAGAACTGTAACCAGTTGGGGGGAGAGATAAATTAGCAGTTTTGGATTAACAGATACACACTACTATATATAAAATAGATAATCAACAAGGACCTGCTGCAAAGCACAGAGAACTATACTCAATATCTTATAACAACCTGTAATGAAAATGAATCTGGAAAAGAATATATATATGTACATATATAATACTGAATCACTTTGTTGTACACTTGAAACTAACACAACATTCTAAATCAACTATACTACAATTAAAAAATAAAATAAAAAATAAACATTTTTGCACAAACAATAAAAGAATCTTTCATACAACACAAATGTGTGGAAGACTACATAACCTCAATTTAAAAAAATTTTTTTTTAGGGCTTCCCTGGTGGTGCAGTGGTTGAGAGTCCGCCTGCCGATGCAGGGGACACGGGTTCATGCCCCGGTCCGGGAGGATCCCACATGCCGCCAAGCGGCTGGGCCCGTGAGCCATGGCCGCTGAGCCTGCGCGTCCGGAGCCTGTGCTCCGCAACGGGAGAGGCCACAACAATGTGAGGCCCGCGTAACGCAAAAAAAAAAAAAAAAAAAAAAAAAAATTTAAATTGCAAAGGAAGAAAACAATAACTGTAACCAGTTCTACTAGTGCTGTGGAGGGTTTCAGACAGCTACCGTGGCAGTATACTTCCTTCACTCTCTTAAACTTTGGTTTGGAAAATTATTTTTGTAATTGTATTAAGAAAAGAAAAGTTTCTGGAATTTCCTCTCTTCACTTTGACTCCAAAAGAGAGAGACTCAACAAGGCCCACTGGGTGAGATTGTGCTGGCAGAAGAGGGGGGAGGGGGAGGTAGGAGCAGCTCCATGGGGCATCAGGGCTTTGGGTGGTGGGGGGAGTGGGCCACGTGTCTCCTCGCACTCAGGACAGAGATGGAGGGTGTGGCACTGGACCCCAAGCTGCAGACTTGGAGAGTGAGAGGGGTCTCTGGGGTCTCTGGGGTCCCTGGAGCTGCAGGACTAAGGAGACAGGTGACTGGAGCTGTCAAACTCCAAAGCACAAGACTTCTGGGACAAATCTGACTAAAGACCTAGTCCCTCCCCAACTTTTCCAGCACCCGGAGACCAGAATCATTTTTTCTTAATTGAAGTATAGCTGATTTGCAATATTATGCCAATCTCTATAACAGCAAATGTATACATACATACATTCTTTTTTATTCTTTTCCATTATGGTTTACCCCAGGAGATTGGACACAGTTCCCTGTGCTATACAGTAGGACCTTGTTGTTTATCCATTCTAAATGTAATAGTTTGCATCTGTTAATCCCAACTCCCAATCCATCCCTCTCTCTCCCAACTCCCCCTTGGCGACCACAAGCAGAAGGCAAAATCTTGAAGAGATTGGGAGGGAAGCCCCCAAATGGCTGAGGCTGACTTTCCTATCAGATTGGCAGGGGGCACTATGGAGCAGAGTAAGTATGATTTAGGGAAGAAAAAAGAGAGCGAATGTTCTGGGCTAGAACTATAACTTTGTACAGTTTGAACCCTAAATGAGTTAAGTTTCAAGCATAACTTGTACCAACAATGCAGTAATCTAATCTCATTTGGCAACAAATAAAAACTGTGCAATCTCCATCCAGAGACTTAGATCCAAATACAGTATTCAATAAAAGTAACTACTTTGTTCAGATTTGTGGTTTCTTGTACTTAATCTCTTTGTTTCCCTTACACATTTGTTTGCTTTTTATCCTGAATTGTTCTATTTTGTTCCATTTATAATTTGCCTCAAATCCTGCTAGAAATCTGAATGCGCACGCTAAATGAGGGATTGATTCAAGTTTGATTCAAGTTCCTTAACTTCACATTTCTTTAGAATCAGTTTTCTTCTAACTATTCTAATCCCATTATAATATAGAAAAAAAATGTCATACCCCCAAGAGGCCTCACATAGCTCTCATTGCCATGCTTTTTCAATGCAGTGAAATTTGTTTTTAAACTAAAGTCACTGTTTAAAAAACAGAATGGTTCCATTATGTAGACTGTCTAACCAAAGTAACAGTAACACTATAATTTATCAAATTTATTCATTTGTGTCCCTTGAAAGCATTTTTAATTTTTAAATGTTTCTGAGGAAAAAAATATAACATAGGACATGCATGAGAACAAACAATATTTTGTTATTTTTTGTCTCAACATTACTTTTTGTACAAGAAAAAAATATAAATACAACTAAGGCTTCATTATATCCTTCTATTTCTATTCTTTCCTTAAAAGTAGGCATTATACCCAAACTGGTGTGTTATCATATAAATATATACATCTCTATATTTTCACTACTTACACCTCTATCCACAATATATGACATTAATTTATTTAGACATAAGTGGCATCTTAATGTACATTAAAATTTGCTTTTACTAATAATTAAAAAATTCTTGAAAACTATTAAGCATTATTTTACGAATTAGATTCTGTGTATTTTCTCAAGGGTTGGGTGTGTTACACATTTTTTAAAATTCAACTTTTAACTTTGAGATAACCATAAGTTCACTTATAACAAATAATACAGATAGATCTTGTTCTATCACCATAAGGATCCCCTGCATCGCCCCTTTATAACCACACCCTCCTCTCTCCACACTGATACTCTAGTCTCTAAGCCCTGGAACTACTCAGCTGTTCTCTGTTGCTATATTTTCATCATTTCAAGAATGTCATAAAAATGGAATCATACAGTATGTAACCTCTGGGATTGGATTTTTTTTTCACTCAACTTGCCTCCCTATGGGTTTCTTGGACATTTTCTAAGCCCTTATTTATTTGTTTATTGTGTTGTTGAATGTATTATTTGGTGTAGTCTCTTAATGGTTTCTCTGGGATATATATACATAATCACAACCTACTGGTATCAACATTTTACTACTGGAAACCTTCCATGTAGATTCCCTTACCTGTCCCACTTTTAAATATCATACTGTCTTCAGTAGCAGGTGGTACCATCGTTTTTGCTTCAATAATCAAATATGATTTAGAAAATTCATGAGGAAAAAATGATTGTTCTTACCCATATTTATACTCTTTTCATTATTCCTTCTTCCTTCCTAATGCTCTAAGATTTCTTCTTTTACCTTTTCCTTTCTTGTTGAAAAACTTCCTTGAGTCATTCTCTAAGGGTAGGTCTGCTAGTGGAGACTGCTCTTACTTTTCCTTCATTTTGGTGTCTCTGTCTCCCCTTCCTTACTGAAGGACAGTTTCACCAGATACAGAATTTGCAGTGGACAGCTCCTCACTTCCAGCACTTGGAAATGTTGTGTTGTGTCCTCTGTTCTCCACGGCCTCAAGAGAAACTCGCTGTCATTTGAACTGGTGTTTCCTGTAGGGTACATGCTGCTTCTCTCTCACTGCTTTCAAGGCTTTTTTCCCTTAGTTTTTAGAAATTTAGTGATCATGTGTCTTGGCATGAATTTCTCTGGGTTTATCTTATTGGATTTGCTCTCAGCTTCTTGAATCCGTAGGCTGATGTCTTTTGTCAAGTCTGGAAAGTTTTCAGCTGTTATTTCATCTACTCTTTCAGCCCCACTTTCTCTCTCCTCTCCTTCTGGGGCATCATTCTGAATGTTGGATCCACTTTTATTATCCCACAGGTCCTTGAGGCTCTGTTTATTGCTTTTTAGTCCATTTCTCTCTGTTGTTCAGATTGAGTAAATTTTGTTGATTTGTCCTGAAGTTCAGTTACTCCTTTGTCATCTCCACTCTCCTAGTGAGCCCATATTTTAAGATCTTAATCTCTGTTACTAGCTTTTTCAATTCTTTAATTTCAATTTGGTTTTTCTTTATAACTTCTGTTTCTTGCTGTGATTTTTCTATGTTTTGTTTTTAGTATTTTTCTATCATTTGTTTTAAGAACATTTGAATTCTTGGTTGAAGCATTTTTGTGACGCTGCTTTAAAATCCTTGCTGGATAATTCCAACATATAATTCATCTTGGTACTGCCATCAGTTGAGTGTCTTTTCTCATTCATGTTGAAATCACTATATGTCAGGCTATTTTCTATTATACCCTGAATATTTTGGCTATTAGGTAGAGAGACTCAGAGTCCTACTTAAATCTTTTATTTTAGCAGGCAGTTACTTTGTTTAGGCTTTGGCCTATTTTGGGGGGCTGTGAATCCAATGACAATTTCATTTTCCTAGCCTTTGTGATGCTCTCTTGGTCTTGACTGGGTACTTCTGGGGCTCTCAATGATTCCTTCTGTTACATCCTGAGAGGCCAGAAGGTGCTTCCTCAGGCCAGCAATCCTGGTGCCTGTAGGTGGTAAATAGAGTACAGAGCACATCCCAGGCTGGGTATTGTGGTGGGATCCCCATTAGCTAGCTATCCCATGTCTCCAGGCATGGGGAGGGATTCTCTCACCCAGAAAGGACTGAGAATGATGCCCAGGCCAGATGCTGGCTGGCAGGTTCCCCACACGTAGGGCACCAGGTGGGGAAAGGAGTCTCAGGCCCAGTGGGGAAAGAAAGGACTCCCTCTGGCTGCTTATTGTCAGAGGGACTCCCAACAGACCCTGAGCTTGCCTGTGCTGTCACTGGGGCTCCCTTGCAATCCGGGACAGGGGTAGGGGGAGTTAGACAACTGGACCACCTTCTGTTGCTCGACTGGGGATGGGGAGATGCAAGGCCTGAGCTTTGTGCTGTTGGGTGGAGGGTGATAACATGTCCTATGTGCTCTGTTATTCCCCTAACCATAGAGTCCCTGATCAGTTTGCCTTCTTTCCACTTTTCAGACTTCTCCTTTGGTTGCCTCTCACATTACTTCCAGAGTTTACAGTTAACTTCATGAAGAGGATCAGGAGCCATTCAGGTTTGGTTTTTACACTGTCAAAGTTAATCTACAAATTGTTTTTATCAAGGGAAGTGTTTCGAGAATTTTATTTTTTAAGTGGCAACTATTTCATAAAGATATGATAAAGGCTAAAATTTATAAAACATTTCCTACTAACACATTGTTTCAAAATAGGTATTGCCATAATTTTCTAGGTGAAATCTATGAAAACTTTTCAATATGGGAAGGTTAGTGTCCTTGCTGACATACTCATAGAAATGCCACCTTTAGGCTCTGGTCCAACAGCAATGTTCTGTTAACAGTGCCTTTCGGATGGTAATTGTTAGGAGCCAACTAGACCCATAGCAACCCAGTACTCCAGTGCTTTCCACTGTGTGTATACTCATTTATCATAAAAAGTAATTAAAAGGAAAACCTCTACTAAATTATATAATATATTGCCAGTATCATGTCTACTTTATAAAATGATTAGATATTCAATCTTAGAACCATAGAAAAGCATTTAAAAAGCTGTGTATCTAAAACTATCTAACACAATCCCTATTTAACTCCTTATATATCAAAATAAATGATGCATCAAAAATTTCATATAAAATATAAAACCACAAAAGTGCTAAAAATATTAACCTCTAAAAAAACATGGAAAATATTATGGTTAAGGGGAAATGAGCAAAATATTTTAAGGCTAATTCAAAAACCAAATAAAATATTTATAAACCTGACTAGGTAAATAACAAAAAAATTTACATGGCAAAAAAATGTTCTGTATAGCATACAAAAGTCAAAATCAAATCACAGACCAGAAAATTAAGTAAATAATAATTTTTAAAATAATTTTTAAAAGATTATTTTCTTTGTATACAATGGCTCATAAAAATCAGTATGGAAATAACTAGAAATCAAAGATAATAGGTAAAAAAATTAATAGTCAATTCAAAGATAAATACATATAACTTTAAACATGTGACAGGATGCTTAAATCAATTATATTTAGAGAATTTCAATTAAAGTACACAAGTGAATTATTAAAAAAAAATAGGGAATTCCCTGGCAGTCCAGTGGTTAGGACTCCAGTTTCACTGCCAAGGGATGGGGTTCAGTCCCTGGTGGGGGAACTTAGATCCCAGAAGCCTCACAGCACAGCAAAAATAAAAAATAAAAAAGTAGTTTTGTAGTAATAAACACTTGTTTAAAAATAATAAAATAAAACTATACTAAAATTAAAATTTTATTTTTAAAAAATTTGCCTTTGGCTATAACAATGAACCTGCATGATTTTGGAATTTAGCAGCTGCCTGTCCCTTTGGTCAGAGCCAACAGAAGGACTCAAGCTAATGTAAAGCTTTTTCTCAATTAGAATTGAGAACTCAAGGTTGACACTTTTTATTGTTAAGGAAACAAAGGCCAGTTACCCTAGTTTGTGTTCTTTTGAAGATATGGATAATAAAAGATAAAAATTGAATTTTTTTTACCACTAAGGCAGAATAAACTTATATGACAAATTCTGAATTTTAAATGGTTAAATGTAACTTGAATACATACTTGTAATAGAGGTGACACCAGCACACACCCAAAAAAAATCACCAGGAAATAGAGGAAACTAAAACGTCTGGTTTAATGAAAAGACCGGGCAAGAAAGGTCTTTTCTTTTTGTTAAGCTTAATGATAAAGGAATTCCATTATAATGGCCTCACTCACAGGAAAAAAAATAAAATGAAAATTACTGATAAAGAAAAAAAATAACTTCTCCTGGTAGCTAGGCGACAAGTGTTAGGTCAAGACAAGCATTGAAAACTGGCTACAAGGACCCAATATTTACAGTCAATCAAGGTACAAATCAGGCCTATCCATAAGTTCAAGTTCATAAACTGTGCCACAACCAGCCATCTACACTAGTGAATACATTCTTCTTGCTAGAATATTCAGGAGCCCACAATGCAGGAAGAGCCCCTTAAGACATAAGCCACAGCCTAGACAGGTCCCAAGGGCCAATGTTCAGAGTGTGCTTAGCCATCAACCCCTATCTATTGCTCTGATTTATCAACCAACCAGTAAGTTCCCTTTGGAACACGCTTGAATGTCAAGACAAAGTACTATATGTTTATTTTCACCTGTGTTTACATTAAGAGCAGTAATTTTACTTTTTCTCACTAATGTAGCAACAGTGGCTCTTGATGCACAAAGCATGACAACAGAAGTTGCTGAGCTGAAATCTACCACGAGAACTACTGGGGTGATCCAATGGAGAGTGACGTCCTGCTCTGTGAACAAGTTGGTTCACAGCTGGACAATCCTTAGAGCTTTCTGGGGGATCGACTGACTTCCCATGTGTTTCTACGAACTTTACAAACCATCTTTTTTTTTTTTTCTTAACCAGGCTGAACCTGAAGTGCAAGGATGTAATACTTGGACATACTTAATATACAGCTTACCGGGGTGCCTGATACATGGGGCTGGTCACTGACTAAATCGTAAAGCTGAACTTCATCTCTGGGATGTATCAACGAAGTGACAATGTTGAATATAACAATAGGATCTGAGGGTCCAGACATTTCTTCAAAGCTTTGAAAACTTATTTCATGTTGTATGTAACGCAATATACATTTTCTTTCCTTCCATGTTCCCTTTCTTCCTTCTTTTTGTCCTTTCCTTCCTTCTTTCCTTCCTTCCCTCCTCCCCTTCTTCCCTCCCTCCCTTCCTCTCTCTCTCTCTCTCTCTCTCTCTCTCTCTCTTTCTTTCTATGTTTCCTTAAGGAATGTTTTTGTGGCTTCTCTAGGTATGCTTTAGAAAGTGCATTTTGCTCAGAATTCCTCTAATTATACTACATATAGGCTACTAATTTATCCTTCCAAAAATAATGTTAAAAAATAACAATACACTAAAAGGTTTTAATATATTATGATGCAAATGATAAGAGGGTAAACAGGAAAATCTCAGTCATGAATGATTAAACAGATCACAGGGCTCAGCAGAGAGATTTTTACTGTGCTATAATAAAAAGACACATGATTTGAGAGTTCACCAGAACCAACCATTTGCAATGTTAACACTTACTTTATAAGGATTAATCATTCTTGCATCCATATTCTAAGGCCCTTTTACACATTCAGTCAGCAAATTAGAACGTTCTTACCCTTGGTTCTCTGTCACAGGATAGCCTTAATCTGTGCAGAGCACTATCATGTACACTTGAATGAAGGGAAAAAGCCCTGCTTTCCATGTCTGCTTTCCTAAAGATAGGAAATAAAAAATCTATGGGCATTTTCCAATGCCTGAAGGTGGTAAGTTAGTTGCTTTAAGTCAGACTTCCAAACACCAGTTGGGTTGTTAGGAAAACAAAGCTGCATTTCAGTGCCGGAAAACCATCTGTTGCTCCTCGGGGTAATATACTCCCTGCCCTCTAACTTCGGAAAAGAAGCTTTTTTCTCTTCCTGGAGCCTTCTTCCAGCCAAACAATTAACTCTGAGGCTCCGGAACAGACACAATATCCAGTATTATTAGCATAGAATACTGTATTACACAGAACACAGCTCAGCATTTGCCTTTCAATATGCTCCATCTTACTAGGTTCAGGGCAGTGGAGAACACTCAGCTTTTGTGACCTTTGTGGAAATGTTGGATGTGCATTAGTGTGGGTACAATGTGTTTAGCTTCTTGAGAATTCAATGAGTTTCCTAACAAAGAGAGCAAAAAAGAAGAACCTCCTTGAAAGTCACCCATGAGAAATGACTTCCAAAACTAAATGTTTGGTGGAAAGATACATCCAGAACTCACTTGTTCAACTTTTTATTCCTGTGGCAAAGAAAAATGAAAAAAAAATTATGAATCATCTATAAAGCCAGATCAACCCTAGAGAATGAGCTGAGAATTAGATGCCTGGACCCTGCTCCCATTCAATATGACAAAACTCCAGAAACGCTCACAGTCTCCATGGTTTGTTAATTGCAACACAAGAGTTATCACATTAATGCAACTCAGATGCCAAGAAGGGTTTAAAGGAAGTTAAATGAGTAAAGCACGCAAAATGCTTTTCATTGTTCAGGCTTATGGGTAGTCAATGAGTTGTATAATTGGGATCTCTCATGTTTCCAGCTCATTTAGTCTTTTCTGTATTGTGTGAACTCAACAAACATCTGTCAAAAAAAAAAAAGCTCAACAGCTCAAAATCAGATTCCCCAATGCAAAAATAAAAAAACAAAATTTTCCTCCCATGCAAAGTTTACTTCCTCAGAAACTAGGTTTTTAAAAAATATATTTGTTTGCCTTTCTGCTTTTATTTTTATCCAACTGCCACAACTGCTAAAACTTTGCTAGTCAAACTATAGTCCATAGGCCATCAGCCTCACCTGGGAGCTCATAGAAATGCAGAATCTTAGGCCCTCCGCATAGCTACAGAATCAGAATCTGAACTTAACAAGATCCCTAGATAGTCTGTATGCACATTAAAGTGTGAAAAGCTCTAGCTAAACAAAACCCACATGAAATCAGTGAAGAAAAAAATACATACATTTATTACTTTGGCATACGTAACATGAGTCTTTTAGTTCTTTGACAAACACTCATCCTGAGTTTAGAAGCTCCTAGAAGCTCTCTTGCTCTACTGTCTCTTAGGGTTGCTAACTAAATGTGAACACACTTGACTACAGACATATTTGACATTAAACTCTTGCAAAACTGTAATAATAAAGTAGAAAATAGGTAACTCATGCGCAAAGGTTCTTCGGCCACTTTTTGTTGTTAAACATAAGGTTTTATTGAGAGGGTGCCTGAAACTTTGTCCAGTGGTATCCTGGCATATGGTTAACAACTGGCTGTCCAGGAGAGGGGATGGCTCTGATTTAAAGCATTCGGTGATTTCTGGTATGAACAGTTATGGCCAACTTAAAGCCACTAATACGAGGTCATGGAACCCAGATTTGGGAAGAAATGTGCACAATTGGCTCTCACTAGCCAGTAGGAGGCAGCTCTGGCTTTCTGCTACACAGACACACAGAATTGGCCCCTTAGCTCTCCCTAGAACCTCAAGGCTTTGGAACCCAGTTGAAAAACCGCTTCAATACAACAGGAGGAAAGTCAAAGCAACCAAGCATAAGATAGCCTTTGTTTAATACTTTTAATTCCTTTTCTTGGTTCTAACACCTGTTCTTCCCGCCCTGCCTAGATTGTCCTGAGATCCTCTGTCTTGATCCCCATCCTGACACTGGCATCCTTCCGATGTCCTCAATTCTATACCAGTGGATCTGAACTACTGACTATGATCAGAATCTAAAGTGTTACGGCTCATAATTTTTAAACTAATGATAAAGCGTACAAGTTTGCAAATGACTTCCTTTTCTTTATATATTAAAGTAATTCAAAGTTCTATTCCAAATCCATTCTACAAATATTCAGTAACCTTCTGTTGCTAGCATGGTAATGATTTCTTAAAAAGGAGGAAAAAAGAGGCTGAAAAACAGGTGGGATGCTGAAGGCTCAGGTGTGTTTGGCTGGTGAGTTTCAGTCATGCAGGGATGCACAGGGAGGAAGCCAGGGCTCTCAGCTCTGCATCATGAGTGTCCCGCTCTCCATTCTACACGAGGGAAAGAAGTTCCCCACCTCAGCCCCCTCCCTCAAGCCTGGGAACCATCCAGGGGATAAAGTTCCTGAAGCAGATGTTCAATCTTAGTTTCTTTAGGAACCCTTCCTTTACAAAGATGGAGCTAATCAAAGAGAAACCAGCCCTGGGCTTTGTGATGAGTTTTTAGGGTGGCTAGTGGCAGGCAGATGTGGTCTGGAAGGGCAGACCCTGACAATGGGGCTCACTCAGGGTGCCTGAACTTTATTACTACACTTGCCTCCCACAAATGCTTTCTAAAAGTAACACATTCTCACATCAAGCAACCTCTGGAATTCAAGTGCTCAAGACATAGATGTGAACAGCCACTGGCTACAGGAGAAGATGCAACTGGATACAAGACAGGGAAACCTATGCAGGGCTGTTGGCACCACCCTCAAATCAAAGGTTCCATGTATTTGAGCAGCATAGCCTAAAGTCAGTTTTCACTTTGCTTTATCCTTCTCAGCTTCCTTTCTGAGAATGTCTATTCTGCACAGCAATGGCTACTATAGTAACAGCAACCACAACTGCACTCGTGCTTTACTGCGTACTGATATTGTCTTCTGCTTAGAGTTGCTGTTAGTTTATGAAAAAGAGAAAGAAAATGTTGACGCTAGAATCTTTAAAAGTCAGCAATTTTGTTTATTTTGTAAAAATAAACACACGCAACTAGCAAATCTGTGTGTTATCTGAGTAAAACATACTTTCAACTCCCATATACCAATTATATACTCTAATATAGAAAAAAGACATTCTCTGAACACCCATTAATATTCAAAAGTAATTTCTTTGAGGGTATAAACTTCAAGACATTCCCACAGATTCAAAAGTCCTGTAGAACGACAATTACACAATTGTATTTGTGATCTATACACAGAATATGAAAAAAAATATTTTAATAACATAATCATTCACATAGAGATAGCTCAAAACGTGTGGTGAATAAACAAAGTGACCAGAGCATTTATAATAAGAAAATCACCGTTTGCTAGTAGTGACTAATAAACAATCAGCACAGGTTAATGGCGTGGTCCAGTATGCTATTCTATTTGTACGCTCTTCCATATTAGTAATTTAAATCTACCTTAGTGGAAATTGGGGATAAAAAGTACGTACAACACTTCCACCTTGAATCTTAGCTCTCAGAATCTTAAATATTCTCTAATGCTGTCATTTTCTCATCCTTGGCATATTTACTGCTGAATCTTTAATTATGACACAATTTAAATAATGTGTAGATTTGTAAATATTTGGTTAATATATTCTGAAGAACGCTTGGGCTAAGGTCCAGATAGGCACTTAAATTTCAGTGCTTAAAATTATCCTTAGAACTAAAAGGTACATTTTCCCTTTAAAATAAGAGGTTTAATATCATAATTACTGGACAAAACCCGAAAGAGACATCCACAAAAATACACCCAGCTGTAAATTATGTTTTTACATATGTCTAATTTATTTTGAAGATTAAAAAAAAAACTCATTCACTTATTTTAATTTGAGTGCCTAAAGTTATCCTCGGGAGAAAAGAATATATATAAATATGAAAAAGAATGAACATTGTAACTCTTAGAGTAACAGCAAGTTAGAGGTCTACAGAAAGTATAAGAAATCATTCATTGTGGTCTTGGGACTTCCCTGCTGGTCCAGTGGTAAAGAATCTGCCTTCCAATGGAGGGGATGCGGGATTGATCCCTGGTTGGGCAACTAAGATCCCACATGCCGCAGGGCAACTAAGCCCTCACGCCACAACTACTAAGCTTGCGCACCTCAAACTACAGAGCCCGTGCACCCTGGAGCCCGTGCACCACAACTAGAGAGAGAAAACCCTCACACCACAACTAGAGAGAAGCCCGCGCGCCAAAACGAAGAGCCTGCATCACAACGAATGATCCCGCACGCCTCAACAAAGATCCTGTGTGCCACAACTAAGACCCTACACAGCCTAAATAAATAAATAAATTAATTAATTAATTAAAATAAAAAAGAAACCATTCATTGTGGTCTCAAACAATGTGATGTCATTTCATTTACCTAAATGTTTCGTATTTTAGATTTGTGCTCTGGGGAGATTTTTAACATTAAAACAGTAATTTTATGAAAAGCAGAAGAAAGTGGGGTGGTACTCACAAAAAGCATTACAGTAGCATTCTTTAACAAAGAATTCATTATCATGATTTGTGGTAGCAGAATTTTAAAACCACGTGCTCCCCCATAGCTTTGTAAACCTCAGTCTTGTGTGACAAACTTACAGGGGTGAGCTTGAGCCAAACAGCACTGATGGAGGATGAGGGGCACCATCCACTAACCACATGACAATTCATGATACTAAACTAGAGGAGAAATTCTATTACTTATTCTAGAAACCCTCTTCGTTTATGTTAAACCATCTACATATAAACAAAGAATGAATATCACTAGTAGACATGGAGAAACAAAAGCCCTTGCATCATATCTGACAATCATCCCTGCTCTGTCTTCCATCAGCACCTACGTTCTCCTGGGGCGGCAGGGTCCCAGCAGCCCCTGGAGCCCTCAGAGACGCAGAGAAGCCTTCAGTACCAAACCCCAGCTTCTCTCCGTCCCTGCAGCGCTATTTTCACACTGGAAGCAAGTTAAACAGTGGCAGCTTATCATAAATTCTGAAAAATGTTTCCTTTGTCCAGGCACAGTGAAAAGAAGCTGCAGGTTAAGTATGATGCTAGGATAAAGCAATGAGACAGCAAGCCTAGCATTACAGAAACCAGAGTTCCACCAACATCAGAAGAAAGGCCAGGTCTCTAGGGCCAATAACACCATGTAGAGATGTGTTTATATTCCCTTCCCTTCCCAGTTTGAAGGAAAATATATAGTAAACTTTGAAGGTATGCTGTTTCTTACACTTTAAAATATTCCCTTCCTTTGTCTCAATTTCTATACTTTTTGCACATTTTATTATACCACTTTTCTTTATTTATATCTAGGGCTCAGTTCTCAGAAACACTTTACGTTTTTCAAAATCACTGAGGATCTCAAAGAGCTAATGTCGACGTGGGTTATGTGTATCAGCATTTACCATATTCAAAATTAAAACTGAGAATTTTTTTAAAGCACAAGTATGCATAAGCACACATTCTTCTAGTCACTAGAGCAATGACATAACACGTTATAGAGCCTCAGAAAGCTCCACTGCACACTTGTGAGATAATGAAGAAACCGAAGTTGTCTGGGGGTTATCATGAAAAGAGTGTTGACCTTGGGGACCAGGGGACTTCCAGGGGCACCTGGATAGTTAATTAAAAACTACTGCTCTAAATAAATAGCAAGCAAAAAATTAGACTTATTTTTATCTTTTTCTTATAAATTTCTACTCTTCCTCTAAATGTTAAAAAAAAAAGAAGAACAAAGTTGAACTTACAATATTTGACTTCATGAATTATAGTGCACTGGTGCTTCAGACCATGTAGTGTTTAGACCTACTAGAAGACTAAAATGAAGAGGACGATCATAACAACTGTTGGTGAAGATGTGGAGGAACTGGAATACTCATATTGCTGGTAATAATGTAACACAATCAACAGGAAAACAGTTGGCAGTTTCCTTAAAAAATTAAACACACGCCTACCATGTGATATCGCTATTCTACTCTTACACCTTTACACAAGAAAAATGAAAGCAACATCCACACAGAAACTTGTACATCACCACTATGGCACCTTCAGCTGTAATAGTCAAAAACTGGAAACAACCAAATACCCATCAATAGGCAAGGTGATAAGCAAATTATGGTACATCCATACAATGGCATGCTACTCAATAAAAATTAATGAACTATTGACATGCAACAACTCAACTGAGTCTCAGATTTGCTTAGTGAAGGAAGCCAGTCCAAAACAGTACAATATTAAGGGAGTGAAAAAACAACTCACAGAACTCAAGAAAATCTTTGCAAAACACATTTTAGATAAAGGGTTTGTACCCAAAATATACAAAAAAATTCTTAAAATTCAATAAGTAAAAAATACAACTCCGTTAAAAAATAGGCAAAAGATATGAACAGATACCTTACAAAAGATATACATATGGAAAATAAGCATATGAAAACATGCTCAACTTCATATATTATTAAGGAATCAAAATTAAAACAATGAGATAACCACTATATATTTATCAGAATGGCCAAAATCCAAAACACTGACAGCACCACATACTGGAGAAGATGTCGAGCAACACGAACTCTCATAAATTGTTGGTGGGAATGCTAAATGCTATAGTTGGTTTGGAAGACAGTTTAGCAGTTTCTTACAAAACTACACATACTCTTACCATATGACCCAACAATCATGCTCCTTGGTATTTACCCAAAGGAGATGAAAGCTTATGTCTACATAAACATCTACACATGGTGTTTATAGCAGCTTTATTCATAACTGATGAAACTTGGAAGCAATCAAGATGATCTTCAGTAGGTGAATGAATAATCAAACTGTGGTACATCTATACACAGTAATAAAAAGAAATGAGTTCTAAAGCCATGAAAAGACATGGAGGAACCTTAAATACATATTGCTAAGTGACAGAAGCCAACCTGAAAAGCCTGCAGACTATATAATTCCAACTATAGGACATTCTGGAAAAGGCAAAACCATGGAGACAGTAAAGAGATCAGTGCTTGTCAGGGAGAAGGCAGGAAGGGAAGGAGGTGGAGCACAGGGGTTATTTTAAGGGCAGTAAAACTGTGATGATGATACTGTAATGGTGGACGCACGTCACTATATATATGTCAAAATCCATATAATGTACTCCACAAAGAGCAAGCCCTAATGTAAACTATGGAATTTAATTAATAATCATGTCTCACTATTGGCTCACTCACTGTAACAAATGTACCACAATAGTGCTAGTTGACAAAAATAGGGGAAACTGGGTGAGGCCAGGTGGGGGTGAGTGGGTATCTGGGAACTCTCTGTACTTTTTGCTCAATTTTTTCTATAAACCTAAAACTGCTCAAAAAATCTATTAAGTAAAAAAAAATAAAATCTATTTTAAAGTACACATTGTATGATTCCATTCATATAAAATTCTAGAACATGAAAAGTAATCTATATGACAGAAGTGGATCAGTGGTTGCTGGTGATGAGGAAGAAGAGGAGGAGCAGTGGGGTGGAGGGAAAACTTTGGGAGTAACTGGCATGTTCATTATTTTGATTGCGATGATGATGTACGGGGGGCATATGTATACCCAAATGTATCAGATTTTATACATTGTATATGCATGGCTTATTTATGTTGATTTGCATTTCTAACCATTTCCTGGGTGTGTGAGTGAAGGAAGAAAACTATGACCTCTACTGTCCATGTCACCCTCAAGCACCTCTCTTGCACATAACCCATTTTTAGTCCCTTAAGGATTATTCCTAATTTGATGTTCTGAAAAGTAACTCAGGCCACATCTTATAAAGAGGAACCTCAGATCTTCCTCCAGTGGCCTGAACATAGCGATGGGACTTCCCTGGAAAACATTTGGTTGGCTTATAAAATTCTGTTGAGTATATCAAAAGCTATATTATCAGCCATCTGAATTCTAATCATTTGCGGTTTCAACTAAACAAGAGCTATTGCTGTACCTAGCTAAATTCCTCAATCAATGCAACACAGGCCTTTTTAAGTCAAGCCTAAAGGCAAAGGTAATTTTATAAAATAATATATGTATAATTGATTAAATAAATATGTCACTAGTCCAACAAACAACAGGAAGTTCAGTCTAAGAGTATTTCAAGGCATTTGCTATTTTAGTGTGATTTTAAATTTAGGTGCAAAAATGCAATTATATTGTATTCATATCAGCATTTGAATTCTGATGTCAAGGAGCTGTATTATTTTGTGTAAACAATTTACTGGAATCAATTATCAATGAAAACACAAAGTTCCTTTCATGACCACCAAATTGATGTCTTTATTAAAAAATGAATTTTAATGATCTCAACAGCCAGCTTTGGCAATCTGAGAACTACATGCTCAATTCCCAATGAGGCTCTAACTCATCCATTGCACTTTTTAAACTCGTTCCAGCTGAATGCCACAGGGGTGAGGAAGACAGTGTTTGGAAGGGGCCTGCACAAGCAGAAGCCGAAATTATCACCAGAACCAGTCCTGTGAATGTATTCTTGATCTCATCTCCTCAAGAGTGAGGCAGGTTTTTCTACAGAGAGCTCTGCTCCTACTTCTCCTCCGCCTCACACAGTTCAGATTTAATCTGTACAGCAGGGCCCATAGCGCCCCCCCCCCCCAGGGCTGCAGAGTGACTGGGTTCAGATGAGCTGTGTTCCACAGTCGAGCTGCATGGCACACACGTGGTGGAGAAGAGAAGCTTGTAAAGAACCCGGGTTCTGGTCTAGTCCTACCCTTTGAAACTGATTTCACTTCATGGTCAACAAAGATGATAATCTGACCTGAGTTCACTTCTTGGGTGTGAAACTCTCACCTTCTGGGAAATAGACATTCAAAAGCAGTTACTGTGATAAACCATAATGGAAACGAACATGAAAAAGAATATATATATATATAACTGAATCACTTTATTGTGCAGCAGAAATTAACACAAGGTCTTAAATCAACTATACTTCAAAAAAATAAATTTTTAAAAAAGAATAAAAGAAGATAAAAGCTCAAATTGGTCAGAGAAGTAATGAAGAAATATGCAAATGAAAAAAAAAGGTGTTACTTCTACTTCTGTTGAGGAAAGGAAGTCACAGATAAATTTGTTCCCAGTTTTAACAAAATGAGAAGCCAAAAAATATACAAAAACAAATTTTTTTTCAAAGTCTATGAGAAAACTGAAGAAATAATAATAACACCCTTGAACTAAAGCCCAAAGTGTGATAAGCCTCTCCTAGAAGAGAAGGGAATCATGGCTGCTTTTCTTCCCCAGCTGAGAGGTAGAAGAAAAAGCCACCTTAGATACAGGTAAACAAAAACTGCTAAACTTTCAGCAAATGTTAAGGCTGTGTGTGGGCTGGCATGACTGGCCAGGGAATCCCACATTACAGAGCCGTCTCTTTGCTTACAGGCTCTCCTGAGTATTGGTGACAAAGCCTGGGCAGGAGGACCAACTGGGAGTGCCAGGGATGCCCCAGGGCAGCCCAGAAGAAGTGGGGGAAACGCCCCAGGTAAGTTGGGCTCACACCTGAGTGCCACAGCCATCTACCACTAAAACAGAAATGGAAGAACTGCATAAAGATACAGATGATTTTCAAAATGAAAGGAAGGAAAAAGCTATACTACACAATGACCAAACAAATAATAGCTCATATGAATAGTAGACAAGATAGACTTCAATAAGTAGAATAATATCCATACAGATATTTCTTGAAAAGGTAAAGATGTACACAGCTATAGTTGTATGGAATGGGGTTTAGGGATCCCATTCCTAGGTATATATTCAAGATAAATGAGAACCTATGCTCATAAAAAAGACTCATATACAAATATGTTTCAAAGACTTACTCATAATAAACCAAATCTGGAAAAGTGAAAGTATTAACAGGGAAAATAGATGATTAATAGTATATTCATTTCCTGGAATACTAGTTAGTACGAACACAGAATAAACTACTGATATATACAGCAACATGAAAGAATCTCAACAACATTATACTGAGAGAAAGACTCCAGAAACAAATAGTATATATTATATAATGATGTTTATATAAAGCTGTAGAATCGAACAAACTAATGTGTTATGATAGCAGTAAGACTAATGTTAGTTTCTGGGTGGGGGGCACTTGACTGAAGGGGCCCCAAGAAATATCCTGGGGATGTAAATAATCTCTACTAGAGAGAGAATGGGTAACATGAGTGTATTCATTTGTCAAAAATAGATCAGTCGGCATACTCAATATCTGTGCATACACTATATACCTCCATAAACTTAACATTTGGTTATGAAAAGCCTTTATACATGACTATGTAAATCAGGAGGCATTTATGTAAATTGACTGTACAAATATAAATACTTGTTTGCTAATTAAACTGTGTTTCGGTCCAAGCCAAGAAGAATATTTGCTAATTAGATTCTTCTGCTGCTAAGATATCAAACACCCTTGGATAGTTCATTACCTGAAAACAAGGGTAAAATATATATAAAAACGTAGCATATAATAAATATTCAACATAACGCTTTTCTTCTTTTTTGCTTAAAGGGGATCTAAAGGGAAAATTTCTTATCCAAAATTTCACATCAGTGTAAATAGAGTCTCTTCCATGTTTGAGACACCTATGACCCACTAGCTATAGCACTTTTTCCAACAACCATGGCAGCCACTTCCAATGGATTTGAGTTGGCAGACAGCTTGAAACTTGTGTGCCACCTGCTCCAGAGTATGAAATGCAGCTCTCAAAAGCTTTGCTACTGGTACAAACTGGGCTGTGGCAGAATAAGATAGTTCCGGTTAAAGTCAGAACTTGAATGTAGACGAGGACAGTTAGTAGAGTAATATGGGGGGAATCCAGTGATAAGTTAAAGCTATATATCCTAACCTGGCCAGTTAGCCTGGCAAAAGTGGAGATGACGAGGGGTAGGGGGAGGATGACATCAAGAATAAAGTAGAGATTAGGGACAAGGAGCTCAGAGGAATTAGAGGGAGACAGGCTTGTGCTGGTGAACTCAGGTACAAAGTACATTCTGTATATAAAAGAAGGCATCTGGGGGTCAAGCAAAGTGACGTGACTTACCCTGGATGCCAGCTTTAGTTTCCAGTAAAGCTGACATTAGAAAAGTGTTTCCATTATATATTACACTGTGCTCTTTTCATAGTTATTATTGGGCTGATGGCCCAGGGAGAGAGAGGAGTTTCCTATTTATATTTCAAAGTGTATAATTTAGGGGTTTCAGTGAGGAAAAGAACAGGATGTGATGCTTGTGACTGAAATTAAATTGTAATAAAACTCCATGTCTCTCAGTTCTGCTTAAAATGTTAACTTGAAACTCCTGCTTCTGATGAAGTCCAGCGAAGCAGAAAACTCCCAGGGAGAACTAGCAAAGGCAGATAACGAAACAAAACATCTGGATGAAGTTAGCAGGACCTGCCAAGGAGAGGCAGGACTGCAGAGGCCAAGATAATAGAAAGAAAGATCCTTGAGCCGAGCCCAGCTCTCTGCGCACTGCTTCCCCAGGTCATTCGCGTTCCTGGTACAGAAGGAGAAGCTAAGAAGCCTGGCAGATGCCTGCCATGACCCGGCAGAGGAGCCAGCAGGGCTTTGCCACTCATGATGCTGCTGAGACAAAAATGGTATGAGGAGCTGCCAAATGAGAAGGCGCTGAAGGTCCAAGTATCTAAAGGGAAGTGATCCCAACTCTCAGCACAAGTTTTGCCTTTGAGGTATGTACCGATTCTTAAGTTACACTGGACAAAATACTAAGAAGCTGCTTAGAAAGGAAGAAAAGAATTGAAAAGTGCAAGGCGTTATTAATATTCACAGGGTATAAGGAAGATAAAAACTGACTTTTAACATTGCAGCAGGGAAAAGCCCTCCTAAATATCCTAGGTGCTCAGGTGGAATACTCGAAGAGCTAAAAGATAGGAGGGTCTGAAGCAAAGGTAGATTGAACTGAAAAAATCTGCAACCCAGCTTTGAGTCAGCCCAGCCCCTGGCTGAGGTGATGTCCCTCTGCCCACATTCAAGCATCACCTCAGGAAAAGGATAATATCATCCTGAGTCCCCACTCTGTTGCAAACATGTGCTAAATATCAAGAAACCATTGCTAAAGATTAAAACAATAGGAGCAGGAGAAAAACAAAAAGACATCAGACAGATACGAATGCCAGGAAACAGATATGATGCCAAATTAACTTATGAAAATGTCAAGAAAATCAACATTTGGGTCAAAAATTTCACTAGAGAATGGGAATCTGTGAAAAAGAAAGAAACAAATTCTAAACATGGAAAATAAAATAGTAAGGCATCTACCAGTCAAGGAACGCCAAGGATTCCCAACAACCACCACCAGCTAGGAGACATCCTTCTTTACAAGGCTTCAGAGTCTGATGTGTATTTTACATTTACAGCACATCTCAATTCAATTAAAAATGTAGTTTCTCAGTTGTACTAGCCATATTTCAAGCACTAAATAACCACACATGGCTTTAGACTACCATATAACATATTGGACAGTATAACTCTCTCTCTCTCTCGATGGATAGTAGATAGATAGATAGATAGATAGATAAAAGAAAGAGAGAAAGGCACAGGTACATATAGAAACATGCATGACTCTTGTAGACATACATTGCTGAACAAAAGAAATCAGATTAAAAAGAGATCATGCTGATGATTCCTTACACAAATTTCAAGAAAAGGCAAAACTGACTGATGATCATTGAAGTCAAAATAGTGATTACCTCCCGTGGGAATGGCTTTGACAGGAAGGGGCATGAGGGACATTTTTGGAATAATACTCAATATCTTTACCCAGGTAGTGGTGTATACATAAGTAAAAATCATCAAGTTGTATATTTCATTGTGCCCTGTGCCATTTAGTGCAATGTGTACTAATATCCTGTACTGTGCTGGTAAGCTGGCATTCCAGGGAGTGAAGGGAAGGATTCCTGGTCTGTAGAATCTGCCCATTTCCACTGTGAACTACATATTCCAACAACGGCCAATTTCAAACTAGCAACAGGACGTCACGGAATATAAACTTGGAAGAGATACACAAAATCAGCTCTTACATGCTGGTGCCAGCCAGCTCCAGCACACACACCTTCATAGGAAAGGAACAGAAATAAATGTTTGCAGAAGTTGTGGTTTGCACATAAGCCTTCTGCATAGGGAACCCACTCTTTTGATGATACCCTCTATACTGTAGAACTAATCAAGATAAGGAGAAAGGGAGAAGGATATCTTTTTCCCAAGACTTCTGTGATGTTCAAAGCAAACACCGGTAAAGATGCTACTGAGTGAGATATGGCATAGGTAGGCATGCACCCTCCTGCTTAGCGGAGCTTACTCTCGCATACCCAAATGGAGCTGACGGATGACAACCCGGGCACGCAGAGTGGTGCTTTCTGCTCTTACATACTGTACAGTGCCAAATACGCTGTCAAATTCAGGAAATAATACATTTTAAGATAATGAAGTGTATTAAACAAGAATACCAAAGGCAACATCGAAGTGTCAAGTAAAAAACGTACAACAGTAAAATAAGGCAGAGGTTCCCAGGAGCCTGGCTTGTTCATAGGAGAATATATATTCAAGCAGAAATAAACAGCATATGCTTGACTGGGTCTGTAAATTTTTACATGTTTGCTGTGCAAGAAAAGTCATGCTGAGAGTTGCCTTTTGCATTTTCTAACCTTTGTTAGGACTCTACAGCCTCCATGACACAGGGCTGCAACAATTTGAAATTAATTTCCTGTTTAGCTCAGAGAGATACTGTCCTTTAAAGGTTATCAATTAATGAAAATTCTAATTCATTGTTAACATGGGGTCATAAAAGACCCGGATTGTGTACAAGGTGGCCTACTCCAGAGGGCAGTATGACATTTGCCCCAAGGCCTAGTATGACATACAAGAAAGAGAAAACAATGGTGATAAGGTGCTTTACAATAATCTAATACCGTAAAACAGTGTCACTGAGAAAAAAAAAATTCTGATTACAATGGTACAGTGGTTAAGAGGCAAGGCTCATGCATTATCCCCTGAGGTTGAATTCCCCTTGTGCCAAGTACCAGCTGTGCAATCTTGGGCAGGTTTCTTAACTTTTTGTGCCTCAGTTTCCTCATGTGTGAAATGGGAATGATAACTGTAACTATCATATCATATCACACATATATGTAATCTTACAAATATATATATATATATATATATATATATATATAGCTTATGAGTAAATAAGCACTAAATTTTAAAGCTAGGAGACACTGTAGACAGAAGACACCAATCCAGTGGTTTTCAGAGTGTGGTCCCCAGACCAGACATATCAGCATCACCTGGAAACTTGTTAGAAACGCATATTCTTTCAGCCAACCCCAGACCTACTGAATCAGAAATTCTGGCTTGAGAGCCCACCAATACGGGTTTGAACAAATGAGGCAACTCTAATGCAGAACACAGTTTAGAACCACTGACCTAGTCAAGTCCTTCTTTTCTAAATGAAGAAAAGGGAGCAGGACAAAACGACTTGACCAAGATCACATAAATGAGTGGCTCTCCTGAAGCACACTGTGGTCACAAGCAGCTGTGTCTGGGTTTTTCCTAGTTTTTTTTTTCCTTTTTTTTTTTTAATAGTTTTTTATAATTAGTTTTTTTTATTAGAAGTCATTTCTTCATGCTCTAATAAGATGTACACAGACACACACATGCACAGACACACATAATTTAAAGCAAAAAAATTATTATATGAAAGTCAAGGGAGTGTGTACTTTCTTTCCCCAACTTCTGTTTGGAAACTTCCAAGTGTGAGACTGTCATATTGAAAATAAAGAGCTGGTAGGACACAGGCCCTGGCCTATCAGAATGGGTGCCAACTCTAAATAACTAGCATGGCCATGCATGTTCTTCAGGTTAGAAGAACAGAAGATAGATGGGCTCCAGGTTAGACATTTACAACCAGCCTCTTGTTTATACTTCAAGATAGAAATAACAACAGGAACAGGATGAATAGCTGGACTTTGTCTCCTGTGGACACTCTAAGATAACATTAATGGCAGGGCAGAGAGGGGCTACACCCTGGTTGGGTAAAGATAAGGAGGTCACATATTTCTCATCTTTGGGGACAGGGAGACCCGCTGATTGCACATGAGCAGAAAGCCTCCTCAGGGGTCAAAAAGGGAGGGGGCACTATCCCATAATAGGTGCTGTCAATCTCCCAGGGACCCTTGTGCTGGAATCCATGTTGGCTAAAAGATGTGTGCACATATCTGGAAGGGCCCTGAGTTCAGTCAGATGCAGGAAATGAATCAAGGTAGTCGGCCAGAGGAAAACAAAGACCCAGAAGAACTGCCCCATATAAGTGATTAAATCCACCTCAGGAACTTCCCTGGTGGCACAGTGGTTAAGACTCGTGCTCCCAACGCAGAGGGACCAGGTTCAATCCATGGTCGGGAACTAGATCCTACATGCATGCTGCAACTAAGAGTTTGCATGCCACAACTAAGGAGCAGGCAAGGCACAACTAAGGAGCCCGATAGCCGAAATTAAGGAGCACGCCTGCCTCAACTAAGACCCAGCACAACCAAATAAAAGAAAAACAAAATCCACCCCAAAAGTGTGTCTCTTTCTCTCTCTCTCTCTCTCTCTCTCTCAGCTCGCCCATGCTTTCTCCATACATATCTTCTCTCCTAATAAACACTTTACTTGCCTCACTACTTTTCATTTCTTTACCGAATTCTTTCTTCAAAGCAGACAAGAGCCAGGGCAGTGCCACGGTCACCCCACAGCCACCCAAGATTACTTCCTGGCTGCCTGTAAACCCTGACTACATCAAATCTGCTGCTAATGACAAAACCAGGTCACCAGGATTATTAGAACTCTCTCAAGAGAGAGGCTCTCAGGGAGCAGTTGACTGGTCTCCTTGATAGAGCATCCTGAATTTGAAACCCCACTTCAGACTGTCCACAAGATTTTGTGCTTCTTCCCAGTTTTTACTTCTTTCCCAGAGGTTAAATTGAAAGGGTGTGGTCTAGAGAAATGAGGTGCAATTGTATCTAGATTTAAATAAAGGTGTTAAAGATATTTTGGAATTTTAAACTCATTCTAAAAAAAACATAAAATCTCTACTCTGCAAAGGCCAACTCTGGAGATGGTAGGGAAACTCTGGCCTTTCTTATTCTGACTGCTCTCCAATCTTTGATGTATCTCCACTGTCTCATCTTTTGGTGGAAAGGGACTAAAGTAAAGCTAGGATTTCATTTTAATGTTCTCTTTTCCCAACTGTCCAGGAACAAAGTGAGCTAGGTAGGTTGACAGCGGTAGGGAAATTACTGCTTTAGAGTGCAATACATTCTCCCACTGCAACTGATAAACTGTGTTCTTTGCTTCTGTTTCACAGTAAAAATAGGTTTATTTTTGTGCTATGAAAGGTATACATAGATAAGGATGATTTTCAAAGATTTATCAACCACAGTGTCATGGGGACCAAGCAGACAGCAGACATTGTTTAAAACCAAAGCAGGCTCTGGAAGGCCCCCATCGCATGGCATTACTTTAGTTGCTAAATGATGGGGGATAGAGGAGGGTGGGGAGGAGGGGCCAGGTGGCCAGAGCAGCAGAGACAGGGTCACACTTACTGAGGGGGCTCAGGATACTTTTCAAATAATATGGAAGTATTTCCGTATTTTAACCACTAATATGACTTTAAGAAAACATACCAGCTGAAGATCAGCCTTGTATACAAACATTATTAATGCTTAAGGAAAAAACAAAAAGAAACTTGAAACCATGCTTAAGCCCACCACACAGGGATAGCCACCATTAAAATGCTGTCACATATTTAATATAAAAATATAATATACACACTATTTTGAACCAAACAAGATTATTCTTCACATACTATTTTGTAACCTGCTTTTTCAGTAATAAAATATCAGTATCTCTCAGTGTCAATAAGTATAGATCTATGTTGTTATTTCAATGATAGAGAATATTCAATTTTTACAAGCATAATTATCTATCTAACATGTGACTGTGAACAGGTATGTTAGTTTAAAAATTTTACATATATTATTATTATGAATAAAAATATAGAGTAATGGAAATAAAAACAAAAATAAACAGGTGGGACCTAAGTAAACTCAAAAGCTTTTGCACAGCAAAGGGAACCATAAACAAAACAAAAAGAAGACCCACAAAATGGGAGAAAAATATTTGCAAATGATGCTACCAACAAGGGATTTCCAAAATCTACGAACAGCTCATGCAGCACAATATCAAAAAAACACAACCCAATCAAAAAATGGTCAGAAGACCTAAATAGACATTTCTCCAAAGAAGACATATAGATGGCCAAAGGCACATCAAAAGATGCTCAACATTGCTAATTATTAGAGAAATGTGAATCAAAACTACAATGAGGTATCACATCACACCAGTTAGAAAGGCCATCATCAAAAAGTCTACAAATAATAAGTGCTGGGGTGGGTGTGTAAAAAAAGTAACCCTCCTACACTGTTGGTGGGAATATAAATTGGTACAGCCACTACGGAGAACAGTATGGAGGTTCCTTAAAAAATTAAAAATAGAGCTACCATATGATCCTGCAATCCCATTTCTGAGCATATATCTGGAGAAAACCATTATTTGAAAAGATACATGCACCCAATGTTCACTGCAGCACTATTTACAATAGCCAAGACATGGAAACAACTTGAATGTCCATTAACAGATGAATCAATAAAGAAGATGTGGTACATATAGACAATGGAATATTACTTGGCCATAAAAAGAACAAAATAATGTCATTTGTAGCAACATGGATGGACCTAGAGATTGTCATACTGAGTAAAGTAAGTCAGAACAGAGAAAGACAAATATCATATGATATTGCTTATACGTGGAATCTAAAAAAAAATGGTACAAATGAACTTATTTACAAAACAGAAATAGAGTCACAGATGTAAAAAAACAAACATGGTTTTCGGGGGGAAAGGAGCAGGAGGGATAAATTGGGAGATTGGGATTGACTATACACACTACTATATATAAAATAGATAATTAATAAGGACCTACTGTATAGCATAGGGAACTCTTCTCAATACTCTGTAATGACCTATATGGGAAAAGAATCTAAAAAAGAGTGGGTATATGTATATGTATAACAGATTCACTTTGCTGTACAGCAGAAACTAACACAACATTTTAAATCAACTATACTCTAATAAAAATTTTTTTTAAAGAGAATGAAATAATGCCATTTGCAGCAACATGGATGGACCTAGAGATTGTCATACTGAGTAAAGTAAGTCAGACAGAGAAAGACAAATATCATATGATATTGCTTTTATATGGGATCTTTAAAAGATGATATGAATGGAACGAACTTATTTACAAAACAGAAACAGACTCACAGACTTAGAAAACAAACTTATGGTTACCAAAGGGGAAAGGTGGGGAGAGGGATAAATTGGGAGTTTGGGACTGACATGTACACACTACCATATTTAAAATAGGTAAGCAACAAGGACCTACTATATAGCACAGGGAACTCTGCTCAATATTCTGCAATAACCTAAATGGGAAAAGAACTTGAAAAAGAATAGATGCATGTATATGTATAACTGAATCACTTTGGTGTATACCTGAAACTAACACAACATTGTTAATTATACTCCAATACAAAATATAAAATTTTTTTAAATATATAATGCCATGCTTTTAACTAGATCTTTCTACATCGTTTGGTTATTTCCCTTGGGAAACTATCTAGAAGTAGAATTGATAGATCAAAAATATATACACTTTAAATTATTTTGAATATATATTTCCAAAACTCATTCCAGAAGTTTATAAATATACACATTTCTAGCCCTCAAATAAACTCTAATATGTATATATCTTAGTATATTTATTTGGTTTTAATTGTGGGTTAAATCCCACCTTATTACAAAAGAGTTTCAGGTAGCTTTTTAAGCTATATACAAGATAAAAAATGTAAGTAAAAAAATGTGATCAAATGGAAACTAAGGGTAAGAAAAATAAGAGGAGGACAGGTGTGATATTAACATATAAATACCCTGAGGTTCTTTACAAGCTGAGCATTTTGACTGTGTAAGAAACCATATTCAAGCTTTATAAATATCCAGACAAATACTTGATTAAGCAAAGTGATGACTTGAATGAATCATCTCCCATTCCTTTTGAAAGTTGGCATAGCATGCATAATAAAGGACTGAGTTAATGATAGTAATAAAAAGTCATGTTGATAGTCCATGAGACAGACATGAACAATTAGATGATGACCATATTAGTAAAATGGAAATAATTTTCACTCAGATGGACATAAAACTATAAAGTCCAATGAGGTCTTTAATCCAAAAAGGAGATTTACTATTCAAATAATTATTACAATCTCCTATTCCTTTGCTCTTTCCTGTCAGAAAATTTTAATCAATATCTGTGTCCTTTACCCCAAATATTCACTATACATGCAATATTAGCCAACTTAGCCCTGTTTATATTGCACAATTCCATTTCTAAAAAATTGAGTGGACTCTTAGACAACACTTGTATAGAAGAAGGAGGTGGTAACCTCCTGAACCAATCATTAACAATCATGAGAACAAATCAATGAAACCAGCAATATTTCAGTGTTTCTAGAGGTGTCTGTCCAATATGGTGGCCCCTAGTCACAAATGGCTAGTTAAATCTAAATGCAAATTAATTAACATTAAGTAAAATGTAAAAATCAGTTCTTCAGCTAATCTAACCATGCTTCAAGTGCTCAGTAGCCATATATGGCTGGTGGTACCACTCTGGATATATATATATATATATATATATATATATATAAAATATCTAGAATAGACAAATTCACAGGTACAGAAAGTAGATCAGTGTTTATCAGGGCTGGAGGGAGACATAAAGGTAGTTACTGCTTCATGGGTACAAAGTTTTGAAAACAGTAGTAGTGGTTGCACAATATTGTGAAGAGTTTGTGCCACTAAATTGTACACTTAAAAATGGTTAAAACAGCATATTTTGTGTTATATATATTTCACCACAATAAAAAACCCTTAAAAAGTACTCACTGAAGGATTGACCAATGTAAACACTAAAAATAAAGTCTATTTAGTCTTCAATGTAACTGGAATCCTGCACACTGACAATGCAACATAGTTATAAATAATTCTATTGTACACTTGTAATTAAAACAGGAAAACAATTGCATCACTGAGAAATAGTGCTTTATTTCCTGGGAATGCTGTAGTTAAGGAATAACAAGCTTAATTAGAGAAGAAGGTGTCCATCTGAGCAGGGAATTCTGTGACAATTCAGTAAACATATTCTTGGCTTTTCCATCAACAATAGACGTGGCTAACAAATCATTCTATGTTACAATTTGATTGAAAAATCACAACATAGAGCTTTGTATTTTCCTTGTCATGAGGGTATCACTGCCACTAAACTTCAGTGATCAGTTTAGGTATTTATATTTTGCCTTCATAAATGGAATTTTAAAAGAGAAAGAAAAAGGGATGGGGAAGGAAACAATCTTTCATCAATTAAATAAGCAAGAATAGAAAATAAAGGAAAGTTGAAGAGGTTTGAAGCTAGTATTTGTGCTAAACACTTTATATATATTATCTCATTAAAGTGCCTGTGGGGACAGGTGAGAAAATAAAGAGATAAAGAACAAACTGAACTGTACACAGAAAATGACAGAAGAGTGTACCAGAAACTAACACCACATTGTAAATCACCTATACTTCAATTAAAAAAAAAGAATAGATGCATGTATATGTATAACTGAAAGAAAGAAAATGACAGAAGAAAGAAATTAAATAAGAGATTATGGATACATATAATTACATTGAGACTGAAAAAAAGATGAGATAGAACAGACATAGAACTTTGCTACTCAAAGTGTGGTCTATGTGTCAGCAGCTTTGGCATCACCTGAGAATTTGGATCTACTGTTTCACAATCTGTGTTTCAGCAAGATACCTCAGTGATTATATGTACATTAAAGTTTGACAAGAGGGAAGCACAGAGGAAGCCTCTGAAGGAGGCCAATTTGCTTTCTCCCTAGATGGCATCACACACTGTCAGTGACCTCCCCATCAACCATCCCCAAAGCCCTTCTCTCTTGCCTGCTTCCAATAATAAAACTAAAACAGCCAGTTACTCTCCTGCCTCCCTTGCAGCTAAGAGTAGCAATGACCACCCAGGCAGAGAATGAGATATGATGAAATGTTTACTGGGCAGCTTCTGGTAAAGATTTTCCTGTTTGAGAAAAGTAGAGATGGTGAAGTGAGATCTTTTTGCCACCTGCTAACTTCCTTTGTGCTAAGATTCCTATTGTAAAGTTACAATGCTCAGGACTGGGTTAGCTGTTTCATGGCTAATGAGAGCAGGCATCACCGACATAGATACTAAGAACAGCTAAGTGGAATTAAAAAGAGTTCTTAATGCCATCACTGAGCTGCTGCACCAACCACACTGCCCACCTTTGAACTTCTTGTGTTTTGTGAGATAATTATATGTCCCTGTGTCTAAGTCACTGTTCTATTACTTGCATCTAAGAGCATTTCTAATGGTCCTTGGGGTCAGCAGAGTGAGGAGAAAAGAAACGGGGGGGAAGTGTCTATTTCACGTGTAGAAAGTTCATACATAGGGGACTCAAAACTCTGAAGGATTTTTAGTCATATTGTAGATTTGATTAATTCAGTTATTTCCATCTCAAAGGGTTTTGTGTGTGTGTGTTTTCTCCCATAAAGAAATAAACTTGATTGTTGGTAAGTCTGTAATTCACTTTTTCTTTATAGATATAGAATATGAATCACACTTGAATTTTAGTTTTATATCACAAAACTGTTTAAGTCAGTGATTAAAAATGACAAGCTTTGTACAGCAGAAATTAACACAACACAGTAAATCAACTATACTTGAATAAAATAAATTTTTTAAAATGACAAGCTTTGCTACTTTTTTGTTAACCAGGTTACTTTTAAACCTTATTTCTTTCAGATTGTGTGTTGTTGCTACACATTCACTGTACCTCCCCAAACCTGCTAAAATATAGAATTTCAGTCCATAGGGGAACAGATATCAAAGTGATGTAAGAAGTAAACAGGTTATATTTTCCCCAGACTTCTCATGATTAAAAATTTTAATCAAAGAGTACTTCCTCCCATTTTCTTTCCTTTCCTCTCAATCAACAAAGTCTTGTTTGGGAAAAAAAAATGGAAATTTCAGCATCTATTTCTGTATGGAATTGAAAGTTTCCATGACACTTCAATCACACCCTACCAGTATAAGACAGGGCCGCTGCTGCTGCTGCTTTTGCAACAAAAAGAAAGTGTAATAAAAGATATGAACTACCAGAATTTGCAAGGGTTAAGGTTTAAATCTTCTAGTTATTGAGTATAATGAAACAGTATATTTAAACACTTGCAAATGAAAATCTTTTAGAAATCTATAAATGAATTTCCTTCTTTACCATTATAATAGTAGCATAATAAATCTTTAGATCATTGTGAACTTTCATGGGCCTCATAGTAATCGATGATGTTCAAACTATAGAAAGGTTACAATGAAAGGTGGATTGTTTGAACTTACTGTTCATGTATCCTAGAACATACCTTGGAGAGATATATGGGTACTATTTCTGGATTTTTATTTTTAGTTATTTGGTTTTGGTTCAGACATTTTTTTCTTTTGCAGGGGATTATTTGTCATTAATCTCTTCTCTCAAAAGATTACAAGATTATGTTCAACAAATAATTTAGGCATTTCAAAGTTTTATTATTTTTAAATAATATTTTTTACAGTACATGCACTCAAACTTAATATATACCTAGCAAAGTAATTCTCAAATTCTCATGTGCATGTGAATCACCTGGGGTCTTGTTGAAATGCAGACTCAAACTCAGTAGCTCTGGGGCTTGGCCTGAGACTCTGCATTTCTCACAAGGTGAGGCCAGATCAGTCTTTTGGTAGCAGGGCCTCGTATCTTATTCTTCACACAGTGCTTTAACTTACATGATCTCCTATAATTCTCATCCTACCCCCCACCTGATCAGCGCCTAAGATAAAGTAGGTTGCTGAGACCTTCAGGGTCTTGTCAAGACCATAAGTACAGTAATAAAGCTGACACTCCAACCCATACAATATGACACAAATCTAATTTTCTTTCTACTTCAAAAGAGGGTTTTCCCCTGCACCTCTGCCAGGTAAAACACCCAGTCCTTCGGAGCAAATCAGAACAAATCCTGCAGTCCATCAGTTCATTCAGATTATATATTATCTAACCAATGAAAGAGCGAAATACATCAACTAATTTTAATGACTACAACAGAAGGATCAATTTGGCTTTATTCACATAGCAGAATGCACTGTAATTTTGACTTTAATTAGACATTAGAATGTTACACAGAGAGAAATGTCCACTTACATACACTGTGTGTCATTAGCACGCCAGCTTATATAAAGCAGGAGTTAGTTTATTTTCAGATGGGGGAAGGACAGGTGGTAAACAGACTTGCTAATTCAGAAGAGGCTAGTCACGGTCCAGAGAAAAACAGAATTAGGGCTTCGTTTTCCTCCCACTTTTGTCTTTCCTTCTCTCTTCATCTCCCCGCTCCTTTCTTCTCTGCCACTGCACACATATCCATAAAGCCCTTAAGGATCTAGTTTCATTTTCATGATTCAACTAACTGAAAAAGCTAAAATCCCTTTTAAGGTCTGAGAGCAGTAGAAAGTCTGGTTATTTGGAGTTCTGTTAGCCAGTTTGTGGCATCCGCACTCAAGGAAGCCTCCTGCAACAACCATCCAGAATGAGCGTATGGCAGACCTCTGTAAGCAACCAGCATTATTCAGTCATTGTTCATTATGTTTGAATTAACAGCGACAGCACACATCCTGCCTGTTAGATGATGTTTCTAGTTAATTCCCTATTATCTATTAAAATCTCTGAGCTCTTGTAGAAAGGATGCACAGAAAAGTCATGCACAGAGGCTCAAGGACCACCCACATATTAATTTCCCCATTCTTTCCACAATACAGTTCAAAAGAGTTGACTTTAAAAACCAATACCACCACATTAGTACTGTAACTTCATACTTCTGGTTCTGACTAGAGTGTTGGGAGGAGGAATGCATTGCTGCTTTTTTCCTATCTATGAGCCAAGTTACACTCACTCCTGGGGAAAGGAGTAGGAGTGACACTGAATTACAGAGTTGCTGGGTGAAAAGACTGCTTCAATATACTGTCGATGGTATTGTTATGTAAGCTACCCCAGCATCACTGTTCTCTGATTCTACACATCGGCCATTGGGTCAATAGCTGTAGCAGCACATGACTGGAAATGAAGGCCAACGTGGACCTACTTAAAGACCACTGCCTCTGTTCTGCAGAGCTCCAATATTGCTCTGCTGATATGATGTGGGAGGACTGTGAACTGCAAGGTTGCCATTCAGGAGCTGCCTGAGCTAAGGCCTTGGTCCTGTGGGTTAGCTCAAGCTAGGCATCTAAGAGGCTTTCGACCTGGATTTTCTGAGATCTGAATGCTTATTACCACCTATTAATCTCTCATCCCAAGTGACCACTATGCTGTTGGGATATAGCCAGCACTAGGATCCCTAAACATAGGCTCCAGTGTCTCCTATTTTTTGCTTGAAGAGTGTTCTTCTAAAGTTGTAGGTTACCCACTGCTGCAAAACAGCTATAACCACCCTGGGGATTTCATTCCCATATGCAGACTTCTCCCCTCCCCCACTCTGATTTGATTAGAGAAAACACATGCTTGCAGATCTAATACCTGTGTTTACCATGTCACAGCATGAAAATCAGGAACTCTATGCTGTGAGGTCCTCTAAGGTTCTATCTATTTGAAACAATCATAACAAAATAAGAGTAAGATATTCATTTTTGTGGGGCTTCTGATTTTTGAGGTTTATGTAAAAATGGTCATCTCTTTACGAAGATAGACAAAGTAATACAATGACTCAGAGTGGGGCTTGGGTACAACATGTAGACACACCCCTAACTTGACAGTAGCCAAATGTCCTCATGCCACTTAGGTTTCATTAACTCTAAGTGGATCCTGTTTTCAGGACTGATTATTCTTTACTGAAAACAGAATTACAAAAGTTTTCCTCAGCAGAAAAACCGGGGCAAAGTAGCCTAAAGACTAAAAATTCATTTACTGAGTGCATTTTGTTTAAAGTAGCATATAATGTATTCAATGTCTGAGTTCACTTGTAAATAAATGACTACCCCTTCTAATAACAATAATGATAACATGCTGCATGTGTTAAAAGCTTTTACACTTTTAAACACTTTCCATATGGATTGAACCACTTCTAACTCAATAAACATCCATAAAATTTACACATTGCTTGAACTGTGAATGTTCCACCAAAAAGATATATTGAAATCCTAACCTCCAGTACCTCAGAATGTGACTTACTTGGAAAAAGGGTCTTTACAGCAGCAATCAGGTTAAAATGGGGTCATTAGAGTAGACCCCAACCCAAGATGACAGTATCCTTATTAAAAAGAGGAAAGTTAGACACAGATAGGCACAGAGGAAGATAATGTGAGGAGACAGCAAAAAGACAGCCATCCCCAAGCCAGGGAATACCTGAGATCTCCAGAAGCTAGGTTTCTTCTGCTTACCTGAAATCAATCATTTCAACTATTTTTTTCTTTAATGAGGCTTCTCTTGGAGGATATGACATGGAAGCTGATGGGGTCTGCTTCCTAGAAGGATGAGCTACAGTTACAAAAATGCTGAATTTCTAAATTTACATAATGAGTGTTCAAGTAATATGATTGTGTACTCTGGAAAAATAATTTCAGAAGCAGGTTCCTTCTTTCTAAGTGGGGGCTTGTAATTTCATTGCATAAATGTCCTAGTTTATTCAGCATATATTTATGAAGTACTTATTATGTGCCTGGTACAGTATGAGATAGAGGATCATTTATGAAACACACAATTAAACTGAGATGTCATTATAAGTAGACCTGGCAAAAGAATGACAACAGTTTCCTAAATACTCTGGGTAGAGCCAGGAAAAGGAGGAGTTCCCACCCCCACCTTTGAAGGCTTGGGCTAAGTTTGATACTGTCATGGAAGACCTTGGCATATTCTCCATCAAAATAGAGATGGTTTTGTTGGGCTTAATAAATAATATTAACTAAGCTTCATTGTTCAATTAATTGATAATTGAATAAAATGACAGTATTAGCAATTCTAACAATAACAAGACCTAAACTTTACTTAGCACTATCACTATGCTCAGAACTTGCCAAGCACTTCCTTCTTTGATCTTTACAACCACCTTATTGGGTAGGTACTACTGTGAACCCACTTTAAAGATGAGTAAACCAATGCACAGAGAGGCAAGTAACTTACTTAAGAGGTCACAGAAGTAATAAATAGTGAAGTCAGATTCCAAAACCATGTATGTCGGTTCTCAGAACTGACAACAGAAACAGAGGACACTCCTTTTCTAAACAGCATATCCATTAACTAGGTTAAACTTTGGGTAAAAATTCACTTCCAAATTTCATGGAATAATAGCCTTTGATTCATACTTATGCAAAATCCCCCCTTCATTTTTTTTTTTTTTTTTTTTTTCTCGTTACGCGGGCCTCTCACTGTTGTGGCCTCTCCCACTGCAGAGCACAGGCTCCGGACGCGCAGGCTCAACGGCCATGGCTCACGGGCCCAGCCGCTCCGCGGCATGTGGGATCCTCCCAGACCGGGGCGCGAACCCACGTCCCCCGCATCGGCAGGCGGACTTTCAACCACTGCGCCACCAGGGAAGCCCCCCCCCTTCATTTTTACAAACAAAGTTGAGTCCAAGAGAGTAACAGTACTCCAAGAAAAGAAAATAACAATAAAAACTACAGAGAGCAGGGTTTATTACAGATCCCTCAGAATGTGAATTTCATCTGCTGAATAAGTCACTCCAGAAAACAAATTAGTATTTCAGTAAGAGGAAAAAATGCATATATATATGATCATTGGAGTAAAGGAAGTAACAGATGACAAGTGGAATCCTTAAAAATCCAATACTGGTGAATCAGACACATGAGATTGGAAAATAGTCTTTTGCTTCTACCTTCAACAATTCTCTCCCCAAATAAAAATTATGTCAGCTACAGAGTTTAAATCAAATCTACCACCAAGTGTCCAAAAAAAAAAAAAAAAAAAAGGAAAACCATGACATTGTTGAATGACAGAAGTGGAAATGGCCTTAGAGACCATGCTTAACCCTCATACAGAGCCTGAAACAACAGCCCAGAGTTTAAAGTTGGTAACAATTGTAGATAGAAATCCTAGAGCTAAAATGCATTCATTGTTAATATGGGAATTCTAATAGCGTATGCCCAAATTATTCTATCATTTCTATGTATTCTTCTCGATGTGAGGTCTGAGACATTTATTAGTTCAAGCAGTTTGTAACTCTGTTAAGAACATCCAGTGCTAATACATTTTCTAAAGCTGAACTGTCAGTGTATTCTGTCTCCCAACACCAGTAAGGTTCGTCTTCATTTTGGCAATGAACCATTTCACACATTGGCCACATGCCAATACAGCATTTTTTCCTCATAATCTTGAAAACTGAAGCAGAGGTAATGATGCCATCCTTCTTCCAGAGCACGTGGGCAGAGTACCAGCCACTATGATAGTTGGGGGGTGACCTCACTGAGTTCTGGTCCATGATATGTAGCTAGGAGAGGGAAATTATTTTAAAACATGCTTCACATCCCACCAGCCTCTCTTCTCCTTCCATGGTGGCACTGGGAGTCTTGTTCTACATGACATGGCCTCAGTATGGAAACATCCTAGGTCTCTGGGTCATCACTTGAAAGAAAGACACCAAGGAGAGCTGCCTGACCTCCACTGTACTACCATGTGGGTGACAAATAACCTTCACTCTCTTACACCACAGAGATCTTGGGATGTGCTTGTTACCACAGCATCACCTAACCTCTCCTAAGTAACACAGAGAAGAACCCTCTGGATGTGACCACTCCTAAGACTGTGCTTATTCAGAACTCGGAGCATGCTGAACACACTCACACATGGCATTCCATGTCATGACAGTGTTAACAGCAAATCAAAAATCTAAAGGAAGGTTAAATAACTGGCTCTATTTTCTCTTTCTCCAGGTCTCTCATTTTTGTTTCTTATTGCCCACCCACCCTGGCGATCAGTCTGTATCTCGGAGATGTGAGCACTAGGTTTGCCAGCTCTACAGTACTGGGTCAGCCTTCTCCATTTCAATGCTCTACCAATTTCAGGCTCCACATGTTTGATACCTGATTCCTTTTATTCACTGGGCTCATTTTTACATAACTGACTCAATTCATGTTAACATCTACTCAGGTTAGTATCTCTAACTTATCAGGGTGTGTTATAAACACAGACTATGGCTGGAATCCCTGCATACATGATGAGGATGCGGAATCAAATATCCTTTAGTTGGTATATCTTTGTATTTCTTCAGATTTAGTCACCATTATAGCCAATGAACACCCTTCACATTTGTTGATTAAATAGGACCACCAGATAATTATTTTTTTTTACTTTCACCTTTTCGCTTGATAGGTAGTTTTATATAAATGTGACTGATATTCATTTTATCTTGTTGATAGACATGGGAGATTTCATTAACAACAAAATGTCAAGAACAACAGATCCACCTAAATCTTTCCCCTGTTATAGGAAGTGTCAAGATCTCATGAGACTTTTAAGAAGAGGATTCCCTTAAACTGCAGTTGAGTGTTGGAAGAATTTCTCCTTGTATTCTGACATGACGTGAGACATAGTTGTTAACAGTGATGGGGAAGGAAAGGGGCTGATCTTGGAGGAGATTCTGCAATGATGAATTGAGAATAGATGGATTTGAGAATAGCCTGCTCCTCTGAAACCAGCAGGAGACAGACAAATATAGTCTCCATATTTTCCTTTTCTAAAGAGACATAGTCACTATGCGAGAAAAAGGGGTGGGACTATTTGTAGCAACAAGGCACCAAGAAACAACCCAACACCAAAGAGAAGCATGTGGAAAGGACATCTGCTCTCCTATAACAGATATAGAAAAGAGATTATCTTTGAAGATATGCAAAGAATTGCCTGAAGGGCTAGAAGCCTTTATCCAGAGAAAGATGGGAGGAGAAGGCAAAGCTGAAAGAATTGTCAGGAAAATGTATGTCCAAACAATGCCCAACCCATGAGTGACAAGGAGCACAGTCACTTGAGGAACCTGCAGTGGCTTAGAAGAGCAATAGCAAAGAGCATGGCACATGACCCCCTTCGCTCACAGCTTACTGGTTCTTGGCCAAAATTATAAGCCATCGTCATAAGTCAACAATCACCTATACCGTCTCTTGAATCTTTCCTTTGAATTCTGATGAAATAAGAACAATTTTTTTGTCAAAAATCTTCTCTAGTGGATATTGGTCATACCTGTTGGATACCCAGAAGCTTTGAATACCCCTGCTGGTTTGGAAAAGTCCTTACTTTGTCAATTCTGGTGTAAAATAGAGGTCACTTTTCTGTATAAATGTCTCACATTCAGAGCCTCCCTCAAAGATTTATATAAACCAAGAACCTGCCTATCGAAGAAAACAAAGCCAAATACTGAATTAGAAGCTGGTAGCACAAAGAAGGAGGTCTTGCCCCAAATTCCTTCTGGCTTAAAATCCCCCCAATTTCTAGGGTTAGCAGTGAACAGGGTTCTATGCTGATGCTTAGTGTCCAGTATTACAAGTGTCTGCCATGGTATCTCCACTTGACCAGTTCTGATTTGTGATACAGGGCACAGGTCATCACTCTGTGATCCTGGCACCTATTTCTCTAACTTCCAGAAATTGTGACCTAGTCAATATAATTTAATATACTTATTTTCTGCTTAAACCACTAAGGATTGATTTCTCTTGTTTGCAACCATAACCCTGCAGTGGACACTGTCCATGCTCTGCTCAGATCCTCTGATTCTACTCCTCAGTGCTGGGATTCTCTCTCCCAGATTCTGTGCACTCTTGCATGTAAAGGCAACTCTTGTAACTTTCTTTGGAAGTACTGCCCTCTGACTATAAAGCTGTTTTGTACACGTGCCCAAAAGAGTTGCAAGTGCTTAGAAACGGACAGCCCCTTAAGCAGTATTTGGCAAATGACTGACAGGTGTAGGAATATGAAAATTACTGTATTAGCTGGCTAGGGCTGCCATCACAAAGTACCACAGCCTGAATGCCGTCAACAACAGAAATTTGTTTTCTCACAATTCTGGAGGCTAGAAGCCCAAAATCAAGATGTCATTAGGATGGTTCTTCCGAGGCTGATCTCCTAGGTTTGTCTCTTCCCTGTGTCTTCATATGGTCTTCCTTTTGTGTGTGTCTGTGTCCTCATCTCTGCTTAGGAGGACCAGTCATATTGGATTGGGGCCCACCCATGTGACCTCATTTTAACTTAATTACCTCTTTAAAGACATTAACTCCAAATATAGTCACATTCTGAGGTACCGAGAATTTAGGGCTTCGACATCTGGATTTTTTGGGGGACAAAATTCAGCCTATAACAATGACCTCCCTTGTCTCAAAGAGCTATAAACAATGAGGGCTGATATGCTCCAGAGAGCCTCTGCAGGATAAGGCTGAGGCTGGGACATGGTCTGAAATCACACTCTTTCCTGGGCTTCTTGCCCTTGTTTGGCCTGCTTCACTCAATCTTTCAGTGGTTTCTCCTGGGAGCCCTTCCTTAATAACTTACTCGTACAGGGATTCTCATCTCAGGTTCTTGGAAAGCTGAACCATTAGATAATCCTGAATAATATAGCTTCCTTTGCTCAGATGGTCTTCCAACAGAAAAAGCTTCAAGAGGATATGCACATCTTCTTTAAAGCATTAGGAAGTGCTGTCAATGGAATGGAGAAGTAAGGACTTCAGAAATCTCTCTCCTCTATAAAAGCACTGAGAACACTGGGAAAAATTGTCAAAAATCACCTTTTTCAGAGCTCTGGAAATTAACCAAAGGCTTGTAACACTCTGGAGAACACATACTTAAGAAGAATGGCTGAATCTCAGTAAGAACAGAGAGTTTGTAGCATTTTAACTCGGTCTCTTTCTATCCCCTTTTCCAACTCTGCAGTAGATTTGAAAACCAACAGCCTCACAATCACAGTGAAAACCAACATTCTAGCAACCACTGAAAGTGACAGAACAGGGTTAGAACTATTCCAAAGCCCAAATCCCAGAGAACTGACATTATTTGACCTGCCTGTCCACTTCCTGGAAAGGTACTCTCACAGAGTTTGCTTTCCTTTGACCTAATGCAAAGCTCGTCCAGTGCAAACAATTTCTCAATACATCATAATCAAACTATCAAATCTGAAGACAACAAGAGATTCTTGAAAGCAGCAAAAAAGAAGTACTTATCACATGCAAGGGATCCTCAATAAGATTAATACTGATTTCTCATCAGAAATCATGAAAGCCATAAGCAGTGAGATGATATATTCAAAGTGCTGAAATAAAAACACTGTCAACCAATAAATGAACCAGCAATTCTAGAGAACCAAGAATTTTCATCCAGTAAAATAATCCTTAAATTAAGGAGAAATTAAGGCATTCCTAGATAAACAAAAGGGAGAGAAGTGGTCATTAAAATATTTGCTCTACAATAAATACTAAAGGGAGTCCTTCAGGAAGAAATGAAAAAACACTAGATAGTAACTTAAATCCACATAAATAAATAAATTGCAACAGTAAAAATAACTATATAGATAAATATAAAAAATGCTATAATGTATGTATTGTTTGTAGTACTTTTTCCTCCTAGCTGATGAAAAGATAACTGCATAAAGCAATAATTATAAATCTATGTAGATGGGTATAAAAAGGAAGGAGATGTAATTTGCATGACAATAATGGCACCAAGGATGATGGAGAAACTAGGGCTTATATAGGAGCAAAGTTTTGTTTTGTTTTGTTTACATCTTGATTGTAGTATAATTGCTTTACAATGGTGTGTTAGTTTCTGATTTATAACTAAGTGAATCAGTTATACATAAATACATATCCCCATATCTCCTCCCTCTTGCGCCTCCCTCCCATCCTCCCTATCCCACCCCTCTAGGTGGTCACAAAGCACCGAGCTGATCTCCCTGTGCCATGTGGATGCTTCCCACTAGCTATCTACCTTACGTTTGGTAGTGTATATATGTCCATGCCACTCTCTCACTTCGTCCCAACTTACCCTTCCCCCTCCTCGGTCCTCAAGTCCATTCTCTACGTCTGCGTCTTTATTCCTGTCGTACCCCTAGATACTTCAAAACCACTTTTTTTTTCTATGATTCCATATATACTTATTAGCATATGGTACTTGTTTTTCTCTATCTGACTTACTTCACTCTGTATGACGGAATCTAGGTCCATCCACCTCCCTACAAATAACTCGATTTCATTTCTTTTTATGGCTGAGTAATATTCTATTCCATATATGTGTCACATCTTCTTTATCCATTCATCTGTTGATGGACACTTAGGTTGCTTTCATGTCCTAGCTATTGTAAATAGAGCTGCAATGAACTGGTACATGACTCTTTTTGAATTATGGTTTTCTCAGGGTATATGCCCAGTAGTGGGATTCTTGGGTTGTATGGCAGTTCTATTTTTCGTTTTTTAAAGAAATTCCATACTGTTCTCCATAGTGGCTGTATCAATTTACAGTCCCAACAACAACGCAAGAGGGTTCCCTTTTCTCCACACCCTCTCCAGCATTTATTGTTTGTAGATTTTTTGATGATGGCCATTGAGACTGGTGTGAGGTGATACCTCATTGTAGTTTTGATTTGCATTTCTCTAATGATTAATGATGTTGAGCATTCTTTCAAGTGTTTGCTGGCAATCTATATGTCTTCTTTGGAGAAATGTCTGTTTAGGTCTTCGGCCCATTTTTGGATTGAGCTGTTTGTTTTTTTGATATTGAGCTGCAGGAGCTGCTTGTATATTTTAGAGATTAATCCTTTGTCAGTTGCTTCATTTGCAAATATTTTCTCCCATTCTGAGGGCTGATTTTTTGTCTTGTTTATGGTTTCCTTTGTTCTGCAAAAGGTTCTAAGTTTCATTAAGTCCCATTTGTTTATTTTGGTTTTTATTTCCATTACTCTAGGAAATGGGTCAAAAAGGATCCTGCTGTGATTTATGTCATGGAGTGTTCTGCCTATGTTTTCCTCTAAGAATTTTATAGTGCCTGGCCTTACAGTTAGGTCTTTAATCCATTTTGAGTTTATTTTCGTGTATGGTGTTAGGGAGTGTTCTAATTTCATTCTTTTACATGTAGCTGTCCAGTTTTCCCAGCACCACTTATCGAAGAGGCTGTCTTTTCTCCATTGTATATTCTTGCCTCCTTTATCAAAAATAAGGTGAGCATATGTGCTTGGGTTTATCTCTGGGCTTTCTATCCTATTCCATTGATCTATATGTCTGTTTTTGTGCCAGTACCATACTGTCTTGATTACTGTAGCTTTGTACTATAGTCTGAAGTCCAGGACCATGATTCCTCCAGCTCCGTTCTTCTTTCTCAAGACTACTTTGGCTATTGGGGTCTTTTGTGCTTCCATACAAACTGTGAAATTTTTTGTTCTAGTTCTGTGAAAAATGCCATTTGTAGTTTGATAGGGATTGCACTTAATTGGTAGATTGCTTTGGGTAGTATAGTCATTTTCACAATGTTGATTCTTCCAATCCAAGAACATGGTATATCTCTCCATCTGTTTGTATTATCTTTAATTTCTTTCATCAGTGTCATAGTTTTCTGCATATGGTCTCTTGTCTCCTTAGGTAGGTTTATTCCTAGGTATTTTTCTTGTTGTTGCAATGGTAAATGGGAGTGTTTTCTTAATTTCACTTTCAGATTTTTCATCATTAGTGTATAGGAATGGAAGAGATTTCTGTGCACGAATTTTGTATCCTGCTACCTTACCAAATTCATTGATTAGCTCTAGTAGTTTTCTGGTAGCATCTTTAGGATTCTCTATGTATAGTATCATGTCATCTGCAAACAGTGACAGCTTTACTTCTTCTTTTCTGATTTGTATTCCTTTTATTTCTTTTTCTTCTCTGATTGCTGTGGCTAAAAGTTCCAAAACTATGTTGAATAACAGTGGTGAGAGTGGACAACCTTGCCTTGTTCCTGATCTTAGAAGAAATGGTTTCAGTTTTTCACCATTGAGAACGATGTTGGCTGTGGGTTTGTCATATATGGCCTTTATTATGTTGAGGTAATTTCTCTCTATGCCTAATTTCTGGAGGATTTTTATCACAAATAGGTGTTGAATTTTGTCAAAAGATTTTTCTGCATCTATTAAGATGATCATATGGTTTTTATTCTTCAATTTGTTAATACGATGTATCACATTGATTGATTTGCATATATGGAAGAATCCTTGCATTCCTGGGATAAACCCCACTTGATCATGGTGTATGATCCTTTCAGTGTGCTGTTGGATTCTGTTTGCTAGTATTTTGTTGAGGATTTTTGCATCTATGTTCATCAGTGATATTGGCCTGTATTTTTCCTTCTTTGTGACATCTTTGTCTGGTTTTGGTATCAGGATGATGGTGGCCTCATAGAATGAGTTTGGGAGTGTTCCTCCCTCTGCTATATTTTGGAAGAGTTTGAGAAGGATAGGTGTGAGCTCTTCTCTAAATATTTGATAGATATCGCCTGGGAAGCCATCTGGTCCTGGGCTTTTGTTTGTTGGAAGAGTTTTAATCACAGTCTCAATTTCAGTGCCGTGATTGGTCTGTTTATATTTTCTATTTCATCCGGGGTTCAGTCTTGAAAGGTTGTGCTTTTCTAAGAATTTGTCCAATTCTTCCAGGGTGTCCATTTTATTAGCATACATTTGCTTGTAGTTGTTATTTCTCCTTTTTCATTTCAAATTCTATTGATTTGAGTCTCCTCCCTTTTTTTCCTGATGAGTCTGGCTAATGGTTTATCAATTTTATTTATCTTCTCAAAGAACCAGCTTTTAGTTTTATTGATCTTTGCTATTGTTTTCTTCATTTCTTTTTCATTTATTTCTGATCTGAGCTTCATGATTTCTTTCCTTCTGCTAACTTTGGTGTTTTTTTGCTCTTCTTTCTCTAATTGCTTTAGCTGTAAGGTTAGGTTGTTTATTTGAGATGTTTCTTGTTTCCTGAGGTAGGATTGTACTGTTATAAACGTCCCTCTTAGAACAGCTTTTGCTGCATCCCATAGGTTTTGGGTCATCATGTTTTGATTGTCATTTGTTTCTAGATATTTTTTGATTTCCTGTTTGATTTCTTCAGTGATCTCTTGGTTATTAAGTAGTGTATTGTTTAACCTCCATGTGTTTGCATTTTTTACAGATTTTTTCTTGTAACTGATATCTACTCTCATAGAGTTGTGATCAGAAAAGATACTTGATACGATTTCAATATTCTTAAATTTACCAAGGCTTGATTTGTGAACCAAGATATGATCTATCCAGGAGAATGTTCCCTGAGCACCTGAGAAGAAAGTGTATTCTGTTGTTTTTGGATGGAATGTCCTATAAATATCAATTAATCCATCTTGTTTAATGTATCACTTAAAGCTTGTATTTCCTTATTTATTTTCATTTTGGATTATCTGTCCATTGGTGAAAGTGGTGTGTTAAAGTCCACTACTATGATTGTGTTACTGTCAATTTCCCCTTTTATGGCTATTAGCATCTACCCTATGTACTGAGGTGCTCCTATGTTGGGTGCATAAATATTTACAATTGTTATATCTTCTTCTTGGATTGATCCCTTGAGCCTTATGTAGTGTCCTTCTTTGCCTCTTGTAATAGTCTTTATTTTAAGTGTATTTTGTCTATTATGAGAATTGCTATTCCAGCTTTCTTTCGATTTCCACTTGCATGGAACATCTTTTTCCATCCCCTCACTTTCAGTCTGTATGTGTCCCTGAAGTGGGTCTCTTGTAGACAGCATATATACGGGTCTTGTTTTTGTATCCATTCAGCCAGTCTATGTCTTTTGATTGGAGCATTGAATCCATTTACATTTAAGGTAGTTATCAATATGTATGTTCCTATTACCATTTTCTTAATTGTTTTGAGTTTGTTCTTGTAGTCTTTTCCTTCTATTGTGTTTCCTGCCTAGAGAAGTTCCTTTAGCAATTGTTGTAAAGCTGTTTGGGTGGTGCTGAATTATCTTTGCTTTTGTTTTTCTGTAAAGGTTTTAATTTCTCCATCAAATCTGAATGAGATCCTTGCTGGGTAGAGTGAACTTGGTTGAAGGTTTTTCCCTTTCATCACTTTAAATATGTCCTGTCACTCCCTTCTGGCTTGCAGAGTTTCTGCTGAAAGATCAGCTGTTAACCTTATGGAGATTCCCTTGTATGTTATTTGTTTTTCTCTTGCTGCTTTTTTTTTTTTTTTTTTTTTTTGCTGTACGCGGGCCTCTCACTGCTGTGGCCTCTCCCGTTGCGGAGCACAGGCTCCGGACACACAGGCTCCGCGGCCATGGCTCGCGGGCCCAGCCGCTCCGCGGCATGTGGGATCTTCCGGGATCGGGGCACGAACCCGTGTCCCCTGCATCGGCAGGCAGACTCTCAACCACTGCGCCACCAGGGAAGCCCTCTCTTGCTGCTTTTTATATTTTTTCTTTGTATTTAATTTTTGATAGTTTGAGTAATATGTCTCTTGGCGTGTTTCTCCTTGGATTTATCCTGTATGGGACTTTCTGCTCTTCCTGGACTTGACTCTTTCCTTTCCCATATTAGGGACATTTTCAACTATAATCTCTTCAAATATTTTCTGAGTCCCTTTCCTTTTCTCTTCTTCTTCTGGGACCCCTATAATTCGAATGTTGGTGTGTTTAATGTTTTCCCAGCGGTCTCTGAGACTGTCTTCAATTATTTTCATTCTTTTTTCTTTATTCTGCTCTGTGGTAGTTATTTCCACTATTTTATCTTCCAGTTCACTTATCCGTTCTTCTGCCTCAGTTATTCTGCTAGTGATTCCTTTTAGACAATTTTTAATTTCATTTATTGTGTGGTTCATCTTTGTTTGTTTGCTCTTTAGTTTTTCTAGGTCCTTGTTAAACCTTTCTTGTATTTTCTCCATTCTATTTCCAAGATTTTGCATCATCTTTACTATCATTACTCTGAATTCTTTTTCAGGTAGACTGCCTATTTCCTCTTCATTTGTTTGGTCTGATGGATTTTTACCTTGCTCCTTCATCTGCTGTGTGTTTCTCTTTCTTCTCATTTTGCTTATCTTACTCTGTTTGGGGTCTCCTTTTTACAGGCTGCAGGTTCACAAGTCCCATTGTTTTTGGTGTCTCCTCCCGGTGGGTAAGGTTGGTTCAGTGGGTTGTGTAGGCTTCCTGGTGGAGGGAACTGGTGCCTGTGTTTTGGTGGATGAGGCTGGATCTTGTCTTTCTCGTGGGCAGGACCACATCTGGTGGTGTGTTTTGGGGTGTCTGTGGCCTTATTATGATTTTAGGCAGCCTCTCTGCTAATGGGTGGGGTTGTGTTCCTGTCTTGCTAGTTGTTTGGCATAGGGTGTCCAGCACTGTAGCTTGCTGGTCACTGAGTGGAGCTGGGTCTAAGAATTGAGATGGAGATCTCTGGGAGAGCTTTCACCATTTGTTCTTACATGGAGCCAGGAGGTCTCTGGTTGACCAATGTCCTGAACTCGGCTCTTGCTCCTCAGAGTCAAAGCCCTGACACCCATCTGGAGCACCAAGACCCTGTCAGCTACACCACTGCTAGTGTTGGAGGGTCTCCTGCAGAGGTGGGGGGTGGCTGCGGCTGACCGTGGGGACAAGGACACTGGCAGCAGAAGTTCTGGGAAGTACTCCTTGACGTGAGCCCTCCCAGAGTCCTCCATTAACCTCACCAAAGAGCCGGATCTGACAAAAAGTTTTTTAAAATTTTTTTAATTTTCAAAGTTTTAAAAAGGTTTTGAGGTTAAATTTGTATTAATCTGACTAGATTGTATAAATTAATATGTTAATCATAATTTCTAGGTTAATCAGTAGGAAAATAATGAATATATGTAATAAAATAAATGACAAGGGAATTAAAGTCATACACTAGAAAAATCTAACACAAAAGAAGGTAGTAAAAGAGGAAAGGTAGAACAACAAAAAAGACCTGAGGCATATAGAAAATAAATAGCAAAATGGAAAATATAAGTCTTACTTCTTATAGTAATTTCATTAAATGTAAGTGGAACAAACACTCCAATTAAAAGGTGTAGCTTAGTGGAATGGATTTTTTTAAAAAAAGAAAAAAACAGTGATCTAGCTACAGGCAAACAGAAACACAGTGAGATACGACAATATTCTAAGGTATTATCTGTTCTTCACTGTCTTCTAAAGTTAAGCTATCTTTACTAGAGTATGTTATTTAGGGCTTTGAGTGTTTTGAAGAAGACACTGAATCATACCTCACCTCTGTGTACACACACACACACACACACACACACACACACACACACTAGCATATTTTTATGTCTCAGTTCTACGTGCTAAAATGTAGGAAACTCAACAGATAAAGACAAAGTAATTGTATTCATAGAACTTAATGCCGTGTCAACAATTTGCCTACATCTACCCACACAGGATTTCCAGAAAGTTTTAGAAACAAAATTTATACTCGCAAAATATGCTACATCCATGCAAACTGGGCCAGAGAGACTTGCAGAATCAAAAGGGACTATTTTCCATATATACTATCTCACTTTATGTCCATTTCAACTCTGTGATATAAATTTAACAGGTATTTTGATCTCCACTTAAAAAATAAAGACTTAGACTTCAAGAAGACACATTATTTGCAGAGGCTGCACAGTTAATGTGTGGCAGAAACAGTAGGGAAACATATCCTGATTCTCTCCTATGTTTATTGGAATGAGCACATCCTCTTCCCTCTCACTGTGCTAGCAGCCCATTGAAGTAGCAGGCGAAATTGTTCTGACTTTGTAGTTAAAATGCCTGAGAGAATTTTAAAGTTGGTGATGAGGTTTTGCTATTCTATAACTTAATTTAAAAAGAGGAATGAAAGAAGTTGTGCTGAGAATGGGATGCAAGTCTTTAACGGCATATTTGCTTAAAATATCATAGAGGGAATTGCGCATGAGCTGCTTATTGAAATCAAATAAATTTCCTTAAATCACTGTCTTTTTCTTTCCATTAACAAAGTCTGCATTGGCAATGAGTTTGCAGTCTACACAGTCATAAAATGCAGTCTATCAACCTGTCTGTATGAAGTCAATAGCACACTGAACTAAGCTCCCTCCCTTTAGCATGCACACACACACGTACAATATCCTCATTTTATGGCCTGAATTATTTTTTCTTCTAGTATGTGCTTTCCAAAAAGTGTCAATGCCTTAGAAGCATAAGAAGGACTCTTGAGCCACTTTTTAAATAAATTCAATATCTACTCCTGTTAGAGAAAATTGCCATAAACCACCAGGCATCATATTTTGGCTAAACTATCAGTCAGCCACCTTTTATGGAACTGTCTTTATTATCTAGTTCATTTCTTGAAATTGCGCAGCTTGCTTATAAATGTCAAACAGGTTCACATACTTATCTGGGCTTTTCTCTTCAGAAAGTGACAGCAAAATGTCCTCCCAGTAGGGTGCTATACATGTAATTTACCCAAGGAATCAAAACCAAGAATCAAAATGTCTTTTACCTCACTGCAGTCATACTGCAGAACAAGGAAATCTCCCCTTGCTCTCCCTAGGAAGCAGCACCAAAAGAGAACATAGAGCATGTCTGCATGATGCAACCAGCTGTGCATGGAATCAACCCTTAATTAAAAATTACTTAAGAGTAATAAAACTAGGGTCACCCTGCCATTTTAATTTCAATGTTATTGAAAGGCAATGCTCTGCCAACATTAAGCCATTCTGTTTCATTTCCATCAAACAATCTCCTTCTCTAGGATTATGGAGCCAATGCAGCATAGGTCTCCATTCCTACAAGAAGAGATTAGGTTGGAAGACAATCAAGGACTACCTTAAGGCACAGAAGGGTCCCTATAATACCTATAATATTGTTCTCCCTTCTTAATGAAAAAGGTTTGGCTCCCTGTTTTCTTCATCTGTAAAATACTAATAAGAATATCTGACCATTAAAACTGTTGTAAAGACTGAATGAAAAAACGTGTGTAACAAAGTCTTCTGGTTAAGATGGCACCAAAAGTCTGCATAGAAACACCACCCAAAGTCACCTCTAGCCAAGGTAACCAAGAATGAAAGAGAGGACACGAATTGGCAATGTCAAAGGGAAAGAAATATCATCACTACGGATCTCATAGATATTAAAATGGTAACAGAGGAATCCTTACTATAAGCAACTCTATGTCCACAAATTTGACAATTTAGATAAAACAGATGAACTCTAAAAAGACACAAATGACTAAACTCACATAAGGAGAAACAAAAAAGCTGAATAGCCCTATATGTAATTTTTTAAAAATTGAATCAATATTCAGTAGCCTTCCATAAAAAAGAAAGCATCAGGCTTAAATGGTTTCACTGGTAAATTCTACCAAACACTTAAAAAAGAAATTACACTAATTCTCTGCATTCTCTTCCAAAAAACAGAAACAGAAGAAATACATCCTAATTAATTCTATGAGGCCAACATTACCCTAAAACTGAAACAAGATAAAGATATTATAAGAAAAAAATGACTAATAGCTAAATGATTAATGAACATAAACATAAATTTCCTTACCAATATTAGCAAATGATTTAAAAAATACATAAAAAGAATTCTATACCACAACCAAGTGGGATTTACCCCAGGTATGCAAGGTTGGTTGAACATTGAAAAATCAATCAATGTAATCTATCTTATCAACAGAAAATTCTAGATAACATAAAATGAACAAAAGATTAAAAAAATTTAAGGATTAGAAGGAAAATAGCAACAATCATAACAACACAACAACTGAAATCACTCACCAAGTCCTTCCGGAAGTGACTGTTCCGCTCACTGCCATACCAGTTCAGCCTCATCCCATCCAGAGCCAGCAGAAAAATGACAAAAGGCAAGGCCAGAACTATTAGGGGCTGTCTTTCTCCTACCTTAGAGTCTGAATGAGGATCTTGAAATATAGCTGTTTATATACCCATTTCACAGAAGAGAGAAAACCAATCCTCAGAAAGACTAAATAACCTGCCTTGGATAAATCAGCTCTTGAGTAACGGACCAGGAAACAATGCCAGGTCTGATAGCCATTGAAGCAGACTGGATCTTAGAAATCAGCAAAAAGGAAACTCCTGAGGGACAACAAAGGAGCCATCTGGGAAATTCCTACATAGTGATGGGCAAACAGGCCCGGATTAAGAAAAAGGGAAGTGAGTCTCCTCCATAGTAGCAAACAGGCAAATCACCCTCTTCCCTCTCTGCTCCTTGATCCATGGAGAGAGTAATACTGGAACTCATGGAGCTCAAAGGCTGAGGGAGACAAGTGGAAAGGAAGGTACCCACAACACCGCAGGTATAGAAAGGAGTGCCACCACAGTGCTGGGGGTGGGGACACACCTTACCTGGGAGGCTCAGAGAAGTCTTCACATTGAAGGTAAGGAGTGAGCTGACCCTTAAAGATGAATGGACATCAAAGACTCTTCTATTGAATAACTGTGTGAGCCTATATAAGTTATATAACCTCTCTGGACTTTGCAATGTTTAATCTATAAAATAAGGGAGGAAGATGAAAGAGTTTTTAAGAGCTCTCTTAGCTCCATCAGTCAAGAATTCTATAAATTCGTAGTAGAATGGAAATACTGTTTGACTTTTCCCTACCATCTCTCATGTATCCTATGTTTTTCCTCTTCCTCTTGCTTGTTTTGGCAACCCACACTACCCTACCACAACCCCCGCAACTGAAAACAGAGGAAGTGAAATGAAAGTTTTAAAATGACAGGTGCCTTTACCCTTAGCTAAGCTTAACATGCATTCAGTCATCTGCTGTGGGTTATTTTGGCTTTAGACTCTATTTATTCTGTCAGTCAATATAAAAGGTACCACTCACCACACCACCACCACAGCAGACATGCAGGCTGTAGCATGGAAAGAGAGGACTCCTTTTGTGGAATTTTAGAAAAGCTATTAGCTATATAGGATTTCACTAATATTTTTGGCATTTTAACATAGGGCTTCAAATCTTCGGCATGTGGAATCTCTAAGAAGTCTATTATATTTGAATGAACTATAATATTTTATTGTTAAAGGGCTATTTTTTAGATAAACTGAAGAGGAAATAGTGATGAAAAATGCTGAGTCATTGTAGAAACAGAAGGAAAAATAGAAAAGTATAGAGGAATCAATATAAATACACACCTTGGATTCTGACTAAATGCAAAGGGCAGAGATGATTGTAGAACCAACATAGGCTGATCCAATTCTTCAAGACCTTCTTTCCATTACCAGCAAAGAAAAACCAGCATTCCTGTGACCATGTGCTGCCATACAGGTGAGCTGGGATCAAATCTACAGAGAGAGGGGGAGTCCCAGCCTTTGAGAGAGCAAAGTCCTAGACCCAGCTTCTGAGTGCTGTGTGACTTTGGAGAAACTCTAACCTCTCTGAATTTCAGTCCCCTCACGTGCAAAATGAAGTCTTTTGGGAGAACAGGAAGTGGAAAAAATAGGTTTTAGGTCACACTATCTGGGTTCATTCAGTCACTTATTCTTTCAGTCCTCAACTCTACATTATATGCTTACCAGGTACAAAGCACTAAGGATCTCCTGGTGAGTAAAAACAAATATGAAGCTATGAAAACATAAGTACACTAATAAAAGTAAAGGTACAACTGTGAGGTGGGCAGAGGAAAGATGTGTGACACCAGGAGAACTATGATAGGAGCTGAGTTGTGCATGTGATGAACATAAAGGGGTGGTGGGGGGGTGGATAGGAGAGAAGTTTCCAGGTGTGGTCTTTAGGAATTGCAAACCAGAATTATCTAATCACGGAGGACAAGCCTCTAAGACAAATAAAGGAAAGGCCGGAGAGGAAGGAGAGATCCAGGACGTTAACACTGTTGAAGACAGAACAGGGTCTCTCAAGCAGGTGGCCTGTGGTTGACACTGTAGACCACTGCTAGCAGGTCAGCTGGTACCAGCACTGAGAAAGGACCATCGCACTCCACCACAAGGTGAGCCTAGTGACAATGGGTGAGCAGGCAGGGCCATATCTACCTCTGTTAGCTTAGTGACTGTCAACAAGTCTTGAGGCTAATTTGAGGCTCAATTTCCCTACATGTAAAAATGGAGCTTACCACGTGTCCTTGAGAGAGAATTCCACAGTATTTGGCAGAGTATATGTTCACAAAATATTTCCCTGCATGATCAAGGTTCATCCAAGAAAACTGTTTTCATGGCATTAATTCAGATTTAACATGTCCTCAAATTTGTCTTGGTGGGTTAATCAGAATAACAATTATGAAATTGACTCCTACAGTCAATTATGCTAAAATTGACAGTTTTTAGGTAACAATCCTCATAAAAGTGTGAATATGCAAGAAAATAAACTCAAAATTAAAAGATCATTAGTGGCAATTCAGAAGGATTACATAATAGAGGTCTATTATACGGGCCAGTTACAGTGTTGAGAGCACAGTCATCATCATTTAAAATTTCTCTTCCCCAGCATGGACTAAACCAATCTTGCAACTCCCAAGATGATACCTCATTTACTACCTCATTCTTTTGCAAGAATTAAAACAAAGAAACAAAAACCTCACCTAGATTCCTGCCTGTTGACATTCGTCAGCAAATAAACAGCATCTGCAAAGCATAGGGCACTTTCCTCTTGCTCTGCTTTATCTGGGAGAACAGGAGGCAGGACTACATTTGGTTCCATACCTGTTATGCCCCAATCACCGAGTTACCTACACACATCATCTCACCTAAGCGCCTAGCAATCCTGCCAGTTAATTATGACCAGTCCCAACAGGTGATGAGACTGAGGCTCACTAAGAATAAATGACTTACAGTTACAAGGCTGGTACATGGCAGAGTCAGGATCTGAAATCAGATCTCTCTTGTTCTAAAACCTAAAGCTTCGATACATCAATTTTTTTCCAAACTCAATGGCTCAATGGTGTAGCAATATGGGAAGCAGGGAGCAAGTGGGAGGGCAGAAGGAGGAGTCCAGTGATAATACTAGCACAAAAGGAGGACATTATCTGTAGGTAAGCGCTGCCAGCTTTAGCAAAAATATTATAGGACAGCCAATTAAATTTGAATTTGAGATAAATAACCAGTTTTTTGTATAAGCATGCACGTGCAATATTTGGGACCTACCTATACTAAAATATTGTTTGATGTTTATCTGAAATTCAAATTTAACTGGGCATCCTGTATTTCACCTGGCAACCCTATTTGTAGAGAATTTTAAAACAATAGTAAAACTCTCTAAAACTTGGTATGCTTTTTATTATCACCATACACCAGCAACTCAAAACACTGTCAGTGACAGAATACTTCTCTCTGGTGGGTGGGCTTCCCTCTACCACCCTCCCCCCACACACTTAGATTCATCACCACCCAAACTGTTTTCTAGAATGTCAGTGTCCATGAGATGCTGAAACATCTGGAAGATGCCCACCATTCATCCCTTCCCTTCCTCCATGCTCAGGTGTCTCCATCAAGAGGTAGAGTCTAATTTCTCCAAAGATATACCGATGGCCAAAAGGCACAAGCAAAGATGCTCAGCATCACTAATTATTAGAGAAATGCAAATCAAAACAACAGTGAGATGTCACCTCAGAATGGCCATCATCAAAAAGCCTACAAATAACAAATGCTGGAGAGGGTGTGGAGAAAAGGGAACCCTCCTACACTGTTGATGGGAATGTAAATTGGAACAGCCACTATGGAAAATATTATGAGTTTCCTCAAAAAAACTATAAATAGACTTACCATATGATACAGCAATCCCACTCCTGGGCATATATCCAGAGAAAACTATAATTCAAAAAGACACACACACCCCAATGTCCATTTACAATAGCTAAGACATGGAAGCAACCTAAATATCCATCAACAGATGAATGGATAAAGAAGATGTGGTGGGTTTCCCTGGTGGCACAGTGGTTAAGAATCTGCCTGCCAATGCAGGGGACATGGGTTCAAGCCCTGGTCCGGGAAGATCCCCCATGCCGTGGAGCAACTAAGCCCGTGTGCCACAGCTACTGAGCCTGCAAGCCACAACTACTGAAGCCTGCATGCCTAGACCCCATGATCCGCAACAAGAGAAGCCACCGCAATGAGAAGCCTGCAAACCACAACAAAGAGTAGCCCCCGCTCATCACAACTAGAGAAAGCCAGTGCACAGCAATGAAGACCCAACACAGCCAAAAATAAAAATAAATAAAATAAATTTATTTTTTAAAAAAGATGTGGTATATTTATACAATGGAATATTACTCAGCCATAAAAAAGAAGGAAATAATGCTTTTTTGCAGCAACATAGATGGATCTAGAGATTACCATACTAAGTGAAGCCAGACAAAAACAAATACCGTATGATATCGCTTATATGTGGAATCTAAGAAAAATGATACAAATGGACTTATGTACAAAACAGAAATAGACCCACAGACAGAGAAAACAAACTTACAGTTACCAAAGGCAAAAGGGGGGAGGGATAAATTAGAAATCTGGGGTTAACAGATACACACTACTATATATAAAATAGGTAAACAACAAGGACCTACTGTATAGCACAGGGAACTAAACTCAATATTTTATAATAACCTATAAGCGAAAAGAAGCTGAAAAAGAATTTATATATATATCTATATATCACTGAATCACTTTGCTGTATACCTGAAACTAACACAACATTGTAGATCAACTATACTTCAATTTTTAAAAAATTTTAAGAAAAGAAGTAGAGCCTAACCCCCTTCTCCTTTGGATCACGGTTGGTCTTGAACCTTGCTGAACCAAGAAACTGTGGCAGACGTGATGTTCTGAGGCTTCTAAGCCTAGAATATTAGAAGTTTTGGAGCTTCCTCCTTGGCCTCTTGGGATGTTCACTCATCAGATGCCCCCTGTGAGAACACTCCCTCACTAAATCCCAATGAGAACCCATAGGCATGCAGCCAGGATGTGGGTAAGCACTCTTGTTGACAATCATGGCTGAGCTCCCAGCCAGCAGCCACTAACAACTGCCAATCATATAAATGCCCAGGCCAGTTGAATCTTCAGGTAATCCTGAGGTAATCAGAAGCCCAGACTCTTCTGATTGCAACTGCACAAGAGACCCCAAGCAAGAACCCAATCCAGTCAGGCCCACACTGTGAGAGACAGTCATAAATTGATCTACATTAGGGGTTTGTGCATCATAAAGCAATAGATAACTGGAGTAACAGAATTTTTGTGGGATTAAAAAAAGGAAGTTCCACATAAACATTTGAGAAACACTGAAATAATCTCTTCCTCTTGGAGATTCACAATGTCATATCAACAGTTCTGGGAATTTATGCAAGGAAAAATGGATTTAATTTTATTCAGCCCAATGTTTCTTAAATGGTCACATAATGTATTCTGTATAACACTCTCATTAATATTTTGGGAAACAGTGTCTTGGTAAGCTCAATTTAGGAAACCCTGCACTATTCCATGCTATTTCTCATCAAAACTAATGAAATGACAAATCCTGCTAAAAGTGTGGGCTCTAAGAGAGAACTAAGATGTAGAAATATTTAGATTATACAGCATATATGGTAGTTACATTCACTGAAAAAACAGGGGTATATGTTCTAATCAAGAAGAATATACATACACAGAGAATGGGAGAGAATATTTGAAATTGAGACCTATTGATAGATTGAGGTCTATTCCTGGAAACCTGGGATGCAAAACAGCTGAAGCAAAGTGTTACCTTTATTTTTTCTTAATAGACTTTTACTGGAATATAATTGCTTCACAATACTGTGTTAGTTTCTGTTGTACACCAAAGTGTATCAGCCATATGCATACATATGTCCCCATATCCTACCCCTCTTCAGCCTCCCTCCCATCCTCCCTATCCCACCCCTCTAGGTCATCACAAATCACTGAGCTGATCTCACTGTGCTATGCTGCTGCTTCCCACTAGCAAACTATTTTACATTTGATAGTGTGTATATGTCGATGCTACTCTCACTTCGCCCCAGCTTCCCCCTTCCACCTCGTGTCCTCAAGTCCATTCTCTATGTCTATGTCTTTATTTCTGCCCTGCAACTAGGTTCATCAGTACAATTTGCTTTTTATTTTTTTATTTTTATTTTATTTTTTTTTCTTTTTGCGGTATGCGGGCCTCTCACTGTTGTGGCCTCTCCTGTTGCGGAGCACAGGCTCCGGATGCGCAGGCCCAGCTGCCGTGGCTCACGGGCCCAGCCGCTCCGCGGCATATGGGATCCTCCCAGACCGGGGCACGAACCCGTATCCCCTGCATCGGCAGGCGGACTCTCAACCACTGCGCCACCAGGGAGGCCCACAATTTGCTTTTTAGATTCCATATATATGCATTAGCATATGGTATTTGTTTTTCTCTTTCTGACTTACTTCACTCTGTATGACAAACACTAGGTCCATCCACCTCACTACAAATAACTCAATTTTGTTTCTTTTATGGCTGAGTAATATTCCATTGTATATATGTGCCACATCATCTTTATCCATTCAGCTGTTGATGGACACATGTTGCTTCCATGTCCTGGCTATTGTAAATACTGCTGAAATGAACACTGTGGTACATGTCTCTTTTTGAATTATGTTTTTCTCAGGGTATATGCTTAGTAGTGGGATTGCTGGGAAATAAAAACTAAACTAAAACTATCTTTAGTTTTTTAAGGAATCTCCATACTGTTTTCCATAATGATTATATCAATTTACATTCCCAGCAACAGTGCAGGAGGGTTGCCTTTTCACCACACCCTTTCCAGCATTTATTATTTCCAGATTTTTAAAAATATATTTATTTATTTATTGGCTGCATTGGGTCTTCGTTGCTGCGCACAGGCTTTCTCCAGTTGCGGCGAGCAGGGGCCACTCCTCTTTGCGTCGCGCGGGCTTCTCACTGCCGTGGCCTCCCCCGCCGCGGAGCACGGGTGCCAGGCACGCAAGCTTCAGCAGTTGTGGCACGCAGGCTCAGTAGTTGTGGCTTGTGGGCTCTAGAGCTCAGGCTCAGTAGTTGTGGCGCACGGGCCCAGGTGCTCCGTGGCATGTGGGATCCTCCTGGGCCAGGGATCGAACCCGTGTCCCCTGCACTGGCAGGCAGACTCCCAACCACTGTGCCATCAGGGAAGCCCTATTTCCAGATTTTTTGATAATGGCCATTCTGACCAGCAAGAGATGATACCTCATTGTAGTTTTCATTTGCATTTCTCTAATAATTAGTGATGTTGAGCATCTTTTCATGAACCTTTTGGCCCTCGGTATGTCCTCCTTGTTGAAATGTCTATTTAGATCTTCCACCCATTTTTTTTTTTTTTTTGCGGTACGGGGGCCTCTCGCTGTTGTGGCCTCTCCCGTTGCGGAGCATAGGCTCCGGACGCACAGGCCCAGCGGCTATGGCTCACGGGCCCAGCCGCTCCGCGGCATGTGGGATCTTCCCAGACTGGGGCACGAACCCGTGTCCCCTGCATTGGCAGGCGGACTCTCAACCACTGCACCACCAGGGAAGCCCCTTCTACCCATTTTTTAATTGGATTGTTGGGGTTTTTTTTTTTTTTTTGATATTGACCTGCATGAGCTATTTGTATATTTTGGAGATTTATCCTTTGTCTGTTGTTTCATTTGCAAATATTTTCTCCCATTCTGAGGGCTGTCTTTTTTCTTGTTTATGGTTCCCTTTGCTGTGCAAAAGCTTTTAAGTTTAATTAAGTCCGATTTGTTTATTTTTGTTTTTATTTCCATTACTCTAGGAGGTGGGTCAAAAAAGATCTTCCTGTGGTTTATGTCAAAGAGTGTTTTTCCTATGTTTTCCTCTAAGAGTTTTATACTGTCTGGTCTTACATTTAGGCCTTTAATCCATTATTTTTGTGTGTGGTATTAGGGAGTGTTCTAATTTCATTCTTTTACATGTAGCTGTCCAGTTTTCCCAGCACCACTTACTGAAGAGACTGTCTTTTCTCCATTGCATATTCTTGCCTCCTTTTTCATAAATTAGGTGACAATATATGCGTGGGTTTATCTCTGGCCCTTCTATCCTGTACCATTGATCTATATTTCTGTTTTTCTGCCAGTACTATACTGTCTTGACTACTGTAGCTTTGTGGTATAGTTTGAAGTTAGGGAGCCTGATTCTTCCAGCTCTGTTTTTCTTTCTCAAGATTGCTTTGGCTACTTGGGTTCTTTTGTGTTTCCATACAAATTGTAAAATTTTTGCTTCTAATTCTGTGAAGAATGCCATTGGTGGTTTGATAGGGATTGCAATGAATCTGTAGATTGTTTGGGGTAGTATAGTCATTTTCACAATATTGATTCTTCCAATCCAAGAACATGGTATATTTCTCCATCTGTTTATGTCATCTTTGATTTCTTTCACCAGTGTTTTATAGTTTTTGAGTATAAGTCTTCTGCCTCCTTAGGCAGGTTTATTCCTAGGTATTTTATTCTTTTTGTTACAATGGTAAATGGGATTGTTTCCTTAATTTCTCTTTCTGATATTTCGTGGTTGGCATATAGGAATGCCATAGACTTCTGTGCATTAATTTTGTATCCTGCAATTTGACCAAATTCATTCATTAGTTCTAGTAGTTTTCTGGTGGCATCTTTAGGATTTTCTATGTACAGTATTATGTCATTGGCAACTGTGACATTTTTACTTCTTCTTTTCAAATTTGTATTTCTTTTTCTTCTCTGATTTCCGTGGCTAGGACTTCCAAAACTATGTTGAATAAGAGTGGTGAGAGTGGACAACCTTGTCTTCTTCCTGATCTTAGTAGAAATGCTTTCAGTTTTTCACCATTGAGTATGATGTTTGCTGTGAGTTTGTAATATATGTCATTTATTATGTTGAGATTGGTTCCCTCTATGCCCATTTTCTGGAGAGTTTTTATCATAAATCGGTGTTGAATACTGTCAAAAGCTTTTCCTGCATCTATTGAGATGGTATTATGCTTTTTATTCCTTAATTTGTTAATGTGGTGTATCACATCCATTGATCTGCATATATTGAAGAATCCTTGCATTCCTGGGAATAATCCCACTTGATCATAGTATATGATCCTTTTAATGTGTTGTTGGATTCTGTTTGCTAGTATTTTGTTCAGGATTTTTGCATCTATGTTCATCTGTGATATTGGTCTATAATTTCCTTTTTTGTGATATCTTTTTCTGGTTCTGGTATCAGGGTGATGGTGTCTTCGTAGAATGAATTTGGGAGTGTTTCTCCCTCTGCAATTTTTTTGGAAGAGTTTGAGAAAAATAGGTGTGAGCTCTTCTCTAAATGTTTGATAGAATTTGCCTGGGAAGCCATCTGGCCCTGGACTTTTGTTTGTTGGAAGATTTTAAATTATGGTTTCAATTTCATTACTTGTGATAGGTCTGTTTATATTTTCTACCTCTTCCTGGTTCAGTCTTGGAAAATTGTACCTTTCCAAGAGCGTGTCCACTTCTTCACAGTTGTCCATTTTATTGGCATATAGTTGTTTGTAGTAGTCTCTTATAATCTTTTGTATTTCTGAGGTGTCAATTTTGATTTCTCCTTTTTCATTTCTAATTTTATTGATTTGTGTCCTCTCCATTTTTTTCTTGATGAGTCTGGCTAAGGGTTTATCAGTTTTATCTTCTCAAAGAACCAGCTTTTAGTTTTATTAATCTTTGCTACTGTTTCCTTCATTTCTATTTCATTTATTTCTGCTCTAATATTTATGGTTTCTTTCCTTCTACTGACTTTGGGTTTTCTTTGTTCTTCTTTCTCTAGCTGTTTTAAGTGTAGGGTTAGATTGTTTATTTGACATCTTTCTTGTTTCTTGAGGTAAGGTAGAATTGCTACAAATTTCCCTCTTAGAAGTGTTTTTGCTGCATCCCATAGGTTTTGGCTTGTCATGTTTTCGTTGTCATTTGTTTCTATGTATTTTTAAATTTCTTCTTTGATTTCTTCAGTGATCTCTTGGTTATTTAGTAGTGCATTGTTTGGCCTCCATGTATTTGTGGTTTTTACAGTTTTTTTCTGTAATTCATTTCCAATCTCATAGCCTTGTGGTCAGTAAAGATGCTTGATGTGATTTCAATTTTCTTATATTTTCCGAGGCTTCATTTGTGACCCAAGATGTGATCTATCCTAGAGAAAGTCCCATGTAAATTTGAGAAGAAAGTGTATTCTGCCACTTTCACGTGGAATGTTCTATAAATATCAATTAAATCTATCTGGTCTGTTGTGTCATTTAAAGCTTGAGCTTCCTTATTTATTTTCTGTTTGGATGATCTGTCCATTGGTGTAAGTGGGGTGTTAACGTCATCTACTATTATTGTGTAACTGTTGATTTCTCCTTTCATGGTTGTTAGCGTTTGCCTTATGTACTGAGGTGCTCCTATGTTGGGTGCATAAACATTTATAATTGTTATATCTTCTTCTTGGATTGATCCCTATATCATTATGTAGTGTCCCTCCTTATCTCTTTTAACAGTCTTTATTTTAAAGTCTATTTTATCTGATATGAGTATTGCTATTCCAGCTTTCTTTTGCTTTCCATTTGCATGGAATATCTTTTTCCATCCCTTCACTTTCAGTCTGTATGTGCCCCTAGGTCTGAAGTGGGTCTCTTATAGATAGCATATATATGGGTCTTGTTTTTGTACCCATTCAGCCAGTTTGTGGCTTTTGGTTGGGGCATTTAATCCATTTACATTCAAGGTTATTATCAATATGTATGTCCCTATTACCATTTTCATAATTGTTTTGGGTTTGTTTTTGTGGGTCTTTTTCTTCTCTTATGTTTCCCGCCTAGAGAAGTTTCTTTAGCATTTGTTGTAAAGCTGTTTTGGTGGTGCTGAATTCTCTTAGCTTTTGCTTGTCTGAAAAGGTTTTGATTTCTCCATTGAATCTGAATGAGATTCTTGCTGGGTAGAGTAACCTTGGTTGTAAGTTTTTCTCTTTCATCACTTGAAGTATATTCTGCCACTCCATTCTGGTCTGCAGTTTCTGCTGAAATAATAGGTGATAACCTTATGGGGATTCCTTTGTATGTTATTTTTTGTTTTTCCCTTGCTGCTTTTAACATTTTTTCTTTGAATTTAATTTTTATTAGTTTGATTAATATGAGTCTTGGTGTGTTTTTCCTAGGCCTTATCCTGTATGGGACTCTTCTGTGCTTCCTGGACTTGGGTGACTATTTCCTTTCCCATGTTAGGGAAGTTTTTGCCTAGAATCTCTTCAAATATTTGCTCAGACCCTTTCTTTTTCTCTTTTTCTTCTGGGACTCCTATAATTCGAATATTGGTGTGTTTAGTGTTGTCCCAGAGGTCTCTGAGATTGTATTCAATTCTTTTCATTCTTTTTCTTTATTCTGATCCTTGGCAGTTATTTCCACCATTTTGCCTTCCAGCTCAGTTATTCGTTCTTCTGCTTCAGTTATTCTGTTACTGATTCTTGCTAGTGTATTTTTCACTTCAGTTATTGTGTTGTTCATCTCTGTTTGTTTGTTCTTTAGTTCTTCTAGAATTTTGTTAAAGAACTCTTGTATTTTCTCAGTCCGTGCCTCCATTCTATTTCCAAGATTCTGGATGATCTTTACTATCATTACTCTGAATTCTTTTTCATGTAGATTGTCTACTTCCTCTTCATTTATTTGGTCTTGCAGGTTTTTACCTTGCTCCTTCATTTGTGAAATTTTTTTTGAGTGGGATTATGTTCCTGTCTTACTGGTTGTTTGGCCTGAGGCTTCCAACACTGGAGTTTGTAGGCTACTGGGTAGAGCTGGGTCTTGGTTCTGAGATGAGGAACTCCGTGAGACCTTACTCCAATGAATATTCCCCAGGGTCTGAGGTTCTCTGTTAGTCCAGTGGTTCAGACTTGGAGCTCCCACTGCAGGAGTTCCGGCCCTACCCCTGGATCGTGAACCAAGATCCCACCAGCTGCATGGAGTGCCAAAAAAAGAGAGAATAACAAAGTAAAAAATAAAATTAGACTAGGAGGGCCTCCCTGGTGGCGCAGTGGTTGAGAGTCCGCCTGCCGATGCAGGGGATACGGGTTCGTGCCCCGGTCTGGGAGGATCCCATATGCCGCGGAGCGGCTGGGCCCGTGAGCCATGGCCGCTGAGCCTGTGCATCCGGAGCCTGTGCTCCGCAATGGGAGAGGCCACAACAGTGAGAGGCCCGCGTACAGCAAAAAAAAAAAAAAAAAAAAAAAAAAAAATTAGACTAGGAAACTAACAGATATGTTAGAAAGAATATAAAAATTAAAATATAGATGAAACAAAAACCAGAAGGTATAACAGTACCACAATAGTAAAAAAGAGGAGGGAAAAGAAAAAACAAAAAAGCGACAGGGAGGGAAAGGCCTTGGCTGTGGAGGGCAGGGTCAAAGCAAGGGTGAGGCTTATGTGGTGGGCAGGGTCTATGCTTAGGACCCATGGCCTGGAAAAGGGCCTGGGGGCTGTGGTGGGTGAGGCTTAGGCTCAACTGAACAGAAGGGGCCCAGGTGTGCCACCCACCCCTGGTCTCAGAAGGTGGGGGACGTCACCTGGGAGCCCAGCAGGCTCCCTGGGCTCATGTGGGTGGGGCAAATGCCCTTCTCTCCTCTCCTGCTCCTACAGTCCTGGAGGGCCCCTCCCACCTGCCTCTCCTGTTCTCCCCTCAGCCTCCTTCCTATGTCCCCAGGACCAATGTGTCAGCAGGGGGGAGGGGGTGGAAGGTAGGGGAGGATGACCTTGGAGGGCAGACCAGCTGGGGAGCTCAGCAGGCTCTCCAAGCCCCAGTGTGGGGGGGAGCAAATGCTCTCTGCTCCTCTCCCACTCCTCCTGGAGTGCCCCTCCCACTTGCCACTCCTGATCTCCCCAGCTTCCCTCTTATGTGCCCAGGACCCATGTGGCCTGGAAGAGGTTTTGGAGGGGAGCATACCGGCCAGGGAGCTCAACAGGCTCCCTGGGTGCAAGTGGGTAGGGTAATCACCCTCTGCTGCTCTCCTGCTCCTCCCAGAGGGCCCCTCCCACTTGCCTCTCCTAATCTCCCTGTCCTCAGATGTACCAATCCTTTCCAGCCACCACTTCTCCTCCACCCTCAGTCCCATCATGTCCTACCGGTTTGCTTGGGGGTTCCTCCCGTCTCCTTGGGCATCAGAGTCCCCCACCAGTGACCAATAGGTGCCCTAGTTGTGGGTAGAAACTAACTCGGCACCTTCCCACAAGGCCATCTTGACTCCACCCCTTACCCTTATTTTTTTTAATTTATTTATTTTTTCTTATTAGTCATCCATTTTATACACATCAGTGTATACATGTCAATCCCAATCTCCCAGTTCATCACACCACCACCCACAGCCCCAACCACTTTCCCCCCTTGTTGTTTATATGTTTTTTTCTCTACTTCTGTGTCTCAATTTCTGCTCTGCAAACCGGTTCATCTATACCATTTTCTAGGTTCCACATACGTGCGTTAATATATTTGTTTTTCTCTTTCTGACTTACTTCACTCTGTATGACAGTCTCTAGATCCATCCATGTCTCTACAAATGACCTGATTTTGTCCCTTTTTATGGCTGAGTAATATTCCATTGTATATATGTATCACATCTTCTTTATCCATTCATCTGTAGATTGTAATTTAGGCTGCTTCCATGACCTGGCTATTGTAAATAGTGCTGCAATGAACATTGGGGTGCATGTGTCTTTTTGAATTATGGTTTTCTCTGGGTATATGCCCAGTAGTGAGATTGCTAGGTCATATGGTAATTCTATTTTTAGTTCTTTAAGGAACCTCCATACTGTTCTCCATAGTGGCTGTATCAATTTACATTCCCACCAACAGTGCAAGAGGGTTCCCTTTTCTCTACACCCTCTCCAGCATTTGTTGTTTGTAGATTTTCTGATGATGCCCATTCTCACTGGTGTGAGGTGATACCTCATTGTAGTTTTGATTTGCATTTCTCTAATAATTAGTGATGTTGAGGACCTTTTCATGTGCTTCTTGGCCATTGGTATGTCTTCTTTGGAGAAAAGTCTATTTAGGTCTTCTTCCCATTTTTGGATTCGGTTGTTTGTTTTTTTAATATTGAGCTCATACGCTGTTTATATATATTGGACATTACTCCTTTGTCCGATTATTCGTTTCCAAATATTTTCTCCCATTCTGAGGGCTGTCTTTTCGTCTTGTTTATGGTTTCCTTTGCTGTGCAAAAGCTTTTAAGTTTCATTAGGTCCCATTTGTTTACTTTTGTTTTTATTTCCATTACTATAGGAGGTGGATCAAAAAAGATCTTGCTGTGATTTATGTCAAAGGGTGTGCTTCCTATGTTTTCTTCTAAGAGTTTTATAGTGTCCAGTCTTACATTTAGTTCTCTAATGCATTTTGAATTTATTTTTGTGTGTGGTGTTAGGGACTGTTCTAATTTCATTCTTTTACATGTAGCTGTCCACTTTTCCCAGCACCACTTATTGAAGGGACTGTCTTTTCTCCATTGAATATCTTTGCCTCCTTTGTCATAGATTACTTGACCATAGTTGCGTGGGTTTATCTCTGGGCTTTCTATCTTGTTCCATTGATCTATGTTTCTGTTTTTGTGCCAGTACCATATTGTCTTGATTACTGTAGCTTTTTTTTTTTTTTTTTTTTTGCGGTACGCGGGCCTCTCACTGCTGTGGCCTCTCCCGTTGTGGAGCACAGGCCCCGGAAGCGCAGGCTCAGCGGCCATGGCTCACGGGCCCAGCCGCTCCGCAGCATATGGGATCCTCCCGGACCGGGGCGCAAACCCGTATCCCCTGCATCGGCAGGTGGACTCTCAACCACTGCACCACCAGGGAGGCCCCTACTGTAGCTTTGTAGTATAGTCTTAAGTCAGGGAGTCTGATTCCTCCAGCTCCATTTTTTCCCCTCAAGACTGCTTTGGCTATTTGGGGTCTTTTGTGTTTCCATACAAATTTTAAGATGATTCGCTGTAGTTCTGTAAAAAAAAAATGCCATTGGTAATTTGATAGGGATTGCATTGAATCTATAGATTGCTTTGGGTAGTACAGTTATTTTCACAATATTGATTCTTCCAATCCAAGAACATGGTATATTTCTCCATCTGTTGGTATCATCTTTAATTTCTTCCATCAGTGTCTTATACTTTTCTGCATACAGGTCTTTTGTTTCCCTAAGTAGGTTTATTCCAAGGTATTTTATTCTTTTTGTTGCAATAGTAAATGGGAGTGTTTCCATAATTTCTCTTTCACATTTTTCATCATTAGTGTATAGGAATGCAAGAGATTTCTGTGCATTAATTTTGTATCCTGCAACTTTACCAAATTCATTGATTAGCTCTAGTAGTTTTCTGGTAGCATCTTTAGGATTCTCTATGTATAGTATATCATCTGCAAACAGTGACAGTTTTACTTCTTCTTTTCCGACTTGTATTCCTTTTATTTCTTTTTCTTCTCTGATTGCCATAGCTAGGACTTCCAAAACTATGTTGAACAACAGTGGTGAGAGTGGATATCCTTGTCTCATTCCTGATCATAGAGGAAATGCTTTCAATTTTTCACCATTGAGAATGATGTTTGCTGTGGGTTTGTCGAATATGGCCTTTATTATGTTGAGGTAGGTTCCCTATATGCCCACTTTCTGGAGAATTTTTATCATAAATGGGTTTAATTTTGTCAAAAGTTTTTCTGGGGCTTCCCTGGTGGCACAGTGGTTGAGAGTCCGCCTGCCGATGCAGGGGACACGGGTTCGTGCCCCGGTCCGGGAGGATCCCACATGCCGCGGAGTGGCTGGGCCCGTGAGCCGTGGCTGCTGGGCCTGCGCGTCTGGAGCCTGTGCTCCGCAACGGGAGAGGCCACAACAGTGAGAGGCCCGCGTACCGCAAGAAAAACAAAAAACAAAAAACAAAAAAACAAACAAACAAAAAAAAAAAGTTTTTCTGAATCTATTGAGATATCATATGGTTTTTATTCTTCAATTTGTTAATATGGTGTATCATATTGATTGATTTGCATATGTTGAAGAATCCTGGCATCCATGGAATAAATCCCACTTGATTGTGTTGTATGATCCTTTTAATGTTTTCCTGGATTTTGTTTGCTAGTATTTTGCTGAGGACTTTTGTATCTATATTCATCAGTGATATTGGTCTGTAATTTTCTTTTTTTGTAGTATCTTTGTCTGCTTTTGGTATCAGGGTGATGGTGGCCTCATAGAATGAATTTGGGAGTTTTCCTTCCTCTGCAAATTTCTGGAAGAGTTTGAGAAGGATGGGTGTTAGCTCTTCTCTAAATGTTGGATAGAATTCACCTGTGAAGCCATCTGGTCCTGGACTTTTGTTTGTTGGAGGACTTTTAATCACAGTTTCAATTTCATTACTTGTGATTGGTCTGTTTATATTTTCTCATTTTTCCTAGTTCAGTCTTGGAAGGTTATACATTTCTAAAAATTTGTCCATTTCTTCCAGGTTGTCCAATTTATTGGAATAGAGCTGCTTGTAGTAGTCTCTTAGGATGCTTTGTATTTCTGCGGTGTCTTTTGTAACTTCTCCTTTTTAATCTCTAATTTTATTTATTTGAGTCCTCTCCCTCTTTTTCTTGATGAGTCTGGCTAATGGTTTATCAATTTTCTTTATCTTCTCAAGGAACCAGCTTTTAGTTTTATTAATCTTTGCTATTGTTTTCTTTGTTTCTATTTCATTTATTTCTGCTCTGATGTTTATGATTTCTTTCTTTCTGCTAACTTTGGGTTTTGTTTGTTCTTCTTTCTCTAGTTCCTTTAGGTGTTGGGTTAGATTGTTTACTTGAGATTTTTCTTGTTTCTTGTAGTAGGCTTGGATAGGTATAAACTTCCCTCTTAGAACTGCTTTTGCTGCATCCCATAGGTTTTGGATCGTCATGTTTTCATTGTTATTTGTCTCTAGGTATTTTCTGATTTCGTCTTTGATTTCTTCAGTGATCTGGTGGTTATTTAGTAACATAGTGTTTACCCTCCATGTGTTTGTGTTTTTTATGGTTTTTTCCCCGTAATTCATTTCTAATCTCATAGCACTGTGGTCAGAAAAGATGCTTTATATGATTTCAATTTTCTTAAATTTAATGAGACTAGGCTTGATTTGTGACCCACGATGTGATCTATCCAGAAGAATGTTCCATGCACACTTGAGAACAAAGTGTAATCTGTTCTTTTTGGATGGAATGTCCCATAAATGTCAATTAAATCTAACTGGTCTATTGTGTCATTTAACGCTTGTGTTTCCTTATTTATTTTCATTTTGGATGATCTGTCCATTGCTGTAAGTGAGGTGTTAATGTCCCCCACTATTACTGTGTTACTGTTGATTTCCTCTTTTAGAGCTGTTAGCAGTTGCCTTATGTATTGAGGTGCTCCTATGTTGGGTGCATATATATTTATAATTGTTATATCTTCTTCTTAGATTGATCCCTTGATCATTATGTAGTGTCCTTCCTTGTCTCTTGTAACATTCTTTATTTTAAAGTCTATTTTATCTGATATGAGTATTGCTACTGCAACTTTCTTTTGCTTTCAATTTGCACTGAATATCTTTTTCCATCCTCTCACTTTCAGCCTGTATGTGTCCCTAGGTCTGAAGTGAGTCTCTTTTAGACAGCATATATAGGGGTCTTGTTTTTGTATCCATTCAGCAAGCCTGTGTCTTTTGGTTACAGCATTTAATCCACTCACGTTTAAGGTAATTATCGATATGTATGTTCCTATGACCTTTTTCTTAATTGTTTTGGGTTTGTTTTTGTACGTCCTCTTCTTGTCTTGTGTTTCCCACTTAGAGAAGTTCCTTTAGCATTTGTTGTAGAGCTGGTTTGGTGGTGCTGAATTCTCTTAGCTTTTGCTTGTCTGTAAAGCTTCTGATTTCTCCATTGAATCTGAATGAGATCCTTGCTCAGTAATCTTGGTTGCAGGTTCTTCCCTTTCATCACTTTAAGTTTATCATGCCTCTCCCTTCTGGCTTGCAGAATTTCTGCTGAGAAATCAGCTGTTAACTTTATGGGAGTTCCCTTGTATGTTATTTGTGGTTTTTCCCTTGCTGCTTTCAAAAAATTTTCTTTGTCTTTAATTTTTGCCAGTGTGATTACTATGTGTCTCAGCGTGTTTCTCTTTGGGTTTATCCTGTATGGGACTCACTGTGCTTCCTGGACTTGGGTAGCTATTTCCTTTCCCATGTTAGGGAAGTGTTTGATTATAATGTCTTCAAATATTTTCTCTGGTCCTTTCTCTCTCTCTTCTCCTTCTGGTGCCCCTATAATGTGAATGTTGCTGTGTTTAATGTTGTCCCAGAGGTCTCTTAGTCTGTCTTCATTTCTTTTCATTCTTTTTTCTTTATTCTGTTCCACAGCCATGAATTCCACCATTCTGTCTTCCAGGTCACTTATCCTTTCTTCTGCGTCAGTTATTCTGCTATTAATGCCTTCTAGTGTATTTTTTGTTTCAGTTATTGTATTGTTCATCTCTGTTTCTTTCTTCTTTAATTCTTCTAGGTCTTTGTTAAACATTTCTTGCATCTTCCCGATCTTTGCCTCCATTGTTTTTCTGAGGTCCTGGATCATCTTCACTATCATTATTCTGAATTCTTTTTCTGGAAGGTTGCCTATCCCTATTTCTTTTAGTTGTTTTTCTGGGGTTTTACCTTATTCCTTCGTCTGGTACATAGCCTTCTGCCTTTTCATCTTGTCTATCTTTCTCTGAATGTGGTTTTTGTTCCACAGGCTGCAGGACTGTAGTTTTTCTTGCTTCTGCTGTCTGCCCTCTGGTGGATAAGGCTAACTAAGAGGTTTGTGCAAGTTTCCTAATGGGAGGGACTGGTGGTTGGTACAGCTGGCTGTTGCTCTCGTGGGGAAAGCTCAGTAAAACTTTAATCCAATTCTCTGCTGATGGGTGGGGCTGGATTCCCTCCCTGTTGCTTGTTTGGCCTTAGCTGACCCAACACTGGAGCTTACCCTGGCTCTTTGGTGGTGCTAATGGCGGACTCTGGGAGGGCTCACGCCAAGGAGTACTTCCCAGAACTTCTGCTGCCAGTTTCCTTGTCCCTTGGTCAGCCACAGCTGCCCCCCACTTCTGCAGGAGGCCCTCCAACACTAGCAGGTAGGTCTGGTTCTCCTATGGGGTCACTGCTACATCCCCTGTGTCCCGATGTGCACACTACTTTGTGTGTGCCCTCCAAGAGTGGAGTCTCTGTTTCCTCCAGTCCTGCCAAAGTCCTGCAATCCAATACTGCCTGCCTTCAAAGTCTGATTCTGTAGGAATTCCTCCTCCTGTTGCCAGACCCCCAGGTTGGGAAGCCTGATATGTGGCTCAGAAACTTCACGCCAGTGGGTGGACTTCTGTGATATAAGTGTTCTCCAGTTTGTGAGTCACCCACCCAGCAGTTATTGGATTTGATTTTATTGTGATAGCACCCCTTTTACCATCTCATTGTGGAATCTCCTTTGTCTTTGCATGTAGGGTATTTTTTTTTTGTGAGTTCCAGTGTCTTCCTGTCGTTGATTGTTCAGCAGTTAGTTCCCCTTACCTTTATTTTTAATAGGAAGTTCTAAATAAAGAAGCCTTCTATCTTAACACAAGCTGCAGATCTCAACTCAAAGTTTCACTTCACAGTTTGAATTATGTGGCTTGGCTGCAGCTGACAATCCATTTCAAATCCAAACTTCAGGCTGTGCTACATAGATAGGGCTTTACTAGTAAAATAAATCACAGCTAAAGTACAAGGAATATTTGTCTCTACCCATTTGTGTGAAATAGATCTCAAGTCATAAAAACTGTAATTCTCTAGCATTTCTTGACATATATACCAGTTGCCATGTTTTCCCTCTTTAGTTCATGATAGTAGGCTGAACTTCTCATTTATCTGCTTTTAATAAATCATAAAGACAGCATATTCTTTTGCAGGTTTTCTTAAATATGAGTGTTTTTAATGTCAACTGCTTGAAGGAAAAGATTTTTATTTATGGATTCAGCTGAGATGAAAGAAAGTAAACAGCTGTATAAATAAGTTGCTACAAACATCACTTTCAATTTAATGTAGTTATCAAATACAACAGGTATTTACAATGAAACACTGCACAGAGAGAAGGTGAACACAGGAAAGGACCCAAGAGAGATGCAGTTAAGACGAATTTGTGGCCTTACTATTTTACTTGTGAAGCTTGAGGATATCACTGAATGGAAAGCAGGGTCAGCTCAGCACAAGCTACCAATGCAGAAGGAGTCACTCTTCACAAAATGCTTATCTTGTTTAACCCTATCTGGTTCATTTTGCAGAGAACAGACTCAGGCTTGGATAAAAGTCCCCACCCACCTTGGGGGTGGGCAGTAGCAGGTTCTCCAGAAGTAGCACCTTTTCAAAAATGTTCACATGCCCATTGTTAAGATAATATTTTTTTTAAATGAGAGAGAAAAAAATGTTAGATGAAGTGTAGTAGATTCACTACAGAATCATCAATAATCAAACCTTAGGAAGCACAGTAATCCAAGGGTTTTTGGTGAGTGTGTCTGTGTGTTTCAAATCTGTTTTCTCCCCTCTACTAACAACAAAACAAGCTCCATCTCTAGAAAAAACATGTTGTCTTGTTCTGAGGGTTCCACTCACATTGAAATATATAGAAATGGTACCCCTGGAAATATGCAGTGCACATGTGTGGCCCTAAAGAGAGACCCTGCCCACACCCTCCTCTTCACTTGCTCTGCTGCCAGGTTGGTAGACCTGACTACACCTAAACAGCAAATCAATTCTTCAAGTTCATATATCCTTCCAACTGTGGCACACCCAGAGTGTATACACAGCCTCTCTGATTTTAAGTCCCATTATGGTTTTTAGTTACATGTGGCCAAGAGAATTAATACTCCAAGAACATCTAGGTTTTCATCAAGTGGGGAAAAGTAATTTAGTTAGAGGTGTGTAAGAGCAGAACCAAGTAAGCAAAAAAGTCCAAATGGCTTTGTAGAACATTTAAATTCTTAAAACCCTAACTCAGGATTCCTTCCCATATGTTTGTTAGAGGGACTGACAAGCAATCTAACAAGACCAAGACCCTCAAGACATCCTTCAGGTTCTCTCAGAAAAAGAAATATTAATATTTTTATATACACACACAGCAGAATCACATCTGTGTGCATATGCATGCGTAGCCACTGATGAAAAGAAAATACTCTAGTTACTACAATCAATTGCATGAAACCATCCTTTCATTTATAGTCTGCAGAGCTAACATAAATAAGCCAGTTCTATGAAAGTAAAAGCTTCACATCCTTGACCTGAGCCCTCTTTGCTAGAGTTTTTAGTTTACCTTTTTTCATGTAATAATTGTACTTGAAAGTTTATTATCACATTTACACTCCCATGTTCTTTTTCCTATTCAATTCTCATGACAATCCAGAGAAACTGGACCCAATTATATAGACAAGAAACCCAAGGCCAATAGGACTTTGGTGAGTTTCCAAGTGACACAGCTACTTAGGGGCAGACAAGGTCGAACTGGAAACTGTTTTTTCACTATTAATCAACTGTTCTCTCTCTAATGATTGATTCTCACTTTATGTCTCTCTCATTCCCTTGCATCATTTCTGTATTCAATTTTATGGTGATAATATCAGGTAACTCTCACAGTTATTTGAGATCATTCGCAGGAAGGTAAAAGCAAAAATCAGAGTTTCCAAGACAGAATTCAGACCAGGAAAAAAGAATCTCACTATATAACAAATGAATGACAACTGTGCTGAAATGGGTTGGGGGAAATAAGTATAGACCTAAGTAACTTTGGAAATCAGGAAATGAGTGGAGACTCTGAGGTTAAAGATAAAAGGAATTGCACATAGGCACAATACTGTAGTTGATAAAGGTGTTTCTCATGGGAATAGAAGCAACCAATTTTGAAACCACTGTATATGTATAGTGAGACTAAACATATAGGTAAATGGATGGTGGGCAGTAGGAGCTAGGTTCCTCATTATTAAAGATAAGCAAGGGAGGAGGTTAGGATGAATTATGTGATACAGGATTAGAGTTGGAGACATCAGTATGAACTAATGTTTAGCCTAATACAGGTACAGATAAATATAGAAATGGTTATTGATGTGTATATATACACAGGTTAGTAAATATATATATGTCTGTGTATATATATATTTCCAAATTCTGTTTGCTTTAAGCAATGACATCCCAGTAGCAATGAACACATCTAGTGCCCAGATCTTGGTTTCTAACATCATTCTCCAATACAAGGAACTAGGACTCCTTGGAGAAATGGCTGATTCTGGGGCTAAGGCAGAGAATATACAAGGTGAGCATGGAGTACCCCATAGTGCCAGAAAGTAAGGAAATGCTCAAAAAACAAAATTATAGGCATATGCCAAAGGGACACAAGAGCCAACTGAAAGTGCTCAATGACCAAAGCTCGAGCACTTTCAGTTGCTCAAGCTTTAAAGTTGGCTCAATAATTTGAGCCACAAAATAAATAACATACTATTGGGTTATAGCCTAATATATAAAGTAAATATACATGAGTCCATACTGATATAAATAAATGATTAACTAAATAAGGAAGAACAGGCAAATCTCCTATGCAGAAGAATTCCAAATAATTTATATAGTTCCTCTCATTCAAGGAGGTAGAGCATAACACCCCCACCCCATCCCAAGGGTGGGTTACACATAGTAACTTCCTTCCAAAGAGTACAGTATGGAAAGGGAGGAAAGGAGTAACTTTGCAGTGAGAAACCTATTTCAACCAGGTGATCAAGCTTAACATCATCAGTAAAGAGTCATGTTGATAATATGTATTCTCTTTTATTTTTTAACATTGTAGTTGATTTACAATATTATAGTAGTTTCAGGTGTACAGTATAGTGATTCAGTATTTTTGCAGATATTGGGTATAATTCCCTGTGCAATACAGTATATCCTTGTTGCTTATCTGTTTTATATATAGTAGTTTGTATCTGTTAGCCCCATACCCCAAATTTGTCCCTCTGCCCTTCCCTCTCCCCTATGGACATAGAGAACAAACTCCCCATAGAGTTTGTTCTCTAGGTCTATGAGTCTGTTTCTTGCATATACATTCATTTGTACTATTTTTTAGATTTCACATGTAAATGATATCATACAGTATTGTCTTTCTCTATGATTTATTTCACTAAGCATAATATTCTCTAGGCCCATACATGTTGCTGCAAGTGGCATAATTTCATTCTTTTTTATGGCTGAGTAATATTCCATTGTATATATGTGCCACCTCTTATTAAGCCAATCACCTGTTGATGAACACTTGGGTTGCTTCCATGTCTTGGTAATTGTAAGCAGTGCTGTTATGAACACTGGGGTACATATCCAAGGTATCTTTTCGAATTAGTATTTTCATTTTTTCTGGATATATACCCAGGAGTGAAATTACTGGATCATATGGTGGTTCTATTTTTAGTATTTTTTAAGAAACCCATAATGTTTTCCATAGTGGCTGCCCCAATTTACATTTCCACTAACAGCATACAAGGGTCCCTTTTCTCCACATCTTCTCCAACACTTGTTATTTGTAGACTTTTTGATGATGGCCATTCTGAGGTAACATCTCATTGTTGTTTTGATTTGCATTTCTCTAATAATTATCAACATTAAGCATATTTTCATGTGCCTGTTAACCACCTGTATGCCTTCTTTGGAAAAATGTCTACTCAGGTTTTCTGCCCATTTATTGATTGGGTTGTTTGTTTGTTTCTTTGATATTGAGTTGTGTAAACTGTTTATTTATTTTGGATATTAACTCCTTGTTGGTTACATCTTTGCAAATATTTTCTGCCATTCTGTAGGTTGTCTTTTCATTTTGTCAATTGTTTCTGTTGCTGTGCAAAACCTTTTAAGTTAAATTAATTTTCATTTCTTTATTTTTGCTTTTATTTCTTTTCCATTAGGAGACTGATCCAAAACAATATTGCTACAATTTATGTCAAATAGTTCCTATGTACATATGCCTATGTACTCTTCTAAGAGCTTACAGTTTCCATTCTTACATTTAGGCCTTTAAACCATTTTGACTTTATTTTTGTATATGGTGTGAGGGAATGTTCTAATCTCATTGTTTTACATGTAGCTGTCCAGTTTTCCCAGTACCACTTATGGAAGAGACTGCCTTTTATCCACTGTGTATTCTTGGCTTCTCTGTCGTAGATTAATTGATCATAGGTGCATAGGTTTATTTCTGGGTTCTCTAGTCTGTTCTATTGATCTATGTGTCTGTCTTTGTGCCAGTACCATACTGTACCGATTACTGTAGATCTGTAGTATAGTCAGAAGTCTGGGAGGGCAATACATCCAGCTTTGTTCTTTTTTCTGAAGATTGTTTTGTCAATTTGAGGTCTTTTGTGGTTCCATATGAATTATAGGATTTGTTCTAGTTCTGTGAAAAATGTCATGGGTGTTTTGATAGGGTTTGCATTAAATCTGTAGATTGCTTTGGGTAGTATGGCCATCTTAACAATATTAAGTCTTCCAATCTAAGAGCATGAAATATCTTTCCATTTCTTTGTATAATCTTCAATTTCCTTCATCAATGTTTTACAGTTTTCAGAATACAGGTCTTCCATCTCCTTGGACAACTTTATTCCTAGATATTTTATTCTTTTTGATTTAATTTTAAATGGGATTTTTTAACCTTCTCTTTCTGATATTTTATTATTAGTGTACATAAATGCAACAGATTTCTGTACACTAATCTTGTATCTTGCAACCTCGATGAATTCATTTATTAGTTTTAATAGTTTTGGGATGGAAACTAGGGTTTTCTATGTAAAGTCATTCAAGTAATTTACAAGTAGTGACAGTTTTACCTCTTCCCTTCCAATTTGAATACACTGACTTCTTTTTCTTCTCTGATTACTGTTGCTAGACCTTCCAATACTACATTAAATTAAAGTGGGGAGAGTGGACATCTTTGTCTTCTCGAATTTAGCAGGAAAGCTCTCAGCATTTTACCATTGAGTATGAATGTTGACTGTGGCTTTGTCACAAATGTCCTTTATTATGTTGATATATGTTCCCTCTGTACCCACTTTGAGGAAAGTTTTTATCATGAATGGATGTTGAATTTTGTCAAATGTTTTTCTGCATCTATTGAGATGATCATGTGATTTTTATCCTTCCTTTTGTTAAGGTGGCATATCACATTGGTTGATTTGCAAATGCTGAACCACCCTCATAATCCTGGAATAAATGCAACTTGATTATGGCATATAGTCTTTTTTTAATATACTGTTGGATTTGGTTTGCTAATATTTTGTTGAGGATTTTTGCATCTGTATTCATCAAAGATACTGGCCTGTAATTCTGTTTTATAGTGCCTTTGTATGTTTTTGCTATCAGGGTAATGGCCTAATAGAATGATTTGGGGAATAGGTAGGATACGTATTGGTTCTTCTTTATTTGCTTGGTAGAATTCCCCTGTGAAGTCATCCAGTCTTGGACTTTTCTTTTCTGAGAGTTATTTTTTATTACAAACTCAATCTCACTTCTAGTGATCAGTCTATTCAAATTGTCTCTTTCTTCTTGACTCAGTCTTGGCAGGCTGTATATTTCTAGAAATTTTTTCATTTCCTCTAGGTTGTCCAGTTTGTCAGCATGTAACTGTTCATAATATTCTTTTATGATTTTATGTATCTCTTTGGTATCAGTTGTTATTTCTCCTTTTTCATTTCTTATTTTGTTCATTTGGGTCCTCTCTCTTTTCTTCTTCGTGAGCTTAGCTAAAGATTTATCAATTTAATCAATTAAACAAAAAACAGCTCTTGGTTTCACTGATCTTTTCTATTTTTTTATCTCTATTTTTTTTCCTCTGATCTTTATTATTTCCTTTATTATTATTATTATTATTTATTATTTCCTTTATTATTTCCTTCTTCTGCTGATTTGGGGATTTGTTTCTTCTTCCTTTTCCAATTCTTTTAGGTGATATGTTAGGTTGTTTATTTGCTATTTTTCTTGTTTCTTAAGGAAGGCCTTTATCACTATAAACCTCCCTCTCAGAACTGCTTTTGATGCATCGCATAGATTTTGGAAAGCCATGTTTCCATTTCCATTTGTCTTGAGGTATTTTCTGATATCCTCTTTGGTTTCATCACTGACCCATTCATTTTTTAGTAGCATGTTATTTAGTCTTCATGTGGTTGTTCTTTTCCCATTTTTCTTTTTGTAGTTGATTTCTAGTTTCATACCACTGTGGTTGAAAAAAATGCTTGATATAATTTCTATCCTGTTAAATGTGTCAAGGCTTCTTCTATGGCCTAGTATGTCATCTATCCTGAAGAACATCCCATGCACACTTGAAAAGAATGTGTATTCTGGTTTTTTTGGATATAGTGTCCTGTAGATCTAAATTAAGTCCAACTGGTCTATTGTGTCATTTAGGACCACTGTTGCCTTATTGATTTCTCCACTGATGTCAGTGGGGTATTAAAGTTCACTACTATTATTGTATTATTGTCAAGTTATCCTTTTGTATCTATTAGTATTTGAGATATATATATATATATATATATATATATGATCCTGTATTGAGTGCATATATGTTAACAAGTGTAATGTCCTCTTCTTGTATTGATGCCTTTATCATTATATAATGTGCTTCTTAATCTTTTGTTATAGCCTTTGTTGTAAAGTCTATTTTGTCTGATGTGAGTATTGCTACCCTTGCTTTCTTGCCATTTCCATTTGCTTGAATTTTCTTTTTCCATCCCCTCACATTCAATCTGTGTGTGTCTTTAGCCCTGAAGAGAGTCTCTTGGAGGCAGCATATTGAAGGGTCTTGTTCTTTTATCCAATTAGCCACTGATCTTTTGATTGGAGCATTCAGTCCATTAACATTTAAAATAATTAGTGATAGGTAGGTACTTTTGCCATTTTATTACTTCTTTTCCAGTTGTTTTTGTAGTTCTCTATTCATTTCTTCTTTTTGTTTCTCCCATCGTGGTTTGACAATTTTCTTTAGTAGTTTGCTTGGGTTGCTTTCTTTTTGTTTTTGTGTATCTATTGTAGGGTTTTGATTTGTGGTTACCATGGGGTTCATGTATGTTGATCCATAATTATAATTACTTGTTTTAAAGTGATAGTCATTTAAGTTCAAACACATCCTAAAATATCTATGGTTTTTACTCCCCTCCCCCACATTTTGTGTTTGTGATGTCATATTTTACAATTTCATGCTTATTCTTTAGCTGCTTATTATACTCATTGTTGCTTTTTAAATTATCTTGTTTTTTAATCTACATACTGGCTTATTGAAGTAATCTTTGATCTTTACTAAATATCTGACTTTCCTACTGGGATTTCCTTTTACTATGGATTCTTTCTTCTCTTCCATTGAGAGAAAACCCTTCAACATTTGTTTTAGGATACATTTAGTATTGATGAATCGTAGTTTCTGCTTGTCTAAGAAGTTCTTTAGCTCTCCTTCTATTCTAAATAATAGTCTTGCTAGGTAGAGTATCCTAGGTTGCATGTTTTTCCCTTTCAGCAATTTGAATATATAACACCACTCTATTCTGGCCTGTAAAGCTTCTGCTGATAAATCAGTTGATACCCTTATGGGGGTTCCCTTTCATATGACTCTTTGTTTTTCTCTTGTTGCCTTTAGAATACTCTCTTTAACTTTGCCATTTTAATTATGATATGTCGTGGTTTGTCTCTGTTTCAGTTTATCTTGTTTGGGACCTTCTGTGCTTCCTGTACCTGGATATCATTAAAAATGTACCAAGTGAATGGAAGAAACAATGTCATGGATATTCCAAAACATAAAATATTTAAAATTACCTTTATATTTGCTTACAAAGAAACTGAGGCAATGTTTTTCCTCTCTTACCTGACTTCCCTTTTTTATTAGATTTTGCTTGGGCTTATGCTAAAGTTACTCAGTACACTGTAGAGTCACCAGCTGGCAGTGGGAAGCAGTGGTTTGACACAATGGGCAGCAGAGTCTGAGATTCAAATATTTACAGAGGATAGGCTTGCAAAGTGGACAACCAGGTCTGGGCTTGAACAAAGATGGCGCAGTAGAAGGACGTGCTCTCACTCCCTCTTGTGAGAACACCAGAATCACAACTAGCTGCTAGACAATCATCAACACAAAGACACTGGAACTCACCAAAAAGATACCCCACATCCAAAGACAAAGAAGAAGTCACAATGAGATGGTAGGAGGGGCGCAATCACAGCAAAATCAAATCCCATAACTGCAGGGTAGGTGACTCACAGACTGGAGAACACTTATACACAGAAGTCCACCTACTGGAGTGAAGGGTCTGAGCCCCAAGTCAGGCTTCCAAAACTGGGCGTCTGGCAACAGGAGAAGGAATTCAGAGAATCATACTTTGAAAGCTAGTGGGATTTGATTGCAGGACTTTGACAGGACTGAGGGAAAGAGAGACTCCACTCTTGGAGGGCACACAAAAAGGTAGTATGCATATCGGGACCCAGGGAAAGGAGCAGTGAACCCAGGGGAGACTGAACCAGACCTACCTGCTAGTGTTGGAGGGCCTCCTGCAGAGGTGGGGGTGTGGCTGTGGCTCACCATGGGGACAGGACACTGGCAGCAGAAGTTCTGGGAAGTACTCCTTGGCATGAGCCTTCCCAGAGTCTGCCATTAGCCCCACCAAAGAGCCCAGGTAGGCTCCAGAGTTGGGTTGCCTCAGGCAAAACAACAAACAGGGAGGGAACCCAGCCCCACCCATCAGCAGTCAAGCGGATTAAAGTTTTACTGAGCTCTGCCCACCAGAGCCAACAGTCAGCTCTACACACCACCAGTCCCTCCTATCAGGAAACATGCACAAGCATCTTAGATAGCCTCATCCACCAGAGAGCAGAGAGCAGAAGCAAGAAGAACTAAAATCCTGCAGCCTGTGGAACAAAAACCACATTCAGAGAAAGACAGGCAAGATGAAAAGGCAGAGGGCTATGTACCAGATAAAGGAACAAGATAAAACCCCAGAAAAACAACTAAATGAAGTGGAGATAGGCAACCTTCCAGAAAAAGAATTCAGAATAATGATAGTGAAGATGATCCAGGACCTTGGAAAAACAATGGAGGCAAAGATCGAGAAGATTCAAGAAATGTTTAACAAAGATCTAGAAGAATTAAAGAAGAAACAGAGATGAACAATACAATAACTGAAATGAAAAATACACTAGAAGGAATCACTAGCAGAATAACTGAGGCAGAAGAACGGATAAGTGACCTGGAAGACAGAATGGTGGAATTCACGGCTGAGGAACAGAATAAAGAAAAAAGAATGAAAAGAAATGAAGACAGCCTAAGAGACCTCTGGGACAATATTAAATGCCACAAAATTCACATTACAGGGGTCCCAGAAGGAGAAGAGAGAGAGAAAGGAACAGAGAAAATATTTGAAGAGATTATACTCTAAAACTTCCCTAACATGGGAAAGGAAATTAGCCACCCAAGTCCAGGAAGTGCAGCGAGTCCCATACAGGAAAAACCCAAGGAGAAACACGCCAAGACACATAGTAATCAAATTGGGAAAAATTAAAGACAAAGAAAAATTTTTGAAAGCAGCAAGGGAAAAACCACAAATAACATACAAGGGAACTCCCATAAGGTTAACAGCTGATTTCTCAGCAGAAACTCTACAAGCCAGAAGGGAGTGACATGATATCCTTAAACTGATGAAAGGGAAGAACCTACAGCCAAGATTACTCTACCAGGCAAGGATCTCATTCAGATTTGATGGAGAAATCAAAAGTTTTACAGACAAGCAAAGGCTAAGAGAATTCAGCACCACCAAACCAGCTCTACAACAAATGCTAAAGGAACTTCTCTAAGTGGGAAACACAAGACAAAAAAAGGACCTACAAAAACAAACCGAAAACAATTAATAAAATGGTAATAGGAACATACGTATCGATAATTACCTTAGATGTGAATGGATTAAATGCTCCAACCAAAACACACAGGCTTGCTGAATGGATACAAAAACAAGACCCATATATATGCTGTCTACAAGAGACCCACTTTAGACCTAGGGACATATACAGACTGAAAGTGAGGGGAAGGAAAAAGATACTCCATGCAAATGGAAATCAAAAGAAAGCTGGAGTAGCAATACTCATATCAGATAAAATAGACTTTTAAATAAAGAATGTTACAAGAGGCAAGGAAGGACACTACATAATGATCAAGGGATCAATCTAAGAAGAAGATATAACAACTATAAATATATATGCACCCAACATAGGAGCACCTCAATACATAAGGCAACTGCTAACAGCTCTAAAAGAGGAAATCGACAGTAACACAATAGTGGGGGACTTTAACACCTCACTTACACCAATGGACAGATCATTCTAAATGAAAATATATAAGGAAACAGAAGCTTTAAATGACACAATAGACCAGATAGATATAATTTATATTTATAGGACGTTCCATCCCAAAACAGCAGATTACACTTTCCTCTCAAGTGCGCACAGAACATTCTCCAGGATAGATCACATCTTGGACCACAAATCAAGCCTCAGTAAATTTAAGGAAATTGAAATCATATCAAGCGTCTCTTCTGACCACAACGCTATGATATTTGAAATGAATTACAGGGGAAAAAACGTAAAAAACACAAACACATGGAGGGTAAACACTAGGTTAATAAATAACCAAGAAACCACTGCAGAAATCAAAGAGGTAATCAAAAACTACCTAGAAACAAATGACAATGAAAACACGACAATCTAAAACCTATGGGATACAGCAAAAGCAGTTCTAAGAGGGAAGTTTAGAGCTAATACAAGCCTACCTTAATAAACAAGCAAAATCTCAAATAAATAATCTAACCTTACACCTAAAGGAACTAGAGAAAGAAGAACAAACAAAACCCAAAGTTAGCAGAAGGAAAGAAATCATAAAGATCAGATCAGAAATAAATGAAATAGAAACAAAGAAAACAATAGCAAAGATCAATAAAACTAAAAGCTGTTTTTTTGAGAAGATAAACAAAATTGATAAACCATTAGCCAGACTCATCAAGAAAAAGAGGGAGAGGACTCAAATCAATAAAATTAGAAATTAAAAAGGAGAAGTTACAACAGACAGGGCAGAAAAACAAAGCATTCTAAGAGACTACTACAAGCAACTGTATGCCAATAAAATGGACAACCTGGAAGAAATGGACAAATACTTAGAAAGCTGTAACCTTCCAAGACTGAACCAAGAAAAAATAGAAAATATAAACAGAGCAATCACAACTAATGAAATTGAAACTGTGAATAAAAATCTTCCAACAAACAAAAGTCCAGGACCAGATGGCTTCACAGGTGAAGTCTATCAAACATTTAGAGAAGAGTTAACACCCATCCTTCTCAAACTCTTCCAAAAAATTGCAGAGGAAGGAAAACTCCCAAACTCATTCTATGAGGTCACCATCACCCTGATAGAAAAAGCAGGCAAAGATACTACAAAAAAAGAAAATTACAGACCAATATCACTGATAAATATAGATGCAAAAATCATCAACAAAATACTAGCAAACAGAATACAACAACACATTAAAATGATCATACACCAAGATCAAGTGGGATTTATCCCAGAGATGCAAGGATTCTTCAATATATCCAAATCAATGAATGTGATACACCATATTAACAAATTGAAGAATAAAAACCATATGATATCTCAATAGATTCAGAAAAACTTTTGACAAAATTCAACACCCATTTACGATAAAAACTCTCCAGAAAGTGGGCATAGAGGGACCTACCTCAACATAATAAAGGCCATATAAAACAAACCCACAGCAAATGTCATTCTCAATGGTGAAAAACTGAAAGCATTTCCTCTAAGATCAGGAACAAGAAAAGGATGTCCACTCTCACCGCTATTTTTTAACATAGTCTTGGAATTCCTAGCCTCAGCAATCAGAGAAGAAAAAGAAATAAAAGGAATACAAATTGGAAATGAAGAAGTAAAACTGTCACTGTTTGCAGATGACATGATACTATACATAGAGAATACTAAAGATGCTACCAGAAAAGTACAACAGCTAATCACTGAATTTGGTAAAGTTGCAGGATACAAAATTAATGCACAGAAATCTCTTGCATTCCTATACACTAATGATGAAAAATCTGAAAGAGAAATTATGGAAACACTCCCATTTAGCACTGCAACAAAAAGAATAAAATACCTAGGAAGAAACCTACCTAAGGAGACAAAAGACCTGTATGCAGAAAACTATAAAGCAGTGATGAAGGAAATTAAAGATGATACCAACAGATGGAGAGATATAGCATGTTCTTGGATTGGAAGAATCAATATTATGAAAATGTCTATACTACCCAAAGCAATCTACAGATTCAATGCAATCCCTATCAAATTATCAATGGCATTTTTTATGGAACTAGAACAAGAAACCTTAAAATTTGTATGGAGACAGAAAAGACCCCAAATAGCCAAAGCAGTCTTGAGGGAAAGAAATGGAGTTGGAGGAATCAGCCTCCCTGACTTCAGACTATACTACAAAGCTACAGTAAACAAGACAATATGGTACTGGCACAAAACCAGAAACATAGATCAATGGAACAAGGTAGAAAGCCCAGAGGTAAACCCACGCACCTATGGTCAACTAATCTATGACAAAGGAGGCAAGGATATACAATGGAGAAGAGACCGTCTCTTCAATAAGTGGTGCTGGGAAAACTGGACAGCTACATGTAAAAGAATGAAATTAGAACACTCCCTAACACCATACACAAAAATAAACTCAAAATGGATTAGAGACCTAAATGTAAGACTGAACACTATAAAACTCTTAGAGGAAAACATAGGAAGAACACTTTTTGACATAAATCACAGCAAGATCTTTTTTGATCCACCTCCTAGAGAATGGAAATAAGAACAAAAATAAACAAATGGGACCTAATGAAACTTCAAAGCTTTTGCACAGCAAGGGAAACCATAAACAAGACACAAAGACAACCCTCAGGGGCTTCCCTGGTGGCGCAGTGGTTGAGAGTCCGCCTGCCGATGCAGGGGACACGGGTTCGTGCCCCGGTCTGGGAGGATCCCACATGCCGCGGAGCGGCTGGGCCCGTGAGCCATGGCCGCTGGGCCTGCGCGTCCGGAGCCTGTGCTCCACAGGGGGAGAGGTCACAGCAGTGAGAGGCCCGCGTACCGCAAAAAAAAAAAAAAAAAAAAAAAAAAGACAACCCTCAGAATGGAAGTAAATATTTGCAAATGAATCAATGGAGAAAGGATTAATCTCCAAAATATATAAACAGCTCATGCAGCTTGATATTAAAAAAACAAACAACCCAATCCAAAAATGGGAAGAAGACCAAAACAGACATTTCTCCAAAGAAGACATACAGATGGCCAAGAAGCACATGAAAAGCTGCTCTACATCATTAATTATTAGAGGAATGCAAATCAAAACTACAATGAGGTATCACCTCACACCAGTTAGAATGGGCATCATCAGAAAATCTAGAAACAACAAATGCTGGAGAGGGTGTGGAGAAAAGGGAACCCTCTTGCACTGTTGGTGGGAATGTAAATTGATACAGTCACTATGGAAAACAGTATGGAGGTTCCTTAAAAAACTAAAAATAGAATTACCATATGATCCAGCATTCCCACTACTGAGCATATACCCAGAGAAAACCATAATTCAAAAAGACACATGCATCCCAATGTTCACTGCAGCACTATTTACAATAGCCAGATCATGGAAGCAACCTAAATGCCCATCGACAGACGAATGGATAAAGAAGATGTGGTACATATATATAATGGAATATTACTCAGCCATAAAAAGGAACGAAATTGGGTCATTTGTTGAGACATGGATGGATCTAGAGACTGTCATACAGAGTGAAATAAGTCAGAAAGAGAAAAACAAATATCGTATATTAACACATATATGTGGAACCTAGAAAAATGGTACAGATGAACCGGTTTGCAGGACAGAAATTGAGACACAGATGTAGAGAACAAATATATGGACACCAAGGGGAGAAAGCCGTGGGGGGGCGGGGTGGTGTGATGAATTGGGCGATTGGGATTGACCTGTATACACTGATGTGTATAAAATTGATGATTAATTAGAACCTGCTGTATAAAAAAAGAAAAATGTGATCAAATGTATTCTATTGGAAAGAAGCAAAAATAGACCATATTTACTGTGAAAATTATATAGTTTAATGATATTTAGCATCTATTGCAGATGTATTTATTATTGCAGATTGTATTTGTTTTATCAATGTCTTTGCTTTGGTAATCAAAATAAAATAAAATAAAATCTGGAAAAAAAAAGAAAAAAGAGGGCTTCCCTGGTGGCGCAGTGGTTGAGAGTCCGCCTGCCGATGCAGGGGACACGGGTTCGTGCCCCGATCCGGGAAGATCCCACATGCCGTGGAGCGGCTGGGCCCATGAGCCATGGCCACTGAGCCTGTGCGTCTGGAGCCTGTGCTCCCCAATTGGAGAGGCCACAGCAGCGAGAGGCCCGCGTACCACAAAAAAAAAAAAAAAAAAAAAGAAAAAAGAAATATGTATGAAGTTAAAAAAAAAGTGGACAACCATATATGGATAAGGAGGGGTTAGCCATATGCTCAAAGCTTTCATTAATTCTAGACTCAAGAGTCCAAGGTTACACTGGTCTTTTAAATAGAGTACATTATCTGCAAATTCAAGCACTAATTAGAGGGCTTCCCTCAACATGGTCAAAAAATCAGAAGGCATGGGAAGCTTTTATTTTCTACTTCAATTCTAAGCAGCACAGTGAATGAATATAATGGAAGAGCTGAACCCAGCATGGTGCAAAGTGAGTCTGTTTCAATGAATGGCACAGGAAGTTGGAGGAGGAGGGAGATGTCACAGCAGTAGGTAGGGAGGGGACTTGAAAATTATACTTTATATTCCAATCACTGTAAGAATTGTGGCAGGTTCTGATCTCCTCACTATCCAATTTTTCTCATTACTAAAGACAGCAAACAAAGCAAAAGTGAACAGCCTCAGGCCTTAAAATAGCAGGTTTCAAATGCTGAGAATCATGATGCATCCAACACCTTGTGGCAACCCACTGTGCATGATTTCAGAGCATCAGCAACAAGTAGTGAAGGGATACAGGCAAATGGATCACTCCAGCGTCACCTTCTAGAAGTTATTACCAATCCCAACTCAGTGAGGCTGTTCAGGAGCCTTGAGAAGCTGCAAATTCTAAATACTCATGAAAAAACAAACTGAATGCTCTCGATCTCCATCCAAGAAGCCCTAAGCAAATCTGTGAAAGTCTCTTCCTGGATACTTTTCCTGGGCATTTTTGATGCTTTAGTCTTGGATGCATACAACAATTTCAATGGTAATATTTCTCTAAATGAGATGTACCCATAGAATCTTGCTGTTGGTTCCATTAATTACAATTTCTGGGTAATTTACCAGATCCTTTTCCCAGGGCCACCTCATCTTGAAATTCCTGGGAATTATGTTTTCTCCACTGGGGGAAGCCCAAAGCCAATGACTGTTTCATGGGTACAAAAGTTCGTTCTCTTGTCTTGGAGTGGGACAGCTTTTGGTGGTTCATCCTCCAGATCTCCCCATGGGATCAGGCTGAGGTTAGACCTCAGATGAAACCCCATTGTTGCTTCGATTATTCCTTGTCCTATTAGAATTCTCTCACTCCCTTACAGGTTTCACCTGAGAGTAGTCCCTCTAGAAATACTTGCACCAGAATCCCTTGCTCATTTTCTCCTACTAGAGAGCCTGATCTAGGTTGACCCCAATAAAAAATTCTGATGATGATGCTGGTGACACTGTCAACAACTGCCAACACAATAGAAACTTACATTTACTGAGTGTTTATTATTGCCAGGCCCTCTTCTAAAGGTTTTTCAACAATCATCTCTTCAACCTCACAAAAACCCGTGAGGTAGGTGCTATTAGTATCCCCATTTGGTAGAAGAAGAGTCTTGGAGGGGCTAAAAATACTTGCCCAAGGTCACACAGCCAGTACGAGTTGAAACAAGAATCCCAGGCAGTCAGGCTACAGAGCCTGGGCTCTTCACTTTTATTCTACTCTAATTCACGTCCTAATATATTTTACAACCACGAGATTCTTAAAATCAATCCATTTGTTGCAAAGTTTCTTACCTTCAGGACCCAAAAATGTATCTTTAAGCAGCTAGTCTATCTTTGGCTCTGAAATCTAAAGAAAGTGTGAAGAACTGTGGCCTGAAAATACATGTAGGCCAGTTGCTGCTTTGTAGGGTGTTGGGGACATCATTGAGAGGAAGGGGCCCCATCACCTCCCCTTCAGTAGAGCTCAGACCACAGGAAGTCAAAATCCAGATTCCTTCTGTTTTATAGGCTGACTTAAGGAACATCTGGATATTCCAGAGCTGCTGGATATCTTGCACTTTGTTTGGGTTCATGACTCCTGGCTGTAAAAACCCAAACTGGACATCGTAAAACATTGAGCAGGAAAGGAGTTAGGACAGCCTTTTCTCTCCTCTTACCTACAAATGGCAGCTGTACATCACCTCAACATGGAGCTTCAGGAGGGTTGTTTTTGCTTACTGGAGCCAGTGAGAAAGCAAAAGGCCAGCAACATCCTGCCAGACACTCACTGTGCCCTGGATGGCTTCCCACATAAACAAAGTGGGGACGCCTTTAAAGAAAAGATGCCCTTGGCTTTTTGAGGGTGAGAGTGATCTTCCTACAAAACCGCAACCTTTCCCTGGCCTTGAGTTCTCCATTTGAAAAATGTAAGTATCTGTGGTTTTACTTCTGTATAACCTTTTTCAGCAAACCCACAAGAATTTGGGTTCCAGTGTAAGTGATTTGCCAATTACTCCAGTTGGGCATAATTATAAAAAATAGAAACCAGGGTTTACAGAGGAAGAAGGAGGTAACTCGGAAGGCAGAATCAGGGTAGAAATTTTGGCAATAAAACCCAGAAAGAGAGAAGAGAGGGAAAACAAGTTTAAATCAGGGCCAGAGTAAGACTTTTAGGGACTGATATTTAGTGAAAAAATTGCTCCTCACCCTATATGTAATTAAAAACAAAAAATTTTATACCCTATACAATCAGTATAACTTAAGTCAAAATTAAACTAGTTTCTCCTAGTTATTTTTTTTTAATTGCAAAATTCTGGAGAAGTCCATAGCAGCTGGACTCCTATCTTTGGAACCTTTGGTTGGCCAGCCCCTTAATAAACTTGTTGACAAAGCAGCGTGAGGTATAGTGAAGCCTAGGTCTTAAAAACTAAATCCTTGTGCCTATTGGGAAGAGGGCAACTGTTATTTGTGTAGTAGTTGTTGATGTCTATATTTCACATAAATGGATAAAAACAAATCTGAATGCTTACATTATTCTGCATTTTGGAGGCCAAAGAGGGTGCTAGAGGTGGGACATAGGAAGATGGAGGCAATAGTTTTGTGCTAAAAATTCCAATAAAATCCCTATGGCATTGAATATTTATGAGAAATCCTAGACACAGAGGGGAGAAAACATCTTGAAGTGTGCTCATTATTGGCAATAAAGTAAAGCAACTCTATAAACATCACCAATATTCACCTGGAACAGGGTAGTTGCATCATACTCATTATTAACCCATTGAAATATGTCTTACTGGTTGTGAGATAGCTGACGTCCTCAAACCCTCTGCTCCTCAAACCCTCCCCAGGAACCACAGGATTCCCAGGACCCAGCAACTAAAGGACTAACACCTGGACAGGCTCAGACCAGTGTCCACTCTGGTCAATGTCCCCCACTGATGGCACACCAATCCGTAAATATGACACTGAAACCACATGGTGGGAGATCATGAAATTGTATTAACAGATAGGCGCTGCAGGATGGAAATGAAGAATGTAGTGGCCATTATGACTCATTCACAATAAATAAAAAATATGTTAAAGAAAATTCTCACTGTCTTCTTTTTTTTTTTTTTTGCGGTACGCGGTTCTCTCACTGTTGCAGCCTCTCCCGTTGCGGAGCACAGGCTCTGGACGCGCAGGCTCAGTGGCCATGGCTCATGGGCCCAGCCGCTCCGCGGCATGTGGGATCTTCCCGGACCTGGGCACGAACCCGTGTCCCCTGCATCGGCAGGCGGACTCTCAACCACTGCGCCACCAGGGAAGCCCTCATTGTCTTTTAATTAAAGTTTCTCAAGCATTACTTTTCCCACTATCGTGTTTTTAGGACTCTAAGCTTTGGAGTTGGAAAGACAAGTCTCTATTTCTAAAACTTGTTCTTGTGGGTGAGTAATAACCCCTGAGTACCCATTAACCTTTACTCACATTGAGCTGCTCACACGGGACTGAGCAGGAACACACAACAAGGACCTGCCTACAACTCCCCAGAATTCACAGACCAACAACCAATCCTGTCATACTGCTCCCTCTTTAGAATGATTCATGCTTTTAAAAAGTTCTTTCATTTCACCATTACAAACTCCTGTAGAAGAGGGTTTTTGGAGCCTAGTTGTCCGGAAATCTTCCCCTTTTTTTCCAGCAGTGAGCAAACTCTAGCCTGTTGCACCTCTTGGATGCAGATGGTTCCTTAGCCATCAAACAAATAGTGGACATGAGTAAGTCTGAGGAACGTGCCTGGTGAATTACAGGCAGGAGCAAAACATCAACAAAGACATAGCTGCATCCAGGAAGGGTTTTCTTATATGTGTTTGGTTGCCTCTCTCTCTCCCTCTCTCTCTCTCCCTCTCTTTCCTTCTTTCCTTCCTTCCCCCCTCCCTCCCTTCCTCCCTCTCCCTCCTTCTATCTCCCCATCCCTCTCTCTTTCTCTCTTATTTATGATCTTCAGTATCCTTTCTATTTAGAAAGAGATCAAGAGAAAAAGAAATGAGGAGGGAAGGAAGGAAGGAAGGAAGAAAGGGAGGGAGGGAGGGCCAGCCTCTGCTTGAAATGCTAGTTAAGTCACAGCCCAACAAGTATTCATATGATAGCATTAGATAACCTCTCTGCTTCAAGCTGAGGAATTCAAGTCCTTTTACAAAGGCAATTTCTCTTACAAATGTTTAGTATCTGCATTAAGACCCTCCTCATTCCCCACTGCCAATACAACATCTCTAAGAAATCACCTTCTGCTTGGTAATACCTTGTTGAGTTTTTATTTTCTAAAACTATACTTTAGAGATGAGACAGTGGAATTTTAAGAGATATTACAAAATTAAAAATTCTGCCTGTTGCAGTTTCTTGGAACTAAAACCAATCCTCAACAAATTATGCTAATTTACTGTACAATGTTTAATTAAATCTTACCCCAGGCAATCTACTTCCAGGGTTTATTTTTATAGCTTAGAACTTTCCAACATGGAAATGCCTTTCAATTTAAATAGAAAAAAAAAACTATTCACTATTTCACTAGGAAAATAATGTGCTTTACCTCCTGGGCATATGCCCACCTTAAGTCTCTTTCTTTCTCATTCTCATTGTTTGTCTCTTTCTCTTCTCAGGAAAACAAAAATGCTCCTTAGAAACCCCTTTCTCTATTCTGATTTCTCTCTGAAATGGCAATTTTCTTGAACTCTGCCATTTCCCTGACAGATTGTGTTCTACTAAAAGTAAATGTAACTGATTGGAGATAAGACGAGATCTCTTCCACAAGGAAGTGGCAGTGGTTGCACATGTCACCACTGACCGCGGGGGTCTCAGCACTTCTGACCCCTCAGGCTCACTGCGTTTGGGGAAGAACAGGCTGACATGTACCAGCTGCCCCATCTCCTCCACCCCAGCCCAGCATGTAGCCCCTGACTCAATCCTCTGTCAGCTGTGCTTCCTAAACCTTCCCTTCTAGAAACCCCTCCATGATCAAGCCCACTGAGCTTCTGCTGCTAAACGTTCACTCAAGAATGTTAGACGAGGGCTTCCCCGGTGGCGCAGTAGTTGAGAGTCCGCCTGCCAATGCAGGGGACACAGGTTCGTGCCCCGGTCCAGGAGGATCCAACATGCCGCGGAGCGGCTGGGCCCGTGAGCCATGGCCACTGAGCCTGCGCGTCCAGAGCCTGTGCTCTGCAACGGGAGAGGCCACAACAGTGAGAGGCCCACGTACTGGAGGAAAAAAAAACAAAAAAGAACATTAGCCGAGAACCAGCAGGTCTGAAATTTCACTCCAGCCAGGCAGTTTTTGCCCTCCTGCACAAAATATTACGACATTTGCCCAAAATCTTGATTTTAATAGTCTGCTTTCAAATTGTTTTCCAGAGCAAGTTCTATAACAACTTTATAATTTTCCATCCTTTCTTGGATTTGAATTAAAACAGTGAGCATTGTCCTCTGACATCTGAATGCCACACATGATTCAAAGTGGACATGGCATCACAGAGGTGTTTGCCTTTTCCCATCAGAGGTCTCTACACCACATTCTTTTTACCTTTGCTGTGTGACTTCTGCCCTTTCTGATGTAAGTCACAGGGAGGAGGAGCAATCTCTCACATAAAAAACCCACTCCACTCATGTACCACAATGTTCATTGCAGCTCTATTTACAATAGTCAGGACATGGAAGCAACCTAAGTGTACATCAACAGATGAATGGATAAAGAAGATGTGGCACATATATGCAATGGAATATTACTCAGCCATAAAAGGAAACAAAATTGAGTTATTTGTAGTGAGGTGGAGGGACACAGAGACTGTCATACAGAGCGAAGTAAGTCAGAAAGAGAAAAACAAATACCATATGCTAACACATATATATGGAAGCTAAAAAAAAAAAAAAAAGTTCTGAAGAACCTAGGGGCAGGACAGGAATAAAGATGCAGACATAGAGAATGGACTTGAGGACACGGGGAGGGGTAAGGGTAAGCTGGGATGAAGTAAAAGAGTGGCATGGACATATATACACTACCAAATGTAATACAGATAGCTAATGGGAAGCAGCCACATAGCACAGGGAGATCAGCTCAGAGCTTTGTGACCACCTAGAGGGGTGGGATAGGGAGGGTGGGAGGGAGACGCAAGAGGGAGGTGATATGGGGTTATATGTATATGTATAGCTGATTCACTTTGTTATACAGCAGAAACTAACACACCATTGTAAAGCAATTACACTTCAATAAAGATGTTAAAAAAACAAAAACAAAACCCCACTCCACATCCCTGGAGCCCTTGTGTAGGCAGCTTCCAAGGTGGCGTCAGTGATGCCTGCCTCCTGGCCTTCCCATGTTGTGTACCCCCTCCTGCACAGTGCCAGGTTGGTCTGCATGGTCAGTGGGATACAGTCGAAATGATGGTGTCACTTCCAGACTTCATGTGTAAATTAAGACATCCCCCATCTTGGATACTCTCTCCCTCTCGGTCAGTCTCTCTTCTCTCTCTCTCTCTCTCTCTCTCTCACACACACACACACACACTCCTCTGAACACGTGCTCTGGGAGAACTTAGTGCCATCAGTGCATAGGCAGCCTGTGGAAAAGCCCATGGTGAGAAGTCCCAGCCAAGAGCCCGCCAACATCCACACAGGTGAGCCTGAGAGCAGATCCTCCCCTAGCTGAGCCTTCAGATGAGACCTCAGCTCCTGCCAACATTTTGACTGTGATCCTATGAAAGATTAAGCCAGAACCACCTAGCTACCCAGATTCCTGACTCACAGAAACTGTCAAGTAATAAACATTTGTTGTTTGAAGCTGCTAAGTTTCAGGGCAACTTGTTACATAATAATGGGCAACTAATATAGAAATGTTGACTATCCTATCCTTTCCTCTTCTGGTATCTCAATCAAAGTCTGATCAAGAAAGAAGTCACTTGGTTATTTGGACCAAAGGGACTTAATGCAGGGAGTTGGTTATATAGGTGATAGATATGCTGAGAACTCAAAGAGAACAGTGAGACAACCCAGAGGTTAACAGCATCAAGCAGTCACTACCACCCCTTGACCAGAATGGCAAAGAGAGGAGGTGGTGTTGCCAGAGCCATGGGCCAGATCACTCTACAGGGCAGTGCTGCCCAATAGGACCTTCTGAGATAAGGGAAATGATCTATTATTGCACCATCCAATATGGTAGCCACCAGAGACATGTGGCTATTAGCCCTCCAAATGTGGCTACTGCAACTGAAAAAACTGAATTTTAAAAGTTTATTTAAATTTAATGAATTTAAATCTATATAGCTGCATATAGTTATATATGATAGCAGCTATCATGTTGCACAGTGATGCTCTAGAAGCTGAACCCAAAGTAGGCCATTCTCTTGGGAGCTGGAGCCTTGAAGGACATGCAGATACCACCTAAGATGCTACCAGAGCTACTAGAAAAGGACCAGGAGGCAGTCCCTGACATCGCTCATCCCCACCATCACTCTCTCTCTCCCCAAATTCCTGCCACCGCTTCCCACTGGTAGGATCTAGCAGGAAGCAGATTCCAGGAGCCAGCCTCCCTGTGGGATGCAGAGCAGAGCAGGGAAGAGGTGCCTACTTCAAGGGAGCATGTGCCCAGGAGACACGAATTCACAATCTTGATGAGCTCTACAACATCCACAGGCACACACCTTTCTCTCGATGAAGCAAACAACATCTTCTTGTACATTTCACAGTAGCCCTGGGACTCAGCCAATCAAGTCTTTCTTCCAAACATGTACAGTCCTCTTCCTAAAAGGGATCCAAGCAAGTAAATGTCTCTCTAATTTGATTTATGTGGTGCATTGGCTCTAGCATTTTCCACAGTAAGTTATAAACTGCTGTATTAATTTTCTACTCCTGTATAACAAATTACCATGCACTTAGTGGTGTAAAACAACATATTTGTATTTTCTTACAGTTTTCCTAGGACAAGAGTCCAAGGAGAACTTAGCTGGGTCCTCTGCTCAGGATCTCACAGGCTGTAATCAAAATGTTGTCCAGGGCTGCAGTCTCATCTGAAGGCTCATTAGGGAAGAATCCACTTCCAACTTTACTCAGGTTGTTGGAAAAATTCATTCCCTCACAGAAGTGTGGCTAGGGGCCCCAGCTTGTTACCAGAAGTTATCTGGAGGCTGCCTTCAAGCCCTAGAGGCCGCCCATGGTTCCCTGCCACATGACACTTCCTATAGGCAGTTCAGAGCATGGTCTGAGCAGTCTGATTTTCTTGCTCAGACTGCTATGAGGAAGTGTTATAAAACAAAATGTAATCATGGGCACAGCACCCCATCTCCTCTGCCATATAACGTAACTAATTAGGGACCTGACATTCCATCACCTTTGCTATATACTATTGGTTAGCAACAAGTCACAGGTTCTGCCTGTCCCCAAGGGGAGGGAATAATACAAAGACATTACTCATTGGAGGTTCACTTTATGTATGTCTTCCATGCTGGTGGAGAACAAAGTCTATGTCCTACTAATATTTGCTGTTTATATTCTTAACAAACATGCTTAGCATACTAGAGTTGCTTAATAACAATTTCCTGGGTGAGAAAATCACATTGCCAAGGAGTTGCCCCTTGGGACTATGTTGACACCCAGCATGTAGCAAGTTGGGAAATGCACAAGAAGCAAGGTGGTTCTGGAGGTCAACTGTTTGCTTGGCTAAGACAGTAGTGAGATGTCTCAGCCCTAGGTGTGACAACACAGGCTTACCCACCTACAAAGGTACAGACACCAGGGTTTGCATAGTTCAAGAACATGCTCTAAGATAGAAGTCACACATGCATAGCTGTGTCACAGGTCAGGAAGCAGATGGAATGTTCTTGGCTCACATGTCATTTTTTTAAAAAAATGAATTAGTTGCTAACATTTTCAAGTCAGGAAATTTCACACCTAAATTCAGATTTTTTTTTCTTCTCCTGAAATTGCAATAATCAGCAGAATATGACTTGTGGCCACCCCCTTTAAATGGGGCATGTACTTTCAATCCATCTCAATCTTTACCCAGCTCTCTCATTCAGAAGTCATATGAGTTTGCAACCTCTGACCTATGATAATGTTGCAAACAGTCTCAGAATGTAGAACAAGCTCAACACCTGGGGACAGAGGAAATGACTAACCCCAGAGGTCCAGCCAGGGAGCTGAGTTCTGGGAGGTCTCTAGATGTGGGAAGCATTCATCAAAGACGGACTCTGTAAAGAGTGGAGTCAGAGTGAAGTTATAAAGAGACTCCACAGACCACAGTCTTTACAGAGGAACTCAGCATAGGGATAGGAAAGAAGGCCAGTTCTACTCAGGGCACCTGTGTGCTATGGAATCCCACACCAGAACTGCCATTGCAGGGCAGTGAGAAACACACAGGATGCAAGGATGCCTGGTGAACCCTAGGACCCCCATTCTCAGGTCAGTATACTCAGAAGAGGGGCTTAATGCTCCTCTCCCACCAGGGTGGAGGGGCAGAGAGCAGAGCTGCATCCCTCAAATAGGACTGGCTCAGAAACTAGAGAAGAGAAATAAGCCTACAACTGGAAGTAAATCCATGAAGAGATGGGGAGAGAGGCTGGGGTTAATAAAGAGATTTCACTTCACTTAATTCTTCAATTACAAGAATCCAAATTTGTTTTACGAACTGTTTGGTTTTCTTCAGAATTAATGTATTAAGGAATCTGTCTTCTGTTTCCTTCAAAAATAATAAGATATCATCACAGAATCTCAGACATACTTAAAATCACAAACGCAGAGCTTCTAGAACAGTTAACAAAAACTATTTCTATTCCAAAGGGGAACTTGCTGTATTTATGAATTTTCCCAAAGTAATAGAAAAGGTTACTCTTCTCTGAAATTTTCTTCTCTGGCCATTTTCTCCTTCCACCACATTTTCTATTTCTTAGTCATCCACTATGTAGATGTAGGGAAAGATAACTTCCTGCTAGTAAATTTCTGAGTACTTTAACTTCCTGTTAGTGAATTTCTAATGCTTGGTACAATCATTGGTTCCCATCATGATTAGTTGAAAGTAACTACCACCCACTGGATGCCCACAGACTTCCCCGCCCATGCTGGGCAGCCACCCCTATTCTTGGTTCACAGAGGGTCTGTGTAGTGAATCTACTGTGTGCCCCCAGGTTCAACTGTGGAGGTGGTACAGATGGCTAGACAACTGGGCAAAGCGGCAGCAGTCAGGTAGGTCTCAGTGGGAGGTGATCAGGAGCAGAGAACAGCCCTCCAAAGTCAGTGCTGCCCATTCCAGGGTTGGCTTCAGATGCCAAGAGGAGTTTAGCTCCCAGGGCTCATGCCCCATCCTACAAAGAACAAAATAAAACTCCCCCGAGAAATATATGACCTGGAATTATAATGGAGGTGAAGGCAGCCATGAGCGAAGGAATGGGAGGGATTGAATGGGAAGGGGAGAGGTTGCCATTGCAGCAGATGGAGCACCTATCCTCACTGTGGTTAAAGGAACATAGAGCCCCCAAATTCCTTCCATGGAATCTGGCTGTCACTGCCTCTCTTTCCCCAGTCCCCCATCCAGTACCTGGAAGTCTCCTTTGTGATATGAAGAAGTCCTCAGTTTTTTTTTTTCTTTCACTGTTCTTGGAAACCTTGAATAAATCAGCTGAATATTCATTAACTTAAAAATGTATCCAGCTACAGGACTGCTTGCTTATAAACTCATCAGGTAAGTGCTCAGTGATTTCTGTGAAAGGAGGATGTGCATTATTCTGCTCCCAGGAAGGTAGGGTCTCCCCTTTTGATTATTATACCCTAAGGGAGGGGTGGGGTGGAAATGTGTCCTTGAAGGATGACTTTATTGCTTCTCCATGGGGCATAGCTTTAACTTTAAAAGGGACCTCTGGGTACTAGAAGCTTGGTACTAAATCTCCTTTTCTTTTTCTGAATCAGTGCACTGCCTTCCACTATTATCTAATAACAGAGCATGTCTGGTCCTTGATGAGCCTCTTTTTAGGGAAGCAGGTTTCAGCTCATAAATATGACTGAAATTTGGTTGCAAACATACCCCAAAGGTTATGCAGTGATGCTGCAGACACATGGAAAACACACTTATCAGCCAAGCTCATCTGTTCCATCTGGAGTGGGACCAGGATAGGGACCACAGTGAATTCTTTCGGGGTTTAAGTGAGAAAGCTTGTGAGAGGAAGGATGAAGTTGAAAAACGATTTACTTTTACACAGTAGACAAAGGAAAGGAGGTCAGGATTGCTACCAACAGGTCTCCTAACATTCCGTGACCACCCCAGCTGTGTGCACTGTACTGCCCCCTTCCCCACCTCTCAGGAATGGGCAGGATCTTACAAATACATGACTTGTGGCAGGGATGATATTATGCCCTGGGATAAGACCCAGATCATGGCTCAGGGTCCCCAATCTCACTTTTTAAAAAATAAATAAATAAATTTTATTTATTTATCTATCTATCTATCTATCTATTTATTTATTTATGGCTGCTCTGGGTCTTTGTTGCTGCACACGGCTTTCTCTAGTTGCGGTGAGTGGGGCCTACTCTTAGTTGTGGTGCACAGGCTTCTCATTGCAGTGGCTTCTCTTGCCCAGAGCATGGGCTGTAGACACGTGGGCTTCAGTAGTTGTGGCACGCGGACTCAGTAGTTGTGGCTCATGGGCTTAGTTGCTCCGCAGCATGTGGGGTCTTCCTGGACCAGGGATCGAACCCGTGTCCCCTGCATTGGCAGGTGGATTCTTAACCACTGCACCACCAGGGAAGTCCCCCCCAATCTCACTTTTATCAGACACTTTTTTTCAGTCTGTCAGGGAAAATGAGTCACGTAGAAGAGGAACAATTTATTCCTTCTCACAACCCTAACCTCTGCTTGTCTACTTAATAGTAGATGATCTGGTTATTTAAAAGATGCTATTAAATAAGCAAAAAACACATGTGATATGTATGTGTGTGTGCACGTGTGTGTGTGTGTGTGTGTGTGTGTAAGACTTCAAATCTGAAGATGAAAAATTGAGGCTAAAGCCATGCAAAATGCCAATTCTCGTTGGATGGCCTGTTTCTATATTGTTGAGCAACCAATCTCCCCTACAACACTCTTTTAGTTAATGAAATCATAATTTGCAGTCAAAATATTGACTTGGGTCAATAGTTACTAACACAAAAGACTTTTTAGGTTTATTAAGTAAAACATTAATTTAAGGGCTTCCCTGGTGGCGCAGTGGTTGAGAGTCCACCTGCCGATGCAGGGGACACGGGTTCGTGCCCCGGTCCGGGAAGATCCCACATGCCGTGGAGCAGCTGGGCCTGTGAGCCATGGCCGCTGAGCCTGCATGTCCGGAGCCTGTGCTCCGCAACGGGAGAGGCCACAATGGCGAGAGGCCCATGTATCGCAAAAAAAACAAAACAAAACAAAAAAACATTAATTTAAGAAAAGCTAGTTTCTGACATATATATATGGTCCAATTTCCAGAATTACAAAACTCAAAAACACAAAATAGAACTATATATACATATATATATATATATATATATATGATTTTGAAATATATACAAACTGGTTGTTTCTGAGGGAAGTGAGCGACGAGGAACTTGTTTTATTCTAAATACTCCTGTATTGTTTGAATTTGTGAAAATATATGCAGTTGTTACTTACGTAATGAAAGGTAACTATATTAAGATAAAGGAGACACCCTAGAATCCATTCCCTTGGCACAGTAGTGACTACAGCTCCTCATCTGAACAACTGACCAGTGTCCATTCAAATCAGCCACCAATACTTCTCCTTACCCTCCGAGTCCACAGACTTTATCATGTATGGAACACACTTTGACTCATTCTAAAGTTTGAAAACTGCACGTCTTTGCTCCCCAGTGAAACCAGTAAGCACTTGAAGGCAAGAATCTTGTCTCATAGACATCTTATTTCCTGCCTTCCTACCATCCAGTTCATTGTTTAGCACATAAAAAATATTTGATAAATAATAGTTGAACTTAACTCACTCTAAATCTCCTCTTTAAGCTAAAATTGTGATTGTCATAAATGTCTGAAAGGGTAGAGACTACAGACATGCAGGAACACAAACATCCCCTTTAAATGTACACCTTCTGCTCCACTGAGCTCAGAGTCAGGAGAAAGAAGGGGAGAAGCTCACTTTAACAGACAGATTTTCTGATCTATAACTGACCAACATTATTCTCTTTATCTTCTGTGGTCTGTGTCATTTTAAAAACTGTCTCAAAAGGGTGTATTATTGAGTTTCCTAGAGTTAAGGCAGAAAATTTTTGAGATACATGGATAAAGTTAGAGATACAAAGAAGTTTGTCACAGCATTATTGATTAAAGCAAAATTTAAAAACAAACTAAACATCAAAAATAAAAATATTTAAAGAAATTAAGATCTTTTCCCACATGAGAAAATGCTGCAAAGTCATGTTTCCAAGGCCTAATTCAATACAGTAAGTTGAATCCATATTTTTAAGTCTCCTCTACCCCCAATTCCTATTGAAATGAAGAGCTGCAATTAAAAATCAGGAAACATTATGCTAGCCTTGGAAATCAAGCAAAGATGTTATCCAAAAGCCAGATATTTTAAGTAATTATAGCAAGATCTAGTATAAATGAGACTAGATCAAGCAAAGAAAGAGGACAATAAATTCACAACTGAGAAATTAATGAAACGGACTCCCAGCCCAGGTGAAAAAAATGTTTGCAATATGGCAAAGACACAGTATGCAAATATCAAAATACTTGATGAAATTATGTAAATAAATAGTAATGATCTAGAGTGAAAGTCACAGACAATTCCAAATAAAACCTGGAGTTTGTCCTCTCCCATATTCCCCTCCAGGAAGAGAAGATAGAAAAGCTTTCTCAATTTACCAACTTACAAGAGAGGCATCAATATCTTTGTTCAGTCTTGATTTAAATTCTTTTTTTTTTAACTTAAAGATAATCATTAGGGTTTTCTGGATGGCCAGACTTGGAAGTAGTTAGAGGAATTAAGAGCCAAAAGAAAAATGTTCTCACAATCTTTCTTAACCTACACATGAAAGGCAATTGAATTGAACGTTCAAGGCTCAGCCCTCGGAAAAGAACACAGTCTTATTTACTGTGTGTGGCCAAAACGAAAGAAACAAGTGGCACCCCCTAATCTGCTACCTCTAGTCCCAGGGCCAAAAATTTTTACAGGCGTACATTCACCAAGAGCATGAGTGGGTGATGAATGTAGCATTAGTGACCCTTTCGGACCCTTTGGCTACATAAAGATGCTTATTCCTAAAAAAAGTCATATGGTTAAGTTCTCAAAACATCCTCAGAATATTACAGATGTTCCATTGCATGCCCAGGCTCAACTTTCCAGAGGATCCTGAAGTTGTGTTTATCAGCAGTCCATGTCTTGTAAAGATCTCCATCTTATTTTTTATTGATCTGTATGGGCTTAAAAGGTCTATTATTATTGGCATCACTGCTTTATCTTGCTTAGTGAGACAAAGTCTATAATATTATTAACTAAAATTTTCTTTTGTTAAAAGTTGTCACTTTTTATTTCCTGTCATAGTAGTAATTCAGTAATAAAATTACTAAATTTTATTACTATATTACAGTAAAATTTATTAGTAGCAATAAAAATATAGTTTGAGTAATTCAATGAAAATACAGGTAAAAGGAGGAATGGACATGGTTTGTTTAAATTGATATAATACAAATATTAAAATCATGTTATCAAAGAGTATGGGAAATTTACAATACTCTAAATAAACAGCAGACTCCCAATTTTGTTTGAAAAAGAAGAAAATGTTTGTATATATTTTTAAGTATGTTTGTGTATATGTGTGTTTATATATGTGTATATATATGTATGTGTATATGTATATACATATACATACAGATTGACAAAAATATCTCCAATATTTGTAATCTCAAGATGCTGAAATTACCTATAAGTCATTTTTTAAAATCTGTTCAAAATTTCCAATATTCAGCCCATCTAAAATTAATAAACACAAAGTAATATTTTAAATTTAAAAGCTAAATATGATCAACAACAAATGAAGAGACAAATTTGTTTTACTTGTAATAGATTAGAATTATAAATTCAAAAGCAGAGAAAACAGAACCTAAAGGCAGGTCAATGTTCAATACAAAATGAATACATTTTCTCTATTTATTGTAACCAATTTCATTTACTAAGTAAAGCCTTTACTATATAATTATTCAATTCTCAACTCAAGTGAGTAGCTTTGATAAACAAGAACACCCCAAAAGGTAACATCAGTCAATATCATACTACACAGTTTTTTTTGTGGGGGGGGTTGTTTGTTTGTTTGTTTAGTATATAATGAAGAGTCCTGACTTAAAGTCAGAGGCTGGAATTCAAGAATGTGTCTGACATTTTCCAACTGTGTGATTTTGGCTGTCACGTCACATTTCAGAACCTCCCAGTGTCCACAGACTACAAAACATTGCTACGTGTCTCACTTCACAGGATTCCTGTAATGAAATGATAGAATCTGGGCACTTTGTGTAAGATCGTGTAAAGAGAACTGCATTAATTTAGTGATCTCAAATCTGATTTTGGCACAGTCATCTGTAATTGTTAATGGCAAATCATAATTTTAAAAAAAAACCTTTAAATTTAATGAGGGAATAGAAAACATTTCCTAACTTATCATCCGAAATGCCAAATAAATGATAGAATTGTGGCACAAAGTGAGAGGTAAGTATGATTCAGTTGCATTACTCATGTACCACCAAATGGAGAAATGAGTTCCATGGCTAAGTTTGGAGTTCAGCTCATAACCAATACAGGTTAGGTCATGAAAAAATGCTTGGCTTTAAATGACCAATATTTTGAAAGTTAGAGAATTAACCATCAGAAAATCTATCACTAACTAAGATACAGATAACTAAGATGGCTGGAAAGAGTCTCACACGGTATCCATCCAGCTGAGATTATGTAGCTCAAAATGTAATTGATGGTAGTTCATTTTTATGAGACTAGATTTTGAAAATAGTCTTTGATTGAAAAGAAGATGATTGCAATGTAGCATAATAACAGAATATAGTCACTGATGATAGTAGATGAAATCTGACAAGTTGAAATACTTGGACAAATAACAGAGAAACACTCAACTACCTTGGCAACAGGTATAATTATGATGATAAAATTATGTATTAAAGTAATTTTTAAAGGGCAAGTACATATTTGTAAATAGTCTATGTTATATATATATTTATCTCTATTATATGTTCAAGTCTAAAAACATTGAAAAAGATAACTAAGTAAGGCACTAGAATAAAATAATTAATGAGGGCAAATATTTAATCACAATATGCATAATGCATCAGAATTTACTCATGTAGCAATTTTACACAATATAAAATAAAGATGAAAGCAGAAAAAATATATGTGGGTGATGGCAGTTGTGCCAATTACTGAAATTTCTGCTTATAAACTATTATTACACTTTTTATTATACCCAGTTATCGGGAATCCTATCATATTTTAATGACAGTTGAAGGATTGCATTGCCACACCTGATCCTTTCAATTAAAAACTGGTTATCCTAATAATTGAGTATTAAAATGTATATAACACAAAAATATACTTTCTTATTTTATTTTGTTTTTTAATAGCTCCCTCAAAACTATGTAACAAAATAATATTAACATTATCACCCTCATACCAGGAATTTAGATGAGATTCGTTTCATTGAGTCTTTAGTTTTATTTGATTTTTGTATTAATTAGGACATATTTCCCCCCAACCCCATCTAAGGCTGATACCAGAGTAAAAAGTAACAAACTCTAATGGAGAAGAAAGCCAAAAGCAGATCCAAAATATATAAGAATTTATGTATGGAAAAATCGGTATTTCAAACTCTTGGAGAAAGATGGAATTCATTAATATCAATATCATGCTCAATGCACAAGCTCTGAGGTATATGGCATCTACTTAGCAGAATGCCTGGCATATACTCAACAACTAATAAAAAATTTGTTGAGTAATTCAGTGAAAAAAAATGATCAAAAAAATGTTTGTTGGTTTTCAACCACAGAGATTTAAGATGTTACTATAAGGAAAAAAAAGCAAAATAATTCTTTTAAATGGCAATTACTTATATCAATTCAGTTTTGTGTAAGCCTTACTAAGCAACACAAAAAAATAACAAAAAGAAGCAACAAGATATCATGGAAAATATGGATAGATTCACAAACATAAAAATAAAAAACTCTAATGAAAGAATAAATACAACTAAAAGAAAAATGATAACATGGGAAAATATATGCCATATGTATCACAAGAGGTAATTAGAATTTGACAAATCAGAAGAAAAAGTAATTCTAAGAAAAACTGGCCAGGAATAGCCATAGTTAAATCACAAAATACAAATAAATGATCAATAATCCTGAAAAATACTCAAGGTTACTTGTAATGAAATGAATGCAAATGAATACTGTGATGAAATGCCATTTTAAACTAAAGAATCTCAATGACTAAAAGTTAATAACCAAGATGGAACCTTTCTGAAAGGCATTCAAAGAGTATAGATGAAAAGATGTAAAAACATATGTTTACCTAATATTCCACATTTATCTCAAATCAGTTATCAAATATGCACATTAATACTAATATACAAGAAAGTTCTATATGATATTTACAATAGAAAAAACTAAGAAAAAATCTATATGCCTACAGCAGATATTATTAATTCCTCCCCACTCTCCATTTTCTCCTTCACTTTGTAAAAACACCACCACTCTTCTCCCCAGGTTTTATCACATGACATTTTTATAAGAAAGTAACTTGCCTTTCTTATAAAGGGCAAGGGCATGGAGCTCATGAAATAATTCCAAGCACACAGAAGAAGGCAACACCCTTGGAGATGGTAGAGAAACAACACAGAAGAAATCTGGATTTCTAGGGGACCTCACAGAGCAAAGCTCCCTATCACAGCGAGGCCACCTGCCTCTCTCTGTTTTGTCAGCTTCTGTCGTATCTGAATGACCAAAGCTCAGGTCTCTTTGTGACACCTGTGGAGCTTCTACCCTAGTTAATTCAATGCCCAACAATACAGGATTGTTTACATGACTTCATTCATACAGTGAATTCAGCTACTGAAAATCATAGTCCTAAAAAAATGTAAAAATAAGGAAATGCTCATGACATGGAGATTATTTACTAACCTGGAAAAAGCACATTAGTAAATAATAGATGTAATAAATATAACAGAATCCTAATTTAGATACAGAAAAAAATATGAATTAAAAGAGAACGGGGCTTCCCTGGTGGCGCAGTGATTGAGAGTCCGCCTGCCGATGCAGGGGACACGGGTTCATGCCCCGGTCCGGGAAGATCCCACATGCTGCGGAGCGGCTGGGCCTGTGAGCCATGGCCGCTGAGCCTGCGCGTCCGGAGCCTGTGCTCTGCAACGGGAGAGGCCACAACAGTGAGAGGCCCACGTACCGCAAAAAAAAAAAGATAACAAAACAGTAAAATGATTCTAACTAGATAATGGGAATACAGATAATTTATTTTTTTAATTTTCTGTGATCACTTTGTACTCTTTTGATAGAATGTAATAAAACTGGGGGAAATGTTACAAGAAAACACAAAATTCTGATAGAGGAATGCCATTGCCACAGCTGAATGAAGAGGTGCTCTACCTGAGTATTTAAAGCTCTCCCTGACCCAGAGGGGTGGGAAGGTTACACTGAACTGTGCATACAGGGAGCTTAACACATGTTTATTAAACGGACCAAAGCAAACACGTTTTCCATGAAACCATTTAGTAGCATTTTAATGAATTCTTTTAAAGAGCAGGTTAAAGTTTAGCCCAAGTTTTAAAAATTGCCACTATTGACAACATATTCAACAATATTTCAGGATTTTGTTAAGGGACTATTAAGTGATTTTTTTTCACATTCAATAATTCCAGTAAGTACGTATTTATTCTTTTGTGTGGCTTATAGCTGATGTGATATTCAACAGAAAAAGTGCTGTTAGTCATTCAGCTTGTTTGGGCAGAAGATTGGAACTTACCTAGTGTCAACCTGAACAAGTAAATACAAATGTAAAATAGGAATTCACACAATTTCGTGGGTGATACAGAATTACAAGTTCAAAAACATGGGATAATCTGCTTCTCAGGTTGATTTCTTTACTGCTATCAAGGTTTTTTTCATGTAGACAAAGGACAGAAAATAGCAGACATTTTCAGAATTTATGTTTCCATCTAAATTTCCCTACCCACCTGAGCCCAAACACTGTATATTATATTTTGTAAGTGTTAACCAATGTCAAGTCCAAGGAAACTTTGAAATTTTTCTCTAGGGATTCCATTAAACTTTTGGATGCCCTGATTTTTTTCAGTGATTTTGGGATGACCATGGAGACTAGAATGAATAAATTTGTACTGTCCTGAACTGAAGACCAAAGGTCAGGGTGACCTCAGCCCTTATCCAGACAACTGTCAGTTCTTTTCTTAACGAGTCAATCCAAACAAAGATGGATTAGTTGGACATTCCCAAGTATAAACAGCTCCAGTTAAAAATCATTCTTTAGCAGTAAGACTTTGTGGATTTAACTGATCTGTCTCAACGTCCATATCTACATAAAAACAAATGTCCTGAGGTGGCAGTTTATCTCCTGGTAGATGTAAGGTGACCTTCACAGAAGAGGATTCTTCTGGAGCATTCTTCTGTTCCCTGAATCCCATATTTTAGATAAACGTTTAAGGAGAGACAACATCCCACCTTGCTAAGCCCATATTCCTTGGCCTAACCAACTCTTCAGATTTCAGGACAAATATCACTTGCTCAGGGAAGCCTCCTAACCCCCTACCACTGCCCCACAGTCTGGGTTAGATGCTTTTGCTACATGCACCCTCATCACCCTACACAATTTTACCATGGGCTTGGCAAACTTTATGGTAACTGCCCATTGATTTATCTATGTCCTCCATTGAACTCCATGGAGAATGGAACTATTTCAATTTTGTTCACTGTTTTGTCCCCAGCAATTAGCACAATGGGTGGCGGAAAATGGGCATTTAACTGTCAAATGACTGAATGCATGCATGCGTGCATGCATTAATGAATGAACAACCAATGCCAAAGAAATGAAAGGGCAAGACAGATCCACCATTTTTTCACCTGCTCTCCTGGGTCCAGGATTCAATGTTTCATTTGGGAATGAGGAGTGGTTATTTCATAGCCACCTCTCACTGAGCGTCATTCCTCACTGAAAACCAGTTATTACCTTTGAAGGCAGGACCCAAACTCCTGTTCCTCAGCATTACATGTCCCAATCTTGCTTAGAACATTTTGAACAATGTGGAGAAAAAGATGCAGGAGTTCTTCTTGCTAATTGTTTGAAGGTTTATCAACTACTCCTGGACCCTGAAATAAGGCTTATTTTCTTGGCTGTATGTTGCAACTATATCAGCTAAAATCTGTGGGCATTGAGTGTAGATGAAATCTTTCAATATGTTATGCATATAAGAATATGTAGTAATATAGTCTTGCATTATTTTCTGAATGTTAAGGTAATCATCATATAAAAGAAAATTTCTAAAAATTCAACCTGCTGAGGTAAATTAAGATAGTCATTTGAGATAATAAAATGAGAGTAAAATCAGAAGTTAGGTGACATTAGTCGCAGATTTGAACCATGATTATTACCATCACTTTTCCCATCCACCAGCTGGGTTCCCTGAAGTCAGGAAATCTAGTAGAACAAGGAAGATGTACTAGGACTCAAGTGCCAAGAGTTGCCTTTGGCTCAGTCATAGGGTTGAGATCATAAATTTGAACTGCTCATCCAATTTCCCCATTATGAAATTTACAGACATTTCTTCTTTATGTTCCAAACACTTTGCCACCCAACTGTGGTCCCCATCTGGCTATAGCTTTCTCTGTATCAGTCCTGATTTTCTGGTTGATGATTCTACTATGGAAATTGTTTCTGAACAAAATGTTACAGAAAACAATCTCAGCTGCTGAAGAAGTCAGTTCTAAAATATCCTGTTTTAATTTGTCAACCTTAAAACTCTGGAAAAATGGAAACAATTTTGAGTCTCTAAGAAGAATCAAGATAATTATGTTTTTAAAATAACAACCGAGACGTGTTTAGTACAAAATCGAGCTTACTTTTTGTAAGAGGTGGGAAGCAGGCAAAAAAATGACATTTACACTTAATGTGTAGTGTTAATGGTTTACTGTCGTCCTAACTTGCTGCACAGTTTCTATCATCCTTCAAAGCAGCTGCTATTGAAGGGTTGTGAATATTTGCTAACAGTGCTAAATACGCATATTTTAATAATTCTTTAAAAATATGTTTACAAAATGCCCCAAAGAAAAGGATCTTATTACGTTCTACTTGAGACCATTGAAAACTTCAAATATATTGGAAACTTATTGGTTGAAAAAGCTCTAAAAAAATGAGGCCATGTCTGCACACAAAAAGAGAAGTGGAAAATTGAGGCAATTACCCAGATCTTTCAGTATAAGAGAAACATCTTAGCCTTTATACACCTAGTCACTGAAGCAAATGCTTGTTTTCTTTCTTTTTTTTTTCTTACTTTCTTTTTCCTTTTTTCCAGCATGAAAGATAAATTGTTGAAAGTCCCTATTTCTCCAAGCCTGCCCTAAAACAAATATAAATGCCTGACATTTTAATTCCTATTCAACCTGAGTTTTGCATTCTTGTGGGGAGGGGGGCAGGTAAGGAGAGGAGGAGCTCATCTCCCTTGCGTCCTGGTCACTGAAGCAGCTTTAGGTTAAGAAGACCCATCGAGACAAGAGCAGGAGACCTTGCTGGGTGCCTGGGGCAGGGGCTGCAGGAGATGCAGGTACGGGCAAAGTCCTTTACTCTCTGGGACCCCATGTCTTCATCAGGCTAGTGGTCCCTAACCTGCTACCTGGTAGTGACTAGTAAATCACAAAATAACATCAGCAAAGTACTCAGCATAGGACCCAGAGATAGCATGGGCTTGGTAAAAAGGAGCTTTTGGTCCCAGTTGGTTTGGGATGAACTCTACTAACAGTTCATGCCTATATATTCATAAATAAGTGCATTTTCACAGTCCTGAAGTGCAAATACCTCAGTTTTGGGACCAACTAAGCCTGTATCATTAAAAACAGGGCTGTCTGAAGCCCTTTGTCAGCACTCCTACATCAGGAAACCTCAGTCCCTTTCATTTATAGCCTATTCAATGCAGCCACACCCAACACAAAATACAATTTTGTATATTTTGAAATAATTGAATTGAATTTTTATTGCTGAACATAAATGTAAATTTAGCTCTGATTTGATTTCTCAGCAGTCATCAGCATCTTCTTGTGATTTGAGTAGTCTAATCTATCATTGTTTTCCAAATGTGATACAAGTCTATCCTGATAAATTTAATAATTTATTCAGTTTAACATATTAATTTTGATTGGGACCATTTTTGAGTGAGAAAAAGGAAATCATTGACTACTTGTCAGAGACTTTAAATTCCACCTCCAGCACTTTTGAGCAGGGTGACCTGTATAAAATGGCCCCTTTGAGGCTATTCTATGAAATAACATCACTGTTTCCACGTCCTTCATCCATGTGTTACGATGCTTCCATGAGAAGGTATATGTGTGGGTACCCTATAATGTGTAAGAACATTAGTACTTAGAGAAGCAAATGGAACAAAAACAGTAGTAGCAGCTTCAAAGCCAGATCCAGACTCTTTTTTCAGTTTTTCCACATCCTTTGTAATAAGTATGAACACAGAGCATCCTGGGGGAGGCCAAGGGTGTGTGATAAGACCCCACATCTACCCATAAAGAAAAGTCACAGATCTAGTGGCTTTCAGCCCCTCCTGGGAGGTGACTCAGAGAGGTTCATGCCACATTCAGTGACAACATTCCCTTCTTATGTGAAGGCAAAAGCCTCAGGAAACAGGAGTGTCTTCTGATTAGAACCCACCCTCCAGTAGCCATTCACACAGTGCAAGGAAGGGCCCCACAAGTGGCTTGCTCTGGCTCCCTGGAAACTTCTGTGGCTTTCATCAGAGTTTACGAAAGTGAAACGAGGCCAGACATCTTTCCAGGGCCAAAATGGTTTGGAAACAAAAATATGCTGTGCAGAAAACCCACCTAAGCCAAGGCAGCTGAATAAGCACCCAGCTCGCAGCACAGGAAACCAGGCTGCCCTGTAAATAAAATTAACGTAATGAGACTCTGTCGCCATCCCACGTCTGAGTTAAAAAGTGATTTCTGCCAAGCCCTGCATCCAATCAGATAATCATGTCTCTGAATAAGCATGAGACTTTTGGCTAGAGACTTTCCAATGGAAATTTGGAGCACCCATTCATCAAAATCTTTTTTTTTTTTTTTTTTTTTTTTACAATCCATCTCCCTACAGAATTATAGCATAGAGAGGACTTCCCCCATTCTGTGATTTTAGGAGCCAATTAATTACACCAAACTCTATTTTAACTGAGAAATGGGCATAAGAGTGAACATATACTTATGGGAGGCAGGAAGGGAGGAAGGGAGGGAGGGAGACAGGGAAAGACAGCAAGCCAGTGAGCGAAAGAGAGGTTTTCACTAAAGCATTTTTTCTATGGTCCCCAAACTAATAAAGAACTAATGACTTAGATATATCTCTGGCCCCTCTGCAACAGGGTACCCAATGAGAGTGGCTCTCAAAGGATTTATCCACAAGGAAAGCAAATTCAGTCATATAAACAAGAAGGGGGGGGACTGCTATAGATATGTCACAGCCTTATCTCAATAGGCTTGGCTGTGTATTTAGATACTTGGCTGAATTAATATATCCCACTAAGTGACCTTGCTGTCTCCTGTCACCTGCTCGGTGAACAAGAGAAAGGCAATCAACGGCAGGTGACAATATTGTATGTGCTCCTTGTTGCTGAAATCAATGACTAATCTTGCATGGCTGGAACAAATAAAAAGGTAGGGACTCTGCTCTGACTGAAGAATGCCTCATAATATTTGCATTGAAAAACCTTTAATAATAAGCTCAGCCATGGTTGTCAACGTTCTATAGAAATACAACAGATTAGCTAGTTGACTCCTACCATTTGATTAATTTATCCCTGCTCTATGTACATCCCTCTGAAAGCGGTCCTATGTGACTTTGTGTTTCAGTAGGTTGACAATCTTCTCTTTCTTGGGTTACTCTCCATGGCAACTAGGTCAGAACTCTACCCATTGTGGACTCCATCGAATGGTCCCAGTTGATTGACTGTCGTAGGTCAGTCTTGGAGACATTTTAGGGAGGATGATAGCTGGGAACGTGGCATAGTTAGAATTACCTAAGTGCAAAAATCTTAAAAACTTAACTTTGGAAGGAGGCTTAAATGTTTAGAATTGAAACTTGTAAAATAGGCTGGGTAGAAGAAATAATTAGACAGAAATAAAAAGCCTGATTATTTTTTTCATGTGTACCAAAAACAATTTTTAAAGGTGGGGGAAGGTAGTTTAAAGAAAATTCCAGAAATGTCTGCTCCTGAGAGGTTGGAGGGGGATGGTAGAACGGAACTGCAGATTCTTGTGTATGCAAAATAAATCTTGCTACTCTATGGTGATAACAAGGTAAAAGAAAAGCCTTTGCTCTGAATCACCATAAAAAACAGCTTACACTCTCTAAACAGTAGTCTCCCCATCCATAAAATGGGAGTGTTATTAGAATTTTTGTAAGGATTAAACAAGATAAAGCACATAAAGTGATCATAAGTATGTCCCACAAATGACAAAATATACAATAAACATGGCCATAATTATAGTATTAATACAGAGTATAAGTGTGCCAAATGTTGCCTACATGCCTAGGCTATGAAAGTTTACATTAACAATCTGTGTGCCACCTAGAATTACAATTCAATTCAAATACAAAACTCTTGTTCCAGTTATTTAAAAGCATAGTAAAATGTAATGATTTAAAGTTTTTATTCATAGTTAAAGCTAACTCTGAGGGGAGTTAAAAGAAAGATTGGAATATGTGAAGAATGACAGCACCATATACAGCAAAAAGCAACAATCATGAATAAAGATAGAACCTGACACATACATATGCCACAGTTAATGTCAATCTCAGCTAAGACCTATCAAAGAACAGCAAGCCAAATGCATTTTGTCTCCTCCCAATGGATTCTATTTACTATCTTTAGCAAGACATCTTGTAACATAAGGGTGATTTTAAGATATTAAAAGTTAGCCTCTGGAGTTAAAAAGTAAACACAAACAGAATCTACAAGCTCAGACCACCCCAGAGTTAGAAGTCTTTAGACTACCATTCAATTCAACTTTCCCTCCATGTAAAAATCCCCACCTGGAGAGCTGTCAGTTACACGTCTGAACACTAACAATCATGGGAGCTCAGTGCCTCCTAAGACTTTCTACCCCAATTTCACACAGTTCTAATAGCTAAAAAGTTCTTTGTCATGAATTACATTCCACATCCTTATTACAATTTCTACCATCTACTAGAATAATGCAAAATTAATCTATTCTTTCTTCTACATAAAAGCCCTTTATAAATAAAAATTGTTATCAGCGTGGTCGTAAAATCTTTCTCCCTTAAGCCAAATATCCACAGTACCATCAGAGAAGTTTTGGGTTTTGTTTTAATTTCAGGTAAGTTCTCTGATCACTCTCCTCTTGGCTTATCACTGAAGCTGCTACTAGATACCATTCTCTGGTGTGAACTGAGAAGCCCAGCTTAGGACAGAACCATCAGATCCCTCAGATTTCACATTAACCTGCTATTAATGCCATCCATAGAGAAATTAGAATGCTTAACAGCTACATCATTCTGTTCCCTTGCAGAAGACTTGATTTGTATAAAAATCTGTTCATGTATATGTTGACAGCAGCCCAGATAGGTCTCCCCATCTCTGTTCTTCTTTGTTTCCTAACCTAAACAATTGTATCTGAATTTAATCATGATAAATGGAGTTGTCTTGGTTTGGGCTGTTCGTTTCAACCAGCTTAAATCATCTTGAATTCCATATTAATATGTGATCCTCAGTTTTCAGGCATTTGCACACCTTTTCAGCCTACATTTGGCTTTATGAAAGGGGAGGGACAAGGGTAGGACAGGGCATCCTAGGCCACTCTCAGAGTAAAACCTCACAACCACATTCTTTATTGACAGAGTTCCAATTTGTCAACAGGAAATCAGTAAAAACTGTCAAATGACTTGCTGGAATTAATGAAGACCTTGATTTTTTTTCAATCACCTGATCTAGAAGTCTAGTAATCTATCAAAAAAGAAATCAAGAGTAATTCTTATGCCTGGCCTAAAGACCTAAATATAAAGCATGACAGCATAAAACTTCTAGAAGAGAACAAACACAAAACATTCTCTGGCATAAATCGTACCAATGTTTTCTTATGTCAGTCTCCCAAGGCAATAGAAATAAAATAAAAAATAAACAAATGGGACTTTATCAAACTTACAAGCTTTTGCACAGCAAAGGAAACCATAAGAAAGACAACATACAGAATGGGAGAAAATATTTGCAAACAATGCAACTGACAAGGGCTTAATTTCCAATGTATACAAACAGCTCACTCATACAACTCAATAACAAAAAAACAAACAACCCAATCAAAAAATGGTCAGAAGACCTAAAGAGACATTTCTCCAAAGAAGACATACAGATGACCAATAAGCGCATGAAAAGATGTTCATCATCGCTAATTATTAGAGAAATGCAAATGAAAAGTACAATGAGGTACCTCCTCACACTGGCCAGAATGGCCATCATCATAAAGTCCTTGATTACTCCTCAGGAACAAATACCTTAGGAAAACTCATAATATTTATGTTATCCATTTATGACATTTTCACCTTTGTGTTTTATCCATCCCTCTTTGTTCTAGTATATTGGAGGATGTGATTTCCCTCTATAGCCTTAATTTAATATATGTCCATTTTTCATGTATAGATATATATTGTTGAGGGAAGCAGTGAGATGGTGTCATCACTGTTTGCTAACTAGACAAGATTTTAAATAAAAACTGTAGAATGATTTTAAAATCTATGTTTATCAGCAGCATCTCTACATAACACATTAATATCTTTGCTCATTTACATAATTCACAATCATCTGGCCAGAAATGCATTTTGGAACTTCTTCTCTATCCCTTGGGCCATATATAATTTTACATTACTTGTTCCTTGAAGCACATTCTTCTGGATTCCAAGATCCAAGAAAGACAAATCATGTCTGTTACATGTCACATCTAGCAGCATTACCTAACACACCACCAGGCTCATAGTACATACTCAAAACCTACTGTTTGACTGGAATATTACTCTGCATAAAACATACATACTTTAATTCCATGACACTATTCAGCTCTCTATGTTCAAGTCATTAGATACTACTGATAGAGCCACAGTAAAAGCTAGCAATTCCAGAGAGAAAGAACAGTTTCTGACCTCAAAAAGGTTATCAACTATTAGGGAAACAAACAAGTAAACTAAAAATTGAGATAGATGCTGGAGAAGAGTGGATCATGGGATGTTAACAGAAATGTAAAAAGGGGCACCTAATGTTACCGAAAGTGGTAACACTGTTCTCTCAGGGTCAAGATTCTGAAAAAAGTATTTTATCAAGCTAGTTTTCTCCAACTGCATATGCAAAAAGAATCAGTTTTGGAGTTTCAGAAGAGTTTCATCTTAACCAATTTTCTCCAGAGTCTAAAGAATACTGTTGCCATATATTGTTCCCATTCTACAAAAGGCAACAAGAATACCAATCACACAAATGGAATATACCCTCACACACCAAAAGACAGAACAGTCACAAATCATGGAGAGGATGACCCAAATGGAGTCCCAAACAAACACTTAACAACACAAACGGTCTTCAACGTCAGACACACGTCAGAACCAATTGGCAAAAACGCCCAAATAGCACTTTGTGCTCACAAACGGGCCTTGACATCAGACGCACGTCAGAACCAACTGGCAAAACACCCAAATGACACTTCATGCTCAAAAGAGAAGTTTGCCGGGTGCACACCGGTGTACTTACTTGGTCTTGGAGCTCGTCAGCTCTTCCAGAGGCATCTTTCCATTCCACCAAGGGAAAGCGTACATTGGCAGCCAGTGCCAAGCAGGGGAGAAACAGGCAGCGGCCCCCAAATAAATGGTTTGAGCAGCTGCTAGGAATGTCCCTGGCAGACCCCTCACAGGGCAGGGCCAGTGAGCCACGAGCAGAATGCTCCTCGCAGCCATTCGAACGCTTCTTCACGGCGGCGGCCCTGCTCAGGAAAACCCGGGAGCCAGATATCGCGAGAGCCCAGCCTCACGCTGGGAACCAAAACCTGTTAGCAAAAGTAGGTCCAGCTGCCGGCTGCTCAAAGGCCAATAAAGAGACAAGGCTGGTGGAAAGGAAAGCTTGCTTTATTTTGGAGGCTGGCAACTGGTGGTTGGACTCCTGACAATCAGTGGGCAAGAGCTTTTATAGACAGAGGGAGGGGGCTACATGCAGAAACAGCACAGTCAGCTCTGACGGTCATCTAGAAACTGGTCATCGGTGGTCTGACCACCATCATCTTGATTGTTTTAAGTACAGCTAGTCTTCAGTTCCAGGGTCGGTTTGTTCCCATTTCTTTGAGGCCAGTTCTCAGAATTGTGGCAGCTTATGTCATGGCTACAGTCTGGTCATCATGTATTAACTTCTTCCACCTGGTGCGGGTTTCAGTATATAAGACAGCTCAGAGGATATGGCTCAGAATATTATCTCTAGCCCTTGAAAAGGAACTAAAGGTCCTTGACTTTGCTTAATGACTGAACTTTTATTATTTAGTCTTGTTGTACTGATTTCCTTTGTTTCTGCATTTTCTCACTTCTCTGATTAGACTTATTCTTTGGCTAAAGTTTTTCCACAGACAAAAGGCAGGCTGAAGACGTGGGGGGGCAAGGACCATAGGGTCCTGCTCCATTTCAATAACAGGACCTGGCAGAACATGGCCAGGAAACTCTAGTTATAATCCTAAGTGGAGACTCCAGGTCTAATATACTTTTGAGCTGCAAAAACATCCATGACAGTTCCTTTTCAGTATTTATCACACACACTTGAAAAGCTCATAATCCCCCCTTTTCTGACCCAAAAAACTTAGCTTATCTGTTCTCCCTATCATGATGAAATTCAGAATATATTTGTTTCCCTCAATGCCAAAAAGAGTATTTTACCACATAACAAGAGGTTGTTATATGCCCACAAAATATATTATGTATTAAAGCAAGAGAACCATCTTACAAGCTGTCCTTGTTTTGATCTGTAGAGGATTCATAGCTGAATTTAGGAAAATGTTCTTTCCTCCAATAATTGCAATATCCATCTAATTCTAGCTGAAGCAAACTCTTGTCATTCTGCTTATTCACTTACATTCATAAGCAAATGTAATTTCCTTGAGAAAAAGTATGTTGCCTGAATTGGTAAGAAAGAAATAGGTAAAGTAATTATTCAAAAAAACACGAAAAACAAAAGAAACTTGGGCTTGCTTATTAGTTCTTTGGCACAGAGCCATGATTTGAGTTGGGGAGCTTGTGTAAGTGCACATCTCATGCCTGGTTTGGAAAGAAACAAGGAACAAACACACAGCTTATGGAGGTATAGGGGATCTTCTTTTGGTCAATTACTATAGCATGTAATGGTAGCTTAACCTATATTCATCCATAAATATGAAATGATAATCAATCAACTTGCTGTTTATTGATAGGCACAAGAAAACCAGCAAAGATGAAAACATGACATGTGTTTCTGGCTGGCCAGTGTCTGAACTCCCTTCCTAACTTTGGAGAATTTACCTCACTTTATAAATAATATTTATAAGGGAAAAAGAACCTGCTCCAACTATAGAAGCTGCCAAAGACTCACTCCCCAGGTCCTCTGCAGCAAGAGAGAAAGGATGAGACCTACATTCTATCAAACAGGTGCCAATGCCAAAGGCATTGGGTCCAGAGTGGATCACGGGCAGCACCCTGGGCCAGTGGTGGTGCCAGTTGAGGACAGTGTACTGATACTCAGTGGGGACAGCCATGCCATTCTCAGCAGACTGACCCACTGGCAGGATTTGGTTTGTAGTTTCTGGCTTCCTTTTTCTTCTGCCTATTTTACCAACCTAGTTTTCTATTCTTCCAAGCAATTCAGTGACTTACCCAATGTAGTCTTGAAAAGTTCCTCTTCTGTTTAAAATACCCACAAATAATTTCTGTTGCTTGCCACCAATAACCCCACAAACAAAATGGTCTTACCAATGACTCTCCTCCCTGATACTAATGTCTGGGCTATTATTGCATCCACCCCTCACTATGGTGATTCACCTTTTTACATACCTCATTCTCTCGTGTGACGTCCTTGAGGGTAGGCGTAACTTTGGTTCTCTAAGTTATGTTTATAACACCCCCTTAGCCTATTGGCACATGAAAAACAGTCCTCATATAAAACACTTATTTCAGGGCTTCCCTGGTGGCGCAGTGGTTAAGAACCTGCCTGCCAATGTAGGGGACACGGGTTTGAGTCCTGGTCCGGGAAGATCCCACATGCCACGGAGGAACTAAGCCTGTGTGCCACAACTACTGAAGCCTGTGCACCTAGAGCCCATGCTCTGCAACAAGAGAAGCCACCGCAATGAGAAGCCCACGCACCGCAATGAAGAGTAGCCCCCGCTCACCACAACTAGAGAAAGCCCTCAAGCAGCCATGAAGATCCAACACTGCCAAAAATAAAATAAAATAAATTAATTTAAAAAACAAGCAAAGAAACAAAAAAAAACACTTATTCCAGCTCCCTGATGTACCCAAACAGGCCCCAGGGGACTAAGGAATCTTTGAATATCTGATTTTAGAAAAACCAGTTGAAACTATCAAATGCATAGCATCTATACCACATAATTATCATTAATAATGTCTAGTATTTTATAACATGAATAGGTACTGTCTCAACTGATCTTCTCCACATATTTAGGAAGATGTTAAATATTTCTACCATCCCAACTCACACATTGAAACACCCACCATAATTTCCCCCCTAAACCATCCTCCTAGACTGTCAAGCAGCCAAGATACCAAAGTTGTTCCATAGGGATTATAAGGAAGATATTTTTTTAACTTCCATATCCCTCTTGAGCTAACAGTTAGACTTTAAGTGGAAGATTTTATATGATTTTATATATATAAGCACCTAGCAGCTGGTCACAGAAGTGAATGTTGTTATTACTATTGTGTTTGTTGTCAGGTACTAGGCTCAGTACTTTAATCCAAAGTATTTTTTTATTTGTTAATCTTTTATATTTCATTGAAATATAGTTGATTTACAACGTTGTGTTCATTTCTACTGTGTGGCCAAGTGATTCAGTTACACATCACTTTATCAAATACATACCACAGATCTTATGTAAGGCACTGTTCTTATCCCCATTTTACTGATGGGGAAATCGAGGCTCAGAGAAGCTGGGTAACCTGTCCTAAATCTCCCTGTTCATCCAGGATTCACTCGTACACATCTCTCACTCCCAAGACCACCTGCTCTTCCAGCACATCCTGCTTCCTTTCCCATCACACGCCTCCTGCCCTCTCACTGTGCTCTCACTTCTCGTGGATAGATGGGGCCACCGCATCACACATAATGAAGTCGCCTCCAGCCTGTCACTTCATTACTCAGGGGCTGAATCACAGCCCTGAGCTGCACCTCGCCCCCCTGCCTCAGCCCACACAGTCCCTGATCACACACTGAGCTCCAGAGCTGTCTCCTTCAGCCCTGAGAGAATGACAGAACCTCCCAGTTTATTTATCAGAAGAGCCCTAAGCCTTTAATAAATGACCACTTCAGAAACACAGTTTCAGAGATCTCTTGGAGGGCTATAATTGGAGATGGTATTGTCATGGGTGCGATGGAAGGCTGACTGTATTTGCTCCTCTGTCCTCTTACGTTCCCGTCAGGGACCACGTAAAGGCAGTAAAAAATAGCTTAGTCAGGCCGAGATCTCCGCAAGAGTAAGCATTTCTCTGTCATTCTCTGCTACAAGGCTGAGGCCACACTTAAAATGGAAATGCCTACTGAAATGACCCACTGGTGGCTTCCTAATGGCCTGTTTCATTGTTAAATGTCTCATTTTACCTGATAAATCATTGAACCGTAGCATCAATTGTGTGTGAGGCTAAAAAAACACCTTGCTGCTGATCTTTCCAGAAACAACTCTACCCCACACACAATGCTTGTTCTTTATTCTGCATTCTGGATTAGGTGACTTGCCTGCAGACTCCAATCTCCTTAGAGGAGGAACTTTCTGTTATTTGTTCAACACAATTCATTCCATGAGAAAGCTCCGTGTACCTGGAGACTAACACATAAATAAAGCTACTTGAGAGCCAGAGCAAGAGAGAGTATAGAAAATGTCATGTTTTGAGAAATGAAAGATACCATGGCTTCATGAATCTGAACATCACATTCATTTTACTTTTTTGAAGATTTATTTATTATTTATTTTATATTATTTTATTTTTTTTTTGGCTGTGTTGGGTCTTAGTGGTGGCACGTGGGATCTTTGTTGAGGCATGTGGGATCTTTTGTTGCGGCATGCGGGCTCTTTGTTGTGGTGCATGGGCTTCTCTCTAGTTGTGGTGTGTGGGTTTTCTCTTCTCTAGTTGTGGTGCGCAGGCTCTAGAGTGTGTGGGCTCCGTAGCTGTGGTGTGCAGGTTCCAGAGTGCATGTGTTCTGTAGTTTGCAGCACGTGGGCTTAGTTGCCCCATGGCATGTGGGATCTTAGTTCCCTGACCAGGGATCAAACCTGTATCCCCTGCATTGCAGGGTAGATTCTTTACTACTGGACCACCAGAGAAGTCCCCCATCACATTCATTTTAAATTAAAACTAAAGGTTTATTTTTAAATTGTGATGATTCACTCCAGGAGAGGCACTGTTTTCTTCAATGTAAATGGAAGAAAGCCTTTTCATTAACAAACAAAATTATATATAAAATAATAACTTATATGAAAAGGATGTCTTCAGAATTAGAGTATCTCAGCCTTTGGACCTAAATATTATCGAGTCAGTAAAATGATCTTTATGGAACTATATCACGACGTGGGGGGGAAGCAATACACAAAATATTACCTATTCTTGAAATTATGACTACTCTTATACAGAAAAATTACATAAAATTTCCTAGATTTAAAGGACCTTGGGATAGTCGTGAGGCAAAAACTGGGGAGAATATACATACCAGGGGCTACAGTCCCATGTATTAGTCAGGATAGGATGGGTTGTGCTGCAGTAACAAAGCAGCTCCCATAGCTCCATGACTACATACATGTTGTTCCTTAATCCAAGTTCTCTGTGGTCCCATTGGTTCTCCAAGGTAGCACCTTCCAAGCCATGGCTCAGCACTCAGCTCCCTTCCATCTGGAACATCTGTGCCATCTGAACACATGGCTTTCAGGGTTGCCCAGGCAAGTGGCAGGATGACACAGGAGACATTCCCTCCTGTTATGGACCAAATTGTGCTGTCCCAAAATTCATATGTTGAAGCCCTAGCCCTCAATGTGACTGTATTTGGAGACAGGACCTTTATTTTGATTAATATGAAATGAGGTCCTACGGATGGGTCCCAATCTGACGGGGACGGTGCCCTGATAAGAAGTGGAAGAGGCACAGGAACTCGTGCTGGATCTCTTTCCCTGCTCACCTGTGGGACAGCATTGTGTGGTCACAGCAAGCAGGGAGCAGTCTATAACCAGGAGGACAGCTCTCACCAGAAACCAAAGTTGCCAGCACCTATTACCACAACTGTGAGGAAACAGAGGCCTACTGTTTAAGCCACCCAGTCCATGGTATTTTGTTATGGTGGCCTGAGCTGACTAATAACATGACTGCTTCAACTCCAGGGTGACATACAACATATCTGACCCCAGACTACTAGTGGGAACTAGGGAGACGGCTCTGTTGACAGCATGGAGGCAAGAAGTTCTATTTCTCACACGCCCAGAAGGAAAAGAAGAGTAGGTATCAATGAGCACTGGCAGGGGCTCCCACACCTCCCCACACACCTCCCAAATGAGGGCCAAACCATCTCTGAGCTGGGGAGAAAACAGACAGGATTTCAGGAAAATAAGAGAAAGCAGGAACCAGTAAGGAATTAGTGTCACTTCCATCCCTGTTGGATTGAGACCCAAGGGACAGGAAGTGTATGAAATGAGTCTTGAAATTGTGGGTAATTTTGAGAATAGATGGTGACTATGAATCTACTCTTAGGTTTCTGAAAATAAGAGTTTCCCAAGGTCCCATGTATTGTCACGACACAAGGAAGCCACATTATGGCATATTGGGGAGGTGGTTCCCAGGGGTTTACAGGGATTTTGTTAGAAGATTTAAGTAGAAGATTCAAAAAGCAGTAACACCCCAAGATTGGACATAAAAATAAGCCCAGGAGAGAGTCAGCTGGTGGCCCAGACATTACACTGACGAGGGGAACAGCAGCATCTTTTTGAAGCTCCCTGGTGCTGTGTCCTTCAAGACAGCGTTCACAGTAGGAGATGCCGACTATGGCTGGGATTTATAGCTTCAATAAGGACAGCAGAGGCTGTGTGGTGTTACTTGACAGACAGAGGCAAGATGAATGAAATTACCCTGAGGAAAAGCAAAGCCAAATTGGCAACCAGGGAGTCTTGATCCGCAAAGATCTGTGACTACAGCATACAGACCACAGTATCCCAGGAGGAGGGTCTGGCATGTCAGGAAACCCTCTCCTAAGCAGAAAAGAAGTTGTCGCCCTTATGCCCCATAGCTCTAAAAATAATGTATAGCATTTCGTGGATCTCTCTGAATTTTAGAGGCAGATCATACCACACTTGGGAATACTGCTTTGAGCCATTTATCAGGTGATGCAGAAAAGTGCCTGATTTCAGGAGTGTTCAGAGCAGGGGTGTTGGCAGCCATTCCAGCATGTAGCGTAAGCTGTCCTGCCACTAAGGCCATACGACCAACAGATATCATGGTGTTAGGAACACTCATGTTGAATAAGAATGCAGTGTATTTTCCCTGGCAAGCCTCAATAGAAGAGTCCAGTGTGCATACCTTGGATTCTACAATAAGGCCACGTCTTTAGCAGAAGAAAACTACTTGCCATTTGAAAAACAGTTCTTGGAGTTCTATGAAGCCCTAGTAGAATCTTAAGAGCCTGGCCACAGGACACCAAGGAACTATGTGTCTGGGTTGCCCATTATGAACTGATACTATCAGATCCATCAAACCGTAATGTAGGGTGGCTGCAGCAGCATCCTTCCTATGATGGAAATGGTACCTCCAGGATCAGGCACAGACAGGTATTGAAGGCACACAAAGCTTACAGGAAGAGGTAACCCATCTCTCAACTCATGGCTTACATCCTCAAGGGGACCCAGATCCTATGAGAAGGTATGTGGGTCCAATTCTCTGACTGATCAGTTTTGGGTATTGGTGCTGGCTGATGATGCTGCCACATGGAAGCCCTGTCAGAGGGGGCCTTGAGGGGAATACTCCCAATGGGCAAAGATAAGAACAGGACGTGTGGTCCTTGCTTTGTAACAGAGGAAGAAATGACCCGACCTGAAATGTATAATAATATCTAATTCTGGGCATTGCTGAATGGCTCTTCTTATTGGTCAGCTGCAGGGAAGGAATGAGATCAGAAGAACAGAGACAAAGGAATTTGGGGTACAGGCACAGGGGTGAACTTGTTGGAAAGGACACAAAACATGCTCATGTTCGTGTTTCATGTTAGAGCTCACTTTAACGTAACCATTACCCCAGAGCTTGCACAAAAGGCCCTTGGAACAGAGTTGCTATGGTGATGGTGACAGGGATGAAGGTGATGTATGGGTCACACAGCAAGGGACTCCTCTTACCAAGGTCACTGCTGAACGCTCAGCCTGCCAAGAACTGAGTCTGATGCACTATCTCCCGAGGAGACCTGCCAGCCACTTACTGGCAGATTGATTTATCAGACAACTCTTATCTCAAATTTTAATTATTGGAATTGATACCTATTCCAGATATGGGATTGCCTTCCTGGCCTATAGTCCCTCTGTTGGAACCATGCACAGACTTACAGAACACCTTTACAGCTGCATATGCTACCGATCATTGCCAACTAAAAGACCCTTTTTATGGCGGTGGGCATTTGATCACTTGATCACTAACCCTACCGTATATCACATCACTCAGAAACAGGCAGCCTAATGGCATGATGGAATGGCTCATTGAAGTCTCCTATGAGATCCACCTCAGGGACAACATCCTGAGAGTCTGGGACACTGTGCTCTGGGATTTGGTACTGAAGCAATGGCTGATAAACACGGTGCTGTGTCCCTAAAAGCCAGAATCAACTGGTCAGAAAACCAAGGGATACAAGTGAGATAGACAACACTTATCATACCCAGTTTATAGTTTTCGGAATTTGTTCTTCTTGTCCCTAAAATGTTAGGTTCTGCTGGGTTGGATTCCATGTAACCTTAACCTACAACTACCACCTTGCCATTTTGGGGCTCCTTGTGACAGTAGAACATCCAGCAAGAAAAGGTGTTGTTATATTGGCAGTTCTAATTGATCCCATTACCATGCAGAGGGAGGGATACTGTTATACAGTGATGGACAGGAAGGAGCACAATATGGTACCACAGGGCTTCCTTGGGGCATCATTTAGTGCTTCCATGTTCAGTAATAACTGTAAATGGGAAACTGCAGAAACCACAGTTCAACAAAGGTAAAACAATTGAGGACTCATATCCCCCAGACATGAAGTTCTGAGTTACCCTACCAGGCAAGCAACTTGTCTGCACTGAAGTACTGAATAAAGATTAGGGAAATATACAATGAGAAATAGAGAAAGGAAATGAATATTGTGGCCTTAGAATGAGTTGCAGAAGTAGTAGCTGAAGCTTGTTCCATGAACCCTCATGTTTAAGCCTTTTGTAAACTTGGAGGGGTGAGCACGGCTTTGAAGTCTTTGTGAATGATTAAATATAGTGGAAAGCAAAAGGAGGTTGAAGACTTCTATGGATGCACTATATTGAGTAGCTTCATACCCTAATTCACATTTTCCATCAAACCATTTACTCCAGCCACTGGCACAACAAGTTTCTACCTGGACGCTTTACCTGCAGTTACACATAACAGCACAACACTTCAGCTGCCTTGCTGCTTCCCTGAATCTTCTATGTGGAACATCTACAAGAACTCACTTGGCACTCACAAATGGAAATCCTGAAAGTGCAAGGGAGTTAACACTTTACAAGGAAACATTTAGTGATAGGGGATGGGAGCTGTGGGTAGAAAAATGCTCCTCTCTTCTGTTCCTTTGGTGGACAATTCTGAAACACCTGATCTTTCAGAGGGATATGGCAGAATCCAGCTGCAGGGGCCTCCATTGCTGATAGGCTCAAGGATACACAATTCCAATTTTTAATCAGGTTTTTTGCTTTTTTGATGTTGAGTTGTATGAGCTGTTTGTCTATGTTGCCTATTAATCCCTTATTGGTCATATCATTTACAAATATTTTCCTCCATTCAGTAGGTTGTCTTTTTGTTTTGTTGATGATTTCCTTTGCTGTGCAAAAGATTTTACATTTAATTAGGTCCCATTTGTTTATTTTTGCTTTTATTTCCTTTGTTTTAGGAGATGGATTCAAAAAAAATACTGCTGTGATTTATGTCAAAGAGTATTCTGCCTGTTTTCCTCTAGGAGTTTTATAGTATCCAGTCAGATGGTTTCACCAGTAAATTCTACCAAACATTTAAAGAAGAAATAGTACAAATTCTTTATCAACTCTTCTGAAAAATAGAAGAGGAAAGAACATTTCCCAATTCATTCTATAAGGCCAAAGCCAGATAAAGATATCACAAGAAAAGAAAACTTTAGACTAATGTCTATTATGAATGTAGATGCAAAAATCTTCAACAAAGCACTATCAAACTAAACCCAGCAACATATAAAAAGGATTGCAAACCATGACCAAATAGGATTTATCTCAGTAATCTAAGGTTGGTTTAACATCTGAAAATCAATCAATGCAATATTCCATAAAAATAGAAAAAAATGGGCAAAAGCCACATAATCATCCCAAAAGATGAAGAAAAAAATTTGACAAAATGCAATATTCTTTCATGATTAAAAGATTTAACAAATTAGGAATAGAAGGCAAGTTTCTCAATCTGATAAAGAGCATTTATAAAAAACCAACAGCTAACATCAAACTTAATGGCGAAAAAATGAGAGCTTTTCCCTTAAGATCAGCAACAAGACAAGGATGTTCACTTTCCTCACTTCTATTCCAATTGTACTGGAGGTGCTGGCAGGGCAATCAGGCAAGAAAATGAAATAAATAACATCTGGATTGGAAAGGAAAAAGTAAAGTTATCTCTAGCATATCCAGATGACATGACCTTGTATATAGAATATACTAAGAAACTCACTAAAAACTATTTGAATTAATAGACAGGTTCAGCAAGGTTGCACAACTACAAGAGAAATATACAAAATACAACTGTATTTCTATATACTAGCAATGAACAATCTGAAAATGAAATCAAGAAAACAATTTCACTTACAATAGCATCAAAAAGAATAAAATACTTAGTCATAAAGTATTTGAACAAAAGATGTATAAAATTTACACTTTGAAAATTAGAAAACATTGTTCAAAGAAATTAAAGAAAAGCTAAACAAATAGAAGACATCCATGTTCATGGATCAAAAGACTTAATATTATTAAGATGGCAATATCCACTAAAGCAATATGCAGAGTCAACACAATCCCTATCAAAATCCCAGTTGGCTTATTTGCAGAAGAAATTGACAGGCTGATCCTCAAACTCATATGGAAATTCAAAGGTCTCAGAATAGCCAAAACAATCTTGAAGAAGATGAATAACATTGGAAGACTCACTGTCTTAGTCCATTTAGGCTGCTTTAACATAATACCATAAACTGGTTGCTTATAAAAAAAAAACAGAAATTGGGACTTCCCTAGTGGCTGAGTGCTTAAGAATCTGCCTGCAAATGCAGGGGACACAGGTTCAAGCCCTGGCCCAGGAAGATCCCACGTGCTGCAGAGCAACTAAGCCCATGAGCCACAACTACTGAGCCTGTGTGCCACAACTACTGAAGCCTGTGCACCTAGAGCCTGTACTCTGCAACAAGAGAAGCCACCGCAATGAGAAGACTGCACACCACAACAAAGAGTAACCCCCACTCGCCACAACTAGAGAAAGCCCACACGCAGCAACGAAGACCCAATGCAGCCAAAAATAAATAAATTAATAAATTAATTTTAAAAAATAAAACAAAATTTTCAATTTCTAGGGGCTGTGAAGTACAAGATGCCTGCACATTTGGTGTCTGGTGAGAGCCCAATTCCTGGCTCATAAATCGCCTTTTTTTCCTCCATATCTTCACATGGTGAAAAAGGGGTGAGTGAGCTCTCTGGAATCTCTTTTATAAGGACATTAATCAGATTTATGAGAATTCCACAAATCATGATCCAAGCAACTCCCAAAGGGCTCACCTCCAAATACATTAGGATTTCACATAAGTTTAGGAGGACAAAAGTATTCAGTCAATAGTACATATTCCCAATATCAAAACTTACTACCAAGGTACAATAATCAAAACAGTGTGACAACTGGCATAAGGATAGATATGTACCCCAATGGAATAGAATTGAGAATACAGAAATATACCCTCACATATATGGTCAACTGATTCTTGACAAGGGTACTGGAACAATTCAATGAGGGAAAGAAAAGTCTGTCAACAAATGGTTTTGGGACAACAAGACATGAAAATGCAAAAGAATCAAGTTGTAACCTGTTCTTCACACACCATACACAAAAATTAACTCAAAATGGATCACACACCTACCTAAGTGTAAGAGCTAAAACTAAAACTTTTAGAAGAAAATATAGAAGTACATCTTCATGACTTTGGGAAAGGCAAAGTCTTCCTATAGTTAACAACAAAAGCACAAGTGACAGAAAAAAGATAGATAAATTGGGCTACATCAAAATTTAAAACTTTTGTGCTCAAAGGATACCATCAAGGCCATCATCAAAAAATCTAGAAACAGGGGCTTCCCTGGTGGCGCAGTGGTTGAGAGTCCGCCTGCCGATGCAGGGGACACGGGTTCGTGCCCTGGTCTGGGAAGATCCCACATGCCGCGGAGCAGCTAGGCCCGTGAGCCATGGCCGCTGAGCCTGCGCGTCCGGAGCCTGTGCTCTGCAATGGGAGAGGCCACAACAGTGAGAGGCCCGCGTAGCACAAAAAAAAAAAAAAAGAAAGAAAAAAAAATCTAGAAACAATAAATGCTGGAGAGGGTGTGGAGAAAAGGGAACCTTCTTGCACTGTTGGTGGGAATGTAAATTGATACAGCCACTACGGAGAACAGTATGGAGGTTCCTCAAAAAACTAAAAATAGAACTACCACATGACCCAGCAATCCCACTACTGGGCATATACCCTGAGAAAACAATAATTCAAAAAGAGTCATGTACCACAATGTTCATTGCAGCTCTATTTACAATAGCCAGGACATGGAAGCAACCTAAGTGTCCATCAACAGATGAGTGGATAAAGAAGATGTGGCACATATATACAGTGGAATATTACTCAGCCATACAAAGAAACAAAATTGAGTTATTTGTAGTGAGGTGGATGGACCTAGAGTCTGTCATACAGAGTGAAGTAAGTCAGAAAGAGAAAAACAAATACCCTATGCTAACACACACATATATATATGGAATCTAAAAAAAAAAAAAAAAGAAAGAAAATAGTTCTGAAGAACCTAGGGGCAGGACAGGATAAAGATGCAGACATAGAGAATGGACTTGAGGACATGGGGAGGGGGAAGGGTAAGCTGGGACAAAGTGAGAGAGTGGCATGGACATATATACACTACCAAATGTAAAATAGATAGCTAGTGGAAAGTAGCTTCATAGTACAGGGAGATCAGCTCGGTGCTTTCTGTCCACCTAGAGGGGTGGGATGGGGAGGGTGGGAGGGAGGGAGACACAAGAGGGAGGAGATATGGGTATATATGTATAGGTATAACTGATTCACTTTGTTATAAAGCAGAAACTAACACACCATTGTAAAGCAATTATACTCCAATAAAGATGTTAAAAATAAAAATAAATTAAAAAGGATACCATCAAGAAAGTGGAAAAACAATGTACAGAATGGGAGAAGATACTTGCAAGTCATGTACCTGATAAAAATACTTGTATCTAGAATATATAAAGTACTCTTAAAATTCAATAATAAAAAGACAAATAACTCAATTGAAAAATGGGCAAAGGATCTGAATAGAAATTTTCTCCAAATATATACTAATGGTCAGTAAGCACACAAAAGATGTTCACCATCATTAGCCGTCAGGAAAAACAAATCAAAGCCTCAATGTGATATCAATTCACACCTCCTACGATGGTCAAAATCAAGTGTTGCCAAGAATGTAGGGAAATTGAAACACTCATACATTGCTAGTTAGAATGTAAAATGGTACAATCACTTTGGAAAACAGGTCAGCAGTCCCTCAAAAGGTTAAACATAGAGTTACCATATGACCCAGCAATACCACTCATAGGAATACACCCAAGAAAATTGAAAATATGTCCACCAAAATCTTGTAAAATATACCAATGTTCCTAGCATCATTATAATAGCCATAAAATAGAGAAAACCCTAATGTCCACCAACTGGTGAATGGATAAATAAAATGTGGTTTGTTCATACAAGAAAATGTTTCTTACAATAAAAAGAAACATAGTGCTGACACACTCTGAAATATGGCTGAACCTTGAAAACATGCTAAGTGAAAGAAGCCAGTCTCATGTGATTCCATTTACGTGAAATTTTCAGAATAAGCAAATCCACAGAGACAGAAAGTAAAGAGGTGGTTACCAAGATCTGGGAGAGGGTTGGGGGGAAATGGGAAGTGACTTCTAATGGGAATAAGGCTTCTTTCTGAGATAATGAAAATGTTCTAAAACTTGACTGTGGTGACAGCTGCACAACTTTGAATATACTTAAAACTATTGAATTGTACCTTTTAAATGAGAGAATTTTTTATGTGAATTATATCTCAAGAAAGTTTTTTTTTTAAGGATGAAGAAACTAAAGAATGCACCCTTGCCTTGGCTTTTCCTCTAATCCTGTTTTCGTCTCTCAAGCCTATTCCCAGGATCACCCTTCGTAATGAACTAACTGCACGCAAGCCCTGATTCAGGCTCTGCTTTCTGGGGAGAAGACAGGATGGAGATAGGTGCTGGTGAGTGAGTGAGTACTTTTCTCCTTGGAGAAAAAGTGAAAAGGTGGTACCACTACCAACATCGTCACCTGGGAAGCTGTACAAGGTTCTTTACCTGTTGTGCTTTCTTGCATTGATGGGATAAAGGGCAAACTCCAAATCCATCCCTATTTTCTCAGAGCCTTTCCTCACAAAGACTTTATGAATCAGGGTAAGTATGATATCACTTATATGTGTAATCTAAAATATGACAAAGTTGGGGACTCCCCTAGTGACGCAGTGGTTAAGAATCCACCTGCCAATGCAGGGGACATGGGTTCGATCCCTGGTCCAGGAAGATCCCACATGCTGTGGAGCAACTAAGCCCGTGTGCCACAGCTACTAAGCTTACACTCTAGAGCCGGCGAGCCACAACTACTGAAGCCCGAGCCCCTGTAGCCCATGCTCTGCAACAAGAGAAACCACCGCAATGAGACACACCCGCACGGCAACGAAGAGTAGCCCCCGCTCGCCGCAACTTTCTGTTTCGCCGCAACGGAAAGCCTGCGCGCAGCAACGAACACCCAATGCAGCCATAAATAAATAAATTTATTTTTTTTTAATGACACAATTTAACTTATCTACGAAACCAAAACAGACTCACAGACATAGAGAACAGACTTGTGGTTGCCAAAGGGGAGGGAGGTGGGGGGAGGGAAGGACTGGGAGTTTGGGATTAGCAGATGCAAACTAGTATATACAGGATGGATAAACAATAAGGTCCTACTGCATAGCACAGGAAACTATATTCAATATCTTGGGATAAACTATCATGGAAAATAATATGAAAAAGAATATATATACATGTATAAATGAATCACTTTGCTGTACACCAGAAATTAACACAACATTGAAAATCAACTATGCTTCAATAAAATTTTTAAAAAGAGGGCTTCCCTGGTGGCGCAGTGGTTAAGAGTCTGCCTGCCGATGCAGGGGACACGGGCTCGTGCCCCGGTCTGGGAGGATCCCACATGCCATGGAGCGGCTGGGCCCGTGAGCCATGGCCGCTGAGCCTGCGAGTCCGGAGCCTGTGCTCTGCAACGGGAGAGGCCACAACAGTGAGAGGCCCGCATACCGCAAAAAAAAAAAAAAAAAAAGAATTAGGTTAAGAAAATGTACTGACATTAATTTAGGGTTTTTAAAAACTCCGGCATAGAAATAAATGAGATAATTTTCCCTCCCTCATCTCTAAAAGCCTTGAGTTCTGAGCCTGGACACCCTATTTTCAGGACACATCACTGTTTTTGTTGCAGAGCTGTCAGGCATTCAGACAACCACCAGCTGCCAAAGCTTTCCTTGGGGGAAGGACAGGGAGATGAGAGAACCTATTCTAGGGAGGATAAGTGGGGGCCTGGTCTGATTCTGGATCTAAGATGTACAGAATGTGCCTGCCTCCTGCACAGTCTAGAGCAGGAATCTGTAAACTTTTTCTGGCAAACAGTATCTATTTTTTGGCTTTGTGGGCTACAAAGTCTCAGCCACGACTATTCATGTCTGTTCTTGTAGTGGGAAGGCAGCCAAAAGCTGCTGTAGACAATAAAATGGAATGAGTGTGGCTGTGTTCCAATAAAACTTTATTTATGTAAACTGCCTTTCTTATCATAGAAATTTTAATTTCTTATCATTTTCATGTGTCATGAAACATTATTCCTGTTTTGATCTTTTTCAACCATTTAAAACTGCAAAACCATTGTCAGCTTGTGGGCCAAACAAAACCAGTAGTGAGAGAACTTCTAGGAGGGGGTAAGTAAGCGCCACTGCCCTTAGCAAAGCTGTAAACTGGGGACCAAAGAAAGGGCCCTGCGTTTGTGCTTAGTGTAAAGCAGGGCACTCGCTCCAGATGGACAATGCAGCCTGGGAAAGGGCCCCTGACTTAGGAACTTATGTGTTTGCTGGGTGGGGGGGGGGAGGTGTCATGCACATACCTATGCAATGAATCCCAGATTTTTCTAGGATCCACAGTGAAGGAAGACATCACCCCAAGCTGACTTTGAATTATTTTCCTCCATGAAGAAAAGAGGCTTAAAATATACTTAATTTCTTTATTTCTTTTTAGATTTTATTGAAGTATATTTGACTTACAATGTTGTATTAATTTCTGCTGTACAGCAAAGTGACTCAGTTATACACACGCGCACACACACACACACATACACACATATATATATATATTCTTTTTCATATTCTTTTCCATTATGGTTTGTCACAGAATATTGAATATAGTTCCCTGTGCTACTATATTGTTTTTAATTTGAAGTTTATAGCATCCAGTGCTAAAATAGTAATTTCAGCTTTCTATATGTCCTCAGAAAAAGGCCTGTGTACCTGTTCCTGAAGGCTAGACCCTGGGGAATATCAGGTCAGGGAGAGACTAGAATCTGAATCCAGAAACAGGAACTCTCAGGTCAAGAAAGTATTTAATAGCAACATAAAGTAACCTCGTTTTTTCTTCAGCTAAACTCTCTCATTGCCAGAGGACAGCCAACTTGTACCCTCTGAGAGTGGAAGCATAGCCTAAAGCTGTCTACCACAAGGGCAAACTTCCTTTGAAATCTAGAGCTTTATCTCAGGAATGCATATGAATTTGTATTCTCCTCTATAGCCCAGCTGTGTGTTTGTTTTAATATAAAAATAGCATGTTAAACTTTTTACCATCAAAGAAAACCGTTACTCCTTAAAGATGCTTTGTGTTTACCCTGCAGCTTTGAGGGCCCCCAGGCAAACCATCGCACTCCCCAAGGGCACACACACTGTATCTGAGGAGCAAAAAAGCACATCAGGCTGCAGATTTTCAAGATTCCAATCAGGCACTGGATACTCACTTTTTATTAACAGGGCATGATTGATATGGGTTTAGAGATCCCATCCTCTGTTATAGGACACTGGTTCTCAAAGTGTGGCCCCAGGATCAGCTACAACACCACCTGGGGACTTGTTAAAAATGCAGATTCTCAGCTGCACCACAGAACCACTGAATCAGCAGGTCTGAGGGTGGAGCCCAGTGACCTGTATTTAATAAGCACTTCAGGGGACTTTCATGCTCCTTCAAGTTTGAGAACTGCTTCTACAGTGGAAAGAATTGGAAAGAGCCATAAAAACCTTTTAAAACTTCATTACTTCATCACTCAGCCATGAAAAAGAATGAAATCATGCCATTTGCAGCAACATGGATGGACATAGAGATTATCCACTTAAGTGAAATAAGTCAAACAGACAAAGACAAATATCATATGATATCACCTATATGTGGAATCTTTAAAAAATGATATAAATGAACTTATTTACAAAACAGAAATAGACTCATAGACATAGAAAACAAAAAAAATTATGGTTACCAAAGGGGATAGTGGGGGAGGGGGTTAGATAAATTAGGAGTTTGGGATTAGCAGATACACACTACTATATATAAAACAAATAAACAACAAGGACCTACTGCAGAGCACAGGGAACTATATTCAATATGTTGTAATAACCTATAATGGAAAAGAATCTGAAAAAGACTATATATATAATAACTGAATATATATATATATAACTGAATATGTATAACTGAATCACTTTGCTGTATACCTGAAACTAACACAGTATTGTAAATTAACCATACTTCAATTTTAAAAATGGTAATTAAAAACAAGTTCCTTGTGAATAATCTCTCCAACCTCTCTCTGCCTCCTCTTCCCCATCTGTAGAATCAGGGCACCACTTTGTTCTCAGGATTGCCTTGAGAATTAAATCAGATCTACCCAGACATCCAGAAAACACGACACAGAACCTGATGATCACAAGCCCAGCATGAATTTTGTTTTCCTCCTTTCCCAACTGGAACCAAATATTAAAACAGAGGTATGTAAGTACAACTGCAAGTAATGATCTATTTCCATGAGATGATATGAGAGATGTGGCTGAAACATTTCCCCAGGAGACACCCTCACCACATCCATCCCTTCCATCTACGTTATTTGCATATTCCTGACATTCAACGTATGAAATTTTAAAATCAAGTCATTATCAAATTTGAAAATTATTTAGGCTAAAAAGTACTGGTGACAAATCAATTTTCCAGCAGCCTATGTTTTTCTTTGATTTTAAGAGTTCCTTTGGGAGCATTCATTTATAAATTATCCAATTTAAAGGAGGAAAAATTCTCTGAAATACCAGCTTCAAAGCATAGCATATTGTAAAGGGCACCATTTCCTTATACATCCCAAATTGAGAAAAATCTTTAAAGTTGCCTTCTGGTTTCCCACAAAATCACAGATTATACCCACTCGTCTTTATTCTCACTCTTCTTTCTTCATTTATTCAGCCAAACTGTTCAAAGAAACTTTGAATAGCTATCACAATTCAGATATACAGAGAAAACAAATATGCAAACAAACAAATGAAAAAAATCCATTTAAAATATGTATAGGGGAGTTACATAAGTGTGTTTCTCCTGTTTTCTTCTTTTTAATAAGAATACTTTTGTACAGAATGCAGTGATCTACATGACATACATGTAAGTGTACATACACACATGTTCCTACATGCCTGCCCTCTCTCACAAGCACATACACACAAATTCTACTTTCTACATAACAGATAGAATAAACCTTAAGAACACAGGCTCCCAAATGTTGAATTTTCAATTACTTGTGAAAGAATTAAATGGAAGTTTATGGATAAAAACTTGGCTCTGAAAATACCAGAATAACCCAGATAATTTTGGGGTTATGATTCAGGGGGTTATTTGGGGTGGGGACCTATTTTGGCTTACTTAAGAGAATACCCTGTTTTTAAATTTTTTCAAATTTTCAAATTTTTTTTAGTACCACTACAGCCTCAAGTAGAAACCATTTATAAACCATTGGTTAACTGGTTAATTCTGAGTCCTTCCTTTAGAACAGTTTTCCAAAGGCTTCCATGAGGCAACATCTTGCTGACCTGCTTCTGATGACTGTACACTCCTCTACAGAACTTGGATGCTGAATTTTCTTACGTCATTTTGTCACTCACTGACATAATTTTCTCTATGTCTCAATCTATATGAGTTTATGGTATTTCAGAAGCAAAGTAGATTTGTCTAATTATTTGACTGAGATTGAAAAAGAGTAAACTTTCTAAACCTGGCATTTGGGATCTAATGGTGGTGAATATCCTTCTGGAATATTCTCACACAGCACTGCACACTATCAAAGAATAAATCAAAGACTATCAGAGCTTTAAAAAAAAAAGAAGGAGGAGGAGTGGGTGGAAAGAGGAAGGGAAAGTTTTTGTTGAGTTTATTTCCTTGGCAAGAGAAAACACAGCAGAGAAGACATCCACAGAATGGCTGAGGAGGAGGGAGCCCAAGGAATCTGGGTTTCTTAAGCACGAAAAGGTGGTGTGGTTCAGGTGGTTAGACTTACTGAGGATGGCCAACTACAACTCCAGGTTAGACAGAATGAGTTCATAAGTCTGAATGTGGTTGGTTAAAATAAGTCCTCTGTTCCTTCTAGAAAAAAGAGAAGACTGAAGACAGTTACATCCAATGAGGGAAATATTCTGGAGTCACTCAGTTATAGGTCCTTTAACATCTTTGGTTATGATGCAACACAGCATTCACACATACACATTTGTACAACACTGACATTGAAATAATGTTGTTGAAATTTGGAGATAATATAGTATGCCAGTTAAGAGCTGGCATGAAATCAGACCACCTGGGTATCAGCCCCAGCTCTGATACTTATTGGCTGTTTGATGTTGGGAAGGATGGTGTAATCCCTCTCAGTTTTAGTTTCCTCAGCTATGAAATGGGGGCAATAAAAGTACTCTTAGATATGATATAGTTATGAGGATTATATTAAAACATTTGTCCATATGTATTACTTAATAAATGAAAGACATTAGAAATAGCTTCCCTGCTGTTGATGGATACACCTTGTCATTTTTCTATCTCTCCCAAGAGAAATTAAGATTCTAGGTTGGCAAGTGATACAAATATTCACCTAACACTGATTCATTCATTCAACGATATGTGTTTGTGGAGTGCCTACCAGATACCCAGTCTGGCAGAACTCACAGTCTAATGGGAAACACAGATACACACGTAATTAAGAGGTCATGTTGGGAGGAGAATAAATAGGGCATAATGAGAAACAGGAATGGTTTATTTCACAAGGAATTGTGACTGTCGAGGTAGATAATTCTTTAGGAATCTGAGATAAGGTGAGCTCAGCTATAAATTAGAGACACTTAGGTGAAATGTTCTGGGAATATACTCTCAGAGTTATAATGCCCGCCCAATTAGCAAATATTTTTGACAACTTTCTTTTTGCTAGGAATTGCAGATACATGCGTTTCTGCTCTAACATTAAATACATTTTACTGAAAATTTTTGCATCCTGTATTATGGGAAAAAATAGGATTGGAGGCAGCTCAATAAAAACTTAAGAAACTTCAGAATAGAACTTTAACACACACACATTAATAATCTTAATAAAAATTATTAGCACAAGTAAATCTCTAGCATCATTTGAACCTACCCTGTTTTGCAAGCCCTATACCTTGGAGTTTGCTCTCCTCCCACACGTCCTCCTCAGAGGTGTAGGGCCTGAAGACATTTGATTTTTTTTTTTTTCTTTTTGTGGTACGCGGGGCTCTCACTGCTGTGGCCTCTCCCATTGCGGAGCACAGGCTCCGGATGCACAGGCTCAGCAGCCATGGCTCACGGGCCTAGCCGCTCCGCGGCATGTGGGATCTTCCCGGACCGGGGCACGAACCCGTGTCCCCTGCATCGGCAGGTGGACTTTCAACCACTGTGCCACCAGGGAAGCCCGACATTTGATTTTAATAGAAGCCAGTTTCATCAAAATTAAAACCATAAGGTGGGCTCATGGCAGTGCTGGGGATGGTGGGAGCCGGAGCCGGAGCAGAGGCAGGGTGGAGGCCAGGCTCTGTACCCACCACCCACACATGCCCCCGCGCATTCCCAAGCATCCCAGTGCAACCTCGTGCTTCTTCGCATATCCTCGCACATCTGCCACCTTCAGCCGGCAGGATGGATAGCGCGTTGGGGGCCCTGGGCTCTGGGGACCAAGACCCCACCACCAAGCTCTTTTCATGGTGCTGGGCGCAAGGGTGACAGCTCAGTCACCAACTGCTCTACATGGAGCTGCCCATCAGACGGGTCGTGAGCCAATGCCCACACCGTTGAGACCAATGTGCTGGGAAGGAAGGTCCTCTAGCCTCCGACCTTCTTCACCTGCGCCAAGGACATTGTGCAAGTGGAGGGGAAGATAGGCTGTTCCAAGGCCTGAGCTGCTGGCTGACGTCCACTGCCCTCTCCACCATGACCCCGGGCAGCATGAAGAAGATTTTCTCTCCGGATGATATCGAGCAGGTTTCCAGCAAGGATGACACTAAGACTTCTCTGAAGACTGTGGTGAAGAAGACCTCCTACCCGATGATGATGCAGGGCATGTCCCGCATACTGGGTCACCCCTTACGTGTCATCTCAATAGCTGCACGGTCCATTCTGTGGGACTGGAGACCAAGTACACTGGAGAGTTGAGATCCATTGGGAAGATTTTCAAAGACGAGGGGCTGCTGGGACTCTTTGTCAGCTTAATCCCTCACATCCTGGAAGATGCGGTTTTCTTGTAGGGCTGTAACCTGCTGGCCACTTCCTCAGTGCTTACCTGGTGGATGACAGCTTCAGCCAGGCCCTGATCATCCATTCCGAGCTACCCCACAGGGGTAGCAGTGGCATGCTGACCTACCCCTTCCTGCTGGTGGGCGATCTCATGGCTGCAGGCCGGGCTCCCCAGAGTTCAAATCCGGATCCACTGCTGGAAGGACCTGAGTGGGCAGGGTGAGCCTTTCCATGGCTCCAGCCTGCCTTTCCACCACCAGGTGTCATTATGCTTTGCCCTGGAGTACCCCGAACCACCTCAAAAAACACTGTCTCTTAAACAACAAAGACCAAAGAACAAAGTATAGCACAGGGAACTCTACTCAATATATTGAATTAACCTTTAATGGAAAAGAATCTGAAAAAGAATACACACATATATATAACCAAATCATTTTGCTGTACACTTGAAACTAACACAACATTGTAAATTAACTGTACTTCAATTTTAAAAAAAAGAAACACAAAACCCACACTATCTCAGCCTGGCCACCATGGGTGAGGCCTGATCATCTCCAGACACCTGTTACATGACCAACCCAGCAACACCTAGATGTGTTCCAGCCCAGCTGGGCTCTGGCTTCCATATTTGCCATATGTCTGCACAGAAGCAGGGGATGGGTGGAGGTGAGCTTGGTCACTGTTAGACCTGAGGAAGCGGGTTGGCACTGAGGAATTGGGGCAGAATCCCCTTCCATTGCAGATTTGCCGAGTCTGCCTTGTGCTGGGGCCAGAGAATGGCTTGTGGAGGCCCAGGTCAGAAGGGCGAAGACTCAGGGGGTCAGGTCCCACCCCCCATTCACACCACTTGAGTTGGCCCCAGCTCTCATCCTTCAGCTCAGCTGGGAGCATCGCTCTCCTACTTTGTAAATAGGGTGTGATCCCCTTTCAGGAGGCCACCATCACGTCCGGGCATGTGCTAGGAAGTCCTGGCTAGGTTCTGCTTTCATTTTTCTCAGCACTACTTTTCTGATAAGAAGAAGGCAGCACCTTCTGAATGGGACATCGTGTGACTGCTCAGAACGTGTCCCCCTCTTCATCAGTTTCATGGTGATGCCTCATGTGCAGTACCTGGTCACCTGTGCAGCCGTGAACACTCAGAAGTTAGGCAGATCAGGGTCTCTAGTCCTACCCAGTTTAAAAGTTCCTAATAAGATTTGACCTTTTCTCCCTCAAATAAATGTATTGGTGGTGATTTGCGGGAAAAAACCCTACACTCTGAAGGGAATCAGAACATGCTACCCCCAAATATGCCATCCTGCTATATGGATTATTTTGAGCCGCATACACTTGACAAAGAGCAGGTGCAGGAAGGGGTCTCTGACCTCCCTCTTTCTACCTAAAAGCAGGACATACAATTTCATATGAGAAAAGTACTCTCCCTGCACCAGGAAGAAGAGAACATTCTTATCTCCAGACATGAAAAGTTGACACCACGATGAATCTGTGCAAACAAACCTACTAAAATAACCTTTATCTCCCATTAGTTTCCCCCACATATTTCCTAACTTTCCCACAATTTGGCAGCCCCAGCCCAGCCCCTTTTCCCTTTGTCATGTCTGGTCTCCACAGCGAACTGTTCTTTGTTAACATGGCATGTAAGTTTCCAGGTCTATCCCACCCTTACAATATCTCTTTCTCTTCTATGAAAGCTTTCATGCCACATAAAATATTAACATCAAGTAAAATTTGTATGTTTTTCCTCCTGTTAATCAGTCTTTTGTCAGTTTAATTTACAGGCCTTATTACACAACCTAAGAAGATAGAAGAAAAGTCTTATCTTCCCTACAAATCCAATAGTACCTGGGATTCCACACCCACGATTTTTTTAAAACATGGGAAAATATCTTTGCAACATCTTTATCCACACTTGCAGTCTCTCTTAATAACTTAAAATAGTAGAAAGTTAGCAGTTCCTGAAGCCACTAAATCATCTGTTTCTTGTGTAAAGAAAGGTACACTGGCCAGAGTTTTAGGTGTTTTCCTTTATAAGGCTAAATTTTCTTCTTTAATTGTAAGAAAGCTTACATTGGATCATTTCAAAACATGAACCTGCTGGGGACTTCCCTGGTGGCACAGTGGTTAAGAATCTGCCTGCCAATGCAGGGGACACAGGTTCAAGCCCTGGTCTGGGAAGATCCCACATGTTGCGGGGCAACTAAGCCTGTGCACCACAACTGCTGAGCCTGCACTCTAGAGCCCGCGAGCCACAACTACTGAAGCCCGCATGCCTAGAGCCTGTGCTTCGCAACAAGAGAAGCTGCTGCAATGAGAAGCCCATACACCACAATGAAGAGTAGCCCCCACTTTCCGCAACTAGAGAAAACCCACACGCAGCAACGAAGACCCAGTGCAGCCAAAAATAAATAAAATTTTTAAAAAACAAAAAAACATGAACCTTCTGGGCCAACTTATATATGAATCAACACAACTTCCTCTTAAATGCCATCTTTCTATTATTTACAACCTTAAGAAACACACACTGCTTCGGAAAAAATCCTATGACCAGGCATGGTCCCAAATCACAAATAATTCACAGTTTAGTAGGAAAGGTAGTCACACTCAAATCATACTGTCTTAAAATAACTACTTTATTAGAGAGAGAAAGAAAGGCTAGAAGAAATCATGGTAGACAGTGATGAAATTTCTGGAGTTAACTTTGAAAGATTTTTCAAGTTGTTTATAATAGAAGAAACACCAAAAGAAGAAGAAGAAGAAGAAGAAGAAACATGTCGCTAGGCAGAAGGGAGTCTGGGAATACATTTCAAGCAGAAGCAACTGGAAATGCAAAGATGTAAGGTCCCTCCTCAGAGCACAGAAGAAGAAGGTCGCTCTATCTCTCTCGTATCAACAATTTTTTGACATCTTATCCCTGACTCTTCTGGTTCTAATAATCATTGGAAACTGTGGTCAGGCTTTATTTAATCAAACTCAACTTCTCCATTTTCTTGTGAGGATGTTTTGGAGAGTGGAGGTGAACTGGGGTGAAGAAAACTGTCTCCAAGGCTGGATTTAGCTATTCTCCTAGGTGAGGACTGTGAACAATCTCTCACCCGGAGTGGGTGCAGGTCTTGGGAAAATAGCCCCACTGGTGTAGAAGATGGCTGTGTGCATGTGGGATGGCAGATATGGAGACCACAAAAGGTGAGTGATAAAATCCTCACCAGGAGACAAGGAGAGGATTTTAACTCAGTCCACTGAGGAACTGGGAATATGCTGAGAATTCTGCTACCAGTGCTACATGATGATGATGGTGGTGAAAAAAATGTTTTAATAAAATCTCTTAGTATACTCCAGTTATTTGCTCTATAGTATCTAATGGAACCCTTCCCAGTAATCCCTAAAACATGAAATAAAACTCTTGATTTGTAGTTCCTTTGGAGGGAGGATCAGGAGATGTGCCACATGGGAGATGAAAAATTCCCATTCCCACATAATAGAAACAGAGTAAGAGAGAACATTTAAGAAGAGCTTTAGTGGGATGACATATTTAAATTCCTGAAAGGAAAAGATTATCAACAAAGAATCCTATATCCAGCAAAAGTATCCTTCAAAATTTTTTTTTTTTTTTTTTTTTTTTTTTTTCTGTACGCGGGCCTCTCACCGTTGTGGCCTCTCCCGTTGCAGAGCACAGGCTCCGGACGCACAGGCTCAGCGGCCATGGCTCACGGGCCCAGCCGCTCCGCGGCATATGGGATCCTCCCAGACCGGGGCACGAACCCGTATCCCCTACATCGGCAGGCGGACTCTCAACCACTGCGCCACCAGGGAGGCCCCAAAATTTTTTAAAAAATGAAATAAAAGAAGAGTTTTGGACTTCTAAAAACCACAACCTAGGTATTGGAATCAATCCTGTCTAGATTTTAAGGAACCAGGAGACTCCAGTTAACATTGAGTTAAACCTGTGATCTTTGTTTATGTTAACTTTAAAAAAAAATAAATTTATTTATTTATTTTTTGGCTGCATTGGGTCCTCGTTGCTGCGTGTGACCTTTCTCCAGTTGCGGTGAGCAGGGGCCACTCTTCGCTGTAGTGTGTGGGCCTCTCATTGCGGTGGCTTCTCCCGTTGCAGAGCATGGGCTCTAGGCAAGTGGGCTCAGTAGTTGTGGCTCATGGGCTCCAGAGCGCAGACTCAGCAGTGTGGCCCATGGGCCTAGCTGCTCCGAGACATGTGGGATCCTCCCGGACCAGGGCTCGAACCCACATCCCCTGCATTGGCAGGTGGACTCCCAACCACTGTGCCATCAGGGAAGTCCTGTTTACGTTAACTTTTAATATCCTGTGTTTATCCCTCCTGACAGCAATTTTATGTACTTTTCACACAAAGACATTGACCCTTGGATGTGTTCTGTAGGCAACCAATTGCCCAAAAGGGACTAACAGGAGTCAATTTATTTTTAGCATGTGTTCCCAAAAGAAGACCTTTTGCCTTCAGGTAATGGTGATAAAGAAAGGAAGTGAGCAGAGAATCAGCTTTGTGTCCCCATCCATCCTCAAAGGGAAGGTACTTAAACTCAAGTTTATGGCTTTTTTATTTTTGTATATTCATCACTTAGTCCATTGCCTAGCTTGTAGCCTACAGTGGCAATCAATTTAGCTCACGTGATTGTGGAATCTGGCAAGTCCAAAGTCTGCAAAGTAGGGCAGTGCCTGCAGACCCAGGAAGGAGTTGATGCTTCAGTTTCAGTCTGAAGGCGTCTCCTAGCAGAATTCTCTCTTCATTTTTTTTTTAACATTAATTTTTTAAAAAATTGAAGTATAGTTGGTTTACAATGTTGTGTTAGTTTCTGGTGTATAGTAAAGAATATATATATATATATGTGTGTGTGTGTGTATATATATATATATATATATATATATATATATATATATATATATATATATACAGGGTTTTTTTCAGATTCTTTTCCATCATAGGTTATTACAAGATGTTGATTATAATTCCCTGTGCTATACAATAGAACCATGTTGTTTACCCGTTTTATGTATAGTAGTGTGTATCTGCTAAACCCAAACTCTGAATTTATCCCTCCTCCCCGCTTTCCCCTTTGGTAACCATAAAGAGTTTTTGGTTTGGGAGAGGGCAGTCTTTTTCTATTAAGGCCTTCAACTGATTGGATGAGGTGGATTCACGTTATAGAGGGTAATTGGCTTTACTCGAAGCCTACTGATTTAAATGTTAGGCTCGTCAGAAAAATACCCTCACAGAAACATCTAGATAATGTTTAACCAAATAACTTGGCATTGTGATCTAGTCAAGTTGACACATAAAACTAACCAGCACACCAATGAACCCCAGAAGCTCCATCCACATGCCCATCCCAATCACAACACTTTCCCCCCACCCCACACCCAGCAAGTAACCATTACCCTGATGGTATAGTAATCATTTTTGTGTGTATTTATTAAAAATAATTTTAGTGCATCCCTAGACATGGTAGTTTATTCTTGCCTATTTGTTTTAATTCGATATTCCTTGAAGGTCTATTTTACTCCATAGAACCCAAACCATGCCTTTCTTTACACTTGATCAGTTGAAGAACTCAGGCCTTTGGATGTAAAGAATCACTCACATTCTGGTTATGGCTGATCGGATTCTGCATTAAATTTTGAATGTTCCTCAAAAGTTTTGTGCAGGCCATGTCATGATTTTCCCCACATCAGGTAGGTGGGAGAGCTGCAGAGCACAAGAAGATCCTGGTGTGTAATGTGTTCAGGAATCCCCAAGATGGCTCGTAGGACCAAGGACTAGAGCTGCAGAGAGAGCTCTGCCTGGATGTACAGAGTGTGTCTGGGAGGTGGGGAGAACGGGGAAGAGTCTACCCCAGCCCAGGTCTCCTTGGGCTCTGGACTGTAGCATCCCAGAGCTCAAGGATGATAGGAATGTAAAAAGAATGGGTAGGTGATACGGGAAGGTACAGAAAAGCAAGGTAAGGATAAGTGAAAAATATTCCAGAGTCATGGGAAAAGAAGAGAATTTTACTGAAGAGGGACATACAGAAAAATACACATACATGAGTGCATAGTTTGATAAATTTTCACAAACTGAACACACTGTATAACTAGCATCCCAGTCAAGAAACAGAAGTCTCCTTCTTGTCCTCTTTCAATTCAGTTATTACTCTCCCCAAAAATGACTGCCAATATTATAGATTAGTTTTTTCTGTTTCTGTACTTCAAACAAATTGAATCATAGAATATGTAGTCTTTGGGGGACTGGTTTCTTTCACTGAGTATCACATTTATGAGATTTATCCATGTTTTGTTGAGCTGTAAATCATTGATTTGCATTGTCATATAATATTTGATTGTGTGAGAATTTGGATAGATTCCAGTTTGGGGCCACTATGGGGCTATAAACATTTCAGAGAATGCCTTTTGTGAACACATGTGTATGCATTTCTGTGGGGTCTATGCCTAGGAGGGGGTTTGCTGGGTCATGGCATATGCTTATGTCTAATTTTAATAGATATTGCCAAAGAGTTTTACCATGTTGGGAAAATCAATTTATGTTCCCATCAGCAGTTGATTGAAATTTCCTGCTGTTCTATATTCTCAATACATGATCACTTTTGCCTTTTTATAAAATAAACATGTACTATTCTGGTCCCTATATAGTAGTATCTCATTGTAGTTTTAATTTGCATTTTTCTGGTGAGTAATGAATTTAAGAAGCTTTTCATAAATTTATTAGCCAGTGGGATATCCTCTTTCATGAAGTGTCTGTTCAAGTCATTCGTTCATTTTTCTATTGGGTTGCTTTCTTTCTCACTGATTTGTAGAAGTGCTTTATATATGCTGGGTGAGTAATTTATCATATATATTATATAATATATATTTCAAAATATAATATATTAATATATTATATATTTCAAATATATATGATATATAAAATATGTATTGAAATATTATATAAGACAAATTATATTCATATATTTATGTTTTATAAATATAAATTTAATAATATAAATATATTAATATAAATTTATTACATATAAATATATTAAATATAAAAATATTTATATATTATATATTATATAATATATATGTTTGAAATATAAAATATATTAATACAATATATAACTATATTATAAGAATATATAACATATAATTATATTATATATTATATATTAATATATAATATATAATTATATTATATATTATATACAGTTTATATTTGTTTAATATGTAATATATTTAATATATAATATATAATATTTTGAGATATTATTATAATAAATAATATATTGTATGATATAATAATATACTAAAATAATAATATAATAATAATAATGTGTCATAATAATATATTAAATATATATGTGTTATAATAATATATTGATAATGTATAATATATTAAAATATATAATATATTTATATAATGTATAATGTATATTTAATATATATTAAATATATATGTGTTATAATAATATGTTAAAATAATATACTAATATATTATATATTAAATTTAATGTATATATATTAATATATCTTTAATATACATAATATGTATAAATATGCATAATATTTATTATTATGTATAGTTATACATAATATATACAATATTATAATATTATTATGTATAATACATAATTATACATAATATGTATGATACATAATATGTATAATATACATATTCCTATAATATACATGTAGGAAATATATAATATACATATTTGAAATATATAATATACTAATACATTATAAAACTATATTATATGAATATATATTATATGGGGCTTCCCTGATGGTGTAGTGGTTAAGAATCTGCCTGCCAATCCAGGGAACATGGGTTTGACCCCTGGTCCGAGAAGATCTCACAAGCCGCGGAGAAACTAAGCCCATGTGCCAAAACTACTGAGCCTGTGCTCTAGAGTCTGTGAGCCACAACTATGGAATCCAAGTGCTACAAATACTGAATCCCACACGCACCTAGAGCCCATGCTCCACAACAAGAGAAGCCATCATAATGAGAAGCCCACGCACCACAACGAAGAGTAGCCCCCCTCTCCACAACTAGAGAAAAGCCCGTGCACAGCAATGAAGACCCAACGCAGCCAAAAATAAAATAAATAATGAAATCAATAAATTTTAAAAATATATATATTATATAAATATAATATACATTAATATATTATATATTCTGGGTGAATCATTTGTCATATATATTGCATACAAGATGTATAATATATATAATATATGTATTTGAAATACACATTAATATATTATAAATACATATTAATATATTATATAAATTATATTATATAGTTATATATAAATTAATATGTAATTATATATATTGAAATAGCTCATCTCACTCTTGATTGTTTATATAAATTTTTAATGTAAACTAGACTAAACATTTTAATGGCTGAAAATAGTACTGTCCTTATTGTTAAAGGCAATAAAAAGTGAGAGAATGTCTCATGAAAAGACAGAGAGGGAGATATCAAAAAATAGGTCGGAATACAGCAATGGAGGGAAAGAAAACTATCTATTTTTCATGTCACCATCAGGCTGAATTCATACACACAAATAGCTTTATTAAGCTCCTCAGCAAAACAGCATCACCCACATTTCACAGACAGCAAACCAAAAGTCAGGGTCTTCTCAAATGGACCCACAAATGTGCTCCATGTATAGGTAGGTAACTTCTCCAAATCAGCCAGCCTAGTAAATGGTTGGCCAGATTTTGAACCCAAGCCATATGTCACCAAAGCCCAGTGCTGCTAACCCATGACATTAAACTACCCTGTCTGGCTTCTTATGTGTGGCTGTAAAAAATGAATGATGCCTTGGCTCACACCATTGGAAATTTGTGAATGCTTCAGCTAATTTATGACATATCTGTGCCAGGGAGGAAAAACATTATTTCCCTGCTGTATTTCCAGAGAGACAGCTGTCTAGTGATCTTCGTGTGACCTTCCTAGCAGCTAGCTCGCTCCTAGGTTTTTCATAAATGCTCCCTGGATAAACAGACAAATAAAGGAATGAATGAATGCCTACATGCAAAGAAAAAACCTGAATGCTAATGTCAGCTTCCTGCTAAAGACACCATGAGTGACAACACAGGTTTCTCAGCATCCTCAGGTGTTGTGAAGTCACTCAGGTTTCAGATGTCCAAGAGGACATCAGGTGAATTATTTTAAGCCATCACTTCTGAGACTAACCTCTGTGTTGATAAAAATAGGCGAGTGAAACAGCTGCAGCAATGAAACACACCCTGGGTCCTGGCATGGGTGGTGCCAGCGAAACAGAGCAGGAAATTTTAAGAGCTGGGAGGAGATAGAGCAGGAAGCTAGCTTCAGTCCTCTTGACTTCAGCAAAGGGAGGAAAGGAAAACGCTAGCAAAATGGACCTTGCAAGGAGAAGATACACTTAATTTAGCCCATCCCAACAATGTCACACATGCATATTTTGGTATATAAGCCCTAGAGCTTTTTAGAGCAATTACACAACCAGTGCCCCAGTGCATCAAAAGCCAGTGAAACTGGATGCAGCACCACGGTGTTGAGAAGTGCTGAGGTCCTGGCCTGCCTAGAGAAATGGCTGTCATCATGGCCCAAGCAAGCCATAATGAAAGTCATTTGAAAAACTAAGGATTCTATTAAAAAGTTAAGAAGATCCCTGGGGGTTTGGGGTATGTCAGGGCACTCTGACATCATCTCTATTTTGATAACATTCTTGCTCTGTCACCTAGAAAAAGTTATTAATTTACTCTGAATCTCAGTTTTGCCAGCCATAAAATGAGGATGATATTTTTTAATCTGTAAATCAAATAAAATTATCTAATGTTAATAATAGGCTATAGGTTATAGGTCTATAATTCCTCAACAGTATTCCAAAATTCAAAATGCTGGGAAATCTTCATTTTTTCATAGGTCATTTGGCAGCAAAACTTCATCTGACATGAACAGATTTAGTGGTGAAACCTGACCTGAGATAATCTGGAGATTTTTATTTATTTAGCCTCATGCTAATGGGATTGATTAAGGACATTGCTCAAAACCTTTTAAGACTGTTATGAAGTATATGGAATATATGCTATTTTAACTTTCTAAAAGTCAAAGGAAGTTTGAATTTTAAAGTGTCAATATATCTGGTCATAAGGGATTAATATCCAACATATATAAACAGCTCATACAAATCAACAACAGAAAAACAAAAAACCCGATTAAAAAGTGGGCAGAAGAACCGAATAGACATTTTTCCAAAGAGGAAATACAGATGGCCAACAGACACATGAAAAGGTGCTCAGCGTTGATAATCAAGGAAATGCAAATCAACTCAAAACCACAATGAGATATCACCTCACACCTGTCAGAATGGCTCTCATCAAAAAGAACACAATAGCCAGGACATGGAAGCAAGCTAAGTGTCCATCGACAGATGAATGGATAAAGAAGATGTGGGACATATTTACAATGGAATATTACTCAGCCATAAAAGAAACAAAATTGAGTTATTTGTAGTGAGGTGGATGGACCTAGAGTCTGTCATACAGAGTGAAGTAAGTCAGAAAGAGAAAAACAAATACCGTATGCTAACACATATATATGGACTCTAAAAAAAAAAAAAAAAAAAAAAAAGGTCATGAAGAGCCTAGGGGCAGGATAGGAATAAAGCTGCAGACCTACTGGAGAACGGACTTGAGGACATGGGGAGGGGGAAGGGTAAGCTGGGACAAAGTGAGAGAGTGGCATGGACATATATACACTACCAATGTAAAACCGATAGCTAGTGGGAAGCAACCACATAGTGCAGGGAGATCAGCTCGGAGCTTTGTGACCACCTAGAGGGGTGGGATAGGGAGGATGGGAGGGAGGGAGATGCAAGAGGGAAGAGATATGGGAATATATGTATATGTATAGCTGATTCACTTTGTTATAAAGCAGAAACTAACGCATCATTGGGCTTACATTTAAAAAAGGTCATAATATATAAAATATAACTAAATGCCTAGATTTCCTTTTATCATGGTCCAAACTGCTTAACCTTCAATAACACCAAATCTACAAAATGTAGACCACAAATATCTATAAAACTTAAAACCAGCTACTTCATCAGTGTTTAAATTTAGTATTCATAAAATATCATTGCATTTGAAAACAATTTAGATTCAGTTTTTCTCACTTTGTAAGAATGCTCATGTATGCACAATACGTGTTGAGAAATGATAGCCCCTCATAAATTGTTCTTGTAGTGAAATGATTTCAAAGCAAAGTAATGAAAATTCTCCCAAGTGTTTATAGAAAAATAGTATGGTTAGTATGAGATGAAAATGTAATTTAACATGTTTTATATAAATGAGACCTTGTAATAGTCAAAATGTTCAGGTTGGCCACAGAGAGAAGTATCAGCTCTGTCAATGTAAGCTCTAAGAAGGATAATAAATATTGATGTGGAGAATTCTGCTCTCGGTATCTTCAGCATCAACTAAATTTCCTTAACACCCTAGATTTTTCTGGTTCCAGTCTCAGTTACAGAGATGAACATCACCAAACATTCACTAGTCTGAAGACACACTCTGGAAAGTGACCTTCATGCTAAGTGTCCAGTTAAACTGACTTGTGGCTCAAAAGAATTCAGCTTCACTTGGATTAATAAATTGATTGCAACCGAACATTGAATGGTGGCAAATGCGGTTCTAAGTCTCAGACTGTCTACACAGAAGCACTAGTTCTGTGGACATAAGTAATGGTTCATTACCACAACACTTAAGCACAGAAGTGTGATTCCATTGCCAAGTTGCGGAAACGATTTAGCTATCATCATGGCATACTTCATGTAGAAAACTAAAATTCTAGGTGTTTTGCTGACTGTTTTATTGTTTAATATTCACAATACTCTATGAGTTAGCCACAATCATTTCCCCCATTTTATGGACAGAAAAACAAATGTTGAGAGATTCAGAGGCATCCCAAGATCAAGCTAGTGACAGAGCTGGGATAGGAATCCAGCTTTGCGTGTCTCAGAGTCTGAGTTCTTAACCATTATTATGGTGAGAATTTCCTAGCTCCACCCAAAATAACAAGCCCATCAATCTCATCATTTTCTCTTTTCCCCCCAGTGTGAAAGATGTTGTATACACACAAACACACACACATACCTTATAAAACATAAAGATATTTTCACCATATAAAATCGTATTCCACTATGGAACTAAAACATTTTTTTTTTTTACTAATTTGAGGTCAAGTCCTGTATCTTATTTCCCAATTTCCAAAGAGACACACTCGGAGATTCTGCAGCCCTTCAAGAAATCAATAGTGGCACCGAGCTCCACTAAGAAAGCAACAGCAGTGACAGAGGAGCGACTGCAGCACAGTACAGCAAAGCCAGTGAAGCCACTGTTGGTTTTCCACACAGCAATCAGTAACCAGAAAATAAAGACACCATGTTCATCTCCACTGAACCACAAGTTGCTAAGAACAATTACCTGAATTTATTGTCTTATTTTCCAGCTTTTCCCCTGCCTGATGTTAGCAGGGGAGGCTTCTGTACTCCAGGCATTCATATCTAATTTGCTAATGGTCATTTATACCGATGAGTGGACCCATAGTGAAGTAAGATCCCCAACTTACTCCATATTCCACAGTCCCCAAAACATCAAGATGTCCCTCCGTTTATTACACTGAGAATCCCCCCAAGTCTCAAGTGCACTGCTGACCACTGATGTAGCCATGCTTTCCTTAAGGCGGAAGTGAAGAAGTCACTGCTCCAGGTGAGAGTCCATCACAGCCAATATGGATGTGTCAACATCAGATGGACAAAACAATCTCTTGTTCCACTCATGGCTTCTTCCCACAGCAAAACATTTATTCATAAAGTATTCAATGTGGCCCCTAATACCCATATTAGGGGTAAGGCTCCGATAATAGCCCCATTAACTGCTGATCTGGTGACAGAGGCTTTAGAATCTGTATTTGTGATGAAATGAATGAAAATAATATAGAAAGGGTATGAGAGCCTCAATATTTTCAAGCCTCATTTTTCATTTCTGTATGAACGATGCACCTTAAAACTTGTATAGAAATCTAACCATTTAACACAAAATGATCAAGAAGAAATCTGATCTATCTTAGCAGAGGTTAATTTCCACAGATGGTAGAAGGCAAAACTGAATGTCATCAAAACTGCAGTTGAAAATCCCTTAGGAAGGGATCACATTGGATATCAATACATATTTCTCAATACATTCAAAACCTCTTTTTCCCCAAAGATGAAACAGATCTCTGCTACTCTGGGCATTCAGTGAGCCATCATTTACATTTATGAGTCACATTACACAAAAATTGTGCATATTTGAACAGTAAAATCATACACAGGACAACAAGATGGTCACTTCCTGAGGGGCCTATGGTAACTGAGATATTTGGGGTCACAGGAGATATATCGACTAATCTCTCCAGGGTTTGCATTTATTGAAGAGAAACTCAAGTGGAACCACTGATGGTACTTAAATTATTTTCTTCCCCAATCCTCTTTATTTCCCCAGCTTTCTTTTCTTTTTGATAGCATTTACAAGGCTTGTTCATCTCAGAGATGAAACAAATCTTGAGATTTCTTTAAGAAAACGGCCATGATACAACAAACTCAGCTCTACCTCTGTTTTTTTTTAACAGCATAATGCCCTCAAGCCTCATCCATGTTGATGCAAATGGCAAGATTTCCTTCTTTTTATGGCTTAATAATATTATGCTATAGATATTTTATTTATCCCATTCATCCATCAGTGGACACTTAGATTGCTTCCATGTCTTGGTTATTGTAAATAATGCTGCAATGAACACAGGGGTGCAGATATCTTTTCAAATTAGTGATTTTGTTCCCTTTGGATAAACACTCAGAAGTGGAGTTGCTGGATCATATAGCAGTTCTACTTTTAATTTTTTGAAGAAACTTCATACTCTTTTCCATAATGGCTACACCAATGTATACTCCCACCAATGGTGCACAAGGATTCCCTTTTCTTAGTTCTATCTCTTAGAGTAGATTAAAGTTGGTTTCATAAAAATTTCAGTAACACTAGCAGGCATCAGAAGGATGGAAATTAATTCTATAGAATAAAAATAGTTGATGCTGGAGAAAACATGACAGGTATGACTATGCATTTTCCCCCTAAAGGTCTGTATGTTTCAATTAATTCCAAATGTTTATGGGGGAAACCAGCTCAGGCTCAAGCCACACGCTATCAGTGAGACAGGGAAGCACATTTTAGAGTGGATGAAACTAAGCTAGATCCAGACGTTAGCCCAGAAGATCCTCAGAGTTCAAGCTCAGGTTTGTCTTGGTAGGTAGAGGGAGGGGGTGTGGGCAGGGAGAAGGTACATTTCAGCCAGTGGCATGTCAGTGAGAAGTTCTGGGTGACTGATGGGAACACAGAGAACAGCAAAAGTACACCGTGGTCCCTGGACATCTGTTCATAAATGACCAACTTCCATTCCTTGGAATCCTGGACCAGAGTGGGAACGCCACTAAAAGTCAGCTAAGCCATGAGGGTTAAGAGTTAGAACAGCAGAAGTTATAATCACTTGCTCTGAAATCAAGCACATTTGTGTTGGATTCTGGCCCTGCCTCTCATTAGTAATAGCAAGTGCTCATTCGATGGTAACAATAGCCTGCATTCAGAATTGTCAAGAAGGATTGAGGATAAGTTGACCATACATATAGCAGAGGGTTTAGTGCAGGAATACAATCCTGGAATTGGTCAACATGGGGACCTAGGTAAGGTGGGGAGTGGGGGGGGGGTGGGCCCAGGGCTGGCTTCACAGGTGCACCACCTTTGCTGCTACACAGGGCCCTATACTTGGAAGAGTTCCACACTTGGTTTAATGCTTCACTGTCACCATCTTGAAATTCTCAATAATTTTTTAACATTTTGCACTGGACCCCAGCAATTATATAGCTGGTCTTGGGTAGGCCATTATGGATACCAAAGACATTTCCAACACTGAAGATATTGCAAGTACCCATAGATGTTGGGATAAGGCTCCACTGATTACGATTGGTTTAGACTTGTCTGGGCTTTGCAAGGCAGAATCCAGCTTTGGAAGATGGAAAACAGCAAAAACAGGACAGACTAGACAGAGGAATGGGCACACCTGTTTGATGATGAGGGTGGCTATATAAACTGATATCCAGCAATTGTGAATGAGAATGTAAGTGGGTGCTATTAATAATTACCCCAAGACAAGAGGCTCAAACTGTGACTCTCCTGGTCAAAGTGGGAGAAAAGGTCACCCTATAAATAAGCCATTCTAGCAAAGTATTTTGAAGTTATTCCTAAAGGGCAAAGTTGGAAATTAATGAGGAAGGTAGCATTGTGACTACAAAGCACATGTGTTCATAGAAAATTCAGATCTATTTTTAGAGGTGGAGGGAAAAGAGTAGTTACTATCTGATATTTGAAAGGATAATCAATCAGAATAAAATTTCGTGTAGCCAAAACTTCTATTTGAAAAACTGCCCATATGTTGATAATTGTTGCAGGTACATGGAGTGCATTACACTGTTCTCTCTACTTTCATGAGTTTGGAAGTTTCATAATAACCATTTTTAAAAGCAAAAAAAATAACTTAGATGTTTTTGTTGATATTACATTGATTGACTAAATATTTTAAATCTTCTAAAAGATTATTTTATTAACAGCTTTCCATAAAATTACTCTGAAAAATAAAAAGGAAACAACTTGAGTTGAGAATGATTTGAGTATCAAGTGTTCTCCAATTACCCAAGTGAATAAACAGTACTGTTGTCAGAATTTCTATATTGAGGGACTTAGGGATATAAATCTAATTGGAGAAAGAATCAGAAAGTCTGTCCTGAAGCTCTGTTTACATAGAAATCACATTATTTTTATTTAGATTTCAAGTTGATTTTGAATGGCTTGGGATTGCTGTGATGAAGCTTATGGGATATTAAAGCCTCCTGTATTAGTCATAAGAGATTAGACTGTACTACAGATACAAATTAACCCCAAATCTCAGTGGCTTAAGAAAAATCCAGGCTTGTTTCTGGCTTGTGCTACTGTCTGTTGAGGATTAACAAGGAGCTCTGCCCCTCCTCACTCACTGAGGGATCCAGGCCCTCAGAGGCCCTACCATCTTGTAACTGCTCCATCTGAAACACGTGGTTCTCTCTGTCCCCATGTCTGGTGATGAAGACTGGAGAGTCATACAGCCTCAGAACATAAGCGACAAGCCATTTCCACCAACATTTCATTGGCTGAAATCTGTCATGTGGTACCATCTGATGGCAGAGGGTAAGAGCAATCCAGGGAAGCAAATGGAATATTTGTTTAGTATTACTGTCTCCACTATGTCCCAACCATGTCCTATGGACAATACTGCAAAAAAGTACAGCTCATGATTTCTGGGGTCTTAAGTCCTAGAGTCTGAGCTGAGTGCTGAGTGGGAATTAAAATGGCATCGATCAGTTGGAAAATATTTGTTCAGCAAATGAATAATGAAAAGAAGATTGCAGGGTGAAATCTCTAACTTTTTCAAGCAGTAAATAGTATTTATTTTCATATAAGAGGCATGATTAATGCAAATGAATATTGACAATTCATTCAAACCAGCGGAGCTGATCTGTTAACTGCCAACACTTTCCTGGCCATTGCCATGGATAACAGTAATGTTTATTTTAAGATCAGGATGGTTTTAGTTACCTTTTCCTGCATAGCAAACTACCAGGTAGGCTCAGTTGGGTGGTTTCACTTGGGGTCTTTCCCTGCAGGCAGATGGTGGCTAGGGGTAGAATCATCTGAAGGCATCTTTTCTCATAGGTCTAATATGTCTGCTGGGATGCTGGGAACCAGCTGGGCACTGCCTGGCCATCTCTCTCTTTCCATGCAGCCTCTTCACAAGACTAGTCTGGGCTCCACACAGCCTGGCATCTCAGGATAACTGGCCTTCTGCATGTCAGACAGCTTCTTCTAGAGTAAGCATTCCAAAAGCACAAGGTCCAAACTTCAAGGTTTCTTAGCACCTCAGCTTGCAAGCCCCACAGTGTCACCTCAGTGCACCCCACTGGTCAAAGGTGAGTCAGAGGGCCAACTGAGCTCAAGAGAGGAAGGAAGGCAAAGTTATGAGGACTGAGTGGCATGGGCGCCATCTTGGGAGAAAGCTGTCACTAACCAGACCTTTTATTTAATCAGACCCTAATTTCCTACACTCTAAATAGTTCATTTTCAAATGCAAGTGCAAATTTGTAAGAGTTTATATTATGCTAAGTTTGCTGTTCCACAGTTTTGTCCTTATCCTTTAAAAAAAACTGTAGTGCAGGATTGGGGGGGTGTGTGGATGTGTAGGTGTGTGTGTGGGTGTATGTGTGTGCTTGAGTGAGTGTGTGGTGTGTGTAGGTGTGTGTGGGGGGTGTATGTGTGTGTGTGTGTGAATCTGTGTGTGTGGTGTATGTGTGTTTGTGGGTGTGGGTGTGTCTGTAGGTACACATAACACAGTCGTCTAAAGTCCACGGCTTGGCATTAGCCCTGAAGTCAAGGAGTTCCCTATTTAGCAAAACAATTCACCCAACTCAGATTACTGAACAAGACAAAAACAAGATCACTCAACAATTATATCTAAGCAGAGAGAAAAACGAGACCACTGTCCACATCACAAAAGGGACAAAACATTCCAGTCACCCAGGTAACAGGAGTGACCAATGCGGGCCTCTCACTGTTGTGGCCTCTCCCATTGCAGGGCACAGGCCCCGGACGCGCAGGCTCAGCGGCCATGGCTCACGGGCCCAGTTGCTCCGCGGCATGTGGGATCTTCCTGGACCGGGGCACGAACCCGTGTCCCACTGCGCCACCAGGGAAGCCCGGCCACTGCTTCTTTATCATTTACATCTTTAGCCTGGCTCCATTTCCCCACCTTCTGGATAAAGTTATTAGCATACACCGTCATAGAGTTACTCCCACCTCCGGGCAGTACTCAATCCAGAACAAACCCACCTCCTCACCTCTCACCAACACCACCCAACCCAAGGCCCAAGCTCAGTGTGAGCCACTCTCAACAGCAACTCTCTCTTATTTGGGGCCCCTCCTTCTCCACGCTGTGCATCCCTTTCGTCCATCATGAGGATAACATCAGCGCATGACATCAGAGTGACCAAGGATGGGAGTATGGGTTCTCCTGGCATCTGGCCGCCTCTCCTCCCACCACAGTGATAAGAACTAACACCAGCGATGAGGTGAAATGCATTTTACCCCAATCAATCCATAATTATCAGCTCTAATGTGAGCCTCGGTGAAGGAGAAGGTGGAAACTAATGATTGGGACATTCCCGCCGGTATTTCACGCAGTGTATTCATTCTTTCATGCAGCAAATACTTCAGGAGCTGAGTACTGAGTCCTACTACATGCTGAGTACATGGAGTTTCACAGGCAGGTATGAAAAAAATATGTAATCCAGGAAAAACAGAAACTGTAGCCATTTATCACTAGCTATTTATCGCACTCCCCTACTTTCTCTTAGGACACTAACACAGTAACACAGTGAAATGCCTCTTTCTTCCCTTGTGTAACACTGATCCTTCCAGATCACCCAGACTTCTGCTCTCACCCTGAGGTGATGTCAGTTCTATCTGCCACTAGAAAATGATGACACTAGAATATCTGGTTGAATTCTCAACTGTTACTCCTTAACATACTATATCTCTTTTTTAAAAAATTCACCAGTTTTCCCAATTAAGGAGATTAATTGTAGGGTTCTCACCTACCAAGAATGACTCTAAAGACCAAGTTTACTAAAGGGTCAGCAATCAATCAATTGATAATTATTCACCAAAACTTTACACTGAGGGTGCTTGGATTTGTGACAATTACCCAAAGGAAAATCTTTCCATTTCTAAATGACAGGAGAATAGCTATTTCATATTTACAAGAAATTTTCTGAACATGAGAGGAAAATTTGATGGGAGGGTTGAAATTTTTCTAAAGAGAAGTACAAAACATACATTAACAAAAGTGATCACAATTTCAGTTTATCTCTTGGTATTTCAGATTTGAAGACAGTCACCATCCTCATTTGTCTGTTTCCTTTATTCAAAGTGCAATTCATAATGACTTTTCTTTGGTAGATATTTGCAAAGCATATAAAACTTTATGTGTCTTCTTTACAACCTGCAAAGCAATGGGAGAAGCTACTTCTTTCTTACAAATATGTTTTCAAATTACTCCAAATGAAACACGAAATGGTGCATTTTTAAGTAAAATTTAATAAATATATTAAAGTCCATGCTTTAGAAGTTGCCTATTTGCAAATAGTGGATATAAGACCCTATTTCAACAAAAACGTAACTGTGCAAAAACATTTCAGAGTAGAAATAGTACCTAGAGCCCAAAAAATTGTGTTCTGCTTAGGGCGAAACAGAACTATTTGTTAAAATGCTTTTCAGTTGCCTTAAATTAGTCTAAAAACATTAGAAATAATACTGCCCACTGGTTAAAAGACTAGGATGCTGGAATCTGATGAAATTAACCTTGTGTTATTGGATAAGTTAATTAAACGTTCGGGTTGTCAGTCCCCCCACTTATAAAATATCACATCATTATCATAGAGATATTGAGAGGATTAATGCATTGAGAGGATAGTGCATGTAAAGGAATTAGCAGACACCACATAGTAAGTGCTCAATAAATGTTAGATATGCTGATAACAATTATGAAGGAAAGGTGATGATATTACTTTTCAAATGAGTAGGTATCTGCCTTGTATACTGACTTACTCGTTACTGTATCTATGTTTGTGTCTATCTCAGGTTTGTAAATAGTGTTTTGAAAACAAATAGGAAATGATCCACTTGGACTCTTAGTAAATATAAATCCACGACTCAATTTTTTTCCTAAATGTTCTGCTGATGCCAAAAATCAGAGAAACACACAAGGCTGGAATCCAGGAATGAGTTGCAATGATATTCTCTACCTCAGGCTGAGAATTTGTGTAGGGACTTTCAAAGACAGAAGCCAATTAGCCTATTATATTGCAAATGCAAAAGACAATGGTTTTTGTAATAAACACAAATTGAAAAGGGAAGGATTAGAGCATGAGTAACAAAGAAGAGAAATAATTTTTCTGAGTGGGATAGGGGTGTAAAAGGATTACCACCCACCAGGCCAGCTCAAGAGAATAAATCTCAGAGCTTTCAGCAGCTGCAAGGTATGTGATCCTGTAAATATTCACATAATATTTCTAAAATTAAATGTTGCTGTTACAGAAACAAAAGAATGAAATGGGTCATGCCACGGTAGGTGTGTCAGTTGGAAAACAGTCGGAAGAACTGTTGGAAAAATGGGGCCAATACCAGGCTGTTCAGTAGAAGGAATTTAATACAGGGCACTAGTTATAAGGGTGTTGGTAGAATTAAAAAAACAAACAGGGAAAGATGAGGAAGCTGCTGCCTCCCCTAGGGCTGGGGGGAGATGAGAGTATGTACCTAAAAGCCAGAAGTAAGGCTGCTTTATGGAAGTTAGATCCACACAAGGTCTCAGACATGGAAATATACTGCCCAAAGCAAACACAGAGGGAGAACTAGTTCCTGTATCTTTCCAGTCTGCCAACAATGCCTCCCACAGGGAGAACCTACACAGGAGCCAGTTAGCAAGGGAGCCTGGGAAAGTAGGTGTCAAGGAAAGGACATGGAGGAGATCTGAAAGCAAATGAGCAGATAACCAGAAAATAGACAATCAATCACCAAGGAAACCTATGAAGTAGAGAAAAAGGTACCACTCCTTCCGCTTAGAGTTAAAAGGAACCCTCAACACAAAAGAGATGACATCAATATTTGTTTTAATTGGAGTACCATTTAGAAATGCCACTGGGTTATGTTCCCCCATCAAAAAGGTGCTGCTAATATTGAAAGTCTCCCCACACAACCAGATTTCTTTCCACATGTAACAGGGTAAAAGGAAACCCATTTTTAGCTGTTCATCTGTTCTCGAATTTCATAGACCTGGAAGAATTCAAAGAAAAAACATGGGGAAATGCATGTAGGATAGTCATCACTTTAATTTCCCTAAGATGTGAAAACTTACACAAATACCATCTAACAATTCCCTGATTTTATGAAATAAGGTCATTGTAATAGCAGAACACTAAAAGGATATATTTCCAGAATTAAATACTGTCCCAACTGCCCTGTCTTTACTTTTCTCATTTCGTTGCAGCCGGTGAAAAGTTTGCAAAACCAGCACAGAATCACAGAAGGACAATGTAAGGTTCAGAAGGACAATGTAAGGTTATCTCAATGGGAGGTTCCCAAAAGGATTGTATTGACTTGTAAAACTGAATGAGCTCTGGAGAAGAAAGCATAGAATCCTGGACCAACTAAATTTGTGTAAGTTTGGACAATGTAATCTCTGGGTCCCACTTTCCTTAGACTGTGAAGATTAGATTTAGAACATCTCTGCATCTTCAGGGCGAGCAGAGATGTGAGTGCTGACTTGCTGAGCTCAGTCTCGGGGAGGTGTGAGAACAAAAATCACAAGTACCGATTCCTAAAGTGCACATGCTCAGGTCGTGCCCAGCATGTAGGGAGTCAAGGACACCTGGGCACTCAAAGCAGCTCCCATGGTTGGCGCCTCAGCCCCTCTTTCTGTGCCACCTTTTTTCTCAGCTCACGTTCATGAATCAACGTATCCTCCAAATTGACCAAATTGCAGCCACACATGAGGCCCATGAGGGTGGAGCCATCATCTCAACTTTTTTCTACCAACCGATTCAATATAAAAATAGGCATGGTGATAAAATATGGCAATAATGGAAGAATTTAGTTTTCTCTTATTAATTTTAACATTGTTTTATTGACAAACGTCAATCTGTAATTGCAAGGAAAACAAAAGATAAAAAGAAAAACACAAAAAGAGCCCTCCCATTTTTTAGATGTTAGAGTAAATGGTCACCAATGCTAAATTTCTACAGAAAGTCGATGAAAGGGGGGCATTGGGACTATAAGCCATTGACAACAGGCCCCTTGCATAATCACTGAAGCCAGCCCAAGTGACCTGAAAAGTCTAAGACAGAATTCTGGTCAATAAAGCAAAAGACAAATGGGAGGTTATTTCTCCTTGGTCTCATAGCTAGCAGGTAATTTGAATGCAAGTCCTTCTCAGCTTTTCAAGTCCAAGGCTAGTGCTCTTACAATGAGCTGCTTCCAAAAGAAGTTCATGTGGTCACAGGCTGTCACCAACAGAAAAGGTGCTGCTTTGTTTACACACAGGGACATGACAGCATCTGCTGGCTTCACTGCCCCAAAAGAGGTTAAATAATGCTCAGTATTGCTTGACCTGAGGAGTGATTGGTAATAACCCTGAGGAACTAGGCAAAAAATACAACAACAGCAAAGTGATTCTTTGTAGTATTAGTGCATCTTATGATATATCAGGGTACACAGAGCCCTGTGTCCAGGCACATGTACACACATGGGAACATACCCCCATTTCCTGCAATAAAAGGGACAGAAAGGATAATCTTGGGTTGAAGAAAAAAGGCACATTTCACTTCCAATAGTCACTAGATTGATTTCATCAGCTATCTATTGAGGAGGGCTTTTCAGTATTTTCCTGTCACTGTTCCCCTCAGAGAGTCCTGACCCAAAACTTGAAGTCCAGAAAAGTTACTAATGAGGAACCACACAGCCCTTTGTCGAGGGGGCCACTGTCAAGGTGAGACCAGACACAGCCTGACACTGTCCACATTTTCTCAGAGACAACACAATTTTTTGTAAGTTCGAGCATACCTCATGGGAAACAAATATGTCAAGTTCTTAAAAAGAGCATCTTACCTGATGCGGCTGTGAACTGGACCATCTGCTATAGGTGGGAACACCGGACGGCTTGCTGGCTGAGGTTCTCTAAAAAAGGAAAGAGAAAAAAGATGTCACGCTGTCACACAGACTGAACACACTTTTCATTTCTCTAAATGAATGATTTATTCAGTGTCTACAGTTCCAAAACTTAACACATCTTAGATTCTATCTGAACTGAGTCTTTCTGATTCATTTCTTTTAAAACATAGTCTCCTCAACAAGTATAATCATATGGACTTTAAAGTCAAGACATCTGGATCCACGTCTCAGTTTGTACTAGTTGTTTAACCTGGTACGAGTCACCCACGTGCTCTCTGTCTCAACTTGGAATAATCATTTTTATGTCATGGGATTCCTGTGAGGGTCACATATGACAATAGCTGTGAAGCACTTTGTACAGTAAAGAACTATGCACATATAAGGCATCCATTCAACAAGCAGAAAATAAGACATGTTATTCTATGTTTCTGTTTGAAACAAAACTGGTTTACAAACACCTAAGTTAATAAATGAGGTCATGTGAGTGCCAGTTATTCTTGATATAAAAAGATCCTTCACCTTACAAGAGGACCACACCATTGTTACCAGCAACCTGGGCTTGTAAAATGCCACAAGCTCACCACACATGAGCTCATCCCAAGCCATTCTCATCACCATTTCCTTTTTCTACTTCTACAATGGAGGCTAGAAAAGCTACATGCTCAATTTCTGAGTATTTCTTCCCACCAGCGCTGGCCCATGAGATGTGACCATAATTCTGCTGTGGGTAGGCGGTGGTCAGGAGTACTGGGAAACCCTTTGCTTTCCTGACAAAAGGGAAAAGATAAGGCTTATACTTTCCCCATTACTCTTCTTTCTCTCTACATGCACATATGCTACACGGGAGCTGAAGCAACCATTTTGTGACCATGAGGAAAAGGCTGAGATGTAATCTATGATCTTGTTAAGCAGCTGAACCATGACTTCTGGCTGCTACTTTTGCCTAAACCCTCCTTCTGTCATTGACATTAATCGCGTTTTTCTACTACTAGCAGGGTGTAATGCCATGCTCTGCTGTTCATTCAAATTGAGTCAAATTGTAAGATTTCAGTTCTTCAGAAGCTTGTGGATGCTTCAGGCAGAGAGAACATACAGACAGAAGCATGAAGATGTGAAAGTGATTGGTATGCTTCGAAAATGATCAATAGGTCAATACAGTATGGCCAACTCCTGCACCCTCATCACTGTACTCTATTTGCTCTTCAGGACTCTTCTGTGATTCCCAGCTGGCCTTTGCTGATTCCAACAGCTTCCCTGCATCTCTGTGACAGAGAGCCTCGTGTGCTGGCTGCTGCTGTGTCCTGCCTGCTCTGATCAGCTTCCCTCTGCATCTGCCCCTCCCAGGGGGCAGGGCTGGGACCAGCTCTCAGGCCCTCCCACTCTCTCCTGCCTCACTGAGGTTAATGGGAATGAACCCAAGAGCAAGTGTGAGAGAAGCATCTCGTTTTCAATTTGGACGGAGGGAGAACCTCAAGGAGGAGCTAGAAGTTAAACCAAAATATGCATCACTTTTCCACAGGGAGAAACAACAGGGATGATCTTATCACTGAAGGACCATGTGCATTCTCCAATGTTCACTTTCCTTGTTGTGAAGTAATGTCCCCATGCTCCCTTCCCATCTAGCCCCAAATCCATTCATCTCAATGATTCTAATATATTCACTTTTAGAGTATATAAATGATTACCAATTATAGTGGCAAGACTGACTTTCCATGGAAGGATTAGATTCCTTTCAATGTTATGTGTTTAAAATATGAAAAAGAACCTTCTCTTAAATCTCAACTAACTAGATGAGGTTCATAATCTAGAATAGCTCTTTGCCCGGATGTTTTAGCAGAGTCCATCTTCCCTACACTTTTAGGAAGAGGCTGTTGGCTGGTTTTCCAGCCCAACAATTTGGGCTTCAGCAGTCTCTTTAAGTCTCTTTAAATCATAAGATTTTAGAATTCACCATCAGACTAATTTTGGAGGCATTATGTCTTGAGAACATAATTCATCATTATTTAAAGTCACAGTATGGGTTTCTGAAATTGTAACAATAAATTTTATATTTATTATCAGAATAATTAAGATTTGGGCTTTTTTAAAATTGAGATATAATTGACACATAACATTGTGTAAGTTTAAGGTGTACAACATGTTGATTTGATACATTTATATACTACAATATTATGCCCACTGTAGTGTAACATTTCTGTCAGGTCACATAATTATCATTTCTTTTTTGTGGTGAGAACAATCAAGACCTCGTCTATCAGCAACTTTGAGTGTTGTTGGCTATAATCTCTATGCTGTGCATTAGATCTCTAGGACTTATTTATCTGCTAGTTGCAAGTTTGTACCCTTAAACAACACCTTCCCCCCACCAGTTCTTGGTAACCACCATTCTACTCTCTGTTTTTACAATCATGGCTTTTTTAGATTCCATGTATAAGTGATATCAGACAGTATTTGTCTTTCTCTGTCTGACTTAGCTCATTTAGCACAATGCCCTCCAAGTCCAACCATGTTGTCACAAATGGCAGGATTTCCTTCTTTGTTGTGGCTGAATAATATTCCATTGTGTATATGTATGCACCACACCTTCTATATCCTAAGTGTTGATGAACACTTAGGTTGTTTCCATATCTTAGCCCTTGTGAATAAACATGCCATAAGCATGAGAATGCAGATATCTATTCAAAATCCTGTTTCACTTTCTTTGGATATACACCCAGTGGTGGGATTGCTGGATCATATGGTAGCTCTACTTTTAATCCTTTAAGGAACCTACATACTATTCTCCATAGTGACTGTACCAATTTACCTTCCCACCAAGAGTATAGGAGGGTTCACTTTTCTCCATACCCTTGCCGACACCTGTCTCTTATCATCTTGAAAGCTTTGGTTTTTATAAATAAAATTTAAATTCTGGTAATCAAAGTCAAGATATGAGCACTGACATTCAAAACACATTTTAAAGAAAAGTGAGATGCATGACATGCAGCATGTGACTCAAATTCTTAAGGAAGCTTGAAGTGGGAGGGGCAGAAGATGGGCACTTGTGGATTTGAATGCAATAATAACTCCCTATAAAGTGGACCTCTATCTCCTCTGGAGAAGTATCACAATACTTCCATGCCCACGCTTCACTTTTTCCTAAAGGTCACACTGCACATCAGCACTGACACAAGTATGATTCACTTTATAATGGCAATTACAGTCTTGTGATTCACATGCTTCATGTCCTTCCCAGTGCTCAGGATAAATGTAAAAGGCAAGAGAGACAACAAAGCAACTGGGCAACATTAAGTACAAATTTTAAAGGCATAACAACATTCATAATCATACCATAGCTTCTGATGGATGTGGCTGTATTTGAAAACTAGTCTCATAGCACAAAACATGAAATCTGGTTGGGTTTCCTTCATGTGTTTTTAATAAACTAGCCATAATGTGTGGTTTGGATTTCAGCTTAAACAAAAATAAACTTACCCGACAAACCAGATAACTAATTGTTCATACCCTCATTCTCCTCCTGCTAGAGCCCTGGGCAACCAGTAGTTAATCAAAGGGAAGTACCCACATCAGAATAAAGAGGCTTGCATGAATTCTCTGACCCCAGGAATTCACAAATCTCTGAGAGTGGGATCCAGCAATTTGCATTTTTAAGGGGCTCTTCAGTTGATTCACATTAGATCTTAAAAGCAAAGAAAAAGGCCAGAATAATCCTAGCACAACCTTCTCCTGCTACAGGTGTCCACTGAAAGACAAGAGCTATGAAGAGCAGAGGCAAGAAGACCCGAGGATATTATTGAGCGGTTTTCTCTAAACAGATAAAATGAACTCTCAGACTCTAGAGAAATATTTCTGGAAACTGTGGGAAGACGCTTGGGGAGAAAGAATCTCATTTTTAATCTACAGATATGTATTAAACTTTGAACCACCAAACTTTAATTAAATGGGTGGGTAAGTGTTTCAGTTTGGATATCCACCCCCACCCCACACCCCCTACCCTTGGAAACCTTCCCTAAATACCAAGAATAGGCTCTGCCCTTCTGATGTGTTTCCAATACATCCGCACCTACCCCTTATCAAAACTCTCCTCACTCTATCTTGTAATTGCCTTCTAAATGCAGCTTTCTCCTGTAGACTGTACATCCCACAAGGTTATAGGGATGGGGGGTAGCAAGTTGGGATTGGATGTTATTTACTCACGTAATCAGGCATGCCTGTGCCTGGAATACAGTAAGTGCTCAGTAAACATCACGTCAATTAATTAAAAGGTTCATTAAACTTAACCCGACCCAACTTCGGCAAGTATGGAGACACTGGTGAAGGAAGTGATATTTCTGAGGGAAAGTATCCATAAAAATTGGCAGGATTTGAGAGCCTCAGTGCTACTTGAATTTCTTAAAAGTGTAGCACCATTGGCCCAGACTTCAAGATATTAGGATAGGGAGTTTTCTTAAATATGGCTTCAAAGAAAATACTGCTCAAGTAATGAGGGCAAGAAATAAGGAAAATGGGGCTTCCCTGGTGGCGCAGTGGTTGAGAGTCCACCTGCTGATGCAGGGGACACGGGTTCGTGCCCCGGTCTGGGAGGATCCCACATGCCGCGGAGCGGCTGGGCCCGTGAGCCATGGCCGCTGAGCCTGCACGTCCGGAGCCTGTGCTCCACAACAGGAGAGGCCACAACAGCGAGAGGCCCGCATACCGCAAAAAAAAAAAAAAAGAAAAGAAAAAAAGAAGGAAAATGGCAGACACCACTTTGAACTTGAGAGTCTTGGGTGCATGTTAATCCACATAAAAAGTCTCCAGGGCCTCCCTGGTGGCGCAGTGGTTGAGAGTCCGCCTGCCGATGCAGGGGATGCGGGTTCGTGCCCCGGTCTGGGAGAATCCCATATGCCGCGGAGCGGCTGGGCCCGTGAGCCATGGCCGCTGAGCCTGCGCGTCCGGAGCCTGTGCTCCGCAACGGGAGAGGCCACAACAGTGAGAGGCCCGCGTACGGAAAAAAAAAAAAAAAAAAAAGTCTCCAGAATGAGTACTGTGGGGCACACTTTATAAAAACTAGATGACCCATCAAAGCAGGCAGAGGCTAGAAGTCAAAGAGATATTGAGACTCAAACATTTACCCTACTTTGCATCTTCTGTCTCTCCCTTCTCCAGGCTGGTGAGGCTTGTGGGAATGTAGTTTACTCCTATCATGGAGAAAGGAGTTCAGGAGGAGAAGAATGTAGAATATTTTAGTGACAAAAGCATGCAGACAATGTCACTAAGAGGCTTCCTTTTTAACAGACTGTTTTGTCAAACCAAGGAAAAGGAGTGCTATGCAGAAACCTGGAAGACAGACCAAATTCAAGGGCAGCTCACAGTTGAGGAAAGCTGCCAGATGTTGCAGCAAGATGGCCAGCCAGCCAGGCAGCTGCTGTTCTCCATCCTACAACTGTCCTCCAAATCTAATTGCCCATCACCATAAGACAAGGAGCTTGGGGAACATGGACATTTTTCAATAGCTGGAGTTTTTCCTGCATTAAGCCTTGAGCCTAATTAAAGCACGAAAAATGAAAAACCAATAAACAGTGTTGGAAGATGCCAATTGGACATATGAATTTAACATCTTAGCACAAAAAGTCATTGACAGATAGGTTCCAGGAATCCACGTGGGTTACTCAGACAGACTGAACTCTGGATGATAGACATGACTTCTGGGATTTTCATTTCAGATGGAAAAATCATGTTTCCAAATCTAATGAGATGATTCATGCAAGGAACAAGACCAAAAAAGCAAATAACCTAGACAGCAGCAACATTTTTAATAAGCAAAGTGTAGAGAGCTGACTCAAAAACCTTTCTTCCGGAGCAAGAATCTTTGTAAAGTACAAGTGGCAGAGGCTCTACCCACACACACCTTAATAAGTAGCTACCAAAAAAATCACAAGTAAGGACGCAGACCAGACAAACTAAGAAAAGAAAATTGATTAAAAAAAGAAAAGCATGGGGTGAAGTTCTGGAGTCTCTTTAGCAATTTTGCTATTGAAAGGGCCACAGGGTTTCTTCGTTGTAGTGGTGGTGTTCTAGAACATACACTCTAATATGTGTTGCCACACTGATTCGGCATTTACTAAACTCCTATACAGTTAGTGTCTGTGAGATAAATAAGAAACAGTCTCTAAACCCTCTGCCTTTATAAATGCAATCACAAACTCATTACCCTCATTTTAATAAGGAATTATTGAGCCAATTATGGAATGCCAGAACTCTGGACCTAACTAGCTCAGTCAAGGAGCACTAGCACATTCCTAATGCTACAGAGAATCCTAAGAGTTGGGTAAGGGATGCTACCTAAAAGCTGACCTAAATCTTTCCAGTTTCAATAAAAGCTCAGATCATTAAGGTATACGACAAGCAGCTCCCATATTCTCCATTTCTTCTCAGTGCTAACCAACCTGTGGAATTCTTTTCTCCATTAAACCAATCCATTTTCTTTAACATTTCCCTGTGTGCCCTAGTTTCCAGGCTTTCAGTCATGTCACTGCCCTCCTTGGCCACCCCCAAAACCTCCAAACTCCTCCCTCTGAAGCTGTGAAATCTGAAATTGGATGAGTTACTCTTTGGGTCCTCATTCCATGACAAAATGCAAAATAAAATAAATCTAAGCTAGCCTCAGTGCAAACAATGAAAGAGAGAAAATCTCGATACAGTCAAGTACTAAAGATAGATGTAGTAACTATATTCAATAGGCTTTGCCTCTTGGTTTTATTTATTTTTCAGTAATGGAAGAGAAATAGCCGAGTCTGGGTTAAGGAGAACTTAGATGTAGAATAACACAGACTCCATCTTCCTCTAAGAGTTAAAATACCATGTGGATTTACTGAAATCAAAATGATGTTCCCAGGGTTTTTATTAGTCCTCCCCACCCCACCCCCCACCAATGCACTTTAACTTGACAAGCACTTTTTTGCATACCTAGTATGTGCAAAGCACTCTGTTAGCATCAGGGCTTACAAAGATGGATGAGATTCTCCCCAATGATGTTTTTCCTCTTCCTTCTCCAGTCCTGCCCCAAAGAACCAGGTGCAAGCCCATCTGCTGTCACTCTTCATCCCATTACCCTACTGCAATTTCTTTATAGCTCTGATCACTATCTGAAATTACCTGTTCGTGTACTTGTTTGGTTTTACATTGTTCGTGTCCCTCACTAGAATGTTACTACAAAGAAAGCAGGGTTCTTGTCTTTTCCCCACTTTCCTTTGTTAATCATTACTTTTACTATCATGCATACAGCAGTGTCTCAGTCAATATGAGCTGATATTATGAATGAATGGAGAGACTCAGTTCTTACCCTCAAAGAGTGAAGGAGATTAACAAATCCTAAACCCTACTACAGGAAGGAGTGTTGCTCCTTCCCTCATGCGTCTGTGCCCTGTATGGGGGAGCCATTCGCAACATAAAAAAATCATACGCTGTTCTATTACGACACTTTTCCAGCAGAAATGATAAAGTGCCTTACTGTAACAAATTTACAACAGTATCCCAACAAGTGGAAGTAAAATATCCTAATTCTCAGTAACAAAAAGGCACTCTACAGGTTACGATGGTCTCGCAAGGGCGATTCCCTGGCCTTGGGTTTTGAGTGTCCCAGATAAGAAGTGAGGACAGAAGAGGTTTTCTCACCAACAGATGCTGCTTTAAATGACCAGACTGTGGTCTCCAGGCTCCAAGATGGCCTCAAATGACTCCCTGCGTCCTGGTATTCACACCATTTTATAGCCCCCTCCACACTGTATCAGGGCTGGTATGCTTAACCCACAGAAAGTGGTAGAGATGAGGATACTCACTCACTAGGTTAGGTTCTAACTTGGGCTGCTCCCTCACTCTGGGATCACTTCCTATGGGAGGGGCTGTATCACAAACCACCCTATGAGAATCCCACCCGGTGAGAAGTTGAAACCGCCTGCAAACAGCCATGTGGGTGAACTTGAAGGCTGACCCTGCAGCCCCAGTCAAGTCTTCAGAGGCTGCAGCCCTGGCTAAAGGCTTGACTGTAACTTTAAGAGAGACTATGACACAGAGTCACCCAGCCAGTCAGATCACATACGTTCTACCCTCAGAAATTGCGCAAGGTAATCCATGTTTGTTATTCAACTGCTAAATTTGGGGGTAATTTGTTACACAGCAATAGATAACTAATTCACCTTATTAGCAGAAAAACTATTCACCTCTTATAAGTAAAAGTCTGTAGAAAGGATTTAATACCCTATGAATCATACCTAAGGGGGATGAAAACACTATTCTTGTGACTGGTGGAAAAAAGGAGTTTCAGGATTTTTTTCCCCCTTTAGGTCTTTTTAAAAAGCTAAGTCCCTGAATTTTCACAGCATGATTTAACATGTCTTGCAGTCACTTTCTTCAAGGAGAGAGAACTGTAAGTCCCTGAAGACACAAACACAAGGTAATCTCCAGCTCCCTTCCTTCACAAGACTAAAAACAACAAACAGGATGCTCAGTAAATAAATGATAAGCTTCCTGTTATCAAGCAGCTTTCTCTGTAACTCAACTTGATCTTGCTGTATCTAACCAAAAAGAACGGATTCACTTGAGCTGCTGGGCTCGTCTGCCATCCCACATCTCAGAGACACAGAAACCCTCCCCTAGCAACTGCCTAATAGGGCAGTGTATGGAGTTCTGCTTTCAAGGTACTAAGGGGAGGAAAGGCATGCACAGACTCTGTGTTCCCTGAAACGTGTGCTATGCAGAAACTGGACCTGCAAAGTGACCTGTTAAAAAATGGTTCTTTGGTCAGTTTGGGGAAATACTATATTTCCCAATTGATCCAACCCAGGGGTCAGCACAATTTTTCTATAATGGGTCATATAGGCTTTGTGGGCCATATAGTCTCTTTCAAAACCACTCACTTCTGCTATGGACCATGACAGCAGCCATGGACAATACAAATGGGTGTAACTGGGCTCCAATAAAACTTTATTTGAAAAAAAATGGCTAGGGTCAGACTTGGTCCATAGGCTGGGGTTTGTATATTTTTCCTGCCCCTCACTGGAATGCTGAAGTACTGGGAAAGCAGGAAAGTAAACACAGAGGCCATTGCTCCAACCTCTCTCTTAAAGAATCACTGCACATTCTGACATATAAAAGCCATTAAGAATTTCTGCTCCAAAGACTTATCCATGGATCCATTTGTTCAACTCAATTTCCCAAAAATTATTTGTCCAAAGAACATATTTACTTACTTAATGATTTCTCTCCTGCACTCCCCTGCCTTCCCCTCTTCGCCTCTCTTCTCTCTCTGTCAACTTGTCTTATTTTTTTGTCTTATTTTTTTAATTGAAGTATAGTTAATTGACAATGTTGTGTTAATTTCTGCCATATAGCAAAGTGATTCAACTATACATATATATTCTTTTTTAAATATTCTTTCCCATTATTATGGTTTATCATAGGATATTGAATGTAGTTCTCTATGCTATACAGTAGGACCTTATTGTTTATCCATTCTATATGTAACAGGTTACATCTCTCAACTTGTCTTCTTATTGAATAACTATTAATAATTCAGACATATAGTCTTCCATAGAACATACCTGAGGAAATAATGAGTTACCAAATTTGCAGTGTGTATCAGCCTGAGTGAAAAATTTAATTCTACCTCCACAGAGAACTGACTTGGAACGTGGAGTGTCAATGAATGCTTCAAGCGATACCTTAACTTTTATACATAGGATAGCCTCAAAGATAGAAAATTTTAGAAGTGTTTGGTTTTGGTTCTCAAGATGGTAGCATTGAAAGATCCTGAGCTCACCTCGTCTCATGGGCACATCAAAATTACAACTATTTATAGAACAACTGTCAATGAAAAAGATTGGAACCTACCAGAAAAAATCTTGGACAACTAAAGACATAAACTATAGCCAAGACCCACGAATGGGAGGATAATTACAGTTGCAGAGGTTCTCTCCAAGGAACAAGGGGTCTAAGTCTCACATAGGGCTCACCAGCCTGGGGGTGCTCACTGGGAAAATGAGCCCCCAGAACGTTTGGCTATGAAGGCCAGTGAGACTCACTTTGAGGAGTCACAGGACTCGGTGAAATAAAGACTCTACTCTTAAAGGATTCACACAAAATCTCACACACGCTGGGACCGAGGGCAAAAGCAGTAATTTGAAAAGAGCCAGGGTCAGACCTGCCTGCTGATCTTGGAGAGTTTTCCAGAGAGGCAGGAGGCAATTGGAGCTCCCCTGGGGACACAGACACTGGTGTCAGCCATGTTTGGAGTCTCATTCTAATTGTGCTGGCAAGCACCATTGTGGAATCCTCCCACCCAGCTCCACTCCCACCCACCAGCCCATAAGCACCAAATCTGGGACACCTCAGGTCAAGCAACTAACTTGTGGGGGGACACAGCCACGCCCACCAGCAGACAGATTGCCATAAGACCCCCAGAGCCTATGGCCACCACTGAACATGGCCCAGCCCACCAGAAGACTCAGGACCCAGACCCACACAACAGTGAACAAGCACTAGACCTGGGACCCCCAGAGACCTGCTGCCAGAGACCCCAAGGCTAGCTCTACCCACCGGCGAGTCTGCTTGAGACAAAGCCTCAACCAACAACAGGATGACACAAGGACAACTGCAGCCCTGCAGCCTGTCATGGCAGGATCCAGCCCACCCACCAGCAGGCCAACACAAGCTTCAGGATTCCGTGAACCCTACAGCCAGCTACATCAGGAACCAGCCATGCCCACCAGTGAGTCCACATCAGCTCTGGGACCACTGGCCCACAGCCAGACCACAGGACTCCGCTCTGCCTGCCACTGGGCCAGCACTAGCCCCAGAACCTGGCTGCAGGCACCAGCCCCAGGATCCTCTAGACTCTGACTATGCTCACCAGTGAGCCAGCACTAGACCCAGGGCCACCTGGAGATCTGCAGCCAGCTACCTCATGACCCAGCCCAGCCATCCAGTGACCAGCACGCTCTGGACAAGGCAGGGCCTGGCCAGCAACTGACCTTGGGGCCAGCAATCCCTATCAGACGTCCCAGAGTAGTCAGCCCACCACAACAATAGGACCCATGCAGCCCACATAGCTGGGCTGGGCATTTAGCTCTAGTGTCCAGAGGTGAGTGCACTTCTGGGAAGCATAGGACATCACCTACAAAAGTCCATATCTCCAAGGTTGAGAAATGTAACAAACCTACCAGACACCCTCCCTGACTTCATACTACAAAGCTATAGTAATCAGAACAATACAGTGCGGGCACAAAAAACCGACACACAGATCAATGGAACAGAATAGAGAGCCCAGAAATAAACCCACACACTTAACGTCAATTAATCTATGACAAAGGAGGAAAGAATATACAATGGAGAAAAGACAGTCTCTTCAATAAGTGGTGCTGGGAAAACTGGACAGCTACATGTAAAAGAATGAAATTAGAACACTTCCTAACACCATACACAAAAATAAACTCAAAATGGATTAAAGACCTAAATGTAAGACCAGATACTATAAAACTCCTAGAGGAAAACATAGGCAGAACACTCTTTGACATAAATTGCAGCAATATTTTCTTGGGTCCATCTCCTAAAGCAAAGGAAATAAAAGCAAAAATAAGCAAATGAGACATGATTAAACTTAAAAGCTTTTGCACAGCAAAGGAAATCATTGACAAAATGAAAAGACAATCTACTGAATGGGAGAAAATATTTGCAAACGATATGACCGGTAAAGGGTTAATATGCAAAATATATAAACAGCTCATACAACTCAACATAGAAAAAACAAATATCCCAATAGGGGACCCAAATAGACATTTCTCCAAAGAAGACATACAGATGGCCAACAGACACATGAAAAGATGCTCAACATAGATAATCATCAGAGAAATCCAAATTAAAACCACCATGAGATATCACCTCACACCTGTCAGAATGGCTATCATCAAAAAGGACTCAAATAACAAATGTTGGTGAGGATGTGGAGAAAAGGGGTCCTTTGTACTCTGCTGGTGCAAATGTAAATTGGTGCAGCCACTGTGGAGAACAGGATGGAGTTTCCTTTAAGGGCTAAAATAGAGCTACCATATGATCCAGGAACTCCATTCCTGGATATATATCCAAAGAAAATGAAAACACTAATTCTAAAAGAAACATGCACCCCAATGTTCACAGCGGCATCATTTACAATAGCCAAGATATGGAAGCAACTTAAGTGTCTATCAACAGATGAATGGATAAAGAAGATGTTAGATAGATAAATAGATGATAGATAGATAGATGATAGATAGATAGATAGATAGATAGATACAATGGAATACTACTCAGCCGTAAAAAAGAATGAACTTTTGCCATTTGCAACAACACTGATAGACCTAAAGGGTATTATGCTTAGTGAAATAAGTCAGACAGAGAAAGACAAATACTGTATGTTATCTGTGGAATCTAAAAAATAAAACAAATGAACGAATATAATAAAACAGAAATAGACTCACAGATATCAAAACTAGTAGTTACCAGTTGGGAAAGGGAAGGGGAAAGGGACACGATAGGGATAGAGAATTAAGCGGTACAAACTACTACGTATAAAATAATTAAGATACCATGATATTATGTACAGCACAGGGAATATAGTCAATATTTTATAATAACTATAAATGGAGTATAAGCTATAAAAATGTTGAATCACTATGTTGTACACCTGAAACTAATTGAAACTAATATAATATTATAAATCAACTATACCTCAATTTTTTTTTAAGTGTTTGTTTTGTGAAAATTGTTCGATTGATGCCTTGCCACATTCTTCTGTCCTCCACCTTCCCCCACCCCCACCGGAGGAGTGATTGCTATTTCTGGAACTTGTAGTGTGAAAACCATCATATTAGGAAGTTTTGGATTTGATCATTACCCTTAGACAATGTCAAGGAACTAACAGATCTAGAACTTAAAACTCAAAGTTGATTTCATTGGCCAAATTCACAAACTGAAGATTTTCTGGCAAAGTGTGTTAGAAACTTATAAGACACACATAGTAGTGTCAAGCATGGTCAGAGTTCTTTTAAACAGAAGAAACCTTTAAATTCCTCAGTATTGGCCTATGATTATTGGTGACTGTTGACCAAACAGGCCAATCCTGGTACAATGTGGGAGGGGACAGTGTGTGAATTCCAGGAGAGTGAATCACTGGAGGAGGTCTCTTGGAAGCTGCCTGTCACATAAGGTCTGTGGAAAAAAAAAAAATGAGAAGCAGGTATTTTAGCTCCTGAATCTGATGCTAATTCTGTGGCATTAGCCAAGTCATTTCTGATAATCTATAAATTGGGGGGGGGGGGTTGAACTAAAATCAAACTTTCAGTAACAGTATAAATCTATCAATATTTATACATTACTTAATATATTTTCAGTGCACTTTCATATTAATGATACCACATGGTAGACAATGTTCAGTGAGAAGGGTCTGGCCACAGGCTGGCTAGAAGCCAGTTTCCCAGAATGAGGCTGCCTCTAACTGAGATTCCAACTTAATCGTTTCTTCCTCAAAGCCATGAGAATCTTCAGGAAAGTCAGACTATCCTGAGCTTAGATACCACCAAGACCCTATAATCCACAAGGCCTTTCAAAGCTTGAACTTTTCAAAGCCTGAGAAGAGACTTGGCAGTTCCTGAATTTTAGGAGTGGTTTAATCACCGCCCCCCACCCCATCAAATTGGAGAACCCCTTTCTATCTCCTTTCCTTCATCACACAGAGACATGTAACTCTCAGAAGTTTTCCCCCATAAGAACATGTCCATCTTTATCCAGGGATTGCCTCCCGTCCCTTTATTTTCATTATGAAACAGAGTAGGAGGACCACGTTCTCTGTAAAAATAGCACCAGATGCCACAGCTGCAATGGGCCTCCCAGACATGGACACTTGTGACAAGGCTCTGATCTGACCGTGTGTATGGCTGTGGGTTGTGGGGAGAGAATGGCCACAGCTGTCACAGCGGATCAGGTTTATCCTTGGTGCTAATGTCCATGTACCAAGCACCCTTGCCTGCACTCTTTCCAGGATGAGTGTGTTTACAAGTGGAAAACGTTTGAAGTCTTTGCTCTGTGACTGAAAGGAATATGTCAGAGAGAACGCTTTTATGACTCTTCCTGAAAATTATCATGTGGCTGATCCTTCTTGTGGGCCTAAAAGTAGAAAAATACACTTTAGTTTTTCTCTCTCCAGGAAACTAAAGATTTCACAATTCTTAAGATAAGGAATAAACTATAAAGTTTAAAACTTTATGTAGAAATAAGCAACTGTATCCTATGAAAATACTCATAAATTGGGGATTAAGTTAATTCTTCCAAATACAGCCATCTATTTAGAAGAATTTTGTTGCCATCTACATTATTCGAAACTTAAAAAACTATATACAGGAGGAGGGAGGTGAGGTAGAAAATTGAGCCTAATTTTAAGAGAGTGGGATTTAGGGCCAGCACATGTAAAAGCATTCACAAGCATTAAATAACAAAAGAAATTAACTACCCCCTGTGTTGTGTATTTAAGTGCAATCAATTCTAAGAAATTGTGGAAAGACTGCCCTCTTCAGACACACTACTCTTTCTTTTTAAGTTGCTATAGATTTTTTTCTATATAAGTCCCTCTAGGGGAAAATGGAGTATGGGGTAAAATAGTTATAAATCAGAGGTTTACTCTAAGAAATAAATGTCAAAGAAGTACATGGAAAAAATGTTCTTAAATGCCTAGTCTGCCTGTCTGGACTTGCCTAGAATATGTATCTTATAAGTATTCCACTTGGCTCTTGAAGCATCTAATAAGCAAGCTTTAGAATCCTGAGTGGTAATTAATTAATGCAACTGTCAGGGCTGAAATGTTTACCTCAGCTGTCACATATCTCAGTGTATTCAGAATAAACACCTGAAGTCACAATAATTGGCTTTCATGTCATTAGAATTTTTAATAGCCATGATGAACTCTACTCATTCCACACCAAACTCTTGTTTTCTGTTTTATTCCTGTCATTTGGAGCAAGCTGAAATGACAATTAGAGAGTCCTGTCATAACGAAAGGTATTGTGCAGATTTGGGTCCTTGGACAGGCCCTCATCTGGCTGTCGGCAGAGTTTCCTTAGAAACTCTATAGGCAGGTCTTAGGGAGAACCAAGTAGGAAATTTCATTTGAAACTCAACTTTCTTTTCTACATTTCCTGATCTGGGCCTTTCCCCCACCCCCAATATTTACTTTTTCAATGATCAGATGCAAAATATAATGAGGAGTCCAAGAACCACACTCAAAAACCAATTTCAATTCCTTATAGTCAGTCCCGAACAAATTAGAGCAAAAAAAAAGACGAACAAATGAGAAAATATCCCCATTGTATCACCTTCCACAAGAAGGACAGGAAGAAATCTAGTTTGCAAAGTGGCCTCTTTTGCTTCCTAACTGCAATGAAAAGAGAAGGCACATTATATACTCAAACGGAGGTCATTGCAGAGGGAAATTCTAAACATGTTCGAGAAACAGTAGTTTATGAAAATCGAATTAGAGTCTGTAGGAAAATGGTGTGTACCGTAGTGATAACTAGTGATTTACATGATATCTGACATCTGTAATATACACGTGCATTTTTGCAGTGGGACATAAACACGGAACTAACTTGTTTATGATTGGAGGCGACTTGCTGAAAGGAAATGTGTGCCAGCATGTTTCTCCTCTAGTTTGAGTATTCAGTTTCATGTATAATTGATAGATTACCATTTTTTAAAGGGTAAAATAAGAGTAAATAAATTATGAGGATTTAAAATATTATCCATTAGCCAGGAATACTCAGTTTTTCTTTGAATGAACACTCAACAACTGCCATTCCTGATGGCATTTCTAGCAGACCAGCAATTTCTCTGGCTTCTTGGCTCCCAAATTACTTGGGTCCAAAACTGAGATTGGTAGACAACCAGACTGCAAATACCACCCAGGCCTCATATTTATGCATAGCTTAAATTCATAGCGTTTGGGCAGAAAAGCCAGCATAATTCCAAATTCTGAACTCAGATTATACCTGTATACAGGGATAAAATGAAGAAATTCCAAATGGAACCATCAGAAGGAGCTTTCTACTCTAGAGCAAAGCCTAGAAGTGAAGAAAAGCTGATCACATGTTCCATAATGTCTGGGATTTCAAATACAGATATATTTACTTATGTAATTAAAATTCTGTAAAATTACATTTTGAATGTGTATACAACTATAGATGATACATATACAAGTATATAAATTTATAAACTTGCACAGTTCATATGTGTACACAATATATACATTATGTATTCTGGATAATATGTTTGTATTGTATATTATAAATGTGTTTATGTGCATTATTTATATTTATTGATTGTTTGTTTGTTTGTTTTGTTTTTTGCAGTACGCGGGCCTCTCACTGCTGTGGCCTCTCCCATTGCGGAGCACAGGCTCTGGACGCACAGGCTCAGCGGCCATGGCTCATGGGCCTAGCCGCTCCGCGGCATGTGGGATCCTCCCGGACCGGGGCACGAACCTGTGTCCCTTGCATCGGCAGGCGGACTCTCAACCACTGCGCCACCAGGGAAGCCCTTGATTGTTTTATTTATCTATTATAAATATATGAATATCTCCTTGTACGTTCAATACATAAATATATACAATATACTACATATTATTTACAATGTATTACACTATACAATACATATTATACATAATATTACATATTAGACGTAAATTGTATATAATATACTAATAGTAAATATAGAGTATATATTGTACATTATACGCACATATTATATAAATGTTATATAGGGATATTATATATTTTATACACTATATATTATATTGCTGTATAGATGTGTATACAAAACTATAGATACTGAACTTATTTTGAAATTTAACAGATTTTCAAAGGTAATCTTAATCGTATGCAAGTTCTAACTTCCACAAGGATTTCAGAAGGAAATTCCTTCACAGAGAAGACACCACTCTACCTGTTTTCAACAGAGCACTTCAATAGCCTTCTTCCTTCTGCAGATGCAAACACATCTTTAATATTTAATATTTAGAGTAATATAAAGCTCAGGAACTTCATACAATTTCAGATCTAAAACCAATTCATTTTTTGAATTGGTGTTGGCTAGCCTGGCTTTTGACTACTGGCTATTTTAAGTGCAACTACTTTAAATACAGCTTTTAAGAACAATGTTGGCATCTCCGATGTGATGAAAGAAACACCAAGTTGCCCAGGATTTGTGAAGAGGTGAGTTAATGGCCAATGTTGGGACAAGACCGCTCAGTGGGCAGGTACTGTAACCACTGGACCGCCCAACCTTTTAGATCTCTGTGCTTTGATTAGCAAATGTGATGCTTGACCGATCAGCACAATCATTTTAAAAGGCTCTGGAAACCCTTCCTCCCCGACGTGCACATGAAACACACCAGCATTCATGTCAACCTCCCCTCAGACGCAGCATCACCAGCTCCCGTTACTGTGGCACGTACGTAAGCCAGGGAAGAGCCCCGCACAGAGGGGTCGTTCCTGTGATTAACTGGTAGAATCTAAAGGAGACAAAAAGAATAGAGCCCGAGCTCAAGCCACGTTCGGCCATTTGTGCCTGTCAACACAATATGCATATAAGCAAACAGAGCATGGAGCCAACTTAGTACATTCCAGACCTGAGCATGTTTTTATAAATAATCACTCATAAAGCTGGGGGAGGAAGGAAGGAGGAGCCAGAGTGTCGTTGTCCCGCGCTCTGCGGCCCCTGCACCGGCTCATTAGTGCCGGGGACAAGATGCCCTCTCTTGATGGAAGCTTCTCAGCTTCAGGTCTGGGAGCTACAGGGGGTCCAAAAGGGACATGCAGTTCCGGACACGTGCCGCTCCCGGGATCGCCCAGCAAACTGCTCAGGTCCGGACCTAAAGAAGAGCCCTGCAGCTGCGGTGGCCGTAGAGGGGGCTGGCACCTGTTCCCAGCCTCCAGCTCCAGACTCTGTATCACTGGCCAGGTCCAAGGTCCCGGTTGGAGTCAGAACGTCGGGGCTGGAAATCTCTGTAATGGGTGTCTCTTGATGTGCTGGCCTAGGTCCCATTCTCACAATATTTTTTATATATAACAACAGTCTATTCCTTTGAGAAGTTCCTCCACCCCCACTACAGGAGGCAGCTCAGGGGCCTGGTCCTCCAGGTGACCCAAGTCTGGCAGGAAGTTTCTTTACCCAAAATTTGGATCTTGAGTGAAATGGCCCAAGGGCAACTAGGGGTGCCCTGGAGAGACCCTTTATTAGTTTCTATAACTGTCCTAGATCACTGGAGCTTCCCTCCTTGTTACCTTTTCCAAGCACTGGAGGCTCAGTTTTTTCTTTTAAATTTAATTCTATGACCTATACCCTATTCTTCCAATAAATTCTATTTTGCTTAAATTAGCAGGATTGGTTCCTATTGGCTTAAAATCAAAAACCCATAACTGATACAGACCCTTACCAATGACCCTGCTTTCAATTTCTTTTCTGTTCTTCACTGCATGTTAGTTATCAAGTACTGCTTATCATAAATATATCATTTTCTCTCTATGTATTATAATATATAATGGTATATTATATTCTATTCTATTACACTGTCATATTTTTCTCATCCTTAAAATGCCCTTATGATATACATATTATTATTGCAATTACACTGAGGATGAGGCAGTAACTGGGCTCAAGTAGGTTAAATCAGCGGTGCATTGGGATAAGCCGAGGCCTTGTTAAACGGCCATTCCTGGTCCCCAGGCCCTGACTCCTGATTCAGTGGGTCTGAGGGGCCCCTGGGAGTCACTTTCCTAACAAGCGTCTGGAGGATGATGTGGCTGGTCCAGGGCCACGCTTGGAGAAGCACTAGACTGAGTCAGTCTTCTCAAACTCTAATGTGCCTACAAACCACTTGTGGAGCAAACCACCTGACTCTGCAGGGCTGAGGTGATGCCCGAGACGCTGCATTTCCTACAGTTCCAGGAGCAGCTGCTGTTGCTGGACCACTCCCAGCCACACGGATCATGTGGCTGCCCCAGATCACATGGTGAGTCACAGCCCCAGCCTGACTTGACTGCAGGCTTGCCTGCTCTTGTTCTCTCTTGCCTCCTGGAGGAAAGCCTGGTCTTTACAGGTGAGAATCCAGAAACCCAGAAGGATTCCCACAGCTGGTTAATTATATAGTCAATAGGATGCAACCCCCAGGTCGCTCTGGGGTGGGGCAGGCTCCAGAGTTCACAAAGTCCATTCTGCATGAAATCCTGAAAAAAGCACCAAGAAATGGGCCAGGCCAGCATCTGGTCACATGTCACTGACAGGGCAGGCACGTGAGGTCTGAGCAGAGAAACCACTTGCTTCCAATCACTCAGCTGAAAGGTGCCAGAGCCTGAGCTAATGCCAAGTAATGTGCTCCCACCACCTACAACAGCCCCCACCCCCCAGAGGAGGCAAGACACACCCTTCCTCTAAAAGAAGAAATGGGAGTACACCCCACAACAAAGGATGGGGACCCAAGACCCTCGAGACCAGGCATCAAAACTAGTGGTCCACTAGCCCACCTGGCCTACGGAGGCATCTCCTCTGGCCTGCGCAGTGTCAGGTTTGTTGGCTGCTTACTCAGCTGTATGTGTTTAAATAGTGGGAAAATGTGCACTATAATCCAAAATGGACATTGTGAAATTCTGACAACACAGAGCCCAGGTTCACATCTTATAAGAATCAGCTCTGGCTGTGAGCGGGGGAATGTGGGGTCCAGGGGTCATCCGTGTAGCCACATGCCCAGCCTGTGGACTCACGTGACAGACACTGGACCTGGGTCTTCAGTGCCCACCGCCCCCCATCAGCCTGCAGCCAGGCCAGCCTGCACCATATGGGTTTGGATGGCTGCAAAAAACTGGAGATCCCTGAACCAGGGCAGTTCACTGTCAAGGTTTTCATGGGATACGAGACAAGGGAGCAGAACTGAGCCAAGTCACCAGGAAAAGGATGCATTTGTTCAAGCACCGGAAAAGAAACCCCAGAGCACATGCCCCTGACTTTGCTGTCACAGGAAGGTGGCCTTTGGTTGGTGATCGTTGCTGACTTCTGGAAAACTCTGCCTTTGTTAAAAAAAAAAAAAAAAAAAAATCCCATTTTCTGTCCCCTCATGGATTAGTGCTCCCTGCTGCACAAGGCCAAGGATGTTTCTGAAGGAGGCCGAGGGCCCAGCTGGCAAAACCCTGCTTTAGCATGATTTCAAATTGCCGAGTCAACACAATGCCACTCTTCTGTTTAAATTATTGGACAATTAGGACTTCGTGGGGTGTGAGTCTAGCCCTGTATGCAGCCATGTTTGTTGTTATTAAATGGCAACATCCAGAAGTAGACCGGGGCAGAGTTTCAGGGCAATCAAATTTCTGCAAGGAATTTAAACACTGACACCCTCTTTGCTGAAGACAAAAGGTTTGCCGGTAATTCATCAGACCTTTAAGACCACAGTCGCGCATGCACGTGCACATGGGCGCGCGCATGCGCGCGCACACACACACACACATCTATATATTTGAGAGTCAGCCCTGAGAGGAAACAGCCCCATCCTCTAGTGTTCTGCTGTCGCCTTGCAGCCTGAAGGTAGAAATAATGAGCCTGCAGAAGGGAGTGGCAGATTTTATCTCAGAGACACGGACCCCGTTAGCATCATTCCAAAAAAAATTATCCTTCCCTCTGTGGGGATGGGAGGGAGTTGCAGGGAGACAGGAGGCACAGAGATGTTCAGTTTCCATTTGGAACCAGATCACTGCCCACCACCAAGGACACGTGTGCCCTGATGCCCTCATCCCACAAAAGCCAGGCCTTGTCTATTTCTTTGCTACTTGCCTGCAACAGAACAAGAGCTTCTCCAAACTAGGAGCATTGCCTCCCACTCCCTGCTCTAACCAGAAGCCATAACCCCATTCAGCCCACATCAGTCCAGGAAGCCCATCCTCTCAGTTTATCATTCACCCGATTTCCCTTCTGGGATCCTCTTCTTGAGGACGATCAAAGCCATGTGTCCTCCACAGAGATCTGACTTTCCAGAGAAAACCATCCTTTCCAGTTCTGAACAAGGGAAGGAGAGGGAGATGAAGTTGGGAGGGGGATGCTGGAGGGGAAGGGGAGGTTACACCCACATATACACACACATGCACGCATGCACGCACAGACAGGGCATCACTGGGGACTCCAGGAAAAAACACCTCCTTCAACAATGTAAAGACACACTAAATCTGAGATGAGATCATTGGACTTTCACTCTTTGAGTGCCAGAAGCTTTTTAATCCAGAAATGCTGCTGATGGACATGGTTATGATTCCTAAGCTTAACCACTTACTTTCTGTGGGACCTTGTACACATTTAAATAACTTGATTGAATAACTCTGAGGGGCTAGATTTCTTCATCGCCAAAATGAAGATATTAGTTTCTACTTTGCAAAATTGTCTTGTAAATTAAGTGCAGAAAGCAAATGTGCACCTCAAATAGTGCCTGGTGCATACAAGAAGCTCAATAAATGTGGCCTAATCATAATCATAGAAATAACAATAATATTTGAATAAACCCTATAAATGCACAGTCGGGAATGCCACATGCAGAGGTAGCCCTTAACTGTGTAAGGCTTACAGATGAGGTCCATCCTGCAATCCAACATATTGCCAAAGGAAAGTTTTCTCAGACTATGTTCCTCTCCCAGGACAGTTTGGGGGAGCCCCCCACTGCTAGACCAGGCTTCGTTCACAACTGAACTTGAGCTTGAGGACCCTGCGTCAGAGCTCTGTGCGGGACGGACTAGGAGACACGTCTTAGATAGCTCACCAAGACAAGAGAACTCCTCACTCAAGGGAGAGTCTTGGTATATTAGAACGTGCTGGAAATCACAGAGTAAATTTACTACCTCTTCCTGGATGGTTAGTAATTTAAAATTTAAATTTTAAAATTACAACAAAGAGGGATATAAATAAAGTAAAAGGTAGGGAAAAAGCATAAGATTTTTAACTTAAAATATATAACTTCAAGAGAAATTCAGGCGTATAGGAGGCTGGTATTTCAGGGTCTTGGGTTGGGAGCAGGGAGTAAGCAGTCTCTCTGCTTTGCCCTTAGAGTGGTTGAGAAACACCAAGTCCCCACTTAACCGCAGGACAACAGGTAGAGTGGATATTATTATTGCCATTTCATTGGTGAAGAATCAGGCACGATTAATCTGCAGTGACAGAAAACAGATCAGTGGTTTCCTAGGGCCAGGATCAGAGGAACTGACCACAAAGGAACATGAAGGAATATCTTAGAGCGACAAATATTCTATCTTGATAGCAGTGGTGGTTACATGGCTGCACACATTTATCAAAAAACCAAACTGGACACCTAAAATAGGTATAGTTTACTGTACGTATAGCAAAACAGAATTGATTTTTTTTAAGGCTTCAGTTTTTAATTGAGAGTTTAATTGAGAGTTTAAAGGAGGCTGTTGACTCTGAATCCAATTGCAGGGAAAAACAATAGACCCTATTAGGCAGTAGAAGAACACTCTGGGGATGAGAAGGTTACAGATAAACGGCAGGGGGTGGGTAGGTGGCATCAGTGCTGAGCCATAATTAGCAACTTAGATACACGGAGAGAGTGCAGAGGAATGGCACATCTAGGGAAGGAGAAAGGAGAAGGACGCAAGAGGAGGAAAGAGGGTGAGGCACTGGCCCCAGGACCAGAAGCTGGGGGAATGGGGCGAGCTGGGGGCAAGGTGAGGAGGTTCAGGACAGGTGAGAAGTACAGTATCTGCACACAGAGGCATTTTCAGACGCAGCCTCTTGTTCTCCAAGCCATGAGGGTCACATGCTGTAAATTTCACCACCACAGGCCAGTTCCAGCTGCTTCCCTTAGTGCTGCAAAACTCTAGCAGAGGTTTCAGAGAGCTAAATATGCAAGCTGCCCCTCTTCCTTTGGCTCCGTGGGGGCCATTCTCCCTGGTTCCCTCCACAGAGATATTCTACTGCCAAGTGTCTCTGCACCAGGGAGTTCCATACTCAAAAAGACAGACTTATTTTTAGCTCTTGAAAAATCCCCTAGGTTTTTCAGTACAAAGGAAAGATGAGTGATTAGGCTTCTTTTGGTTTCAGGGATTGGGGCAGCGGGAGGAAAAGAAAAAAAGAAAACCAACCTGAAGTTTGTTGCAATGTCACTCTTCATTTTTCAGTGTTAATTTGGAAATTGGCTTCAACTTGCTGTGAACCTTTGCACAGAAATATATTACATTGAACACCAAAGTGTTTTAAAAAATACCGGTGCACTCTGGTAACCAACTGTCACTCTTTGCGGCACATAGCAATTTAAAATTATTGGAGCTCTTAAATTAAGTGCTTAAATTTGAAGGTGATCACCAGTTTGAGCATGTGGATTGCACAGCTATCTCAACCATAACAGTGCTTCAATTTTCTTTAAGCAGGTCATTTTGGAGAGCGATAAGGGAGTCTGATTGCCCAGCATGCATTGATTTAAAACTACTGGAGTTGTCAATTCATTTCTACAAGCACTCCTGTTTGGGTGCTCTTGCTCTGACGGCTTAAATTGGGCCAAATTAGCCTATACTGCACATGCCCAAAACGCTAATGTATTTTGGTAATCTAACCTTTTGGGGGGCAAAATTAACAATCATTTCAGCAAGGGCAAAAACAGCACTCGAGCAGGTGTATTTGCCTTTCAAAAACACAAGGTCATCTAGGTGGGATTTTCTGTGTGTCTAATGTCAAAAAGATACAAAGGGAATATATGTATTGGGTTTTCAGAGACATTTGGCCCAACATAGTGTATTTCTCAAAAACAATATGAAGTTTATCAGAATGTAATGCCTGTTGTCGAACTCTGTGCCCTTGCTAGAACACACAACTTAACATTTCATTGCATCTGAAATAGTAAGGCACAAGTTTTAGCCACCTAACTGTACACACGGTATAAAAAATCTTTTCTCAAATTAAATATGCCCTCCTCCAGTTACAAGAAAAAGAAAAAAAAAGAAAAAAAATTAACTAAAGAGTGTTAAAAAGAAAAACAGCCAATGGACAAGATGTCTCACATAACAGATCTCAAAATATCTCATTATCAGGTAGTCTGAGAAAAAGATTTGCTCTTTAAAAAGTGAGAAAATGCTGACTCAATTACACCAAAAACAGTAATGATAGCTAACATGTATTGAATACCATGCCTTTTTTATTTTTATTTTTTAAATTTTATTTACTTTATTGAAGTAGAGTTGATTTACAATGCTGTGCCAATCTCTGCTGTACAGCAAAGTGACTCAGTTATACACATACAGACATTCTTTTTTAAATATTTTTTTCCATTATGGTTTATCACAGGATATTTCATATAGTTCCCTGTGCTATACAGTAGGATCTTGTTGTTTATCCATCCTATATAGTTTGCCTCTGCTAATACCAAACTCCCAGTCCTTTTCTCCCCCACCTCCCCTCCTCCTTGGCAACCACAAGTCTTTGAACACTATATCTTTATCTCCTGTCATCCTCACAACCCCTGGAGGTAACTATTACAGACCCTTCCTCTTTTACTGTCATATGGAACTTGTTTCTCATTTATTAGGAATAGATTCTCATATCTATAAAAAAAATATTTGAGGGGTCATCAGAGTAAGATAACACACAACACACACACACATTCTCAAAGGGTTTCTTTGTAGCTCTAATGAGGTATAACACACATACCATAAAATTCAGCCATCATCAGTACACAATTCAAATGGCATGTTGTAAATTTATGGTTATGTCATCATCTCCACAATCCAATATTAGAAACTTTCCATCGCCCCCAAAATTTCCCTTGTGACCACCTGGTCTGCAGTCAATCCCCACTGCTACCTCAAGGCCCAAGCCACCTCTAATCTGGGGATTTCATAGAAAGGGGATCATACACTATGTGGTCTTCCATGCCTGTCTTCTTTCACATAGCATAGTTTTTTTGAGGTCCATGTTGTAACATATATCAGAAGTTTTTTTCCTTTTTATTGCTTAATAATATTCCATTGTATGGTTATACACAATTGATAAACATCTGGTTTGTCACCAATTTTGTACTATAATGAATAAAGCTGCTATGACCACTTGTGTATATGTCTTTGCATGGATGTATGTCGTCAATTATTTCCTAGGTAAAAACCTAGGTGAACTGGTGATTCGTAAGATGTCTCTGTTTAACGTTGTAAGAAACTGCCAATCTATTTTCCAAAGCAGCTGTCCCATTCTACATATTTACCTTTGCACCAGCAATGAATAAAATCCCGTTTTAGTAGGAGGAAAGGGAGGCCCAGCATAGGTATTTCCCAAGACTGCACAAATAGTAACTGCAAAGAGGTGTCTGTAGCTGAATTCCTGACTCTTGGATATCGAGGTTTCTTAACTCAACGTTGCATAGATTATTTGAGGTTAAACAATTGTCCTTGCTGTAGGACTTAAGAAGATGTAAGACTCTGGTAGTTATAAGGAACTTCCAAGAGGAGTTAATGGCATGTAGTGTTTTACCACACAGTTTGCCCATTGGACCCTTTCTCATCAAACTACATGTGTTCTGTTGAGCTCCCTAGAAGCAGAGCCTGAGACAGGGATGGGTGGGGATGATTTGTTGAAGAAACAAATGTGTAGTGGAATGAGAGAAGCAGGCTAGAAAGGAGAAAGGGACTCAAAGATGGGGTTTCAGGTAGAGTCCATCTTTGGCCTGAGTGGGGCCAAGAAGAAGCTCTGGAACATAAATACAGAGTTCACCTTTGCCTCGACTGGGGCTAAGGGCAAGCCCTGGAATATAAACTATGGAACAGAGTGATCTTGCCCAGGGCTCCTCAAGTCAGCAGGTCACTGGCTGTGGGCTGCCGCTGCTCCTTGGTGGGGGGACAGCAGGGGCTATGACCTTTTGTCCTTGGTGCCTCCCAGTGGTAGAGAGCAATGGTCCAGAGCAGGGGCTCTTGGGAGGCATCAGCAGCTGGCTCACTATGTGCCCTGTGCTGGCAATGGGACCTGAGAGAGCACCCTCTCTTTCTCACCTCTGGGGCTTTGCACTTGCTCTTCTAACTTGAGAATCTTACCCCAACCCAAACACAAACATATTGGCTTTTTCCCACCCCTCGGATCTTAGTTCAAAGGTCAATATGAAAAAACGGAGGGATTTCCCTGGTGGTCAGTAGTAAAGAATCTGCCTTGCGATGCAGGGGATGCGGGTTCAATCCCTGGTCGGGGAACTAAGATCCCACATGCCGAGGGGCAGCTAAGCCTGCATGCCACAACTACTGAGCTCACGTGCCACAAACTACAGAGCCCATGCACTCTGGAACCTGTGCGCCACAACTACAGAGCCCACGCACCCTGGAACCTGCGCGCCACAGCTAGAGAAGAGGAAACACACATGCCACAACTAGAAAGAAGCCCAAGCTTTGCAACAAAAGATCCTGCATGCCTCAATGAAGATCCCACATGCCTCAATGAAGATCCCACATGCCAGAACTAAGACCCGACACAGCCAAAAATAAATAAAATAAATAAATAATAAATAAATCTTCAAAAGAAAACTGAAAGAGAAAGGGACAGTGCTGGTCATCAAAACTGGCTATACATCCTCTGCACGATCCATGGCCACTCTGAGCTTTTACACCCCCATCATCACTTGACAAGGAAAACAACAGAGCATGTCGGGGAGGAGGAACTTCCTTCCATTTTGCATCACTTTTCCCAGAATCACAGGCCTCCTGAGTATATATATATATATATATCACTCAGTACAGGACAACTTATCCTGCAGTATCAAATAGCCCCCAAATCTCAGTGGCTTAAAATAAAGACTAGTTATTTCTTGCTTATACTACATATCCACTGTGGATCAGCAAAGGCAGGGGGATGGAGGAACTGTGCTCTCAAAGACATTCAGAGGCCCCCTGGTGGATAGGCCATCAGTCTGAATGTTGCTAATCACTAACTGCCACACCAGAGGCAGAGTGTTGCAGAGGCTTTAGCATCAGCAAATAAATGGGTCAGCCTGGAAGCAGCACATGCCACTCCGGATCAGGACTCATTGTTACAATGGCTCACAGGGTCTGAGAAGTGCTATCTCCCATGAGCTCAGAGGAGAGACCAGTGGAGGAACATGTGGCCTTCCTTTAAGGTTTGACTTCATCTGATGATGAACAGTACGGCTCTGCTTGCTGTTCACAGTCAATAAAGTAACTCCCTTTCTGATGGTCTCCCATGTTAAACTGGGTTTGGAAAGAACAGAACTTTCAGTGGTGTAGAGATAAAGAGCAATTAAAGGGGCCATGAGCAGTGGTTAATGAGCTAGCAAGCCCTGCCAAGAGAACACTAACTTAATCCCAAGTCACCAGCCAAGGAAGTTCTGCAGTATTTTAAAATGTTCAGAGCTTTTCTACTTTCACTTTGAGGAAGAGAAAGTTGGCTTGCTTCTACGTCTAAGGTCAATAAAGGTCAAGAAGCCATAAAACTTATTTGAAGACCAAGCCAGGACAGTGATCTGACAGGGTTATGGAACACAAAGCCTTAATTAAAGTTCCCATGTAAAGAGAAAGAATTTAACTACTTGCTTATATTACTCTCTGTGTAAAGAAAGTCTTTTAGACTTCTGTATCACAAAAAGTCTTTGCAATTAACTTAAAATAAGTCATCTTTTTAAAGGTACTCTCACACAACAGGCGATTAGGAAAGACTTCTTTTGCTATTCATCATGTGTGTAGCTGCTGCAGTGTACTTTAGAGCTTTCTTCTTGAAATTAGCTAAATTTAGGATCCTTCCCCACTTGCCTGTGAGTTGCCTAGAAAGACAAGAAATTCTAAATATTATGTGGAAAAGAGGGATGTAAGAGATCATGATCTATGGACACAGAATTGAGGCCATGTAAGGGTCAGCCATGCAAAAGTGTTCCCAAGGTTTAAATTAAGAGGAATCACCTCAATCAAAAAATGGGCAGAAGACCTAAATAGACATTTCTCCAAAGAAGACATACAGATGGCCAGTAGGCACATGAAAAGATGTTCAACATTACTAATTATTAGAGGAATGCAAATCAAAAATACAATGAGGTACCACCTCACACTGGTCAGAATGGCCATCATTAAAAAGTCTACAAACAACAAATGCTGGAGAGGGTGTGGAGAAAAGGGAACCCTCCTACACTGTTGATGGGAATGTAAATTTGTGCAGCCACTATGGAGGTTCCTCAGAAAACTAAAAATAGAGTTGTCATATGATCCAGCAATCCCTCTCCTGAGCATATACCCAGACCAAACTATAATTTGAAAACATACATGTATCCCTATGTTCATAGCAGCACTATTTACAATAGCCAAGGCAGGGAAACAACCTAAATGTCCATCAGTGGATGAATGGATAAAGAAGATGTGGTGTATATGTATATAATGGAATATTACTCAGTCATCAAAAAGAATGAAATAATGTTATTTGCAGCAACATGGATGGACCTAGAGATTATCATGCTAAGAGAAGTAAGTCAGAACAAGAAAGGCAAATGCAATATATCACTTATATGTGGAATCTAAAATATACAAATGAACATATCTATGAAATAAAAACAGACTCACAGATATGGAGAATAGTCTTGTGGTTGCCAAGGGGGAGGCAGAGTAGGGGAATGAAGGAATGGGAGTTTGGGATTAGCAGAGGCAAACTATATAGGATGGATAAACAACAAGGTCCTACTGTATAGCACAGGAAACTATATGCAATATTCTGTGACAAACCATAATGGAAAAAACATAAGAATATATATATACATATGTATGTATGTATAACTGAGTCACTTTGTTGTACAGCAGAAAGTAACACACTGTAAATCAACTATATTTCAATAAAATTTCAAAAATTAATTAATTAAGAGGGATCACAGAAATTGCCCATTTGTTTCCACAGATACAGGAGGAATTCAAGAATTTTGATGATCTACCCAAAAGTCAAATCTCAGAATGTCTAATTTTGCTTATATTTGCACTTATAGTTGCTCTGCAGTGAAAGTGAGTGAACATCTGAAGTAGGAAATAACCCCCTAAGTCACTTGAGCCGCTGACCACTTCTCATCAGTTCTTTGGCTGTGCACATCTAACTCAACAACATGAAAGAAATGTCACTTGCCCAGGCTGAAGAAGAAGACCATGGTTGGGGCTCTCCGTGCTTGTGGAGGCCATTTGGTCACGTCTCTTAGAGCATTAATAGGCTCTAATAATATGCTGTTTGACTGAGGTGTCTGTCCCTTCAGGCTTTCTACTCTGGCCTCCTTACTTTTCCTCAAATGTGCCACAGCCACCGAGGCCTGCATTACATCACCTATAAAATGAAGGTTTTGACTCTTGAAAAATTAGAACATCTGGAAATGAGCCCCCAGGCCCCTGAGGCCACCAAGGTTGGCGTTGAGCAGCAGTTGCACTTTACCGTGGCATGAGTGCTCTGGTCTGTCGCAGGGCCAGTGGGGGACTGCTGGAGGAAAAGGGGCCCTGATTCGTGTTATTTGCCAATTTCAGTGGTATAAATACCCTGCCATGTTGATTTCAAGTGACCACTAGCACGTCCGCCAACTTACACATTTCCTGTAATTAAACAATCGGCTTTCATAAGCTGGTACAAGCACGTGCGACCACATTTCCAGAATTCCCTAGACAGTGCCTGACACTCCAGCCCATGCAAGGTGGTTGCCTGAGTTAAAATCAGACCTGCTTCACACACTACTTGACCCATCTGGGCTCTGCAGGCATCCACACCAGTCATTACAGGAGGAGATGACCCTGGATCTTTCCAGCTGCAGCTCTAGATGATTCCATGGCTTATAGGGGGACTTCTCAGAGGACACTTCCTATACTAACACCAGCATAGGCTGATACCACCTCAATAATTTTGGATCTAGAAGGGGCTGCTAGAAGATTGAAATTCTTATCTGGATTCAGATTTGACCTTGCAGTCTCCACTACCTTATCCTTGAATTATCATAACAGCTTCTTGGCTAGTCTCTGTCACTCCATTCTCTCCTTACTTCAATGCTTTCTGTAGCTGGGCAGCCACTAGAATAACTGTCCTCCAACAGCTGTAAGAATGAAGTCCCCCATCACCGTTTTCATCTGTCACTTCCTCACTAGGTAAGCCTCCGAAGCTTCCCGTGGCTTTTCCTATCTAATCAAAGCCCTCAGCTTGGCATTCAAACCTGTCTGACCATAAGCAAGAGCGATAATCCTGGGCTTTTGTGGCCTCTCATAACACCAGCCAAGGTCTCTGAAATCCCTCCAGACCCTCCACACTGTGTCTCAATTTCCTTATTCACAGAAGACAGCATTAACTCTCACTCCCATCTTTCATCAGACCTGCTGGAATACAGAGCATCTAGTAAGCATGCTGTCTGCATACTAAGTCCCAGGGACACTCCGCCTACTCCTTTCACACACACGTCCCTAATAAATCACACACTCCTTGTGAAAACAGAGAACATGGAAAGGATACACATTTCACTGTCACACTTTCAGAGCCCCCAGAGAACAAGTCTTCAGCCCCCTTGGCATTTGCAGAAAGCACTCTCCCCTCCTTCTGCTTGTAGAAGGATGGTGGTCAGAGACTGTCCTGCAAGTTGGGTCCCTTTGTGTGTCCTACCTGTCATGAGCCTCATTCATCTACAGCAGAAATCTACTCACTATACATTTTATTAACTTTTCTCTGTTTCCAGTCTCACTTTTCTCACTTTTCCCCTTGTGTTTCCTTGTTGTCTGAACCCACATCTTGGGCTCTGCTTTTGGATAAACCAGAATGGAGGCCTGGGATCTGTGAGGGAAGAGCAGACACGTGTGCTCAGGTGTCCAGTCTCTCTGGGGCACATCTGCAGGGTCCTGGGCAGCCACCTGTCATGGGGTCATGGAGTCTGATTCCCACCCACGCTGAGTCTCCCTTGTTATAGACCAGTGGTGCCCCACTAGGGCCAATTTTCAGGCCCCCAGACATTTGGTAATATCCGAAGACAATGTTGTTTGGCACAACGGGGGATGAGCATAACTACTGGCCTCTAGTGGGTGGAGGTCAGGGAGGCTGCAAAACCTCCTGCAATGTACAGGACAGCTTCCTACAACAAAGACTTATCTGGGCCAAAATGTCAATGTTGAAGTTGAGAAATCTTGTCATGAAGGAAGCATGAGAGCAACTCAGTCCCTGGGGAGCAATCAGACCATTTGGGTATCAGGCTAGATGTGGGACTCAGTTACTTACAGGAGGTATCTGGGGAGAGCATCTGGCCGGTACTGGAGGCCTGGGGCCCATGGAGAAGAGAGGGGGCCAGATTCCTCCCGGAAGCTGAGTTGGGTTGGCCCCCGGCTGGGATAGGACAGATTCTGGTCTAGCTGCTCATCCAGGCAGCACAGAGCAAAGCAAAGGGGTGATTTTTCACTCTTGCACCACAAAAAGGAGGCATCAGCTTGCCCTCTATCCTTTCCTTCTAAAAGGAATATTCTTAAGAACATTCTCTAGACCTGCAAACAATTGCATGAACATAAAAATACAAAGCCCTCTACAAATGAATAAGTCTTATCCAAAGAGGAAACCCCCAGTGTCCCTCGCACTGCTCCCCATCTCCACACACATAACAAACTGTGAGGTACGAGGGAAAGCCAGACAGGGGTTTAGCCACTGCCACCTTGGCTTATCCAAAATGAGTAGGATTGGCTCAAAATTTTCTGGCACAAAAAACATTTTCCTTAAAGGTTCTAACTCTCAAAGATATCACTGTGAGTTTCCTCAGAAGCACAGAGCAGGATCCATGGTGGGATTAAAATCACTGGCATCCCAAGTGAGAAGGCATCAGACAGGACAATGATCCAGGTGAGCTACCTGCCCAGAGAGACCAGGACGTAGAGGTGCTGCCTGGACCCCACTGCACCTGGAAGAGTGCTGCTCAGGAATTCCAGCCAAAGACAACAGGCAGGAATCAGTCACCACTGAGTGAGCACTTGTCTCCCTGAACAGCTCCCTGGGCTGAGTAATTAATCAGCCCCACTCCTGTAGGTGGCCTCCTGCCAAGGTACGGAAATGGCTACCCAATCCTAGCTCAATTTCAGTCTCATATTAAAGCCTCATGTGCTCTGGAGCATCTTTGCAAATCAATGATGGTTTCTTTCTGGGAAAATAGAGAAGCAGAGAAGGGTAGCAGCCCGCTGATTAACAGAAATCCACAAACCTGGCAGCCAGCTCCAGCCCAGAAAACAAAAGGGTCTTTGGTTCACCTGTCAAGACTGTGCCCTTCCTCAGCTTCTTCCCTGGAAGCTTATCTGATTCCTTGAGCCAGGTGTGATGGAGCGAAGAGCACTGACATCATCACCCAGGGTAAGCGGCTGGCTGGCTGGCTTGGAAGCCGCCAGGGAAACTGGCATAAGATGCTGCTCTCAGCAGTGGCTGCGGCTGCCTGGGAGACAGTGGATTTCTCTCCTTCAAACTGGCAGCTCAGAGAAAAAAGGAAGGAAATTAGGGGCCAGGGCTGTTCCTTGGGAGTGTCTGTGTTTACCTCTTGCCCTTGCTTCTACTTTCCAAAAGGTCCTTCCAAGAAATAAAAGAATCTTTCAAAGCTATGGGGAGGCATTAGCCAGACTTAATCAGGCAGAATCTTTAGTTATTATTTATTTATTCTCTTCCACTCATTTTTGGGGTTTTTTCTTCCAGTAATATTGAGATATAATTGATATACAGCACATAATTGACATACAATACAAGTTTAAGGTGTACAGCATAATGATTTGACATGTATTTCATGAAACGATTATCACAATAAGCTCAGTGAATATCCATCACCTCATATAGATACAAAATTAAAGAAAAAATATTTTTCCTTGTGATATTTAAGTCTTTTAACACCTTTCATATATAACATACAGCAGTGTTGGTTATCATGTTGTATATTACATCCTTAGTACTCATTTTTGTTATAACTGGAGGTTTGCACGTTTTGGCTACTTTCATCCAATTGTTCCCACCCCCAACTCTGATAACCACAAATCGAATCTCTTTTTCTATGAGTTGTTTGTTTTTTATTGAAGTATAATCAACCTACAACACTATGTTAGTTCCTGGTATGCAGCATAGTGATTTGATATTTCTATACACTTCAAAAGGATCACCACCTAATCATCAGTCACCATTTCTAATTTGATAATCATCCTTCTCATAGGTGTGAGGTGATATCTAATTGTGATTTTGATTTGCATTTCACTGATGATTAGTGATGCTGAGCATCTTTTCACGTGCCTAGTGGTCATCTGTATGTTTGCATTGGAAAAATGTCTTTTCAGGACCTATGCCCATGTTTAAATTTGTTTTTGTTTTTTTGTTGTTGAGTTGTATGAGTCCGTTGCATATTTTGGATATTAACCGCTTATTGGATATATCATTTGCAAATATCATCTCCCATTCAGGTGGCCTTTTTGTTTGGTTGATAGTTTCTTTCACTGTGCAAAAGCTTTTTAGTTTGATGTAATCCCATTTGTTTATTTTACTTTTGTTTCCCTTGCCTGAGGAGGCATATCCAAAAAAAAAAATATTGCTAACACATATGTGAAACAGTGTACTGCCTAGGTTTTCTTCTGGAGTTTTTATGGTTTCAGGTCTTACATTTAAGTCTTTCATCCATTTTGAATTTATTTTTGTATATGGTGTGAGAAAGTAGTCCAGTTTGATTCTTTTGTATGAAGATGTCCAGTTTGCCCAACACCATTTATTGAAGAGACTCTCTTTTCCTCATTGTATTGGGTTGGCCAAAAACTTTGTTCGGGTTTTTCCTTACAATGTTACAAAATTTGGGGCCAACCCAATATATTCTTGCCCCCTTTGTCATAGATTAAGTGAACATAGACCTACATTTCCAAATATAGGTCTTTTACCTCCTTAGTTAGACTTATTCCTAGGTATTTTAATCCTTTTGATGTGATTGTCAATGGGATTGTTTTCTTAATATCTCTTTCTGATAGTTCATTGTTAGTGTATAGAAATGCAAAAAGTTTCTGTATATTAATTTTGTATCCTGCAACCTTATAAAATTCATTGATGACTTCTAATAATTTTTTGGTGGTATCTTTAGGATCTTCTATATATAGTATCATGTCCTCTGCAGTGACAATTTTAATTATTCCTTTCCAGTTTGGAGTTCTTTTATTTTGTTTTCTTGTCTGAGTGCTATGGCTAGGATTTCCAATACTGTGTTGAATAAAAGTAGAGATAGTGGGCATTTTTATCTTGTTCCTGATCTTAGAGGAAATGATTTCAGCTTTTCATCTTTGAGTATGATATTAACTGAGAGCTTGCCATATATGGTCTTTATTATGTAGTAGAGGTATATTCCATTTATACCCACTCTGCAGAGAGCTTTTATTATAAATGGATGTTGAACTTTGCCAAAAGCCTTTTCTGCATCTATTGAGATCATCTTATGATTTTTATTCTTCTATTTGTCAACATGGTGTATCACATTTATTGATTTGTAAATATTGAACAATCCTTGCAACCCTGGGATAAATCCCACTTGACCATGGTATATGATCCTTTTAATGCATTGTTGAATTTGGTTTGCTAATATTTTGCTGAGGATTTTTGCATCTATGTTCATCAAAAATATTGGCCTGTAATTTTCTTTTTTTGTAATATATTGGTCTGGTCTGGGTATCATGGAATGAATTAGGAGGCATTCATTCCTCTGTAATTTTTGGAATAGTTTAAAAGGGATACATGTTAACTATTCTCTAAATGTTTCATATAATTCACCTGTGAAACTGTCTTGTCCTAGACTTTTGTTAGCTGGAAGGTTTTGTTTAGTTTTTGTTTTCTTTTACTTCTGATTCAATTTCATTACTGGTAATTGGTCTATTGAAATTTTCTATTTCTTCCTGGTTCAGTATTGGGAGATTGTATATTTCTAAGAACTTGTCCATTTCTTTTAGGTTTTCCACTTTATTGGCCTATGTATGTTCATAGCAATCTCTTATGATCCTTTGTATTTCTGTGGTATTGATTGGTGTTGATTTTCCTTTTTAATTTCTGATTTCATTTATTTAGGTCCTCTCTCTTTTTTTCTTCATGAATCTGGCTAATGGTCTATCAGTTCTGTTTATCTTTTCAAAGAATGAGCTCTTAGCTTCATTGATCTTTTCTATTGTTATTTAAGTCTCTATTTCATTTATTTCTCCCTGATCTTTATGATTTCTTTCCTTCTACTAACTTTGCATTTTGTTTGTTCTTTTTCCAGTTTCTTTAAGTGTAAGGTTAGATTTGGGGTTTTTTTGTTTGTTTGTTTGTTTCCTGAGGTAAGCTTGTATCACTATAAATTTCCCTCTTAGAACTGCTTTTGCTGAGTCCCATAGATTTTGGATCATTACATTTTCATATTTATTTTGTTTTGTATTCATTTGTCTCCAGGTATTTTTTTATTTCTTCTTTGATTTTTTTCAGTGACCCATTGGCTGTTTATTAGCACATTATTTAGTTTCCATGTGTTTGTGTTTTTGCAGTTTTTTTTCTGGTAATTGATTTCCAGTCTCATAGCATTGCAGTCAGAAAAGATGCTTGATATGATTTCAGTCTTCTTAAACTTACTACGACTTGTTTTGTGGCAAAGCATGTGATCTATCCTGGAGAATTTTCCATGTGCACTTGAAAAGATTGTATATTCTGCTGCTTTGGGATGGAATGTTATATATATATCCATCTGACCTACTGTGTCACTAAGGCCAGTGTTTCCTTATTGATATTCTGTCTGGATGATCTGTCCATTGATGTAACTGGGTAGAGTCCACAGCTATGATTGTGTTGCTGTCAGTTTCTCTCTTTATGTTTGTTAATATTTGTTCTGTGTATTTAGGGGCTCTCATGTTTGGTGCAAATGTATTTACAACTGTCATATCTTCTTCTTGGATTGATCCTTTGATCATTATGTAACATCCTTCTTTGTCTCTGGTTAGAGTCTTTGTTTAAAGTCTATTTTTTCTAAGTATTCCTACCTAGGCTTTCCTTTCATTTCCATTTGCGTGGAATAACTTTTTCCATCCCCTCACTTTCAGTCTGTGTATGTCTTTAGATCTGAAGTAAGTCTCCTGTAGACAGCGTACATGTGGGTCTTGCATTTGAGTCTATTCAGCCACTCTGTGTCTTTTGATTTGAACATTTAATCTATCTATATTTACAGTAATTATTAATAGGTATGTAATTACTGCCCTTCTGTGAAATTGTTTTGTGGTTGTTTTTATAATTCTTTTTTTGTTCCTCTGTTCCTTTTTTATTCTTTGCTCTCTTCCCTTTTGATATGATGACTATCTTTAGTGTTATGTTTGGATACCTATCTTGTGTGTGTGTGTGTGTGTGTGTGTGTGTGTGTGTGTATCTATTATAGATTTTTGGTTTGTGGTTACTATGAGGTTTATATATAGCAATATATATATATGATTATATATACACATATATATGATTATTTTAAACTGACGATCTCTTAAGTTCAAAGGCATTCTAACAACCCCGCATTTTTACTCCCTCCCACATGTTTAATTTTTTGCATCATATTTATTTACATCTCTTTGTTTTGTGTAGCCCTTAACTTCTTAGTGTGGGCACAGATGATTTTACCACTTTTGCCATTTAACCTTACCAGGTTTATAAGTGGCTGACCTACTACCTTTGCTGTGTATTTGCCTTTGCCAATGAGATTTTTCCTTTCATAATGTTCACATTTCTAGGTGTGTCTTTTCTTTTCTGCTTAGAGAAGTCCCTTTAACATTTCTTGCAGAGCCAGCTTTGTGGTGCTGAACTCTTTTAGCTTTTGTTTATCTGTGAAACCCTTTATGTCTCCTTCAAATCTGAATGAGAGCATTGCTGAGTAGGGTATTCTTAGTTGTTGGTTTTTCCCTTTCATCACTTTATATATATCATGCTACTACCTTCTGGCCTCTAGAGTTTCTGCTGAAAAGTCAGTTGCTAGCTTTATTGTCGTTCTTGTGGCTTCTTACTTGCTGTTTTTAACATTCTCTCTTTATCTTTAATTTTGCCATTTTCATTACACTGTGTCTTGGTGTGGACCTCTTTTGGTTGATCTTGTTTGGGACTCTCTGTGCTTCCTGGACCTAGGTGTCAGTTTCCTTTCCCAGCTTAGGGAAGTTGTTAGATATCATATCTTCAAATATGTCCTCTTTCCCTTTCTCTCTCTCTTCTCCTCCTGGGACCCCTATAATGCAAATGTTAGTACACTTGCTGCTGTTCCAGAAGTCTCCTAAACTGTCCTTACTTTGTTAAATTATTTTCTTTCTATTCTGCTTGAGTGTTTTCCACTACTCTGTCTTCCAGTTCACTAACCCATTCCTCTGTAGTTTCTAATCTATTGTTGATTCTTTCTAGTGTATTTTTTATTTCAGTTACTGTATTCTTCAGCTCTGTTTGCTTCTTCTTTATCTTTTCTAACTCTTTCTTAAACTACTCACTGTGATCATCCATTTTTCTCCCAAGTTTGTGGACCATCTTTATTAACTTGAATTCTTTTTTGGGAAGAATACTTATCTCCACTTCACTTAGCTCTTCTTTTGGGTTTTTATCTTGGTCTTTCATTTCAAAAATATATCTCTGTTGCCTCATTTTGCCTGATTCTCTGCTTTTATTTCTATGTATTAGGAGGTCAGTTATATATTCCAATATTGGAGAAATGGTCTTATGTAGAAGGTGTCTTATGGGGTCCAGCAGCACATGTCCCTCTGTTCACCAGAGCTATAGGCTCTATGGGTACCCTTTCTGTGGGCTGTGTGGGTCCTTGTGTTGGGGCAGGGCCAGCCACTGTGGGCATGCTGGTAGGCATGACTGGCCCCCAAACCAGTTGGTTGCCAGGTCCTACCTAGTGCAGAGGCAGCTGGCTGATTGTGGATGGGGCCAGATCATGGCATGGCTGGTTGCAAGAACTGGGGAGTCCCATTTCTGGTGCTGACCCACTGGTGGGTGGGGCTGGACCCCTGCACTAATAAGCCAGAGGGAGGATTCCAAAATGTTGCTTGCCAGCACCATCATCCTCATGGTAGAATGAACTTCCAAAAATGACTGCCAACATCTATGTCTCCCATATGAATCCCAGTTGCCTCCTGCCTCTCCCTGAGGCTCTCCAAAATCAGCAAGTGGGTCTGACACAGGCTACTTTCAAATTACTGCTTCTGACGTGGGTCCCAGAATGTGTGAGTTGTTGTGTGCACCCTTTAGGAGTGGAGTCTCTGTTTCTAACAACCTTCTGGCTCTCCTGAAAGCAAGATCTGCTGGCCTTCAAAGCCAAATGTTCTGGAGGCTTGTGTTCTCATTGTAGGACCACTGGGCTGGGGTGCCCATTGTGAGACTCTGACCCCTCATTCCTTGGGGAAAGCTCTGCAATTGTGGTTATCCTCCTATTATTTGTGGGTTGCCCACTGAGGGGTATGTCTATACCACAACTCCACCCCTCCTACCCATCTCGTTGTGGTTTCTTCTTTACATCTTTAGTTGTGTAAGATTTTTCTGCTTGTCTTCAGGTCATTCTCATCAATAGTTGTTCTGTAAATAGTTGTAATTTTGGTGTACCAGTAGGAGGAGGTGAGTTCAGGGTCTTCCTACTCCACCATCTTGTCCACAGTCCCCACTTCCACCCATTTTGACAAACAAGTACACTATTAGGATTTTTCTAGAGAAATGGCTCTCAAAGTGTAATTACTGGGACAGGCATCACCAGAGAATTTTTTTTGAAATGCGTATTCTCAGCCAACCCCCAATCCTCTTGAGTCAGAAGCTCTGGGGGTGGGCTCAGCACTTCATTTTTTACAAGCCCTCCAGGTGATTCTAATGCACTCTAAAGCTTGTGAGCAAGAAGCAGAATTCACTTCCAGTCCCAGGCATCACGGGTGATTTCAGCTTCAGCAGAGTTCACACCTGGCAACTGCATTCCTGCCATTTAGCCTTCCTCACTGATATCACTGTGGCACTGCCACCCCTCTCCCCAAAATATTATTTACTGACTTTAAGCTTTTCAAAATTTGCAATTTAAACTTCTCCTTGGAGTGTGAATATTAGCATAGATTTCTCATAGAATGCAAATGTTGCTAGTCGGATGCATTTCAAAGCTGAAAAGTCCTCACACCTGTCATCCAATTAGTAAAATGCTTTTACCGTAATACAGGCAATCCTATATGAATCCCATCAGCATTCTTAAAACAAAAGAGTTACTTGTCTGAAAATGACTGTATGGTGGGGAGGAATGGTGGTGAAGGAAAGAATGTATATAGTGAATGTAAATGTGTGTGTATAAGGTAACTGTCTTAGGCAAATATCTCACACAAAGATTATTTAGAGACTACTTTATTTCTGTTGAATAACAACACCTCTCCTCTCTAAAACGCTTATGAGAAGGTCACAATACTTCACCTTGGCTTTCATGGTTCCCTGGAATCATTGCTCAGTACAGCCCTCTACACTCTGTTTTCAAGCCATCCAGAGGCTTTTTTCCACATCACCATGGACTTCTTGGCCTGTCTGCTTTGCTCTCATGTGCCCACATTGACCTCTTCTCTGAAGACTCCCCCAACCCCTCAGTCGGAATAAAGTCTTCCTACTCCATCTCCTTACTCAACTGGCAAAGATGAAGTAAAATATTAGTACTCACTGTTGGCAATAATGTGATGAGAGAAGCATTTCCATACACTTCTCATGGGATGTAAATGGGAGCAGATTTTCAGGAGAATCACTGAGTAATATATCCAATGACCCAGTAAGACTACATTTAAGAGTTTATCCCAAAGAAATGTTAGGAAAATAATGTTCATTTTTTTAGGGAATCTGTCCAATCCATAGACCACCATCCTCTGTTGTTTGGTAACTGGCTCCTGTGCGTACTGGGGATTTGGCATAGAGATTGAGAGCAAATTTTGGAGCTGGCCACCTGGATTTGAAGCTGGCTCTGAAACATGACACCTCTGTCACACTGGGCAAGCAACTTAAATTCTCCGAGCCATGGTGTTATCACCCATTTAAAATAATGACATTAGTGCTCTCTCTCCTGTGCAAAGGTGATGTGAGATGCCCCATGGTGAGCACTTGGCCCAGTGCTGGCATCTGGTTCCCACACAGGAACTGTGAATTAGTGTTGCCTTATGACTTTATGCCTCTCTGAAGCCAACTGGACCAAGGTGATGCACATAACAGAAGCTGGAGCTATCAGACTATTCTCCTGGGAGTTTGGAATTGTGATTGAGGGTCAGGTAGAGAGTCTGTCTGTTACTGGAAGCATAACATAAAACATATTCTTCCATGTGGACTCAGAATCTGTGAAGACTCTTTAGAGAATAAGAACTTTTACAGCACAACAGCAGAGGCAAGAAATGGTGAGAGTCCTCGGGACTTCCCAAGCCTTGGCTCTGCTCTCTACTGGAAGCTTGGCTTTATTTCCATCCTTGGGTTTTAGGAAACACTAAATTCCTTCTACTGAGTAGATTAGCATGGTGATTATCGTCTATCTGGTCCAGTTTTTGCCTTCTTCTGCCTTGCTCTGTGCCCTGAGGATCAACAATGAGATTGTGGTCATCCAGGGTCACTGGCCCTTGTGACCACACCCTGTTACCTTATGATTTCATCTTTGAGTTTTTTTGGGTTTTTTAAAAAATTAAATTCTCAATTCTATCACAGTGTTCTATGGTATAAGGGATATTCATGGGATTTTCTTTTATTCCCTGAGTTACAGTATTCTTCTAGACTAGGTTCTTTGTCTTTTCTTCTTATGTTTTCTCCTCCTTGCAGTGTATTTATAGTTGCCATGGGGTTTTCTTTGTCGTATCATGGTTATCATGAGACACTTGTCCAGAATTTCTATTTGATCTGCTACAGTGTGAGAGAGTGAGTTCCCCTTAAGTTCCTTTCCACTGAGACCTATTCGTATCCCTCTAAACGACAAATGGGCATTCCAGGTCCTAGCAGGTTGTTTGTTTTTAATTTTGTTTTTGCTTTTGTTTTGGTGGACCTGGAGAGCTCGAGTGGAGTGGCTGAACGAGAAGGAAAGAGGGGACTTACTTGAGGCTGTGAGCAGCCCTTCTTAAATGGGGATCTTTAATGTCTCCGGATTTTGATAGATGACTGTTTTAAACCAGCGTTTGTGACATCTGTGTAGTGGTGGCGTGTTCTATCACCCTGGCAGATAGTCTGAGTGCTCCCCATTCCTGGGGGAGCCCTGGAGCCTGTCCTCCCTCAGGGAGGGTCATCCTCGGTTGTTCACTTCTCATTTAACTCTTCTACTTCCCCAGTGAAAAGAGAAAATGGAAGAAGTCCTTTGCTTCACTTCTCTCCAGTTTGAGGGTGATGAATGGGAATTTTAGGGCTTTTGTAGACTCTCTGTGATTAAGATGTTATATCTGCCAAAACTTTTCCTTTCCTCCTGGGCATGCACAGACTACATTTCCTAGCCTCTCTTGCAGTTAAGGGGGGCCGTGTCTCAGAGGTCTTCTGACCAGGTGAGGTCAGCCACTTCCAAGATTATTCCATAACAACTTACCGTTTGTGATTTTCTAACTTTCTTCTCCTTAATGGAGAGGACCCTGAGACCTTAGAGGAAGAAGGATCCATAGATGGAAAGAGCCTGGAAGCTACCTCAATGGAGTAACCATGTTGGTGTGTAATGAGCAAGAAAGCAGCATGTAACATGTTAAACTCTGAGGTTGTATCACTGCATGTTTCAACAGTTACCTACCTTGAATAGTATACTCACCAGTATTGCTTCTGAAATCTTGGAGCTGTGGTTCAGAGATATGCCACGTCTCACTATAGTATTTTAATTATTTTCTTGCTGCCACTTGGGGAAATCTGGGGCATTCAATTATTTTCCCTTTCCTTATTTTATTCTACTGGTGATCTATTTTTTGTTTAGTGCTAGTTTTTACTAGCTTTTATTCATTTCATTAAAGATATTTTGTAAACCCATGTCAAGCAGACATTGTTACCTGAAAGTGATTCAGCATATTTTAAAAAATCTATTATAACCATTTTCCCATTCTATCTTGCAGTATATGTAGGTAATTACAAGACTGTTTCTTTTCCAGACTGTAAGTTTCATGGATTCAAGAATGATGACCTAGTTTTATGGTGACTCTCGTGGGTACCACAGCAGCTGATTCATAGTAGGCACCCAATATTTTTGACTAATAGGTATACTTGTCATCTGTAAGACAGGATGACTGAGTCCAGAATTTTGTCTGCAAGCTGCAGCTGAAGGTAAACATAAGTGGACTCGGCACTGAGAGAAAACACAAGTATAAGCTGCAAATAAATCTTTCAATGACCATACAGATGATTCTGCCAAAGAAGCTCAACAATTCATCACTTTAACTACAATAAGAAAAAGTAAGCACAATCTACTGAAGTGCCAGATTCCTTGTCAATTACGTAGAAATAATCAACAAATCTACTTTGGGAATATCAACAGAAACCCAGTAAAATTTTGGAACTGTTAATGTTGCTCAAACACAGGCATGTCAGCTTTGCTGCCTATTGACACACACATTGTAAGATACAAGTCTCTCAATAAACCTTCAATGATATAATCCAAATTTTCCTTTAAAGGGTGCAACCTTATTACTTTTGAAGTACATTGGTACTTTCTAGCACTTAACTGAAAATTCTAAAAACCAACAGACCCCTAGAGGAATAATGAGATGTGTAAATGGGACCAAATGGGTGATTGCCATCTTTTGTCTTTTCCTGGGCTTCCTGAGTTAGTCTGTCCAAAATCCCCATCCATGCACAGAAGTTCAAGGCCATGGCTGGTAGTCACTCAAATCTAAAAATTAGGCTGAATATAAAGCAAGATCTTCCTTCATTCCCTTTTCCTACCTATATATCTATCACTCCTTCATGAAGTAGAAAATATCATTTCCTACCAGCTGATATTCCTAACTTCACCTCTTCTCTGAGCTCTAGATCCAACTGAATACTGCATGTCTGCAGGGGATGCCCCATAGGCACCAGAAGTGAAGTGCATAAGACAAAACTCTTGACTGCCACCATCTCTGTCTTATCCTAAACCCACCTGGGGGGGGTGGCCTTACCATCTTAATGTCCCACACTTAATCACATTGCAATACAGGGAACCATTTTTGATTCCTTACTCTCTTTATCTCTTCAGAAGATCCTGTCATCACTTCCTCTGAGATATATTTCTCTACATCTCTTCTTTCACAGAATAATCTTGGTCATCACCACATCTCACCTAAACCCCAGCAGTAGCTTCCTAATCAGTTTCCTTCTTCTATAGCATTTACTGCCAGTCTATCAACAAAATACAGCCAATGCTATATTTTAAAAACACACATCAAATCAAATTAGCCTCTCCTTATGAAAGCCCAAAAGGCACTAAATAATTTCACCCATGTTGCTCTCCATCCACATCCATCCACATTCCATATCATTTTCCTCCTTCAACATTTCCTTTTAGTGATGATTGTCATCCTTTTAGTTGCCCCTACATGCCAAGACCTTTTCCTTGCATTTGGCTCTTGCATGTGCCATTTGCCTCCTGTTAGATGTTTTCCCCCCTTTGAAATGGCTAGTTCCCTATTCTTCCCATCTCACTTTACATGTTACCTCCTCACAGAAGACTTCCCAGATTGCCTTCATTTATCTTTTCCACTTGGGACATTGTTTTGTTCACTCAGTGTCTTGTATAATGCTTGACACTTAGTCAGTGCTTAATAAATATGATTTAAATAAATGAATAAATGATTAACAGAATTTCTTTACATGAGAGAGCCACTGTAATTGAGATGATACTTGTATATGCTGTTTCTTGGCAATTTATAAGTCAACTGTCACCCAAGCTTTATAGTGAAACAGGTGGAGTTTTTCATGAAGCAAAGAGTTATTTTTGCTCCCCAAAGGGAGAAAAAATCAGGACTAATTCTGGCAGAGAAAGTGCTAGTAAGGTCAATTTAACAAAGGGAGAGAACAGAAATAGCTAACAGGAGGGGTTGCTTTATCTATTGTGGACTAGACGTGAGCTCCTTCTTGGTCCCTACTGTAAAATCTACCTAGCTCACTAATGCATTTTGAGAATATCAAGATGTGCTAAATCTTGCATCTAGATTCACATGGATTAAGCCAGTGCTTGGAGCCACCTATGAAGCCTGATCTCATAGACAAAGGAACCAGAGAGTGAGGGAGATGGTGACATCCTTACAACCATGTGAAAGGAAAGGATTTTTAGAACAAGGTACAAAATGCAAAAAACATAAAAGAAAACTTGATACCTTTGAATACATTGAAATTAAAATTACTTTTAAAACCCACACGAACAAAAGGAAAAGACAAGCCACAGATTGGAAAATGCATTTACTGTGCATATCACCAACAATGTTTTAGTACCCAGAGTATATAAAGAACGCCAACATTTCTCCTTGGAGAACAATTCCACAATATCTGGTAAAGTTGAAGATATTCATATCCAAAAACATAGCAATTCCATTGTAGTCTGAGCCTCTGAAGAACACTTATATGTGGAAAAATGGATAAGGATGCTCTTTGCAGCATTGTTTGTGATAGTGAAAAACTGGAAACATCCTAAGAAAATGGATAAATAAATTATGGCAAAATCAGACAAAAGAAAACTATAGAGTATTTATAAAATTTTAAAACATGCCTGCCAAAACTATGTACCATTTATAGATATGTGTATTAAAAATATGAAAACATGCATGAGAATAAAAAACATCACATTCATGAGAATGGTTCTTTCTGGAAAGGAAGGCAAAGGAATGGAATCAGCAAATCTGAGGAAAACAATGATGATCTATGAGTGGAAGGGGCATCCATGGGGGCTTGTTATGTTTGCACTAAAGTCATTTGCATATGTGTAAAGTCTCTAAAAAGTACACTAAAAATGTTAAAACTTAGGAAATAAATATAAAGAGAAAAAAATGGAATAAAGTAAGATGAAACCTGGGCTGAGATTAACAAACAAAACCCACACTGTATACTACCACCCGCATGGCAAAAATTATTCTAACTCTAGGACATTTATTGAAATAATCACCTAAACTGTTTTCTCAGTTGTAGGGAGGTAAGTCCTGGCATGCAGACCATGGCACTGCATAGAGTCAAAACTTTCAGAACCCCCCATTTTGGGGGTTTCAGCAACTATTGCAACCCCTCTGCTTACCCAGGGAGGAGCAGAAATCAGCCTCTGACTCCACCTCCTGCAATGTAGATGGCAAGAGGGGTGAAGTAGATTGCTTGGTGGACATATTTCTGAGTTAGTCTGACAGAAGAGGCATAAAGTGCATCTCTAAAAGCAAATGAAATTATATCGTCGTAAACAGGTAAAAGCTCTGGATGGGGCAAAGCAAGCCCAGTGAATCACTCCAGGCTGCTCTCTTTGCCTAAAATAATCCAGGATCTTTTCTGCTGAAGGAAGCCATGAATTTTTCTGCTCCCCAAGCAGCAAGAGCGCACCTCCACCCTGTTGGCTGTGAGAAAACCTCCTAAGATAGACGGGAGGGGAAAATAAAATAGAGCAAGAATTTGGACTCTGAGGAGAAAAAATATGGGTCATGTTTTTGTCTCATTCTGCTCATCTTTGGAGAAACGAAATTCACTTTGAATCAACTAGGGATTTAACCTCCTTGTAAGGAGGCCAAGATTTTATCATAATATAAAACCTGACACAATTACAATTGAATTTAAACCAGAGGTGTTTTGGTCTTTATTTTTCCCGGAAGCTCTGACAGATGCTAGTGCCCATAAGAAATGACCAATATAAAAAGACATTCTTTCTTTACAATAGATCAGGAAGCATTGCTTCGCTTCCTCATCTTTTCCCAGTAGCCAGTAGCCTTGGCAATTCTTGAGCAATGGGGGCTCATCCTGGGGGTACCCCAACTCTCCAGGAAGACATTCAGACTCATGTGCCTCCTTTGCTCAATTCCCGATGGCCAGGGTTAATGGGACCTGGATCCCCAAAGAAGTGTTGTCACTACCCCAACTTCCGGAGTCTAGAGACAGGAAACTTTCATGGTGGTGAGTACCATGTCACCCCTGCCTTCCACAGAGAGTGGCAGGCTGTGATATCTCCATTTAGAAACAGGTCACCCAGATTGTGATGACATATATTTACATTTCAAACTACTTCCAGCAAAGCCTGTGTAATCTAAATGAACGTGACACCCTTGGGGAAGATAATTCCTCGATGTGAGGACACTCCAGCGGTAGTTAGTTGACATTTATTCAGAAGACCACACACCAGAGATGGCATCCACAAGGCTTCAGCTAGCTGGATCTCTGATCAACCCAGAAGTGTGCTAATTAGCGTCATAAATGTTATAAATGGATTGTCATTGGTGAAATCAATAGTTTGTTAATAAGCATAATGGGTATCAGATATGGGCTTTCCTTGGTGAAAATGACAATCTTCAATATACAAGGATGGGTTAGAATATGGCAAATATATCCCTACTCTTACATGAACAGAGAATTTTAAAAACTCTAGCACACCTCCTACCCTTAGTAATAGCTCCCTATGTTTAATTCCTACTTCGTCCTGGGTTGCTGGTTTAGAAGATTCTAAAGAGTCTGTATGCCACAGAATATTTCACATTTGCCTTAAGTGAAATTTTCATACCAGGTGATTTGGGAGTGGACAAAAGGACAGAGAACCAGGATTTCATTAAGTTTATAAAACTTTGGGCTTGCTTGCTTTAGATTTTAGATGTATGGAAGAATGCTGTTTGAGACTTGTTTTCCTTATAGCTCATTAGAGATATAGGGAGGGAAATAGTGAATCTTACCATCTCTAATACTAAAATGAAGCTAGTTGTGCATAGCCAATTAGGTTTAAGTCAGCTTTTAGTATAAGGACTAAGGCAGACTCAAATAATGACTCAAAGAGAAAGCAGAATTGGAAAAGATCGACGTATGTAATTGGTCAATAAATGACTGATGGGAAAAGAGAGTTAGAGACAGGGGGACTTATAGGGACAAAGAGAAGTAAAAAAAGAAAAATAATTGAAGGTACCAACCCAGAATGGGAATGATAGGAAATATGGAAAACAAATAGGTAATATGAAAGTATATATTCAAAGCTTGGGAATAAGATAAAATCATGACCGCACATCCTTTCAGTGTCAGAGGAATATTGTCTAGACAGAAGTCCCCAGGATTATTTAATTTTCTGGGAGAAGGTACCTTTGTTTGATTAGCTATTTCCCTTGATTAGGAATTGTAATCTTTGAAGTTAAATGTTAACTTTAGATTTTCTCTGATACAAACGCAAATGATACCTGAACACTAGAAATGGTAATGCCAAAATGACCATTTTTATTACTTATATTTTCACCATTTTACCAGTTTTATTGCCCTGAAGGAAGTAGACAAATTTTGTATCTAAATTTAACATTTTTTTCCAGGAGTAATTCTTTCAGGGCCTATATAAAATGAGATTTTCAAATTCTCTTTGAATCAGCTTTAACATCCTGCTGGTTCCCTCATTAATGAATTAAATAAATCTTTGATATGATCATCATGTTTTAATTTTATTTTAATTATACTTGTGTATAAAGTTGGAAGAGTTGCCAACACATTTATATGTAGCTTCCAATGGCTCAAAGAGCCAAGAGACAGATTGTTGTCTTATTATTGCTTTCCAAATACCTACAGGGAAAGATATTACATGTTCTCTTTGGGTGGAAATATTTTCATTCGCATTTCACAAAGAAGAAAACTGAGCTTGAAGAGGTGAAGTACATTTGCCTTCATTAAAAATACCAGAGTGTGTACTCAGAAGGATGCCTGAGTCTTTTGCCCAAGTTATACAACCTTTAGATTCCATGAATAGAATTAGAAAATGAAATTAAAGAGTCGCCACATAAACATACTTCTATGTGAAGCAGCCTCTTAGTGCAACTGCTCTGTGTTGCTCCAGGCACTTTGCAGAAGCTTCTAGTGCTGTCTAGCAAAGACTTCTGCTGCCTGAGGCTAATTTTCCTTCCTCTGTGAGATGATCTGCATTCTTATCAAGAAAGCACGTTTTATGGGCTCCTCCTACAGCTCTCTCCTAATAGCCTGATAAAATAATCTTGGCTTTGGTTCTAACTAGGGCATTTGGGGGAACAACGCAATTACTATTGCAATTTTGGAATTGTCAGCGAATGAAAGAAAATACATCCAAGAAGAGCAAAATGTTCTAAAACCAACATTCTCCCCGTTTTGAGACCAAGGTTTTAAAAAGTTACATATTCCTCATTTTTTCACTTTCTTTCTTCCTTTAGAACTTGCAGATTAATTTTGATAGACAGAGAGAGGACAGGGAAGTCAGAACTTCAACAAGGCTCCCAAAGAGGAGAGAGATACTGAGAAAGGACCCTTTTATTATCAACTCATCCCATTTGTTGTATTTTTCTGGGCGTACTGCTAGATATATCCACTTATGGAATTTAGGGTCTATTTATAAAGACAACGTGAACATAGAGCAGATAGTTCAATCATTCAGTATGAAATGTTGTGAGACAGACCCTAAATGTTATAGAAATTAAGAAAGATGTGGGTGGGGTGGGGCAGGGGAAACCAGGTCATCTGTCAACACAGGTAAGTGTGAATGTAGAGATCAAAGTCCCTGGGGGTCGCCAGTAACTTGTAATGTGGCCAAGCAAGAAATAAAGATTTCCAAGGGCAAGGTAGATCTGTTTACAGAGTTTGTCTTACATAATAATAATAATAATAATAAGGTCCTATTTATTGAGTTCTTACTTTTTGCCAGGTATAGTAAGTAGCAATTCACACATATGTCATGTGTATTTAATTTCATTTGGTCCTCAGTCTGTGAGACAGATAAAATTACACCCATTTTACAGATGAGAAGACCGACATGCTGCCCAAGATCTTAACCAGGGGTTCCTGAGTTCATTCCCTGTGTGTGTTCATGTGGAGGGGGGACAGTACACGTGTGCCTGGGTGGAGGTGGGACAATCAATCCCGTGGTGAAGTTGCAAGGCACTGAGGAACAACAGGCATTAGAGAATAACTTTGGATTTTTTTCTTCTGTCCATGGTGTGATGAAATCAGGATGCAGGATAGAAAAGCAGAGAGAGGGAAAGGAGAACCTGGATTGTAATTCTTGCCAAAAGATTAGTTCCTTCTATTTAAAAAAATATGTCTTTATTGCCTTCATATAGTTATATGCTTTATAATTTTTGTTTTAATTATAAATTTTGGTTAAATGTAAACCAATCATAAAGAGTTATTTGGGAAATTGCTGTATAATTTTAAAAGCATTTTAAATACTTTTTTTGGTCCTAGTAATGCTGTGAGAGGGGGAAGGGCAGGGATCACTTCCTCCTTTGTACAGAGGAGGGAAATAAGGTTGAAAGTTTCAATGTCCCTCTTTCTCTGTCCTCAGTGGCCATGAACAACATCACTACTTGTCCACTAGAGTCAAACAAACCAAACATTTAAAAATTGTCTTTTATATATAAAATAGATAACTAATAAGGACCTACCGTAGAGCACAGGGAACTCTGCTCAGTACCCTGTAATGACCTATGTGGGAATGGAGTCTAGAAGAGAGTGGATATATGTGTACGTATAACTGACTCACTTTGCTGTACAGCAGAAACTAACCCAACATTGTAAATCAACTACACTCCAATAACATTTTTAAAATATAAAGATAAAAATAAAAATCACCCTTGAGTCCTCTCTTTTCCGTATGGTCTCACTCCAATCAGCCACCATGACCAACAGCCATCCATCGCTTTAATAATGATGAAACGCAATACCTCCACCCTCTGTCTAGATCGACTGTGACACCACCGTTACTCTCCTCCAACAACCCGAACTGACCATCTTGCCTCCAGTCTCACTAACAGCCAATGCCTTTCACCACTATGGCCAGTGGGAGTTTTATGAAATGTCCATCTGGTGCTCTCTTAGCCACCACATCAAATGATTTGGGCTTTTTATGAGTAAATACAAACTCCTGGGTAGAGCATGCAAGGCCCTTCATGGTCCAGCCCTCATGAAACCCCAATGTCATATTCCTTGCTGTTTGCTGTCTGCTCACCAACCCTTAGTCATACATCCACCCCGTGCACCGTATCTTCCAGATGCACCAAATACTTCCTGCTGGCCCCAGAGACCTCACCCTGGAAATCTTCCCGTGTATTGTTCTGTGTGCCTGGAATACACTTCCTCCTTGTCCACGCAGGTCTTTGGATTTCACCTGCTACGCCTCCTTCCCCAGAAAGCCTTTCCAACTCCCCCAGGCTAGAATCAGATGACTTTCTGAATAGACTTAACCATGTCATAGCACTCACTACTCTCGCACCACGCTGTTTTCCTGTTTGTCAATCTCATCGCTAGACTCCAAAGATATCATCACATACTTCTGTTTCTCTGCCATCCATTCCTTTCATACCTCTTAAGATACATTAAGATACATATACATCTTTATACATTAAAAGGGCTTTATTGGGTAGAGCCTTCAACTGGGCTCTAGGGAACAAAAGACATATAAAATCTGTTTCTTGTCCTTGAGGGAGTTTTTTAGGAAACTTGAAAAAAGAAAAATAACATGTACCAGATGTAGTAAGTTTAATGACGGCTCCACAAAAGATATGTCCACTCAGAACGTGCTCTTATTTGGAAAAAGAAAGGGTCTTTGCAGATGTAATCAAGTTAGGGATCTTTAGATGAGATCATCCTGGCTGATCTGAGTGGGCCCTAAATTCAATGGCAAGTGTCATTACCAGTGGAGAAGATTCTAAGAGAAGAGGAGAAATACAGGAGAAGGTGATATGAAGACAGAGGCAGAGGATGGAGTAATGAACAAGCCAAGGATCATCAGCTGCCCCCAGAGGCCAGGAGAGAGAAGCAGGGAACAGATTCTCCCTCAGAGCTTCCGGGAGAACCAGCCCCATTGACACCTCGATTTTGGGCTTCTGGCCTCTGGAACTAAGAGGGGATATGTTTCTGTTGTTTGAAGGCTTCCAGTTTGTGGTAATTTGTTATAGCAGCCATAGGCAACTAATACACCAGATAATAACAATAACAAGAAAGCAAGACCTCACTTATTTTTCGTGCTTTTGCACATGTTAACTCAGTTCCAACGATTTAATATGTGATCTTTTCCTTTTCCTTGCACACATTTTCCGATCATCAGACTTTAGTGACGTGCAATAAAGATGCAGTAAGTGCTTCATAAGCATTGATTGACAGGTAACTATATTTTGTGTGATAAGAGAGATACTACCACAAGCAGAACAAAAGTGCAAACAAATACAGAAATGTATGCCTCCCTTACCTCTAAAGGGGAAAAAAAATCAGCAATAGGAAAGAACTATCAAAGGTACATGATATCAAGGACCTAAATTGGGAAACATTAAGTCACAGCACAAGCTCTTTGTGACAGTGTAAAAGTATAATTTTTTCACCAAGTTAGAAAATAAATATCTACCACCTTGTCCAAGTTACACAAGCTCCTCCCAACATTTTAATCATGCTCCACAGTGATCTCCAATTCAAGAGAGATACATTAGTAACCAATATATTCAGAACTACTTAGGATTTTAACAGTGGAGAAAAGAGTTTCTTTTCAAAAAAAAAATTAAAAATGGGCAAACAAAAGAGGGAAAAAATATATAATAGACACTATTGCCTGGAACTGAAGGGGATAAGTGAAAAAGGGGAGCCAAATTTTTCTCCTTTTATGATTTGAAGTTTGATAGTTTACACCGTTAGTTGGTACCTTCCCACTGAGGAAAACAGTCCCTGAACTGAGGGAACTTACATTCTAGTGCTGCTCTTACAAAACTACAAAACAAAGCATTATGTAAATCTGTAATAGAAAGAGCAATGCAATCATCAGCTTCTGCATAATATTAACAGTTAATTAGTATTGAGTGCTTATTATGTAATAGGCACTTTTCTAGGCTCTTTGCTTTTTTTATTTTATATTGGAGTATAGTTGATTTACACTGTTAAATGTGTTAGTTTCAGGTGTACAGCCAAGTGATTCAGTTACACATATACATATATCAATTCTTTTTCAAATTCTTTCCCATTTATAGGCTTTTTTCAAGTTAATGTATTCAATACAACAATCTACTATCAACTCTATTTTACAGAGGAGGAAACAGGCACAGAGAAATGAAGTAAATTGCCTACTGGTTGATAAACGGGAAGTGGTGGAGACAGGATTGAAATCCAGCAGCCTGGTCCAGAGCTCTGGATTTCAGTTACTATATTATCTTGCAAAGAGATGCTATAAGAGTAACTTAGAACAACTGTTAACAATCATTTTACGGAATTAATTAATCAGTCTTTAGTCCACATCACACAGCACAAATTCAGTAACAACCTCAGTCTCATACTCACCATTTGAAAAAAATGTGGAAAATAAGACTACTTATTTTGCAGGATTCATGTGAGGATTCAAGACTAGAATGGCTTGTAAATCATCTATATTCCAATATAAAATAAAAATTTTAAAAAAAGACTAGGATGGGTGTGAATGTACCAGAACAAAACAAAACAAAACAAAACAAGAAGGAATTTAATAAACATTGAGTTAAAAAAAATTATACACAGACTATTCTATGGACTCTTCTTTACCTTTAAAGCATTAGCTTAAAATTGTGCTGAAAATGTGTAAAGATAATAGTGAAACCTGCAAAGTATATAATAAATCCACAAGTCATTTCCTATAGCAAAAAAAAAAAAGCTATATTTTCATGAAACTGTCATATTTTCCTCCTGGGCACACAGGAAAACTACATTTCACGGCCCAACTGGTATCTGAGAGGAGCCATGAGCTCTTTCCTAGTTAATGGATCTGAAAGAATGTGACATATACCACTTCTAGATCTGGCCTCTAAAACCTGCACTTCTGCATCTAATGTATCAACTCTGTCAGATAAATCCTCCTACTGAGGGCAACTGGAAAAAGTAGATGGAATGGGAAACAAAGAAAAACAAAACTAATAACTTCTCTTCAAAGCAATCAGAGAGGAGGAGCTTCAAGATGGCAGAAGAGCAAGACGCGGAGATCACCTTCCTCCCCACAGATACATCAGAAATACATCTACATGTGGGACAACTCCTACAGAACACCTATTGAACGCTGGCAGAAGACCTCAGACCTCCCAAAAGGCAAGAAACTCCCCACGTACCTGGGTAGGGCAAAACATAAAAGAAAAAACAGAGACAAAAGAATAGGGATGGGACCTGCACCGTGGGAGAGAGCTGTGAAGGAGGAAAGGTTTCCACACACTAGGAAGCCCCTTCGCGGGCAGAGATTGCGGGTGACAGAGGGGGAAAGCTTCGGAGCCACGGAGGAGAGCGCAGCAACAGGGGTGCGGAGGGCAAAGCGGAGAGATTCCGCACAGAGGATCGGTGGCGACCGGCACTCACCAGCCCGAGAGGCTTGTCTGCTTACCCGCCGGGGCGGGTGGGGGCTGGGAGCTGAGGCTCGGGCTTCGGTCGGAGCGCAGGGAGAGGACTGGGGTTGGCTGTGTGAACACAGTCTGAAGGGGCTAATGCGCCACAGCTAGCCGGGAGGGAGTCTGGGGAAAAGTCTGGAGTTGCCGAAGAAGCAAGATACATTTTCTTGCCTCTTTGTTGCCTGGAGCACGACGAGAGGAGATTAAGAGCACTGCATAAAGGAGCTCCAGAGACGGGCCCGAGCCGCGGCTATCAGCGCAGACCCCAGAGATGGGCATGAAACGCTAAGACCACTGCTGCCGCCACCGCCGCCACCAAGAAGCTTGTGTGCGAGCACAGGTCACTATCCGCCCCTCCCCTCCCGGGAGCCTGTGTAGCCCGCCACTGTCAGGGTCCCGTGATCCAGGGACAACTTCTCCGAGAGAACGCACGGCGTGCCTCAGGCTGGTGCAACATAACACTGGCCTCTGCCACTGCAGGCTCGCCCCACACTCCGTGCCCCTCCCTCCCCCCCGGCCTGAGTGAGCCAGAGCCCCCGAATCAGCTGCTTCCTTAACCCCGTCCTGTCTGAGCTAAGAACAGACGCCCTCCAGCGACCTGCAGGCAGAGGTGGGTCCAAATCCAAAGCTGAACCCCGGGAGCTGTGCAAACAAAGAAGAGAAAGGGAAATCTCTCCGAGCAGCCTCAGGAACAGAGGATTAAATGTCCACAATCAACTTGATGTACCCTGCATCTGTGGAATACCTGAATAGACAATGAATCATCCCAAAATGAGCAGGTGGACTTTGGGAGCATTTTTCTCTTTTTGTGGGTGTGTATGTGTATGCTTCTGGGTGTGATTTTGTCTGTATAGCTTTGCTTTTACCATTTGTCCTAGGGTTCTGTCTGTTCGGTGTTTTTATTTGCTTGTTTTTAAAATTTTTCTTAATAATTATTTTTATTTTAATAACTTTATTTTATTTTACTTTATTTTAACTTCTTTGTTCGTTCTTTCTTTTTTTCTCCTTTTTATTCTGAGCCATGTGGACGACAGGTTCTTGGTTCTCCAGCCAGGCGTCAGGGCTATGCCTCTGACGTGGGAGAGCCAACTTCAGGACACTGGTCCACAAGAGGCTTCCCAGCTCCACATAGTATCAAATGGTGACAATCTCACAGAGATCTCCATCTCAACGCCAAGACCCAGCTCCACTCAATGACCAGCAAGCTACAGTGTTGGACACCCTATACCAAACAACTAGCAAGACAGGAACACAACCCCACCCATTAGCAGAGAGGATGCCTAAAATCCTAATAAGGCCACAGACACCCCAAAACACACCACCACACGTGGACCTGCCCACCAGAAAGACAAGATCCAGCCTCATCCACCAGAACACAGGCACTAGTCCCCTCCACCAGGAAGCCTACACAACCCACTGAACCAAATTTAGCCACTGGGGACAGACACCAAAAACAACGGGAACTACGAACCTGCAGCCTGCAAAAAGGAGACCCCAAACACGGTAAGATAACCAAAATGAGAAGACAGAAAAACACACAGCAGATGAAGGAGCAAGGTAAAAACCCACCAGACCTAAAAATGAAGAGGAAATAGGCAGTCTTCCTGAAAAATAATTCAGAATAATGATAGTAAAGATGATCCAAAATCCTGGAAATAGAATGAAGAAAATACAAGAAAGGTTTAACAAGGACCTAGAAGAACTAAAGAGCAAACAAACAGTGATGAACAACACAATAAATGAAATTTAAAATTCTCTAGAAGGGATCAATAGCAGAATAACTGAGGAAGAAGATTGGATAAGGGACCTGGAAGATAAAATAGTGGAAATAACTACCACAGAGCAGAAAAAGGAAAAAGAATGAAAAGAATTGAGGACAGTCTCAGAGACCTCTGGGAAAACATTAAATATACCAACATTCGAATTGTAGGGGTCCCAGAAGAAGAGAAAAGGAAAGGGACTGAGAAAATATTTGAAGAGAATATAGTTGAAAACTTCCCTAATATGGAAAAAGAAATAGTTAATCAAGTCCAGGAAGCACAGAGTGTCCCATACAGGATAAATCCAAGGAGAAACATGCCAAGACACATATTAATCAAACTATCAAAAATTAAATACAAAGAACAAATATTAAAAGCAGCAAGGGAAAAACAACAAGTAACACAAAAGGGAATCCCCGTGAGGTTAGCAGCTGATCTTTCAGCAAAAACTCTGCAAGCCAGAAGGGAGTGGCAGGACATATTTAAGGTGATGAAGGAGAAAAACCTACAGCCAAGATTACTCTACCCAGCAAATATCTCATTTAGATTTGACAGAGAAATTAATACCTTTACATACAAGCAAAACCTAAGCAAATTCAGCATCACCAAACCAGCTTTATAACAAATGCTAAAGGAAATTCTCTAGGCAGGAAATAAAAGAGAAGGAAGAGACTTACAAGAACAAACCCCAAACAATGAAGAAAATGGCCATAGGAACATAAATAAAGAAAACTACCTGAAATGTAAAAGGATTAAATGCTCCAACCAAAAGACAAAGGCTGGCTGAATGGATACAACAACAAGACCCGTATATATGCTGTCTACAAGAAACCCACTTCAGACCTAGGGGCACATACAGACAGAAAATGAGGGGATGGAAAAAGATATTCCATGCAAATGGAAATCAAAAGAAAGCTGGAGTAGCAATTCTCATATCAGACAAAATAGACTTAAAGACTGTTATAAGAGACAAAGAAGGACACTACATAATGATCATGGGATCAATCCAAGAAGAAGATATAACAATTGTAAATATTTATGCATCCAACATAGGAGCACCTCAATACATAAGGCAAATACCAACAGTCATAAAAGGGGAAATCTACAGTAACACAATCATAGTAGGGGACTTTAACACCCCACTTTCACCAATGGAGAGATCATCCAAAGTGCGAATAAATAAGGAAACACAGGCTTTAAATGATACATTAAATGAGAGGGACTTAATTGATATTTATAGGACATTACATCCAAAAACAACAGAATACACATTCTTCTCAAGGGTCCATGGAACATTCTCCAGGATAGATCATATCTTGGGCCACAAATCAAGCCTTTGTAAATTTAAGAAAATTGAAATCGTATCAAGTATCTTTTCTGACAACAATGCTATGAGGCTAGATATCAACTACAGGAAAAAAATCTGTAAAAAATAAAAACACATGGAGGCTAAACAATAAACTACTTAATAACCAAGAGATCACTGAAGAAATCAAAGAGGAAAACAAAAAATACTGAGAAAAAAAATGACAAGAGGGCTTCCCTGGTGGCGCATTGGTTGAGAGTCCGCCTGCTGATGCAGGGGACACGGGCTCGTGCTGCGGTCCCGGAAGATCCCACATGCTGCAGAGCATCTGGGCCCATGAGCCATGGCCACTGAGCCTGTGCGTCTGGAGCCTGTGCTCTGCAACGGGAGAGGCCACAACAGTGAGAGGCCCACACACAGCAAAAAAAAAAAAAAAAAGAAAAAAAAAGAAAATGATAAGAAAACATGAAGGCCCAAAACCTATGGGATGCAGCAAAAGCAGTTCTAAGAGGGAAGTTTATAGAAATAAAATCCTACCTTAAGAAACAAGAAACATCTCAAATAAACAATGTAACCTTACACCTAAAGCAATTAGAGAAAGAAGAACAAAAAAACCCCAAAGTTAGCAGAAGAAAAGAAATCATGAAGATCAGACCAGAAATACATGAAAAAGAAATTAAATGATAGCAAAGATCAATAAAATTAAAGCTGGTTCTTTGAGAAGATAAAAAATGTTGATAAACCATTAGGCAGACTCATCAAGAAAAAAAGGGAGAAAACTCACATCAATAGAATTAGAAATGAAAAAGGAGAAGTAGCAACTGTCACTGTAGAAATACAAAGGATTGTGAAAGATTACTACAAGCAAGTATATGCCAATAAAGTGGACAACCTTGAAGAAATGGACAAAGTCTTAGAAAAGCAGAACTTTCTAAGACTGAACCAGGAAGAAATAGAAAATAGGAACAGACCAATCACAAACACTGAAATTGAAACTGTGATTAAAAATCTTCCAACAAACAAAAGCCCGAGACCAGATGGCTTCACAGGCGAATTCTATCAAACATTTAGAGAAGAGCTAACACCTATCCTTCTCAAACACTTCCAAAATATAGCAGAGGGAGGAACACTCCCAAACTCATTCTACGAGGCCACCATCACCCTGATACCAAAACCAGACAAAGATGTCACAAGGAAAGAAAACTACATGGCAACATCACTGATAAACATAGATGCAAAAATCCCCAACAAAATACTAGCAAACAGAATCCAACAGCACATTAAAAGGATCATGCACCATGATCAAGTGGGGTTTATCACAGGAATGCAGAGATTCTTCAATATAAGCAAATCAATCAATGTGATAATACATATTAACAAACTGAAGGAGAAAAACCATATGATCATATCAATAGATGCAGAGAAAGCTTTTGACAAAATTCAACACCCATTTATGATAAAAACCCTTCAGAAAGTATGCATAGAGGGAACTTACCTCAACATAATATAGGCCATATATGACAAACCCACAGTCCTCCTCAATGGTGAAAAACTGACACCATTTTCACTATGATCAGGAACAAGACAAGATTGCCTGCTCTCACCACTCTTATTCAACATCCTCCTCAATGGTGAAAAACTGACACCATTTTCACTATGATCAGGAACAAGACAAGATTGCCTACTCTCACCACTCTTATTCAACTTAGTTTTGGAAGTTTTAGCCACAGCAATCAGAGAAGAAAAATAAATAAAATGAATCCAAACTGGAAAAGAAGAAGTAAAGCTGTCACTGTTTGCAGATGACATGATACTAAACATAGAGAATCCTAAAGATGCTACCAGAAAACTACTAGAGCTAATCAATGAATTTGGTAAAGTAGCAGAATACAAAATTAATGCACAGAAATCTCTGGCATTCCTATACACTATTGATGAAAAATCTGAAAGTGAAATTAAGAAAACACTCCCATTTACCACTGCAACAAAAAGAATAAAATATCTAGGAATAAACCTACCTAAGGAGACAAAAGGCCTATATGCAGAAAATTATAAGACACCTTGAAAGAAATTAAAGATGATACAAATGGATGGAGAGATATACCATGTTCTTGGATTAGAAGAATCAACATTAGGAAAATGACTCTACTACCCAAAGCAATCCACAGATTCAATGCAATCCCTATCAAACTACCACTGGCATTTTTTCACAGAACTAGAACAAAAAATTTCACAATCTGGATGCAAACACAAAAGAAGCTGAATAGCCACAGCAGTCTTGAGGAAGAAAAACAGAGCTGGAGAAATCAGGCTCCCAGACTTCAGATTATAGTACAAAACTACAGTAATCAAGACAGTATGGTACTGGCACAAACACAGAAATATAGATCCATGGAACAGGATAGAAAGCCCAGAGATTAACCCATGCACATATGGTCATCTTATCTTTGAGAAAGGAGGCAAGAATATACAGTGGAGAAAAGACAGCCTCTTAATAAGTGGTGCTGGGAAAACTGGACAGCTACATGTAAAAGAATGAAATTAGAACACTCCCTAACACCATACACAAAAATAAGCTCAAAATGGATTAAAGACCTAAATGTAAGGCCAGACACTATCAAACTCTTAGAGGAAAAGACAGGCAGCACAGTCTATGACATAAATCACAGGAAGGTCCTTTTTGAGCCACCTCCTTGAGAAATGGAAATAAAAACAAAAATAAACAAATGGGACCTAATGAAACTTAAAAGCTTTTGCACAGCAAAGGAAACCATAAACAAGATGAAAAGACAACCCTCAGAATGAGAGAAAATACTTGCAAATGAAGCAACTGACAAAGGATTAATCTCCAAAATTTACAAGCAGCCCATGCAGCTCAACATCAAAAACACAAAAAACCCAATCCAAAAATGGGCAGAAAACCTAAATAGACATTTCTCCAAAGAAGATATACAGATTGCCAACAAAGCCATGAAAGAATGCTCAACATCATTAGTCATTAGAGAAATGCAAATCAAAACTACAATGAAATATCATCTCACACTGGTCAGAATGGCCATCATCAAAAAATCTACAAACAATAAATGCTGGAGAGGGTGTGGAGAAAAGGGAACACTCTTGCGCTGTTGTTGGGACTGTAAATTGATACAGCCACTATGGAGAACAGTATGGAGGTTCCTTAAAAAACTAAAAATAGAACTACCATATGACCCAGCAATCCCACTACTGGGCATATACCCTAAGAAAACCATAATTCAAAAAGAGTCATGTGCCACAATATTCATTGCAGCTCTATTTACAATAGCCGGGACATGGAAGCAACCTAAGTGTCCATCAACAGATGAATGGATAAAGAAGATGTGGCACATATATACAATGGAATATTACTCAGCCATAAAACGAAATGAAACTGAGTTATTTGTACTGAGGTGGATGGACCTAGAGTCTGTCATACAGAGTGAAGTAAGTCAGAAAGAGAAAAACAAATACCATATGCTAACACATATATATGGAATCTAAGAAAAAGAAAATGGTCATAAAGAACCTAGGGGGAAGATAGGAGTAAAGATGCAGACCTACTAGAGAATGGACTTGAGGATACGGTGAGGGGGAAGGGTTAGCTGCAACAAAGTGAGAGAGTGGCATGGACATATATACACTACCAAACGTAAAATAGATAGCTAGTGGGAAGCAGCCACATAGCACAGGGAGATCAGCTCAGTGCTTTGTGACCAGCTACAGGGGTGGGATAGGGAGGGTGGGAGGGAGGGAGATGCAAGAGAGAAGAGATATGGGGACATAAGTATATGTATAGCTGATTCACTTTGTTATAAAGCAGAAACTAACACACTATTGTACTGCAAGTATACTCCCATAGAGATGTTTAAAGAAAAAAAAAGCAATCAGAGATGTTTGAAGGCATTGCAGAGTTATCAGGGCAGATGGAACTGAATGACCATGATGCTACTGACCAGAAACAAGAAATCACTGAGGTGAGAATAGCTTTCTACACCACCTCTATCAATCTAATCATCTATCAGTGTACATAACAAATTGGCCAATTTGGAGAAAAACAGCAGAAAGCAGCTGCCAGCTAAGCAGACCTATTGACCTTGTGTCAGGCTGGGGGGGACAAAATCAGAAATCTAGGGCTCATCTGGTACAAATCTCTGCAGAATTACATTCCATGTTTACAATAAAGCAGATCTTACAAGAACGGAAATGCAACCTCAAATCAGCTCTAATCTTTTAGCCAGAAACTAAACAAAATCCTTTCTGGAGAAAGAAAACAGCATCCATAGACTCTAACATTTGTTAAATACAACTTCCAGCATTCAGTTCAAAATTACCAGGCATATAAAGAGACAGAAGGGAAAAGGTAATGAAAAGAAACAGACATTAGGGTGATGAAGATATATGAGCTACCAGACATGGACTTAAAATAACTGACTTATATGTTCAAGAAAATAGTCAAGATGAAAATTTCACCAGAGAACTTGAATCTATGACAAATTAAGGAAATTCTAGAATTAAAAAAAAAACACAATTAGAGAGAGGGTCCCGCAGCGGCTTTCACCACACAGTGAAAGGAGTTCCCAAATCTGTCTGCCGCCAGCGTCTACGCCTCCAGGGTGAGGACTCCCCTGACCTCTGGGAGACTCTCCAAGACAAGCAACACACTCTGAGTCTTATGAACTCTTATGGATTGAAGCCTGGCAAGAGAGACAAGGGTGGCATTTAGGAGGTCTTTGCAATGGTCCAAGATAGGATGATAGCAAATCTGGAATATGGAGGAAGTCACAGAGATGAACGAAGGCTGGAACTGAGGAGACATTTGCAGGACCAGGACAGGAAGGCCCATTAAGAAAATGCTGTAGGAGTCCAGACTTCCGGGGAAGATGGCGGAAGAGTAAGACGTGGAGATCACCTTCCTCCCCACAGATACACCAGAAATACAGCTACACGTGGAACTCCCACAGAAGACCTCAGACCTCCCAAAAGGCAAGAAACTCCCCACGTACCTGGGTAGGGCAAAGCGGAGAGATTCCCGCACAGAGGATTGGTGCCGACCAGCACTCACCAGCCCGAGAGGCTTGTCTGCTCGCCCGCCGGAGCGGGTGGCACTGGGAGCTGAGGCTACGGCTTCGGTCAGAGCCCAGGGAGAGGACTGGGGCTGGCGGCGAGAACTCAGCATGAAGGGGGCTAATGTGCCACAGCTAGCCGGCAGGGAGTCCGGGAAAACTCTGGAGCTGCCAAAGAGGCAAGAGACTTTTTCTTCCCTCTTGGTTTCCTGGTGCACGAGGAGAGGGGATTAAAAGCGCTGCTTAAAGGAGCTCCACAGACGGGCGTGAGCCACGGCTGAAAGCACGGAGCCCAGAGATGGACATGGGACGCTGGCGCTGCTGCTGCCACCACCAAGAAGCCTGTGTGCGAGCGCAGGTCACTGTCCACGCCACCCTTCCAGGGAGCCTGTGCAGCCCGTCACTGCCAGGGTCCCGGGATCCATGGACGGCTTCCCTGGGAGAACGCACGGCGCACCTTGGGCTGGTGCAACATCACGCCAGCCTCTGCCTCTGCAGGCTCATGCCGCACTGCGCGCCCCTCCCTCCCCCCCAGCCTGAGTGAGCCAGAGTCCCCGAAGCGGCTGCTCCTTTAACCCTGTCCTGTCTGAGTGAAGAACAGACGCCCTCCGGCGACCTACACACAGAGGCGGGGACAAATCCAAAGCTGAGACCTGGGAGCTGTGAGAACAAAGAAGAGAAAGGGAAATCTCTCCCAGCAGCCTCAGAAGAAGCAGATTAAAGCTCCACAATCAACTTGATGTACCCTGCATCTGTGAAATACATGAATACACAACGAATCATTCCAAATTGAGGAGCCAGGAGTCAGTGCTGTGCCTCTGAGGTGGGAGAGCCAACTTCAGGACACTGGTCCACAAGAGACCTCCCAGCTCCACATAATATCAAATGACGAAAATCTTCCAGAGATCTCCATCTCAACACCAGCACCCAGTTTCACTCAACGACCAGCAAGCTACAGTGCTGGACACCCTATGCCAAACAACTAGCAAGACAGGAACACAACGCTACCCATTAGCAGAGAGGCTGCCTAAAATCATAAAAAGTCCACAGACACCCCAAAACACACCACCAGACGTGGACCTGCCCACCAGAAAGACAAGATCCAGCCTCATCCACCAGAACACAGGAACTAATCTCCTCCACCAGGAAGCCTACACAACCCACTGAACCAACCTTAGCCACTGGGGACAGACACTAAAAACAACAGGAACTATGAACCTGCAGCCTGCAAAAAGGAGACCCCAAACACAGTAAGATAACCAAAATGAGAAGACAGAAAAACACACAGCAGGAGAAGGAGCAAGATAAAAACCCACCAGACCTAACAAATGAAGAGGAAATAGGCAGTCTACCTGAAAAAGAATTCAGAATAATGATAGTAAAGATGATCCAAAATCTTGGAAATAGAATAGACAAAATGCAAGAAACAGTTAAGAAGGACATAGAAGAACTAAAGATGAATCAGGCAATGATTAAAAACACAATAAGTGAAATAAAAAATACTCTAGATGGGATCAATAGCAGAATAACTGAGGCAGAAGAACGGATAAGTGACGTGGAAGATAAAATAGTGGAAATAACTACTGCAGAGCAGAAGAAAGAAAAAAGAATGAAAAGAACTGAGGACAGTCTCAGAGACCTCTGGGACAACATTAAATGCACCAACATTCGAATTATAGGGGTTCCAGAAGAAGAAGAGAAAAAGAAAGGGACTGAGAAAATATTTGAAGAGATTATAGTTGAAAACTTCCCTAATATAGGAAAGGAAATAGTTAATCAAGCCCAGGAGGGACAGAGCGTCCCATACCGAATAAATCCAAGGAGAAATACACCAAGACACATATTAATCAAACTGTCAAAAATTAAACACAAAGAAATCATATTAAAAGCAGCAAGGGAAAAACAACAAATAACACACAAGGGAATCCCCATAAAGTTAACAGCTGACCTTTCAGCAGAAACTCTGCAAGTCAGAAGGGGCTGGCAGGACATATTTAAAGTGATGAAGGAGAAAAACCTGCAACCAAGATTACTCTACCCAGCAAGGATCTCATTCACATTTGATGGAGAAATTAAAACCTTTACAGACAAGCAAAAGCTGAGAGAGTTCAGCACCACCAAACCAGTTTTACAACAAATGCTAAAGGAACTTCTCTAGGCAAGAAACACAACAGAAGGAAACGACCTACAATAACGAACCCAAAACAATTAAGAAAATGGGAATAGGAACATACATATCGATAATTACCTTAAATGTAAATGGACTAAATGCTCCCACCAAAAGACACAGATTGGCTGAATGGATACAAACACAAGACCCATATATATGCTGTCTACAAGAGACCCACTTCAGACCTAGAGACACATACAGACTGAAAGTAAGGGGATGGAAAAAGATATTCCATGCAAATGGAAACCAAAAGAAAGCTGGAGTAGCAATTCTCATATCAGACAAAATAGACTTTAAAATAAAGACTACTAGAAGAGACAAAGAAGGACACTTCATAATAATCAAGGGATTGATCCAAGAAGAAGATATAACAATTGTAAATATTTATGCACCCAACATAGGAGCACCTCAATACATAAGGCTATACTAACAGCCATAAAAGGGGAAATCAACAGTAACACAATCATAGTAGGGGACTTTAACACCCCACTTTCACCAATGGACAGATCATCCAAAATGAAAATAAATAAGGAAACACAAGCTTTAAATGATACATTAAACAAGATGGACTTAATTGATATTTATAGGACATTCCATTCAAAAACAACAGAATACACATTTTTCTCAAGTGCTCATGGAACATTCTCCAGGATAGATCATATCTTGGGTCACAAAACAAGCCTCGGGGGCCTCCCTGGTGGCGCAGTGGTTGAGAGTCCGCCTGCCGATGCAGGGGATACGGGTTCGTGCCCCGGTCTGGGAGGATCCCATATGCCGCGGAGCGGCTGGGCCCGTGAGCCATGGCCGCTGAGCCTGTGCGTCCGGAGCCTGTGCTCCGCAACGGGAGAGGCCACAACAGTGAGAGGCCCGCGTACAGCAAAAAAAAAAAAAAACAAAAAAAAACAAGCCTCGGTAAATTTAAGAAAATTGAAATTGTATCAAGTATCTTTTCCAACCACAATGATATGAGACTACATATGAAATACAGAAAACGATCTGTAAAAAATACAAACACATGGAGGCTAAATAATACACTACTTAATAACAAAGTGATCACTGAAGAAATCAAAGAGGAAATTAAAAAATACCTAGAAACAAATGACAATGGAGACACGATGACCCAAAACCTATGGGACGCAGCAAAAGCAGTTCTAAGGGGGAAGTTTATAGCAATACAATCTCACCTTAAGAAACAGGAAACATCTCGAATAAACAACCTAACCTTGCACCTAAAGCAATTAGAGAAAGAAGAATAAAAACATCCCAAAGTTAGCAGAATGAAAGAAATCATAAAAATCGGATCAGAAATAAATGAAAAAGAAAGGAAGGAAATGATAGCAAAGATCAATAAAACTAAAAGCTGGTTCTTTGAGAAGATAAACAAAATTGATAAACCATTAGCCAGACTCATCAAGAAAAAAAGGGAGAAGACTCAAATCAATAGAATTAGAAATGAAAAAGGAGAAGTAACAACTGACACTGCAGAAATACAAAAGATTATGAGAGATTAATACAAGCAACTCTGCCAATAACATGGACAACCTGGAAGAAATGGACAAATTCTTAGAAATGCACAACCTGCCAAGACTGAATCAGGAAGAAATAGAAAATATGAACAGACCAATCAGGAGCACTGAAATTGAAACTGTGATAAAAAATCTTCCAACAAACAAAAGCGCAGGACCAGATGGCTTCACAGGCAAATTCTATCAAACATTTAGAGAAGAGCTAACACCTATCCTTCTCAAACTCTTCCAAAATATAGCAGAGGGAGGAACACTCCCAAACTCATTCTACGAGGCCACCATCACCCTGATACCAAAACCAGGCAAGGACGTCACAAAGAAAGAAAACTACAGGCCAATATCACTGATGAACATAGATGCAAAAATCCTCAACAAAATACTAGCAAACAGAATCCAACAGCACATTAAAAGGATCATACACCATGATCAAGTGGGGTTTATTCCAGGAATGCAAGGATTCTTCAATATACGCAAATCAATCAATGTGATACACCATATTAACAAGTTGAAGGAGAAAAACCATATGATCATCTCAATAGATGCAGAGAAAGCTTTCGACAAAATTCAACACCCATTTATGATAAAAACCCTGCAGAAAGTAGGCATAGAGGGAACTTTCCTCAACATAATAAAAGCCATATATGACGAACCCACAGCCAACATCGTCCTCAGTGGTGAAAAACTGAAACCATTTCCACTAAGATCAGGAATAAGACAAGGCTGCCCACTCTCACCACTCTTATTCAACCTAGTTTTGGAAGTTTTAACCACAGCAATCAGAGAAGAAAAGGAAATAAAAGGAATCCAAATAGGAAAAGAAGAAGTAAAGCGGTCACTGTTTGCAGATGACATGATACTATACATAGAGAATCCTAAAGATGCTACCAGAAAACTACTAGAGCTAATCAATGAATTTGGTAAAGTAGCAGGAGACAAAATTAATGCACAGAAATCTCTGGCATTCCTGTACACTAATGATGAAAAATTGAAACTGAAATCAAAAAAACACTCCCATTTACCATTGCAACAAAAAGAATAAAATATCTAGGAATAGACCTACCTAAGGAGACAAAAGACCTGTATGCAGAAAATTATAAGGCACTGATGAAAGAAATTAAAGATGATACAAATAGATGGAGAGATATACCATGCTCCTGGATTGGAAGAATCAATATTGTGAAAATGACTCTACTACCCAAAGCAATCTACAGATTCAATGCAATCCCTATCAAACTACCACTGGCATTTTTCACAGAACTAGAACAAAAAATTTCAAAATTTGTTTGGAAAAACAAAAGATCCCAAATAGCCAAAGTAATCTTGAGAACGAAAAACAGAGCTGGAGGAATCAGGCTCCCTGACTTCAGACTATACTACAAAGCTACAGTAATCAAGACAGTGTGGTACTGGCACAAAAACAGAAAGATAGATCAATGGAACAGGATAGAAAGCCCAGAGGTAAACCCACGCACATATGGTCACCTTATCTTTGATAAAGGAGGCAGGAATGTACACTGGAGAAAGGACAGTCTCTTCAATAAGTGGTGCTGGGAAAACTGGACAGGGACATCTAAAAGTATGAGATTAGATCATTCCCTAACACCATACACAAAAATAAGCTCAAAATGGATTAAAGACCTAAATGTAAGGTCAGACACTATCAAACTCTTAGAGGAAAACATAGGCAGAACACTCTATGACATAAATCACAGCAAGATCCTTTTGGACCCACCTCCTAGAGAAATGGAAATAAAGACAAAAATAAACACATGGGACCTAATGAAACTTAAAAGCTTTTGCACAGCAAAGGAAACCATAAACAAGACCAAAAGACAACCCTTAGAATGGGAGAAAATATTTGCAAATGAAGCAACTGACAAAGGATTAATCTCCAAAATTTATAAGCAGGTCATGAAGCTCAATAACAAAAAAACAAACAACTCAATCCAAAAATGGGCAGAAGACCTAAATAGACATTTCTCCACAGAAGATATACAGATTGCCAACAAACACATGAAAGAATGATCAACATCTTTACTCATTAGAGAAATGCAAATCAAAACTACAATGAGATATCATCTCACACCAGTCAGAATGGCCATGCCATCATCAAAAAATCTAGAAACAATAAATGCTGGAGAGGGTGTGGAAAAAAGGGAACACTCTTGCACTGCTGGTGGGAATGTGAATTGGTACAGCCACTATGGAGAACAGTATGGAGGTTCCTTAAAAAACTACAAATAGAACTACCATATGACCCAGCAATCCCACTACTGGGCATATACCCTGAGAAAACCGTAATTCAAAAAGAGTCATGTACCAAAATGTTCATAGCAGCCCTATTTACAATAGCCCGGAGGTGGAAACAACCTAAGTGTCCATCATCGGATGAATGGATAAAGAAGATGTGGCACATATATACAATGGAATATTACTCAGCCATAAAAAGAAACGAAATTGAGCTATTTGTAATGAGGTGGATGGACCTAGAGTCTGTCATACAGAGTGAAGTAAGTCAGAAAGAGAAAGACAAATACTGTATGCTGACACATATATATGGAATTTAAGGAAAAAAATGTTATGAAGAACCTAGGGGTAAGACAGGAATAAAGACACAGACCTACTAGAGAATGGACTTGAGGATATGGGGAGGGGGAAGGGTAAGCTGTGACAAAGCAAAAGAGAGGCATGGACATATATACACTACCAAACGTAAGGTAGATAGCTAGTGGGAAGCAGCCGCATAGCACAGGGAGATCAGCTCGGTGCTTTGTGACCGCCTGGAGGGGTGGGATAGGGAGGGTGGGAGGATGATGCAAAAGGGAGGGGATATGGGAACATCTGTATATGTGTAACTGAATAAATTTGTTATAAAGCAGAAAGTAACACACCATTGTTAAGAAATTATACTCCAATAAAGATGTAAAAAAAACCCCCACAATTACTAAAGTCAAGAATGCAACTTAGAATTCCATACAAAGTGAATCCCTCAATAGTGAAGGTGAGGAGGGTGTAAAGAGTTTGGACGTTGTCACTCTTTCCCAAGAACAACTAAAAACTAAACACACTAAAAAATCAACAACTCTTCTTGGATCCATAAGAGAGGGGAGGACAAAGGGCAAACTGCTGCCCCCAAGTTTGGAGAGACAGGACATGCAGATCATCATGGCTTTTCAGAGCAGAGACTCACAAGAGGAAATTGCTGCAGGACGAGTACCAGGGTAGGAAGACCTGACCTGTCATTGATGACTTGCTGGAGGCTCACTGTGGAGAACTCCCAGAGTTAAATCCTCCAGGGGACCCAGTCACAGGGGGACCCCACAATACTGTCAGATTTATCTCCAAGGACTCCACCAGATTCCTGTGTAAATACCTGAGAAAAAGTCCCTCAAGCTTCTTCCAGGGAGAGGGAATCATGAACCATTTTGAAATATAAAAGAGCTCTCTGTTCTTCTTAGCAAGGGCTGCCCTCAGGGAAAGCTACAGTCGACCCTTGAACAATACGGGGTTTAGGGGCACCTACCCCACTTGCAGTAAAAAACCCACATATAATTTTACAGTTGGCCCTCCAGTATCTATGGTTCTGCATCTGCATATTCAACCAGCCACAGATCATGTAGAAGTGTAGTGGAAAAACCCACGTATAAGTGGACCCTGCAGATCAAACCCACGTGGTTTGAGGGTCAGCTGTATTTTAGCAGAGACTAACCTGCTGGGGGCATTATCAGAGCCTAACCAACCTGGGGAAAGGGAAATCCCTAACTCCAGCCACTCGAGCCATCTTCTCCCACCTAAGTGGGGAGAAAACTGAGAAACCCTTGTGCATCACAGTCCAGAGGCATAGGCTCACTGGGAGCCTGAGACCTAAAATGCTTCCCCTTCCCCCACACCTCACCCCCACATCACTAAAGATCTACTCACAGCAGTTCCTCTCACCCAGTACATCATGGCCAGCTATAAAGAAAAACTCATAAGACATACAAAAAGGCAAAAAATGCAATTTGAAGAGACAGAGCAAGCATCAGAGAACCAGACATAACAGGGATGTTGGTATCACCAGGCAGGGAATTTTAAACAACTATGATTACTATGCTAAGGTATCTAATGGATAAAGTAGATAGCAGGCAAGAACAGATGGGCAATGCTAACAGAGAGATGGAAATCCTAAGAAAGAACAAAAAGAAACTTTATAGATTAAACAAAAACAACAACAACCCTCTGTAAGAGAAATAAAGAATGCCTTTGACATGCTCGTCAGTAGACTGGACACAGCTGAGGAAAGACTCATCGAGATAGAGGATATTTCAATAGAAATCTCAAACACTGAAAAGCAAAGGGGACACAAACTGAAAAAACAGAACAGAATTCCAGGGACTGTGGACAATTACAAAAGGTGTAACAGATGTGTAATGGGAATACCAGAAGGAGAAGAAAGGGAGAAAGGAACAGAAGAAATATTTGCAACAATAAAGACTGAAAATTTCCCCCAAATTAATGCCAGACACCAAACTACATCTCCAGGAAGCTCAGAAAACACCAAGGAGAACAGATGTCAAAAATCTACACCTAGGAATACCATCCTCAACTACAGAAAATAATGATATGGAAAAAATCCTGAAAGAAGCCAGAGGGAAAACATATTACCTACAGAGGAACAAAGATCAGAACTGCATCCAACTTTGCCTCAAATAAGAAGAGAGTGGAGTGAAATTTTTTAAATCTTGAGAGAAAAGCAATGAAGGTGAAATAAGACATTTCACAATGAATGGAAACTGACGCATTTTCAAATACATGAGTTTTTATATTTTATCTTTTTATGTATTACCTGAGTATTTTATTTTCTGGAAATTCATCAATCTATATACATGACACGATAAGATTTTATTTTTAAAAAAGGTCTACAGAATGATGAGTGAAAATTGATAAACAGTGAAGCTTTAATGACTATATCCAGCCTCTCCCACTAAACTGACCACCGGCCACCAGCTCAAGCTCTAGATAATAAAACTAGTTAACTTCAAATCACGTTCACTCTTTTGCTAATTACAAAGATGACATTTTTACTACTGGACTTTTCATTACCTAAATATAACCAGAAAGTGCATGGGGCTCCTGAGCCTTCATACAGGTTCAATGTTTTAAGAACTGGGCAATTTAAAAAAGTGTTGCATTTATAATATTTCGTAAACCCTCCTGAGATGGTCTGCTTGCTCTTTCCTTGTCTCTGTGCTGAAGGTAGAGGATGTGGAGGAATTGAGTCACAGCTGCCAGATCAAGGAAATCCACTGTGGACTTCTTGTGAGTGAGACATAAGCTTTCACAATATTTCAAGTTTGTGACAGCGTTTAGCATCACCTAACTCATTGCTCTTAGAAGTTTCCAGGTAAACCAAATCACCAAAGCCTCAACAATGAAAAGGCAGAGTGGCAGACAATGTAACATGTTCAACAAGTACTGTTCTGGGCAAACCTCTCTGCTGATAATAACTACAATGTCTCAAGCCTTCATCACCAGCCATGTACAATGTTAACTTCTTCACATATGTTATTTCATTTAATTTCTACAACCACCCTTTCAAGTGAGTATGACCATCATCTTTCTATAGGTAAAGGTAAATGAGGCCCACACCCCAATTTAGAAAGTGATCTGTTCCAGGATCCACTCCGTTCTAGATTCAAAGCAGGTCTGTCTTAGCCCAGAGCCTGTGAATTCCATTAAACCACCATTTCTCATGCTGAGCAATCTGATGACTGCAATCTGATTTCCCGAGGGACCCTATGACTTAGGAAGTTACTGTAACTCTCTGAGCCTCTGTTTTCTCATCCATAATTGTCAAATAAAGATAGTAAAACTGGGATTGTTCTAAAGGAAGGTTATAAAGTGTTTGGAATAGCCTGGTTGCATGGGAGCTGTCTAACACCGGTTAGCTACTGTTTTATTAATGTGGGTGTGATTATTGAGTAAGTAGATGATCCAAGGAAAATTTTAAAAGGTTAGGGAGCTCCATGATCAAATAAATTTGGTAAACCCTGGAGTGACAAAATTCAACAGGTCTTGTATGCAGGACAGTGACTCTCCAAGTAGGAAAAGTAAACTACAGTGTTTCCAGCACTTATTTGCAGAGAAAAAACTCTCTTTCCAGAGCATATTTATTAACACCATTAATTCATTGAACAGACGTTTATGGCACTGACACAATGACAAACACAACTTGCACAGTTCCTCCCTCATGAAGCTGGTGGACAGCAGGGGAAAGATACAAAAACAAGTGATAAACAAATTAAAAAGTTACAAACCATGAAGAATTCTGTGAGATGGAACTTGAGTGTACCTTTGAATGCTAGGAAAGCATGGAGAGAAAGGAGGTATTCCAGGGGAGGGGCAGGGTACTGGGGACAGGAAAATAACCCATGAAAAATTTTCATGGAAATCAGAACCGATCTCAAGCTAACGCTTTATCCCTGTTTGTTGTTTTCAAAGACTGATACTTAATCCCAACAGAAGCTATGTCCACTTAGGACAATTATGTCATTTGCTCCATTACCTTATTGTTGCTATGTTAATCAAAACACAGAATGGTACAAATAGAGAAATTAGAGACTTTAGTACAAACATGAATTATGCAGATGAGGAAACCTAAGCCTGGAGAGGTTAACTGACTAGAACCCCATCTCTGGGTGCCCTAGACCCACACTATTGTCATGACATCATTGTTCATCGTTTTCTGAACTAGAAAAAAGCAACATTCATCAAGCTTGGTACAATGCTAGGTGCTGGGGGGACTAAAGTGAATAATAACACAATCTCTCACCCTAGGGTACTTAGAGTGCTGTTGGGGGAATCTGGTTGAAATATAGGAAAATAACGTAATCAAGTTGAAATAGGAGCTCAGGGGAGCAAGAGAACAGAAAGAACAGATAGTGTTTCACAAGGTCCAATGAATCTAGAAGCAATAATTATTTTAAGAGTTTAGAGGAGGCTTTGGGATACCAGGGGAAGTCTTTTGCAAGAGATCAAACCTGAGTTAGCTGTAGAGATTCTGGAAGGATTTGAGAGGCAGAGTGAAAGAGAAGGTTTCCAAATGAGGGTGATGAATGAGTTATGGAAGGAGGGGTGGTGTGCTGTGCCTGGATTGGGGAAGGTGGTAACCAGCATGGGTGCAGCCAAGCAGGGGGCTGAAACTCCAGCCAAGCCAAAATATCAGTTCAGTGGGTCACTGGTCATTGGTGTAAAATCAACCTTAGAGTTCATGAGAGGACTATTCAGGTCTCTGTGAATGTGGTGAAAGGGGCAAATAATAAGTGAAAGGGGCAAATCTAGAAAGGCTACAGACTGTAAAATTCCTACTATAGGGCATCTTAGGAAAGGCAAAACTAGAAAGACGGTAACAAGATCAGTGGTTGTCAGGGGTTCAGAGTGGGGTAGGGAGGATGAATGGGTGGGGTGCAGGGGATTTTTAGGAAAGTGAAACTATTCTGTACAACGCTGTGATGGTAGATACATAATAGTATGCATTTGTCAACACCCATAGAATGTACAACACAAAGTGGGAAACGTAATGTAAACTACGGACCTTAGATAATCATAATGTATCAATATTGGTTCACCAACTATAACTTAATGAGGAAGAAAGGATGTATGGGAACTTCCTGTACCTTCAGCACAATTCTTCTGTTAACCTAAAACTGTTCTAAAAACTAAACTATGGATATTAATGATCTTTTAAAATTATAGATCTTATTAAAAAATAAGACCTGCACTCTGGCACCATCTGGAAATCTGATTAAATAAGTGATGGGTCTCAGATACTCTTCTAAAGTACCCCCCATGCTTTTTTTTTTTTTTTGCCACACTGTGCATCATGTGGGACCTTAGTTCCCCAACCAGTGGTCGAACATGCCCCCCTTACAGTGGAAGTGCAGAGTATTAACCACTGGACCGCCAGGGAATTCCCCACCCCCCGCCATGCTTTTAAACCTATAACACAGCTGCTGGCAAAGATTAGGACAAATGGAACCCTCACATATCGCTGGTGAGAATGTAAGATGGTACACCACTTTGACAGTTTCCTATAAACAGTTTGACAGTTTCCTATAAAGTGAAACAAAGACTTAGCATATGACCTAAGAATCCCACCCCTAGGTATTTGCCCAAGAGAAATGAAAACTTATATTATCCTAAAAACCTGTACAAAAATATTTATAGCAGCTTTATGCATTATCACCCCAAATTGGAAACAATTCAGAAGTCTTTCAACTGGTGAATGGATAAGCAAACTTAGGCATTTCCACACAGGGGAACACTACTCACCAACAAAAGGGAAATAGCCACTGATACACAACACAGATGAACCTCAAAAACATTTTGCTAAGTGAAAGAAGCGCTGTTCTCACTGTGAAGTGAGATAATCAACAAACAAATAAGCAAAGCATGCAGTAAATCACATAGTGATAAGTGTTATAAAAGTAACAAAACAGAGAAGGGAGATGGGGAGTGCTGAGGATGGACTTGCAAATTCAAACGGGATGGTCAGGTGAGCTCTCTCTGAGAAGGTGACATTTGAGCAGACCTATGGGCATGAGGGGTGAGACCTTGTAATACGGGGGAGAGTTTGGATTGTACAGGAAATGCATGAGAAAATCCTTGGAGGGCACTACTGAGAAAGATCATGAATGAATTTCTATCTTAACTGACCACTCTGGCTGCTAGTTGGAAAACAGATTCTTGCAGTTTAAGAGAAGCAGGGGATGAGTGAAGGGACTATTCACAGTAGCTCAGGTGGAAGCTGACAGCTGAGGGAAAAATTCTTACTGCACAGCTCCATAGACACACATACACATACACACACACACACACACACACTTTTGAAAGAGGACATTCTCTCCCCTAAGGAAACAAAGACAGAACAGCTCCAAAAGGCATGATGTAGTTTTAGCAAACTGCTAATTAAGCCAGCAACGCAAGGAGTGAAAGGAGAAAAACGCTAGCTTTTAACGTCACTGAGACAGATGTTTACTGTCTCCAGGGAAGATGGCAATGGAAAATGAACAGAGCTCAGTCTGATTAGCACTGATCTGTCTTCCCCAAGCGTGTGTTGTTGAGAAGGCTGCCAGACACAACTGATGGGAAGAGAGGATGACAAGGAAGACCCCCATCTGTCCAGAATGTTCCTCTGTTAAGTCCTACCCAAACCACCTCCTCAAAATTTTAAAACCCGACGTGCCACCTAATGGGATTCTATAACTAGTACTTCTGAGTAGGAGCTGAAATATCAGGCCCTGCCAGGTTCAACAAAGAATAACAGGTACACAGAGACCACATTCTTTTTGTCTATCTTAGTTTGGGTTTTCCCAGAAGCCAGCTCTAAGCACAGATTCAAGTGCAAGCATTTATTTGGGAGATGCAGGAAGTGTTACTAAGAAAGTGGGGAAGTGACACAAGGAAGAGAAGGCAGCTCATCAAGCCAACTTTTCTTGTAGGAAAATGGAGCTTGATCCTTTGTGGAAATGCTGAGATACTGTGTAGAATAATACTTAAGAGTTACACCACCCAAGAAATGCAGGAGCGGGGTATTGATACACCAACTGCTATTCCTCATTGGTTGAGGGCTGCTGAGGAGCAGGGAATAAGTTATTTTCCACTTGCTGCCAGCTTCCTAAAGTGGAGGCTTTAGAAAAAAGTCTTCAGGGGCTTCCCTGGTGGCGCAGTGGTTGGGAGTCCGCCTGCCGATGCAGGGGACACGGGTTCGTGCCCCGGTCTGGGAGGATCCCACATGCCGCGGAGTGGCTGGGCCCGTGAGCCATGGGCGCTGAGCCTGCGCGCCCGGAGCCTGTGCTCCGCAGTGGGAGGTCCGCATACCGCAAAAAAAAAAAAAAAAAAAAAAAAAAAAAGTCTTCAGGCAAAGAGATGCAGATACTAGCATTTGCATGTCAAAGGGAGCCCTCTGAAGTCAAAAGGTCCAAGGATAGAGCAAAGCACTCACAGATTTTGCTACACTGCATGCTTCCCCTCTGTGCCAAGAGCAAGACATTTCTTTACCTCTGTCCAACATTTCCTCTGCAGAGGAAATTATTTCAACAAACTGCAAAAAGGAAGAACTCTTCCCTCTGTTCATTTCTCTCAAAGCACTCCTCATTGATTTATCCATTACATTATTGTTATAAATTAATAAAGTAAGGCACGCATTAATTTACTTTATGGGTTTCTCAGCCACTGATTTCCTATTATCCCTTTCTATTACTCAACTCACTGACTCCTGCAGATAAATTGTCTGCAACACAAATGCATCCCAGACTCTTGGATTTTATTAAGTATATAAAAGGTGTGTGATTTTTATTAACAACTCAACTCATCACTCCGTATTCAAAACTTAGTCAATTAAGCTCAAGTGCATATCAAAATAGGAAAGAGATTCCCAATTTCTACTTAATATTCTTATTGCCTAATGAATTGTTCATTCTTTCTAATTCTAGTGTCATTTACTTAATTTTTTAAAAATTTCTAAAATGTAAGAAAAACATGACTAATATTCTAGATGTGTGAAAATACACTGGCTTGATATTGCTTGTGAAAATTTCCTGAGGACATTGAAGAAAAGTGCCATCATGCATGATCAGTAATATATACACCACCTGACACAGTGCCAGGTACACAGTTGGCACTCAGTAAATGCTTGGTGAATGGATGAATAAGCCTACAATTATATGACCAACACTCATGCACAAATCAGGAGACCAGTTCTGTTGTCACTATAGCAGCTTTTTTATTTATCTGACAGCTATTGTCCTAGGTTTTTGGTGAGCTTGGTAAGGAGAAAATATATGTTTGTATTTCTTAGGGCTAATTGGCAGTTCTTTATTTTTATAGTCCTTTGATACATTAATAAATTTCAATAAGAACAGAAGCCATTATTTCACCCATTTATTCATTCAAATATTTACTAAATGCTGACTATGGGTCAGGACTCATGAAAAATTTTATAATGCATATAAGGTTAGAATAATGCCTAACCTTCTAGAACATCATCTGTGGTGAACGGTTTATAATGCAATGATAGAGCAGCCCACAGAACAAGGAAACTGACACCAGAGGAAATCTGGAAAGTTTCATCCAACATGGAATATTTGAAATGGGTCTTCCTCTGGCTCAGGAGGCTTCCAGAAGGTGAAAAAGTAGAGAAAGGCTTTCCATGCGAAAACCCAACATGTGCAGAGTTGTAGCCGTTAAAAAAATTTTTTTAACATCTTTATTGGAGTATAATTGCCTTACAATGGTGTGTTATTTTCTGCTTTATAACAAAGTGAATCAGCTATACATATACATATATCCCTATATCTCCTCCCTCTTGCATCTCCCTCCCACCCTCTCTATCCCACCCCTCCAAGTGGTCACAAAGCACCGAGCTGATCTCCCTATGCTATGCGGCTGCTTCCCACTAGCTATCTACTTTACATTTGGTAGCATATATTAGTCCATGCCACTCTCTCACTTCGTCCCAGCTTACCCTTCCCCCTCCTCATGTCCTCAAGTCCATTCTCTACATCTGCATCTTTATTCCTGTCCTGCCCCTAAGTTCTTCAGAACCATTTTAGTTATTTATTTTTTATGTTCAATATATATGTGTTAGCATAGTATTTGCTTTTCTCTTTCTGAGTTACCTCACTCTGTATGACAGACACTAAGTGCATCCACCTCACTACAAATAATTTCATTTCATTTTATTGCTGAGTAATATTCCATTGTATATAGGTACCACATCTTCATTATCCATTCATCTGTTGATGGACACTTAGGTTGCTACCATGACCTGGCTATTGTAAATAGAGCTGCAATGAACATTGTGGTACATGGCTCTTCTTGAATTATGGTTTTCTCAGGGTATATGCCCAGTAGTGGGATTGCTGGATTGCATGGTAGTTCTATTTTTAGTTTTTTAAGGAACCTCCATACTGTTCTCCATAGTGGCTATATCAATTTACATTCCCACCAACAGTGCAAGAGGGTTCCCTTTTCTCCACACCCTCTCCAGCATTTACTGTTTGTAGATTTTTTGATGATGGCCATTCTGACCAGTGTGAGGTGATATCTCATTGTGGTTTTGATTTGCATTTCTCTAATGATTAGTGATGTTCAGCATTCTTTCATGGGTTTGTTGGCAGTCTGTATATCTTCTTTGGAGAAATGTCTATTTAGGTCTTCTGCCCATTTTTGGATTGGGTTGTTTGTGTTTTTGATGTTGAGCTGCATGAGCTGCTTGTAAATTTTGGAGATTAATCCTTTGTCAGTTGTTTCATTTGCAAGTATTTTCTCCCATTCTGAGGGTTGTGTTTTCGTCTTCTCTATGGTTTCCTTTGCTGTGCAAAAGTTTTTAAGTTTCATTAGGTCCCATTTGTTTATTTTTGTTTTTATTTCCATTTCTCAAGGAGGCGGGTCAAAAAGGATCTTGCTGTGATTTATGTCATACAGTGTTCTGCCTATGTTTTCCTCTAAGAGTTTGATAGTGTCTGACCTTACATTTAGGTCTTTAATCCATTTTGAGTTTATTTTTGTGTATGGTGTTAGGGAGTGTTCTAATTTCATTCTTTTACATGTAGTTGTCCAGTTTCCCAGCACCACTTATTGAAGAGGCTGTCTTTTCTCCATTGTATATCCTTGTCTCCTTTATCAAAAATAAGGTGACCATATGTGCGTGGGTTTACCTCTGGGCTTTCTATCCTGTTCCATGGATCTATATTTCTGTTTTTGTGCCAGTACCACACTGTCTTGATTACTGTAGCTTTGAAGTATAGTCTGTAGTCTGGGAGCCTGATTCCTCCAGCTCCGTTTTTCTTTCTCAAGATTGCTTTGGCTATTCGGGGTCTTTTGTGTTTCCATACAAATTGTGAAATTTTCTGTTCTAGTTCTGTGAAAAATGCCATTGGTAGTTTGAACAGGGATTGCATTGAATCAGTAGATTGCTTTGGGTAGTAGAGTCATTTTCACAATGTTGATTCTTCCAATCCAAGAACATGGTATATCTCTCCATCTGTTTTTATCATCTTTAATTTCTCTCATCAGTGCCTTATAGTTTTCTGCATACAGATCTTTCGCCTCCTTAGGTGGGTTTATTCTTAGGTCTTTTATTCTTTTTCTTGCAATGGTAAATGGGAGTGTTTCCTTAATTTCTCTTTCAGATTTTTCATCATTAGTGTACAGGAATGCAAGAGATTTCTGTGCATTAATTTTGTATCTTGCTACTTTACCAAATTCATTGATTAGCTCTAGTAGTTTTCTGGTAGCATCTTTAGGATTCTATGTATAGTATCATGTCATATGCAAACAGTGACAGCTTTATTTCTTCTTTTCTGATTTCGGTTCCTTTTATTTCTTTTTCTTCTCTGATTTCTGTGGCTAAAACTTCCAAAACTATGTTGAATAATAGTGCTGAGAGTGGACAACTTTGTCTTGTTCCTGATCTTAGTGGAAATGAGAATGATGTTTTTTCACCATTGAGAAAAATGTTGGCTGTGGGTTTGTCATATATGGCCTTTATTTTTTTTTTTAAAGATTACATGTTTATTTTATTTTCAGGAATGTAAAGGTCTAATTATTCAAACAGTTTTTATTATAAAACTAAACTCTGAAGGTGTCTACAGAGTTGGCTTTTTTCTCTCTCTCTTTAAATCAGTAGTCTAACAAGGATTAGAAAAGACAAAATTCTGTTCAGTGTTTCTGACTAAGTAGAAAGGGTGAAAACATAAATAAGGCTTTAATTTGGCAAAATATAATACAATGCCTTCTGTTATCCTTGAATGAACAGTTTCCCAATTACTTCACTCTAATACCTGATAGTGTTCTTTCTCCTTTGTGAGCTGTTGGTTTACTGCCTGAAGTAACTGCTGTAACTGTGTTACAGTCTGATTTAGACTTTATTATGTTGAGGTAAGTTCCCTCTATGCCTACTTCCTGGAGGGTTTTTATCATAAATGGGTGTTGAATTTTGTCAAAAGCTTTTTCTGCATCTATTGAGATGATCATGTTTTTTCTCCTTCAATTTTTAATATGGCTTATCACATTGATTGATTTGTATGTATTGAAGAATCCTTGCATTCCTGTGATAAACCCCACCTGATCATATTGTATGATCCTTTTAATGTGCTGTTGGATTCTGTTTGCTAGTATTTTGTTGAGGATTTTTGCATCTATATTCATCAGTGATATTGGCCTGTAGTTTTCTTTTTTTGTGACATCTTTGGTTTTGGTATCAGGGTGATGGTGACCTCGTAGAATGAGTTTGGGAGTGTTCCTCCCTTTGCTATATTTTGGAAGAGTTTGAGAAGGATAGGTGTTAGGTCTTCTCTAAATGTTTGATAGAATTCGCCTGTGAAGCCATCTGGTCCTGGGCTTTTGTTTGCTGGAAGATTTTTAATCACAGTCTCAATTTCAGTGCTTGTGATTGGTCTGTTTATATTTTCTTTTTCTTCCTGGTTCAGTATTGGAAGGTTTGGCTTTTCTAAGAATTTGTCCATTTCTTCCAGGCTGTCCATGTTATTGGCAGAGTTGCTTGTAGTAATCTCTCATGATCTTTTGTATTTCTGCAGTGTCAGTTGCTACTTCACCTTTTTCATTTCTAATTCTATTGATGTGAGTCTTCTCCCTTTTTTTCTTGATGAGTCTGGCTAATGGTTTATCAATTTTGTTTATCGTCTCAAAGAACCAGCTTTTAGTTTTATTGTTCTTTGCTATTGTTTCCCTTATTTCTTTTTCATTTATTTCTGTTCTGATCTTTATGATTTCTTTCCTTCTGCTAACTTTGGGGTTTTTTTGTTCTTCTTTCTCTAATTGTTTTAGCTGTAAGTTTAGGTTGTTTATTTGAGATGTTTCCTGTTTCTTAAGGTGGGATTGTATTGCTATAAACTTCTCCCTTAGAACTGCTTTTGCTGCATCTTATAGGTTTTGGGTCATCATGTTTTCATTGTCATTTGTTTCTAGGTATTTTTTGATTTCCTCTTTGACTTCTTCAGTGATCTCTTTGTTATTAAGTATTGTATTGTTTAGCCTCCATGTGTTTGTATTTTTTACAGATTTTTTTTCCTGTAATTTATATGTAGTCTCATAGCATTGTGGTCAGAAAAGATACTTGATATTATTTCAATTTTCTTAAATTTACCAAGGCTTCATTTGTGACCCAAGATATGATCTCTTTTAAAAAAAATTAGTTTTTTTCTTTTTTTAAGGAAACTTGGTTATAGTGTCACTGTATTAGTCATGGTTCTCCAGGGAAAAATCAATAGGGAAAGAAGAAAGAAAGAAAGAAAGAAAGAAAGAAAGAAAGAAAGAAAGAAAGAGGAAGAAAGAAGAAAGAGAGAGAGAAAGAAAGAAAGAAAGGGAAAGAGAAGGAAAGAAGGAAGGAAGGAAGGATGGAAGAATGAAAGGAAGGAAGGAAGGAAGAAAGAAAGAAAAAGAAAGAAAGGGAAAGAGAGAGGAAGGAATGAACAAAGGAAGGAAGGAACGAAGGAAGGAAGAAAGAAAGGAAGGAACGAAGGAAAGAAAGAAAGAAAGAAAAAGAAAGAAAGAAAAAGAGAGAAGAGAGAAATAAAGGAATAAAAAAATTCCTTTATTTTAAGGAATTGACTCATATGACTGTAAGGGCTGGCAAGTCTGAAATTTGTAGGTTAGACTGGCAGGCTAGAAATTCACCTAAGAGTTGATGTTGTATCCATTTTTCAAGCCAACAGTTTGCAAACTCAGTCAGGATTTCTATGTTCCAGTCCTGAGGCATAATTCCTTCTTCTGGACACCTAGTCTTTTCTCTCAAGGCCTTCAACTGATTGGATGACACCCACCCACAGTACAGAGGGTAATCTGCTTTACTCAAAATTTACTGATTTAGGTGATAATCACAGCAACATCTCAAACAAGCAGTTGAGCACCATGGTCTAGCCAAGCTGACTCATCAAAATAACCCTCAGTCATGAAGCAGTGGTCCTCAAGGTTTGGTCTCAGCCAGCACAATCAACATCACCTGGGAACCTGCCAGAATTATGAGTTCTTGGGCCTTCCCCAAACTTCTCAAATCAGAAGCTTTTGTGGTGGGGCCCAGCAATGTGATTCTAACCAGCCCTTCAAGTGTTTCTGGTGCATATCAGAGTCAGAACCACTGGACTAGAGTATTAGTTCTAATGTTTAGGTCAGAAAGAAAAGTGCTAACACAGGAGCAGGTTATTAATTGCCTTGCTTTTCCTGGGCTTTAGTCACTTGATAGAGTCCATGTTTAAATGGCATATCTGATAGTCCCAGATATTTTGGAGAAACAACAAAAGAGAGTACTATTGATTGTTTATAAATCTTTACTCAGAGATACTACATAACTCATCCCATTGAAGTCTTACTCCATCACCATCTCCAGCTCTTTAGCTATAGACTCTGCTAAGCTGGCTTCAAATTCCTTGACTAAGGTCAGTCAGACCCATATCAGAATTTGCCTGGGACTCCCCTAGAAGTCCAGTGGTTAACAATCTGCCTTTCCACTGCAGTGAGCACAGATTCGATCCCTGTCTGGGGAACTAAGATCCCGCATGCTGCACAGTGCAGCCAAAAAAAAAAAAAGAATTTACCTCATGACTGTTCATTCGCCCTTCTGTTGGTATTGATCATACAATGGAAACTCTCTCTAAACTGTTCACACCAGAGACAATATGTCGAGAAAACAAATGGGGATGGTTACTGTTTGAACTCCTTTTAGTGATTTAAATGCCCTATTCATTCATTGCCCCACAAGCCTCCTATCAGTTATCTGTTGCTAAAACAATGCTGCATAACAAACAAGCACAAAACGTCAATGGCTGCAACAACAGTGGGGACACTGCAAAATTGGCAACAGGCCTGATTCCTCCATCCAGAGAGGGAAAGAACTGAGGCCATGTTTAATATCTTCCTCACTCTGGTTGGGAAACTCTTCTCGGTCTCCTCTCTGACTCACCTATTGGAGGCACCTTAGGTATCCCTTTCATAGGAAACCTCCGTTGACTCCTCAAGTCTGGATTACATGGCCCCTCCTGTGAGCTTTTCTGAGCCCCCTAGAATTCCCATTATTGTAGCCCTCATGGCATTGACATGACTTAGCAAATCCAAGAAAGCTGACTGAGAGAGATGCTGACAACATATATTTGAAAAAGTTTGTGGTACAGTCAGCCCTCCACATCCCTGGGTTCCATGTCCGCAGACTCAACCAACTGTGGATAGAGAATAGTAAAAAAAAAAAAAAAAATCCAGAAATTTCCAAAAAGCAAAACTTGAATTTGCCACATACCAATAACTATACATAGCATTTACATTGTTTTAAGTATTATAAGTTGTCTAGAGATGATTTCAAGTATACAGGAGGTTATATGCAAATACTACACCATTTTATATAATGGATCTGAGCATCTGTGGATTTTGGTATTTGAGGGTGTCCTGGAATCAACCTCTCATGGGTACAGAGGGTCAACTGTATTTGATTACTAAATGATTGAAGATTACATTAAATTTAATTACTACATTAAAGATTTATTAGGTTATTGAGAGTTTAACTTCTACGAATAAGTGACACAAAATTCTGTTTATTATGAAGACTGATTTTCCTCATTAACACACACACACACACACCACTCTACTTCTCCATACACTGCCCCTTCCACCTGTCACCTTTCCATCCTAACCAAACAAAATTCTCATCTTTCAAGGTTCCACCAGGCTTAGGTGGTAGCTATCTGATGATCCCAGAGCAATTCACTTACATTTATTTCAGCACTAATGACTGTTTTGGAATTGAAGGCAACAGAGTGCTTACACTTGCTAATGTGAAGAAGCTGTAAGGGAACCAAATTCGTCACCCCAAATTGTGTCTCTTTGGCCTGAAGATTAATGTAGGCTGATTATTTTTAAGAAACAGAAGACTCAAGTTTTTCTTGTTACCTCCTCCTAACTGCCTAAATGAATTTAGACAGAAGCCCTGTCCTTGGAATAGAACTATCAGCAGAGATGTCTGCAAAGAATATGGGCTGGGTGTGGTGGAGGGAACTCGGCAGGCCCTAGAGATCAGAGTTCACTCTGTATCTCATTGTCTCTGCAGGTCCAGCACACATTTATTTTCCAAACATTTGCTTTTCCATCTCCATGTGAATTGCCTTCCTCCCCTTTGAAATCCCAAACGCCTACCCTCAACATCCTCTTTTGTCTTTAGCTGAAGATAGCATTTAAGGTGAGAGCTTTAGCCATTGGGAGGAGTTACTGAGTTTTCCTAGGTCTTTCCCATGCATTCATGTTATTAAACTTTGTTTTATTTTCTCCTGTTAAACTGTTCCATGTCGATTTAATTCTTAGGCCAGCCGGAAGAACCTAGAAGGGTAGAGGGTAATGCCTTCCTCCCTGACAAGGCTTCTAGGATACCGCCAGACTGTGCCTTCAACTGTGCAGAGATGGAATGGAAACTTACACCAGTGTGCCCAGCGTGGACTGGTACCCAGGTGAGGGGGTGAGCAGAAGGCAGCAGCCTCATTCTCTAATCCCCACCATTTAATTCCAACAATCTTAACTAACTAACCTTCTCTCAGGCTCTAATTCCCAATTTCCTTTCCATCACTAAAGCCTCATTGAAAATCCTAGCTTGAGCCCACACTCTTCACCTAGGTATTGTCATTTCTCTTCGCAGATGACTAGACCCTTTCCATGTAGTTTCCTGACCTACAATTCAAACACTGCAGCAACACTAGGACTCTACCCCTACATGCACCCAAAGCCTCAGTGTTTTGCACAACAAGCCCCTTCATCTTCACCTCCAAAGGCCATTTTTCTTATACGGATTTCCTGCCTCTGCTTATTCCCACTGAGACTCCAGCATCCTGCTCAGCTGACAACAAACTTTTAAATTGCTCTTATCTCTCCTTCCTTCTCATTCTTTCTCTGTCTTCGCCATCTCTTCTATAAAATATTCATTTCCTGTAACGTTTTAGTTCCCCAAATTGGTGTTTTCCATCTGCATTTTCTCTTAGGGAGTTCCAGCAACTAAAGAACCATGCCCTGCCTGCTTACCTGCCAGTCTGAAGTGGAAAACTAGACGATGGGATCTTAGGAAAAAAACAAAAGACAGACTCAGCAAGTACACATCATTAGCAGGAAGCAAGTCAGTCCCAGGAGTGGTGATTAGGCATTTAAGGAAGTCATAAGGATGGAAAGCCTGCAAACTGTACAGCAAAAGCATTAAAAATAATCACTGACTGGCCGTTTTTATGAAGTCAATGACTTGCAAGCAGTTTGATTCATGACATAAAAGGTCTTTTTTAAAAAATTAGCAGATCAACGTGCCAGCAGCTCCCTAGCTGCCCTCCAAGGGGACAGTGGAGGCCCAATCAGGAGAGTTTCTACGGTGGATACAGGCGGTCCTCAAGGCTCTGTCTTACGTTACACACTCTTCCTAGGAGCTGTCACCACTTTGATGGATTGTATTTTCACTTTTAACCATTGACTCCTACATCCTTAGCTATAACCCAAATGATCCCTCTGTGTCCCAGACCAGCATAGGCAATAACTCACTCTATGTTTCCCCCTGGATGTCTTGGAGGCATGTTGCACTGGTCAGTTTTCACTTGTCGCACAAACACACTCTCCACCTTTCTTCACTCTGCTCTGGGTGCCAGAAGACTGTCTTTGTGAACCTCGTCAACTACTTCCCCAACCTTCTGAACTCTAGGGGCATTTAATCAGTCACTGGCAGGTGGCCAGAGGAGGAGAGAGGTTGCAATTTTTATTTCCCCAGTTTCCTCCGTGCCAGGCTATACTTTGACAAGACCACAATACTCCACCTAAGGCCATAAGGCTTGTTGGGTGACTCTTTCCTATTGGTAAAGCAAATTCTGAAAACCATGCCTTCTCTTTGACCTTCAGACCTACAGATGGTGGCAGTGGCTTCCCATTATCACTGACGTCAGAGCGCTTCCCTGGCCACTGTTGATTTCCCTTTACCTTGATCAAAACTTTGTAAAGAGACTCTAGTCAAAGCTCTTCAAAGATGCCTTCTGAGCGTGCATCTGTACTCTGATTCACTATATCTGAACTAGGCATTCATCATCCCTCATCTCCCCATGCCCGGCACCCCACCTGACTCTCCTGCAGCCCCTGCCACAGTGAATGACCCACCATCCATCCTCTAGGACTTTCCAGGACCCTGGACATCCTGGGTGACTCCTCCCCATCTCACCCACTGCAGTCTGTCAATCACCAGCTCCCAGACAGTCTAAGGCTCTCTCACACCCTTCCATCCCAGGCCAGGCCAACGCCATCCCTGACCACGTTTCTGCAGTAGCCACCCAAACGATCGCCATGACCCTGATCAAACCCACTCTGATCCATTCCACATCACTGTTCCTAAGTGCAAATCTGATGAAGTCTCTCACCTGATTAAAGCCCTTCAGTGCTTTCCACTGGCTTTGAGATCAAGTCTAAATTTTCAGTTAGGGTTAGGGTTAGGCACAGACTCAAGGACCTTCATTACTGGCTTCCAGTTACCTCTTCAGCCTCTTCTTTCACTGTTTGCTTTGGCCTCCCTTTTCTCCCTGAAACTGTATTATCCCATTCCAAAGCTCACATGTCTCTCCCCACTGGACTTTCACGTATGCTGATTCTCTGACCAGGACATTCCTTCTTTCCCTGCCCAGCTAACAACTGCTCATGACCAGGCTATGTGCTCATTTAGGGCAGGGACACACTGCTGTACACTGAGCACCTAGTCCAGGGCCTGGGACCTACCACACCTGTGACATCCCATATGCAAGCCACTTGCTGTTCGTGACTACTGAGCACTGAAATGCGCTGAGTCTGAATTGAGATGTGCTGTGAGTATAGAATACATACTTGCTTTTCAAAGACTTAGCACAATAAAGCATAAACTGCCTTAATATTTTTACATTTATTACAAATTGAAATATCTTAGCTATGTATATCATATTAATTAAAATATGTTATTGGGCTTCCCTGGTGGTGCAGTGGTAGAGAGTCTGCCTGCCGATGTAGGGGACATGGGTTCGTGCCCCGGTCTGGGAGGGTCCCACATGCCACGGAGCGGCTGGGCCCGTGAGCCATGGCCACTGAGCCTGTGCATCTGGAGCCTGTGCTCCGCAACGGGAGAAGCCACAACAGTGAGAGGCCCGCGTACCGCAAAAAAACCCACAAAAAAACATGTTATTAAAATTAATTTCACTATCCATTCTTCTGTCAATGGACACTTAGGTTGCTTCCAAGTCTTAGCTGTTGTAAATAGTGCTGCAATGAACATTGGGGTGCATGTATCTTTTAGAATTATGGATTAAGAAGATGTGGTACATATATAAAATGGAATTTTACTCAGCCATATAAAAGAATGAAATAATGCCATTTGCAGCAACATGGATGGACCTAGAGATTGTCATACTAAGTGAAGTAAGTCAAAGAAAGACAAATATCATATGATATCACTTATATGTGGAATCTAGTAAAAAGTGATACAAATGAACTTACTTACATAACGGAAACTGACTCACATATCTTGAAATCAAACTTATGGTTACCAAAGGGGCAACGTGGCGGAAGTGATAAATTAGGATATTGGGATTAACATATATACACTACTATATATAAAATAGGTAACTAATAAGGACTTACTGTATAGCATAGGGAACTCTACTCAATATTCTGTAATAACCTATATGGAAAAGAATCTGAAAAAGAATTAATATATGTATATGTATAACTGGTTCACTTTGCTGTACACCTGAAACTAACACATTGTAAGTCAAATATACTCCAGTAAAAGTTAAAAAATAAAACAAAGTAGCCTGTAAAATAGTAGTGTTAGACATCTGTGAAATAAAACACTACCTGCTTCAGACAAAAAAAATTAATTTCACTTGTGTTTTTAATTTTAATGGCAGTCAATTCCACATTAGAATTTATTAGAAAATTTAAATGACATATACAGCTCCCATGATATTTTTTATATCTTCATTGCAGTATAATTGTTATACAATGTTGTGCTAGTTTCTATTGTACAACAAAGTGAATCAGCTATAAGTATACACACAGCTCCATAACGCCTCCCTCATGAGCCTCCCTCCTATCCTCCCTATCCCACCCTTCTTTGTCATCACAAAGCATCAAGCTGATCTCCCTGTGCTATGCAGCAGCTTCCCATTAGCCATCCATTTTACATTTGGTAGTGTATCTATGCCAGTGTTACTTTCTCACTTCGTCCCAGCTTCCCTTTCCCCTACTGTGTCCTCAAGTCCATTCTCTATGTCTGCATCTTTATTCCTGCCCTTCCACTAGGTTCATCAGTACCGTTTTTTTAGATTCCATATATGTGCGTTAGCATATGGTATTTGCTTTTCTCTTTCTGACTTACTTCACTCTGTATGACAGACTCTAGGTCCATCGACCTCAGTACAAATAACTCAATTTTGTTCCCTTTTATGGCTGAGTAATATTCCATTGTATATATGTGCCACATCTTCTTTATCCATTCATCTGTCGATGGACATTTAGGTTGCTTCCATGTCCTGGCAATTGTAAATAGTGCTGCAATGAATATAGTGATACATGTATCTTTTTGAATTATGGTTTTCTCTGGGTATACGCCCAGTAGTGGGACGGCTGGGTCATATGGTAGTTCTATTTTTAGTTTTTTAAGGAACCTCCATACTGTTCTCCATAGTGGCTGTATCAATTTACATTCCCACCAACAGTACAAGAGGATTCCCTTTTCTCCACACCCTTTCCAGCATTTATTGTTTCTAGATTTTTTGATGATGGCCATTCTGACCAGTGTGAGGTAATACCTCACTGTAGTTTTGATTTGCATTTCTCTAATGATTAGTGATGTTGAGCTTTACATGTGTTTGTTGGCCATCTGTATGTCTTCTTTGGAGAAATGTCTATTTAGGTCTTCTGCCCATTTTTGGATTGGGTTTTTTGTTTTTTTGATATTGAGCTGCATGAGCTGCTTGTATATCCTGGAGATTAATCCTTTGTCATTTTCTTCATTTGCAAATATTTTCTCCCATTCTGAGGGTTGTCTTTTCATCTTACTTATGGTTTCCTTTGCTGTGCAAAAGCTTTTAAGTTTCATTAGGTCTCATTTGTTTATTTTTCATTTTATTTCCATTACTTTAGGAGGTGGGTCAAAGAAGATCTTGCTGTGATTTATGTCAAAGTGTGTTCTGCCTATGTTTTCCTCTAAGATTTTATTGTGTCTGCCCTTACATTTAGGTCTTTAATCCAATTTTTTTGTGTGTGTATGGTGTTAGGAAGTGTTCTAATTTCATTGTTTTACATGTAGCTGTTCAGTTTTCCCAGCTCCACTTACTGAAGAGGTTCTCTTTTCTCCATTGTATATTCTTGCCTCTTTGTCAATGATAATGTGACCATATGTGTGTGGGTTTATCTCTGGGCTTTCTATCCTGTTCATTGATTTATATTTCTGTTTTTGTTCCAGTACCATACTGTCTTGATTACTGTAGCTTTGTAATATATTCTGAAGTTCCGTGATATTTCTATTGGAAAGGACTGTCCAGTAAATATGTGTTGAATGAGTGAAGATGAAAAATGGAATAAATGAAGAAGAGAAATCTTCAGTTTCCAAATTTGGCTTTTCTTTCTGTGGAAACTTTCTCCAAATCCTCTAAGTCTGGGTTAGGTGGCCTTTTATGTGCTCCCATAGCATCCTGCACTCCCCTCATTATGACAGTTGTCACATGGAGCCACATGGTGTTTTTACATTCACGAGGGCAGGTGCTGTATCTGTCTTGTTCAGCTCTGGATCCCAGTGTCTGGCATGATGCTGACCTTACAGTAAATGTTCAACAAATGTCTGATGAGTGAGGGCACTAAGTCATGCAATGAGAGGAGAGACACCAGTGACAACAAGGAGATGGTGATGACATGGGCTCTGAATGTGTGCTCCTCAGGGAGAGGCCCTCACATCCCTCGTGATGGGCCCTAAAGGGAGCCCAGGGCCTGTACAATGACATCCCAGGAAGATGGGTTACCACCTTATTCTCCTTTGGCAGCTCTGGTTCAGGAAAGCGTTTGGCACAGGCCTGGAAATCAGAGGCCCATCAATGAGAGCTGTGACCCTGCCCAAGGGCAACATGCTAATTCCTCTTCTCTGTAAGACTCTGAGTCACAAGGTGGGTCAGAGGACGTGGTTGTAGGCCCCAGTCCTGATGATCCTGGGTATAGAGGCCTAGGAGGGCACAGAGAGGGGCATTGAGACATGCTTTTTCTCACTCAATGCTCTCCTCAACTGCATCCCCAATCCTGAGGCTGTTTAGGAATAAGTGAGAAACAGCTCTGTCTGGACTTGGGAAGTGTTGACCTCTCTTCCTTGCTTTCAGAGTGTCTGAACCTCTGCCTGTATCCTTTAAAGAAGTCACCCCCCTGTTTTTGTCCCGGTTTTCCATTGCATCTCATCTTCCATATTAACCTCCAGTTGACATTCGCCAATATGATGGCCATGTAGTGTGTTAGCTCTCATCCTCATAGGAATTCGGCTAGATGTTATCCTTATTTGGCTGAAGAGGGAAATAAGCTCAAAACACAGGAGCAAATATTTTGGGGTCACATGGTAGAAAATGACATAATGGGAACCCAACTTTATGAGGCTCTCATGGCCACGCTCTTCCCATCCCTGCATCTCTGTGGGTTGTGCTACAAAGGAGAGATGGGTCCAGTGATTAGTCTCTTCCCTATAAAGAGTCAGTGAAGCAACTGGCAGAGGAGAAGCCATGACTCCTTTTCCTACATACAGCAAGCCTTTCACAACCAGCAGAATCAAAAGCTAACAGCAGAGCGCCAACCTCTCCAGGTGTTCTGGGCAAATTCATATCCTGTGATAAACCATAATGGAAAAGAATATAAAAAAGAATGTATACATGTATAACTGACCATTATGAATTTGCTCAGAACACCTAGAGTGTTGGGATTCCATTGGAAGTCATGAAATCCTGTCTCTGTGAGTGACCTTTGTGAGCCTTTGATTCTGCTGGTTGTGAAAGGTTTGCTGTATGTAGGAAAGGGAGTCATGGACCCTCCCATAATCTCAGTTTTCTGAACTCCATGCACTTTGTGAGGCTCTAAAAAGATGACAAAAAACATTACAACAATAACAATGGTAGGAGCAGGCCCTCTCAGAACTTCCTGAGCTCTAACTATGGACCAGGCACCATTCCTTAGCTTACATACATTTTTCAGGTGATGCATCCAAGGAGGCTATGAAGTAGACATGTTCTAATTATTTCCATGGTGGTGATGCAGACACTGAGGCCCCTATAGAATTAGGGCATGTGGAGAGTTTATGAGATTAGAAAGAGTTGAGATTCAAAGCAGGACCAACAGGAGACCGGGAAGGACTGGGTTAACGGAAGGGACAGAAAGCATGTCAACAGGGCAGTGGGGGCACAGTGAGGTGAAAAGAGAGAGAACAGAAACAGCCAAATTGTTCACAGAGAAAGGCAGAAGTGAGCAGAGTGAAGGCTATGAGGTGGCACTGTCCTCCTGGGAGTGAGAAAAGAGGCTGCGATGGAGGGCAACTTGGGGGCCCTTTCTTAGAGCTTATTAAAAGCACAACTGCATGGGGCCCAAAAGGGAATTTTTGTTACCAAGTCTCCCTTAATGGTTTCTGGAAATGCTTTTCCTTCTAAAAGCTAAAGAGCTTCAAGTTGGTTGGAGGCTGTGGAAGAGAATTTTAAAATTAAAAGCTCTCACAGGTAGAGTAGATTTCTACCCAGAAGATGGGTAGAAATAGCCTCTTTAATGTTCCCTTGATGACCCTGGAGAGAAAAGGTAGAGAGAGCTCACAGGGGAAGAAGGCAAGAAGACTCTAAGGACAGCCTTTCCAGGTGCCAGCTCGGTGGAGGCTAGACCCGAGGGTCCCAGCCTTAAATCAGACCCCTACCCAAGAACGTGATGCATGGACTTGCCTCCCAAGTCAAGAACCAATTACTTCTTACCACACACTGGTGCCACTTCTTTGAAGAGTAACTTGGAAATATCCATCATAACATTAAGAATTAGCAATTCTAACTACTCAGCCATAAAAAAAACCTAAATAATGCCATTTGTAGTGACATGGATGCAACTAGAGATTATCATACTAAGTGAAATAAGTCAGAAAGAGAAAGACAAATACTATATGATATCACTTATAAGGGGAATCTAAAATATGACACAAGTGAACATATCTGTGAAACAGAAACAGAATCATGGACATAAAGGACAGACTTGTGGGACTTCCCTGGTGGCACACTAGTTAAGAATCTGCCTGCCAGTGCAGGGGACATGGATTTGTTCCCTGGTCTGGGAAGATTCCACATGCCACAGAGCAAATAAGCCCGTGAGCCACAACTAGTGAGCCTGCATGCTGCAACTACTGAAGCCTGTGCACCTAGAGCCCATGCTCTGCAACAAGAGAAGCCACTGCAATGAGAAGTCTGCACACCACAACGAAGAGTAGCCCCCACTCTCTGTAACTAGAGAAAGCCTGCGCGCAGCAGTGAGGACCCAACGCAGCTAGAAAAACAAATAAATGAAATAAAAATTTAAAAAAGAGCAGACTTGTGATTGCCAAGGGGGAGGGCGTTGGGGGAGGGATGGATTAGGAGGTTGGGGTTTTATATACAGAATGGATAAACAACAAGGTCCTACTGTATAGCACAGAGAACTATATTCAATATCTTATGATAAACCATAATGGAAAAGAATATATTTTTTAAAAAGAATGTAAAAAAAGAATTAGCAATTCCAATTTAATAATGTTGCCTGTAAGATACACAGATACATAGGGACGTGCATGTGAAGTTATGTGTTACAGCTCCATTTATAATACTGAAAATATGGACAACCTAAGTGGTCATCAACAAGGCATTAAAATAAATGATGAAATATTATGCAACTTTTGGTATATTTTTGGCAATATAGAAAGACCTTCAACTATATTTCTTAAAAATAATAACATATAACATGAATAATCTCATTTGTATTCAACGAATTTACACATATAATTTAATACACTTTTGTGCGCATAAAAACGTCTAGAAAGATTCATTTAAAGAGTTGTTTTCACAGTGTGGGGTAAAGTTAGTGCATATTTGAGATGGGACAACTTTTAATTTTCATTTCATATCCTTCTGTACTTTTGCATTTTAAAATCATGAACATAGTTTTTTAAAAAAAATAATATTTAAAAAGTTGAAAACATATTTCTCTGTGAGGAAGTATACCTGCAAAACAAGTCTCTTTAAAATTAAGACACATATCCCTGAGCAGAAAACTATAGTAAAATAGAGTCAATACTTAAATAATTTTTTTTTTATCCTTTATGACCAAGGAGAGTTTGTCTCAGGGGTGTAATAGAGGTTTAATATTAGAGAACCTATTAACAAAATGTATTACCTCATTAGCCCAAGGGAGAGGAATTACATAATCATCTTTTTGGATGCCAAAGGATATCTGGTAAAAAGCAAAAACTGATTAAAAAAGAAAAAACTCTTTATAAATTGTCAACTGTCATAATGGATAAACAGTAAGATCGAAAAACAACAGCCAACATCATAATTGAAATTATGGAGACATTCCAATTATGCAGGACATTTTATACTTTTGAACTTTTTTTTTTTTTTTTGCAGTACGCAGGCCTCTCACTGCTGTGGCCTCTCCTGTTGTGGAGCACAGGCTCCGGACGCGCAGGCTCAGCAGCCATGGCTCACAGGCCCAGCCGCTCCACGGCATGTGGGATCTTCCCGGACCAGGGCACGAACCCGTGCCCCCTGCATAGGCAGGAGAACTCTCAACCACTGCGCCACCAGGGAAGCCCTATACTTTTGAACTTTTAAATCATGTCCGTGTCTGAGTTTTACACTATATATATGTGTGTGTGTGTGTGTGTGTGTGTGTGTGTGTGTGTGTGTTATATGTATGTTTATACATATTTATATATTTATATATTTTTTATATTTATATATGCTTATATATTTATATAAATATATATTATATATATATTTATGTTTCAGAATCTGTCTAGAAAATCCCTCTGAGTACTGAAAAAGACCCAACTCACTCAGCCCCAAATCAACAGGCCAAGGCACTGTTTTAAAACTTAGATGATACCACTGACATATTTGAGAACTCTTCAACTCTTTTTGCGTATTACCCTATGCTATCTTAGTAACATGCTTTCCTTCAAAATCAACAAGAAATTAGAACTTTCTCTGGAATCAAGACTATGCCAGGTTTGAGATTCAAAAAACAGAAAAAATTTTAAGAAAAGGAAGTGGGGGGCGGGAAAGTTCCTCGGAGGTGTCAAAATTCAAGGTGAGGCATTGTAACCAGTGCCCATGTAAGGGGGATGCTTTCAGCAGATGAGCGAGCTGGGGAGAATATGCTGATGGGAGTTGGCAGCCTCCTCAGTGTTTACCTAAGTGTGGGGTGTTGTGCAAGTGGCAGCCAGGAGCCAGAAAATATGGGCGTTTCCCTGGAAAACACAAGGCAAGAAGTTGGCTCCTGGAAAAGCGGGTCCATCAGGCTCAAGGAGGTGGAGAGGTCGCTCAGGCAAGTGTGAAAGTGTAGGGATACTTGTTCACAACGGGACACAGGCTCGAGAGAGGGAAAGAAGATAAAAGATTGGGTTTCAGGGTACAAGTGGATTGAAAGGTGACTTTTCTTTCAATAACTAAGAATCATCTAAACCAGGAGCCTCATTGGAAATAAAAATCTTGACTCCCCTCCCTCTGCCACAGTGAGGTCACATCTGCCTGTGGACACTGGCTCTTGTGTTAATTGTTAAGTAACAAATCCAAGACATGGATTGAGGTCGGCTGGCTCCCGATCTGGCAGTCCTCACATCCCCTCCACCCCCACCACCTCACTTGCCCATGGTTATCAGGCACTTCCTACATGCAAGACACTATGAAGACCATAACAGGAAGAACTAAGGTGCAGCCCCTGCTCCCACAAAATACTCAGCAGGACTAAGAAGAGCTAAGAAACTTTAGAGCGTTAGAACCACCTGGAAGGCTCATTAGAACATATAAAAAAAGAATGTGTACATATATATATATATATTCAGTTATATATATATGTATATAAAACTGAGTCACTTTGCTGTCTAGCAGAAATTAATACAACATTGTAAATCAACTATACTTCAACAAAATAAAAAAAATTAAAAAAAAAAAAACACCACAGATTGCTGGGCCCCACATAGAAGATTTGATTCAGGAGGGCTGGAGTAGATCCTGAGACTCTGCATTTCTAACAAGTTCCCAGACAACGCTAATGCTGCTGGTCCAAGGACCACAGTTTGACAACAGCTGACTTATGAGAAATAGTTAACTATAGATGCCATGGGAACTGAGAGTGTGGAGATACTCATTTATGGACATTAAAATTGTACCATAAATAAGCATTTGCTAAGTTCCCAAAGTTAAGACTTTTAGGTCTATAATGTTCTCTGAAAAATGCATGTGGTTAATGTACTTTTTGTAAAAGCAATTTCCAAGAGTAGGGAGCATATCCTACCTGATTCGGTCCTATGCAAGCATTAGAAACTAGGGCCTGAAGATGTCATCTTTACAAGAGCAGATCCTGTGGTATGAGAGTCGTGACACAAGCGCGTGGTGACTGCGTGTGCAGGCCAGGCTGGACCACACAAAACATTTCTCTTCCTCAAGCTTTCCTGGGGAATATAATAACCACAAGAACTACAGTTTTATAGCAGATCGAAGTTTACAAATACTTTTCCATCGTGTTTACTTGAGGGACCAATTGAGAAACATATGAATAAGTGTGCTATAAACTGTACAGTCTACTTAAATATTAGTTATACTCAAATTTGATCCCTACAGACTCCCAAGTGTGAGTATTGCTATCTTGTACCCGTGAATAAAGTGACACTATGGCCAGTAAACTTCCAAGTAACAGAGATACGATTAAAATTAAGACTTCGAAATTTGGTCCCCAAGTCTGTGCTGTAGTAGAAAGAAGAGGCACTAGATATGTCAATCTTTGCACTTGCTCTATCCATGGTCACCAAGGAAGAGACAGCCCTGGTAAACGTGTTTTATACCATGTCACCTCTGCTCTCTCTTTTTCCCCCAAAACCTCCTGACAGTGCCCCCGGCATCGCTAGGGGAAAACTCTCTGCCTCCTCTTCTTTCTGAGTCTGGGTTCTCTGCTTCTGGATACCCTCTCAATCCTCTCACCCCTATTAGACATGGAACCTTGAGTAAGTCTCTGTCCCTTTCAAAGAAAGAACTCCATTGATGAAGAGAGGAGATGGGAGCATTCTTCAATAATCCACCCTGTGTGTCCAACCATGGCCAGTGCCTAGATTTGGAAGCACTCTCTTCACTAGCATTGCTTTGCAAAACACGGTGGCTGCAGAGTGACCCTGGACCACCAGGTTCCTTAACACAAGGCCATTCCCCATCCTCTGGTGCCAACAAGGTCGGTCTGATCAGCAGTCATCACCTGTCCCAGGCTTCTACCTGACCAAACTTGGCACATGTTTATCCCCTCATCTTATGTCTTCTCCTGGAAGAATTTCTAGCACAATCTCCCAACCTGGTAGAGGGAATGAAAAAATAGCCAGTGACTCAAAAAATACACACTCTGGTTCCTAATATTTTAAATGACTAGTTTCATGATTTGGGGTCGTTACCTTTTTAAAAAAATGACGCCCTTTAAAAAAAAATGACGCCCAGAATAACTTTAAGGTTAAAAGCATGTTTAAATCGTAGATCTATTTCCTTGTCGATGCCAGTGCATTGGAAGTGACTCCCTGGAGTGCTGTCTTGAGAAGGATGATAAGCCTGTGTTCATCACAGGTGTCATAACTGGTTAATAACTGTCACCACATGGGAAGGAGAAGTGACCATCTGAATGCTGTATCTTTGCCCTCCCCTATTCCATTTCTTAGTTCTATGATTCTGTGTTATTATCCTTAATGTGAATGTATCAAGCATATATTTACCTCTGAGATGTTAGCTCTATTTCTCCTGAAGGGTCATCTTTCTGGTGTTTTCCTGCTGTTTGGTGTTGGGCTCCATTTTTCCTCAGGTTAACATCACAATACACTAGCTCCCAATGCACAGCAAATGCGTAATAATATAGTGTCTGCTAAACAGTTCATAAAAAGTGGCATTAATAACACAAACCACATCCCTGCTTTTTTAGAAAAACCTGCATGGGGCAAAAACAAATTCAAAACCCCAGTAGGAGGGATGCAACAACTCTGGGATACAGATTAAGTGGCTGTAAGAAGAGAACTTTGATGAAAACCACCTTGGTTTTCCCTATTTCTTTTCTTCTGGAGCCTAAGTGTGGTGTCAAATTAGCCCAATGCACTGTGGCCTTGTTTCTGTAGAAACTGTATCAGCATAAAATTACACAGCAGAGAAAATCATTAGGTCTAAACACTCTTCCAAAGAGCATTAGAAAGACAGCACTATTTACCTTGTGCTGCTGGCATGAGTGGGCCGCCTCCAACCTGAGCCTCAGTTTCCTCATCTGTCACAGAGGGTTATGACAGATGATTTCTCAGGTCCTTTCCAGCTGTGACATCTTATGAAATCTATGACCTCCTCTGTGACAACCATTATGCGGAATTGGGAAATTGAATGTAGTCTTTAAAAAGGAACTGTCCTGTGTAGCTAAAATTAAACATTCTAATTGTTCTCTGCCACTGAGAATTTCATTTAAAAAAATTCAATTGGTTAAATATTGGCTAGCTTCACTATGGAGAACAGTATGGAGGTTCCTTAAAAAACTAAAAATAGAGGCACCATATGATCTGGTAATCCCACTTCTGGGCATATATCCAGAGAAAAGTCTAATTTGAAAAGATACATGTACCCCAATGTTCATTGCAGCAGTATTTACAATAGCCAGGACATGGAAGCAACCTAAATGTCCATCGACAGATGAATGGATAAAGCAGATGTGGTACATATATACAATGGAATACTACTCAGCCATAAAAAAGAATGAAATAATGCCATTTGCAGCAACAAGGATGGATCTAGAGATTATCATACTAAGTGGAATAAGTCAGACAGAGAAAGATAAATACCATATGATATCATTTATATGTGGAATCTAAAAAATAATGATGCAAATAAACTTATTTACATGGCAGAAACAGACTCACAGACATAGAAAACAAACTTATGGTTACCAAAGGGGAAAGGGGAAGAGGGATAAATTGGGAGAATGGGATTAGCAGATACACACTACTATATATAAAATAGATACACAACAGGGACCTACTGTACTGCACAGGGAACTCTATTCAATAATCTGAAATAACCTAAATGGGATAAGAATTTGAAAAAGAATAAATACATGTATATGTATAACTGAATCACTTTGCTGTTCACCGGAAACTAACACAACATTGTAAGTCAACTATACTCCAATATAAAATAAAAATTTTTTTAAGCTAAAAAAAAATATATATATATATTGGCTACCTTCAACTCAGTTGGTACCCACCCCTAGTTCTCAACCTGGGGGTGGAAATAGCAGCAGGGGAAATTTGGCAAGATCTGAAAACATTTTGATTGTCAAAACTGGGCCAGAGAAGACATGCCACTAACATCTAGTGAGTCATGTCCACGATGTGCTGAATATACTGTCATGCTCAGGACAGCTCCCCAGCAAAGAAGATGGGTCAACGTCAACAGCGCTGAGGTCAGGGAACTCTGCACTACTCCACCACATTCCAACGAAGTTCACAAAGATGATGCGGGTGAGAACAAGATCTTCAATCTGATATAAAAACATGTTTCAGTTGTTTCAATGGACAAAAATCAAGGTAATGTGTGGCTTATGTCAATGGTACCAGGCCAAATGAGGCACTACAACATAGCTAAAATATTCCAGGTTTCCAATATTCCCAAGTGATGAAAAAAGATTCATGCTTGGCAATATCTGAGCCAATGAGTGCTACTTGAAGCAATGCATTTTCCTATAGTAACATGTTTGCTTGTATGAATTTCAATCTCTCATAATTTTATTTTTAACTTTTTTCAAGAAAAGCTGCAAGGTTCTCTTTAATTATCACTAAATGTGATAAATGAAACAGTTTTCTATTTCTCAGCCTCATTCAGCTAAAATACAAGAATGGAAAAACTTGCCAAAGGAATGTGCCTTCTCTTTCGGAGGGGAACCAGAAGCACCCTCCTATATCCAGTGCTGAGACTGCCAAAGTAGAAGCTAGAAGAAAAACAGATTTTTGCAGCTCTGCTAAATTTTATTTTTGCATGTTAACTATCTTTAGAGGGTTAGAAAGATTCCCACAGGAAAGCCTTAAAGCCACTACCTGCTTTCCTGCCTGATCAAAGAAGAAAGAAATAATATTTTCTTGTGCTAAACCCTTGAGGTTGGAACATGATTGTTACAGTAGCATAACCTAGCCTATCCTGACTCACTCAGACCCATCTCTCTGGAACAGGCCTACAAGTGTGAGGCCCACGTTGCCTTGGGAGCATGAGAATATCTAAGACCTCAAATAATCTAACTCTTAATCACAAATATGTAAATCCCAGATGCTACCCTTTCTATACCCCCCATGCCTCTTTGCTGTATATTAATCAGGGTCTGAGACCCTCCCAAATCAGTGTCTCCATTGGCACAAACTTTAGTCTCAGTTACTAAGCATCTCAAAAAGTACATTTCTCTGCTAAGTGATAGAGAATCTATGTTTGAGTGGTTTCCTGCTCCCCACTTGAATTCATCCCAAAATACAGACTTTCCTCTACAAATTTTCCCTTTGTTTGACAAAGATGCTAATACCAAGTATCCCTACCTGATAACAGTCAGAGACCATCTCTATTTTATATTCTTGGGATACTTTATATGCAGGGTTTTCTCAGGCATAATTAGGGAATTTGATGAATGATTTGACTTCATCTTTGCTCATGTATCACTTTATGTTTCAAGTACTGTCTTGATGGCAGGCTTTCTGTGGTCCTGGGGCCCATCTCAAAACCTTTACAGGAGTGCTGAGTCATTTATCCAAACTTCTCCATCTGAATCTCAATTATCCAAGTAAAGCACCCCACTCCATTGCCAACTGCCCAACTAAACCAAGTTATTACCAAGTTGCCTATTTTCTTTTAGCAGCGGAAACCTGAACTATGAATTCTCAAACTTTTGACAAGTCATTCCTCAAAAGTAAGCTCTTCCATTGCTCTTAAAATGGTATGAGATTTTTTTTTTTTCAAAAAACACTGTGAGGGGCTTCCTTTGTGGTGCAGTGGTTAAGAATCTGCCTGTGGGTTAAGAATCCCACATGCTGCGGAGCAACTAAGCCCATGCGCCACAGCTACAGGGCCTGCACTCCAGAGTCTAAGAGCCACAACTCTAGAAGCCTGGGTGCCTAGAGACTATGCACCGCAACGAAGAGTAGCCCCCGCTCACCGCAACTAGAGAAAGCCTGCATACAGCAACAAAGACCCAATGCAGCCAAAAATAAATTAATTAAATTAATAAATTTTAAAAAAATGTTAAAAACAAAAACAGTGTGAATAGTTTTACACTTTGCTGTGGAAAACTCTCCAAAGTCTAGTATTAAGTCCTAAACTGGAGGAATTAGAATGCAACAGATATTTTTTTGGCTGAAAGAGCAGAGAGCTCCTTGCAAGGAAGACACAAGGCATCTAACCACAGCAGATGGCAAGAAGGAATAGGTCATGGTATCTGAAACCCCTCTCTGTTCTCAGCCTGTCTCTCTAAAAACAGCATGGATGGAGTGAAGTAAGTCAAAAAGAGAAAAACAAATATTGTATATTAACACATATATGTGGAATCTAGAAAAATGGTACAGATGAACTGGTTTGCAAGGCAGAAATAGAGAAACAGATGTAGAGAACAAACGTATGGACACCAAGGGGGGAAAGCAGCAGGGGGATGGTGGGGTGTGATGAATTGGGAGATTGAGATTGACATGTATACACTAATATGTATAAAATAGATAACTAATAAGAACCTGCTGTATAAAAAAAATAAATTTAAATAAATTTAAAAAAAACATGGGTGACAGAATGTATAGTAATCACCTGTTTACCTGTGACAGAAGATAGTAATTTATCTGTTTACAAGTCTGTTTTTCCTGGACTCCAATGCGAGCTCTTGAGGGCAGGGAATGTGTCCCATTTATCACCTCAAGGCCTAGAACAGCACATGACACCCGGAAGTTATTTGATTGATTGAATAACTACATGAATGAACGCTAGTTTTTCAACCTGATTTATCTGGCCTAGATACACTGTTTTGCTCTGCCTCTTAGACTGATTTTGCATTAAGGAACTATCACTAGAAATCTCCAACAACTTCAGAACATTTTTTCCTTTCCCAAGGAGAGCCCCCCATGACTCTATCCATTTTGTTAATGGTGGTCTTTGGAAGATGCTGGCCGTTGCATTCTATGCCCTTGTAAGACTGAACAAGAAGAAGCGGCAGGTGTTAGGGTTGCACATGAAGAGGACTTACCTGTCACAGTGACAAAATATTGAAATGGGTATGCCAAAGAACATTCCAGAGTCTCCAGAACCTTCTCTTCTGGCGAGACCAAATGAAAAGTCCCCATCCTTTCTTTATCTCATGACCTCTCAAAGGCCCTCTGGCTCTATAATAATATTCAAGGGATAACAGTAGGAAAAGAGTGTGACCACACTTACTCGGCTATAAAACAAAACTAAAAATACCAAACTACTCATAGAAAAATAAAAGTAAAGGAGACTGTAAAGCACTTTGCAAACATAAAGGATTCTAGCAATGCTGAATAATAACTGTAATGCCTTCCAACAGAGCCACTGCCTTTGACAGGATTATCTTGAAATAGCAAGTAGGGGTCTATTTAGCCTAACAGAATTAACAGCTGTTATCAGTGCCCTGGAAATCCATAAAGTCTGGATTTCATAACACAAGGCTGTTCTCTCTCTGTCTCCCTCCGTCCCTCATTCCTTCCCTTTCTCCATTTCTTTTCTCTCTCTCTCTCTCTTTGTTTTGTAGTCTTATTTCTAGGAATATATGATGACAACAATTTACCTACAGTCAAGAAAATAGTACCCCATTACCTTAAGACACAGAGCAAAATCTCACAAAGTTCTTTATCATTTTAAGGAGCAGAAAGCTTTTTAAAGCAAGCTTCAGTAATTGAAAACCAAATGACTTCCCAGTATTCTTGTTTAAGGAATCAGGGAGACTGTAGTCATGACCTAATTCATGGCCATGCTGTGTCTTCTCCCACTGCTATGTGACTCGGCAGCTCCTCCCATCAAGAGAGGAGTGTATGTCCTCACTCTTTTTATCTGGACTGGCCGAGGATTTGCTCTGTCCAGTAGAATATGGTAGGAGAGAGGTATGTCCATCCTAGGCTTAGGCCTCAGGCCTTTTGTGTATTTGACTCTCTAGCTCAGACTTCCACCACTGGCACACAGTGAGACCACATGGGAAGATCCACATTGTCCTGGCCAAGGGCAGTATCAATGACCAGTCAGTCGCCAACCAACTCCTCGAATATGGGACAGGGCCCAGCCAATGTCCACGGAGCTGCTGACCCAACATGGAACTCATCTCATTCACATGAGTTAGTTCAGCTGAGACTAGAAGAACCATCCAACTGAACCAAAGACCTGTATGCAATAATAAATATTTATGGTTTCATGCCCCTAAGTTGTGGAGCATCTGTAATGCAGGCATAGCTAACTGATATAGGCCTCATCTTCATCTTCACACCATGTGATCATTGGTCTACCTGACATATATTAACCTCAGTGGAGTTGACACACAGCAAGACTCTGGACATATACTTTGTACCTGCTACATTATGATAGGTGATTGACGTTTGGAACATCACCTGTAGGGCCTAAATGGCGTCCCTACATTTAGAGGGATGTTTATGATGATCACAATCCCTAATTACATGGAACCCCTCTACTATTATTTATATTAAAGCAGCCATGCCCAAGCCTGGGCAAAACTGTGAAGTATGCAGATTGTCAACACCATCTCATCTGTGATGAAGTCCTCTTCCCTTCATAGTTATTGCCCTACTTCAAGACTTTATCAGACAATCTCTTTTACTTATGGTATGGAAAAGAGTGAAAATCTCTATCAAGACCAGAGATTTTAAATAGAGACTATTGTCCCTACAAGAGCAATAGAAAAACTTAGAAAATCATTGAAATTGTGTGCAAATAATTGTATGTATGTTCATATATGTTTTGTTTGTTTGTTTGTTTTACTGGAAAAATTGTCCAGTATCTCCTGTTAGTAAGAGATAGAATTTCTTGGCAAGGATATAGAATATTTAAACAATGCAATCAACCAATAGGATCAATAGAACACTCCATCCAACAATAGCAGAATATACATTCTTTTTCAAGTGCACATAGAACATTCACTAAGATAAACTGTATTGGGGTCATACACAACCTCAAAAAATTTTAAAGAGTTGAAATTATGTAGAGTGTGTTCTCTGAACATAATATAATCAAACTAGAATCCAATATGGAAAGACAACACAAAAATCTCTAAAAACATGAAAAATAAACAATACACTTCTGAATAATCCACGGGTCAAAGAAAAAGTCTCAAAAAATGAAAAAAAATACATGAAACTGAATAAAAACAAGACAAAGCATACATTTTATGGGGTTCAAGTAATGCAGTGCTAGAGGGACATTTATAGCATTAAATGCTTACAATACAAAAAAAAGAAAAATCTTAAATCAATAAATTAAGTTTCTACCTCAAAAAATTAGAAAAAGAAATATGAAATAAGTCCAAAGCAAGAAGAAGGAAGGGAATTATGAAGGTAAGAACAGAATTCAGTGAAACAAAACAGAAAAACAATAAAGAAAATCAACAACAAAAAAAGCTGTTTCTTCAGAAAAGATAATAAAACTGATAAACCTTTACTAAGAATAACAAAGTTTTTGTTTGTTTGTTTTAAATAGAGAGAGAGAAGGCACAAATCACCACTATCAAGAATGAATTAGGGAATATAACTACAGCTCCTGCAGTGTTAAAAAGATAATAAAGGAATATTATGAATGACTTTATGCTCATAAATTTGACAATTAGAAGAAATGAGTCAATTGTTCAAAAACCACAAATGACAAAAATTCAACCAATAATCAGTAGACAATCTGAATCAGTCTATAACCATGAAAGAAAAGGAATTTGTAATTTAAAAGTTCCTAAATAAGAAATCTTCAGGGCCAGAGGGTTTCCCTTAAGAATTCTACCAAACATTTAAAGAAGAATTAACAACAATTTTACATAATCTGTTTCAGAAAAGAGAGGAGGAAACACTTCCCAACTCATTTTCTGAGGCCAGTATTTCCCTGATACCGAAGGCAGACAAAGACAGTTCAAGCAGTTCAAGAGAGAAAGAGAAAGCACATGGGCACAGGAGAGAGGGAGGAAGAGACATGGGGGTGGAGCCCCCTGGGGTCAGGCCAGGTCCCAGGCACAGCACGGAGGGGCCTTTTCCTCCCCAGGGGCTTTCTTCCCCTTTATCTGCCACAATGTAGAAGTGGGTGAGGAATGAAGGATCAGAGAAGGGGCCTCCACTCCTGCTCAAGTGGAGGATAAGAGGATAAAAAAGACATAGCTTGGGCTGGGAGAGATGGGGGTGATGTCTCCACCTCCCTGTGCTTCCCCGCTGCACTCCACCCCCCGCCAGAGATTAATTTGTGTTCAGTGCATATTCATTACATTTTTGTCTCCTTAGTAATTTTTCCTTTGGAGAAATGCCCCCCTAAACCTGGTGGGCCTACCCATCACAGGATCCTGACTCCCCAGGCAAGAGCATGAGCACATGACCCAGGAGGGTCAGACTATCTTGCCCTCTAGGTGGAGGCATTGACCCGGGGTTGAGCACATGACCCAAATAAGACAGGCTTTTTCGTTCTGAGATAGGAAGGAGACACCAAAGTGTCCAGAAGCCTGGAGTACACAGGAGCCATCTGTGCTGCCTCATGAGAAGAACGACCCTTAAAATAAAGTCTTCGTAGAAGACAGTAAAGTCCCAAGATGGAGACGGTCAAAGCCCCTATGGCAGTTGGTACCTCTCAATGCAACTGTACCTGAAGCAGCTGCCTCTGGGGTTTCCCAACGATCGAGGCCAATAAATTCCATTGTTGCTTAAGCCAGTTTGATGTAGATTTCTGTTACTGGAAATCAGGCATCTTCTAATATATGATGTTACTCAGATCCAGCTGAAGTAACCTCATCTTTTGAGATTTAAATAAAATGTATTTGTGTCCCCTTCCCTTTATTCTATAGTAATTCATTTGCCTTTCCCAAGATGTCTGCAAGTTTGCCAGGGTTTACAGTTTCCTACCTGCATTTAGCTCTGGGACCTTACTTTGTGTCAAGTGAAGTCTGATGCTCCCATGAAGATGCATTTCTCTGCACACTACACTGATTCAGCCATGGAATTTATCCTCTTTACTTTCACATTGCCAAAAACTACTCAGAAGGGGTGTCTGTGTGTGTGTGTGTGTGTGTGTTTACAGCACAGAGAGACAGATAACCTGAGTTGACTGAGTGTTAGACATACCTTCTCTGTAAAGCCATGTAGAGTCTCCACCAGAAGTGGAATCTCCCACAGGTCACTTATCTCAACCATCTCTGGTCTCCTACCGTTTGCTTGGTAATCCTCCTCTTCCTCTAGACTCTACACCTTTTCTGGTTTTCTTATTTTCCTGATCTCTCAGACTTGGATTCCTTCACCCAGAAAGCCAACCCCCTCATCCTATTATACTGAACAAGTTACCCTCACAGGCCTCCCTGTGCAAATCCCAAAACTCATCAACATCCTCAGTTAAACTAAAGGGCCATTTGTTCAGATCCTCACCTTCAGAAACCCAGAATTTACAACTGCAGGCTCGCCTGCTTCTGTCCTCAATATGTCGTTGTGAAGGGAAGAACCCATATACGAATTTATTTTTCATGATAAGAATTATGCTGCCATCATCTATTTTCCCCTGCCGCGCCCCCCCCCCACCCCTTCTCTTAGCAGGAAAGTCAGATACAGTCAGTTGGGTTTCAAATAACAATGTCCTCTCCAGGCCACACATGTTTTGATTGAGAGATCATGATGAGCACCTCTGTTCTCCACTCAGCTATGGAGACAGCATCATCACATGCACAGCCACTACATAGCAAGATGGAAGAAATCCTAAGCAAAAATCCACCTTAGTTGAAATGACCTGAAGCTAGTAAGGTGTTCGCCCTAGTCTGGGGTTGGAGAGGGGTCAGGGTAGACAGCCTGCAGAAATGGCAAATCACAAGGTTTCTCTCTAGGGCAGGGCTTCTCAACCTTGGCATTATTGACATCTTGGACTAGATCCTTCTTTGTTGTAGGGGTCTCTCTTGTGCATTGTAGGGTATTTAGGGTATTTGGTCTCTCCCCACTAGATACCAGTAGCATACTGCCCACTCTCTTCCCCATCGGGGAAAAACTTCTCCAGATGAGTATTATGCTAAGTGAAATATGTCAGACAGAGAAAGACAAATATTGTATGATAGCACTTGTACATGGAATCTAAAAAATACAACGAACTAGTGAATATAGTGAATATAACAAAAAAGAAGCAGACTCACAGATATAAAGAACAAACTAGTGGTTACCAGAGGAGGCAGGGGGAGGCAAAACTGGGATGGGTGATTAAGAGTTACAAACTATGAGGTTCAAAATAAGATACCAGAATATATTGTACAACATGAGAAATATGACCAATATTGTATAATAACCATAAATGGAGTATAACTTTTAAAAATTGTTAATCACACCTATAACTTATATAACATTATAGAGCAACTATACTTATAAATAAATAAGTAAATAAATTAATTTTAAAAAAATGTCCCCAGACATCACCAATATCCCAAGGGGGACAAAATTTATGCTGGTTGAGAATCTCTGCTCTAGGGGGTCACTCTGTAGAAATATACAACAGAAAAGAAATGGGCATTGACTATAACATTATAAAATGTCTACATATAACCTAGTCTATGAACCCATTGAGTAAAACTAATTGCCTTGATTGTGTAGTTTTAATTGATACCCCCAAAATCCAATTTAACTATTAAAGCAAAAGCAGAATGCTTATTCACTATATTAATTTGTTTTAAAAATAACCCAGTCTGGCACACACCTTTGGTAATGATACATGCTTCAGAAACATGCTGGGAGAATTAGCACTTAGAAAGTGCTTTAAAGATAAAACCATATTAAAATCATTAGTGTAACTTTTAAAACCTATATTGTTTTAAAAATGGATTTTGCTAAGAGATATTCTGAGTTTCTAAACGAAACCTCTACTCATTTCTCTCTAATTACTTGTTAGTGGATTTTTTTTTTTTTTTCGGTACGCGGGCCTCTCACTGTTGTGGCCTCTCCCGTTGCGGAGCACAGGCTCTGGACGCGCAGGCTCAGCGGCCATGGCTCACGGGCCTAGCTGCTCCGCGGCATGTGGGATCTTCCCAGACCGGGGCACGAACCGGTGTCCCCTGCATTGGCAGGCGGACTCTCAACCACTGCGCCACCAGGGAAGCCCTGTTAGTGGATTTTACAGATGTAGGGCTGGCTGTAGTGCTATGTTTACTGGTCCCTGACATTTAACAGACATAAAATTTTTGTTGACAGAAGGTGACCTATTATATTACACTGTCATAACTGGTTCAGATTCTTCCCCAAGCCATTGCTGGACCTTAACGGAAGGGCATAAGGAAAAGGAAAGAAAGAAGAGATTGGGTACAGCCTAAGCCAGAGGACAAAATTCCAGGGCCTAAGAGGCTTGAATCCAGAATCCATGCAGCCCTCTATACTTGAGATCAGGTGGGGTGGCAGGGCTATGATTCTGGGAAGTTTGTACAATTTAGAGAAGGTCTCCAGGTGTGAAATGAGAATACCATAGGAGCAGACGCAAAGTGCAGAAATTATAGTAAAGGATAAGTTTGGTGGGCATCTTTTCAAGCTCACCAGAAATAGGGGTCAGAAAAGGAAGACAAACTCCTATCCTTCTGTTGAGAATAAACTTTCTGATACATCCTAAGAGGTCAGGCCCAGTTCAGAAACTAGGAAGAACTAAGGCTTCTGGATGTGCAGAGCCTACTGGAGATGGCAGCCTTATATGCTCATTAAGACAGATAACCAACAAGGACCTTCTGTATAGCACAGAAGGTCCCACTACTCAATATTCTGTGATAACCTATATGAGAAAAGAATCTAAAAAAGAATGAACATATGTATATATATAACTGAATCACTTTGCTGTACACCTGAAACTAACACAACATTGTAGATCAGCTATACTCCAATAAAATTTTTTAAAAATAAAAAAATTTAAAAAGCTATTCTTGCACCCCATGGGTCCATGGGATAGTGCTTAGTAATTAGAAACAGGACTCTGGAGACTGACCTGTCCAAGAAGATCCTGACACCCACCAAGAGAGAAACAAGAGAATGTGAGGAACACTCCTAACTACAAATTAGAAACCTTTCTTTAGAGACAAGTTCCTTCATTCAGAGATGGAGAGATGGCATTGTAAGAGCTAAGGAGGAAGGGAAAGAGTATGTATCTGTCAGGGTAGAAAAACAAAATCGCCCCAAATATTTAAAATCAAGAGACAGAGCTACTGGGAGCAAGATTAAGGGACAAACAAGGGATGTTGAGGCATCTGGCATTAACGTTAAGAAGCCAAGGCAGCAGCAGAGACAATCAGCATTATGGGAGCCCCAGCACAGGGCTTTCTGGATACACGTGGGACCACACAGAGACACAGCTCTTGTTAGAGGTGGGCCTGCAAAGCAGGGAGGGAATGTGGAAGAAACAGCCTGACCTCACTCTGCTCTGATCTCTGATGGCTCCATTGGCTACACCCTAATGGAAGCCACCTGGTGAGGGAGCCTGGCTGTGTGGTCCAGAGGAACCACCCTTCTGTGTCAGAGTGGGTCTAGGTGGGAGGCAAATGGAGAGTAACTAGCACAGGAATAAACATTTACTGAATGCCTACTATGCAGACACCAGACTAGGCATTTTATCTAATGAAAGTCATAGGTAGAATTGGTGGATGATTTGAGAAAACCTTTCCCCAAATATTTTCACTATCAACATGAAATGTCCAGCATTCAATAAGATTTGGCTTTATTTTTGTGCCTTGAGTCTTCTGGAAGAATAACATTTTATACAGGTAAGAAACAGTTTGGCAAAGGTTTTCCAAGTAGTTATAACCCTTGAGTTTTTTCATAATCCTTGTATGGATGTCACCTAATCACAATTATTTACTGGCAGTGTGTGGATTAGATCAAGAATCTCCTGCGAGTTTGGCTGAAGTGCTGCTTAAATGAAGGAAGAAATTATGGAGAAGACTGTGGTAATGAATGATGGTGACTGGCTGTTGGGCTGTCAAGTAAAAGAAAATTTGCATTCCTTCCTTACAGCTGTGGGGCTCAGAACAAAGGTTGGAAGTGAATGACCCACAGGCCAAATCCAGCTGTAGATGTGTGGTTTCCCTCTCAGAGTGTTGACCCACAGAATATTTTCAAGGTTTTGAATTGGTTGCCAATTTAAAAGTCAGACCATGCCACAGAGACACATTGTTAAGGCCACATTCTGGTTTATTTGAAAAAAAAAACCCATAGGAATATTTGGCCCACATTTGGCTTAAGAAAACAATAAATGAGAGCTGAAAAGTGGCATACTCTTCAGTTTACCATAGTCCCTACCACTCCCTATTGTCCTCACTACATTGTGGCCACATACCAGGGTCCACTTATTATAACACTTGAACTTCTTAATTTTAATACCTGGATTGCTTAACTCATGTGTACCATCTGCCATGTCTCTGTAGGAATTTGGATTTGGATTTCTTGAGTTAGAAGGAGAATCCCTGGGTAAGCTCACAGAGAGAGAGATTTTCACCTGATAATAAGCATGAGTTCCCAGAGATACACTGATTGCCATGGATGATAACAAGGTCACTGACACGGAGGATTTCCAAGGGAAGCTGGATCACAATTTCTCTCTACAGAGAGAATTTAAGCTTTGGATGATAATCCTTAAAATCCCTTCCCTGAGATTTTACTGGAGTTTAGACTGTGATCTTTTAGAGCCATAGACTGTTCCTCACCTCTGATTCTAGCACATGAACTAGAACATAGCTGAAGCCAATAAACATATGTTACATCAGATAATACTTTGATTCATTAACTATTCCTTACTTTAAGGCTATGATGGCTGAAACAACTTATTTCTTAATCTGGAGAAAATGCTATATCAAGTTATTATTGTTCATCAATAAATTAATAATCTTACCTAAGAATGATCCAGCAGTCATGAGACTCAAAACAAGTAAAGTTTAAAAAGGCATGAAAAAGTAAATTATAAAAAGATCAGAGAAGTTACTAAATAATGTTTATATCCTTTAAAATTTTAAAAAGGGATTACTCCAGTGGGTAACTAACACCACAATTAGTCACTTGTAGGAAAAAAAGAGGTACAGACTATGTTGGACTCAGCAAAAAACAATAGGGAGAGAATTTAACTAATAATGCAAAAACTCTAGAGTGTGACTACCTCTGAGTGTCTGATTAAAGAGAGTGGCTTATAAAATATTTAACTTAGTTTAGCAGTTATATGTTTTGTGCCTATTATATACATGCCATTCCTAAAAATGAATAAAAAATTGAAAGACTTTATGAAAAGCTCAAGACCCTTTTTTGTCCGTCCCTAAGAGGGGATACTGACATGGGACACAGGCCAAGATCACTATTTGGCTTCATGGATAGAGCATGAAACTTTGTTGTAATCGTAGAAGCTACAGTGTTATAAGCCAAAAAGTTAAAAACTGTAGGATCCGCATAGCCTAGACTCTTTGGATTTCCTGTATTTTTAGAATTTCCCTTTTCTGAAAGTTCTCCCATGCCCCTGGGTCCTTGAGCATCTTTGGGATATTTATCTTTGAGTTTGTTCTTTCCCTCCTTTTCCTGCCCTAGGATCCGCAAGATATCAAGGGCCAAGGTAAGCTTGTGGCCAATGGGGAAAGAGGCCAAGATGGTAACTTGACTTGCTTTTGATCTAGACCACAAAGCAAAGGGAATTTTTGAGACCCAACCATAGGCCAGCTCACCCAACCTAGAGTTTCCAAATAACAGTTTGAAGTTAACATATTAGGACAATAAACCATCTGCTTGCTTCTTCTTCCATGCCACTCTAACTCCATCCCCACAGAGCATTAGCCTGCTTTAAATTCCTTTAATGTTTTCTCATAATGCTTAGAATAAAATCCAAATGCTCTCCCAAAGTCTACAAGGCCCAATATGATCTGATTCCCACCTTGTACTTCAATCTCATTTCATACAACTTTTATTTACGATACTCCATCCCACTGGCCTTTCATCTCTTCTTTAAACATACCAAGCTCATTCCTGGCTCATGGCCTTCCACATGCTGGTCCTCAGTTTAGAACACTTTCCCCCAGTCCTCTGTCAGGCTAGCTTTTTCTCATTCTTCTGATCTCATACTAAATTTCACTGACTCAGAGGAACTCGCCCTAACTACATACATCTCATACCCACAACTCTCTTGAACATCACTTTGTTTTCTTTTTTTAGTACAAATCACAACCTATGTTAATTTATTTCTTGTCTTTGTCTCTCTTCTAGAACATAAGCTCTATGAAAGCCGGAACTGAGTGTGGCTCAAATGCCTGGCACAGTGCCTGGCCAAGAAAAGGTGCTCAAATGTGGGAGTGATTGTAACAGCATGCATTGCCAGGAATGTCCACCTCAACACTTCCCATATAGATGCATGGCAGGATTTGAGAGTTCAGGAGCTAACAAAGAATGGTCTACCTCATCACAACCACCCAGTACAGGCATAAGTGAAAACCCTAGAGAGTAATGTAGGAGTTTAAGGGAAAAGAAGATGGTATTGGTTGAGGTGAATTAAGCAACACTCTATAGAAAAGTAGCATTTCTTATCTATCTTTAAAACGTGCATTGGATTCCAATAAGTAAAAAAAAAAAAAAGAGAAGATGATATGAAGAGGAATGACACAAACAAAAGATTACTTTGAAAGACATGTTTAGAGATAAATATTACATCAGTGGAGTGAGAGGGTTCATAAGCAAAGAGTGAGAGAGAAAAGTGAGAAAGCCAGTCAGCACTGTCCCGGGAATCCAGAATGGCAGGATGGAGTTTGACCACATCTCATTATATACTGGGCATCCAGAAAAATTCCAAATTTTTGTTGCAATGATGTTTAAGATAGATTGTAGCAGAGAGAGACTAGAAATCAGTTAAGAGGCTTTAACAATCAGTGGAATGGCAGCATTGGGTGCCTAAGATCCAGTTTTGTCAGTAGAAGATGAAATAAAGATACCAATGTCAGAGAGACATCCTGGAGGCTGAATCTTGTGGATGTCTGAGATGATAAAGAGAGAGGTTTTAATGAAGCAAATAATGTGGCTCATATTCAAAGAGAAGAAAAAATAAGGATAAACTGGGTTGGGAAGAGGAAGCACTGAGTCCTGCTATGGGCAAGTAGTTTGAGTTCCCAGAATGACATCTAGATAAAGATGCCCTACAGTCAACTGGAAATGAAGATTCAATGGGGGGAGGGGTTGGTTGGACTGTGAAATCATCTCCTCTAGAGATAACAACTTAAAGTGTGCAGAAGAGTTCACTGATAGAAAAATACAGAGGTGAAGGAACAAAGAGAAAAGGCAGAACCTCGAGGAACATCTACATTTGGGGGCAGCTGGAGGAAGAGGGAAGCAAAGAAGTTTTGTCAGGAAGTTCCAAAATAGACTGAACATGTGCTCTGTGTGTCAGAAGTTCAACTTCCTAACAATAGTATCAATAAATGTATCTATTTATCTTCCAGCATGATTCTTCCTGCAGGATTGCAAATATCTTATTAATGTCACCCACAACATCCATTTATCGTGGCTGTTTATTATTCATCTCAAAGTGACAGCATACCTGGCACTTGTGTAAACGCTTACGAAGAGACTTCCTGCTGTAACAGATGTCAGGGGAAAGGAGGCAAGGTGTACACTTCCGCCTTAAAATAAAATCAGGATTTAGGATCTGGGTTGTAAAGACACAAAATTCCTTTGTTTGTGTGAATTCTTTCCCCATCCAAAGAATTTGGGGAGAGAAATTTCATTGGTGTTTGTTTATGGTGAAAATAATTTTCTATGTGAATTATGAAAATTCTGTTAATTTTTATTGAGGTTTGTATACCTCTCTGCACTTCAGCGTCTATATGAGATCTACAACTGATAAGCAGTCAGAGTTGCCTGAAGAGATTGGTACCACGGAGTAGAAGACAGACCTGGTTGAATATGCAAGATTCACAATGATAATTTCAATTTTTATAAGCCCAGGATTTGTCTTTCTAGAAGTTACTCTTGATTAATAGCCTCAAAGTTCAAGGTCCCAAAGGCTAGCCCTACCTGGCCAACAAACTTACTTTATGTTCCTTAAACCAGTGGTCCTCAGAGTGTGGTCTCTACTTTAGACCAATGATAAAAATTCCAAGGATTATTCTAGTGCCCAGAGGACAAAATCTCCATTCTAAACCTCATCAGCACATTCCTTTTACAAATGAGAAGACTGATCTTTCTACTGTATTTCATAGCTATGCCCACTTGCATCCTGTCTTATGTTTGTTAAAAAAAGAACTCCAAAATGGTGATCAATAAAACATATAAGGCGAATAACTGGGAAAGGAGCATGATTACAGTTTGAGTTGATAATCCAAGAGGGCCTGGTATAGAAAATAAATGTTTTAAATTAATATTAGTTAAAAATGTGGGATGGGTAATAATATGAGCACTATCCTATTAGAAAATGATAATAAAACGTATGATCTTAAAATATATATGTTTCAGCATTTCCATAACAGTGGCCAAAAGTAGCATTACTTTATCTACCACCACACTCATGGGGATAAAACGGATGCAACTCTAGTGCTATTCTCTATTAACTGGAATCAGGGCTTCTCAGAGACTAAAAGCTTAGCTCACAGGAGAAAAAAATTAATATGGGGATGAAACATCTCATTACCTTTAAGAAACAGACTTTCAAAAACGCCTCAGGAAGACAAAAGAGGCAGCTTGATAGGGTGTACACACTGCAATCAGTTGAGCAACATGAATAATTATAGTTCACTGGACAACATGACTATAAAATGCCTTGATGCATAATAGTACTCAATGATGAAAAAGTGTAAGGTACACAAAGAGTTCATTGGAAAACAAAAATAAGAGCATATTTATTTTTTATAAATATTTTTAGTAAGTAGGTTAGAGAATTTATATAGAGATAGATATAGAAATATAGATATGATATAGATGTTCTGTTTCTTTTATTTGATTTTTCTTCTAAGTAAATAGAAAAGAACAGATAGAGTTAATTTTGAGTCAAATAACTCAAGGAAAGTTAGAGATTTTTCTTGGTTAACCAGAGGAGTGATCACTTCCTATGGCCACACTTAAGTCGATAGGAAGTCCAGCCGTGTATTAGAGGCTGATGTATGAGGCAGCATCTGAAGAAGAGGGTCTGCTGCCTAGGCTCCCCCTTTCACTCCTTCAATGAGGAAACCACTGGATGTTTTTATTCCAAAAATACTGAGAAACCAAGGCATCGTGAAGTAAAGGCTCACTGTCTGGGACTAAGATTGGATGGATGGGGCGCTCTCGGAGGGGCTCCATGTTGCTAGTATAAGGGTTTCTGATGACTCGTTGCCATAGCAACTGAACCTTGACTCTGAGACAAAACTCAGGCCAAAAAACATCAGCTCAGGATGGAATCAATTTTGAAGAGATCCACTAAGATCCCATATGCCAACCAAAAATAAGTGACTGATAACCCAGAATCTGTAACTCAGCTGGTCTGACACTGCATTCTGTATTACTGTAGCTCTAGGAAAGTAGAAACACTGAGAAGTATAAAATACAGGGAAGGTATAAAACAAGTTTATAAATAATGAAGACATAAATCAAACCCACAGTATAAATATTTCTTGATCATTTAAGTATAGGTGTAATACATTTTGAATCCCATTGTGATTACTTGTGTGTTTATATGCACGTATGTGCATGCTGTCTGCTTTTGAATTTTCTGAAGCTTTTAAATGAAATTGATAGAGATTTTATCAAAATATTTAGGAGCAGCTGTCTACTTAAATTTGTAATCAGCAATTAAAGATTTAAGATGATTTCATTCCTAAAGTATGTTTTGATTTATTAGTGGCAAAAGTAGTGTTTGAATGTTGAGGAAAAAATTTAATAATGAATAAGATTACAAATGTGAGCAATTAAAGAGTTACCAATAGTAGCAAGTGTTTTCCCTACACCTGGTCACTAAAGGTCCTTGATCATTAAAGATCCTTGGTCACTAGAGATCCTAGAAGATGTTATTCTCTGATTTTTTCCTAGTAGGAATTTTGCCTTTCAATATCAGATCATACACCCAAGGATGGGGCTCTGATTTCTCCTTCTTCCCCCCAGAAGTGCAGGGCTGGGTACACACTCCTGTTGGCTTAAACTGAGATTCAGTAGGAAATCTATAAAATAATTATTTTCCATTGTCTACTTCAGTCATTTTTGAGTAAAGGTGAAATGGTTACCAATAATGAAGGAAGCCCTGATCTCAGTCATACATTGAAAACAAAGGAGCATAAAATATAGCCCTACCCTCCAAGACCTGAGCAAGGAGTGAAAAGAGGTAAGGCAGACTCTGGTACAACCATAATCCTGTTTACATCTCTGATACATCAAGTCTTTACTGGGAACACCATAGAGGAAATGTGGGTTCTTTTTTTTTTTTTTTTTCTTTTTGCGGTATGCGGGCCTCTCACTGCTGTGGCCTCCCCCGTTGCGGAGCACAGGCTCCGGATGCGCAGGCCCAGCGGCCATGGCTCACGGGCCCAGCCGCTCCGCGGCATATGGGATCCTCCCAGACCGGGGCACGAACCCGTATCCCCTGCATCGGCAGGCGGACTCTCAACCACTGCGCCACCAGGGAGGCCCCGAAATGTGGGTTCTTGTATGTGTCCTCCACCCAACAACAAAAAACAAATGAGGTGTGCGATGCCTCTAACAGAGATTCGGGGACATTTTCAACAGAGATTAGGGCACATTTTCTTACTTTACAGGGTCAACATTTTCAGCATTTTTCTTGACAAGTAGTCATGGGTTAGTCTGACATGCTTTTTTAGAGAATCATAACTTGAACTTAGAGAATTGGTTTGAGTTGATCACAATAAAGGCAGAGATGAAATCCCATTTACAAAACTGCGGTGCCAGAAAAAGCAAACCTCTTGTATAACAGTCCTGATCAATGTGTTAGCTACTTCACACAATATTCAATATTCCCACAAAAAGGTACCGGCACAACAAAGGCTGTGGTCAGTGTCTTGGAGCCTCTTGTAATGGGATTTGACAAAAGCCAGGCACTTTGGGCAGGCTCCATCAATGTTAATTGAAGCAGAAGTGATTCAAAGACAAATAGGAGTCCTTAAGAGGTGACCGGGTGGCTTGGGGATTGTGGCTCTTTCCTTTTCCCATTACCCCTTTATATTTAATTACTTGTTCTAGCCAGTGAATTGTAATTTGATTTGCCATTAGGTGACTCTCGCTTGGTCTCACATGTTAGTTGAGTCTTTCACTTAAAGGAAAAATGCCTCAGAGCCTGTGATGGTGCCTGTTTCACAGGAAGGTAATTATCCCCTGGCAAGTGGGTCTCTAATTGATAAGGTCTCCTTTTCAGTTCCTAACATTGCAGAGGTATTTGTATTTGTGTGCAAGTTAGCTACTTATTGGAGAGGTGATCCCAGGAAACACTGGTTGAGAAGTGAGGTGTTAAACAAGGAAGGAAAGGCAGCCAGCAAACTAGTTCCCACCATGGGCCACCGAAGTGTCACCTCATTGGGGACCTCAGAGCCAGCTTAGAATGCACCTCAGTCTGTCTCTCCAAAGGGTGAGGGAGGTGGGGCATTTATATACCAATGCTCCTCAGTCCTGGTTGAGGGCTAGACTCACTTGGGAGGGGAGAATGCCCCAGAACTTCTGGCCTGGGATGCACACAGGTACCCCAGCCCGAGAAAGCCCTCAGAAATTGGGACAAGGAGTCAACTGTGTCCGCTACAATCTGCCTGCAAATATGTAAACTGCTTTCAATGCCAGTGGTCCTTCAGAAAGACACCCCATAACACCTCCTCCTTGATAAGATGTTGGAGGGAATTAGGAAGAGGTGACTTCCGTCCCATTTGATGATACCCTTAATACAGACCTTAGGAACTAGGGTTAGAGTAAGTATAGTTTTGCTGAAGAATCTAACATCGTGTCGCCTTTAGTAGGTGTCCATTCATTTACCCTTGAGGTAGCTCCTGGGTTCAACATTCCTGTCCACTAGGCCCTCCCCTGGGTGCATCACTCTGGAACATCAGAATGCTAAAGAGAGGTCGAATTCAGCACACAGTGGGCTGAACCTGGATCCCACTCAGAAACAGGCATATTTTTTAACTTAAAACATACTAATTTTTAAAATAAAACCTTTAAGTTTCATATTGGTTTGCTGTTAGTTGGCATACATTTGCCAAGCTTAGACAATAATTGTAGGAAGCAGGCAGGAGAGGATGGTAATCAATGGCCCTAAGTTACAAGGAAGGACAATGAAGTTCCCAAGGTGAGGCTCAGGTGAGGCTCAAAGTCAGAAGGCAGTAAAGCAGACAGGGGCTGGGATCCAGGTGAGGGAACAGCTGAGCACAGTGGTAAAGAACCTGAGCTTTGGTGTCAGGCAGGCCTGGGCCATCCCAGCTGAGACTCCCACCAGCTGGGGGGTCTGGCCCAGTGACCCAGCCATTCGTACCTCAGTTTCTCGTCCAAGTAATGGGAGGTGACAGGACCTACCTCATGTGGGTTTTGTGACAATTAAATGAGCCAGTGCTTGTAAAGTGTTGTGCCCAGTGCCCAGTATGTGGTAAGGACTTAATAATTGTTACTTGCTTTTGTGTTATTATTACCATTTTAATGACTTCAAGGTAGAAAGTAGGAAATGTTCTTTCTACTGTGCATGGCTTGAAGTCCAGCATAATATCCATGGGACTATAATAAGTACCACGGCAATCAGAGCAAATTCTGCTTGCCACCCAACACGGAATGAGTTACCTTAGCTCTGGTCTGTGCGTCACATTTGAAATCTCATGTGTGCAAGCGTGGAGTGCTTGGGGTTTTCTGGAAACTGCTTGCTTGGGGTTTTCTGGAAACTGCTTTCTACTGAAGTGGCAGATCCAGTCTGATGAGGCCTGGGTGGAATTCTTCCCTGAGGCGAATGAGACCTCTGTGCCAGTATTTAGAGAGACTCGACTGCCCTCGGATGCCCTGGGCCTGGTGGCGAAAACAGGTGAGAAAGGTGGCATCTCACACACCTGAGTGCATGTCAGTTTCACTTTGTGTAAAGGTGGCAGTGTCGTCCCTGGGGAGGGGGTGCAGCCCTACCCTGTCCTGCAGGAGGGACCAAGGTCTCTGGGTACAAGGTCCAGGCAGGGGCTGGCAGTCTCCTCCCCTGACTTCTGCCCATGAACCTACACCTTTCCTTCTAAACGCTTTCAGCAAGGAGACCTAAGGTGACACGCAGAGGTTACTCGGTGATCTCAACGAAAGGCCAACTCTAAGGAATTCAAATGTTCTTTCAATTCTTTATTAAGAAATAAAACCCCACCATTTTTTAGTGTGGCCCCAGCCCAGTGTGTGTACAATGTGTGAGGAACCATCCCTGTGATGAGACGTGGGCCTCTCACTGTTGTGGCCTCTCCCGTTGCGGAGCACAGGCTCCGGACGCGCAGGCTCAGCAGCCATGGCTCACGGGCCCAGCCGCTCCGCGGCACGTGGGATCTTTCCGGACCGGGGCACGAACCCGTGTCCCCCGCGTTGGCAGGCGGACTCTCAACCACTGCTCCACCAGGGAAGCCCTGTGACGTCCTTTTATGGGCACTTAGCACCATCACTGTGGGAAGCACCATTATCCTCGTGTTTCCACATCTTTTGTGTATGAGGAAATGGAGGTTCAGAGAGTGTGCGTCCTCAAGTCTCACAGAAATAAATGGGGCTCTAGAATTAGAGCACGCTGGCAGACGGCAGCACACTGGCCTCACAGGGCAATGCCTGACTAGAAAGTTCTGAAGGTGACTCTAATAGGGAGAGCAGAAGAGGTGGACACACATGCTGACCCCATATGCATGACCAATAGCATTGCATCCAGCTGAGATCTCTGGCAGGGCAGCCACTCGCATGCCTACCTTGGACTTTCTTGCAAAGCCAGTGAGGACACAGGACTGCAGGAAATGGACAGAGACCTTGTTGCTGAGTCAGTGGAAGGTGTTTTATTGCGAGGCACGCACAGTTACAGAACGCAAGTCAGAAACGCCACAAGCTACGCAAACGCAAACACAGAAGTGGGCCTCGTTCTCAGATTCCTCCAGAAGGGGCATGGTTGACGGGGCACGGGATCTCTGGTCCCTGCTCTACCTTAGAGAAGCATCCACTTACTCCTGGTTAGTTTACATTCAAAGTATTTGAAGCCACTTTTTTTTTTTTTTTCCGGTACGCGGGCCTCTCACTGCTGTAGCCTCTCCCGTTGTGGAGCGCAGGCTCAGCGGCCATGGCTCACGGGCCCAGCCGCTCCACGTCATGTGGGATCTTCCCGGACCAGGGCACGAACCCGTGTCCCCTGCATCGGCAGGCAGACTCTCAACCACTGTGCCACCAGGGAAGCCCTTGAAGCCACTTTTGATATCTATAATTTCTCCACCATTCTAGCTGCAGGATCAGATAGGAATTAAATTTCCACCTACAAGGTTTGTGTTTCTTTGTGGAGTATCATACATCTCAAATAGCATGCAAGAGCCCCGGGTATAATATATGTTTGATTTATTTCAACCCCAAGCGATGCCACACTGACGTCGCTTCAGTAGCAAAGCAAATGGGACTCGGGCCATTACCTGGATCCAGATGTGAAAAGAAGGAAGAAAGAAAATGTATTTTTAATCTAAAGATCGGTACTACACACATCAAACCATGCAGCCCCATTTACTAGGTAATCTGGGATGACAATTCAAAAATCCCTAGGGACAGAATTGGTTCATAAACAAGGCTAATTTCAGCCACAGAATTATATTTTCCAAAGCAGTTCTTCTCTTACAATCCCCAAGGTCAAGGAAGAAAGAAGAAAAGACAGGGGGGAAAAAAAAGCCAACCATTCAAAAGCACCCAGAACTGGTGTCAATTGGGTGATGACAAAGCAAAGACAGTCCAGTCAGGAACCGCAGCTCAGGGTGCTCCAGTCTGAAGGGTGCTGGGCTTGCACCCCTGTGGGTGCTTCTCCGTTCCACCTGCTGTGCTCTGTCTTGGGGACCCGCATCCTCCTCCTCCTCATGGTCCTTCAGCAGATCCAGGACACCTGAGAAGATGGTCCATCCTCCAGATAAAAAGTAGAACCTGTGGAAGGACACACAGGAAAAGGCCTGTCATGCTGGGGCCCAAACCAACTGACAGCTGAACGCCGATGTCGTCAAGGGCAGAGCGAAGGGTGACATTCCTCACCTCCTCCAGGCTGGCTTCCTGCCGCCTCCCCAGGAAGGTGGCTTCATGCTTGGGAGCAGCTAGGGGCGTGGAATCTTTGAGATGCTGTCGTGACTGCATCCGGGTATCCATCACCTCTCAGGCCACGATCTCTCTGTTGACAAGAACATAAATCAATTCCCCTGCATCACTGGCCTATGGAACCTTGAGGAGAGGGAGACACAATAGAGCAACACAGACACACGGATAGGAGGGGAGGGAGGACAGGAGACAATAAACTCAGAAAGGATACTCTACCTGACACCTGTCCCTGGGGCTCCCCTGGGCAGCCGGGTGCTGACGGGAGGCTTGATGTGCTTTCTAAGAGTGCGCAGAGGTCTCAAAGGTCTGAAAGGTCGGGAAGCATCATTCCACTGCCGGGCGGGCACCTGAGCCCACAACTCAGCTCCTCGAGAGCCTCAGCCAGCCTCGCCCCAACTCTCCCGAGCGGGTCCTGCCCCTGAGATACTATATAACAGAGAGCAAAACGCAGTGGATATTAGCCAGGGGTGGCAGCGGGCTGGGGGACAGGCAGGGCAGGAGGGGCGTCAGCCACCACTTGGGCTTCTCTTTAGTGAGTTCAGTCAGCTTCCAACTCTCCACTTGCCACCAGGTGACAAGTCTCTAAGAGTGTCCCCCAGGCCAGTGGTCCACACCCTTTGGTTCAACCAAAGCATCCTTTGGCTCTTGAAGGAAGCTTCTGTCACAGTCAGGCTCCCTGCCTAGGGCAGCAGAGCTCCAGACCTGGAGTGAGACAGGTGCCTGGCTCCACATCTGCCCCTCCTCTCCCAGAGCCCAGGGCCACCACTCTGTCCTTCACAGGACCTGTGTCCCCAGAACACGGGGTAAGGAGCACACCAGAAAGAATGGGGCTGAGAACCCCCGGAACTTGGAGAGCTACCAGGAAGGCGGAGAGAGGAAGGCATTCCAGAGACACTTATCCAAGCAAACCTAGCTGCCAGTGGGTAGGCACTGGAGGGGGTAGTTTGTCCTGGGCACACGTAATAAAGAGGGCATATTGTCTGTAGAGAATTTAAAAGTAATAATAAAACTAAGAGCCAGTGTGCTTTTCACTACGACCATGCACTCACTGGCAACTCTAAGCAGTATGGGTGGCAAAATACTCCTTCCCGCCCAGACAGACCCCCCACTCCTTGGCCTCATCTCGCCAGAGTCTTTGCTTGCGCCCCTTCCTCCACCAGAAATCTGCTTCCCCCAATCCCACCAGCCATATCCCACCCACTTCCAAGATCCATTTAAATGCTATGTCTTCAAGGAAGACTCTCACGACCCCCCTGGCTGGGGGTCATCCCTTCCCCATCTTAACTCCGTGGGCAGCTTATCCACATCTTTCATTTCTACCTTACACTAGAGTCAAACATGCGAAAGTGTTATCTTGCCTACTAATGGCCCTGAAGATGCAGTGGAAAGTGTACAGGATTTGGAATCAGGCCTGGGTTAGCACTGCAGCTCTCACACTGAACTAGCTGTGTGATGGTGGGCTGGTTATTAAACCTCTGTATCTTGTTTCCATGTCTATAAACTGGAGAGACTTTCCCCTCTCTCACAGGGCTAGGCATTCAATTAGAAAATGCACACAAAATGTCGAGCCTGAGATAATAGATGCTGTAAAGTTATTTGTTTCTCTACTCTCCTTAAAGATAGAATCTTATTCTTTTGTTCTCCCTTCGCCACTCCTGCAGGACTTCCCAAGATGTCATAACATGTGGAAGGTATAGAAATGTGGAGGGTATTCAAAATGAGGGTATAGAATACCTACCACATAGGCCTGTTTGGAGATTAAATGAGGGAATACTTGTCAGGCTCTTAGATTGGAACCTGGTACATGATATGAATGACAGAAATGTATGTGAAATAAAACAGTCTTGTGAGTTCGCATAAACTCCTTGACTCCATGAAGCACTCCAAATACAGATTATCAAGACCTTCCTTCCTCTGCTTCAAACTCCCTCCTACCTTCTCCAGATAGACATATCAGAGGTAAACGGAGATGGTAGAGTGCTTAGAAAATCACATAATGTTAGCATTAACATACCGTTTCCCCCTTTAGGTAACTAATGCATACTAAGAACACACAACGTGCCAGGTACCACGCTAAGAATGTTACCAAGAGTGTCTTATCTAACCCTCCTCTGAACGCTATGAGGAGCTGCCTGACTATCCCTATTTGACAGAAGCAGCAACTGAGGCACAGAGGGGTTAAGTTACCGGCCTGTGGATGCACAGCCTGCGAGGACGGAAGCGTTCTGTGCCCTCTGGTTCAGGAATCACTGGCCACCATGGCTGCCAAGCTCTTGAAAAGTGGCTAATTCAAGGAACTGAATTTTAACTTATACTTAATTTTAATTAATTTAACTTTAGTCACACGTGCCCAGTGGCTGCCAGATTGGTGAGTGTGGGTCTATCATATCTAAAGACCTCACAGGGGTCCTTGTTTGATGTTGGCATTGACATGATTTGCCCCAGACATCAAGTCAAGGCAGAACCTTCATCAGGGGCAGCGAGGCTGTGCTATTTACAGAGCCTAGGCTGTGGGGCAGACACACTTGACTTTGAAATGAAGGTTCTAGCACTTACTGGTTATGCCCACAGCACATTAGTTCACCATCCTGTACATCTGACCTCTTTTCGGTTAAGGAGGCACAGTAATACCATTTCTAGGGTTAGTGCGATCAAGTAATACAGCATCTGAGAGCATCTGAAGAGTGGGGAGGGGAGGACAAAGATAAAAAAGTAAGATTCTACCTTTAGGAAGAGATTCTAGTGTTTATATATGTTTTCCCCTCATGCCCTGACTTTAGAACTTAATCACCACCCCTCCCCAAGGTAAATAAGGGTCCTTAATGCCAGTGCCCCTGAACCAAGTTCTCGTGTCCAGGCTACTATGCTGGCGATCTGTATAACTGCATGGCAGCAGCAGCCGGCTCCAGGAAGAGCAGTTGAGGACTCTGCAGTTTCTCTGTTCTCCCAGCCTCAGTTTCTCCACACTTCCTTCAGAGACCCCAGTACAGCCGCTGTCCAGCTCCCGCTCGTCGGGGGTCTGGGTTTCCTTCTGCAGGGCCCACCGGCTAGGTATTTAAGTTTGCATCATGCTAACGTCTCCCCTCTGTCCCCCAGCCCTAGAGGCACAGCTGCAGTCACCCCTCTGGAGTCTCAGTTTCCCACCTCACCTCTTGGATTGTCCACTACTGGTGGACAAGGGATGGGGTTCAGGACACGTTCTGCCAACATATGGCACCTTGCATATCGAACATGTGCAGCTGAAGGAGTCTGAGAAAACAGCAGCAGCAATAAGCTCACTCTGCCCTCCTCCCCTCTCCTTTCTTCCCTGAAACAGATCGTAAAACCCTCCTGTGAGAGGTGCCCTCCCTACACCCAGAGAAAAGGAGCATCCCCATCCCCAAAGACAAAGGGATGCAGAGAAGAACCCCAGCAAACAGGCCTTGCTAAGTTCCCTCAGGTCACTGCGCCGACCTCATACTCCTAACCTGTCATATTCCTCCACCACGGCCCACCCTTCACCACACACAGCACAGAAGTACACAGGTCTGTTTCTTCTGGTCTTCATTTCCTTATGAAGGCTCCATGTCAGGTAAAACACATATTAATAAATGCGTATGCCTTTCTCTTGTTAATCTGTTCTTGTCCCTTTAATTTTCAGACCCAGCCAGGGACCCTAAGAGGGCTGAGGAAAATGTTTTTCTCCCTGCACAAGTCTTCCTACTAATTCCTCCTGCTAAAGTAACTTGTGTAGCTTCTGTCTCCTAATCCAACCCAGCCTGAGACACCCTTTCCTCTCCCTCTTCCAGGGATAAACTGTCACCCTGCATGTAAGGATGTACAAGCACGTCTACTTTTTCCCAGATAAAAGACATCAATAGATTCTCAACATATTCTGACATCTCTATGCTAGATTCTCTCTGCCCAGCATCTAAATGCAGGACAGAAAAAGAAGTCAAGCACATGAAATCATATAATTTGACAGATTAGAGAGAGTAATCAGAGCCCATCTCCGTGAATGAAGATCAGCACTGGGGACTCCTTGCAGGGGTGTGAGCCAAAGCCCGGGGCCCAGCGACCTGTGTCCGTGGACATATATTTATATATACACAGATCTATAGGTACACGTTTATATACTCACAGATCTATATGTACACGTTTACATATACACAGATCTATATGTTCACGTGTGTGTATATATATATATATATATATATATATATATATATATACACACACACATAGATCTATACGTACGTAAAGTTAAAGCATTTGCTGAAATGGCTGAAGTGACTGGAGCTGGAAAATGGTAGCTTTCTACTAAGTTTTAATTCCCCAGGAGTAACCCTAGGAGAAGGATTTGAGAGCTAATATTGATGGGGGCCGTATTGGAAACACCAGTGGGAGGACAGGGAAAGGACAGCGACCAGTAGAGGGGTGTCGCTGGGCCAGCTGTGGGTGATGTGGACACTGGGGCTCGAGCTCACAGGGACTCTGGAGAACAGCTGAGAATCATGTACCTCAAGACTACCCCGGGCTCCATCAGCTGCTGGTTGAGGATGCCCCTCAGGAAGAGGTAACACCAGAGATTCCTGGACTGCCGTGCTCAGATGGTTTTTGGAGAAAACCCTCCTGCAAAGAGATGCAACGAATGGCAGATGGAGGTTGGCCTCTGAAAGGCCTGAGGGATGAGGGCGGGACCCTGGCAGCCTCTGCCACATTTACGGTGCTGATGAGAGCCATGGCCTGGAAGGGGGGAGGCGGGAGGAAAGACTGAGGAAACTGCCATCTATGAAGACCTGAAGTGACGGGGTGACACTGAAGCCAGGACCACAGGCTTTCTCCTGCAGGTTCCTCGAGGGCTTGTGGCCCGGCAGCCAAGGGAGGGGTGTCCAGGCTCCCAGCTGCAGCAGACAGGAGGCAGGAGGCAGTTTGGAGTGAGGGTTCAGGCAGTGATGGCTGCTCAGTTAGGAGGCCCGTGGACTCACTCACTGTGCCTGGGCTGCAGGCCATATCGGGGCTGGCAGATAGATTGGCCGCATGTGGATGTGAGACCATCACTTGATCTGTGGCATGAAGTCCTGATCCATCCACAGGAACCATCACAGAAGGACGAGAGCAAGACTGGCTGGGGATGCAACGGGTCAGCCTGTCCTTCAGCACGTCAGCTGGGTTGGGGAGGTGGGGTGACCAGCGGGCAGTGGGGATTCGGCCTGGTGTCCTTCTGTATTTATAAAAGATGAGACTGACAGCGCTGGCGGAGTGGGCCAGGGCGGCTGTGGTCAGTGCCTCTGAAGTGGATCTGCTGTGGAACAGGCTCATCTGGTACCATGTTGTCTGTATGCGCCCTCTCCAGAGAGCTGGCAGATCTATATATGTACCTATAGATCTATGTATATATAAATATATGTACCTATAGATCTGTGTATATATAAATATATGTACATATAGATCTGTGTATATATAAATATATGTTCCTATAGATCTGTGTATATATAAATATATGTACCTATAAATCTGTGTATATATAAATATATGTACCTATAGATCTCTGTATATATATGTACATATAGATCTGTGTATATATAAATATATGTACCTATTGATCTCTGTATATATAAATATATGTACATATAGATCTGTGTATATAAAAATATGTGTACATACAGATCTGTGTATATAAAAATGTGTTCCCAGGCTATGTTAATTGGATTTATAAATAATGAATGATATATATCTGGCTGATATTTGACCTTTCATGTATATTGCATTGTGCTGGCTCTGTCTGTCCTGTAAGTTGATAAGATACTCAAAGGCCAAGAGTGCATCACGTCCTTTTTCTATAATTTTACACCATGCCTGGCATGACGCTCTGCAGAGTGAATATTCAATCAGGGACGACAGAGAGGAGGCCACAAGGTCAGGTCTATTTGGTCCATGGGCTTGTCAAGGATGAGAAAGCTCCTAAGAGAAGGAAACTGGGATGCTATTTTCAACTCTTTGAAGGATGAGCCTGGAAGGCCAGAATGGATGCCGGCACTGAGACAGGACACAAGTCAGGACAGCGGAGTCAGGTGGTGCCCTCCATGCCTTCCAGGCCAGCAGGACGGGAGATGCTGCAGTCTCAGATGTGCTCTCTCAGCCCGTTTCTGAGTGAGAGTCCTGTCCAGGCCAACTGAGCCTGAGGGCCTAGACAAAGTCAGGTCCTTCACCAGGAGAACTTCCCTGAAAATCCTGGCATTTTTGCTGAAAATCATTAGCCCTCTGATTTATTAAGCACCTCAAAGTACATCACAGAACTGAGTGCTAATAGGTGAGGGACCAAAACAGGTAAAGAGGAGGCCCTACCTTGACCCATCTTATATCCTAGAAGGGAAGATTGGGGGACAATTATCAGAGGCAGGTAGGACTGAGTACTAACACCCCTGACTACAAACACCCCCCCTTTGCCTGGGGCTCTCAACCCTCTCCTGGCTCCACTATTTCCCTTCCTAAATAAAATAAAGGTTTATCAGCCATTCTAGGCCTGGAATCATTATTAACCAGCTCCCCCAAGATGCAAAGATTCTAAAGGACCTTCCAAATCAAAGAAAGGTGAAATGACACTCTGTTTCAGAACTGAGTATTTTGTTGCATTATTTTCTAAGCCTTTTACAACTGACAATCCAGTTAAGGTATTGATTAAATAGATCACTCACATCTGCAGCTAGGCTGCTAGCAGAGGTCACTGTCACAGCCTTTCAGCCCTTCCTGGTTGAATCTGGTGCCTCACAAGTGAATGGCCATTCAAATCCCTGCACTCAGCCCCTTGCAGGGACTCTTGCAACCCTGCAGGCACGCGGGGCATCCTACCCACAGGTTGCACCGTGCCCCAGCTCTGGGAACCTAAAAGGACATTTCTAAGGCTTTATCTGGAGAAATCGCACCAACATATGGTTTTACATAAATCCTGCTAATTGAGAAAATTTAAATTCTATAGCAGCTTTCTAAAAATAATTCTAATTTGAATAGAAAGTCCAGCCCTTTACAGATTCCAGACTGGTTTGCTTTCTTCCCCCCATCACATGGGAACTTGAAGAAGCTACAACAGTGACAAGCAGACAGAACAATGGGTAATTCATCTGGGAACGAACAATAAACAGCTGTCACAATCGCTAGAAAGAAGCCAGAATTAAGAAGGGTGTGGAGGGACGCATGTGACAACCAGAGACCTCTTCGCACCGAACGTGAAGACGCATAGCAAACTTCCTCTAACTGCAGCCTGTCTGCAGAGAAAGGCTTCCTCTGACAGCCAGATAAATTGACTTAGCCAACAAACCATCATACACATGAGATACATCAAAAACACACACAACAGCCAGGACATGTGGTCTCAGAGTGAAGCTCTAAATGATCTTGCCAATTCACAAGGATTTTGCACACTTTTTATGGGAGAAATTCTCTGCTAAACTTTTCACACGTGAGAAACACAATGCCTGTGGGATGCTTCATTACAGTCACCTTCAGAGCTGCAGGTCAACTTAAAGAGAACCATGGCAAAAGGGAAAAAGGAAACACATTCCATCAAGCTTATTTACTCTCCGGGTTCTTTGCATGCATGTTATGGGGCCATCACTGCCTGAGGAAAACGTCACGTGTTGCCAATGACTTTCCCCACAAGGAAGGAAGCCTTGGGCCCTTCCTTAAGAGTCATGTGAAAAATCTTCCCTACTATCCCAAACTGTGCTCAAGTTTGCACTGAACTTACCATTGGCTATTGAAACTGTAGAAAGTTATCATTTAAACATGGCCCCTTGGTAGCCCTGTTAATGTTGAAAGTAGCTGCATATTAAAGCGAGGCTTATTTGAAGTCAATTCTAATTCTGCCTGGTCTCCAATCCTAAGGCAGTTTAACATCTCCCCACCTTAGCTCTAGAGCAATTCTTTTCCTTCACCCCCATATTGCATCTGTCCTTGACAGTCTCTGGGTATTATGAATCAGGAATGGGCAAGGGATTATTAATTGTGTGTAGTGTTTTTATGATACGGATGGTCAGTGCCCCAAAGAAGACTACAAACTCCTATATGAACGTTTTAGACACATTCTTGTCTTTAGCAACTGGAGTATAAACTCCCTGAAGGTTGAGACTTCTTATGCATGTTCCTTTTGTAAGTCTCATGATGTCTAGTAGAGTGCTGGATGTTGAGTTAAGGTGACAATATTTCCTAATAAAAAATCTGGTGCTCACTATAATAGGACATAGCTTTTTTTCCCCCTGTGCTATACAGTAGGTCCTTGTTGATTATCTATTTTATATATAGTAGTGTGTACATATTAATCCCAACCTCATAATTTATCCCTCCCCCAACCTTTCCCCTTTGGTAACTGTAAGTTTGTTTTCTAAGTCTGTGAGTCTGTTTCTGTTTTGTAAATAAATTCATTTGTATCATCTTTTTAGATTCCACATATAAGCAATATTATATGGTATTTGTCTTTCTCTTTCTGACTTACTTCACTTAGAATGGTCATTTCTAAGTCCATCCATGTTGCTGCAAATGGCATTATTTCATTCTTTTTTATGGCTGAGTGATATTCCATTGCATATATGTACCACATCTTCTTTATCCATTCCTCTGTTGATGGACATTTAGGCTGCTTCCATGTCTTGGCTATTGTTAATAGTGCTGCAATGAACACTGAGGTGCATGCATCTTTTCAGATTATGGTTTTCACTGGGTATATGCCCAGGAGTGGGATTGCTGGGTCATATGGTAGTTCTATTTTTAGTCTTCTAAGGAATCTCCATACTGTTCTCCATAGTGGTTGTACCAATTTACATTCTCAACAACAATGTAGGAGGGTTCACTTTTCTCCACACCCTTTCCAGCATTTTGTAGACTTTTTAATGATGGCCATTCTGACTGGTATGAGGTGATATCTCAACGTAGTTTTTATTTGCATTTCTCTAATAATTAGCAAAGTTGAGCATCTTTTCATGTGCTTTGGACCATCTGCATGTCTTCTGTACTAGGAGCTATCTTGCAGTGCTTCCAAACTGGGGTTAGACATCCCCCAGGCTTCCAAGTGTAGGTCCCAGACAAGTGTCCCTGATAAGGATGGTGCCAATCAGGCTCCTCCCGAAGAGCTTCCACTGTTTCTCATTTACTCCTCTCCCACTTCTACCTATAACCCACTGATTAAAGACAGAGGCTGGGAAGGAGATTGTCAATGCCAGAAAGCCACATGTGCAGCTCACTGATGTCAATACTGCAAAGAATCTGCCAGATCATCACAAAGGGGAAAGTGACCCTAGGAAGTGTCTGTGATTGGCCTCAGGACAAGGCATAGAGAAGACCCAGGAATTTTTGGTCTCCTAAGCCTGATCACTTCCCTCTTGGCCCTTGCAGACTGTGGTTTACAGAGGACAGGTGGTGCATGTATCTCCTCAGGAATTCTGGGAGTGGAGCTCGTTGACTTGCCTGGGAGAGGCACCCAGGAAACAAGAGGGAATTCTGCCCATTAGTGAGAGGTGCTGGTACTTACTGAGCTAATGTAACCTTAGACAATGCTCGGTTTTGATTGCCTCACCTACAAAATGGGAATACCGAATGTCTTCATGACACCAAACATTTTGTATTCAGACATGATGCTCATGCAGTTGTTCTAATCCACTGGAGCCATCAATGAGAAAGGCTCTTTTGCTGTAGTCTGAGAAAGGTTATTAAGGTCAGCTCCCAAAATGGGTTCAAGTGAGTTTTTGCATCCAAGAATATACCAGTAAATTTCCAATCTATCAATCTTTCCAAAGCTGTGACCCACAGGAATCAAGTTCCCAGGCAGGATATGAATACAAACAGAGTTCACGTTTGTCTGTGTGTGGTCTACCCAGATGCAAACAGATTACTGAACCAGGGCAAACACATGAGGTGCCAGCATCAAACCCAAATGGTGACAGTGCCAATTACAACTCCTCTCACCTTCCTGAAGTTGAAATGTCACTGATCCTGGAGAAATCCTCTGTCTATAAAAGCCCCATAAAAGAGGTACCACACCACTATGACTTGCATTCCCATGGATGCCCTGAGGAGGAGGCCAGGTGAATAGCCCACACGCTGTGCTATGCAGCAAACCTGTAAATGCTTTGATTTTGGAGAAGAAATCTTTAATTTAATCCAGAAGTCACAAACTCACATGAACTCAAAGGCCCTGGAGGTAACAGAGACAATGAAGAGGGCTGGGTGTGTGCATGTGAAACCTGATATCACATGATTTCCATTCCAGTGGTCACTTGTCACGGAGGGATTAAGGCCTGGGGATGCCAGATCTTTCCATTTTTCAAAAGAAGTCAGAAATCTAGATTATTTATGGCAAGCTTCCTGATATTAAAATATTGGCAACTATAAATTTTTGTAATTCCCATGCTGGCAAACAAGACACATCGAGTAGGCAGATTTGGCTTGTAAGTTACCAAATTCCTAGGTTTTCGCTATAGATAAAATTATAGAGGTAGAAAGAGTCAAATTGCAATGGTTTCAATGTAAACATATTCATAACCAAGAAACAAGTGTTTAAACACTAAATTTTACCAACATGGACACAGAGACCCAGAGAAAAAAGCAGTGTAGTCTGGTCCCTGCTGGTGGGTGGCAAAGTCAAAATAGAGAGCTAGGTTTCCTGACTCCTGGCCAGTAAACTTTTCCATGAAGTTCTAATTCCTACTAAACTCTTGGATCACAAAGTACTTTCTCTGTATTGGTTTCATCAATGTATTCAATATTAACCAGTAGGCTGGTGCTATTTTGTTGTTGCTAATGACTAATGAAATTGATGTGACCCTGTCTTAATTTATATAAACCAGGAAGAGGCAGGAGGAAAAAACACTAACAGACTTTGTCTCATATAAAATCCAAAAGATAATTTATACTTTTCAACAAAATCCAAAGGATCCACTAATTTTCTTTTTTAAAAAACTACTGTATGAAGTGCCCTGCATTCTGGTTTATTATATAAAATTAGAATTTGGTTCTCTTTTCGCCTGACAGTTCTGTAACCAACGGTCCTCAGGACCACCAACAGTACTGTCTGATGTCTGCAGGGAAAGAATGATACTTAGGTAGACAAACAAAATTATCCCAAACCACTGTTTGTCTAAACAGGGCTTATGGATATCAACACTGTCAAGGTAAAACACTCAGGAATCCAACATTATCTTCTATGAAAGCAAAACTGCATAAAAATATTTGGAATGCTAGGTAAGAGTCAGCATTGTAAAGTATCAGCAAAATGGATAGTTGCCCAAACATAAAGTTCCCTTCAAATCTAAGGCTAAATACGGGGCCCTATTTGTTAAAATGTGTTTATTGGCTACTTTCTCTCATTCATCTGCACTTCCTTTCCTTTGTTCTTGTCTGTTCTTCACATCTTGTCTCCTGTTAGGACCTGATGTTCTAGAATCCCACTTCTCTCAGAGGTTCCCACCCCAGTTCCATGGCCACCACGTGGAGATCAGTCTCTTCAGAAAGTCTGTGTGAAGCACGCACAGCATCGCCATTTAACCAGGCTCTGGGGAGACTCTTCTCTCAGGAAGTTCCCTCCTCTGCTTCCTCATTTGTTTAAAGCTTCTCATTTGTTTAAAGACTTAGTGAACACTCATGGGGTTAGACACTGACCCTACCCATTCAGGCCCATTCATCCAACAAATGGCACTCTTCGGTGGCCGTTGTCACCTATATTTAAGTAGGCTCTTAGCTTTAAAGTTGCAGAAATAACAACAGTCATAAATTTAAGTCCTCAAGGCTTACTTCCAATCACCTTCTGTCTACGTAGCCCTGATTCTATCAGAAAAAGTTAATCTCTCCTTGGCAATTTGGTCTCAGTCACCACCATTTATTTTCACTGGTATTAACTGTGTATTCTGTTACCTGCTAAGTTGCATTTTAAGCTCCTTGAGAAAAGAGACCAAGTACTATTGGCATTCAGAAACATTCCACCTAGTAAACACTGACTAGAATGTCCTATACTTAGTAGGTGTCCTTGTAGTAACTTGTTGAATTGAATTAGGCCCAAATTCATGTCTGGTCATCATTTTAAAACACATCGACCTTTTTTTTTTTTTTTTTTTTTTTTTTTTTTGCGGTACGCGGGCCTCTCACTGTTGTGGCCTCTCCCGTTGCAGAGCACAGGCTCCGGACGCGCAGGCTCAGTGGCCATGGCTCACGGGCCCAGCCGCTCCACGGCATGTGGGATCTTCCTGGACCGGGGCATGAACCCGTGTCTCCTGCATCAGCAGGCGGACTCTCAACCACTGCGCCACCAGGGAAGCCCACACATCGACCTTTGAAGATTCTTCTCGGTGCTCTCACTGGAGAAAGTGGGGTGAGTTCATCACTGTGCTGGGCAACATGAAAAGCCAGATGGATCTGCCTGGCCTTCTGAGTTTGTTACACAACTGGAATGCGAAGCTGGTGAGAAATCACATCTTTCCAGGTTGGCAGATCCATGAGGACCCCGTGAAGATACTAACATATGAGCCCGACAGATGAGAGTAGGCATTTCCATTAAAGGTAATAGAGATGAGAAGGAACCTGTCATATCACAGGGCCTATCTGCCCAAGGAGAGGGTTCAATTAAAACGATTATTTATATATGTTCTGTAGAGCTGGAAAGACTCCATTCTTTATACCCCCTTGGGAATCTGGCAACAGACAAAGATTATGTCCATCTTTGTGGGAGAAGCAAAGAGTAACTCAGTGAAGAATCCCAGATCCCTTAGAGATTTAAGCTCTGTCTCCTGAGCTCAGACAATGGAATGTTTAGGCCACAGATTTCAAGACAAAGATTCTTTGGCAGGTTTATCTGTCCCTAATCCGAGTGTAAGAGCTAATGACAATGACATTTACTGTCATTTTCTAGGCATGGTTTTACAGAATGAGACTATTTATTTCTTCCTAAATACATATATGATTTAGATATTCAGTAGTGGCTTAACAATGGTTTCCGAGGTTAAAACACATATAAATAGCACAATAATTCCATTTAGGTAAGGTTTTTTTTTAATAAAATAGACCTGCTTATTGAAACAAGTATCTTTCTTTATATATATATATATATATATATATATTTTTTTTTTTTTTTTTTTTTTTTTTTTGTGGTACGCGGGCCTCTCACTGTTGTGGCCTCTCCCATTGCGGAGCACAGGCTCCAGATGCCCAGGCCCAGCGGCCATGGCTCACGGGCCCAGCCGCTCCACGGCATGTGGGATCTTCCCGGACAGGGGCACGAACCCACGTCCCCTGCATCGGCAGGTGGACTCTCAACCACTGTGCCACCAGGGAAGCCCCTTTCTTTATATTTAGTCAAACAATACACAGAGTAATAGCAAAGAAATTCAAACACCTAGTACCATTAGGTGCCCCGTTTACAAACCTTACACTGTTATCAGTCACTGCTCACTCTAAGCGTGATCACATATAAACCTGATTAGACCTCCTGCTGCCTAAGTTTCTTACCTCTGTGTGTGTCTATGTGTGTCTGTGTTTTGGGTGGGGCTCTTTGCTCAAAAATCATCTACCCAGCATTATGAGTGTCTAACTCCACGTGGCCTTTCTTCATATTTAATTTTTCACTTCCTGTAACATTGAAATTAACAGAAGAATACATCTCTCCTGTCTGCCAGACTACTTAGCACAGAATATTCCCTTTTTCCCTTTTCAGATTTCCTGGTTTCTCTTCTTTGCATGGCTTTGGCAGAAAGGATAAAACAGGCACTCTAGAGATATGACCAATTCTGTGAACCCTTTTATAGTTTATTTCTAATTTGAGAAAGAGTTCTACAATGAAATTGAGTCCCTCTGTCTGTTACCCTGAGATTTATTCCACAACCCTCCGTAGCTGCTGCTCACAGATACTACACTATTTTAAAAGTACTTGGAATTACTTAAATACTTAAGTACCAACCTATTTCAGAACTTTTCCGTTAAAAACATGTAAATAAAATATTTTCTTTATACACATACACTACACACAAGCACATACAGTATTTAAGTGCCCATAGGAACACACTATATTAGATCCTCTGACATTTGTTTTTTCCTAGAGCTTATATTAAAATGGGCAACACTGACTCAGACAGACAGACAGTGGGCACTCAGCAAACACTACCTCATCACCAGACTGTGAAGGACAGTGAAATGCCTGTCCCATACACCAGGGGTCCCCAACCCCCAGGACACAGACTGCTACTGGTCCAGTCTGTTAGGAACTGGGCCGCACAGCAGGAGGTGAGTGGTGGGCGAGCTAGAGAAGCTTCATCTGCCACTCCCCATTGCTGGCGTTACCGCCTGAACCATCCATGGAAAAACTGTCTTCCACGAACCCGGTCCCTGGTGCCAAAAAGTTTGGGGACCACTGCCTTATACCACAGCCCCAGGGCTTCTGAGCTAAGAAGCAAAGATAGGTATAAAACTGAGGAACACACTCCAAGATCTAGAGACACTCATTTCCAGTAGGCTAAGGAGGCTGAAAAATCATAAATACTGAGCTTATCGAACAAAACAAAGAACCAGGACAACATGGCTTGAGAAATGAAAAAGGGAGATGGCTCAAAAGAAGCTAGAGATTATTAAAGGGAAAAATTCTGCTAATATTATCATAAGATCCAAATGAAGAAAACAGGAGTAGATGTGTAGATGATAGGTGGCTGCCCAGAAAGCTCTGATGAGCTAATCTTTCCAAAGACAGTAAGCATGGGCAACGTGAAGGACACAGTGTCAGAAAGGCTGAGAAAGAACCAAACAATTTTCAGAAAAATATAAAGAAACACAAGAGGCTTTTTCTTCTATTAGTCCTACTTTTAAGCTCAAGGAGAAAAGGAAAACAAAGGTAGGGCAGTACAGCTACCTGTAGCAGAGCAACTGTTCACAGCAGACAAGGAGCAGAAAAGCTCTTTTGCTGTCACTTCTCTATCAAGATGGTTTTCAAACAAAAGAGTCAGGCACAACAAAGACAAAATCTACTTATTTAGTTATGTACAAGCAGATTGGTCATTTATTAAGTCACTCCCAAGTGCCAGGAATTGTACAATCCTTTGAATTTCTGCAAACTTTGGAGAGGAAGACAACATGGTCACTGACTGCATGGAACTTGCATTCTGGTGGCATCAACACTGAAGTAAAACCAGAAGATCCTTTGATGCAATCACACACAGAACCTCCAAGGTTAGAAAGGAAGTTATCCATCACTCCTTTGCCAGCCTTGGAATATTGAAGATTCACTTTGTTAATGGAGCTGTCAGACTTCTTTACAATGTCTAAGAGAGAATGAGGAAATAGTCATGAAGCACTTGACTGAGTCTGACACACCAGAGCCCAATAAATCAGATCCTAAAATGCTGAAGGCTTTATGGGGTAATTGTAGAATACTCAGTAAAACTCATTCTGGTGTTTTTTTTTTTAACATCTTTATTGGAGTATAATTGCTTTACATTGTTTTGTTACTTTCTACTGTATGACAAAGTGAATCAGCTATACATATACATATATCCCCATATCCTCTCGCTCTTGTGACTCCCTCCCACCCTCCCTATCCCAACCCTCTAGGTGGTCACAAAGCACTGAGCTGATCTCCCTGTGCTATGCGGCTGCTTCCCACTAGCTATCTATTTCACATTTGGTAGTGTATATACGTCCATGCCACTCTCTCACTTCATCCCAGCTTACCCTTCCCCCTCCCCATGTCCTCAGGTCCATTCTCTAAGTCCGTGTCTTTACTCCTGTCCTGTCCCTAGGTTCTTCAGAAACTTTTTTTTTTTAGATTCCATATATATGTGTTAGCATATGGTATTTGTTTTTATTTTTCTGACTTAATTCACTCTGTATGACAGACTCTAGGTCCATCCACCTCACTACAAATAACTCAATTTTGTTTCTTTTTATGGCTGAGTAATATTCAATTGTATACATGTACCACATCTTATTTATCCATTCAGCTGTCAGTGGACACTAAGGTTGCTTCCATGTCCTGGCTATTGTAAATAGTGCTGCAATGAACATTTTGGTACATGACTCTTTTTGAATTATGGTTTTCTCAGGGTATGTGCCCAGTAGTGGGATTGCTGGGTCGTATGGTAATTTTATTTTTAGTTTTTTAAGGAACCTCCATACTGTTCTCCATAGAAGCAGTATCAATTTACATACCCATCAACAATGCAAGAGGGTTCCCTTTTCTCCACACCCTCTCTAGCATTACTGTTTGTAGATTTTTGATGATGGCCATTTGGAACGGTATGAGGTGATACCTCATTGTAGTTTTGATTTGTATTTCTCTAATGATTAGTGATGTTGAGCATTCTTTCATGTGTTTTTTGGCAATCTGTATATCTTCTTTGGAGAAATGACTATTTAGGTCTTCTGCCCATTTTTGGATTGGGTTGTTTTTTTGATATTGAGCTGCATGAGCTCCTTGTAAATTTTGAAGATTAATCCTTTGTCAGTTGCTTCATTTGCAAATATTTTCTCCCATTCTGAGGGTTGTCTTTTCGTCTTATGGTTTCTTTGCTGTGCAAAAGCTTTTAAGTTCATTAGGTCCCATTTGTTTATTTTTGTTTTTATTTCCCTTTCTCTAGGAGGTGGGTCAAATAGGATGTTGCTGTGATTTATGACATAGAGTGTTTTGCCTATGTTTTCTTCTAAGAGTTTTATAGTGTCTGGACTTAAATTTAGGTCTTTAATCCATTTTGAATTTATTTTTGTGTATGGTGTTAGGGAGTGTTCTAATTTCATTCTTTTACATGTAGCTGTCCAGTTTTCCCAGCACCATTTATTGAAGAGGCTGTCTTTTCTCCACTCTATATTCTTGCCTCCTTTATCAAAGATAAGGTGACCATATGTGCATGGGGTTATCTCTGGGTTTTCTACCCTGTTCTGTGGATCTATATTTCTGTTTTTGTGCCAGTACCATACTGTCTTGATGACTGTAGCTTTGTAGTATATTCTGAAGGCAGGGAGCCTGATTCCTCCAGCTCCGTTTTTCTTTCTCAAGATTGCTTTGGCTATTCGGGGTCTTTTGTGTTTTCATACAAATTGTGAAATTTTTTGTTCTAGTTCTGTGAAAAATGCCATTGGTAGTTTGATAGGGATTGCATTGAAACTGTAGATTGCTTTGGGTAGTTTAATCATTTTCACAATGTTGCTTTTTCCAATCCAAGAATATGGTATATATCTCCATCTGTTTGTATTATCTTTAATTTCTTTCATCAGTGTCTTATAGTTTTCTGCACACAGGTCTTTTGTCTCCTTAGGTAGGTTTATTCCTAGGTATTTTATTCTGTTTGTTGCAATGGTAAATGGGAATGTTTCCTTAATTTCTCTTTCAGATTTTTCATCATTAATGTATAAGAAGTCAAGAGATTTCTGTGCATTAATTTTGTGTCCGGCGACCTTACCAAATTCATTGATTAGCTCTAGTAGTTTTCTGATAGCATCTTTAGGATTCTCTATGTATAGTATCATGTCATCTGCTAACAGTGACAGTTTTACTTCTTGTTTTCCGATTTATACCATTTTCTTTCTTTTTCTTCTCTGATTGCCGTGGGTAAAATTTCCAAAACTATGTTGAGTAACAGTGGTGAGAGTGTGTAACCTTGTCTTGTTCCTGATCTTAGTGGAAATGCTTTCAGTTTTTCACCATTGAGAACGATGTTGGCTGTGGGTTTGTCATATATGGCCTTTAATATGTTGAGGTAAGTTCCCTCTATGTCTACTTTCTGGAGGGTTTTATCATAAATTGGTGTTGAATTTTGTCAAAACCTTTTTCTGCATCTATTGAGTTTATCATATGGCTTTTATCCTTCAATTTGTTAATATGGTGTATCACATTGACTGATTTGTGTATATTGAAGAATCCTTGCATTCCTTGGACAAATCCCACTTGATCATGGTGTATGATCCTTTTAATGTGTTGCTGGATTCTGTGTGCTAGGATTTGGTTGAGGATTTTTGGGTCTATATTCATCAGTGATATTGGCCTGTAATTTTCTTTTTTTTGTGATATCTTTGTCTGCTTTTGGTATCAGGTTGATGGTGGTATTGTAGAGTGAGTTTGGGAGTGTTCCTTCCTCTGCAACTTTTTAGAAGAGTCTGAGAAGGATGGATGTTAGCTCTTCTCTAAATGTTTTATAGAATTCACCCATGAAGCCATTTGGTCCTGGACTTTTGTTTTTTGGAAGATTTTTAATTACAGTTTCAATTTCATTACTTGTGATAGGTCTGTTTATATTTTCTAATTCTTCCTGGCTCAGTCTTGGAAAATTGTTACCTTTCCAAGAATTTGTCCATTTCTTCGAGGTTGTCCATTTTATTGGCATATAGTTGCTTGTAGTAATCTCTCATGATCCTTTGCATTTCTGCAGTGTCAGTTGTAATTTCTCCTTTTTCATTTCTAATTCTATTCTAATTCTGAGTTGAATCTTTTCTCTTTTTTTCTTGATGAGTCTGTCTAATGGTTTATCAATTTTGTTTATCTTCTCAAAGAACCAACTTTTAGTTTTATTGATCTTTGCTATCATTTCCTTCATTTCTTTTTCATTTATTTCTGATCAGATCTTCATGATTTCTTTCCTTCTGCTAACTTTGGGGTTTTCTTGTTCTTCTTTCTCTAATTGCTTTAGGTGTAAGATTAGGTTGTTTATTGGAGATTTTTCTTGTTTCTTGAGGTAGGATTTTATTGCTATAAACTTCCCTCTTAGAACTGTTTTGCTGCATCCCATAGGTTTGGGTCATCGTGTTTTCAATGTCATTTGTTTCTAGGTATATTTTCATTTCCTATTTGAGTTCTTCAGTGATCTCTTGGTTATTTAGTAACATATTGCTTAGCCTCCATATGTTTGTATTTTTTACATTTTTTTTCCTGTAATTGATATGTAGTCTTATAACATTGTGGTCGGATAAGATACTTGATACATTTCAACTTTCTTAAATTTACCAAGGCTTAATTTGTGACCCAAGATATGATCTCTCCTGGAGAATGGTCCATGAGCACTTGAGAAAAAAGTGTATTCTGTTGTTTTTGGGTGGAATGTCCTATAAATATCAATTAAGTCCATCTTGTTTAATATGTCATTTAAAGCTTGTGTTTCCTCATATATTTTCATTTTGGATGATCTGTCCATTGGTGAAAGCAGGGTGTTAAAGTCCCCTACTATTATTGTGTTACTGTGAATTTCCCCTTTTATAGCTGTTAGCATTTGCCTTATGTATTGAGGTGCTCCTATGTTGGGTGCATAAATATTTACAATTGTTATATCTTCTTCTTGGATTGATCCTTTGATCATTACATAGTGTCCTTCTTTGTCTCTTGTAATAGACTTTATTTTAAGGTCTATTTTATCTGATATGAGTATTGCTACTCCAGGTTTCTTCTGATTTCCATTTGCATGGAATATCTTTTTCCATCCCCTCATTTTCAGTCTGTATGTGTCCCTAGGTCTGAAGTGGGTCTGTTGTAGGCAGCATATATATGGGTCTTGTTTTTGTATCCATTCAGCCAGTCTATGTCTTTTGGTTGGAGTATTTAATCCATTTATGTTTAAGGTAATTATCGATATGTATGTTCCTATTACTATTTTCTTAATTGTTTTGGGTTTGTTATTGTAAGTCTTTTCTTCTGTTTTGTTTCCTGCCTAGAGAAGTTCCTTTAGCATTTGTTGTAAAGCTAAAGCTGGTTTGGTGTTGTTGAATTCTCTTAGCTTTTGCTTGTCTATAAAGCTTTTAATTTCTCTGTTGAATCTGAATGAGATCCTTGCCGGGTAGAGTAATCTTGGTTGTAGGTTTTTCCCTTTCATCATTTTAAATATGTCCTGCTACTCCCTTCTGGCTCACAGAGTTTCTGCTGAAAGATTAGCTGTTAACCTTATGGGGATTTCCTTGTATGTTATCTGTTGCTTTTCCCTTGCTGCTTTTAATATTTTTTCTTTGTATTTAATTTTTGATAGTTTGATTAATATGTGTCTTGGTATGTTTCTCCTTGGATTTATCCTGTATGGGACTCTCTGCACTTCCTGGACTTGATTGACTCTTTTCTTTCCCATATTAGGGAAGTTTTCAACTATAACCTCTTCAAATATTTTCTCAGTCCCTTTCTTTTTCTCTCCTTCTTCTGGGACCCCTATAATTCGAATGTTGGTGTGTTTAATGTTGACCCAGAGGTTTCTGAGACCGTCCTCAAGACTTTTCATTCTTTTTTCTTTATGATGCCCTGTGGTAGTTATTTCCACTATTTTATCTTCCAGGTCACTTATCCTTTCTTCTGCCTCTGTTATTCTGTTACTGATTCCTTCTAGAGAATTTTTAATTTCATTTATTGTGTTGTTCATCATTGTTTGTTTGCCCTTTAGTTCTTCTATGTCCTTGTTAAACATTTCTTGTATTTTCTTCATTCTATTTCCAAGATTTTGGATCATTGTTACTATCATTACTCTGAATTCTTTTTCAGGTTGACTGCCTATTTCCCCTTCATTTGTTTGGTCTGGTGGGTTTTTACCTTGCTCGTTCATCTGCTGTGTATTTCTCTGTCTTCTCATTTTGCTTCACTTACTGTGTTTGGGGTCTGCATTTCACAGGCTTAAGGTTCATAGTTCCCACTGTTTTTGGTGTCTTCCCCCAGTGGGTAAGGTTGGTTCAGTGGGTTGTGTAGGTTTCCTGGTGGAGGGGAATGGTGCCTGTGTTCTGGTGGATGAGGCTGGATCTTGTCTTTCTGGTGGGCCGGACCGTGTCTGGTGGTGTGTTTTGGGGTGTCTGTGTACTTATGAATTTAGGCAGCCTCTCTGCTAATGGGTGGGGTTGTGTTCCTGTCTTGCTAGTTTTTTGGCATGGGATGTACAGCACTGGAGCTTGCTGGTCATTGAGTGGAGCGGGGTCTTAATGTTGAGATGGAGATCTCTGGGAGAGCTGTTGCCAATTGATATTATGCGGGGCTGGGAGGTCTCTGTGGACCAATGTCCTGAATTTAGCTCTCCTAACTCAGAGGCTCAGGCCTGACACCTGGCCAGAGCACCAAGACACTGTCAGTCACGCAGCTCAGAAGAAAAGGGAGAGAACAAAAAAAGAAAGAAAGAAAAGAATATAAAATTAAGTTATTAAAATAAAAAATATATTATTAAAATAAAAAATTTTTAAATAAAAAGAAAAAAAAGAAGAGAGCAACCCAACCAATAAACTTATCCACCAATGATAACAAGCACTAAAAACTATGCTAAAAAAAAATGGACAGACAGAACCCTTGGACAAATGGTAAAAGCAAACCTATACAAACAAAATCACACAAAGCAGCATACACATACACACATAAGCGATGTAAGAATTAAGTCTCCCATTTCTCTCTTCCCTGACTCTAAATGGAAAACTCAGTATTTCTGGTCTTTGGTGACCTTATCTACTAGTCTCTTTCAGTAGAAGCTCCTGTGCATCATGAGTTCCTTTTTCCTCTTACTGCCTCCTATACATCATGTAATGATGACCACAGTAAGTTTAGTGAATATCCATCACCTCTAGATTACTGAGTTTTTATAAAAAGATACAGTTGAGAAGCAGCCCGACAGAAGAGATGACTGGGAGAGGTATGGAGAAAGGGCTCAGAGCTTCCAATCCCTCACTAGGTGAGTTGCTCTCCCCAAACCTCCACGTGTTCACCAACCTGGAAACTCTCCAAACCCTGTCCTGTTAGGTTTTTATGGAGGCTTCATTACATAGGCACAATTTTCTCTTTCAGATTTTTCATCGTTAGTGTATAGGATGGCAAGAGATTTCTGTGCATTAATTTTATATCCTGCTACTTTACCAAATTCATTGATTAGCTTTAGTAGTTTTCTGGTAGCATCTTTAGGATTCTCTATGTATAGTATCATGTCATCTGCAAACAGTGACAGTAGTAAATCTCATGCTTTAACAATTTTTATAAGAATGTCAAAAACTAGGAAAGTATTAAATATTTTTTTAAAACAAGTCTAACAATACAAAGAGAATCCAGAAGACAAAGTTATGGGATCATAGCAACATTGCAGTCAAGGTCCTTGTGCACATGTCTAGAAGCAGCAGTGTGCTAGAGCGTGCCTGTAGGATTGTGTGCATCCTTCCCCAAGTCTGCATGTTCCTAGTTTGAACTTGGCCATGGTGGGAGTATTTACAGCATGGAAACTGGCAAGTGCTACAAATGAGAGATTTTCATTCTTTTTTCCTTTCTTCCTCTCTTCTTTTCTTTTTTTTTTTTTTCTTTTGCGGTACGCGGGCCTCTCACTGTTGTGGCCTCTCCCGTTGTGGAGCACAGGCTCCAGACGCGCAGGCTCAGCGGCCATGGCTCACAGGCTCAGCCGCTCCGCGGCATGTGGGATCCTCCCAGACCGGGGCAGGAACCCATGTCCCCTGCATCGGCAGGCGGACTCTCAACCACTGCGCCACCAGGGAAGCCCCGCTCTTCTTTTCTTGAGAGCCATTGGTTAAACATTCACCAGTACACTGACGTCTTGATGTAATAAGCTGTGACTTCTATAGAACTATGTTTCCCAGTGGGCTTACTGGGTGTGTATTTTTTAATTTTCATACATGTTACCAGATTTTATTTTCCTTAATAGATAACTTTATGCTGTGACCATAAACATATGAAAGGATAGACAAAGCAGAGTCCTCGTCAGTTATATGGTGAATGATACACCTGATTTTAATCATAGCCAATCGAAAGGGTGGAAAACTTTATTCCAATGTTATTTTAATTTGTGCCACCAGATTACAAATGAGGTGAGTGACATTTTTGTAAGTTATTGGCAGTTTGCATTCTTTCTTCTGTGAATGGCCTGTTCATATGCTTTGCCCAATTTTTAGTTTTATATCATTTGGTGCAATCATATTAGTTACATTAACTTTTGTCCTGTCCTGTGTTAGAAATACTTTTTTCCAAGTCTACTTTTGATCTTTAGATTCTGTCTTTGGTATCTTTTGCCAAACACTTTTTGTTGACCAATGTGTCTCTCTTTCTTCTATAACTCCTAGTTTTCTTGTTTCACATAAGCAGTACCCTCCCCAACACAGGTGCTATGTTCTGAAAGTTTTGCATCCTCCTCAAGTTCATATGTTGAAATCTTAATGCTCAGTGTGATGGCATGACGAGCTGGAGTCTTTGGGAGGTTACTAGGTCTATAAAAGAGGCTTTTGCCATGTGAGGATCAAGGAGAAGTCACAGCTGGAGGAGGGTCCTCACTGGACCCTGCTGACCCCCAATCTGAGACTTCCAGCCTCCAGAGCAAGAAGAAATACATTCTGCTCTTTGTGAGCCGTGCAGTCTGTGGTATTTTGTTATAGCAGCAGTACAGACTAAGACACCCAGGCTTCAAGGAAAGTCACATTGTCAGGTAACTAAGACCATGGTTCTATTCTCAAACCGCTTCATCTCGATTCCAACTCAGTTACTGTGAATGATAATCTGCTCTAAACTTCTGTTTTCCCATTTATAAATTGGTCAAAAAAACGAGTAACACATTCATAGAGTGATTTTGATAAGAAAGTATTTAACTATATATTGTGAAATTCACTGTTCATCACTGTCCTCCATCTTGAAATGTCTATTCTGGTTCAATTTTCATTTGGTTATGTTAGTTCATCTAATACTTTCACAGACAGAGCATAAGAATAGATGGCAGCCTGAGGCTTTGCATGTCTTTTCTCTGGTTGATGAGCGAAATCCCAATGCTCTCTCAACACCCCAATGCTTTCTAGCTTCAGTGGTTGCAGGCTCGTGCTGGTCTGATTCTCCTTCCCAGCTAAGAAATATATTCTTTCTCTCCGGAATCTTAGAAAAATTTCTGTCTCCATGTGCTTCCAGAATTTCACCAGGAGATAGAGATTATACATATATACCATACATTCTGCTATATACACACAGCCCTGTGTGTTTGTGTGGATTTTATTTATACATAGTGCTATACATATAAAACATACACACCCACATGTATTCATGGATGTGTTTATATTTATATGTGTGTATAAGTATTTGTGGATATATACATGTCTGCACATATGTATGTATATACACATATATACACATCCTTTTGTTTTTTTCATGAAACCAGCCTGGACCTGGATTATATTCTTCAAACAAATTTTAAGTCTTTCTTTATCTTAAGGAACTTTTCTTCTTCTTTTTTAAAAATTATTATTGCTCCTTTATCTGTTCCTTCCCCTGTCCCCAGAAAATTTTAATTTGCAAATTAAATGTCTTGGAACTGCCTTCTACATCACATATTTTCACTCAGTATATTCATTTCTTTGTATTTTTGCTCTGTGTTGTGAGATAATCATTACACTTGATCTCCTAGGAATCATAGTTGGTCTTCAGAAGAGATTATTCTTTCAAATTTTGTGCTGATTTTTTTTTCTAATTTGCAAAGCATTTTTTTCTTACTTCTAGAATTTGGAGATTCTAATTGCATCACTTAAAAAAATCTTCTTACCTTTTTGATAAAGTTTGCATCTGTCAATTCTGTTACTTCTGTCTTAATAGGAAAACCTTTTCAACTGGTTAATTTGGCTGTTCACACATATTTCAGTCCTCTCCATTTTCAGTACATAGTGGGTATTACTTCCTGCCCACATGAAGTTTATTGTGACTTGCTTCTGCCATTAAATTGAGGAACGTGTTGTGTGTAACTTCAGAGCAGAGCTTAAAGGGATAGTCATGCTTCCTAACACTCCTTTCTCTCTGTCCCAGCAACCACCACTGTTCAGAGAGAAGATTTTCTATCACCTTGAGCCTCAGAGTATGAACAATGACGCTGTGGGAAAAGCCCTCCGATCAGCCTTCAGTGAACATAGCAGGTGGGTGAGAATTAAACTTATTTTAAGCCACTTAATTTGGGGGTCTTTTGTTATTGCAGCCAAGTCTCATGTGTCCTACTGTACAGCCTACTTAGTCTTCTTCTCTGGTAAAATTGTGCTTTTCTAGTCACTATTAAGTACCTTGTGCAGATAAAGATGTTGGACTTTCTCATGTGGTGAGAGTGAGCAGAAAGGGGGCATTTTTACACTAATAGGCTAGCTATGAATGAGCTGGTTCTTCTCAGATATGAGAATGAATACTTTCTAATCTCAAGTTCTCACAGTACAAATTATATTCTCCTTTTACATACTGAGACTAGGAGACATTCAGCTTCCCCATGGAGTAAAACACTGTGTTTAAATGGAGTCAGCACTTGGGGACCCTCCAAAGAGCAGAAGCAGTCGGTGGGGAGAGGTGGGCTCCTCACAAATCTCAGAAGTCATCCTCTTGACTAAGTCCAATATTTATGGTGAAGTAAACCACCTTCTGTTGCTTGTCCCTTGACTCTTGTCCAATGACTCTGAGAAGCAAGCTTGATTCCTGTTCTCTTGGGAATCTCTGGGGAATGTGGGGTCACAGGCCCACCTTAAAGGGTTCTCCAGCCTTCTTACTCTGGTTTCTGTAATGCTCCAGAAAAGGAGGTAAGAGGAATAGGTGGACAAAATGAGTGACTGGGCAGCTCTCTCCACAGATATCCCTTGGAGATGTAAGAAGAACAGGAGAGCTGCCAGGTATCCAGAGAGAAATAAACGTCCTGATTTACAAAGGGAGTGGGGATGATCAATGAGGAAAGAAAACAGACTCCAGAAATTGGTGAGCTTGATATCATGCCTTAATTAAATTCTAATGTGTATCTACTAACCCCAAACTATTACATATAGGATGGATAAACAACAAGGTCCTACCGTATAGCACAGGGAACTAGATTCAATACCCTGTGATAAACGATAATGGAAAAGAATATGAAAACGAATGCATAGGGGGTTTCTCTGGTGGCGCAGTGGTTGAAAATCTGCCTGCTAATGCAGGGGACACGGGTTCGAGCCCTGGTCTGGGAGGATCCCACATGCCGTGGAGCAACTAGGCCTGTGAGCCACAACTACTGAGCCTGTGCATCTGGAGCCTGTGCTCCGCAACAAGAGAGGTCACGACAGTGAGAGGCCTGTGCACCGCGATGAAGAGAGGCCCCCGCTTGCCACAACTAGAGAAATCCCTCACACAGAAACCAAGACCCAACACAGCAAAAATAAATAAATTAATTAATAAACTCCTACCCCCAACATCTTCTAAAAAAAAAAAAAGAATGTATATGTATGTACAACTGAGTCACTCTGCTGTACAGTAGAAATTAATACAACACTGTAAATCATTGATACTTCATTAAAAAATTAAAAATTCTAAAGCATGTATTAAATAAATTGTGGCTACTTCAAAAGAAGATGTGATTATCAAGAATTAATACTTGCTTACCTAGATAAAGTTGCCAAATCTGGCTGATTCAGGGACATAAAATAACAAGCTCAGCAAAAGATTTTACCGTTTCAAGTACCCTTTTAAAGAACATGGAGAAAGGACTACGAGTGAGATGGATTAACAGCTGGTTGAAAAAAATATTCCCAAAGAGTGTTGATTAATAACTTCAAATCAATGTGGAAGAAAATCTGTATAAGTTGCAGAAAGTTTTTATCCTTTTCAATGACATATATCATGTCAGATACAAAAGCAGAAATATGGCTGAACAGAAGCTCATATAAATAAGGCCCAGGGACTTTCAGTAGCCACAAGGTCAAAATGATGCATGAATGATACACTTGCTGAAACAGGGTAGGAAATCTTAGGCTGTATTTTAACGATGCACAGATTCTAGAAGGTGGGCAAGGTGATAAGAGGTCAGAATAATTTACTTGGTACTGGCAGGCCTGTATCATACCTTTGTGATGATGAGAAAATGGAGGTCCCTCCTCTGTGAAGACACAACCCGGGCAGGGGGTTTAGTTGGGGGGGGGGCGCAGGCTGGAACTTGGCCTCCCTACACCACCTTCGCTAGGCACCACTGCACAGTGTGCAGCCTGCACAAATGGACAGCAGCCTTGGTAATAAACTGCTGTCGACTGCACTGCTCAGACCCCACCTGGCAGATCTTGCTCTGAACTGGGTATCCCTTTTTTTAATTGAAGTATAGTTGATCTACAATGTTGTGTTAGTTTCAGGTGTACAGCACAGTGATTCAGATACATAAATCTATCTATCTATCTATATATATATATATATGCATCTCCCCACAACTAGGGTAGCTACTAGACACTGGTGGGGGACCTTGACACCCAAGGTGACAGGAGGAACTCCTGAGTGATGGGGTAGGATGTGGGGGGGAGTGAGGGGGGAGGAGAAGTGGAGGCCAGATGGTACTGGTGCCCCTGAGAGGTGGCTGGGGGAGGGGAGGGGGTTCAGAGGATCAGGGGGAATGCAGTTACCATTTCCCCTGCCCACTTGGGCCCCAGGAAGCCTGCTGGGCTCCCGGGCCTGTTCCTCCACCCTCTGAGGCCCCCTCTGGCACCTTGGGTCCTAGGGGCATGGGAGGGAGGGGGTAAGAAGAATAGAGGCAAATGGGGAAGGACCCTCTGGGATCAGAGGATCGGAGGGAGGCACAGCAAGTGTTTCTGCCAGCCACTCAGGGCCCAGGGAGGCTGCTGAGGTCCTGGGCCTGATGATCCACACTCAAATGCCAGAGGCACTTCAGGGTGCCTCCAGCCATGTTCAGCCTAAGCTCCGCCCCCACCCCCCAGGGCCTTTTCCAGCTGCATGGGTCCTAAGCATAGGCCTCGTCCCCCACCTAACCTCCTCCCCTACCTAAGCCTCAACCCCTGCATAAGCCCTGCCCCCCACAGCCAAGGCCTTTTCTGGCTTTTTTTCCCTTCTTTTTTGCTATTGTGGTTCTGTTTTACCTTCTGGTTGTTGTTTCATCTATATTTTTATATTTTCTATCATATCTGTTAGTGTTCTAATCTTATTTTATTTTTTATTCGTTGTTATTGTTCTGCTCCTTTTTCTGGCCTTTTTTTTTTTTTTTTTTTTTTTTTTTGCCTCCCTGCGTGGCTTGTGAAATCTTGGTTCATGGGGCAGAGGTTGGGTCTGAACGCCTGTGGTGGGAGCTCTGAGTCCGAACCATTGGACTAACAGAGAACCTCAGATTCCAGGGAATATTAATCGTAGTGAGGTCTACCAGAGGTCTGCATCTCAGCACCAAGACTTGGCTCTGCACAACAGCCTACAAACTCCAGGGCTGGAAGCCTCAGGCCAAACAACCAGTAAGACAGGAACACAGTCCCACCCATCAAAAAAAAAAAAAAAATTGAGACAACAAAAAAATATGTTACAGATGACGGAGCAAGGTAAAAACCTACAAGACCAAATAAATGAAGAGGAAATAGGCAATCTACCTGAAAAAGAATTCAGAGTAATGATAGTAAAGATGATCCAAAATCTCCGAAATAGAATGGAGGCACAGATAGAGAAAATACAAGAAATGTTTAACAAAGACCTAGAAGAACTAAAGGACAAACAAAAAGTGATGAAACACACAATAACTGAAATGAAAAATACACTAGAAGGAATCAGTAGCAGAATAACTGAGGCAGAAGCATGAATAAGTGAACTGGAAGATAGAAAGGTGGAAATAACTGCCAAGGAGCAGAATAAGAAAAAAAAAAAAGAAAAGAAAAGAATTGAGGACAACCTCAGACACCTCTAGGACAACACTAAATGCACCAACATTTGAATTATAGGAGTCCCAAAAGAAGAAGAGAAAAAGAAAGGGTCTGAGAAAATACTTGAAGAGGTTATAGTCAAAAACGTCCCTAACATGGGAAAGGAAGCACACCCAAGGCAAGGAAGCACAGAGAGTCCCACACAGGATAAACCCTAGGAGAAACACACCAGGACACATATTAATCAAAGTAACAAAAGTTAAATTCAAGGAAAAAATATTAAAGGCAGCAAGGGAAAAGTGAAACATAACATACCAGGGAATCCCCATAAGGTTATCAGCTGATTTTTCAGCAGAAACTCTGCAGGCCAGAAGGGAGTGGCAGGAAATACTTAAAATGATGAAAGAGAAAAACCTACAATGAAGATTACTCTACCCAGCAAGGATCTCATTCAGAGTTGACAGAAAATCAAAAGCTTTACAGACAAGCAAAAGATAAGAGAATTCAGCACCACAAAAACAGCTTTACAACCAATGATAAAGGAATTTCTCTAGGCAGAAAACACAAGAGAAGAAAAAGTCCCCCCAAAACAATTAAGAAAACTGTAATAGGAACGTTCATACAGGTAATTACCTTAAATGTAAATGGATTAAATGCCCCAATCAAAAGACACAGACTCACTGAATGGATACAAAAACAAGACCAATATATATGCTGTCTACAAGAGACCCACTTCAGACCTAGGGACACAACAGACTGAAAGCGAGGGGATAGGAGAAGATATTACATGCAAATGGAAATCAGAAGAAAGCTGGAATAGCAATACTCATATCAGATAAAATAGACTTTAAAATAAAGACTGTTACAAGAGAAAAGGAAGGAGACTGCATAATGATCAAGGGATCAATCTAAGAAAAAGATATAACAGTTAAAAATATGTATGCACCCAACATAGGAGCACCTCAATGCATAAGGCAAACACTAACAAGCATAAAAGGGGAAATCAAGGGTAACACAAAAATAGCAGGGGACTTTAACACTCCACTTACATCGATGGACAGATCATCTAGACAGAAAATGAATAAGGAAACACAAGCTTTAAATGACAATAATAGACGAGACAGATTTAATTGATATTTATAGGACATTCCATCCAAATACAGCAGATTACACTTTCTTCTCAAGTGCACATGGAACATTCTCCAGGGTAGATCAAATCTTGGGTCACAATTCAAGCATTGGAAAATTTAAGAAAATTGAAATCGTATCAAGCACCTTTTCTGACCACAGCACTATGAGGTTAGAAATCAATTACAGGAAGAAAACTATAAAAAACACAAGTACATAGAGGCTAAACAGTGTGCTACTAAATAACCAAGACATTACTGAAGAAACCAAAGAGGAAATAAAAAATACCTAGAAACAAAAGACAAGAAAACACAATGACCCCAAACCTATGGGACACAGCAAAAGCAGTTCTAAGAGGGAAGTATATAGCAATTCAATCTCACATCAAGAAACAAGAAAAATTTCAAATAAACATCTAAACTTATACCTAAAGCAACTAGAGAAAGAAGAACAAAGAAAACCCAAAGTCAGTAGAAGGAAAGAAATCACAAAGATCAGAGCAGAAACGAATGAAATAGAAATGAAGAAAACAATAGCAAAGATCAATAAAACTAAAAGTTGGTTCTTTGAGAAGATAAACAAAATTGATAAACCTTTAGCCAGACTCAACAAGGAAAAAAGGGAGAGGATTCAAATCAATAAAATTAGAAATGAAAAAGGAGAAATTACAACTGACACTGCAGAAATACAAAGGATTATAAGAGACTACTACAAGCAACTATATGCCAATAAAATGGACAACCTCAAAGAAATGGACAAATTCTTGGAAAGGTACAATTTTCCAAGACTGAACCAGGAAGAATTAGAAAATATAAACAGACCTATCACAAGTAATGAAATTGAAACTGTAATTAAAAATCTTCCAACAAACAAAAGTCCAGGACCAGATGGCTTCACAGGTGAATTCTATCAAACATTTAGAGAAGAGCTAACATCCATCCTTCTCAAACTCTTCAAAAAAATTGCAGAGGAAGAAACACTCCCAAACTCATTCTACAAGGCCACCATCACCCTGATACCAAAACCAGACATAGATATCACAAAAAAAGAAAATTACAGGCCAATATCAATGGTGAATATAGACCCAAAAATCCTCAACAAAATCCTAGCAAACAGAATCCAGCAATACACTAAAAGGATCATACACCATGACCAAGTGAGATTTGTCCCAGGAATGCAAGAATTCTTCAATATACACAAGTCAATCAATGTATACACCATATTAACAAATCAAGGAATAAAAACCATATGATCATCTCAACAGATGCAGAAAAAGTTTATGACAAAATTCAACACTGTTTATGATAAAAACTCTCCAGAAAGTGGGCATAGAGGGAACCTACCTCAACATAATAAAGGCCATATATGACAAACCCACAGCAAGTATCATACTCAATGTTGAAAAACTGAAAGCTTTCCCACTAAAATCAGGAACAAGCCAAGGATGTTCACTCTCACCACTCTTATTCAACATAGTTTTGGAAGTCCTAGCCATGGCAATCAGAGAAGAAAGAGAAATAAAAGGAATGCAAATTGGAAAAGAAGAAGTAAAACTGTTGCTGTTTGCAGATGACATGATACCATATGCAGAAAAATCCTAAAGATGCCACCAGAAAACTACTAGAACTAATCAATGAATTTGTTACGTTTGCAGGATACAGAATGAATGCATAGAAATCTCTTGCATTCCTACACACTAACAACGAAAGATCAGAAAAAGAAATTAAGGAAATAATCCCATTTACAATCGCATCAAAAAGAGTAAAATACCTAGGAATAAACCTACCTAAGGAGGCAAAAGACCTGTACTCAGAAAAATATAAAACAGTGATGAAAGAAATCAAAGATAACACAAACAGATGGAGAAATATACCATGTTCTTGGATTGGAAGAATCAATATTGTGAAAATGACTATACTACCCAAAGAAATCTACAGACTCAATCCAATCCCTTTCAAATAACCAATCGCATTCTTCACAGAATTAGAACAAAACAATTTTAAAATTTTTATGGAAACACAAAGGACCCCAAATAGCCAAAGCAATCTTGAGAGAGGAAAATGGAGCTGGAGCAATCAAGCATCCCTACTTCAAACTATACTACAAAGCTACAGTAATCAAGACAGTATGGTACAGGCACAAAAAAAGAAATATAGATCAATGGTGTAGGATAGAAGGCCCAGAGATAAACCCATGCACCTATGGTCTAATTTATGACAAAGGAGGCAAGTACATACAATGGAGAAAAGACAGCCTCTTCAATAAGTAGTGCTGGGAAAACTGGACAGCTACATGTAAAAGAATGAAATTAGAACACTCCCTAACACCATGCATAAAAATAAACACAAAATGAATTAAAGACCTAAACGTAAGACCGGACACTATAAAACTCTTAGAGGAAAACATAGGAAAAGCGCAGTTTGACATAAATCACAGCAGGATCGTTTTTGACCCACCTCCTAGAGTAATGAAAATAAAACTAAAAATAAACAAATGGGGCCTAATGAAACTTAAAAGCTTTTGCACAGCAAAGGAAACCATAAACAAGATGAAAACACAACTCTCAGAATGGGTGAAAATATTTGCCAAAGTAGCAACAGACAAAGGATTAATCTCCAAAATATACAAACAGCTCATGCAGCTTAATATCAAACACAATCAAAAACAAAAACAAATCAGGCGCTTCCCTGATGGCGCAGTGGTTGAGAGTCCGCCTGCTGATGCAGGAGACGCGGGTTCATGTCCCAGTCCGGGAAGATCACACATGCCGTGGAACGGCTGGGCCTGTGAGCCATGGCCGCTGAGCCTGCACGTCCGGAGCCTGTGCTCCACAACGGGAGAGGCCACAGCAGTCAGAGGCCCACGTACCACAAAAAAAAAAAAAAAAAAAATCAATAAATGGTCAGAAGACATAAATAGACATCTCTCCAAGGAGGACATACAGATGGCCAATGGGCACATGAAAGTATGCTCAACATCACTAATTATTAGAGAAATGTAAATCAAAACTACAATGAGGTATCACCTCATAGTGGTCAGAATGGCCATCATCAAAAAAACAATACAAACAATAAGTGCTGGAGAGGGTATGGAGAAAAGGGAACCCTCTTGCACTGTTGGTGGGAATGTAAATTGATACAGCCACTGTGGAGAACAGTATGGAGGTTCCTTAAAAAATTTAAAAATAGAACTACCATATGACCCAGCAGTCCCACTACTGGGCATATACCCTGAGAAAACCATAATTCAAAAAGATACATGTACCCCAATGTTCATTGCAGCACTATTTATAATAGCCAGGACATGGAAACAACCTAAATGTCCAATGACAGATGAATGGATAAAGAAGGTGTGGTACATATATACAATGCAGTATTACTCAGCCATAAAAAGGAATGAAACTGGGACATTTGTAGAGATGTGGATGGACCTAGAGTCTGTCAAACAGAGTGAAGTAAGACAGAAAGAGAAAAACAAATATCATATATTAACACATATATGTGGAATCTAGAAAAATTGTACAGATGAACATATTTGCAGGGCAGAAATAGATATGTAGACATAGAGACTGGACTTATGGACATAGAGGGGGAAAGGGAGGATGGGACGAATTGGGAGATTAGGATTGACATATATACACTACCATGTGTAAAATAGATAGTTATTGGGAACATGCTATAAAGCACAGGAAGCTCAGCTCGGTGCTCTGTGACGATCTGGTTGGGTGCGATGGGGGTGGGGTTGAGAGGGAGGTCCAAGAGGGAGGTGATATATGTATACATATAGCTGATTCACTTCACTGTACAGCAGAAACTAACACAAGATTGTAAAGCAATTATACCCAAACAAAAAAAAAATAAAATAAAATATAATAAGAAGGAGAAAAAATTCTTTTTAAAGAATTTTATATAAGAGCCTTCACTAAGCATAGGCTGAACTAGCAAAGCTCTTCCAAGATTCCACACAATTTCACAGCACACAGTGTTTGACTTGCACATACAAGAGGCTGTGAGAGACACAAACGTATTCTGCCATGAAGTTGGTTATAGTGTAGTAACAAAGACAGACATGTACACATCCATCATGTTAAGCTACAAGCAATTATTTCCTGAATGCACCCAGTATACAGAACCTGTACAATAGAAACCACATATCTTATTTATGCTTTCACCTGCAGGATTGGAGCCTGAAGCATCCAAAAATTTGCCATCCATGTTTATTCTCTTGTCTTCCAATATGTAACCCCAGTAGGAATACGAAGAACAAATTTATTCACAATAACCCCCTAATGTCTATTCTTAGGTATCAGAAAACAGACCCAAACATAGTGCCTTCTGTACAATCTCATTAATGTTCAATCTTATTCAAATCAGAATTATCATTCATGTTTCCTAGGGAGCCCACACATCTGGTTTGCCCTGGAGGGTCCTGCTGTCCCAGCATATTCCTAATACCACCTCCTTCACTCTTAAGAGTGTCCAGTTTGGACTATAAATTATACGGTTACCTGATGGTAACCTATCTTCTAAATACCCTATTCTCCACTTCGTAGAATACAAAGAAAGAAGAATAAAAAACACTATCTGGGTAGTTTTTAAAAAATTTTATTGAAGTATAGTTGATTTACAGTGTTGTGTTAATTTCTGCTGTACAGCAAAGTGACTCAGTTATACATATACATATATATATTCTTTTCCATTATGGTTTGTCACAGGATATTGAATCTAGTTCCATGTGCTATATAGTGGGACCTTGTTGTTTATCCATTCTACAGATAACAGTTTGCATCTGCTAATCCCAGACTCCCAGTCTATCCCTCCCCCACCCCCCTCCACTTTGGCAACCACAAGTCTGTTCTCTCTGTCTGCGAGTCTGTTTCGGTTTCATAGATAAGTTCATTTGTGTCATATTTTAGATTCCACATATAAGTGATATCATATGACATTTGTCTTTCTCTGTCTTTCTTCACTTAGTATGACCATCTCTCTGTCCACCCATGTTGCTGCAAATGGCATTATTTCATTCTTTTTATGGCTGAGTAATATTCCATTGTATATATGTACCATGTCTTCTTTATCTATTCATCTGTCAATGGCCATTTACGTTGTTTCCATATCTGGGTAGTTTTAAAATTAAACAACATGCTCTCTAGGTGACCACTAACACTACTTAAATGCCTTTAATACAAAGCAGATTAAAACAGTTACCTAAACAAAATACAAACCTCTATAGAAGTGTGGTACAGGAGGACAAGAGCCCCACCAACCACAGGCAGCAGAGCCTCTGAGAAGCAGCAAGTGTCCTAAACACTGAGGAGCAGGTGGGACCTCGGTCAGCAGGAGGGCCTCCCTACTAGAACATGGCAGCACTTTCACACTCATGTTTATTCAGTCATTTCTTTACTCATCTAACAAATAAGAATATAAGTAAAATTGGTTCCAGGAATACTGCATTATGGAGGTAATAAAATAGGGAAATAGAAATACTGGGTTAGTCATTAGAATATCTATTCCTGTATCCACATTCCTTTTTGGTTGTTGTTAGCAAAAGAAATTGAAACGGAAGGAAAATAAGAGTAAATGGGTTTTCCAAGGTCTTTTACATATTATTGTTAGCAAATGTGGTTCAGTGTAACCATCTTAAATGGTAATAGTTTGTCCCACAGTGGTTTTCTTCATAGAAGTCATTTTTTCTCTTTCTCCTGCCTGGGGATTTATGATTTAACAGGCTGTAATAGGCAAGATAAAGCCATTCATCATGCAGGCTTAATGTGGGAAAGTAAATTTACCCTGGTGAGCTTGATATATAAATATTGGCCTTTTGGGGAGCACACAGAGCATGTTTACTTGAGTGTAAAATCCAGTCTACATCCTATGTCCAACAAATTTCTCAGGTCTGAGGTTCAGGGAAGGGTCTCTTTAGGTGATGGAGACCAGTGAGGATACGCCTTGGGGGAGGAAGAGGCTATGTGTTCCCCAGCCCTGCTCTCCTTTTGATAGAATTTTAATAACAGTACATCTTTCTCAGTATTTATATCTATATTTACATTTAAAGGACAATGGAAATGAACATCTTGTCACATGGAAATTTGAGGGTGGGTCTGTTCTTGGTGGATTTATTCTCAAAGATGGTTGGAATGCCCCTGACAATGGCAGGGCAAATGAAAATCACATTTTGTGAGTTTTAATGCCATGTCTCAACATTGTTCATCAGCCACCAACCGTATCATGTTCCAAACAGGCTTTGGGTGGTAAATGTGGGGACTGTCACCACGGGGTGCTGTCGGAAGCTGTACATCCACCAGTCAATATAGAGAAATATTGTCAGCTGATCAATCAAATGACTTGACTTTTAGCCAATGATTCTAGCATTCTCTAGATAAAGCTGAGATTCAGACTAAGAAATTTGGAAATGCAGCTATACATCTCCATGTAAAGCTTTAATAATAAGAGCCATGCTTACAGTTCACAGCTGGATATGCCCCATTCATATAATTTAAAGTATCTTGGGATATTTGTCATTTTATTTTAAAGTATTTAAACTAAATTGCGAGGCTATGTACATGAATAATGCAACTCTCATTAGAAGTTGTGATTAAGTCAAGCTGTCGTCAGTAGCCAAAGGTTTTGCCAAAGCCAAAGCAGAAGCCATCTCAGCTAGGACAACTTGAGTTAAACACAAATAATGTTCAGAAGCCCAGTTATCAAGGAATGCTACGAAATATCTTTTTTTCTGAACATTTATTTTATTTATTTATTTTTTGCCCTACGCGGGCCTCTCGCTGTTGTGGCCTCTCCAGTTGCGGAGCACAGGCTCCGGACACACAGGCTCAGCGGCCATGGTTCACGGGCCCAGCCGCTCCACGGCATGTGGGATCTTCCTGGACCGGGGCACGAACCCGTGTCCCCTGCATCGGCAGGCGGACTCTCAACAACTGCACCACCAGGGAAGCCCCTCTGAACATCTTTAAAACAGGCATGTATATCCTGTTAATTCAGTTCAAGAGGTAATTCAGTTCAGTTCAACAAAATGCAGAGCACCTATAACATGGTAGCCTCTGGGTGCTGGGGATTGAAAGTTATGTCAACCATGGTCCCTGTCCTCAATAAGCCTATAATCTTCTAGTTTAGGGGATCAGGCTAATATAAAGGTAAAGAGATGGACTCAGGATATTAATTTTCAATTTGCCCAACTGCTTCAACTACATATACACATATGTACTGGATAAGGAAGGGATATACACAATTATGGTAGTGAACTTGCCTTTGAGAAGCTCAGAATCCAGAATCTGGATTGTGGGGAGATATGCACCCAGAGAAATTACAGGACAGCATGGTCCAGGGGACTGAGAACACAGTCAAGGTGGTCCCTAAGCTCGTCAGCGAAGCCTTCAGAGAAAGGGTGGGACTTAAAAGTGTATTGGATTCAGGAGGACAGAAGGCATTCCAGGAGGTCAGAGTTAGTGGGAAAATCACAGCAAAGAAATTAGCAAATTTTCTAGAGATTGAAGTGGGACAGGAAAAGCAAGGAGACAGATGCTATGGCTCAGTTAATGTGACAAAGGACTTGAATGATAAGGCCAAAAAACATGTATGGAGCCTTACAGTAAACTCAGTATCAGGGGCGGGGAAGGAGCCAAGGATCAGTGTTGGCACAGCCTTTCAACAAATCTCTAATTGACATGGCCAGGCCATTCACGGTTATGATGGGTGACCTCATCCTCGCTGAGTGAGGATGCTAAACGGAAGACAGTTACTCTGTGAAATGCACCCAGACACTAAATACTTTGCACGCCAGGAGGAAAGGCTTCAGTTACCTAGGGGATCTGATCATGCATTCACCATTCTGTGATGGAAAATAAAATCTTGACTTGTCTTGAAAAGAGAGTTTGTGCATGCAATTAACTCACTATACACTGACTTGTCACCTCAAGGAAATTAGTCCTTTGCATCAATTTTAAGTACATTAGAGCTTTCAAGCAGCAAAACACATCCTGCATTATCAAGGACATCATTAGTCATGTGTGTCAAGCCCTGAAATGTCAAAAATGATTCTAACATTCTCGTAAACTGTTCGAAGTCCTGGAAGTCACAGAGGTGTGATTTTGTTTACAGACAACAGTAAAGAAGGGTGGGGAAAAAAAACAAAATAAAGAGGTGAGCAGGTAAATTACAACTGTACATGTTTATTTCATTTAGGGCTTGAAGGTATTGCCCCTGGTGATAATATGACAGCATAAGCACTAAGCTTTTGATAGACTTCTGACAAATGGCTCCAGAATAAGACTTGGGGGTATCAGAATGTTTAGCTGTATGGATTAGAAAAGGCATATGATTCAGGAAAGTCATTTGGCTTCAAAATATATGGTTCTTATAGTTGTTTCTGTACAGATAATGATACACAAAATACTGTGTTCAAATTACATTTAGAAGAGTAATTTCCATTATAGGTTTCTTAGTTGAAAATCTCCTAACTGCGTTTAAAAGCCTGAGAGAGTATTCTCCGGCCCCAGTTGTTCACTCTTTTAAAATATCCTTCTATAAATAAGGCTAATAGCTTCATTTTCTTTACAATAATGGGATTAACTATTTATGGACATAACGACAGGTCAAAAACCAATCTCCATTAACTGCCAGATGAAAACAATTCAGTAACTGCTTTCGGCTTTTTATTTTTAATGTGTTGGATGTAACACAACATTATTTGAGATAGTTATTGACCTTTGTCAGAATACTATCAGCACAAACGTACCCTGAAACTAACAGGCAGATGAGATGCAGCTTCTGCAAGTTCAAGGGGCTGAAGGGCTAGGGGAGTGAACCGAGCCTTGACCGTGGGTCTTTCTGGTGGTGGCAGCCACTTATCGGAACACAATTTACAAAGCCAATACGCACTCCAGAGGCTTTTGTGTTCCTTCTCTAACACTGTCAGTTCTTTCAAGGAGAAAGTGTCCCACAGCATCTTTGTGACAGTTTACCAACATAGCCAGCTACTGCTTGCCAACAATGAAACATAAACTGTTTCCTACAGCTAAGAATTTTTAAAAATCAGTTTTCTATTAAAATAATATTGGCTAAGATAAAATTATAGGAATTAGATTCTTTTAGTCAATCTTCACCACACCGAAAGTTTTTCTAAAAAAGCACTCTTGATTATTAATGAGTTGGGAGGAGCTTATGCTGTTTCCTTCATTTTACCTAGAAGACCCATCCATCTTCCAAAAAACCTGTGATCCGAACTGTGGGGTCAGCATTCTGAACTACAGAAAAGAGTTTGTGGTCAACACCTTGTTTTTGTCTGCCCTATAGATCCTCTCTCTGTGCATCCTTTCCTAACCCGGCATAGTCAGTAACTCACCCTACGATTGGCTCAGAAGGAATTAACTGGCTCTTCACCATCACCCTGCCCTTTCTTCCCTCCTTCTCTTAGAGTCCGCCCTACCCCCTAATTTGTCCCTAGGAGGAGTCATTTCATTTTACCAAAAAAGCCTATAAAACATTGGTACCTCTTTATGGGTGCTGGTCTATTAAATCATTTTTACTTCGCTGGAGCTAAGAGAGGGTGAGTCTCCACATTACCCAATCAAATAAAATCTAATGCCAACACTAAGCTCATAACCTGCCCGAATTAAGATCATTTGTATACAACATGTGGCTTATTGGGGGCATCACTTGTACAGCAATTCTTTCCAGGACCTTAGTCCATTTCCCATTCCATCCTGACACCACTACTGGAACTTGGTGGTTCAATGAGTCAAAATGAATTCAGGACTCCTCTTCCAAACGATGCATGCATGAAATTAACAAGATTTTGGAAATACTAGTGTTAATTGCAAATCATCAAATCACATTACATACAGATTACTTAGCAAGTACAATAAGTTTCTCAGTTAATTGGAAGCATAAAATAGAAGTGTTATATTGCTTTTCATCATCTATCCTTCCCTATTAGGGGGATGATAAAAGTCAGAAAATCCTAATTTGTTAGATCTAGAGATCATCCCTGGATCATTAGTTTCTAGCCACTTTTGAACACCTACACCCTGAGAAGACCCCTCCCATACCCCTAAAATGTACAAAGGACAATCTGAAAACCACTTAGTATAGTCCATCCACTTTGCTTAACAGGAAGGATGGACACATGGCTAGTTTAAGGTGTAGATTTCTCTCCTGGTTTTCTCTCTGTCTTTCTGTCTCTCTCTCTGTCTCTCAGCCCCTGTCTCTTTTCTTTTACCTCCTCCTCTTCCTCTGCTTCAAGATGAATTCCACTTGCCTAGGGCTATGTTTCATTTCTTCCTGGTGTACTGCCTTCCTGCCACATGGTTCCCTTATTGGTCTGTTTTTTGCACCTACTCTCAAGACCACATTCTCCCATTTGGAAACGAGTTTCAGTATACTTGGCCCCTTCAGTCTCCACCCTTATCCTCCCAGAAAAAGACATAACTCTGAGCGGTCTTTCTGCTCTGACTCACTTTACTTATTAAATAATAAGAGCAGTTATTTCTCACCTTCACTTTTTCTAATAAGAAAAGACTGATTTCTTGAGACAATATCTCCAGAACAATAAGAAAACTTGTTTTGACAGTGTTTTTTGCTTACACCCTTCTTCCCCTCTACCACTTTTCAATATTTCTCTCACAGCTATAAAAAACACAGTGACAGTACTTCAACTGATGCCATTTACATTTCTAAGTACTCCTAATCTCAATACGGTTGAGTGTTTTTATTTTTCACTTATTTTTGTTGAAGTATAGTTGATTTATAACATTATATTAACTTCAATTCATCGTGATTCAGTATTTTTACAGATTATCCTCCATTAAAAGTTATTACAAGATTATGGCTATAATTCCTTGTGCTGTATAATATATCCTTTTAGCTTATCTACTTTATACATAGTAGTTTGTATCTCTTAATCCCACGGCCCTAATTTGCCCCTCCCTCCTTCCTTCTCCCCACTGGTGACCACTAGTGTGGTTGGCTGCTTTTAGAATCAATGGTTGTCCCATCTATCTAACTATCCAGTCAGCTCATGGGCTCACTCATCATCATTAATTCAGGAACTGCCCAAGGTTTCCTGCCTAAGATGTGGTGAGATTGATCAGCATCTCCTTCAGTCCCTGGTACACAGCAGGTACTTAGTAAATACTGTTGACTGACTGAAAGTGAGGAATGCAAGCTGATTAAACTAAGTCATACTAATACATGAATTCATGTTAACTCTTGTGAAATTCGTATTTCCAAATTCAGCTGTATACGGTTCCAGTCTTTTCTAAATGCACAGAATTCTAAAAAGCTTTGTGTTTTCTCACAATTGCTTCCCTACCAGGGCTCCAGCAGCAGGTAAGACATGTACATAGATTCCGATGATCAATTTGTGAGAAGGGATTGTCAAATTTACCCTGGTCCATTTCTATGGAACAACAACTTTATGGAACTACTCCCTCAAACATCCATCAAGCGTCTGTCATCGGAAGTGTGACTGTTATTTCACTGAAGGATCCTAAAGAGAGCACCCATTTTATATGTTGTTGCTTCAACAGTTTGAGAGACGCACCCAAATTCAGCTTTGGTTTCAGAGGGAAAGGGAAGGGAAGAAACCAACATTTATGAAAATGTCTCTTAGGGCCAGACACTGCTGCATATTCCATTTACATCCTAAAATTTACAATCAAACCTATTTTTTTTGGTAATTTGTTAATTCACTCAATCATTCATTCACTGCACGTTTATGGATTATTTGTTATTCGTCAGGTACTGTGCTTAGCACTGGAGATGAAAGGGTGAATAAGACATGTAGGAGGAAATGTATAGGTTAGAATGGTCCATGTAAAGGCAGAGTCATTATCCCCACTTTCCAGATAAGGAAACAAGGCTCAAAGGCCTTAAACAACCCATCTAAGTCACACAAGTTTCAAGTCATCATAAGTCTCAGAGCCAGAATTCAAACCACCCAGGCCTTCCTGGTTATAAAGCTCAACCCCTTTTTGCTACCAAACATATTCTCCTTCATTGAGTGACTTCTAATCAAAATATGGTCCTCAGACTAGCATCATCAGCGTGACTCTTAGGCCTCTCCCCCGCCAGACCTACGGAAACAGAATCTGCAATTTGTTTTTCATTGAACTATAGTTGATTTACAATATTGTGTTAGTTTTAGGTGTATAGCAAAGTGATTCAGTTATACATATATACGTATGTATCTATATTCTTTTTTTATATTCTTTTAAAAATTATTTTCCACTATAGGTTATTACAAGATATTGAATATAATTCCTTCTGCTATATGGTAGGACCTTGTCGGTTTTCTATTTTATATATGGTAGTGTGCATCTGTTAATCCCAAACTCCTAGTTTATCCCTCCCCCCTTCCCCTTTGGTAACCATAAGTTTGATTTTTATGTCTATGAGTCTGTTTCTGTTTTGTAAATAAGTTCATTTGTACTATTTTTTAGATTCCACATATAAGTGGTAGAATCTGCATTTTTGACAATCCTCAAGTGATTTGTGTGTACATCATAATCTAAGTCAAGAAGCTCTTTGGTGAGGTAAGGGAAGGAAAACAAAGAATCACAGCATTTTGTTAAAACTATACCAAAAGGGCTATAATTCCACCAGCGTTGTCTGCCCTTTGAGATAAAAGATGTAGGCTGAGCCTTCACGTTTATAACCTAACTTAAATAGCTTACGCACTTACACTCAAAGAAAAGCACAAGACACAAAATCAAAGTTGCACTGAGACTCTCAGAACACACATCAACTCCTGGAAAACATTGATTTGAATATGCCAATTTGCTAAGAGTCTTCAGGATATGCCAGACTTAGACCACTTCTGTCCTCATTCAGTAAATCCTCTTAATTAGAATGACCTTTATTCCCTCTAAGTTACCAAGCTAACCTATATTTCCTTCCAGACACAAGTTAACTACCACTTCCTCGGGCATTCACTCATCAAATTGTGGAAAGTCCCTTGTAACTGAGAAAGGTCACTTGCAGGAAGCAAGAGCTTTCAAAAGATGTCAGTCACTGCAAAATTTCTCTACAGGAACTTTTCCAACCCGCTGGCCAATAACCTCTCTCCATCTCATGCCGTTGGACTTGACCCACTGCTTCCTCTGTCAGTCCTGGGTTCTTGGCTTTAATTGTGACAGATGTCTTCTGAGCTCTGAGTGACTGAGACCTGGACCAGCTTGTGGTCTTTCCCTATCACTCTGGAAGTTTCCAGTGCCTTTTTGTATTCACTTAAAACTTCATATCTAGAAACAGCTAACCAACCAACCAATAAGAAAACCCTTCTGAATGCTCTCTGAATCTTGGTCCTAAGACATGGCTTCCTCCAGTTCAGTGTCAGAGGTCATCAATAAACTCTAAATCATCAAATCTAATAACCGCTTTTGGCAGGTTACAGTATTTTAAGGCATTATTCTTCCTGAGAGACTCCTTCCTCAGAACTCCCAGGGCTCTTTCTAGAATGTAAATGAGTCACCCTGGGAGAAATCAGGAAACGGATTACAAAACTACTTCATTGTAAGTTCAAAAGCTACGCTTCAAAATGTACAAACCACTGGCACAAATGAGCAGGAAAAGAGGAAGGAGAGGAGCTGTGTAAGCGGGAAGGCATGAGACTCAGAAACCAACATCCTCCCTAAAGTGCAGCATCCGTGGCCAGAAGCTGGGGCTGTGAGGGGCCAGCATCCAGATATCTCTTCAATGATGCCACTGAGCACACTGTAGGGCACACGATGCCTGCTGATGTCCCTCAACGATGACATCTGTCTGGTCCTGTGACTTTGCTCCTGACCCCCTCGGACCACTCCACACAGACATCCTTAATATAAGGATGCTCGTTAACCCCTGGAGGTTCGAGAGATCCTGAACACAACGAGGAGGTGGCAGAAGCATGATAAGAAAATTCCCACATCTGACCAAGGTAGGACCAGATGGAACCAGTTCAAGATCCTCTCTTTCAACAAGGCCCATGTTGTAATTCACACCGTTTTAATTTCCCAGATTGGTTATTCTTGAATATAACTGTATTGGCCATTAACCTTCCTTAAAACATTCTCTCTCCCTCATCAATCTTTATGAACCGAAAGATCACAGCTCTCCCACTAAAGGTCCCTTCTGAAGCACTGGCTGTTTCTGCTTCTCTCACATCCTACAAAACTACTCCCAAAGCTTCCACCTACAGCCTTCTGTTACCCGCTTGCCTCCTCCAAGGCCTTTTCTCCTAACACCTTGGTCAACAGAGCACTATTTCTCCAAATTCTTCAGTTCTTGGTCTTCCATTCCAATGTCTCTCCTCATTTGTGTGTTTCTACAGTAGTTCTTGATTGATTTAAAGGTGACATTGGAACAATTTAGGCTGTAGATCAAAAGAACCAAGCAAGTAGATGGATAAACAAACATGAATGCTACACTGACTGAAAATGCTTACACTTTAGGAACAGACCCCAATTGTGTATCAACCACATGCAAAATTCAAACAGACTGAGCCTTCAATGGTAAGATAGATTGGAAAATTGGAGTAATTCACTGGGTAATTTAGTAAAAGAAATAAATAAATTCCAGCAATGAGGGGAGCATTTTTTTTTAAATGAAAGGCATCCAGGTTGCCAGTCTACATTGATCAAATTGATGAGAAAATTGCTCAATTCTCTATTTCACATTTCCTGGTAAACATAGTGGAAGACATCCAGATGACTGAGCAATTTCATAAAGTGACTAAAGTATATACATTATACTCAGGCCTTAATGCAATGTACATGTGTGCAAATGCCTTGCATGTACTACCATGGAGAGATGAATCTGAGATGAATCTGTGTTTGCATAATGACCTCCGCCAACAGTAGCCCTGTAGGTAGTATTTAAAAGAATGCTGAAAGATCAGTGTTACACATCTCTCTCAGCAGCTGAAAGCTGGGTTAGGCTCTCCTTGGGGACTTTCTGGGTACAGTAGACAGTACAGAATTTTCTAAAGGCAGCCTCATATCTCCCTCAGGCAATATTCCTAAATTTTCTCAAATCAAAACAGATATTTGGTGACCATGTAGATAGTAGACACTCTAGGCTTTGCAGGCTACAGAGTCTCTGCTGCTACTACTCAATTCAGCTACTGCAACATGAAAGCAGCCCCGGGCAAGACACATGTGAATGGGCATGTCTGTGCACCAGTAAAACACTATTTACAGAACCTGGTGAAAGGCCAGACTGCATCTGTTGGCCACAGTTTGCCCCTGTGGAATCTGACCCCTGGTTCAGATTCTGGGGTGTAAAACTGGGTCAGAAAAGCAGTCAGTTAATCAATCAACATCCTACTCACGATATTCATCATTATGATCCTCATAATCATCATTCCCATTTTACAGATGAGGAAAGGCCAAAAGATACACTTACAAAGTTGTTTATAGTGTTTGGGATGGGACCCTGATGATCTGTTCTCAAGTCTAATTTTCTTTCCAGTTGAGCACAGTTTATTTTTTATATAACATAAAAATAAAACATTCTGGGCTTCCCTGGTGGCGCAGTGGTTGAGAGTCTGCCTGCCGATGCAGGGGACACCGGTTCGTGCCCCGGCCCGGGAGGATCCCACATGCCGCGGAGCGGCTGGGCCCGTGAGCCATGGCCGCTGGGCCTGTGCGTCCGGAGCCTGTGCTCTGCAATGGGAGAGGCCACAGCAGTGAGAGGCCCACGTAACACACACAAAAAAATAATAATAATAAATAAAATAAAATAAAAATAAAACATTCTAAAATCACCTAGAAAAATAATAAAATAAAAAATAAAACATTCTAATAGTAATAGTAGTTCAGTACCAGAGTAGAAGAAACGGCAAAAGAAAGAGGGTGGGGCAAAACTAAATTTAAAGGAGTAAAATTAAAGGAGTGCAAATTAACTGTGCACATCAATAATAGTGTTCACTGGAAAGAAACATGACTGCCAATAGGAATTCTCACCTGTCTACTGTGAACCACATTCATTTATCTCTTATTGGAGCTCCTTTTATTGGTTGTACCTCATCATTAACTTGGCTATTTTGAGTTTTAGTTCATAATTAGAAGTGTCAGAGTAATAGACATAGAACATTAGTGACAAAAAAGGTCAGCTTCTTTTGAGCACCTACTTCCCAAGTTCAGCAGTAGACTTCATGCATGAGTATGCCTGAGCCCACTACAGGTAAAGATAATTCAGAACAGTTCACAGAAGCAGGTAAAAATATTCAGAATAATTTTAGTGATGCTATTTTGTTGTCTGAGCACATATATTTCATTAAAGATAACGAATTCAAGAGAATATTTTTATTCAGTTGTCCTATACGTTTGTTTTCAATAAAATAATTTGTGTCTTCAGACAAGACATATGTACTAAAACAGAAATATTTTTTCTTGCTCTAAAGCATTCGACTCAAACTCCATCAAATTTTTATTAGTCACTACTAATTATTCTAGTTGCATTTGGATTTAGCAAAATATTTGTTTTGAGATTGTTCTGTTCAGAGTGAATTGATTGGCAAAAGGCAAACACACTTCTTGAATTTTTAATCCACTCTAGATTTATCAAAATTCAAATACAGATAGTATTTTCAAAGAGCAAAGTTATTGTTTTTGTCTTTCCCTTCTCTTTGAGCCACTAGGCATGTATTGTTGGTTCACAATGATGCATCTCCCCTACTCCCTGGGCACACAGAAGACTCGGCCTCCCAGTCCCCCTGTAGCCAGTCAAGGCTCTGTGACCAGTTCTGGCCAACAAAACAAGAGCAGAAGACATGTCACCTCTGGGCTGAGGTGGTGACAGCCCCAGCACGGCCCTCCAGTCTTGTTGCCCAGTCTTGGCAAATGTGGAGCAGGTCTGTTGAGATGGCAGAGCCACAGACTAGAGCTGCTTGAATTACTGAGTTACCTGGTAGAAGGAAGCTTCCCTGGAGAGTCTCCTGGCCCCCGCACGCACCACCCCCAACAGGGCCAGCCTCAGGGTCACGCCTATGGAATCACACAGGACCCTACACTCTGTGCTAAACCAAGCACAGTGTCCTGCTGTTAATGTTCTGAAATTCTGAATAATTGTTGGAAAGAGGGTTCAATATTTTCATTTTGCACCAGGCCTCACAAATGGATACCCAGTCCCACCCATGGAGCAGACTTTGCATGAGGGGTGTGTGTGTGTGTTTGTGTGTATGTGAGTGAGAGATAGAGAGAGCACTGAGATTTTGAAGCTGTTGGTTTTTACATCATATCCCTCTCCTATGCTGACTAACACAACCGTGAAATGCTTCAAGCCTCAGTAAGTAAAATCCTAAGCCCCTCCTCCCTCTGAGACAGATGCTTTCATTTGATGCTCCTACAGTAATATTATCTGTTCCACAACAACATTTACACAATTTACTGTGGTTATATCCTAGCCTGTCCATCTCCCTGTGGTGGGTACCATGGATTCATTTTCTCCATACACGTGCCAGCCTTTCTAGTCTAACTTCTTACATGGCAGAGACTGCAAAGCTTAAAACTACATTTCCCAGATGACTCTGCAGTTGAGATCTCTGCTGTGACCTAGGTTTTGCCAAGGAGATGTAACCTGCAGAGGTTTGGAATAAAGAAGAAGGCAATGCAAGACCACTGATGCTCCTGGGGAGATGGGCTCTTCCAAGCCTGGTGTAGGGGGATCCCTCCTGTGGCAGCAATGGCAGAGGGTCTTGCCTGATATCACGAGCAAGGCTGTGGTTGGGTACCGCCCTGGCAGCTCTCACACTTGGCTGCATGGCATCCGAATGCAGTCCCCAGGGCTTTCCAAAGATTTTTGTCAGCTACCTAACACCTTCAAATAAACAGTGTTTTTTTTTTGGTTAAAGTAGACTCTGTTGTCTGAACAACAACATAAACTTATACTCCCTCCCCACCTGCCCCTCAGAGCATAAGGTCTTAGAGGACAAGAACTGAGTCCAATCTATTTTCAAAATCACCTATCTCTCCCACCCAGGACCAGCTTAGTGCTTTGATATTTTAGGAAGAAGCGCAGACAAGTAGGCAGGCAGAAAGGAAGGAAGGATCAAAGGAAGAGAGACATTCTTTTCAAACATTTATAGAACAGGAATACAAATGTGTTAATAAATGACCCTCCTACTTTAAATGGATTATAAATGTAATATATGGCTCTGACACCCAGGGCTTCAAACAGCCTTGTAGCGAGAGAAAAACTGAGCATCTCAAAAGCCACGGTGGATATTTCCATGTGCTATGGTATAAAGGTAAAGTTGAGCATCTGTTCCATTTGGGTTTCTGTAAAGTATCTATTTGACCCACTCTGTTTCTCAGATAAGAAAATTCTTTAAAAAACCAAAACTATGCATATACAAAAAGAACCCTTTGCTTTTCCACGACTTGCAAGCCAGGTTTCCACCAGGCAAAGGTGCAGGGCATTGCCCACAGTAGGGTAGCTGCTGTCCTGGGTGGGGAGACGAAATTTGTCAAAAGATTACAAAGGAAGCCCCTCCCTTCACCCAGGTTCCTAAGACATTTGCTCATAGCCCTGAGGGCAGCTTCTTTGGTGGTAGCAACACCTTGGGCTGCCCCATATTTAAAAAAAAAACTGAAGTCAACATATTCAGCAAATAAGAATCATGCTACCCAGGCAAATACACTCTTTGCTTCTCCAGACGTTCTCCTCAGTGTGGAATCCAGCACTACTTTATACAGTATCAGCTGCTTATTTGTGATCGTACAGCCGCTGCAAAGTAGGTCAAGATATACTGGAGCTTTCCTGTTTCCCCAATAGTATATTCCCCAACAGTACACGTGAAAGCTAAGGCTTATCAGGGCTGGGGTATAGGAGAGGAGGGAAAAAACAAGCAGAGGGGAAGAAGAAATGCAATCTATTTCCCTCTAAGCCCCTTCATAAATCTTCATCTTCTTTCCAACAATATCCAGGAAAATCACAGCTTCACCCGAGACAGGGATGCTCATTACCCAAGTTCAAAACCTATGAAAAATTACAGTAGAAAAATAATTCATGACTGATCTATGGTGAAATGGAAAGAAGTAGAAGTGTTGGACCAATCACCCTACTTTGTAAATATCCTTCAATCCGAAACCTACTCTAGAGCTTGGCTCCAATCTGCTTCTATAATTAGAGTACCAAAACATGAGGCATTAATACCTCCAAGAGATCATTAATCATCCCAGCTCCCTCAGGATGGAGACCCAGCCACGGGCTGGAAGGAGGGCTGAACAAATAAAATAGTCATTGATCTCTATTTGAAGACCAGAGCAAGACCGTTTATGCCATGTGTGTTTGTTGGCATCTATCACAGTGGAATTGCTACGTAGACCATCAATAACAATACCATTTCATTCTAACAGACTGAAACAGAGAAACAATGCACATTTTCTGGTAATCAACAAATTAAGATCCATTTGAGGTGCTTACACTTGTTTAGTACTTAGTCCCAATAGGTGATTAAACAGCAACTAACATCATCGTCTCCTATTACCTCAGTATTGAGACAACAATTGATGTGTATGCAACAAGACAGTCCACAGTCTCCTTCATGAATCGACATCTTTTCTGAGAGTAGTAAAATCTCATTAATATGAACAGTGTAGAGGGCACACCTTCTTAACAATGGAGGAAAGTAGTCATTATAGACACATTTTGCTTAAATAAGTGAGGTTGCCTTCCTTTTATGGTCTGTTAGAAATACCCTAAAATTAGGAGCCAATAGACATGGAATCAACCCCAGCTCACCTGCTTTGGTTGGAAAGATAAAGCCCTAAGTACCCTATTTCCCTCGTCTGTTCATTGCAGATCACGATACCTGCCCATCTTCAGAGGATGGTTTGGAAGATGCTAGGATATAATACTTAAAAAGTAGCTTTGCAAAGTTGGGATCATGAAGACAAAGGTAAACTTCCACTAAGACAAGAGAAATAAATTTGGAGTCCTCTAAAGATATGTATTAATGAACAGATAAGAATAATTTACTAGCATATTACTAGTTTATCTATAAACGAAGGCTTAGCTATCACTTGAAAATTATCTTCAAGCAGAGCAATCATTTCTAATTTTACACATTTGACTGATTTATTATGTGTTCTCTCTATATATGATTATAAGTATTCATCCCTAGACCCAGATCGCATGGGAAGTAGCAGGGCTTCACTGTGCTAAAATAGCCCCTGGTCATTGCCATGCCTTAGCCAAGGGTCTACTGCATCCCCTGTGGATAGATCCTGAATAGAGGGGCATGGAGTCCCCTGTAAAAGCACTAACTGGATGACTCCGAGAATTCTACCCCCGTGCTCCATGAGCCTGTAGCAGAACACAGTGAGAGAAAGCCTCTCTGACTCTTGCATCATCTACCTTGTGACCAATAAGGACAGAACCAGGCATAGATACAGAGTCTGCCTCCTGTTCTGATATTCCAGGTATCCATGTGCTACTGAGCCTGCTGCTGACCTTGATTTAGGACGCAGGCAGCAGTGAGCAGTAGCTATAAGTGAGACCTTAGTTCCCTGACCAGGAATCGAACCCTGGTTGCCTGGATGAAAACCAGGAGTCCTAACCGTTAGACCACAAAGGCCAGCAGCTAGAGCCTAAATCCCCAGTTCTTGCCTGCCTTGAATAGAAAATTCTGATGAGGAGGTGGAAGGTAAAGAGAAAAGTAAAGCATTTATTGGAAAAGCAGAGTACATGGGGAAAGATGCACGGGCGAACTCAGCAAGAGAGTCGAGAGAGTCATGGCTTTTGAGAAGTTTAAATCGTTTATAAGGGGGCAGTTTTCCAGGTTTTTGTCTTCCCCTTGGCCAATAGTCTTGCTTTGCCCCCATGGCTAATTTGTCTTAGGACCCTCCCCTAGGTGCTCACACACCCCTCAGCCAAGATGGATTTCAGCACAAGGGCCTCTGGGAGGGGGTTTGACATGACTTATTATAGTCTGGCATCCCCTGCTTTTTGACCCCCGAGGAGGCTTTCTGCACATGTGCAGTATCTCCCTTGCCCCAAGGATGGGAAACATGTGACCTCTTGATCTTTACTCAAACAGGGTTTAGTGCCTCTCTGTTCCTGCCGTGACTGTTATCTTAGAGTGTCCTCAGGAGACAAAGCCTGGCTACTTACCGTGTTTCTGTTGTTATTTCTATTTCGAAGTGTAAACAGGAGACTGATTATAAATATCCTGGAGCCCACCTATCTCCTGCCTCAACCTGACAGACCTTCGAGAACTCCTTCCAATACTTTCCAGATGCCCTAAAGCAGGGCTGTTCAATAAACTTCCTGTGATGGAGGAAACATTCTTTAACCTGAACTCGGCAGCATGGCAGCCCTAGCCCTGGGCCTCAGGGGGGACGGCCCTGCTGCTTTCACATCACTCTTGCTTCCCCACAAGGATGTTGCCTCTCTCTGCCGTGCTGACCTTCCCACCCTCGTCAATGAATGTTTCCTTATTTCTCTGCTCTAGCCAGCTGGATGGTTATTGTTCAAAGTGAATTCTTCTCTGTGAGGAGACCAGTGCTGGGAACTCCCACTCTGCCGTCTTGCAGACATCACCCTCTAAGATGCTGAGCATTTGAAATGTGGTTGGTGTGACTGAGGAGCTTAGCATCTTTTAATTTAATTAATTTAAACTCAAATAGCCATATGTGGTCAATGGCCACTGTACTAGCTAGCCACTGCAGCCTCGGAGTTCTTTTCCAGTCCAAACCCAGTTTTGCCATTCTCTTGGTGGGACCTTAAAAGTTACTAATCTGCAGGAGTCTCATCTGCCAAATGGTGGTAATAGTATCAAACCATGTAAAGTCTTGGTGAGAATTAAAAATAATGTATTAACTACCTGCAGGAGGCACTCAGGCTATTATGACCCAAGATTCTCTCCCAACCTAAATCCTCCATCACCTTTGAGCATCACTTCCTCCAGGAATCCTTACCTGGTCTTAAAATTCAGCCTAAAGCCCCTTCCTAAGAGGTCCTTTACTTAATTGTCTGTAGTTCCTCACTAGACCTCGGGCTCCCAATTTACCATTATATTCCAAGCATCAGTGCCTAGAACACTGCAACCCAAAGAAACTATTAAAAGGCCCTTCTACCAACTTCCAGCAGATTCCCAATACAGTAAGGCCCCTACATACAAACAAGTTCTATTCTGAGATCCCATTTGTAAATCCAATTTGTTCATAAGTCCAACAAAGTTAGCCTAGGTACCCAACTAACACAATCAGCTAGATAGTACTGTACTATAATAGGTTTATATTACTTTTCACACAAATAATACATAAAAAAACAAACACAAAAATAAAGAAAACATTTTTAATTTTACAATACAGTACCTGAAAAGTACAGTACAGTACCAGCTACATCACCACTGCTTTTACGCTTGCTTCCAGACATCCTGGGCCTGAAATAAAGATACTGTACTACTGTACTCTATACAGTATAGTAAAGTACACAAAAGGACAACCAGTTGTAGAGGATGCACACATGTGACAATGTACACCAGGCACATGAACTAATTTATGTGATTGGGCATGTGAACGCACGTTCGCATCTTTGAAAGTACGCAACTTGAAGGTTCGTAGGTAGGGGACTTACTGTATACCACACACTGTAGGTGGTTCCTTCAGGGCTTGTAGTTGTTGGTTATCCAGGAACCATTGTCTATATTCTCATCACAGAAAGTAAATCTGGTTTTCTATGAGGGTCAAGTAACCCGCTAAAAGCAGATTCACAGTGGAAGTACCCCGAGTGAATCTTCCAGCCTCATGTGGACAGGAGGAGCTGAGTGAGTCCAAGTACTATCCTGGGCCCTCTTGCTCACCTCTCTGAAGGGCAGCAAGCCCTGAGATCACCAATGAATGGCTGTGTTGGCAATGCATGCTGGGAGCCCTGTTAAACCAGTAAAGTTAGCACTGCCCGCACCTTCACAAGGACCGCCCTGCCACCCTCTCCCTCCCCCCACCCCCAGTTCAGACAGAAAACACATGATTAAGCTAAGCACACAATGGTCTATGTGCAGCTTATAACCCTATGGCTACACCCAAATGGTTTGATCAGGCTTCTGCTCTTTTGTTTTCCTTCAGAAAGATCATTGGACTTGGAAGAGAGCAGTAAATTAGCCCAGTGCTTAAAGAAAGGATGGCCATTCTAATGCCTCAGTATAGAACCAATCTCATTATTTCATGGAATAACAGAGGGCTTTTACTGTTACTTAATCTTTATGAGACTCCATTTCCACATCTGCCAAATGAAAGTAATAGTACCCACCATGCAAGTTTGTGGTGAGTATCAAAAGTAATGCATTAAGTGTCGAATCTGTAGATTGCCTTGGATAGTATAGTCATTTTGATAATATTGATTCTTCCAATCCAAGAACACGGTATATCTTTCTATCTGTTTGTGTCATCTTCGATTTCTTTCATCAGCATCTTATAGTTTTCAGAGTACGGGTCTTTTGTCTTCTTAGGTAGGTTTACTCCTAGGTATTTTTCTTTTTGATGTGATGGTAAATGGGATTGTTTCCTTAATTTCCTTTTCTGATCTTTCATTGTTAGTGTATAGAAATGCAATAGACTTCCATGTATTAATTTTGTATCCTGTAACTTTACCAAATTCATTGATGAGCTCTAATAGACTTCTGGGAGCATCTTTTAGGATTTTCTTTGTATAGTATCATGTCATCTATAAAAGATACTCAGGCTATTATAAGGCAGCATTCTATACCTACTTAATTCCTATATCGCTTCATCCATGAATCTTTACCTGGTCTCAACATTTGGGAAACAATCCTTCCTATGAGGACTCAAGACACCTGAATTTTCTCAATTTATCTTTTTCCTCTCATTAGACCTTGAATATCCTGTTTACCACTGCATCTCAAGCATTAATGCCTAGAACACAATAGGAACTCACTCCATGTTTAAAGAATGTATGAATGAGTAAATTAATGAAGGAATGGATGCTTATTCCTTAGCCATCAATAGAATCATGTGGGCATGATTTGTTCTAGTTAGTTAGGGTTTATACCCTGCTCCCTTTCAGAATTGGAATTAGCTGGAAGGACAGGCCAAATAATGGCTCCCCAAAGCTGTCCACCTCATAATCCCCAGAACCTATGACGTTAGGTTACACCACACAGAAGAATCCATTAATTATGGATGGAATTAACATTGCTAATCAGCTGACCTTAAAATAGGAAGATAATCCTGAATTATCTGGATGGGTCCAATGTAATGGAAGGGGTCCTTAAAAGGGGAAGAGGAGGCAGAAGAGTTGGGTCAGAGAGAGATGAGCCACAGAAGGAGGTCACAGTGATGCAGTGTAAGGAGGACGGGACTCACTGATGCTGGTTTTAGAAAAGAAAGGAGGAGGCCACAAACCAGGGATTGTGGGCGGCCTCCAGAGCCTGGACAAGGTAGGGAGCACCTTCTCTACCAGAGACCCCAGAAAGGAATACAACCCCACTGACCTCATGATTTTAGCCCAGTGAGACCTATGTCAGACTTTTAACCTACAACATTGTAAGATAATAAATATGTGTTATTTTAAGCCACAAACTTTGCAGTAATTTGTTATACAGCAATAGAAAACAATCCTCCTGGGTAGTTGAAAAAATATTAATGGCTGAGTCCCATCCCCAGAGATTCAGATACAGTTAATCTGGGATATCACCAAGGCGTTAGGATTTTTAAGAGTGCTGCAGGTGAGTCAGATATGAAGCAAAGCTTAAGAATCATTCAATTATCCAACAGTATTTGGATATCCTATCTCTCTCTCTCTCTCTCTCTCTCTCTCTCACACACACACACACACACACAGACACACACACACACCTGCCCAGAAAAAAAAAAGTCAACCAACTTCCATGCTCAGCTTAAGAGAAATAGGGGGACAAGCAAATTTAATATTCCTTAATTTTTAACAGGAATGTGTATGTTCCTGAGCATCGTTTTGCTTGGCCATCACAACAAACCAGGTAAATTGGTAACGAAGAGATCACAATTCAGTCCATCAAGGAAAGAGATATGAAGACAGAGGCAGAGCCATTCAGTGAATTCTCCAACCTGGGAGTCAGTAAGTCAGGAGCCCATCCTGAGACCACGTGGTGGCCAGGATCTTAAAAATCGAAGTGCCTTGGACCCTTGGAATTAGAAACCCACCCTTGAGTGAACATTCCTGCACACCACACCCAGGAAAAACGAAACTAGGAAACAAGTGGTATGAGCATAAGTCACGAAAACCGTTTTCACATTCTTGACTTAGAAATTGTGTCTCTCTTGCCATTGGTTCAATTTAGTAATGTATTCCTGACTCAGTTCATGAGTAGTCCATCCATGGAATTTCATCTTATCTCTTAGATTGGTGTTAGCAAACCACAGCCCACAGGCCAAATCCAGCCCACAGGCCAAATCCGGCCCACTCCTGTTTTTGTAAATAAAGTTTTATTGAAATACCACCATGATTATTTGCTTATATGTAATCTATGGCTACTTCCTTGCTACAACAGCTGAGTTGAGTTGAGTAGTTGTGACAGAGACAATATGGCCCACAGTGCTGAAGATGCTTTTATCGTGTGGTCTTTTACAGAAAAAGTTTGCCAACTTCTACTCAGATCAAGTATGGGGGTCCTTCACTCTCCACATTGCCAGCCACCATAGTTATTCTTCAGCCTATTAACTTCATGAGGACAATTTAAAGAGCCTAGTAGAAGTGTCCAACAATAACAGTTCATGGATGTAGACAGAATATCTAAGACTAATTTTTTTATAATAATTTTGATTTAACCAATGATTTAGTTCAGAGAAACTCAGTATTCTTTGAACATTATCTCGGTTTTTTTTGACAGTTTTTATTAGAAAAAAAAGTTGGGAATAACCAATATATTAAGGACATCACTTTAATCATTTAAGATATTACCAGTTCCCTTGTGTTTTCTCCCACTGTCAGTGTTTTGAGAATTAATTGCTCATTTGTGCATAACACTGTATAATGCAACCTAAAAAGACATAGTATTTGCCTTCTGGGAGCTTACACAATCTAAGACAGACAAGGATGGCAGAGAAAGAGTGCTACTCAAGTGATATGCTAAACAAATCCATAAAACAAACAAATAAGCTTTAGTGTGATATATTCACAAAAGGTGAGTCCAGATTTAAAGGCAAGCTAAACAAATGTTCATGAAAGTGACCCAAGCCTTCTAACAAACTAATTATTTAATGGCAGTTTTCCTGGAGATAAAGGTGTAGATGGAGTGATTAAGATGACCTGAGAAACAATTCTAGGCATATGATTTTTTAAAATTAATTAATTAATTAATTAATTAATTTATGGCTGTGTTGGGTCTTCGTTGCTGCACGCAGGCTTTCTCTAGCTGCGGTGAGAGGGGTCTACTCTTCATTGCAGTGTGCGGGCGACTCATTGCAGTGGCTTCTCTTGTTGCGGAGCATGGGCTCTAGGCAGGTGGGCTTCAGTAGTTGTGGCGCACGGGCTCAGTAGTTATGGCTCGCAGGCTCTAGAGCACAGGCTCTGTAGTTGTGGCACACGGGCTTAGTTGCTCCGCGGCATGTGGGATCTTCCCGGACCAGGGCTCGAATCCGTATCTCCTGCACTGGCAGGCAGATTCTCAACCACTGCGTCACCAGGGAAGTCCCTAGGCATATGTCTTAATTACACTGAAAGGGGATAATTATCTGTAAGCATGGGCACAGAAATTCACCCAGGAAGACTAAGGAAAGTTGAAAGCATTCTAACATCCAACACTGGAAAGAAAGACCAGGCTCTACACATGGGATAGCAAACATGGTGCATGACTGCCCCCCCAACCCTGTCTCTAACCTCACATGACAGGCACCACCAATTGACCACAGCCTTCTTGCTGGCCAGGAGTAGACATGGCCTTAAAATTCTTTTCATCTCAGCACTCTAAGCAGGCTTCATAATGACAAATGATCAGAAGCAGCCTTTACATTTAAAAAGGAAAGATATCACCTCTACTTTAAGTCTTTATTCATTGGACATTGAGAGATGAATAACTCGTTGCCGTGATCTCTGCCCACTGACCCAAAAAAGGGTTGACCAATGATAAACAATAACCTATATAGTCCTTAGATATCAGCTCAAAAGGCGCAACATAGGAATTACAGGTCCCCAGAGGAAAAAGCGACTGCTAATCAGAGTGAAACCTAGCATCATGAGAGGAGAAAGGAAGTGGATGCCAGAGGGCAGGGCAGAGCCTGCCCCCCATCACTGGGCAGGCAGTGGGCATCATGGCTGTACCTGGCTCCTTCACATCCAGGCACCCAATCCTCAGCTAATGGAAGTGACCCTGCTGGTAGCACGCAACTGCATCCCTCCCCAGCAGAAGCCCTTGGTAACTCAAGGCTACACCGCCTCCCCTGGGAAGCCCCCACTCAATGACTGGTTGATACAGGAACAAAGCCTGGGGATTTTTCCCTGATTCCCAAGGATCATCCCGACTCCAGTCTCCCCTTGGGTTTTGTTGAGGCTTCAGTTGCAATTGCCTTGCAATTCAATTCCTCCTTCTGCCCAATCCAGCCACCCTCACTTCCTTAAACGTGCTGTTCCAAAGACCACTGCCCTCCAAAATCTTTTGCGTGTAAATCGCCACCTCAGAGCCTGTTTCCAGGGAAACCAGTTTAAGACAGAGCACCATCTCTGGTGGTGGCCGAGGCTCAGGCAAGTTAAGACACAGGCTTAACGTACATGCTATAGCCAGGAGGTGAACCCAGGCAGGTGCTACACTGTTGAGAACAAGGACTGATTGGCAGGGTGACAACAGGAAGCCCAAACATTCAGAGCACCAGGTGACACTGGAAAGACGAAGGTTGAAAAGGTCAGGGGAGGCACTAGGTCCAAGTCAAGAAAGGACAAGAAGTTTGAACCAAGAGTGCGAATGAGTAGAAACTCAAAGCAAGACTAACTCTGAGACAGGAAAGGTTGCCCCTTGAATATCAATTATGTTTCTTACTCATGGGTAATCCCAAGCCTACATTTGTACACAGAAAGCAAATAACAATAATAATAATAGTAGCTACCGTTTATGGGAAGGCAACCTCCAGCCAGGCACTGTGCTACTGGTTTTATATAAAATACTCATATAGATGTATACTACCTGTGTCACACAGACCACCCATACACATATACTACCTGCATACACATATACCACGCATACATATATACCACCCACAGACGTACACTACCTGTGTCACATACACCACCTATACACATATACCAGGCACAGACATATATTACATCACTGCATGCAAGTATCATGGTACTATTTTGCAGAGGAGCACAAGTGGAACTCAGAAAAGCTGAGTGACCTCTAACTGTGAAAGTCAGTACTAATGGAATATTACTCAGCCATGAAAAAGAATGAAATAATGTCATTTGAAGCAACATGGATGGACCTAGAGATGAAGAAAATCAGAGGAAGACAAATATCATATGATATCCCTTATATGTGGAATCTAAACAAATGATACAAATGAACCTACTTACAAAACAGAAAAAGAGTCCTAGACATAGAAAACAAGGTTATGGTTACCAAGGGGAAATGGGTGGGGGAGGGATTTAAAAAAAAATCATTATTAAAACCCAGATCTGTCTCAGTGTCCAGCCCATCATGCTTCTCCTACCCCACAAAAAGTTAGTCCCAGTAGAATTCTATGAATCTAATATTTATAATAACAATAGCTGATGTATATTGAACACTTATCAAAAACGAGATATTTTCTGCCTCTTAAATCTTTACAACATCCCTAGGAGGTAGGTACTATTATTATTATTATTATTATTGTCATTTTACAAAAGACAAAAAAGAGACATGGAGAGATAGAAAAAAACATGTCCAAAGTTGCACAGCTAGTAAGAGGTGGAGCAGAATTTAAACCCAGGCATCTGACTCCTTGTGTCACTGACCAGAAGCTGGGGTAAAGGAGCTGGGGTTTCAGACTGTCCCTTCAAACAAATAATGAATCAAAATTGTTCTCAGATTTGTAACCTGAAATCTCAGAGATACAAGATGCTGCCGTCCACCGGGATGAAGAAACTGGAATCAGGTAAGAATCGTGGAGTGAAGGTGAAATTACTACCTTTACCCAGGTAATTTTGAGTAGATGATAAAAATATTCTGTTACATTTCATATTCAGATGGTATTTAATATTTTCAAAGGGTTTCTGCTATATTATAGAATTTCTATCTTATATGATCATTTATATGATTTATACAGGGCTGGGTTAAGCTGATGACCATTTAGGGGTGGCCAGGAGATGGGGGTGTCATCTAAGAGTGATCAATAGCCAAACCCAGAGGAGAAGAAGCTGGTTGGGGGGGGGACATCAGGACAGCAGACCAGACGCAGGAAAGGAGACCCCCCGCTCTGGCTGGGGAGGGAGGATGCTGACAGAAGATGCCTTGCCTACCTGAGGGACAGAACAGCCTGCAACATCCTAACGACAGTTCCATAAACATCAAGCAGCAGTTCTCACTTTTTCCTTCAAATGCCTCCTTCCAAAACAAGTCTGGAACTGCTCCCCTCCCAAGCCTGATGTCACCTCTGGCAGCTTGGTCACCGCAGAAGAATGTTTCAGCCCCCAGGACCTTCACCCAGGCTAACACAACACTGTGCCCCTCCTGGGCGGTAGCAACTTCTCCTGGGCCTGATTCGGAGCTGTAGTTGAACTTACCCTAAGCAGCCCTTGGAGCTGCTCTGGGAACCGTTTTCTTCACCACAGAGACTCTGCGTGGATGGCCCTTTGTCGGCCTCTGACACTTCAGCAGAAAGAAAGGAGAAAGCATCCTTATTAGAAGGCCCTTGCCATTACGCTCCCTCAACTCAGCAGTATAAGTTCATTCTCCTTCCTTCTCAGATATTCATTTCTCCTGGATTGCAAAAGGCTGACTCCTCCTCTTTTTGCCCTCCTCCTGGGTGGTGTCTCCCCTAAGAACTGGGGGCTCCAGCTCCTCCTCTGCACTGGGATTTATCTTCCCACCCTCACTTTATGGTCCTTTAGCGTTAGTCCTTCCCCTAGACTTATGGGCCCCAACTTAACCCATCCATTTTGCCCATACAAACAACAGGCATCTCAGCTTCACTCAAATCCTCCTATGACTCTGCAAACACGAGAATGACCCCTGTCATATTTGCCATGAGACCTTGGCGCAAAGGAGTGCAGTGACTCACTGAGCTGTCACCAGCATCGCAAGGGCCCAAGTGGCTTGGCTCCTATTCCATCATCCTCTAGACCAAGGCCTCCTTCCTCCTTCAGAGCAGGATGACAGCAAATATACTCTCACCTTTATTCAAGCCAATAGCATCTCTAACAGCAAATAGCTTTACCTAGTTTAGCAGTGGCGTTCGGTAAGATCTCTCTACTTGCACATTCATGGCATGAATCCATTATCAAGTAATGTTGGCAAACAAGCATTAGTGCTTTCTAAGCACAAGACACTGTGTCCCACTGCTTCTGAGTCACCCAGGATGGACTAGCCACTTTCTCAGGTCTGGTTTTGAAAATGAAGTCACCAAATGGTTAGAGGCACCTCTGGCTCTGGTTGTCTCTGGCCTACGTGCCACAGGAAATCCAGGCATTTCCTGAAACTGAATGGGTACCAGCTGCCTGCTCGCTGGGTGGTCCACTTACCCAGTCCAGCTTCCTCAGATCTGTTCAGATGAAGACTGGATCGTGATGGGAGACAGGCTGGTCCCAAGGTCCCTGCTGATGGGATTAGTGAGGATCAACCCGGATCACCTTTCAGAACCACGATGTTGCAGAGGAAATTGCCAAATAATGAGCTTCCTATTGGATTGGAAAAGGGATGGGAAGCCACAAAATCTGGAAGCTGAGGCTCAGGGGAATCTTCAATGAGAAAGTTATTATAATACGACAAAATTCATTGTCTTTGAGGTGAGTGACCAAGACCTGGTTTGGCCACTGATTTACTCTGAAAGTTTGGGCAAAGGAGCCATGAAGTGTACCTTCTGCCAAAAGAGAATGTCCTGGATGCCGAAAAAAAATGAGTGTTTTACCATTCTGGTTGTAAATGTTATTGAATTGATAGAGAAAATAGACCCTGACCCTAAACCTAACCACCTCTCCTTCTATACTCCCAGGGCCCCCACCACTCACACACACTCCCCACCAAACGTCCAGAAAAGCCCCCAGACCCCCAGTAAGTCCCCTCTCTCCCCAGTAAGTCCCCACGTCCAGAAAAGCCCCCAGGTCCCCAGCCAGACTGTGGAGGAGAGAAAACAGCAGAAAGGACGACCAGGTCCCCAAAGGAATCAGGACAAAAGCAGCATCTGGGAAGCAAATCAAACAAGTCCAGAACCTCCTGCATCTTAAATCAACCTAGCATTTAAGTTAATACCAGCTAGGACACTGGGGCCTTGTTGAATTGAAATAAAAATCAATGTGGATTGCAGAACATTTTCCAGAAAAGGATGAATCTGTAAGAACAATCACTCATGGGGAAGACAATGAGGGGAGCTGAGATGTCTTTTGGCTCTAATTTCAACCACCACAGAAAAAACCCAAACAAACATGGAATTCTTCCCATATTTAAAATTTAGGAGAAGCTGAAGAAACTAAACTTGCTTATCCTTTATAAAACAGTGCTCCAAGGTAGGGCAGGATAGATAACCCCATATAAATCCTGGAAAGTAAACAGTGCTGAAAAAACAAAGGACTCTTTCTATCAATATTGGCTTTAAAACAAGAAAACGGCTGAGGCAGACAAAAGGTTCTCCCCACAGAACCACTTGTCTTCCTGCCCCTACCACTAAAAACCAAGCAAGGATGTACAGTCAGAGGGGCAGGTGTGCAGCTCACCACCTGGCAAGTCAGGAGGGCCTCCGACCCACCTTACCCCTTCTGACAAGGCTGGTGCTCAGCTTGACAGCAACTGCCCCAGTGCACTAGACACCAGAATACTTAAAGCAAAACAAAACTTCTAAGCTAGTTGGGAAATGGTTGCAGTCCTGAATCCCTGTGCACGTCCCCCACCCTGACTGCCTTTGGTCTCTCTTTGGGAACTTTCTAGAACCTCCCCACGATTCAGCTTCTAAATGATAACAGCGGCCACTTCAGCTGCCACCAGGACCCTGCTTCAGGCTTACAGCCAGGATCTTTAGATTGAATGGTCCCCATGCCTTACCACTTGGTGAATATTAGCATCACTCCATCCTTTTTCCTCTTCTTGTGGTTCACGAGTAAGAGGATCATACAGAGTTACTTTTTCCCAGGCAAAACCACCACCTCAGCATCCCCAGATCAGCCCAGTGGAGCTATGGCTTTCAAAGTATCGTTCTAGGCAGTGTCTTGGTTTTCTTCCTGAGCAATACACAGCACCTCAAGAGCCCAGGAAGCCTGAACTTGGCATCAGAGTAGCCTGGGTTTAAACAAAGGCCAGATCTTCCCCTAGTTTAGTGACCATCGGGCAGCCATGTTCCTGAGCATCAGTTTTTCCACCTGTAATGCTAAAGACGACAAAGGACTCTTGCAGGATTTCAGGAGGATTAAAAATAATATATATAAAGTGCCAAGCATAGTGCTGGGCATCTTCTAGGAGCTTGATTAAATGTTCTAACGTTATGATCACACTAGGAAAGGCAGTAGGTAGGACATGTGGAGTGAATACTCGTGTCTATCTCTGTACTCAAGATACATTCCTCTCATTTCCTGAATTTTTTGTCTACTGCATCCTTATTTTGTACAATAACAATCAACATCCTGCTCTCAGAGCCCACTTGGATAGATGCTACTCTACTGGAAAACTATGCCCAGTCCAGGGGCCCCTGGTGCAACCATATCTCTTGCCTCCATCATGTGACAGCCCAGGACCTCAAAGTCTGTGGACCATCCATAACCACCTCCTCACCTGTGAAAGGACTCAAATAATACCCGAGGCTGACACTCAGTGGACTTTGGCCTTGGAGATCCTGTAACGGGGATGCCATTGCATCAAGATCTTGCCCTATGAACTGACAACCACAAAACACCAAAGTCCAGCAAGACACCCCAGCTAGCTGTGTTCTGTCTGAGAGGTAATCTTAATGGCTCTGCTGCCTGGGCCACTGAAATGCTGCCTTCAGTGCCAATGCTATGAAATTTCATTAAGAAACGAGGTATGATGCAGTGTTGACAATTCACCCTTGTCTAGACAAGCTCAAGGCCAGCCCGATTTATACTGGATTTTGAAATGTCGTAAGTTTGGGAATCAGGATATGTATATAATAGGCTGCAACGATAGCAGCTACTGTCCACTGAGCATGGTTTAGGTACCATGCCCTGTGCTCATTATCTTCCATATGTCATTTACAATCACTCCAAAACATAGCTACTACCTCTGTTATACAGATGGGATGCTAAGGCCCAGAGACGTAAAATAATTTGCCCTGAATCATGCAGCAAAGAAACAAAACCAGGATGCAAACCATGTCTGCTTTACCTTCAAAGCCCCTGCACTTTTCAGTGTGCGATACCTCTTATTCACATTTAATTCTGACATTGGGTAGAAATCATCATCTCCATTTGGCAGGTGAGGAACCAGAAATACAGAAAGGTCCACACTTGTAAGTGGTAAAGACAGTATAAAAACCCAGGCACACTGTCTCCCTCCATCTAAAATGCACACAAGTGTGCAGACGCTAAAAGTAGAAGACTTAGCATTTATTTCATTAAAAAAAAATTGGGGGCAGCCTTGGGTGATGGGCGGGGAAGAAAATATGAGTGAATAGGATTCAGGATCCAGACAATGTGAGCCAGGTGACCTGCAAGAGGCCTATCAACTCCATCTTCCCTGGAGACCATCTCCAGGGAAATGGTAACCTATGGGTTTCCCCCCAGTCAAGCTTGCCCTCAGTCTTTGCTATTTTTTTTAACGGGTCTCACATTCCCAGCTCAACAGTCTGGTGGAAGAAGGATATTTGTCACCTCCTGGCTGAGCTAACGGACTTCAGATCATCTCCTGTTCTCCAGCCTTCAGGGGCTTGAACACAGATCTCTCAATTTATTTTAATCATGCAAATTGCTTTCTTCCCTTTATTTCTGACCTGATCAGTTCAAGGAGTTTTCCATGATCAGTGCAAAAGGCAACACATCCCATCGGATAGGAACAGTCAATATTCGGCAAAAGGTTAACATGTGACTCAAATGGCCAAGACAAAATTGAGACTGAAATTAGCAAATGCTGCCTGCTGCAGGTGCCCTCCAGAAAGCTCACTGGGTCTTGAATTCAATGCCTTTATTTCAAGCAAGTAACACAACTGCCACTGTTCGAGGATATTAAAAGAGTAAATAATGACACCTTTACACACTTGGCAGGCTCTCCCACCAAGTGGCTTCAACATCACTGCCATGAAACCATCCTACACAGAGTGAAAGGAAATAAAATAACTGCTCTCACCAGCAAAATAAATCAGCAGGCATTCCTCCCACGGGGATTTCAGGAGAAGTTTGCTCGTGGAGAAGCTAGTATCGTGTAAAACTTAAATTAAAAAAAAGAAAAAAGAACAAGACAAAACTCTCTTCAGGGGGGCTTCCCTGGTGGCGCAGTGCTTGGGAGTCCGCCTGCCGGTGCAGGGGACGAGGGTTCGCGCCCCGGTCTGGGAGGATCCCACATGCCGCGGAGCAGCTGGGCCCGTGGGCCGTGGCCGCTGGGCCTGCGCGTCTGGAGCCTGTGCTCTGCGGCTGGAGGGGCCGCAGCGGCGAGGGGCCCGCATACCGCAAAACACACACACACACACACACACACACACACACACACAAACAAACTCTCTTCAGGGTCAAAGATTTCACAGACTGAGAGAAGGTTCTGGAGCAGCTTTGCTAGTTAAGCTGGCTGAGGAGGCCTCTGCTGCCTTGGCTGTGATGGGAGATGCATCCCCACACCTCCCAACCCACACAGGATTCAGTCCCCCGGGGCCAGGGCCAAATGACCTTGGCATGCCAGCCTTACGCAAGAGGGTAAGTGTACATAATAAAACTCAGAGCTTCTGAGCCCCTCTTAAGAGTGGTTGCTTTGGGCTTCCCTGGTGGCGCAGTGATTGAGAGTCCGCCTGCCGATGCAGGGGACACGGGTTTGTGCCCTGGTCTGGGAGGATCCCACATGCCACGGAGCGGCTGGGACCGTGAGCCACGGCCGCTGAGCCTGCGTATCCGGAGCCTGTGCTCCGCAACGGGAGAGGCCACAGCAGTGAGAGGCCTGCGTACCAGGAAAAAAAAAAAAAAAAGAGTGGTTGCTTTAACTAAATGGGGCCCTTAGACCCAGATTTCTAAAAAAAAAAAATTATCATCAGAGATGATCAAGTTCATTTGCCTCTGTTCTACAGATAGGAAAACAGGAAGGCACGCATGGGAAAGGACTTGCTTAGGGGGCTCTTGGAAAGTTTTTTTTTTTTTGGCCGAACCACACAGCTTGCGGGATCTTAGTTCCCCGACCAGGGATTGAACCTGGGGCCCCTGCAGTGGAAGTGTGGAGTCCTAACCACTGGACCGCCAGGGAATTCCTTCTTGGAAAGTTTTAAAAAATATTTTAATAAATATAAGGGAGACTAGAGTGAACCAGAGTATTCATAGAAAAAAAATTAGATTTCCCCCCATCTTCTTAATGAAAGAAGCCCATCTCAATTAAGGAGAACTTTAACAGGTCTTTATAAATATTAAAGTCAACTTTTGCCTAATTAGGTAGTTGACGTTTTCAAAATTTACACCCCAGTACGAACTTTCACCAATATTCATCTCAAAAAGCATTAGTCTCATTCAGTCACTACATTCTCCCGGGCATCCACCCCCAGAGAGGCCTGAGATATATGAGACGTCTGTCTTTCATTTTCCTTCCACAGAACTGCACAGGCCGGGGCCTTCCTGACTGTCCTCTGCAGCTGCCCACCCACCTCCAAGCCAAGCACAGCCTCTCCATCCCCCTCTGTCCATCCCTTGCTCAGTCTTCCTCAGCACAGAAAGGGTACGACCATCATCACAGCTGTTCAAGCCAAGGGACAGTAATAGCAACTCCACTCCCCAGCTTTCTAATAAGATACTTCCAATTACCTATGATCCAGAAGAATAGATCAAAAACCTATTAGCATTGGATGCAGTGTAAGCATATATATGCTTTGAATGAAGATCTAAGTAAGGAGCTTGTATTTGGTCCTATAATTTTATACCTGTTCTAGCTGCTCAGGACACCATGGCTGCTTACATCATATTTATAGGTGTGCTCTACAGGGCATGCTAAAGGGAAAGCAACTTCTAGAAAAGAAGCCTAGCAGTAGTAGTAGTAATAATAAATTTAATAATCATAATCATATCAAGTCATATTTACCGAGCCCTTACTAGTTGCCAGGGAACTTCCTAATTGCTTTATATATTTTAATTCACTCAATCTTCACAGTGATCTTATGTTATAAAGTGAGTACTGCTATTACCTTGCTAATTATACAGATGAGTAAACTGAGGCACAGAGAGGTTAAACAGTAAATTGCCAGAGTGAAACAGTTAGTTAATTAGCAGAGAAAGGATGTAAACCCCAAAAATCTTTACTTAAAATGTGTGCTCATAACCACTATACCATGCTGCCTCCCAATGAGCCATTACTGAGTTGTAATTCTACACTTTAAATATGAATGGATTAGTCATGTATATATTAAAAATAATGATGCTTTAATTTAAAACCAACAATACGTAAGTCCCTCAGTTACATCCCTTGACTTCTGGAAATGTTTAAAAAGACAGAAAAAAAAGAATAAAAGGATGTATTTTTAAAAGTGAAGAAATCAATGGCAGGAGCAAAAAGAAAGTTGAACTAGCACTTTTGTACACATACAATCATGAACTAGAAGAATCACGACTTAGAAGAAATACTTTCTGTTGCTCTTCAAAATGGAAAAGATATCACCACCACAATATTGTTTTAAAAAAACATTTTGACCTCGTATAATTAATGGCAAAATTAATTTGAATGGGGCTTCCCTGGTAACGCAGTGGTTGAGAGTCCGCCTGCCGATGCAGGGGACACGGGTTCGTGCCCCGGTCCGGGAAGATCCCACATGCCGCGGAGCGGCTGGGCCCGTGAGCCATGGCCACTGAGCCTGCGTGTCCCGAGCCTGTGTTCCTCAACGGGAGAGGCCACAACAGTGAGAGGCCCGCGTACCGCAAAAAAAAAAAAAAAAAAAAAAATTAATTTAAACGTTAAAATAGTTGATGCCATTATGTACCATGTGTCCTTGATGTGCACAGTGCGCAAGGGAGGATTGCTGCGTGGATGACTCAGGAGAGCGCCACCCAGGGGCACTTGAGACAGGCGTTCCCTTTACCACATTCTTCGAGACACACTGGAGACAGGCTCATGAGAGAGATGCCTGCTTTTGCCTGAGTTTCTGGAAAGCAGAGCCTGGGTTAAAGGGAAATGGGAGTGAGTGACCTGGGGAGTGTGGTAGAAAGGGTGGAGGGCCAACACAGCAGCCACCAAGTGCCACCAATCTATGCCACTCAGACTGTGCCCAGGGGCCAGAGAGCAAAGAATGCATCTTCAGGCTTTGGTCTCCCTCTGCTCAAAGATTTGTCCTGCATGGCAGGAAATGCTCACATTCCCAGGCTGAACGTGCACAGGCAAGACTGTGGTCCTCAGGGCATCTCATGCTTCTGTGTCAACAGGAAGGTCTCAGGCCAGAGGGCAGGCAACGTCAGGGGGCACCTGGATGGAGCTGAGGAGAGTCCACACTGGGCAAGTCACAGCAGCAGCAGCTGAAGGAAATTGCTGAAGCTCAGAGGGCCTGATGCACACAAGGCGTTCTGAGGAAGGGCTGGCAGGGCATACTTGTCACTGGCTGAATCACAGGGCCCAAAGACGGCTGAGGAGCAAGTCCACTGCAGCCTGAAGAAGCGTACTCACTAGGAGGCTTGGAGGGGGGTCTCATGCGCATCTTTATTACCTACTTGAATGAAGACACAGAAAGCGAGTTCATAACCATTCAGATGTTACAAGACTGGGAAAGATAACTAGCAGACTGAATGAGTGAATCAGAGCACTAAAGATTTTGACAGGCTGGAACAATGGGTGACAACTAGTCAGATGAAATTTAATAAGGAAAAAAGATTGCTTGGGTGGGTTCCCTGGCTAGATGAATCACCAGGAGGAATGAACATCTGCAGTAAAAATAATCATGAAAAGAGAATGTTTTATCTCTAATTCTTTCTCCTGAAGGGCTGGGTAGGGACACCAGAGAGAACGCAGCACAGCATCATTGATCAAATGTCCATGAGCCAGGCCTTCCCCCCTCCAGATGTCAATTCCCTGGTCTCTTTACTCCATCCAGGAAGCAAACAAGAATGGCTTGTTGGATTTGCTTCCCAAGTTTTTGTTTTGAAAATGTTCAAACATAGAAAAGTTAAAAGAATACTATAATGAACCCCCATAGGCTTATCACCTAGATTTTAATTATTAACCCTTTGCCATGTTTTGTGTATGTGTTTGTGTGTGTTTACCCCATGCATCTGAAAGTAACTCAAAACCCTTCAGCATACATCACATGACCACATGCCATTATCACATTGACAACTACCAACGATTCTCTAATAATATCCAATGTCCAGTCCAGATTCAAATTTCCTCAGCCAGCTCATAACATCTTTTATAACTTTCCTTTTTCACACTGAACCTGGCCAAGGTTCCCATGTTACATGTGATCATCATATCTCTAATAAACTAGAAGAATCTCACCATGTTTTTGGTTTTAGATTCATCTGGTTGTTTACTCTTGGTGTCATGTAACTGATTCCTGTATTCTCAGTATCTCCTATAAACTGGAAGGTACCTCTATGTCTTGATTAATTTCACCTTGTGCATTTCTGACAAGAAGGTCCCACAGAGGATGGTTTTCCAAAGGGCCTTGCATCATTTTAGGAGGCACATTGCATCCATCTGTCTCACTTTTAGTGATAAATCTGATTACACAGATAAGTAGTGATCACAAGATCTCTCCCTTATGAATACTATATGTTTCCTTTTTCAGTTAGCAAGTAATCTATTGTATCATGTTTTCATACCATGTGAGTATACTTTTTTTCCCAGCAACACTTTTCATAAAAGTTTTAACATCCATTGACAATACTTGTCTGGGTCAGTTATTTCACAGGGACTGTCAAAATGGAGATTTTCTAATTCTGTTATTACTTTTTTTTAAATTTATTTTAATTTATTTTTTGCTGCATTGGGTCTTCGTTGCTGTGCACAGGCTTTCTCTAGTTGCGGCAAGCGGGGGCTACTCTTCGTTGTGGTGCGTGGGCTTCTCATTGCGGTGTCTTCTCTTGTTGCGGAGCACAGGCTCTAGGCATGTGGGCTCAGTAGTTGTGGCTCACGGGCTCTAGAGCACAGACTCAGTAGTTGTGGTGCATGGGGTTAGTTGCTCCGAGGCATGTGGGGTCTTCCCGGACCAGGGCTCTAACTCATGTCCCCTGCATTGGCAGGCACATTCTTAACCACTGCATCACCAGGGAAGCCCTGTCATTACTTCTTTATTTATTAGCTGCCATCCTTCATGAAAGAATTCATCCTTCATCAACTGCAGATAAACTACAATTCTTCCTAAAAATTCATACTGGATGTGTATATCTTCCTTGTATTTGAGAATTCCAACCAAACAGTGCATGGTCTATAAGCAGGGATTGGTAGACTTTTCTACAAAGAGCCCGACAACAAATATTTTAGGCTTTACAGCCCATATGGTCTTTGTGGCAAATATTCAACTCTGCCATTGCATGAAAGTAGCCATGGACAACCCATAAGTAAATGCATGTGGTTGTCATCTGATAAAACTTTGTTTACAAAAACAAGTGGAGGGAGCTTCCCTGGTGGCGCAGTGGTTGAGAGTCCGCCTGCCGATGCAGGGGACACGGGTTCATGCCCCGGTCTGGGAGGATCCCGCATGCCGCGGAGCGGCTGGGCCCGTGAGCCATGGCCGCTGGGCCTGCGCGTCTGAGGCCTGTGCTCCGCAACGGGAGAGGCCACAACAGTGAGAGGCCTGCATACCACACAAAAAAAAAACAAGAAAAAAAAAACAAGTGGAGGGCCTGATTCACCCTCAGGCCGTAAATCGCCTACCCTGATCTATAATAGTATCACTTACTTTTGGTGCCTTTCATTTGCCCTACTGAGTGGCTTTCAAAGTCTTTTACATCCATCATGCAGTCTGTTCTTCACAACAGCCCTGGTCCCTGGGTGGAGCACACACATGATTGCTGCAGGCAGATGACAGGAGGCTCGGGAAGGTTCCAGTGGGGCTGGAATCTAGTGTCCCAACTCCATGCCTGATGCTCTCGTTCCCACTGTCTCTCTTTATGTGGATGGATATAGACCCCAAACCCACCAACATGAGCAACCAGTGCAATGCCCCAAAGACTTCTGAAAAATGAAAGGTCAAACACTCTAATCGCCGAAGTATGCCTTCCCCAGGGAGTCAGCTACTGATTTGCCAGAATGAAAAATAAACCATCATGGCATAAATATACTCTGAAGACTAACAGCTATATTTTCATTTCCATGAAAAGAAAACAAAATTTTAAGTGTTCTGAAATGCATAACCCATATGTAAAATAATGTCTGGGCTTGGTTTGTTAACAGAATATAAAAGTAAGTAGAAGTGCAAACCCTTCACATTGCTGTTTAACTTTGCAGCTAGATCTATCAAAATGTCAGAAGCCACAGTTTTCTTCCCTTACTTATTAACAGGTGGTAGAAAATACATATATACATGTGTATATATATACACACATGTGTATATATGTATATGTGTGTGTGTGTATATACATTTTTATATATAGGTATGTTGAACATTATAAAGTGATACTCCATAGTCAATTAGTAGTTTTGGCCTCACTGCTGTTGTTAAACACAGAAATGATCCTTAAATGATTACACAAAATGCTTATTTTGCCTAACCAAGTAAGCTTGCATCCGTGCCAGGAAAAGAAGACTATTTAAATACATAGGAATAAGCTCAAAATCTGGCCTTTTTATTACTGATTCTCACCAGCACACAGTCTTAGTGAAAACAGAACATTTAAGGGATCACATTCTTATTTTTTTAATGCAAAATTTGTTTTAAACTCCATGAAAAAAGACCAGATGCTTAGAAAGTTGGAAACATCTTATCCATCATTTTCTAGTCCCATATCCATAAAATGTTGACAAAGTTTCAGAGATACAGCTGTCTTTTCACCATGAAAGACAAACAGGTCAGGGAAGAGGAAGGAAGCTAACTTTTAAGAGGCAGCGAGTACGACCCGACAGTTACATTAGGCTTAACCCTAATGTTTACAGGGGCAAGAATACAAATTAAAGCCTAAGTACCCTATGTTTAATGTTTTAAAGTTATATATAAAGCTAAGAAATAGTTACAATTCAGCAGTGCCTGGCTGACACAGCACAGCCCACAAACCCTCATGGCATTCAGGTCAGGCGTCTTTTGTTGGAGACGTGGGAAAGTGTGTCCCTGGGGCCTGAGCAGTACTAGGAGTCAGGACAGTGGGTGTTTAGCTGCCCTGCTGAGTGCTGAATGTTGAAAGGGAGGAAGGATGGATGAGGTGAAGAAATACAAATTAAACAGGAGATTGACACTTTAAGTGGATAACACTGAGACTTGTAAAACCTTTAAGTGGGATTGTTTTACTAGAAATAAGAAAGTGGGTTTTGAGAGAGCAAATTGGTATCAGTTATTAGACAAAATAAAAGCATTTCAGGATGAGACAACAGGAAACCAGGAAATTCTTAAACTCTAGTCACAGTTGGTGAAAAGGTGACAAAACTACATCACTGCACTACAGGGAAGTCTGGTGTGTTCCTAGAAGGGTCCCCTTACCGCCAGTCCAGGGAAGGCCAGCCCTGTTTGCTACCTTTTAGCTGCTCGGATTACAACAGAGATCGGATGCTGCTGGTCTTGATCGGAAAAGGCATTTAAAGTTGGCAGAAAGTCTGGTGTACCATTTGCAAATTGTTCATGTGCAGCTGGGATCTCTTTCCCCTAAACTGCAGAGAACAGAAAATTGCAGTCTGTACTTTTTTCCTTGTACCTTTTTCTTGCTTCTCATCTTCGTGGTTGCCCATTAAAAGTGATCGCCTTTGGAAGGGAGATCAGAAATCGCTCAGAAAGGGTCTGTTCTTCCAAATGACATTGCTAAGATGCGGGTGTTTTTTTCCTAAAGCTGTTTCTCTTCTGATCTCTTCACTTTGCAGCTAAAATCTTTCAGCCTCCTTGGGATGAAAGAACTGTACAATATTGATTTTTTTCCTTCCCCTTGTAAATTCATGACAAACGGTGAACAAAAGCTTATCTTGAAGTGTAGACGTCCAATTAAAATTTTACTCTCAAGTGAAAATTTCTCTAAAAAAAAAAAAAGGCCTCCACTTCTACGCAGTCCTCCTGCATCTCCATTCCCCCTGGGGACACATCCCAGGGTGGCTCAAGAAACTAATCTTGAAATTAACTTGAAGAGTGTGCACGTGTGTGTCAAAAGTGAGAAGCATCTGTCAACATGCTTTCTTCCTGCGGGTCAAAAGAGAAGTAAGACATGGAACCTGCAGGGAGGATGGTGGGGTTATGTGGATTTGGTGATGATTGGGATCCAGGCCCTTGGGATCTGGCCATGGAGGGCCAGGAGCGGGGGCCTGCCATCCAGGCTGAGTGAGCATGTAAGCGTGGAGACAGGAACCAGAGGGCAGCAGGCCTGGCAAGGTGTGAGCACTGTATGTATGACGAGAAGCCAGAAAAAAATCTGGAGAACAAATTGGAGCCACCCTCAAATAGGCCCATTTCGTAAAGGCTTAGTATTTAAATTAGTTCTTTGCTCACTTTTTGTTTCTTGCCTCTGATTCTCTCTCTCCATCTCATAGCACCGCCTCCTACAACTGTGTCAGATAAGCTTTCTCCACTCCCCCTTTACGCCACTTCTCCAGCCACCATTTGAAACTATTGCTGGAAAGGTTAAAAAAAAAAAAAAAAACAATAAAAACACTGCCGATTAAGGAAATTGGTGATGAAATATTGAAACGATAATTGATGTTGCACCCCAAAACAGAAAGATAACCGCCTAGATACATGTATATATACAGGCATTCATGCATGCACATGGCACACATATACGCACATTCACCTGCTCTCACACATGTGCGTGCACACACTTGCACACACCTACATGTGAACACATGCATACATATGAATAGACATGTGTATTTGTACACACAGAGAACAAAAAGAAATGAAAAGAGATAGTGATTCTCCCCTTTAAAAACAACGCTGGTCCTGAAAGTGCCTGCCCATCTTTTCACCTCCCAGGGTTCACTATGTCACCCTAGTGAACTGTCTCACTGAAGAATAACTGCAACACTCTACTGATCATCCAACCTTGACTTGCTTATCATTTCTCTGCAGTGCCACAGAATAGCTTTGAGTGACAGATTTAGAGGCATAACCTCTAATGCCAAATCCTAACTTCCTAACCTGGGTTCAGCCTCAGGAGGTCCAAAGTGTTCTCAGGTTCCACGCTTCCCACCTTCCCCACATGCCATGCTAAGGGACAAAGGAAGGCATCTGAAACCCCACAGAATTATCTCGGAGAGGATCCTTGTATTTTGAGCCAAATACATATTTCTCAAAACCTTGGCTTTATTGTGGATAAAGACCTACAATCCAAAGTTCTCAGCTCTCCATGTCACAGACATAGTTTCGTTAACTCCAGAATCAGAATGCCTGAGAAAGGGGTTTTAAGAGAGACACATGTTTTGAGCTTATCTGACCAAGCAAAGTGGGTGGGGGTACTGATTGCACCAGGTAGATGGGGTCCTTAGCAAAAATCTCAAAAACAGATCTTGAATATGTTCACTGACAGATAAACTAGTTCTCATAGTTGTAGACAAATACTACATGGCAGGTACTCTTTTTCTTGCTCTCCTGAGCTTTTCCAACAACCCCCATGCACTTCAAAACCTCCTTCATCCATCCATCTGTCCATCCATCCATCCGCTCATTGAACAAATGTTTACCGAGAGCCCACCCTGTGGCAGGTACTGCTGTGTGTCAGGGACTCAGCATAGACCAAAACAGATATAGCCCTTTCCTTCATGGACTTTACACTCCAAGAGGAAATAACAATTATTCAAAAAGAAAAACACAAGTGAATATCATAAAATATTGTGCTAAAGACTATAAAGGAAAATATGTCTCTGCAAGAGAATAAGCAAGAACGCAGCCTTTGTGTGGTTAGGTATGGCTTCTCTAAAGGAGTGACAACATTGCTGAGAAGGAAAGGATGTGCAGATACTAATCCGTGGGAAAAAGGAGAGAGGAAGCCTTCCCAGGGCAGGTGAGCAGAGACTGTGTGAAGAACTGGAGGCAGGAGAGAGCAGAGGGTGTGGTCAGGTCCCGAGGGAGGCAGGTGAGGCAGTAGAACAGTGGAGTGAGGTGCTGATTGGGTGGGGCGAGGTCGGAAAGCCAGGCCACTCCGACCTTGTGGCCTCATGAGCCAGAATACGCAGGGCCCCCCAGGCCAGGCAAGGACTTCGGGAAATGTTACAAGAGGAGTGATGCCATCTGACTTAGTTTTTTAAGAGACTGCTCCAGCTTCTGCCTGGACAATGAGCCTGAGGGCTGAGACAAGAGGTAAAGAGACTATTAAGGGCACAGATTCCCAGCATGAGGTCTGAGGACTAGTGTCATCAGCAGCCCCTGGGAACTTAGAGAAAGCAGATTCAGACTAACTGAATCAGGATCCCTGTGATGGGGCCCAGTGTTTTAACAAGCCCTCCATCAAAGCCTGTAACCACTAGTTTAGGAGGTTACCACGTAGTCCTGGCAAGAAGCTATGGTGACATAACAGGCTGGTGATGGTAGAGATGATAACCATTAATCCACGAACAATTCTTAGGTGTTAAGAGGTGTTCTTGGGGCTTCCCTGGTGGCGCAGTGGTTGAGAGTCCGCCTGCCGATGCAGGGGACGCGGGTTCGTGCCCCGGTCTGGAAGGATCCCACATGCCGCGGAGCGGCTGGGCCCGTGAGCCATGGCCGCTGAACCTGCCCGTCCGGAGCCTGTGCTCCGCAACGGGAGAGGCCACAACAGTGAGAGGCACCGTGTATCGCAAAAAAAAAAAAAAAAAAAAGAGGTGTTCTTTACCAATATGGCAGAGATGAGTAAACAGAACACCTGTGCAGCTGAAATCAGCAAAACACACCAATTAGCCCCCCATTCAATAAGAAGCACTGATTTCACAGATATAGTTTCTTCTTTAATTGCTAGTTTTAGAAGGGGAACCGAACTGCTTAAGAGAGAACAACTTTGTGAGATGAGGTCCTCAGATGTGTGCATGCAGAATATTAGAATGTGGAGAGGGCATTGGTGGCCACCTAGTGTGACCTTTACCGAGGATGTCCAGGGGTCCAAGGTGTGTCTGAGGTCCCATCAACCACAGCAGACCTGACACTAGGGCCGTCCACCTCTCCCACATCTTTTCTCTGCCAACACCCCTTCCAAAGACTCATGACGCTGGTTGGTGTTCATTTATATAAAAAACGTTTATGTAAACTTCATTTAATGACTATGAAATAGCACACGGTGGAGTATCCCAGCTAAGTGAGAGGGAGCCTGTTCAAAGAGCTCCTGAACGTTCCAGCTAAGACTCCACTCCGTGTCCTTAGCCACCATCCTCCTCTCGGTGCAGATGTGCTTACAGGCTGCAAATACACTCATTAGACGGATTAGAGACACTTCCAAGCGCAGGAGAGGGACAGAGGAACCAGGAGAGGCCTCTTCCTTGGCAACATCGATTAGCTGCTCCAAATTGCCCAGTGAAGCAACGTCTCTCTCCAAATAGAATGGAGATGGGGGAAAAAAATCCATAGCAAACGTCAAGAAAGAAGCAGCAGCTCCAATAATGTCTTCATCCAAAAACAAACCCCAAACCTTAATATCAGTCAATGTTCTTTTTTAAAATTATTTTCTCAAAATAAAGAACAGCTGAATGGAGTGGGAGTTTTGATGGGGACAAATGATTTCTATAATTCGTTCTGGTCATTTTCTTCACTCGTTCTTAACAGATCAATAGCTGCCTTCACTTACTCCCCCACAATTTAGCAATCTGGAAGACAATGAGTTTCTGCAGAAAAGTTGTGACTCATTTGGGGGTTTGGGTTGGGGCATCCACACAGATTTCAATTTGGGGAAACCTTCCTGTTCAGTATTGATGTCAGCACCTCAGCTGAGTTTAAATATCAAATATTTACTCAGGGGAAAATATAATTACTTTTAAATTAAGGAAGCTTAGACATGAATAAAATAACAAAAAAGAATGATGCTTTCTCTTCAGTCCTAAAACAATCTACGACAGGAAACTCCTTCCCATGAAGATGGGGAGCTCACAGCCACTCAACTATGTCATTCCAGGTGTTTCTGGTGACCCAGATGGGCTATGCTATGGTTCCGAGGGGGCTAGCAGAATGTGACTTCAAGGGAACCTCTTTAATACACAGGCTTTCAGTGCCTGTTTTGACCAGAGAGGCAGAGAAACCCAGGGAGAGAGAAATTAAAGAAACAGACACACAGAGTTGGAACGAGGGAGAGACACACACACACAAAGATTGAACACACACCCAGGAGTGGCTGCTTCAGCTGCCATGGTCTCCATTTCCTGTCCTTGGAATTCTCAAAATCTGCTCATGTCCTTAAAGCCAGGCCTCTCACAACCAGAGCACACTGTGGAGAATAACCCCTGGTTCTGATGACTTTGGAGGCACTGGCTTCCATTTTTTTTCCGTCAACATGACTACACTAATCTACATGATAAATAATCATAATTCAATTCACAAATATTAAACTCACAAAGGAAGCAAATGAAGTCAGATGACTCTCTCCCTAAAATCCGCTGATACTCTCCACTGCTCTGAGGACACAGGCCAATTTCTCCAACCTGCTTTCACCTCACCACCTGCCTTGCATCCTGTGCTCCGGTCAGAACCATGGACAGTTACCCAGACCCACCAAGGCCCCATCTCTTCTCCAGGCCTCTCCATAAGACCTCCACCCTCCCCACAAGACCCCACACTGACTTTTCCCATGGTTCACTAGCCAGTCCAACCTCTGATTCTCAGCATTTACAGAACAGCCTTCTCTAAATCCCCTCAACTCTGATTCCTATGTGTCCCCACGGGACAGTGTGGCTGTCCCAGTCACAGCATGTCTGGACTCTTTCTCCACCTTCAGGACTGGGTTGTACTTTGCATGTTCACTGCTATATCCCAACCTCCCAACACTGAGGACAGCGTTTAAAGAGTGCAAATTTAGGGTCTCTGTGGGCTAAACCAGTCTTCATTTTCTTTGAGGATAACAAAAAGAAATTTTCACTAAGCGATATCAGCAAAAAGAACTGCATCCTCCCAGTATTCCTTATGAAGGTCCAGGTCAAGCAACACCCAGATGACATGGGCCCAGCTTTCGCTCACCGCCAGATGTGGGATTTTAAGAGGGAGCACAGCCCTGGACCAGTGTAGTTTGCTGGTAATGGGGGTGGGTGCTGAGGGATGTTGCCTCAATTTTCAGCCACCCCACTGCACAGATAAGCAGACTATTTGTCTGAGGTTGAGTTCCCTGGGAAACAGAGTCTGAGATTTGTGTGCAGGAGGTTTACTGGGGGTCCCCTTGGGATCACTCCTGGAGGGAAAGGAAGGGAGCAGGATGAAGCAGAGGGAGGAGCTGACCTGTGAGGTCCTCTCAACAAGGCCCTCTGGGTCCCCGGGGGAATTTGGGGGTTTGAATGGCCTCTTAGAGATTGTCCTGAATTGAGGCAAGGGGGCCAGGCATCTGTGCTCTAGAGGAAGAGTCACTGGATGCTGGGATGGATCATGACCTTGGGCAGCGAGCAGTTAGGAGGGAGAATGATGTCTGGGAGCCGTCTGTGGCCTCACTAACTGCAGCTGGGGAATGGGGCCTGGGCTGCACAGCGCAGCAGCCACCACTGGATTTTGGAAGATGGAGAGAAGGGTTCTGATTCCTCATCACTTTCCATTGGCCAGAACTCATGGGTCCAGGATGCTCGTCAACTACAACTTGGCTTCAACCGATTAACAATACGATGATGGGACAGATTTCTCCCCAACATTCTTCCAGGGATAAATCTAAGGAGCCAGAAAGCACTTTTCATATGAAAACACAGCTATCTCAAGAGACTTTTGGTAGTAGAGATGTGTAGCTTTGGGTAAAGAGGGGTTGAGGAAACACAGAAAACTTTAGGGGACTTCAATTAAGAACAAGAAACAGTAGCTATGCATTATTCCTTCCACAGGCTTCCCAAGAGAAGGGAACAGAATCAGAATTAATCTAGATTAATCATGAAGATCCAGACCCTCAAAGGGAATTTTTCTGAGGACCTATAAGAGCATAGATAGAAACTTGATGCATATTTGTTTAACCAAATTGAATGAAATCTTACACAAAGTTATGGCACTCAGACTTTTATTCTGAAATAGGGAAGGTTTTAGTTCTAAAATATGCTAAGTCAGTCTTTAAAGGTAAATTAATAAATATGTCCTGGGGTTTGGGGATGAAAACAGGAGGTAAAGGAAATAACAGAAAAAGAAAGGGGGTCTTATAGGAAGTGGGGAGTAGGTAAAGTGGAATCTTCTACTGCATTCTGGCTGTGTCTAAGCCATGGAAGAAACTGGAAAGGCATCTAAGAGGGGCTGACAGATGTGGGCCCCAGGAAGGCAGAAATCCATAATTCTGAATCATAAAACCAGAAAGGCATTGAACATTTGGATGGTGAAGTAGACTCAGGGGGAAAACAAAAACTTGGGTTATGAACAATATTTGCAAAAATAAACAAATAAACAAACACAAGCTACTTGCCACAACTGCTGGGAACAGAGGAATTACCTGACTACCCACTAAAAATGTATAAACTCTCACTAATATTGCCCTTATGTATGGTGCTGTTTTACATTATTTTAGTGGATATAAAATTTTATAAGAATTCATAGACTCATTTGGACCTCCCACTGCCTTCCCTTATTTCAAATGTGATGCCCTAGAATGTGAATTCTCCTACTATGAGGGGTTTTAATGCCTAATCTCTGTGGTTAGGGAGAAGCTATTGCATCTACACACGTTTTATTAATGGACACATATGTGTTCGATTGCAGCTTATCAATGTCCACAAACTCAAGGAACTTAACAAGAAAGATGGTGATCCCAGCTCTGTTATTTACTAGCCTCGAGATCTTGCAAAATCCTCTTAAGACATAGCTTTCTCATGTCTTAAATAACGTGGGAATGAATATTAAACAGTCCCTGTCCATCTTGCAAGGATTTCTGATTCAAAGGAGATTTTGTAAGTGAAAGTAATTTGTAAATTTTAAGATGTAAAACAAACATAAGTAATTATTATGACAAGTAGAGAGTATAGGAGTCTATTACAGAAAGAACATAGAAAATTTCTAGTAAAATTGGTGAAAAAATATTTTAGATATAAGTTCATTTACATCTGGCCATTTTTCACCCTAGTGATAAAAGTTACCACAACATATGGGCCTCCCTGGTGGCGCAGTGGTTGAGAGTCCGCCTGCCGATGCAGGGGATACGGGTTCGTGCCCCGGTCTGGGAGGATCCCATATGCCGCGGAGCGGCTGGGCCCGTGAGCCATGGCCGCTGGGCCTGCGCGTCCGGAGCCTGTGCTCCGCAATGGGGGAGGCCACAACAGTGAGAGGCCCGCGTACAGCAAAAAAAAAAAAAAAAAAAAAAAAAAAAAAGTTACCACAACATAAAACATAGTAAGAAATGAACTTCTTCATGGTTACAGTAGAAATGCTTTCCATGTTCTAAATAGCATTACAAAACAGCTGTGTCTGGTGTGATAAAAAAAAAAGTCAATATTTACCAAGCACACTTAATATGGGTTCACACTGTTCTAAGGGTTTTATATGTATGAATTCATTTAAGAACCCCGTTACAACCATCAGAGGAAGGTACTATTATTACATCCACTTTACAGATGAGAAATCTGAGGCTCCAAGAAGTTAAGTGTTTAACCCAAAATTCCAGATACAGGAAGTGGAAATCCTGAGAGGTGCAGCTCAGTGGTCTGTCTCCTAAGCCAACCGGGTGACACACCAGGGGACAGAGAATATCAGCACTAACCTTGAAAAGTCATAACTGTGGGAAGCGGGGTGGGAAGACAAGGTCAGGAGAAGAAGGTATTTTAAAAATGTTACCGTGCTTAATGTTTTTACCTCTTTCAAGTGTATAAAACTATGTGATTAAAATCAAACCCCTAGCCCACAACAGTCTATTTCTCCTTTATAAAGGAACAGACTTTTCCGTGGTGGTTCTCTGCCTGATCTCACACTGACCTACCTCATTCCCAATCTTTAATGACCAACAATTCAACTCGAACCATGATAAATGGACAGTTTGGTCATGCCTTCAATCTGCTACCAGAACTTCTATGGCAACTACCCTAGAAAAAGGAAGTGATCCTGTAGCTTGGATCATCTCCTATCTTTCAGAAAAAGAACACTGGAAAGCACCAATGATCCACACCTTTCAGCCAGCAATCTGTAACAATGAGCCCTGTTCTCCTACAGGTCAGAGCACGATACCCTGCCATTCAGGGAGGATGGAGCAAGTCAAAGGTCCTTTGAGCTGATGTGACCACAGGAAAGCATGGTCATTTTCAACTGCCAGGAAAGCTTCATTCACTTCTCAAACACAAGCACCTTCTCTGTGCATTTGTTGCATTTCTGTTGCATTTCCGTAGGCTAACAATGAGCTAACAGAAAGAGAAATTAAGAAAACAATCCCATTTATAATCACAACAAAAAGAATAAAATACCTAGGAATAAATTTAACCAAGGAGGTGAAAGACCTGTACACAGAAAACTATTAAGACATTGTTGAAAACAAGTGAAGAAGACACAAATAAATGGAAAGATACTCTGTGCTCACAGATAGGAAGAGTTAACATAGTTAAAAAGGCCATGTTACCTAAAGCAATCTACAGATTCCATGCAATCCCTATCAAAATACCAAGGATATTTTTCACAGAACTAGAACAAAAAATTCCAAAATTTATATGGAATCATAAAAGACCCTGAATAGCCAAAACAATCCTGAGAAAGAAGAGCAAAGCTGGAGGTTTTACCCTCATTGATTTCAAAATACATTACAAAGCTATAGTCATCAAAACAGTATGGAATTGGTAGAAAGACAGATACATAGATCAATGGAACAGAATTAAGAGCCCAGAAATAAACCCACACATATATGGACAATTAATTTACAACAAAAGAGCAAAGAACATATGATAGAGAAAGGAGAGTCTCTTCAATAAATGGTGTTCAGAAAACTGGACACTTACTCACATGCAAAAGAATGAAACCAGGCCACTATCTCACACCATACACAAAAATCAACTCAAAATGAATTAAAGTATTGAATGTAAGACCTGAAACCATAAAATTCCTAAAAGAAAACATAGGCAGTACATTCTTTGACATTGGTCTTAGCAATATCTTTCTGAATCAGTCTCCTCAGGCAAGGGAAACAAGAGCAGAAATAAACAAATGGGACTATATCAAACTAAAAACCTTTTGCACAGCAAAGGAAATCATCAGCAAAACAGAAACCTACCAAGTGGGAGAAGATATTTGCAAATCATATATCTGATAAAAGATTAACATCCAAAATGTATAAAGAACTCATACAAAAACACTCAAAAAAACCAAAAAAGCCCAATTAAAACATGGGTAGAATATATATACACTAGTTAGTGTTGTACATACGTCCTATGCTGCAGCAGCTTCACTCTTAGGAATTCACCCAACAGAAGTGTGTACACACGGGCTCTGAATGATACACAGGAGAATTACATAGTGTTCCTATGTGTAATAATAAAAAATTGAAAATAATACAAATTTCCAGCCACAGAAAAATGGATAAATTGTGGTGTTCATCTGATGAAAAACTATACAGTATAGCACAAGTAATAACAACATACAAAGAGACTAGTGAATCTCACAAACATAATTTTGAGGACAGAGGCCAAACAGTACCTATTATATGACTCCACTTAAATTACCTACAGAAATATGCTAAACTAATAAATGTTGTTGAAAGAATAATGATTAACCTTGGGTTAGTAACTGGAAGGAACATTAAGAAAGCTATGAAGATGCTGGTGATACTCTGACCTTATTTGGATGCTGCTAAGCTGAATGTATTTACTTTATAAAAATTTATACAGCTATATATTATCACTTGAGCATTTTTCAGTATTTATGCTATATGTCACTAAAAATTTACTTAAAATTCATTTTTAAAGTGATATTCTGCCTGTAAAACCCTCACACAGCACAATTTCATGGCTTACTACAAAGCTACAATAATCAAGACAGTGTGGTAGCAAAAGTACAGATACATGGGTCTGTGGAACAGAATAGAGAAATAGACCCACACACATACAGTCATCTGATCTTTAGCAAAGGAGAAAGACAATTCCATGGAAAAAGTGTGGTCTTTTCAACAAATGGCTCTGGAATAACTGTATTTCCGTATGAAAAAAAAAAAAGAGAGAGAGAGGGCAGACAGCAGAAGCAAGAAGAAGTACAATCCTGGAGCCTGTGGAACAAAAACCACATTCACAGAAAGATAGACAAGATGAAAAGGCAGTGGGCTATATACCAGATGAAGGAACAAGATAGAACCCCAGAAAAACAACTAAATGAAGTGGAGATAGGCAACCTTCCAGAAAAAGAATTCAGAATAATGATAGTGAAGATGATACAGGACCTCGGAAAAAGAATGGAGGCAAAGATCGAGAAGATGCAAGAAATGTTTAACAAAGACCTAGAAAAATTAAAGAACAAACACCTAGAAGAATTAAGGAACAAACAAACAGATATGAACAATACAATAACTGAAACGAAAAATACACTAGAAGGAATCAATAGCAGAATAACTGAGGCAGAAGAACGGATAAGTGACCTGGAAGACAGAATGATGGAATTCACTGCCACAAAACAGAATAAAGAAAATGAAAAGAAGTGAAGACAGCCTAAGAGACCTCTGGGACAACAGTAAACATAACAATATTAGCATTCTATGGGTCCCAGAAGGAGAAGAGAGAGAAAGGACCGGAGAAAATATTTGAAGTGATTATAGTCAAAAACTTCCTTAACATGGGAAAGGAAATAGGCACCCAAGTCCATGAAGCACAGAGAGTCCCAGGCAAGATAAATCCAAGGAGAAACACGCCAAGACACATTGTAATCAAATTGACAAAAATTAAAGACAAAGAAAAATTATTGAAAGCAACAAGGGAAAAATGACAAATAACATACAACGGAACTCGCCTAAGGTTAACAGCTGATTTCTCATCAGAACTCTACAAGCCAAAAGGGAGTGGCATGATATATTTAAAGTGATGAAAGGCAAAAACCTACAACCAAGATTACTCTACCTGGCAAGGATCTCATTCAGCTTCAATGGAGAAATCAAAAGCTTTACAGACAAGCCAAAGCTAAGAGAATTCAGCACCACCAAACCAGCTCTACAACAAATCCTAAAGGAACTTCTCTAAATGGGAAACACAAGACAAGAAAAGGACCTACAGAAACAAACCCAAAACAATTAAGAAAATGGTAATAGGAACATACATATCAATAGTTACCTTCAATGTGAATGGATTAAATGCTCCAACCAAAAGACACAGACTCACTGAATGGTTACAAAACCAAGACCCATATATATGCTGTCTACAAGAGACTTACTTCAGACCTAGGGACACATACAGACTGAAAGTGAGGGGATGGAAAAAGATATTCCATGAAAATGGAAATCAAAAAAATAAAGCTGGAGTAGCAATATTCATATCAGATAAAATAGACTTTAAAATAAAGAATGTTACAAGAGACAAAGAAGGACACTACATAATAATCAAGGGATCAATCCAAGAAGAAGATATAACAATTATAAATATATATGCACCCAACAAAGGAGCACCTCAATACATAAGGCAACTGCTAACAGCCATAAAAGAGGAAATAGACAGTAACACAATAAAGTGGGGGACTTTAACACCTCACTTACACCAATGGACAGATCATTGAGACAGAAAATTAATAAGGAAACTCAAGCTTTAAATGACACAATAGACCAGACATATTTAATTGATATTTACAGGACATTCCATCCAAAAACAGCAGTTACACTTTCTTCCCAAGTGCACACAGAGCATTCTCCGGGATAGATCACATCTTGGTTCACAAATTAAGCCTCAGTAAATTTAAGAAAATTGAAATCATATCAAGCATCTTTTCTGACCAAAACGCTAGGAGATTAGAAATCAATTAGAGGGGGAAAAACTGTAAAAAGCACAAACACATTGAGGCTAAACAATACATTACTAAATAACCAAGAGATCACTGAAGAAATCAAAGAGGAAATCAGAAAATACCTAGGGACAAATTTCAATGAAAACATGATGATCCAAAACCTATGGGATGCAGCAAAAGCAGCTCTAAGAGAGAAGTTTATAACAATACAAGCCTACTTCAAGAAACAAGAAAAATCTCAAAAAAAAATCTAACTTTACACTTAAAGGAACTAGAGAGAGAAGAGCAAACAAAACCCAAAGTTAGCAAAAGGAAAGAAATCATAAAGATCAGAGCAGAAATAAATGAAATAGAAACAAAATAAACAATAGCAAAGATCAATAAAACTAAAAGCTGGTTCTTTGAGAAGATAAACAAAATTGATAAACCTTTAGCCAGACTCATCAAGAAAAAGCTGGAGACGACTCAATAAAATTAGAAATGAAAAAGGAGGAATTACAACAGACACCACAGGAATACAAAGCATCCTAAGAGACTACTACAAGCAACTCTATGCCAATAAAATGGATGACCTGGAAGAAATGGACAAATGCTTAGAAAGGTATATCCTTCCAAGACTGAACCAGGAAGAAATAGAAAATATGAACAGACCAATCACAAGTAATGAAATTGAAACTGTGATTAAAATTCTTCCAACAAACAAAAGTCCAGGACCAGATGGCTTCACAGGTGAATTCTATCCAACATTTAGAGAAGAGCCAACACCCATCCTTCTCAAACTCTTCCAAAAAACTGCAGTGGAAGGAACACTCCCAAACTCATTCTACGAGGCCACCATCACCCTGACACCAAAACCAGACAAAAATACTATAAAAAATGAAAATTACAGATGAATAGCACTGATAAATATAGAGACAAAAATCCTCAACAAAATACTAGCAAACAGAATCCAACAACATATTAAAAGGATTATACACCATGATCAAGTGGGAGTTATCCCAGAGATGCAAGGATTTTTCAATATATGCAAATAAAACAATGTGATACACCATATTAACAAATTGAAGAATAAAAACCATATGATCATCTCAATAGATGCAGAAAAAGCTTTTGACAAAATTTAACACCCATTTATGATAAAAAAACTCTCTAGAAAGTGGGCCATAGAGGGAACCTACCTCAACATAATAAAGGCCATATATGACAAACCCACAGCAAACATCATTCTCAATGGTGAAAAACTGAAAGCAATTTCTCTAAGATCAGGAACAAGACAAGGATGTCCATTCTCACCACTGTTATTCAACATAGTGTTGGAAGTCCTAGCCACGGGAATCAGAGAAGAAAAATAAATGAAAGGAATACAAATCCAAAAAGAAGAAGTAAAGCTGCCACTGTTTGCAGATGACATGATACTGTACATAGAGAATCCTAAAGATGCCACCAGAAAACTACTAGAGCTCATCAATGAATTTGGTAAAGTAGCAGGATACAACATTAATGCACAGAAATGTCTTGCATTCTTATACACTAATGATGAAAAATCTGAAAGAGAAATTAAGGAAACAGTCTCATTTACCACTGCAACAAAAAGAATAAAATACCCAGGAATAATCCTACCTAGGGAGACAAAAGACCTGTATGCAGAAAACTATAAGACACTGATGAAAGAAATTAAAGACGATACAAACAGATGGAGAGACATACCATGTTCCTGGATTGGAAGAATCAATATTGTGAAAATTAGTATACTACCCAAAGCAATGTACAGATTTAATGCAATCCTTACCAAATTACCAATGGCATTTTTTACAGAACTAAAACAAAAAAATATTAAAATTTGTATGGAGACACAAAAGACCCCGAATACCCAAAGCAGTCTTGAGGGAAAAAACGGAGCTGGAGGAATCAGGTTCCCTGACTTCAGACTATACTAAAAAGCTACAGTAATCAAGAAAGTATGGTACTGGCACAAAAGCAGAAATATAGATCAATGGAACAGGATAGAAAGCCCAGAGATAAACCCACACACATATGGTCAACTAATCTATGACAAAGGAGGCAAGCATATACAATGAAGAAAAGACAGTCTTTGCAATAAGTGGTGCTGGGAAAACTGGACAGCTACATGTAAAAGAATGAAATTAGAACACTCTCTAACACCATACACAAAAATAAACTCTAAATGGATTAGAGACCTAAATGTAAGACTGGACACTATAAAACTCCTAGAGGAAAACATAGGAAGAACACTCTTTGACATAAATCACAGCATGATCTTTTTTGATCCACCTCCTTGAGTAATGGAAATAAAAACAAAAATAAACAAATAAGACCTAATGAAACTTAAAGCTTTTGCCTAGCAAAGGAAACTACAAACAAAACGAAAAGACAACCCTCAGAATGGGAGAAAATATTTGCAAACGAATCATTGGACAAAGGATTAATCTCCAAAATATAAAAACAGCTCATGCAGCTCAATATCAAAAGAACAAACAACCCAATCAAAAAATGGGCAGAAGACCTAAACAGACATTTCTCCAAAGAAGACATACAGATGGCCGAGAAGCACATGAAAAGCTGCTCAACATCAATAATTATTAGAGAAATGCAAATCAAAACTACAATGAGGTATCACCTCACACTGGTTAGAATGGGCATCATCAGAAAATCTACAAACAACAAATGCTGGAGAGGGTGTGGAGAAAAGGGAACCCTCTTGCACTGTTGGTGGGAATGTAAATTGATACAGCCACTATGGAGAACAGTATGGAGGCTCCTTAAAAAACTAAAAATAGAATTACCATACGACCCAGCAATCCCACTACTGGGCATATACCTAGAGAAAACCATAATTCAAAATGACACATGCACCCCAATGTTCATTGCAGCACTATTTACAATAGCCAGGTCATGGAAGCAACCTAAATGCCCATCGACAGCTAAATGGATAAGTAAGATGTGGTACATATATACAATGGAATATTACTCAGCCATAAAAAGGAATGAAACTGGGTCATTTGTAGAGACGTGGATGGATCTAGAGACTGTCATACAGAGTGAAGTAAGTCAGAAAGAGAAAAACAAATATTGTATATTAATGCATATATGTGGATCCTAGAAAAAATGGAACAGACGAACCAGTTTGCAAGGCAGAAATAGAGACACTCATGTAGAGAACAAACGTATGGACACCAAGGGGGGGAAGTGGCGGTGGGTGGGGGGGTTGGTGTGATGAATTGGGAGATTTGGATTGACATATATACACTAATAAAATTAATAATTAATAAGATAATAATTAATAAGATAATTAATAAGAACCTGCTGTATAAAAGAATAAATAAAATCCAAAAAAACAAAAAGCCTAGGCACACAGACACATACCTACATCTTTCCAAAAATAAAGTCAAAATAGATTATAGACCTGAATGTAAAATGCAAAATTATAAAACTTCTAGAAGAAAACTTAAAAGCATGATCCATGAAAGAAAAAATTGCTAAGTTGGACTCTATTAAAACCAAAAATTTCTCTGCAAAAACACTGCTAAGAGTTTGAAAAGACAAGCTACAGACTGGGAGATTTTATTTGTAAAATACATATCAGAGAAAGGTCTTGTATCTAAAATGTGTGAAGAACTCTTAAAATTCAACAATTTAAAAATAAACAACCCAATTTAAAAAGTGGGCAAAAGATCTGAACAGACACCTCACCAAAGAAGATATACAGTTGGCAAATGAGCATATGAAAAGATGCTCCACATCATATGTCATTAGGGAATTACAAACTAGAACTACAGTGAGATACCACTGCATACCTATCTGAATAACTAAAATCCAGAAAACCGTTGACACTAATAGCTGATGAGGATGCTGAGTAACAGGAACTCTTATTCATTGCTGGTGGGGATGCAAAATGTACAGTCACACTGGAAGACAGTTTGTCATTTCCTTACAAAGTTAAACATAACCTTATTATATGATTCACCAATTGTGCTCCTAGGTATTTACCCAACTGATTTGACAAACTATGTCCATAAGTGCAAAAACCTGCACAAAAATGTTTATAGCATCTTTATTCAGAATTGGTAAAAACTAGAAGCAACCAAGATGTCCTTCAATAGGTGAATAAATAAACTGTGGTGTATCCACACAGTGGCATAATATAAAGCAATAAAAAATAAGCTATCAAGGCATGGAAAGACACAGATGAATCTTAAATACATATTGCTAATGAAAAAAGAAAAGCCATCCTAAAAGGCTACATAGTATGTTTCAAATTATATGACATTCTTGAAAAGTCAAAAGTATGGCAACAGTAAAAAGATCAATGGTTGCCAGGGTGTTGGAAAGGGCCTACTGAGTAGGTAAAGCACAGAATAATTTTTATCTTGGTAAATCTACTTTGTACAAGAAACTAACACACTATTGTGAAGCAATTGTACTCTAATAAAGATCTATAAAAAAAGAATGTAATAGCAGATACATGTCACTATGCATTTATCAAAACCCATACAACTTTACAGCACAAAATGTTACCTTAATGTATAGAAATTGTTAACAAATAATTTAGGAGGTTGGGAGATCCCAGGATGGCATGCTAAAAGTGATAAAGCAATCCAAATGTATTACAATTATATGATACAGTCTCACCACAGGTGGGAAAAAACAGTGCTAACCTAAGTAACTTTGGAAAGAACTAGGATCTGTAAGACTAAAGACTAAAGATTAAACTGTGCATAAGTACTGTACTCTAGTTGATAAAGATTTTCCCCATGGGTTACAGATTAACAATTTTGATAGCACTATAAATGTTTACTGGTATTGCACAATTAAGAAAATGAATGGCAGAGTGTGGGACCAGGTTTGTCACTGTTGGAGTGGGAGGTTAGTTAGCAACAAGCAAGAGGAGAAGGCAAAAATGATCCATGTGGCAAGGGATTAGAGTTGGAGACATCAGTGTGAACTCATGTTCAGCTTAATATAGATACAAATGGTTACACATAGAAATAGTTACAGATATTTATGTATAGTCAGGTTGGTATACACACATATACGTACCTGCTCTGTCAGCTTAGTATGTTTAAAATAAATGAGACCCCAGTAGCAAAGAGCACACCCAGCACCCAGACATTGGTTTCTAACACCATTCTCCAATAAATGGAAGCAGGGCTCCTTGGAGAAATGGCTAATTTTAGGACTGAGGTAGGAAATATATAAGATGAGTTTGGAGCATTTTATAGTGCTAGAAAGTAAGAAGGTGCTCCAAAAAGAATATTCAAAAACATACACGGTAATGGGAGTATGTCAAAGGGAAACAGGAGCCAACTGGAAGCTCCTAATGACCAAAGCTGGAACAATTTGAGCACAAAATAAAGTAGCATTGGATTATAACCAAAGCAGAAAATAAGTAACCATGAGTCCATAATGATATAACTAAATGATTGACTAATAAATGGGAGACAAGAGCTAAATCTCCTTTGTAAAAGAATTCCAAATAACGTATGTAGATATGCTGCCCTCCAGGGGGTGGAGCATAACGCCCCACTCATGAAGTGTGGGCTGCATGTAGCGACTTCCTTCCAAACAGCACAGTATGGAAGGGGGGAAAAGAGTAACTTTACAGTGGAGAATCCTGACAAACACCCCCTCAGTCAGGCGATCAAAGTTAACATCAACAATGAAATGTCATGCTGATAATATGCGCCTTTGATATGATGTGAGGAAAGTGGTATTTACCTCTGTCGTCTTCCTCTCCAAAACCCATAATGCCAGTCTAATCATGAGGAAAACGTCACACAAACCCCAGCTGAGGAGCACTCTACAAAATCTGACCAGCACTCCACAAGGGTATCCAAACCAAGGAAGGGCTGAAAAACCCCACAGCCCAGAGGAGCCAAAGTAGACATGACTAATAAAGGTAATGTGGTATCTTAGATGAAATCTTGGAACAGAAAAAAGGTAAAAACTAAGGAAATTATATTAATTTTAAAAAAATGATATCCTGCTTTTAAAGCTCTCAGCACAGAACCTGGTTTGTAACAAGTGTTCTCTGTATATTAGGTATTAGAACATCGTGTGGATGAAGAAGAGGAGGAAGAATTAAGTATAAGAGCAGTTGGGGGAGGAGGTTGGGGGTTATAAATTCTGCTACATTCAGAAAGAGACAGTTATCAGGCCAACAGACAGTTACTGAAGTCATGGCAAAGTATCAAATTGCTAAGGACAGCTTCTAAGTACAGAACCTGGGAGACATATTATATACAAGGTAGACAGAGAAAGAATAATTTGGGAAAGAGACTTATTAGGAGGTGGGAAGAGAAGCAAAATAGGATCACGGTTCAGAAACAAAGGAAACAGAGTCTCCCAGGAAGGATGGTGTCAAGAGTTTTAATGCTACATAAGATTGGGACAGATGAAAACTATATATAGACTTGTCTGTGACCCCAGCTAGAACCGTTTTAGAAGAGTTGAACTGGGAATGGAACTTGAAGGAGTAAAGGCAGTGAAACATGAACCACTAGGGCAATGAAGGTATGGGAAGAAATGTGACACTGTGTCAAGATGCAGTAGGTAATGGCAGTGTCTTTATTACAATGTTTAAGATGAGCACTTTGGAAAGAAAACAATAGAAGATACAGGAAAGATGGTGTAACTAACAGAGTAAGGTCTGTGAGGGGGCGTGAGAGGAAATGATCCAGTTCCCAACTGAAGCCGTTAGCCTTGGAGAGGAGGGTAACCCATCTTCCTCTAAGACAAGCAAGAAAGAAGCAAGGATGAGTACTAATATGGCCTGCTGCTGCTGATTTTGATAATGGTGATGATGATGAGGATGGTGGTGGTGATGATGGTGGTAATGATGATGATGATGGTGGTGGTGGTGGTGGTGGCGGTGGTGGTGGTGGTGATGATGACACTGATGACGATGTGGTGATGATGATTTTAATAATGGTGGTAATGGTGATGATGGTGGTGGTGACAATGGTGGTGATGGTAATGATGACAGTGATGATGATTTTGATGATAGTGATGGTGATGATCATGGTGATGAAGATGACGATTTTGATAATGGTGGTAATGGTGATGGTAATGAACAGGATGGTGATGATGGTGGTGATGGTAATGATAATGATGGTGATGATTTTGATGATGATGATAGTGATGGTGTTGATGATGGTGATAATAGCTGCAGCTCCATTTATTGAGCTATTCCTTTGTGCTCTGTATTGGATGTCTCACTCATAGCATAACCCCAGGAGGCATGTACTGTTATTACTTTCACTGGACTCAGCTAGGTTAAATAACTTGTCCAAATTGCCAAGTGGCAGAACTTCACTGCTCCTCCCAACACTCTCCTCAGAATATTTCAGACCTTGTCCCATTTTTGGTGGCAAGCAGTGTGTTTACATTTTCTCCCAGCCCACAAACCTGGGTGTGAGAAATAAAGGGTACTCTGGTCCACCTCTAAAGTGCTGTGGAGCCTGCGTGAGTCACGTGTCATCTCTGAGACTCAGTCTCTCTGTGGAATGAACAGCCGGAACTAGATGAATTGTTTCAGATTGTTTCTATCTCCAACATTCTTTGATCATTTTTAAAGCCCCCAAAAGACTTGGGAAAGCTAGGTGTACCACCTAGCTGCAAAATCTTTCATAGCTTTTAAAGTGAAGAATTGTGGCTCACTCAACCCAGAGGTTAGTAAACTTTCTCTGTGAAGGGCCAGAGAGTAAATATTTTAGCTCTTTCCAGCGAGATGGTGTCTGCCACCATGACTCAGCTCTGTAATCACAGTAGAGAAAGCAGTCTTGGACAATACATAATGTGGCTGTGTTCCAATAAAACTTTATTCACAAAAACAGGCTGTGAGCTGGATTTGGCCCTTGAACTGCAGTTTGCTAACTCCTACAACTTTGGAGCTGTGGCCATTAATACCACCTCTCTTCTATTTAGAGTATGACTTCAGATAAGTCAGTCAAGCTTGCCTCAAATCAGAAGCTACAGACCACAGGAGGGGAAAAAAATCAAGGGCATTTACCTTCAGTGAAAACAGGAGGCAAAGCTACTAACTTTAGTATTAGTAAAACAATGGAAACAGACTTAGGGATATCACACAGTATGGCGAGGCCAGATGTTCTTCCCTTCCAGTAATAAATAAGAAAAAATAGAATGAAACTGCACCAAGAGTTATTTAAGTTAAGAAAGAAAGAAAAAGAAATGGATGATTGCCTATGAAATACCTTGCTGTCCTCTAAAGTAGAGGATTTGGCTTCTCTGTATATCTTTAAGAATTAAATAGATAATGATGTGATTGTTTAATCATCAGAAATAGGTCCAAACAGGAACTGATAGAAGGAAGTGAACTTGGAGCCCTGTTTCCTCAGCCTATGAAACCGACAAGGCCTTTCACTGCAGCGCACCACCACAGACACCTAGTCACATCCAAAGTATCCATTCAGCCCCTTCTGACACTCCCATTTACATGAGGACAAGCTGATTTCATCCCCACCTCCAGGGGAACTGTGATCTGGCCTAAGCCAGTCAAGCAAGATGATCAGGAGTCTCAGGCTGATTCAGAAATGAAGAAACATGGGCACAGGCACCTTGTCTGGACAGGGCCAGGTGTAGACAGGGGGCCTGGAACCACTGAAGCTGTTTGAGGGAAGCCAGGCCAAAGGGCATGGAAGCACCAGGGTGGGCAGGCAGGCCAGGAGTCAGGAGAGTCACGAGCAGTGAAGTCAGGGTCCCCATTACACCATGGCTTCTGGATCAAGTGTCACTTGAAGACTGTTCTACTTTTGGCTTTGGACAGTTACATCACTGATACATCCCCTCTGCTGTCTCAGCCAGAGCTGGTTTCACTATTACTTTCAAAGATTCCACCCTAACTGTTACATATTCTCTCCCTGATTTGTATCTGTAGCATTCTTTAGGCAAGGAGATGAATGTTTAAAACAATCCTAACACTTTTATCTACTTTTAAAGTACTTTGCTAAACTTTACATTGTTTTTCAAGCACAATAGGCAAATGATCACATTCTTGTCACTGTGGTTCCAACTGGTCAGCAATTCATTTCTTCCACAGCTTGTGAAAGCAAAAGACAGACTAGCTTGAAGTCCCCTCCCCTTTCATCTGATCAGAAAAGAATGATCATAATTCAAAGTCCTGTCCTCATGAGAGAACTGCCTCTTGCTAATCAGTTCTGTCTTCCAGTCTCTAAGCTCCCACCTCAGAGAACCTCTGAGTGAAAGCATGGTTTCCACCCCTAGAGAACCCCATCCGAAGGCAAGAAATAAGATATTAGGAATCTTTATGTCGTAGGGCACCAGAAAAGAGATTTCTGATTTGGAATGAGGGGAAGGGTCTAGAAAATGTCAGGCTGTGCTGTTTTGTGTGCTCCCTGCCTTCTATTTTTAGTTTCCTCCAGGAACTAAAGGACCTTAGGAAATTTTTAGTGTTCAGCATATTGGATACTTTATATGAACATAAAAACAAGCACAGGACAGCCTATTGGCCACCATAACATTCCTCCCTTGCTGACCAGCAGAAAAACAAAGATAATGTATGACCACCCTCTCCGATCCATTCATCTTCTCAAGATATCCAAATTCTTAGCCTGGAAAGATGCACGACGGTGAAAATCCATCTTTTAAATGTCATTGAAATAAGGCTACTATTTCTAACACAAGGTCGTTTTTTTTCCTTCACTATTACTAAGGAAAACTTTTGCAAATGGCATGCCCTCCTGAAAACTCAAATATAAAGAGAACAGGCCCACTACAAAAGTATGCATGTCTCTACGTGCCCAGAGTATAAAGGGAGTCAAGTAGGCCAAGTGGAAAGCAAACAGGAAAGCCAGTGGAAATCAGACACAGGGACCTCAAAGGTAAACCTGGTTTCTTAAGTTCTGTTTCTGATGAACTTTCTTGCGATTCTATGCCTGTGAGAGATTGTAAAACACTGGAAAAGGAGGGCAAACAGTCTCAAAGCATAAAAAGGTGCCCAGTGATCTCTCAGACTCTGGCTGCAGCTTCTGCTTCTACCTGTTCTGATCCATCCATCCCCCTCCCCATCACGCTACATTTTCCTTCATCTCTTCCAAGGGTAATAAGCTCATCTACCAATGGCCCTGTCCTCTCTGGTGCCCGTGGGGCCTGAAATCCCATTAGCGTTATTCTTATATTACTTTTTCTTTCTTAGGGGAACACAAGGGAGTAATGTTATAGCCATTATTCTAAGCAAGGAAGGCCAAAAGCCATGGTGCCTTTTCTTCGATATATCTTCATGCTTGCTTTAAGAAAGAAGAAATAATGTTTGCAAATACCCTGCTGGAAATTCTTTGTATAAGAATCCTACCTGCTTTATCTTTATTTCTTCCTAAATAGTTTAGAGAAGAACTTTCTCCTTTATATCCGCCCTCCACCCTGCCCCGCCAAAAATCATACAGGGACATCATGGGTCAAAGTCACAATTGGATTATGGTTAAAATTATTTCCAAGAGCCCATACCTCTGACACCAAAAATAAAATTATAAAAGGTCCCTTGGGATTATTGAAAAGACCCACCTATGAAAGAAAGCTGAAAGAATTTGGAGGATTACACAAATACTTTGTGAATCTAGGCAACAGTATGTCCTATATTCATATTCTTCAATTCTTTTTCCTTAGCCCTTTTTATCAGTGGACACACAACTATGCTAAGCATTTTACACATATTTTTCATATAAATATTCTATCAATATACTTGCCATTTTAAATAGCTTTCTATCCTTAAGGAGAGAAGAGAAATACACATGGCAACTGTCCCACATACACACATATACACACATATTTGCATATACAACTCCTCCTTACAAGGAATGAAGCAACTTTAAACAAAAAGCTGAAGATAATGGGAAATGATGACTTTTTCTCTTCCCAGTCTGCATCTCTGCATCCCCACAGATAAATCAAATCACAAAGTTGGTTTCTTTACTTACTCTCATGAAAGACAAAATGGTGCAAGTGTAGCATTTTCCAACCATAGCTCTATGTTAGAACCTCCAAGAGGATCTTTTAAAGAATATTAATACCTGGGTCCCACTCCTGGAGATTCTGATGTAATCAGTTGAGTGGAAAGGGCCTTAAATATAGAGTCGGATGGACCTGTATTTGAGCTCCTTCTCGATCACTATGAAGTATATACCCTTGGGTAAGTCACTGAAATTCTCTGTCTCAGTCTTCTAATCTGGACAGTGGGAATGGTATTATAGAGAGAATCAGAGATAATATACACAAAATTCCCAGCATACTCCCTGGCAAACAGTACATCTCCAAAAAGGGCAGCTTATTATTTTTCATACTCACTAGTCTTCATGTTTCCTGACAGTAAAACAGAAACCAATGTAAAAGAGAAGGCTATGCAGCCTTCAAGGATTCAAACATGTTTTAAATGTCATGCTGTTTAGGAACTATGTCCATGAAAAATTGTACATGATCTGAAATACTATTGTGACATCTTAAAGAGGTAATACAATTCAGTGCTAAGCAATGATGTATTCTGACTCTTTTATCACACATTTCTTGTTAAATGTCTTTATCTAATTTAACACAAATATATTAACTGCCTGGGTTTTTACATGACCAATGTTTTTTTAACCACAATCGAGTATAATAGAAAGCTCTTTAATGTTTATTTAACAGTAGAGCATTACTTGTGTGTAAACAAAGCCTGAAATTAGTGGTCTCTTGTATAATGGTATTGTTCTTTATTTTTACTTCCTAAGTTACATATGAATTTATGCTGCATACAAATCTGAGTGGATATAAGCTGGACACATTACCAAGATGCTATTAAGTTGTCATGGTCTGATAGTGCTCAGTGTCATCTCCTTTATGTGGTGCCTTGCTACAAATGCCTCCAATGCAAAATGTGTGACTGCAAAAATCAAGTACAAACAGGAAGAAGACAAACATGTGCAAATGTGAGGGGCAATCTTTTCTTTTTGGTACATTGACTTGAATTACAAACTGAGTTTTTTTTGCTAAAGCAATCCCACGGTTCTATAAACACATCCCTCTAGTAGAAGAATACCAAAGAAAAAGATGCAAAAAGAGGTACGTTGATGACACCATAGGTCCTGACTTCTACAGGACGGCATATTCTTCCTCCTTTTCAGAGAAAAAGTTCCAGCCCTGTTACTAAAAGTGAAAATGAAGAATCCACAAGAAGAAAGGGTATAGCTGGTGTGCAGAATCTGAGCACTCAGGCTCACGGGAAAGGGACCAAGGGGACAGTGGTCGTTCTCCATCCTCACATTCTAGACACTGGAAGGAATAAAAAGGGTACTGGGAAAAGTGCCCCGAGGCACCACCCCAAATGTTTTCAATTACTATTCTGAACATTCATGAGCATCAAAAACATGCTATGCTGAACACAGTCTTTTGTAAGTATCAATCAAAAGCACACTTTTCCACAAATGAACATTGGGGAAAAAGCTGCAACTCTGGCATCTTTATGCCTCCTGATTCTTTTCTCTGGGAAAATATTGCTTTTAATTGATGTTTGCTCTTATAATGGACTTGAGCCTTTGAGGTATTACTGCTTAGAGCTCTCTTAATGTACAGTCAATCTACACAGAAAGTTCACGCTGATTATATGCAGCTCAAAGGATTTCAAAACATCTCCCTAGAAGCTTTGCCTTTCTCGTCAGAATTCCCAGATGAATTTCCTGGAGACTGATTTTCAACAGTCTCCTGTCGGAAATGGATTTTGCACAGAAGTGAGATACATCAAAAGTGGTGAGGGAGATGGCTCTGATTCCACCACATGGAGGAACCAAAGCAGCCTCTTCCCAGACACCAGCAGTGTTGTGCAGGCATGAAGCACTCCCTCACCCTTCTCCCCTGTGCTTTCCTGGCCATTTTCCCCTCTGGTTTCATCCTTCACGTTTGGCTGGGCTTATTTCAGAGGTCCTGGGCCCTCTCTCTTGGAATTTCTACTAAATTCACTGGATTCATTTGGTGTGCAGTTTTCTTGTACCTCTTCAGCATTTGGTGGGGTTAATTCTTTTTTTTTGGAGGGGTCCTTATTACTACTTTATTTTTTATTTAATTTTTATTTTATTTTAGAGTATAGTTGATCTACAACGTTGTGTTAGTTTCAGGTGTACAGCAAAGTGATTCAGTTATACACATACATATAACTTTTCTTTTTCAGATTCTTTTCCCATAGAGGTTATTTAAATTATTGAATAGAGTTCCCTGTGCTCTACAGTAGGTCCTTGTTGATTATCTATTTTATATATAGTAGTCTATATATGTTATGATGGGGTTAATTCTTAAAAATGTGTTCATGCCAATGCAATGCCACATGTAGGCCTCAGTCTCTTTGGGGTCCTTCCCCTGCACCCTCACTTGTGGGGTCTGTACCAGCCCTCTCCCATCTCACCCAACATGAAGAATGACTGAAATGGAAAACACAGTATCAATGATGCAGGAGGAGTGGCCAAGATGGTGCAGTAGGAAGACCCTGAGCTCACCTCCTCCCTTGGGTACCAAAATCACAGTTACCTACAGAGCAACTATTGATGAGAATGACGTGGAGACTAGCAGAAAAGAGTTCCCATGACAAAAGCAGGAACCACAAGATGGGTCAGAAGGGCAGAGATGCTATACCGCAAGACCCCAGGAGGGCAACCCACAAACAAGAGGAAAATTACAACTGCAGATTCTCTCCAAGGAGCAAGCCCCACAGGCTCCCCACACTGGGGGTCCTGCACCAGGAAGATGAACCCCCAGAACATTGGGCACTGAAGGCCAGCAGGGCTTGCGTACAGAACACTGCAAGAGCTATAGGACAGAGACTCCTCTGTGAGCACACACAAAATCTCACACACTCAGAGACCCAGCATAGAGGCAGGAATTTGAAAGGAGCCTGGGTCAGATGCCCTTGTTGATCTTGGAGAGACTCCTGAGAGGAAGGAGGCATCAGGACTCCCCTAGGGACACACATGCTAGTAGTAGCCATTTCTGTCAGCTTGTTCTACCATGAGGAGACTGGTGCTGGAAAGAGCCATTTTGCCCTCTAGCTTTTTAGTGCCCTGGGCTTACTCACCTACCAGCCAGTCAGCACCAGTCCCAGGACACACAGGCCAAGCAGCCAGCTGCATGGGGTCCCAGCATCACTCACCAGGGGGATGGCACCAGCCGCAGGCTCCCCCAGGCCCTCAATCAAGTGGCCTCAGGACCCAGCACTGCTTGCCAGAAGCCAACAGCCTCCACAGGAGGCAGGACCTGACAGCCAACTGGCCAGGGACCAGCTCCACCTACCACCAGGCCCACAGTAGTCAACCCCACCATCACAGAAGGACCCATGCATCTCATACAGATGGCACCCCTATATTATGTCACCCTGAGGACCAGAGGGGTGTGTGCTGCTAGACCCCATAAAATGTCTCCTACACAAGGCCACTTCTCCAAGATTGGGAAACATGACTGACCTATGACACAGAGAATTAGGCAAAATGAGGTGACAAAGGAATATGTCCCAAATAAAGAACAAGATAAAACCCCAGAAGAAGAACTAAATGAAATGGAGATAAGCAATCTACCCAATAAAGAGTTCAAGGTAATGACTGTAAAGATGCTCTAAGAACTTGGGAGAAGAATAAATGAACACAGTGGAAAAGTTTAACAAAGAGTTAGAAAATATAAAGAAGAACCAAACAGAGCTGAAGAAATAAAATTGAAATAAAAAATAAACTAGAAGAAACCAACAGTAGATTAGATGATAAAGAGGAATGGATCAGCAAACTGGAAAAAAGAGTAATGGAAATTACCCAAGCTGAACAGAAAAAATTTTTCTTTTATTTTTTAATTAGGACAGCTTAAGAGACCTTTGAGACAACATCAAGCATAGTAACATTTGCATTATAGGGGTTCCAGGAGAAAAGAAAGAGAAAAGGGGAGAGAATGTATTTGAAGTGATAATAGTTGAAAACTTCCCTAACCCAGAAAATGAAATAGACATCCAGGTCCAGGAAGCACAGAGAGTCCCAAACAAGATCAACTGAAAGAGATGAACACCAAGACACACTGTAATTAAAATGGCCAAAATGAAAGATAAAGAGAGAATATTAAAAACAGCAAGGAAAAAGCAACAAGTTACATACAAGGGAACTTCCATAAGACCAACAGGTCACTTCAGCAGAAACTTTGCAGGCCAGAAGGGAGTGTCACTATATATTTAAAATGATGAATGGAAAAAAACCTACAAGAAGAATACTCTACCCAGCAAGGCTACCACTCAGATTTGAAGAAGAGATAAAGAGATTTATAGACAAGCAAAAGCTAAGAGTTCAGCACCATTAAGCCAGCTCTACAAGAAATGTTAAAGAGACTTCTCTAAGTGAAAAAAAGAAAGACCACAACTAAAATAAGAAAATTATGAAAGGAAAAATATCATTGGTAAAGGCAAATCTCATTTTTGAGGTAAATCTCAAAAGTAGAGATAATAGATCGACCACTTAAAAGGGTGCTAGGAAGTTTAAAAGACAAAAGTAGTAAAATCATCTATATCCAAAATAAGTAGTTAAGGGATACACAAAACAAAAAGATGTAAAATATGATGTCAAAACATTAAATGTTGAGGAAGGGTAAAAATGCAGGGTTGTTAGAATGCATTCAAACTCAAGAGATGATCAACTTAAAGTAATCATATATATATTATCTTATATATATAGTTTGATATGTATATGGTTGCTATATGTAAAGCTCATGGTAACTACAAACCAAAAATCTATGACAGATACACACACACACACATAAAGAAAAAAACCCAAATGTAACGTTAAGATAACCATCAAATCATAAGGGAAGAGAGTAAAAGAAGAAAGAAACAAAAAAGAACTACAAAAACAGCCCAAAAACAATTAACAAAATGGAGATAAGTATATACCTATCAATAATTATTTTAAATATAAATGGACTAAATGTTCTAATCAAAAGGCATAAACTGCCTGAATGGATAAAAAAGCAAGACCCATATATGTGCTGCCTATAAGAGAGGCACTTCAGATCTGAACACACACACAGACTGAAAATGAGGGGATAGAAAAATGTATTCAATGAAAATGGAAACAAAAAAAAGCTGGGGTAGCAATACTTATACTAGACAAAACAGACTTTAAAACAAAGGCTGTAACCAGAGACAAAGGGGACATTACATATGATAAAGCAATCAATCCAACAAGAAGATATAACAATTGTAAATATTTATACACCCAACATAGGAGCACCTAAATACATAAAACAAATATTAACAAACATAAAGGAAGAAATTGAGAGTAATGCAATCATAGTACAGGACTATAACACCCCATTCACATCAATGGACAGATCTTCCAGACAGAAAATCAATAAGGAAACACTGGCCTTAAACAACACATTAAATCAGATGGATATATATATATATATATAAAACATTCCATTCAAAAGCAGCAAAATACCCATTCTTTTCAAGTGCACATGGAACATTTTTCAGAATCAATCACATGCTAGGCCACAAAACAAGTCTCAGTAAATTTAAGAAGATGGAAATCATATCAAGCATCTTTTCTGACCACAATGCTATGAGACTAGTTGAGACAATGGTATAAGAAAACAACTGCAAAAAAAACAAACAAGTGGAGGCTAAACAATATGCTACTAAACAATCAATGAGTCAGTGAAGAAATCAAAGAGGAAAGCAAAGAATACCTGGAGACAAATGAAAATGGAAACAAAATAATCCCAAATCTAGGGTCACAGAAAAAGCAGTTCTAAGAGGGAAGTTTATAATGATACAAGTCTACCTCAGGAAACAAGAAAAAATCTCAAAAGAAAAAAAATAATCTTTACACCTAAAGGAACTAGGAAAAGAAGGACAAACTAAATCCAAAGTCAATAGAAGGAAAGAAATAATAAAGATCAGAGTAGAAATAAATGAAATAGAGATAAAAAAACAGAAAAGATCAATAAAACTAAGAGATGATTCTTTGAAAAGATAAACAAAATTGATAAACCTTTAGCCAGACTCATCAAGAAAAAAAGAGAGAGGACCCAAATTAATAAAATCAGAAATGAAAGAGAAGTTACAAGCAACACCACAGAAATACAAAGGATCACTAGAAACTACTATGTACAATTATACACCAAAAAGATGGATAACCTAGAAGAAATGGATAAATTCTTAGAAACACACAATCTCACATGACTGAATCAGGAACAAATGCAAAACGTGAACAGACCAATTATCAGTAATGAAATTGAATCATTAATTTAAAAAACTCCCAACAAAGAAAGTCCAGGACCAGAGAGTCTCACAGGTGAATTCTATCAAACATTTAAAGAAGAGTTAATGCCTATCCTTCTCAAACTGTTCCAAAAAACTGTAGAGGAAGAAAGGTCCAAACTCATTCTGTGAGGCCAGAATCACCCTGATAACCAAAACGAGACAAAGACACCATAGAAAAATAAAAATTACAGCCCAATAGCACTGACGAACATTAATGCAAAAATCCTCAACAAATTATTAGCCAAGTGAATCCAACAAGACATTAAAAGGGTCATACACCATGATCCATGATCATCACTGGGATTTTTTCCAGTGATGCAAGGATGGTTCAATATCCACTAATCAGTCAGTGTGATACAGCACATCAACAAAGTGAAGAATAAGAATCATATAATCATCTCAGTAGATGAAGAAAAAGTTTCTGACAAAAGTCAACATCCATTTATGATAAAAACTCTCAACAAAGTGGGTATAGAGGAATCAAACCTCAACATAATATAGGCCATATATGATAAGCCTTCAGCTAACATCATACTCAACAGTAAAAGCTGTGAAACAAACCCACACTTATATGGTCAATTAATCTACAACAAAGGAGACAACAATATACTATGGGGGAAAGAGCTTCTTTAATAAATGGTGCTAGGAAACTGGACAGCTACATGCAGAAGAATCACACTGGACTACTTTTCCACACCATGTACAAAAATAAATTCTAAATGGATTAAGGACTTAAATGTAAGACCTGAAAACATATAACTCCTAGAAGAAAACATAGCCAATAAACTCTTTGACATCTGTCTTAGCCATACAGTTTTTGGCTATGTCTCCTCCGGCAAGGGAAACAAAAGCAAAAATAAACAAAAGGGACTATATCAGACTGAAAAGCTTTTGTATATCAACACAACAAAAAGACTGCCTACTGAATGGGGAAATACATCTGCAAACTATATATCTGATAAGGGGTTAATATCCAAAATACACAAATAATTCATACAACTCAACAACCAAAAAAAAAGAAAGATTTAAAAATAGGCAAAGGACTTGAATAGACAGATTCCAAAGAAGACATACAGATGGCCAACAGACACATGCTCAATATCACTAATCATCAGGAAATCCAAATCAAAACCACCATGAGATATCACCTCACACCTCTTATAATAGCCATTATTAAAAAGACAACAAATAACAAATACTGTCAAGGATGTGGAGTAAAGGGAACTCTCATGCACTATTGGTGGGAATGTAAATTGTTGCAGCCACTGTGGAAAACAGTATGGAGATTCCTCAAAAAAAATAAAAATAAAAATAGGACTACCATACAATCCAGCAATTCCAATTCTGTGTATAGTTAAAAAAAACCCTCAAAATCATTAATTTGAAAAGAAATATGCACCCCTATGCTCATTGAAGAATTATCTACAACAGCCAAGATACGGAAGCAACCTAAGTGCCCATAAAAAGATAAATGAAAAAAGAACGTGTGATATGTGTGTGTGTGTGTGTGTGTGTGTGTATATGAAGAATGAAATCTTGCTACTTGCAACAACATGGATGGACCTAGAGGGAATCATGCTAAGTGAAATAACTCAGAGAAAAACAAATACCATATGATTTCACTTATGTGTAATCTAAAGAACAAAACAAATGAACAAACATAACCACAGAAATAGAGTCATACATACAGAAAATAAACACAGGGGACAGGGATAGGGAGATGAGTGAAATAGGTGATGGAAATTAAGAGGTACAAACTTTCGGTTACAAAATAAATGAGTCATAAGGATGAAATGTATAGCATGGGGAATATAGTCAATAATAATGTAATATATTTGTATAGTAACAGATGGTGATTAGACTTACTGTGGTGATCATTTGTAATATATCAAAATATTGAATCACTATATTGTATAACAAGAACTAACAGAGTGTTGTCAGTCAATTATACTTCCAAAACAAACAAACAAACAAATTAATAGAAAAAGAGATCAGATTTGTTGCTACCAGAGGTAGGACGTAAGTGAGGGGGAATCTGATGCAGGTGGTCAAAAGGTATAAAGGTAAGATAAATAAGTACTAGGGATGTAATGTACAACATGATTAATATAATTAACACTGATGTATGTTATACATGAAAGAAGTTAAGAGAGTAAATCCTAAGAGTTCTCATCACAAGGAAAACATTTTTTTCTTTTTCTCTTATTTTGTATCTATACGAGATGACGGATGTTCACTAAACTTGTGATAATCATTTTATGATGTTTGTAAGTCGAATTATTATGCTGTACATCTAAAACTTATACAGTGCTGAATGTCAATGATCTCTCAATAAAACTGGAAGAAAAAAAAGAAAAGAAATCATATTATCTAATTCAACAGGATACACCGGAGGCAGGAAACACTCTCTTTTACCTAAGTCTAGAAAGTATCTTTCTAACAGAAAAGGTTATAACCACAGAGATAAACCAGTTATAAGAAAGATCATTTTTTTAATATTTTAAGTTTTCTTTCCCTAATCATCCTATCAGAATCATAAACATGGCTCCAATTTCTGGCTTGCGCTTTTAATGTTCATAGCTTCCCATATTTTATACACACACCAGCCACTGTATCTGGCTCAATGCGTCCTTTGATTTCATGTCTTGGAACACCAAGATGTACTCAACTCAGGCAGCCCAACTGCCCTAGTGCAAGATCAGGCTTAGGAGTAAGGCGAAAGCAAAAGGGATGGGGAAGTAGTTTAAATTCCAATAAAGGAGCAGAAAGCTGGAAACATTACTTGGATCCCACCCCCTACAGCTTTCTAAACATTTTGGTATTTCTTCAAAATAATGGATATTGTAAATCAAAGTAAGGAATCCAAATACTACAGAGGCCCAGGAGATAAGTGATGGATCTTGAGTCAGGGGCCTTGGGTGGTCGCAGCACAGGGCACTGTGTGATCCAGAAACATCCTCCACTATCCGATGGCATTTGTCTTGGCTTTTGTCCCACTGCAATATACCCTGCACTTGCTATATAATAGAATTCCTGAAAGTTCACCCTTGGCCCAGTGTGTTATGAATATTCTATCTGGGCAGGCTCAGAGTGAATTCTAACATCCAGCTGGGAACTCCAGCTGCCACGTCTCCTTCTTCCTTGCCAGCTTCAGGTCTTTGCTCAAATGTCCCTTTTCAGGCAGACCTTCCCTGACCTCCTCTGCCAGCAATTCCCTTTCCCTGCTCTACTCTTCTCCATAGTTCTTCTCATCTGACTTAATAGAACTGTTATTTTTGTGTCTGCCTCTCCTTCCTTTAGGAAACAATCTTTGCAAGGGTAGAAATTCTGTCCATTTTTTCACTGCTCTATCTTCAGCACCCAGAATGGTAGCTGGCACAGAGCAGATGCTCAACTACCTGTGGGTCAGATGAAAGACTTCATCCTTGACCGGGAGATGTCAAGAGTGACTGGCCCCATCTGGGTCTTCCAGCTGCTAATGGAGGAATGACAGAACACAAGAAGTTGAGAAGTCCACAAGATCAAAATGAACCCTAAGAGCAGCAATGAAGCCCCCACTACACCTCTCCTGATAATGGAATCAACTGCTTCATAAGGGATGTGTGTTGTCACAGTGACACAAGGAAAGAGAATGGAGAAGATGGGAGGGAGCAATAGCTATACCATTCGGAATGGTTTGCTTCTTCAAGATGGATTTAACACGCTTCACAGCCTATGACCATGGGATAGCAGCCAGCTCTAAGTTAGTACCTAATGCTTAAGATTTGCAAATCAGACTATCTGCCCTGGAGAAATAGTAGGGAGGGCTCAAGTCCCACAGGTGGTGATGGGGCCAGAGTGGTGCTGGGAAACAGTGGAGTGAGGGTCAGAATGGACTCGGTGTGGCTTCCAGTCCCAGCCATGCTGATTCCAGTGGTGAAAAGCTGGAAGAAGGACCTCAGCTCTCATCTTCTTTGAGGGAAGAATTCAGCAAAAGGACCAACATTGTGAAAGAGATAAAAGCGTTTATTAGAAGCAGAGCACGTATGAAAAAACACATGGGCAGACTCAGAGTGAGTTACACGCCATAGGGGTGGCTTAGATCGTTTATATAGGGGCAGTTTTCCAGGGTTTTTTTTTCCTGGCCTATCATCTCCACATTTGGTCCTGGTGTGGGCGTGCATCTCTCAGCCAAGATGGATTCCAGCTGGCATCTTCTCCCTTCTTTTGTCCTTTCCCTAGACTGAAGGCCTGTGTCTGGCCAGGAAATCCACAAGAATGCACCCAATCAGGGCCCAATGCTCCCGCTGGTATCCCATCTCAAAGCATCAGCAGGAGGTCAGCTATAGCTGCTCAGCCTGGGGTCTATCTCCTACCTCAATGCCATGGACCACATTGCCTCATGTGCTCAGTAAGGTACATACTGTAGTTCATTTACTGCTCACTCTATCTCTGAACCCATCACTTCATTTGAAGCATTTTTTGAGAATGCCTACCAGGTACAAAGCATTGTACCAGGTGCCATAGGGAAGAGAGCAGAGAATCAAGTACCTGCCCTCAAAAACTGAGTTATTCTGTGGAACGCTGAGATTGCTGGCTTGTATGAGCCTCTGAGTTGTATCTGGGTCAGGGGACCTACGGTGAAACCCGGGCCGAGAGAACTGTGCCTTTCATATCTGTCTTCATTGGTCCCTTTTAAATCTTTATCTATATTCGCATGTCCAGGAATGCTAGAGATGCCTATTTCATCATTATTTTGTTTTAAGAAAGCTGTGTACTAGAATCAGCGCAGGGCTTACTGGCTTTTTGTGACCCCAGGCCTTCCAGAAAATTAATACAATTATGTTGTTAAGCACTCCCAAATGTGACTGAATCATTATATTCACTAGGCCCAAAGGCAAGGAGCCCAAAAGAGAATCTACAGTTTTATAGGAAGGTGCCATAACACCCGTGACCACTATCACCCCCAAAATAAGACTACCCACCAAGTAAATCAGGTCACATGTGAAGGGAGTGGTTACTAGAAGCTTTCAAACCAATACACAAAAAAAGATGGGAGAATGTAAACTAAGAACCATTCTGAACAAGAGTTGGGTGGGTGGAAAATGACTGGTAACAGGCTAAATCTGAACTTGTAGAGTGACTGCCAAGTCAAAGGCCAGCATCCAGAAACAGTCACAGGAGCCACAATGGGTCAGCACCACACTGACATTTACATGACCTGCTCAGAGGTCAGGGGATCTTTACATGGCAATCTCCTTAGAAGGTCATGTGTAGTGCTACACACTCCATTTTGAACATGTCCAGAGATGGGAGGTAAAAGAAGGCAAAGGGACAAGAATTGGCTATGATACCTAGAGAAGAGGTTACAAATAATACTTCTTAATTAAAGAAATGAGACATAGTCAGGACTATGTCTGCAAAGAAACTATCCAAAGCAAGAGTTTGGGGAGGTCAGTACCTTCATCTAACAGCTACTAAGTCCACCCAGCAGAAACAAGATTTCTCCTCTTAGGGGAAAAAAACACCAGCAGCATATTGTGGACATGGCAAATCTGAGTGCTGAGAGCAGAGATTCCTCCTGAAGGAAGACGTTGGCAAAAAGGAGAAGCTGCGATCTGCTGGGTCGGACAGTCAACACGAGGTTATATAAACCCCTAGGCAGAGTGGTACAGAAGCAACCCCTCAACAGCCCTCTCCTGTCATCTCATTCTGAGATGCAGAGGGAGAATGAAACAAATAAATCCAATTTCCAATAACATTTTTTAAAATAAATTTATTTATTTTTGGCTGTGTTGGGTCTTTGTTGCTGCGTGTGGGCTTTCTCTAGTTGCGGTGAGCGGGGACTACTCTTCATTGCAGTGTGCAGGCCTCTCATTAAGGTGGCTTCTCTTGTTGCAGAGCATGGGCTCTAGGGGCGCAGGCTTCAGTAGTTGTGGCTCATGGGCTCAGTAGTTGTGGCTTGAGGGATCTAGAGCGCAGGCTCAGTAGTTGTGGTACACGGGCTTAGTTGCTCCGTGGCATGTGGGATCTTCCCAGGCCAGGGCTCAAACCCGTGTCCCCTGCATTGGCAGGAGGATTCTTAAGCACTGTGCCACCAGGGAATTCCCTCCAATAACATTTTTGAACGGTGACATCACAGTCTTACATTTTGAAGTGCTAAGTAGTTGCCCCCTAGCATACCAACACAGAATCAATACCATTTTTCAATTTACCTCACAAAACAGAAAAATTGAGCATTTCCTAAAAGATACAGCAAGAAATACTAGCAAGAAAAACTTAGTTTCAATGTGTTTGTATATTAAAGTAATTGAATAAAAAACATGGGGCAGGGACAAAATGATTCTTGTATTAAAAATTGCCTTCTCAAAAAGCTCACCAAGACTTCCAGGGAAGATGGCGGAAGAGTAAGACGCGGAGATCACCTTCCTCCCCACAGATACACCAGAAATACAGCTACACGTGGAACAACTCCTACAGAACACCTGCTGTACACTGGCAGGGGACCTAGGACCTCCCAAAAGGCAAGAAACTCCCCACATACCTGGGTAGGGCAAAGCGGAGAGATTTCCGCACAGAGGATCGGTGCCAACCGGAACTCACCAGCCCGAGAGGCTTGTCTGCTCGCCCGCCAGGGCGGGTGGCACTGGGAGCTGAGGCTCGGGCTTCAGTCGGAGCGCAGGGAGAGGACAGGGGTTGGCGGCGTGAACACAGCCTGAAGGGGCTAATGCGCCACAGCTAGCCGGGAGGGAGTCCGGGAAAAAGTTTGGACCTGCTGAAGAGGCAAGAGACTTTTTCTTCCCTCTTGGTTTCCTGGTGCGCGAGGAGAGGGGATTAACAGCGCTGCTTGGAGGAGCTCCAGAGACGGGCGCAAGCCGCGGCTGAAAGCGCGGACCCCAGAGATGGGCGTGGGACGCTGGGGCTGCTGCCGCCGCCGCGAGGCCTGTGTGCGAGTGCAGGTCACTGGCCACGACCCCCTTCCGGGGAGCCTGTGCAGCCCGTCACTGCCAGGGTCCCGGGATTCAGGGACGGCTTCCCGGGGAGAACGCACGGCGCGCCTCGGGCTGGTGCAACGTCACGCCGGCCTCTGCCGCTGCAGGCTCCACCCGCACTCCAAGCCCCTCCCTGCCCCCCGGCCTGAGTGAGCCAGAGTCCTCGAGGCAGCTACTCCTTTAACCCTGTCCTGTCTGAGCAAAGAACAGACGCCCTCCGGCGACCTACACAGAGAGGTAGGGCCAAATCCAAAGCTGAGACCCAGGAGCTGTGAGAACAAAGAAGAGAATGGGAAATCTCTCCCAGCAGCCTCAGAAGCAGCGGATTAAAGCTCCACAATCAACTTGATGTACCCTGCATCTGTGGAATACATGAATAGACAACGAATCATCCCAAATTGAGGAGCCAGGAGTCAGTGCTGTGCCTCTGAGGTGGGAGAGCCAACTTCAGGACACTGGTCCACAAGAGACCTCCCAGCTCCACATAATATCAAACGGCAAAAATCTTCCAGAGATCTCCATCTCAACACCAGCACCCAGCTTCACTCAACGACCAGCAAGCTACAGTGCTGGACACCCTATGCCAAACAACTAGCAAGACAGAAACACAATGCCACCCATTAGCAGAGAGGCTGCCTAAAATCATAAAAGGTCCACAGACACCCCAAAACACAACACCAGATGTGGACCTGTCCACCGGAAAGACAAGATCCAGCCTCATCCACCAGAACACAGGCACTAGTCCCCTCCACCAGGAAGCCTACACAACCCACTGAACCAACCTTAGCCACTGGGGACAGACACCAAAAACAAAAGAACCTGCAGCCTGCAAAAAGGAGACCCCAAACACAGTAAGATAACCAAAATGAGAAGACAGAAAAACACACAGCAGGAGAAGGAGCAAGATAAAAACCCACCAGACCTAACAAATGGAGAGGAAATAGGCAGTCTACCTGAAAAAGAATTCAGAATAATGATAGTAAGGATGATCCAAGATTCTATTTCCAAGATCCAAAATCTTGGAAATAGAATAGACAAAATGCAAGAAACAGTTAACAAGGACCTAGAAGAACTAAAGATGAATCAAGCATCGATTAAAAACACAATAAATGAAATGAAAAATACTCTAGATGGGATCAATAGCAGAATAACTGAGGCAGAAGAACGGATAAGTGACGTGGAAGATAAAATAGTGGAAATAACTGATGCAGAGCAAGATAAAGAAAAAAGAATGAAAAGAACAGAGGACAGCCTCAGAGACCTCTGGGACAACATTAAACGCACCAACATTCGAATTATAGGGGTTCCAGAAGAAGAAGAGAAAAAGAAAGGGACTGAGAAAATATTTGAAGAGATTATAGTTGAAAACTTCCCTAATATAGGAAAGGAAATAGTTAATCAAGCCCAGGAGGGAAAGAGCGTCCCATACAGAATAAATCCAAGGAGAAATACACCAAGACACATATTAATCAAACTGTCAAAAATTAAACACAAAGAAATCATATTAAAAGCAGCAAGGGAAAAACAACAAATAACACACAAGGGAATCCCCATCAGGTTAACAGCTGATCTCTCAGCAGAAACTCTACAAGCCAGAAGGGAGAGACAGGACATAATTAAAGTGATGAAGGAGAAAAACCTGCAACCAAGATGACTCTACCCAGCAAGGATCTCATTCAGATTTGATGGAGAAATTAAAACCTTTACAGACAAGCAAAAGCTGAGAGAGTTCAGCACAACGAAACCAGCTTTACAACAAAGGCTAAAGGAACTTCTCTAGGCAAGAAACACAACAGAAGGAATATACCTACAATAACGAACCCAAAACAATTAAGGAAATGGGAATAGGAACATACATATCAATAATTACCTTAAATGTAAATGGACTAAATGCTCCCACCAAAAGACACAGATTGGCTGAATGGATACAAAAACAAGACCCATATATATGCTGTCTAGAAGAGACCCACTTCAGACCTAGAGACACATACAGATTGAAAGTAAGGGGATGGAGAAAGATATTCCATGCAAATGGAAATCAAAAGAAAGCTGGAGTAGCAATTCTTATATCAGACAAAATAGACTTTAAAATAAAGACTATTAGAAGAGACAAAGAAGGACACTACATAATGATCAAGGGACCAATCCAAGAAGGAGATATAACAATTGTAAATATTTATGCACCCAACATAGGAGCACCTCAATACATAAGGCAAATACTAACAGCCATAAAAGGGGAAATCGACAGTAACACAATCATAGTAGGGGACTTTAACACCCCACTTTCACCAATGGACAGATCATCCAAAATGAAAATAAATAAGGAAACACAAGCTTTAAATGATACATTAAACAAGATGTACTTAATTGATATTTATAGGACATTCCATCCAAAAACAACAGAATACACATTTTTCTCAAGTGCTCATGGAACATTCTCCAGGATAGATCATATCTTGGGCCAGAAATCAAGCCTTGGTAAATTTAAGAAAATTGAAATTGTATCAAGTATCTTTTCCGACCACAATGCTATGAGACTAGACATCAATTACAGGAAAAGATCTGTAAAAAATACAAACACATGGAGGCTAAACAATACACTACTCAATAACGAAGTGATCACTGAAGAAATCAAAGAGGAAATTAAAAAATACCTAGAAACAAATGACAATGGAGACACGACGACCCAAAACCTATGGGACGCAGCAAAAGCAGTTCTAAGAGGGAAGTTTATAGCAATACAATCCTACCTTAAGAAACAGGACACATCTCGAGTAAACAACCTGACCCTGCACCTAAAGCAATTAGAGAAAGAAGAACAAAAAAACCCCAAAGCTAGCAGAAGGAAAGAAATCATAAAGATCAGATCAGAAATAAATGAAAAAGAAATGAAGGAAACGATAGCAAAGATCAATAAAACTAAAAGCTGGTTCTTTGAGAAGATAAACAAAATTGATAAACCATTAGCCAGACTCATCAAGAAAAAAAGGGAGAAGACTCAAATCAATAGAATTAGAAATGAAAAAGGAGAAGTAACAACTGACACTGCAGAAATACAAAAGATCATGAGAGATTACTACAAGCAACTCTATGCCAATAAAATGGACAACCTGGAAGAAATGGACAAATTCTTAGAAATGCACAACCTGCCAAGACTGAATCAGGAAGAAATAGAAAATATGAATAGACCAATCAGAAGCATTGAAATTGAAACTGTGATTAAAAATCTTCCAACAAACAAAAGCCCAGGACCAGATGGCTTCACAGGCGAATTCTGTCAAACATTTAGAGAAGAGCTAATACCTATCCTTCTCAAACTCTTCCAAAATATAGCAGAGGGAGGAGCACTCCCGAACTCATTCTACGAGGCCATCATCACCTTGATACCAAAACCAGGCAAGGATGTCACAAAGAAAGAAAACTACAGGCCAATATCACTCATGAACATAGATGCAAAAATCCTCAACAAAATACTAGCAAACAGAATCCAACAGCACATTAAAAGGATCATACACCATGATCAAGTGGGGTTGATTCCAGGAATGCAAGGGTTCTTCAATATACGCAAATCAATCAATGTGATACACCATATTAACAAATTGAAGGAGAAAAACCATATGATCATCTCAATAGATGCAGAGAAAGCTTTCGACAAAATTCAACACCCATTTATGATAAAAACCCTGCAGAAAGCAGGCATAGAGGGAACTTTCCTCAACATAATAAAGGCCATATATGACAAACCCACAGCCAACATCCTCCTCAATGGTGAAAAACTGAAACCATTTACACTAAGATCAGGAACAAGACAAGGCTGCCCACTCTCACCACTCTTATTCAACATAGTTTTGGAAGTTTTAGCCACAGTAATCAGAGAAGAAAAGGAAATAAAAGGAATCCAAATTGGAAAAGAAGAAGTAAAACTGTCACTGTTTGCAGATGACATGATACTATACACAGAGGATCCTAAAGATGCTACCAGAAAACTACTAGAGCTAATCAATGAATTTGGTAAAGTAGCAGGAGACAAAATTAATGCACAGAAATCTCTGGCATTCCTGTACACTAATGATGAAAAATCTGAAAGTGAAATCAAGAAAACACTCCCATTTACCATTGCAACAAAAAGAATAAAATATCTAGGAATAAACTTACCTATGGAGACAAAAGACCTGTATGCAGAAAATTATAAGACACTGATGAAAGAAATTAAAGATGATACAAATAGATAGAGAGATATATCATGCTCCTGGATTGGAAGAATCAATATTGTGAAAATGACTCTACTACCCAAAGCAATCTACAGATTCAATGCAATCCCTATCAAACTACCACTGGCATTTTGCACAGAACTAGAACAAAAAATTTCACAATTTGTTTGGAAAAACAAAAGACCCCGAATAGCCAAAGCTATCTTGAGAACGAAAAACGGAGCTGGAGGAATCAGGCTCCCTGACTTCAGACTATACTACAAAGCTACAGTAATCAAGACAGTGTGGTACTGGCACAAAAACAGAAAGATAGATCAATGGAACAGGATAGAAAGCCCAGAGATAAACCCACACACATATGGTCAACTTATCTTTGATAAAGGAGGCAGGAATGTACAGTGGAGAAAGGACAGTCTCTTCAATAAGTGGTGCTGGGAAAACTGGACAGGGACATGTAAGAGTATGAGATTAGATCATTCCCTAACACCATACACAAAAATAAGCTCAAAATGGATTAAAGACCTAAATGTAAGGCCAGAAACTATCAAACTCTTAGAGGAAAACATAGGCAGAACACTCTATGACATAAATCACAGCAAGATCCTTTTGGACCCACCTCCTAGAGAAATGGAAATAAAAACAAGATAAACAAATGGTACCTAATGAAACTTCAAAGCTTTTGCACAGCAAAGGAAACCATAAACAAGACCAAAAGACAACCCTCAGAATGGGAGAAAATATTTGCAAATGAAGCAACTGACAACGGATTAATCTCCAAAATTTATAAGCAGCTCATGCAGCTCAATAGCAAAAAAACAAACAACCCAATCCAAAAATGGGCAGAAGACTTAAATAGGCATTTCTCCAAAGAAGATATATAGACTGCCAACAAACACATGAAAGAATGCTCAACGTCATTAATCATTAGAGAAATGCAAATCAAAACTACAATGAGATATCATCTCACACCAGTCAGAATGGCCATCATCAAGAAATCTAGAAACAATAAATGCTGGAGAGGGTGTGGAGAAAAGGGAACACTCTTGCACTGCTGGTGGGAATTGGTGAATTGGTACAGCCACTATGGAGAAAAGTATGGAGGTTCCTTAAAAAACTACAAATAGAACTACCATATGACCCAGCAATCCCACTACTAGGCATATACCCTGAGAAAACCGTAATTCAAAGAGACATGTACCAAAATGTTCATTGCAGCTCTACTCACAATAGCCCGGAGATGGAAACAACCTAAGTGTCCATCATCGGATGAATGGATAAAGAAGATGTGGCACATATATACAATGGAATATTACTCAGCCATAAAAAGAAACGAAACTGAGCTATTTGTAATGAGGTGGATAGACCTAGAATCTGTCATACAGAGTGAAGTAAGTCAGAAAGAGAAAGACAAATACCATATGCTAACACATATATATGGCATTAAAAAAAAATGTCATGAAGAACCTAGGGGTAAGACAGGAATAAAGACACAGACCTACTTGAGAATGGACTTGAGGATATGGGGAGGGGGAAGGGTAAGCTGTGACAAAGCGAAAGAGAGGCATGGACATATATACACTACCAAATGTAAGGTAGATAGATAGTGGGAAGCAGCCGCAGGGCACAGGGAGATCAGCTCGGTGCTTTGTGACCGCCTGGAGGGGTGGGATAGGGAGGGTGGGAGGGAGGGATATGCAAGAGGGAAGGGATGTGGGAACAGATGTATATGTATGACTGATTCACTTTGTTATAAAGCAGAAACGAATAATAAAAAAAAAAGCTCACCAAGCAGTATCATACAATGAAGAACGTAAAAGGACTTAACCTTTCTGCTTGACCCATGGAAGAATTAAATTATATCTTCCCAACCTGATTTCTCCCATGAAATCTATTCTGTTTAGGATGAAGGTCAAGTACCAAGTGAGAATGATTTCGTGCTGCCCTTCAAACCCAATTCCATAATCACACTCTTGTCTCAAAACACCAGCCGGGCATCAAAGATGAAAAGAAAAAATGACACCGAAAAATGCAGCCACACTCTCAAGAAAATTATGAAGCTAGAATAGGACCATTTCAAATTCTATCATCCTCAAGTACAAATAGCATTTTCATTCATCAAATCCTAAGCAAACACAGAGTCCATAGCTGGCCCCACTGTTAGCAGCATCTCCCCTTTCACACCGAGCTGCAGAACTTGACTTCTTTTGAAAAGCTGCAGTGCTTACATTAAATTCTTTTCTTCCCTTTCTGCCCATGCATAATAGTCACTTGACTCCAGAGAAAGGAAAATTTGACAACCCATGGCATTACTGAAAATTCTTCAAAAACAGGCAGGACCAAAATAGCACAGAGGACAAGGAGAGCAACGGTTTGGTCTATAACACAAACCTATCAAAAGCGTGGAATGGAAAAAGGAATAGTCTTTATTGATTATTACCTGCACAATGATGAACCAGGAGAGTTTTGGAGGAGGAAGATGTCATTTAAATAGAAGCCCTAAATCAAGTTTGAGTTAGGCAAGACAACGGCACATTAAAGGAATTTTTTCCGCTGCTCTCTCTTCTAAAGCACTGTTGAGGCATGCCAGAGATTAAAATTATTCTTCATGGATAAATCTGGGTTGTAATTAAATAAAGATGAATTAACCAATATAAGTTAATTGTGTACCAACTATGTGCTCTGCTTTCTACTACATCTTTACAAAGTAATAGAGGAAATGTTGTTTGGTTTCAGAAAGCTGCAGTCTAACTAGGGTCATCAGACACCTTGGTGTCAGAAGCTAAATTATAGGGCAAAACAGCAAAATGTAAGTTGTCTCCAGGTAATCCATGACATAACTTATGGTTGTGTGATCACAAGCGGTATAAATTCAAAGGAACAGGATGGCACCATGAACTTGGCAGACTGAGATGGGCCTTGACATAAGGTTAAAAGTTCTGGCACATTTGCAGGAGAAGAAAGAACAAAAGAGTTGGGGAAGGAGTCACAGGAGCGGAGCCTGAAGGCAGAAAGCCTTGAATCCACTTTGGGAAGCAGACAGAGTGCAGTTGGCTTGGCAACTCCCTTGAGGCCAGTTCACAGCTGCTCAGGTCTACATTCAGGACATTTTATATATTAGGGGCTACACATCTATGTGACTATCTGCCTAACATCCTTCTTCTCATGCTCATGGCAATGGACAAGTTTACCTACCTCTTCACCTGTTGTTTCTTTCTTTCTTTTTTCTCCTTGTGATTGACCATCTTAACCATTTTTAAGTGTACGCTTCAGTGGTACATTCATCTTGTTGTGCAAACATCACTACCATCCATCTCCAGATTCTTTTTTATCTTGCAGAACTGAAACTGTACCCATTCAGCAATAACTCCCCACTCCCCTTCCCCCAGCCACTGGCAACTACCATACTACTTTCTTTCTTCCTTTATATATATAAAAAAAAAATCTCCTATTTTCTCCTGTGCCCCAGCCTCCAGTAATCACCATCCTACTCTGTTACTGTGAGTTTGGCTTTTTTTTTTTTTTTTTTTTGGTAAGATTCTACATGTAAGATCATGCAGTATTTGTTTTTCTGTGTCTGGTTTGTTTCAGTTAGCATAACGTCTTCCAGGTTTATCCATGCTGTCACTAATGGCACAATTTCCTTCTTTTATAATGCTGAATGATATTCCATTGTGTTAGCGTACATCACACCACATTTTCTTTATCTATTCATCCGTCGACTGACACTTAGATTGTTTCCTATTGTGAATAATGCTGCAATGGACATGGGAGTGCAGACATTTCTTTGAGGTAGTGATTGTATTTCTTTTGGATATAGACCCAGAAGTGGGATTGCTGGGTCATATGGTAGTTCTATTTTTAATTTTTTGAGGAAACTCCATACTGTTTCCCATATTGGTTGTACTAATTCACATTCCCACCAACAGTGCACAAGGGATTCTTTTTTCTACCTTTGCCAACACTTGTTATTTCTAGTCTTTTTGATAAATGCCATCCTAACAGGTGTGAGGTGATATTTCATTCTGGTTTTGATTTGCATTTCCCTGATGATTAGTGATGTTGAGCATCTTTTCATGTACTTGTTGGCCATTTGTATGTCTTCCTTGGAAAAAGTCTAATCAGATACTTTGCCTATTTTTTATTTTTATTTTATTTTATTTTTTTTATTTTTTTTTTTTTTCGGTACGCGGGCCTCTCACTGTTGTGGCCTCTCCCGTTGCGGAGCACAGGCTCCGGACGCGCAGGCTCAGCGGCCATGGCTCACGGGCCCAGCCGCTCCGCGGCATATGGGATCCTCCCAGACCGGGGCACGAACCCGTATCCCCTGCATCGGCAGGCGGACTCTCAACCACTGCGCCACCAGGGAGGCCCTTTTTTTTTTTTTTTTTTTTTTTTTGGCGGTACGCGGGCCTCTCACTGCTGTGGCCTCTCCCGTTGCAGAGCACATGCTCCGGATGCGCAGGCTCAGCGGCCATGGCTCACAGGACCAGCCGCTCCGCGGCATGTGGGATCTTCCCGGACCGGGGCACGAACCCGTGTCCCCTGCATCGGCAGGCGGACTCTCAACCACTGCGCCACCAGGGAAGCCCCCTTTGCCTATTTTTTAATTGGTTTTTTTTTGTATTTTTGTTTTTGCTATTTAGGTGTAAGCATTCCTTACATATTTTGGATATTAACATCTTACCAGATACATGGCTTCAAATATTTTCTCCTGTTCCGTAGGTTGCCTTTTCATCTTGATTGATTCCTTTGCTATGTAGAAACATTTTCATTTCATGTAGTCCCACTTGTCTACTTTTGCTTCTGTTGCCTGTGTTTTGGGTGTCAAATCCAAAAAATCATTGCCAAGACCAATGCCAAGGAGTTTTTACCCTGTTTTCTTCCAAGAGTTTTACAGTTTCAGATCCTATATTTAAGTCTTTAATCCATTTTGAGTTGATTTTTGTTTATGGTGTTAGATAAAGGTCCAATTCTATTCTTTTGCCTGTGGATATTCAGTTTTCCAACACTATTTATTGAAGAGACTATTACTTTTCCCATTGTGTATTCCTGACACCTTTGTTAAAAATTAGTTGACTGCATCTGCATGGGTTTATATCTGGGCTCTTGATTCTGTTTCATTGATCTATGTGTCTGTTTTTGTGACAGCACCATACTATTTTGATTAATATAGCTTTCTAATATAGTTTAAAATCAGGAAATGTGATGCTTCCAGCTTTGTTCTTCTTAATCAAGATTGCTTTAGCTATTTGGGGTCTTTTGTGGTTCTATATGAATTTTAAGAAATGTTTTCTTATTTCTGTGAAAAATGCGGTTGGAATTTTGATAGAGGTTGAATTGAATCTGCAAATCACTTTGGGTAGTATGGACATTTTAACAATATTAATTCTTCCAAACTATGAGCATATGATAGTTTTCTGTTTATTTGTGCCTTCTTCATTTTTTTCCATCAACATTTTACGTTTTTCAGTGTACAGATCTTTCACCTCATTGGTTAAATTTATTCCTAAATATTTTATTCTTTTTGATGTTACTATAAATGGGATTGTTTTCTTAATTTCTTTTTCAGATAGTGCCTTTTAATATCTTTTTCAGATAGCTTGTTGTTAGTATATAGAAACACAACTGTATGTTGATTTTGCATCCTGCAACTTTACTGAGTTTATTTATTAGTTTTAACAATTTTTTGGTGGAGTCTTCAGGGTTTTCTATGTATGAGATCATATATTCTGCAAACAGAGACAATTTTACTTCTTCCTTTCTGAAATGGATGCCTTTTATGTCTTTTTCTTGCCCAACTGTTCTGTCTAGGACTTCCTCTACCATATTGAATAGAAGTGATAAGAGCAGGCACCCTAAGATCAAATCTTGATCTTATAGGAAAAGCTTCCAGCTTTTCACTATTGAGTATGATGTTAGGTGTGGGCCTATCATTTACGGCCTTTATTATGTTGAGGTAGATTCCCTTTATATATCATTCATTTAGAGTTTTTATCACAAAATGTTGAATTTTGCCAAATTCTGCATCCATTGATATGATTATATGATTTTTATCCTTCATTTTGTTAATGAATATTGTATCACAATTATTGATTCGTATATGTTGAACCCAAGTGTACCTTGCATCCCAGGGATAAATCCCACTCGATCATGGTGTATGATCCTTTAATGTGCTGTTGAGCAGACATTGTTGATTGGCTAAAGTAACAGTCATTCCTAACCTGTACTAGAGTGCTGCCTCTTACAACAGAGGCTGGTAAGCTAGTTGCTTGTTTTCCCAGACTCTCTCACAGGTAGAGACATTCACATGGCTCCATTTTGGCTGACAAGTCATAAAGGAAAGTCTAGTGTGGGCTTCCAAAAAAAGTAGGTGAAAAAGATGGGAGAAAGAAGCAATTCTGCTAACCATGCAAGTACTTCTCTTCTTGCCTTGAATATGTACATGAACCTTGGACCTCTCTGGCAGCCACCTTACAATGAAGAGATAACAAGCAAGAATATGAAAAGTCCATCCAGGGAAGACAGAGTGAAAAGACAGAAGGTCACTCATGCTGTAATTGAAATAATGGTTCAACCCTAACTCCAGATTTTTTGTTGTAATAGTAAGTATTAAGCCACCATTAGTTTACACTACTTTGCTATCTGCAGCCAAAAACATTCCTAACAAATTTACCTGCCCTCATCCTCCATAATGCCAAGTCTACAAGGATGCCTCAGGAGAAGCTATATATTTCATGCCTTTACTCTCAAGCTACAGTTAACTGTTCAACCATGAGGCCCTGACACAAGTTCATTCCTGGGATTTTTTAAACTGAATCTAGGAAGGAAATTCAGTCCTCTCACATGGCTAGAGTCTTATAAAGTATTAACCTTGGGTCATCAACAGCAATGGTTTTTGCACTGCATAGAATGCCTGTCCACAGTGAGAAACATAAGTGTCAATGTGCACATAAAGGAAACATGAGAGAAAGTCCTGGTGGGACTCAGTTCTCTGGTGCTGACTGCTCCCGAGCCCAGCTGCATTGGTGCCCTTTCTATAGTTTGCTGGGTCAACCATTCTTTGAATTCCCATAAATCCACCTTTTGGCCTAAATTAGTTTTGAGTTAGCTTTCCTTAATTTATAACCCCCAAAATGCAAACTATATATAATATTTCATATTCTTCCCAGAAGAACTTTCTTATGTGTTTTCCCTTAAACTAATATGAGACGCAAGTATGAATTTTCCCATGGTCAAAATATAAGAAAAAGGTAGAGTTAATCTTTTCTCCTAAGCCAGGCTGGGAAATACTATTATTATTCTGGGTTCAAATTCTAACTCTAACCTTAGCACTTTAGTGACCTTGGGTAAGTTATTTAACCTCTCTGGGCCTCAGTTTACTTATCTATAAAATAAGGATGACAATTGTAACTAACTCAGAGTGCTTCTAAGAATTAAATATATCAATATATATAAAGGATAATGTGAGGTAATAAGGGCTCAATAAATGTGAATATTCTTAGGCCTACCTCAAAATCCTGAAAATAATGAGATATGTGATCCATGAAAGATAATAAATGAACTTTCAGCCGTGGGTCCAACAAATTAATCTTTTAAGAATCTACTGTTTTTGTAGCACTTCATAGTGCTTAAAATAGTGCCTGATACTAATTCTTAAAATAAACCTATTAAGTAGCTTATAAGTGTAATCATTCTAGAGGCAAGTAAATCAAAGATTCAGGAAATTTAAATAGTATGTCCACTAGGGCATAAGTAGAATTTGAACCCAAGGTTGTATGAATTATAAGACTCAACTTTTCTCATAAAACCATACAGCTACAGGATAAGAATACATTCAATATTTTGGTTCTGGGTAGTAAAGTAGAACAATTATAGTAGACTAATAGGGTCTAAAATCATATTTTAAAGAAAAAATTAAGTACAGATAAAATGGCCCTTGCAAAATCTCTTAATTCATCTATAAGTTTCTAGCACTTGGGTCCTTAAAAGCACAAATGCCAAGAATTTATTTTTTTAGTCTTTCTCTTTTTTTGTTTCTAAAAAATCTTTGAGGGAGGGAGTATATGGAGCCCCACAGGGCAAAGGGCCATCTTTTTGTAAGTTCTTTTTTTTGTTGAATTGGTGTAGCTGAATTTGTGCCAGTAGAATATATAGTGTGACTTCATGGTGACCACTACTCAGGAGAGCACAGTCTTCATTGAATAGCATGGCTACCCACTCCGGATACGATCATTTAACTTCCCTTCCACCTTCAGGAAGGATGAAACAGCTGACTCAAGGTCAGGGACAGAAAAAAAGAGAAAAGTACAAATATTCAAATATTTCTGTTTCCTCAAAAGAGTTAAGTAATTACATATTTGCCTTCTCACCCTATGGACAGATACTGCCTTCATACATCTTTATGTTTTAATAAATTTTGACATTTTAGCTAATATTGTCTGTTGAGCACATATGTTTATTACCACTCGGGCTCAAAATCCCACAAATCATAACAGTAGAAAAAAATTTTAAGGCCAAAAAAAAAACCACACAAAGAAGAGGAGGAAAACAACAATTAAATTTTGAAAGCTGGAGAGGAATTGAAATTAGCAGACCAGGAGAAGTGTTTCAGCAATGAGGAACCCCCTTTCCAAGAGGGTCTGTACCGTCAGCCCCCAAAGGACTCAGGATGGGGGGCAATGGATATGGATGAAAGATGCAAGTTAAGCAGAGAATAAGGGAATGGTTGGAAGTCAAAAAACAACCAGATCCCCTAGACTCCCTCCACCAAACTCCCTTATTCTGTCAAGCTACATCACACACCCAAGGGCATCTTCTTGGCAGGAGTAACAATGGCTCCAGGCAGCCCCCTTCCTGGGGCCCCGAATGTTCATAGGACACACCTGAGCAGTCTTTGCCCCACCAAGCTCAGGCTATATCCTCCCATTTAACTGGATCTTTCCTTTCTCTCTGCAGCATCCCCCGTACAGTAACTTATTCTTCACTGCCCTGCACAGCCTGTCCTCAGACACACATTTCAGTCTTGCAGCTGACTTGGAATTTTGTGTCTTTTGCTACCTAGCACCTTGGATGAAACAGAATTTAATATCCTATCACACTTACATAATCAAATATTATAAACCGAAATACTGTTTTTTAAAAACATCATGACACACCTATAATAGGGGAGGTGTCTAACTTGGGGTGAGGGGAAGAGCTAAATCCTTATTTGCCAAAGGAGAACATTAATAGATAATACCTAAAACTGAAAAATACATCAAGAAATGGGAGTATATGTCGACAGATGAATGGATAAGGAAGATGTGGAATATATATATATATATATATATATATATATATATATATATATATGCAATGGAATATATATACATACACACATACACACAGATATGCAATGGATACTAATCAGCCATAAAAACAAATGAAATAATGTCATTTGCAGCAACATGGATGGACCTAGAGATTACCATACAAAGTGAAGTAAGTCAGAAAGAGAAAGACAAATATCATACAATATCACTTATATGTGGAATCTAAAATACAACACAAACAAACATATCTACAAAATAGAAAAAAACTCACAGACATAGAGAACAGTCTTGTGGTTGCCAAGGGGGAGGAGGGTGGAGAAGGGAAGGATTGGGGTTTGGGGATTAGCAGGTGCAAACTATTATATATAAAATGGATAAAAAAACAAGGTCCTGGGCTTCCCTGGTGGCGCAGTGGTTGAGAGTCCGCCTGCCGATGCAGGGGGCACGGGTTCGTGCCCCGGACCGGGAGGATCCCACATGCCGCGGAGCGGCTGGGCCCGTGAGCCACGGCCGCTGAGCCTGCGCGTCCGGAGCCTGCGCTCCGCAACGGGAGAGGCCACAGCAGTGAGAGGCCCGCGTACCGCAAAAACAACAACAACAACAAAACAAAACAAAAAGGTCCTACTGTATAACACAGGAAACTATATTCAACATCTTGTGATAAACTAAACCATAATGGAAAAGAATATGTACAAAACAATATAGGTATAACTGAATCACTTTGCTGTACAGCAGAGATTAACACAACTTTGTAAATCAACTAGACTTCAATAACAATTAAGAAAAAGAAGTAGGAGTATAAGCTTGTTTTTTGGAAACATGGAGATTAAACAGAAGAAACAGCTCTAAAAGCTGGAAGCTGTTGGCTCTGGAGACTAGGACTGGAGCTGAGAGGGCTACTGTCATTCATGGTGAGTTTTGAAGGACTGTGTGATTTTAAAATTATTATGTAACCTTGAAAAAATAAAAATCAGACAAAAGAAAATACATATGCAGTAATCTGTTCCCTCTCCTAGTTGCTAACTCCGTGTTCAGTTTTCCTTTCACATCCAACGTGGGTAAGTCACATCAGGATGTCAGAGTGATTAACCACAAGTGGGCACTTTAAACAAGTCTGAGAAAATCCACACTGAAATACTATAAACTAGGAGATGACACATCAGTCCATAAAGTCTTTCCCAAATGTATTCTTTCACACAGTGAGGTCCTCTAATATATCAAAAATGATTCAATCGGTTTTTAAATGTGACTTACATATAGCTTTACAGCAATATATTCATTGAATGTAGAAAAGAAGGGCTGTATTCAATCTGCAATTTCCACACTATCACACTGAAGATGATGTGATTATGTGAGATTACTACCTTAAAAAACTTGAAACAGTCGCTGGTTATTTTTCAATCAAAATACCCACTTTTCAAAATTTTTTAAATGAGGTGATCAATCCATTACGATATCGCTTAAAGCTTATGAGTTAAAATGAGTACTCTGTGAACGATTTTCTCACCTTTACAGTAGCTCTGAAACACAGATTCACAAGCATTATTAGAAGTGTGATCAACCCCACTGAGGACTGTGGCAAATATAGGGCTTTAGTAAAGCTAACTGTTGAAACCTGCATTCACTGTCAACATTCAGCCATTTTCCCCTCGTCCACAAAGATTGCCCTCACATCACACCTTGTTTGATAACTTCCACAGCCCTGGATATTCTGGAGTTGTTCAAAACACTCAACTTAAATTTGTTTTTCATTACATCATAGTGACTTTGGCTTCTTGTGTTTGACACACCATAGGTTTCAAATTATATTTTTTCACTTCAAAGCAACATGTGTCTAGAAGTTCATTGCCTGCACTCACAAGATTTCCCATGTACATTTTCACAGATTTATAAAGATGCCTAGAACTACTGAAATCTCTGGGCATATGTCAACTGTGGACACCAAATTTCTACCATGAGATTAGCTTAGCTTAAAATTCACTACTGTACAAGGTCTAGTATACAGAAAGTTCTAAAATGGTATCGTCAAATGTTATTCGTTTTATACTTTTAAGAAGGTAAATCATGTAATATTTAATATAGTTTTCAGGAAATTATTTCCAGGCTCAGATAGTAATTGAAATAATTGGAGTGGCTAAAATCAAAATTTTTCAGATAGTGCCAGTATGCAGCATTAGCATATTTCTATAAGGCTTTTTTCATTATCTAACACATGTTTAAGGCTGTACATTAAATTCATTATCATTTTTTTCCTTATTAGAAAGCTTTATCCAACTGTCCTGGGGTATCCCACACTATATGTGTAGGCTTAAAAATCATTCTCCTAATCAGTTATAAAAATGAACAAAATCAGTTAACACAATATTGTAAATCAACTACACTTCAATAAAAAAAAACTAAAATAAAATAAAATAACAAAAAAATAAAATGAACAAAATCAAATCAACAATGAATAATACATCATCATTATCATCAACAATGACATGAGGCAATGGTCCCACATTTCCAGCAATATACATGCCATAAATGATCTCCTTTGAGCTAAAAGAATATAGCAAAATTTGGCATTAACTCCCCTTCCTGAGAAAGCAGTGCAGTGTAACCAGGAAATGCTAAAATGTCTCACCAGCACCTCTCAAGTGTGAGATTCCAGTGAGAAAGTGGGTAAGAGAGTGTGTCAAGAAAGATAGGAAACCCTACTTGGAATCAAGTCATCCCTCCTTCTATCCACAGCACTCAGGCCACAGGTCCTTAACCAGGAAACATACTCCAGGCGCCATCACTGAAAGTGGGGACAAAGAACTTCAAGAAAAGTCAGCTGTGCAGGGATGGAGTACATGCACCCTCCCCTCTAACAGGCCCTGAGCCCACAGCATCACTGTACCTCCCTTCTCACAGGATGCCCATGCCCCCTGAGCAAGGAGAAGCCTCGAAAGCCCAAAGGGCAAGGAAGGCAAGGATGACACATGAACATACTCCCTCAAGTTGATAAATCAAGTGATAGAAATGATATGATAACATAGATGCCCAAAAGGCAGCTGATAAAATTCAGCATCCATCCCTAATTAAGACACTTTAAAAAATTGGAATAGCAGACACTTCTATAACATAATATCCTTAATAGTGAGAGTTTTAAAAAATCCTCATTGAAAGAAGGATTTTAAAAAATCAAGGATGAAGGCTGGAAGTTTTAGCCAATTCAGAATAAGAAAATGAAGTAAGTGGCAAACATTTTTTGGAGGTTATTGGCAACATGCATCAAAAGGCCTTTTATTAACCACTTCCATGTCTAAGAATTTACCCGCTGAGATAAGCCACCAGAGGTGTGCACACATGCCTAAGGGCCTGTCACAATGGGAGGTGACACAGATGTAAACACTGAATAAAAGCAACTGTAAAGGAACATGTGTGTATGTGTGTGTGTGTGTGTGTGTGTGGTCCAGCTAACTGTTGATACTATGCAGTCATTAAAAATGTTACCCAAACTACATAAGGATATGGGTAAATGATTGCTATATTGTAAGTATTGTAAAATAAGCTGAATAACAGTATGTTCTTCATTCTATATAAAAACAACAAACAAAAAACAATGCCCAAGTCCACCTATGCACAGACATACATAGAACAATGTGCCTAAATTTTTAACAGTCCACGGTACAAAATTATAAGTAATTTCTAATCTTTATACTATTTAAGTATTTTCCGACCTTTATCTAGAGTAGACAAATATTCCTCATAAATTCTGGAAGAGCAGTAAATATGAAGTGGTTTTGGAGCATCACAGTAGGGTCTGTGCCAAGCCAGGCAGCAGGCTGGAGTTTGGTAAAGTCCCAAAGAAAAGACTTCCTCCAAGTGACACGACTGAAATAGAGGCAAAGACAAGACCATGCTGAGTACCGAATGCTTGGAAATTCTCGGTAACCCAGGAGGGAATAATTAGAAAACACACAAACACAGGATAATGGCTAGATCGTCATGTTATCAGCCAAGAAAGACCTTGTCAGACGCCTTTTAAAAGAGGTTGTGAATCAACCTAAATGTCCATCAACAGATGAATGGATAAAGAAGATGCGGTACATAAACACAATGGAATGTTATTCAGCCATAACAAAGAATGAAATAATGCCATTTGCAGCAACATGGATAGACCTAAAGATTATCATACAAAGTGAAGTAAGCCAGACCGAGAAAGACAAACACCACATGATATCACTTATATGTGGAATCTAAAAAGAAACAGTGATACAAATGAACTTATTTACAAAACAGAAAGAGACTCACAGACTTAGAAAACAAACTTATGGTTACCAAAGGGGAAACATGGCAGGGGAGCGATAAATTAGGAGTTTGGGATTAACATATACACACTACTATATGCAAAATAGATAATCAACAAGGACCTACTGTATAGTACATGAAACTCTACTCAATATTCTGTAATAAACTATATGGGGAAAGAATCTGAAAAAGAATGGATAAATCTACATGTATAACTGATTCACTGTGCTGTACAGCAGAAAGTAACACAACACTGTAAATCAACTATACTCCAATGTAAAATAAAAAATTAAATTAAAAATAGAGGGTGTGATAGTTACCCCAGTTTCAACAACACCCAAACACCAGCGTGAAGGATGGCCTGGCATGCTACGCTATAGCATATTCTACTTCACAAGAAGGTGAAGGGAAAGATCACCAGAGGTGGGTACAAGATGCAGGGCAGTGGTGGTGTCTTTTGCACCTGTGCATCTGGCCGCAGGCCTTGGGAGAACTACAGCTAGAAACCAAGTGGTAGGGGCTCTGAAGAGGAGCGTGTCTAAATGATCACAATTCAGAAAGCAAAGCAAGGAAGTCCATGATAAAGTTCACAGTCTGCACATCATGAGACAGAACCCCACAGATTATAGGCATCACCTACTGGAAGAAGATGAAGATGCTTCCAGTAGACATATCTCTCTGTGCACAGAAAAAAAGGCACTCCAGCCACGGAGGAGATGCGTAGGAAAGCGGGTGCTTGGAGGCAAGACAGTGCAGTCTGAGACAAACCCAAAGAAAGAGGTTTAAACAAAAGGTGGAAACTGCCCCCAAATGTCTCTTGTCCAGAAAATAGAGTGGGTTGTTCAGAAAGGCTCCTCAGAATTTTATGAAGATTTTAAAGCATAATTCACATTTATTGACTCAACAGAAATATATGTATATTTTAAAACTTCCTAGTTCTGGTTCATGCCTTGTTCATGAGTTCTAAGAATAGAGTTCCAAGAACAGAGGTGAAACTGTTTAGATCAAAAAAATGAGGTCAAAAGTCTAACATGTTTTCAAATAAGATATATTTTTCAGTTTTAAAAACAAGTCCCTGGCCCCTCTATCCACTAGATTCCACCAGCAACCTCCACTCTCGCAGTTGTGACAACCAGAAATGTCCCAGAGGAGGGGCAAAATTCCCCTCCCCCCATTTGAGAACCACATACTTAGCGGCATTTTGACCACACACTGGGATATTTCAAAGTCTGGATATTATAGACAGTTATTGGGGACTTTATAAACCTCAGTGCACTTGCTTAGAATTGAATTTAAGGAGAATAACAACATGATTTTTAGTTGTCTGCTGTGATTTAACCTAATCTGAGGAAAATGTAAAATTTACCAGAGGGTGTGTTGAAGGGTGAATCTCTTATCATAAAAATAAGACCGTCTCATAAATTTTACAGAAAGTTTCAGTCATTCCTTTATGTTTCCATGGCTGGCAAGAAAAGTAGGACTAGGCTAGAAGGCAGAAGTATAAAATCCTGTTACCAACACAAACTACTGCATAATTAGCAGATTTAGTTTATGTTAGAATGAGCATATGTATATATCATCAATGGATTCTCCATTATATGCACACAAGAATGTTCTATTTGGTGAAAACAGTCACTAAGTGTGAAGAAAGGGGTTTCTGCCGCAAAGTAAATCTATGGAAACATACTGAAATCTTGATACTCTGCTCTAATCTCTACCCATCTCTTTTCTTTAGATCATTTTTTCAGTTCTAACATACACTTTAGACACCAAGCACTTTTTGAGACTTCTCTCTGTGAGAATGACACTTGCATCATTCAAGGGTATCTTTCAAGATGCCATAAAAATTGTATTCCTTCACAAATCACATTCACTTGTTTTTCATACTCTAAACATCCAATCCTCATCTCTCCAGGACCTTTTAGTTTAGATTATTATAATATTAATTACTTGTTATTATTAATTACTATTGACTCAGAGAAACTTTTAGTTATTTTAGTTCCTTCTCAAATTTTCTTCTCTCCCTCCTTCTAAAGTCTGAATTCTTATCTTCAGCCTGTACTCTTCTTTCTCCACGTTTCTCTCTCAGAAAACTTAGACACACTGGCAGTAAAAGTACTAATCAAACAAAAATTTTTTACAGAGTGTTTCCTAAGACCCCAGCCCTGGACCAGGTGCTATGATGCAGGAGATGAGTAGATATGGAGTTTCTGCCCTGGATAACCCTGGAACACAGGTTCAGCCACAGAGTCAAAAAGCAGGAAATAAGAGCACAGGCGCCCCTTAGCCGAGCCATCCCCCAACTCCAGGCAGGGCCACTCCTCTGAGCATAAATGTCCACGGCAGCTCAGCACCAGGCGGGGCATGTGGGCTCCTGGTCCAGGCCTCAGCTCCGTCACCTACAGTGTGAGGCGCACTGGGCGTGTAACTGAACGAGGGTCCACATCTCTTAGGCTGAACCGTATTAAATCGCCAGTCTAGGACTGTTCTGACCTACATCAATCACAACAGCAATCTCACACGGTTCAATCTAATATAAAATGGGAATACTCATCTTACCAACACTCCTGGGGTCATTGGAAGGTTCAAATGAATTAATGCAAGCAAAGCACTTAGAACATTCCCAGCCCATAGTGAACACGCAACACAACTTTATTATTGTCGTGACTATTTTCTGATACTCATTTCCTTCCATGAATTTGAACTTTCTGATGTCTAAGCCTCTTTCTCACTCGCCTCTGAGTTTACCCTTACCCTAACTCCAACTTCTAGAACAGTACTGGGCGTCTAGTAAATGATTAATACATGTGTGTTGATGAGTGAATAAATGAAGTGGAGCTGCAGAACGAACCACAAATGTGGAGGAGGATTTGCACAAAGGGGTCGGCCCATGAAATCGGCAAGATTCAAATGTGTACAAAGGACTAGGGAGAGCATGTTAAATGGCACGAGGGAGGGACTTGTACAAAGAATGGAAAGAATTCTGTGCAGGCTGGCCAGGGCCCCAGCTCTACAGAATGACCTGTGTGAGGGAGAAAAAGGCACTTCTCTGGGCCACTGCAGATGTCAGCCGCCACTAGCCGAGGATCAGGAGCCTTGGGCAGTGTGCGCCCTGCACTACCATCCAGAGTGGCCCTGAGGTGGCTCCCTGAGAGGCAGCAGAGGACTTCATTTTCCCAGCAGGTGCTCAGGACCTGAGTCTGCTTGTAAAGTGGCTGCTGCCAGCAGCAAACCTTCTCCTCAAGGCTCCAGGTGGCCGCTCTCATTTGCCTCTCTACCTCTAGACCTCAGCTAACAGACAGCACCCCACAGGGTTTGAATTCAGCTCTGCTGCTTATGTGACCTGGGGTGAGTTAAACTTAACCTGTCTGTGCCTCAGTTTCCTCATCTGTAAAATGGGATGGTTGACACTTGCCACACTGCTGCTGCGAGGAGCAGGCTGAGAAACAGGTGTGCAAGACCCTCAGCACAGGCCAGGCTCCAGCGACACCAAATGAGGGGGCCTGGGTACCACAGACCCAGCTATATGATGTTTCCTGCGTTTCCAATATGAAGCGTTTGGAAAGCCAGCTATTCAAAATGAAAACAGCTCTTTATACCCCTTGGGGATGGGGGATTATACATTCTCACACTTTAAATTACCTTTCTTATTGAGTATAAGAAGTTGGTGCTATGTTTTTAGCTAATAAAACACTAATATTAGAACATTTCTGAGGATCAGAAACTAGGAGAAAGCATTTAGATTTTTTATATGTTCATAATTGCACAGTCTCTTACCCTTGGGAAGTACCCCAGAAGGATGGTTAGAATTCTCTTCCTCAATTTACAAATGAAGAAACTGAGGCTCAGAAACACAGAAGGGCTGGCCGGAGGGCACACAGAACGAGTAGCAGAGCCAGCTGAAGCAGGTCAGGTTTTGAGGGATCTGGAGCTTATACAATAAGCAATGACCAAGAAAAAGAATTCAATGTCATGAACACAAAAGGAGGTACAGCACGTTGGAAGGACCCTTGCACGTGAGTGGGCTTGAAGCTTTAACTTTATTCACTGCAAGACAGTTCCTCCTCTGGCTGGGATTAGAGGTGATTTATTGCATTCAATGCCATGTTACGGAGTGTGTGGGGCCTATGCTCAGGGCTTTACTGACCATAATTCTGGAAGCACCCACCCACCCTCATGCTCCCCAACCTCCCAACACCACTAACCCTGAGTGTGATGGTCAGTTTTATGTATCAACTTGTCTGGGCTGCTGTACCCTATTACTGAATCAAACTCTAACCTTGGTGTTGCTGGGAAGGTATTAGGTAGATGTGGTGAATTTAAAGGAAATTACCCTTGATAACGTGGGTGGGCCTCATCCAATCAGTTGAGGACTTAAGAGCAAAAACAGGGGCTCCCCAGAGATCAGTTCTGCCTCGAAACTGTAACGTAGAAATACTGCCTGAATTCACAAGCTGAGGGCCTGCCCTACAGATTCCACACTTGCCAGCCCACAACTGTATGACCCAATTCCTTAAAATAAATCATCTATCTGTGTACACATACATACACACACATATACATCTTTTCTATATTTATAAATATAAGTACTTATTGTTACATAAACATACATTATACACACACATACACAAGCACATGTATATCTACATATCTCCTCTTGTTCCTATCTCTGTGCAGAACCCTGGCTGAAACACTAGGGCCTCTCCTGCTCAGGGGGTGGGTATGGTCAGCTATTCACTGGGTGTGCAGTTCAGGGTGATACACGAACAGCACCGGGCCACCTCTTCCAGATGCTGGGACTCTGTTCCATGAATAAGCATCCCCCCCAGGCCCTTTCTCATCACACCTCTCCTCATGGGAGAGTTTCCCTCCCATCAATCCTTAGCCTCACGCTTCCCAACCTCCCAACACCATGACTGCACCCACCCAGGTGGGTAGAGGGCCTGGTGGGAATCATTCTAAAATAGGACAATCCAGGACTTTGCCCTGCACATACCCCCACTATTCAGAAGTCACGAACTCTCAGCAGGAGGGCTGAATCCCATCCAGAAGTGTTTAATTTGTCCCACATTGTTTCAAACTAATTCAGGCCAACATTTAAAAATTCATTACAGCTCACGTCAAGAACTAGCATTTCCAGTTTCCTCTGAAAATACTGCAATGCCTAGAAACACCATGGGGGTGGGGCTGGATACTGCTTCCTTTAGGAGCAAGCGCTCACCTGTCCATGCGCATCTCCACCACAACCTTTATCACACCAGCCTCCTTCTTTTATTAAGGTTGCCCACTTGAACCCTATAATCCATCATTGGGGGGGGATTTCAAAGTGACTTTGAAATCCTGCCACCAGCCAAGAGAGAAGTAAGGTTAGTTGCATGAAGCCTTTGGCTGTGGGCTGGACGGGCACCTGGGAAGGCTGGGCCCAGTTCCCCTGCATCTTTGTACCCGCCCCCCATCCCAACAGGAACTCCCTGAGGGCCTGGCTGATATGCAGCCTCCTGCACTCCAGCCCATTTATTGGTCATTAGAGCAAACAGGAGATGCACAGGGAAAAAAATACAAGTTATTCATGTTTTCTAATCAGCAGTTCTCAAAATAGATTCAGTGGGTGCAGGAATTGGAAAATCTTGGTTGAGAGGGCAATTAAGGATTACATGAGACCTTTACTTTTAAATTCCTTCCAGCTCACCTACGTACAGTTGGTGCTAAAAAAAAATCATCATTAGTAGGAGATGCTTTTAAAGTTAATATTCTGGTAGAGAGGAAAGGACTGTCACGAGTTATCTATATGATTATGAAACCACTTGAAACTAACAGCCGACTGCTCTGAAGTGTAGACTAGATCATGGGGTGGGTGACAAGAGGAAGCTGGTATTCATACTATGACAGATCTTTATTTGGGGCAACAGGCCTAATGAAACAGGGTATTTATCTACTCTTCATATTCTCCTTCAGCTGTTGGTAATCATGGAACAGGATGATGAAATCCTGAATTTACTACCATTGCCACAGGCAGACTATATGGTGCCGGTACACAAATTAGATACAGCTCTCCCCCCACCCCGAGCAGAACAGTGAGTACAAGGTACCGGGGTGGGGGGAGGTGTCATACATGGGGGAGAAAAGCCCCACGGACACTTGAAGTGGCCAAAGGACAGTTGTGCCAGGGGAAGAAAAGGCAGCTCCACCTCTGATTAGATGGAGCTACCTGCCAGGGCGCATGGCTTGGTGAGCAGAGCATAGGCTGAATTTCAGTGCCAAGCTGTCTTCCTGTCTGGACACATCTATGCAAAATTCAAACAGCACCTCTGTCCTCAGCAATCCTACCTGGGAGATAAAATATTATAGTTTATTGTCTACAAGTAAGATACAGGAAACGGAAGGAGAGACAGTAATCAGTTCTTTTTTAAAAATTAATTTTATTGAAGTAGAGGTGATTTACAATGTGTTCATTTCTGCTGCACAGCAAAGTGACTCAGTTATATATATACATACATTCTTTTTTATATTCTTTTCCATTATGGTTTGTCACAAGATATTGAATACAGTTCCCTGTGCTACACAGTAGGACCTTCTTGTTTATCCATCCTGTATACAATAGTTTGTGTCTGCTAATCCCAAACTCCCAATCCATCCTTCCCCCACACCCCTCCCCCTTGGCAACCATAAATCTGTTCCCTATGTTTGTGAGTCTGTTTCTGTTTTGTAGATATGTTCATTTGTGTCCTATTTTAGATTCCACATATATGTGATAACATATGGTATTTGTCTCTCTTTCTGACTTACTTTGTTTAGTATGATAATCTCTAGGTCTATCCATGTTGCTGCAAATGGCATTATTTCATTCTTTTTTATGGCTGAGTAATAATCCATTGTATATATATACCACATCTTCTTTATCCATTCATCCACTGATGGACATTTAGGTCATTTCCATGTCTTGACTATTGTAAATAGTGCTTCTCTTTACATGAACATAAGGATGCATGTGTCTTTTTGAATCATAGTTTTGTCTGGGTATATGCCCAGCAGTGGGATTGCTGGATCATATGGCTAGTCTATTTTTAGTTTTTTGAGGAATCTCCATACTGTTCTCCATAGTGGCTGCACCAATTTACATTCCCACCAACAGTGTAAGAAGGTTCCCTTTTCTCCACACCCTCTCCAGCATTTATTGTTTGTAGACTTTTTGATGATGGCCATTCTGACCCGTGTGAGGTGCTACCTCATTGTAGTTTTGATTTGCATTTCTCTAATAATTAGCAATGATAAGCACCTTTTCATGTGCCTATTGGCCATCTGTATGTCTTCTTTGGAGAAATGTCTATTTAGGTCTTCTGTCCATTTTTTGATTGGAATGTTAGTTTTTTTGTGACTGAGTTGTATGAGCTATTGTATATTTTGGAGACTAAGTCCTTGTCGGTCACATCATTTGCAAATATTTTCTCCCAGTCCATAGGTTGTCTTTTCATTTTGTTTATGGTTTCCTTTACTGTGCAAAAGCTTATACGTTTGATTAGGTGCCATTTGCTTATTTTTGATTTTACTTCTATTGTCTTGGGAGACTGACCTAAGAAAACATTGATACCATTTATGTCAGAGAGAGAAGTAAGTTCTTTAAGTGAGTAGGAACTAAACATATTTTATGACAGACCTAGACACTAAAGTCATTTACTCATCTGTTTGTTCAACACTGATTGAGCAGCTAATATGTGCCAGTTAAGGAGGATTCAAAGGTGTCTTAGACATGGTCCCTCAAGACGCCAAGGAGAAGGATGTGTCAATAAGAGCTTAGCAGGTGTAATGATTTCAGAAGAACGTTGGAAGGTTGGGATTACTGGTGGGTGGGAAGGCTGCTGATGGTTAGGCTAGTGCTTTCTAGCCTTCATACTCACAGGCATTTCTGAAGGCTCTACCTGCATATTCTGCTTAGAAGGTGCAATGCTGAAAAATGGGAATTAAAACCAACATATCCAGTTTTTACAGTCACCCATTTCTTTAGAAAGCCAGAGGAAGACAGCTAATTTTAAAAGTGGTAGGCACCAGAGTGCAAAATTACATGATGAGAAATGTTCCCTACAATAGTACAACTGGCTCTATTAATAAACAGAAAAGATTCATTTCTTTTTGCAACATAGCAAGCCAGGTACAGAAGGTTTGAGTCTAAAGCATGAATGCAAGGGGAGAGATATATTGAAAGTATCTTTAAGGGTCCAATACTGTATTTTTAGTTACTAAAAATAATCTCATGAACCAGAAACTGGCTTCTTATTAACTGCTCTGAAAAATCCTCCAGATTCCAAGTAGTAACCAACCCATATTAAGTTCTATCCTCCTTTTCAAAGTTTAATCCCATGAGTGTTCTGAGGGATATTAATAACAATAGACAATGGTTATTGAGTCACTTGCTATATGCCAGGCATTCTTATGGCTGTTTTGCTATATTAACTATCTTAACACTTTTACAGCATTTCCTTTTCCCTGATAAGGAAAATAAGATACAGACTGTTTAAGTAATTTGCCCAGAAACACAGCAATAGTTAGCAGTGAGGCTGGGATGTCAACCAAGGCTGTCTGGCTCCAGCATCTGGGCTGTCAAGCACTGCACTTCACTGCTTCTATGACAGTCATCATCTTTCTATTTCACTTATCATACTGAATTATAATGACTGGCTTAGATGCTTAAGTGCCCCAGGACACCATGTGTTCCTTGAAGACAAAGACTCACCACTCACTAGTACAGGGCCTGCTACATATAACGCAGCCAGTAAATATTTGTTAAATAAATGAATGACACATACGTATGCTTATGGTTCTGTCTTAAACTCTGTGTAGCCTTACCAAAAGAACTTACCACATATACCACAGGAAACAGGCAAAACTAAGTGAAACACAGAAGCTGGGAGAAAGGAAAATCCTAAATACACAAAGGCAGGTGGTTGAAGAGTTTTGTCAAAACTTTCTGACAGCCTGCAATGCAGTCCCAGCTCAATAGCATCGTCCAGGATGCTGGGAATAATCGCAAGAGGCCAAGAAGGATCTGACTTCACAACCAGGTTAAGAGTGTGTGCGTGTGTGTGTGTGTGTGTGTGCGCGTGCACACGTGTGTGTTTAGGGGTGGGGAGGTGGGGGCAGGGAGAATGAATACCAGCCGTTATAAGGTGTGGGCTGTAAATGAATGTGGCTGAAATATTGCAAATAGAATACAAAAGTTAACCACAGTGCCCAGACCACGAAACCCAAAGGAACAATCCAGAGATGCACAGAGAACGCAATCAACACCAGTCAGTGCAGTCAAAGCATAATCACAAGCTCATGCCAGATTTTCTGCTCTCACAGAAACCAGATAGAAAAATATACCCAGAAACTAGCTTTTACTCTTGACTGTCTAAAGAGAGGGTAGATTATAGCTTTTAAAACTTTAGAAGAGTTAAAATGTAGAAAGTGAGACACTATCTCCCAAAGAAGTAAAGAAATGCAATGTCCTCTTGGTATAAAATCCAATGGAATGCACCAAAGATTTCATTAAACCTAATTCCAATCATCACCATCTCCCCTACCAACTCTAACATGGCTTCATACCAGGCCCAAGCCCAGTAACTTCCCCAAAGTTCCACTGGAAGATACCAGAACAACACCCAGCCGCAGCCTTCAGGTTGAGGACCTGCCCATCACTGCAATAAACTCCACCAAAATATTCCCTGTCCAAACAATGGCCAGAGTGATTTTTTTAATCACACATTAGATTACACCATCCTTGTTTAAATATTTCCGTTGCATCTATAATGAAACACCACGTGTCTACAAGGCCGTGGGTAAACCCACTCATCTTATCTTACTCCCTGCCAGGCAGCCTGCAGTGGCCCTTCTGTGATTCAATCACTCGTACGCCGTTTGCACCAGCTGCTTCTTCTGCTTCACAAAATGGCATTTCCCTAGATCATTTCCTTGTTCTTTTCTTCTTAGCATTCAAACTTCCCCTCCAATCTGTTATCACCTTACCGTTTTCTTTTTTTATATAAATCTATTTATTTATCTATTTATTTTTGGCTGCGTTGGATCTTCGTTGCTGCGCATAGAGTTTCTCTAGTTGTGATGAGCAGGGACTACTCTTTGTTGCGGTGCACAGGCTTCTCATTGCAGTGGCTTCTCTTGTTGCAGAGCACAGGCTCTAGGCACACGGGCTTCAGTAGTTGTGGCATGCAGGCTCAGTAGTTGTGGCTCGCGGGCTCTAGAGCACAGGCTCAATAGTTGCGGCGCACGGTCTCAGTTGCTCTGCGGCATGTGGGATCTTCCCGGACCAGGGCTCCAACCCGTGTCCCCTGCATTGGCAGGCGGATTCCTAACCACTGCACCACCATGGAAGCCCCCATTTTCTTTTCAATATTTTATTTTCACCATCTAAAATTATCTTGATCTGATTCGTTGACTTCTTTAGTATTGTTTTATCCATTCAGATCCAAGCAGGAAATAGATGCTACAAATAAATCAGGCGTCACTTACGGAAAGGGCTCCTTACAGAGGTGCAGGCAGAATGTGGGAAAACTGCAGGACAGCACAGTCCCCAGGCCAAGGGACAGGAGGGATGTGAGGCCTGGAGGGGAAGGGTGGGTGCAGATGCTGGTATATGGAGGTGGAAAGGGTTTTGCATTTCGAGGGCCACCTGGTAGGAGCTGTGACCTTCAGAAGCTGGTTCAGCCAACCCGCAGACTCAAGGAGAGACAGGCAGGGAGTAAACGTCCCGAAGCCCACCTTCCCCTGCCCCCTGACCTCCAGCAGCTGCTCCCCATTGGCCAAGCTCAACAAAAACAAGAGGGCAAGGAATCTTTGAGTGAAAGCCAGGGATCAGCAATTTTTTTCAATAACGGGTCAGATAGTAGATATTTCTGGTTTTTTTGGGCCAAAGTGTCTCTCTCAATTCTGCTGTCTCAGGACAGAAAGCAGCCATGGCAAACAGTAAACAGATGAGACTTGTACATACTGACACTGAAACTCAAGTCTCATGTCATTTTCATGTGTCACGCAATATTCTTCTTTGGATTTTTTTCATGCATTCAAAACTACACAAATTGGGCTTCCCTGGTGGTGCAGTGGTTGAGAGTCCGCCTGCCGATGCAGGGGACACAGGTTCGTGCCCCAGTGCAGGAAGATCCCACATGCCGTGGAGTGGCTGGACCCGTGAGCCATGACCGCTGAGCCTGTGCGTCCAGAGCCTGTGCTCCACAACGGGAGAGGCCACAGCAGTGAGAGGCCCGCGTACCGAAAAAAAAAAAAAAACAACAAAAAACTACACAAATCATTCTTACTCACAGGCCATACAGACAAAAAAAGTACACCCGTTCCCTCCACTTCTATTTAACATAGTATTGGAAGTCTTTGTCAAGCCCTGGACAAGAAAAAGAAATGAAAGCCATCCAAATTGGCTGCTGGGAACCCACGAAGACTTGACACACAGGGGCCCTGGCTATTTCAGGGGGTCCATGCCAGAGCCCCTTCTAACCAGGAAGCCTCTAAGAGCCTCCTCCAAACTGCCCTCAAGGTCCTGATTTTTCCTCTGATGGCACTGGCCAGAGTTACACCACTGTCCTGTATGGATGGAAAATCTGGACTGTAGACCCTAAGTTAATGATGCAATGTCATTCTGCTTGTGTGGCGTCCTTGTCTTGTTCCGGATTTTAGAGAAAAAGCTTTCAGCTTTTCACCACTGAGTATGATGCTAGCTGTGTGTTTGTCATTAATGAGTACTTAATTTTGTCAGCTGTTTTTTCTGCATCTTTTGAGACGATCATGTGACATTTATCCTTCCATTTGTTAATGTGGTGTCTCACATCGTTTGATTTGAGAATACTGAACCATCCTTGCATCCCTGGAATAATCCCACTTGATCATGGTGCACGATCCTTCTGTATATTGTTGAACTTGATTTGCTAATATTTTGTTGAGGATTTTTACCTCTATATTTATCAGAGATATTGGTCCGTAATTTACTTTTTTTGTAGTGTCTTTGTCTGGCTCTGGTATCAGGTAATGGTGACCACCTAGAATGAATTTGTCCCATCCTCTTCAATTTTTTGGAATAGTTTGAGAAGAATAGGTATTAGCTTTTCTTTATATATTTGGTAAAATTTCCCTGTGAAGCTGTCTGGTCCTGGACCTTTGTTTGCTAGGGTTTTGTTTTTTTTTAATTACTAATACAAATTCATTACTAGTGATTGGTCTTTTCAGATTGTCTCTTTCTTCCTAATTCAGTCTTGGAAGGTTGTTTTCTTCCAGACATTTTTCCATTTCTTTGCGGTTATACAATTTGTTGGCATATAATGGTTAACAGTATTCTCTTATGATTGTTTGTATTTCTGTGATAGTGGTTGTAATTTCTCCTCTTTTATTTCTTATTTTGTTTATTTGGGTCCTCTCTCTTTTTTTCTTAATAAGCCTAGCTAAAGGCTTATCAATTTGTTTCTTTTCGAAAAACAGCTCTTGGTTTCATCGATCTTTTCTATTGTTTGTTTGTTGACTTATAACTGTATTTGTTTTAAACAGGTAATCCTTTAAGTTCAAACACATTCTAAAAGATTCACATTTTTTACTCCCTTCCCCCACACTTTGTGTTTTTGATGTTATACACCTTCATGTTCATCCTTTTACTGATTATTGTAGTTATACTTGATTTTACAATTTTTTTGTCTTTTAATCTTTATACTAGCTTTATTTAAGTAGTTGATCCTCAGCCTTTACTATATATTTTCCTTTACAAGTGTGATTTTTTTCTTTTCCTATAAATACTGACATCTTGTTATAATCTTTTCTTTTCCACTTTGAAAAGACACTTTAACATTTCTTTTAGGGTTAGTTTAGTACTGATGAACTCTTTTAGTTTTTGCTAGCCTGAGTTCTTTATCTCTCCTTCAATTCTAATGATAATCTTGCTGGGCAGGTATCCTAGGTTGAAAGTGTTTCCCTTTCAGCACTTTAAATATATCATACCACTCCTTCCTGGCCTACAATGTTTCTGCAAAAAAGTCAGCTGATAGCCTTATGAGGGTTCCCTTGTATATGACTCTTTGTTTTTCTCCTGCTGCCTTTAGAATCCTCTCTTTATCTTTCACCATTTTAATTATGATATGTCTTGGTGTGGGTCTGTCTGGGTTCGTCTTGTTTGGGACTCTCTGTACTTCCGGTACCTGGATATCTATTTCCTTCTTTGGGTTTGGGAATTTTTCAGCCATAATTTCATTAAACACATTTTCCACCCCCTTTTCTCTCTCTCTCCTCCTTCTGGAGCCCCTATAATGTGAATTTTGGTATGCATGATGTTGTCCTAGAGCTTCCTTAAATTTTTTTAAATTTGTTTTCCTTTTTGCTGTTCTGATTGGGTGATTTCCATTATTCTATCCTCCAGATCACTTATGCATTCTTCTGTTTCACCTAATCTGCTGTTCACTCCTTCTAGGGTGTTCTTCATCTCACTTATTATATTCTTCAGTTCTGACTGGTTCTTTTTTATATATTTTTAAATATTTTCTAGTTCCTTGTTAAAAATTCTCACTGTATTCATCTAGTCTTTTCCTCATTTAGTTAGCATTCTTTTTACTAATTCTTTGAATTCTTTATCTAGTAAATTGTTTATTTTTGTTTCATTAGTTGTTTTTCTCAGAGGTTTTCTCTTGTTCTTTCAATTGACACAAATTCTTCTGTCTTCTCATTTTGCTTATCTTTCCCTATCTCTATAAAATTAGGTGAAACAGGCCTATTCTGGTTGTGAAGGGGTGTTCGTGTGTGGGAGCGTCCCTATACAGTCTGCGTGTGCCAGCTGCTTTGGTGGGCGAGCTGGTGAACACAAGTCACGTCTTCCCCCAGTGTGGGCTGGCAGCTCTCACCTTGGTAGGAGGTGGGGCTGGAGATGCATGGGTTAGAGCCAGAGCCGGGTGTGAGCCGAGGCTTCTCCTCTGTTCTGTGGCCAACATCACTCTACTAGGGGCTGGGGCAGTTCTTAAGTTGCTGGATCAGAAACCCTGAGGGTTGGGGTCCAGGCTGGTGCAGTTCTTTTTAAGGGTGTGTTCTTCCCCATCCTAGCACCCCCACCCTCATCCCCAGATGGGAGCTGTGCTGAAGTAAGAGGGGCTGGCATGGATATTTGGTGAGGACCAGGGCACTGGGTGTGGCAAAGTGGCCACTGTCAGAGATCCAATCTGCCTCTGATGCACTGTCTGTACAATCACCAGTAACGGCTGCCCCCTCCCTGCTCAGATACCACTTAGAATTTGAGCCACCACAGCATCTCACGGCTGAGCTTTTTTTCCTCAGTCATGGCAACCCTCATTCCCGTGTGGAGCTGCGAGATGAAAGAAGGTTTTAGGGTTAGGAGAGTTCACCTGACTCAGGCTGGGGTGTACACCAGGGCAGTTGAGGGAAACCTGTCAGCTACCCTCCTGGTTTCAGTCCACACTCTCTATCCTGCTTCAGGAGGAAGCAAGCATTTGTGTGCTCCTCATGGCAGAATCCAGGCTTCCCACAGCCCTCCTGTTAGTCCCACCAGCCAAGGGGGCTCATCTTCCCTGTGTCAGACCCCAGGTCTGGGATGCCCAATATGTGGCTTGAACCGCTCATTCCCAAGGGAGGGTCTCCACCTCTATTATCTCTTGTTTCCTCTGAGTCCCCTCCCAGGGGCACAGGTCCTGACCCAATCACTTTTCTTCTCTTCCTACCTGATTACATATGTATCTTTCTTACAGTCTTGGTTGTGCAAGAGTCCCTCTGCCAGTTTCCAGTTAGTTTTCAGTGAGAACTGTTTCACATGTAGATGTATTTTTGGTGTGTTTACATAGGGAGGTGAGTTCTGTGTCCTCCTACTCCACCATCTTGATCCGATTCCAGGATACATAATTATTTTAACAAAATAGCAGATTTGCATTTAGTTTAATATATAAATAAATGTGGCATAAATAGTCATTTTTGTACTAGGAATATATCATATTTCTTTTTAACATGACAAGGCTCAGACTTTTACAAAAAAAAATAGCTGAAGTTCCATATTAATAGGAATTTGTTATTTACACCACTTCTGCAAACTTCACTTGTGTGATTATTTTGGAAAGCTTCCTGCCACTGAGGTCAGGCCTAAATTCTAGAATAAGCTTCCTTCCGTGGGTGCCCTGCCTCAATGAATTTCCTGAAAGAGCAGTCCCTTTGCCCCAGCTCTCACGGGTTTCTGAGGACAGCGGCCCCTGAGAGCCCTAAGTCTGTGGCAACTCTTCCCCATCAAGCACTCAATCAGATGACTGACTCTCCATGTAACTTTTAAAATGTACTAGACAGCTTTAAACACAAAGTCAACAATGAAATATCCTAAGAGTGAGAGATATCTTCCCACCCAAATGATCACATCACCTTCTCTTCTCCACCCAAAGATAGACCCCTTCCTCATCATGCTTTGTCCCTACTCTCAGCTGCTCTCCTATTCATCTTCCTGCAACCAGCAACAAGGTTTTAAAGGTCCTGAGTACTGCACTGGGGTTACAGAAATTATGACAATTCTGGCTCACAAGGAAAAAGCAAACAAATGAATATTCTTATTGAGGAGCAGAAATAAATACACATTATTTTTTGACCCAAATAACAATGCATTTTGCAGCATTAGTATTTTTACTAAGTATTTATAACAAACAATCTTCAATTAACACAGTGACCTTGTTTTCAGAAGCATATAGCACCTCACAACAAATAAAAGATAATTTAAGAGTAAGCAGAATCCAAAGTGTTTTAAGTGTTCCCACTTGAAACAACAGGAGAGCAAGAAGAAAATTCAACACGGAGGCAACAATCATGGCAGCATGACTGAGCCCCAAAGCAAAGCAGAGTGGGATATTTATAAAATAATTTCCACAGCCCTATACACGGCTTATCTCCAGTTTCATAACCATGAAGCCCACATGGTCCATGACCATAAATTCACTCCAGTATCCTGTCTGAGACATGAAAAGGCCTCTCCATTTCCAATTCCCATGGGGAGTCAGCATCTGATTTTATCACAGAGACTCAAACTTAACATGACAACTGATTTTAAATACACAATTTCCTAAGAGTGCTGAGATTTGGCATACGGAATTTTGCTTTTTAGCATGGGAAACACAATTCCCTAAAAGAGAAACCAATTTGTTAATCAACAGGCCTGAGTCTTGATTATCAATTAAACAGAATCTAAAAACATCTAAATCGATGCTAAACATATCTATGCAGATGGTCTCATTCAGTCCACAAATCTCAAGAGAGAAAACTCTAGCCCATTCATGGAAATTTTATCTCCTACAAAGTGATGGGAACATGCCATTGAATGCAATTGGTCTTTTAAAAAGAATAACATTGATATTTGTATGAGAAGTGATTTAAGAAAGTTGAGTTAGAACATGGCCTGGGATTGGGTGCAGCAATAGGATTTTGAAATAAACAAAATTCTACAATCTTTTATTGGCAAAAATCACAGTATTCTTGACTTGTGTGAGTATAAAATATTCAATATTATCTTTAAAAATGCAATCTTTCCCAAGCAAGATTCGTATTGACCTCCATGGAACTTCTAAACTTGAAATAACTTTAGGGATGTTTCCAGGTACAATATTAACAAACTCACTGAAAGACAGTCAAGCCTTTAAAAATTTTCCCTGAATACCAACAATTTTCTTTCAGGGATCATTATTATGGGAGATACTAAGAAAGTTTGTTTTAATCATTCATAAGATTTCATATCTGTATTATACTAAAATCTTTCATTTTAAGACTATATCAAAAACTGTTCCAAAGTGGTGAGGATTGTGCTTTGAAATATAAAACTTTATTGGTAAAATTAAAAGAGGTACTCTGTAAATATATGGACAATTAAAACACATTTGCAATAAATGTCTTGTTTATGCACAAACATGGACCACTTTGTACAGTAATGAATATTTTCCTTGGAGTTCTCTATCTGTAAAGTTTGCCACGTGGGACAAGATGTGAATTTGGCTGGGCTGTTTACCAATTATTCCAGAGTGCTTGCAAATAGCTTCCCGTGTTTGATCAGCCAAATTTTCCTACATTCACAGGTGTGAGAATAGGAGAGATTTGGGGAAGGAAAAAAAAAATGGGACTGTCATGTGATTATAGAGCTTTCATTTTCAGAAGTGGTACTACTCCAAGAACCATAGAGCTCTCCAATCTGAGAACATTCATTCTTTCTTTCCTGTTTTTTTAATCCTCACATTTGCTTTCTCTCTCCTTTACCCATGTGGGGTCAGCTGACAGAAGATCAACAATGGAGAATTTCCTTAGAAGAAATTTGGCAAGGATGTCTTTTTTTTTAAGCACAGTAAAGCAAATCTTCCAAATCAATGAAGAAGAAATTACATTTTCAACCAATATTGCCTAAAAATTTGCTAATTTGGTAAAAGAAAATCAAATTAGACTCTCACCTTATACCACACACTCAAATAAATTGCAAATGAATTTAAGAAATAATGTATAAATGGTAGAGTATAGGCAAATATTTAACTTACTTGGGAGAAAGATTTTCTAAGAAAATATGCAAAGGAAAAGGTAGGAGGAAAAAATCTTAAATTATTTTCTTAAAGAATGCAATAATAAAGTTCTTTTACTACTCAGGTGTAACTACAATTAAGATAATTTTTCTACTTATAAAACTTTTACACTCTCACATTTGAAAATTTAGAAGCCACAAAAAGAGTAAAAACAGAACAAAAAAATGCTTAAATCACCTACAATGCCACTCTAAGAGATAGCCACCATTCATGTTTCCTTATGTCCTTTTATTTATCTAATTATTTAATATTTTATATTAAAAAGGGAGGGACAAATTAGGGGTATGGGATTAAGAGATACAAACTACCATATATTAAAAAGATAAGCACCAAGGATATACTGTATAGCAAAGGGAATTATACCAATGATTTTCTAATAACCTTTAATGGAATATAAGCTGCAAAAATACTGAATCACTATGCTGTACACCTGAACAAACACAATATTGTAAATCAACTATACTTCAATGAAAATAAATTAAATTAAAGCAACTGCCTTTCAAAAAAAAAAAGGACACCATATATATACACTGGGCCAATGGGATTGTGCTTTGAGGTTGTTTGAGAGGGAATACACACCCAGACTCCAGACATGAGGTGCATAACCCAGATCCAAGACAGTTAAGACTTGATATGCACCGTGGCCACAGTGAACCACACAGGGAAGGATACATGACCCATTCAGAGCCAGTTAGACTGCTGGGACTTCCAAAAAAAGAACCTCACTCCTCCTAACTGGCTTGGGGCCATGTTTGGCAGCCATCTGTGACCAGAAAGGGAGCTGCTGTGTGAGCACAGAGCAGAGGCACTAAAAGCAGAGCCAAGAAATAAGGAGAAACTCAATTCTAATTTAAGCCCTGAAGCCAACAGAGCCTAAAGCCAGCCCTACCACAGAACTGCTGAATTATGTGAGCCAATATACTTAATTTCTCTTGAATTGATCATGTTGAGTTTTCCATCATTAGAAACTGAAAATGCTCCCAGATTCATCTGTGAGCAGGGGATAAAAATAACCTCCATGAAGAAGAAAAGAGAAGCCTCCTACACTGTTGGTGGGAATGTAAATTGGCGCTGCCACTATGGAGAACACTATGGAGGTTCCTTAAAAAACTAAAAATAGAGTTACCATATGAACCAGTAATCCCACTCCTGGGCATATATCTAGAGAAAACCATAATTCAAAAAGATACATGCACCCCTATGTTCATAGCAGCACTATTTACAATAGCCAAGACATATAAACAACCTAAATTTCCATCAACAGAGGAATGGATAAACAAGATGTAGTACATATGTACAATGGAATATTACTCAGCCATAAAAGAGAATGAAATAATGACATTTGCAGCAAAAAGGATGGATCTAGAGATTATCATACTAAGTGGAATAAGTCAGAGAAAGACAAATACCATATGATATCACTTATATGTGGAATCTAAAAAAATGATACAAATGAACTTATTTACAAAACAGAAACAGACTCACAGACATAGAAAACAAACTTATGGTTACCAAAGGGGAAAATGCAGGGGGGAGGGATAAATTAGGAATTTGGAATGACATATACACACTACTATATATAAAATAGGTAAAAAACAGGACCTACTGTATAGCACAGGAGACTATACTCAGTAACTTTTAATAACCTAATATGAGAAAAAAATCTTTAAAAAAATATATATAACTTAAGTTTTAACTTATGTGATTAAGTTACATATATAACTTAATCACTTTGCTATACACCTGAAACTAACACAACATTGTAAATCAAATGTACTTCAATAAAAAAAATAAATTAAAAAAAATGAAAAATAACTTCCATGAAGTTAGGTTTCCAATAATCAACACCTCTTTTTTTTTTTTTTTTTTTTTTTTGCGGTATGCGGGCCTCTCACTGTTGTGGCCTCTCCCATTGCGGAGCACAGGCTCCGGACGCACAGGCTCAGCGGCCATGGCTCACGGGCCCTGCTGCTCCGCGGCATGTGGGATCTTCCCGGACCGGGGCACGAACCTATGTCTCCTGCATCGGCAGGCGGACTCTCAACCACTGCGCCACCAGGGAAGCCCTCAACACCTCTTTTGCACCAGTAGTTTCCATTTTCCTAGCTTAAAACTATGAGGGATCCATTTCTGGAGATGTGGATTCACACAGAATTGTCTGAAAATTAGCACAAGAGCTACCTGAAGAAAACCATGAGGAAAGGTAAACAAACGATGGACCATAAAACTGCAGCCTTGCTATAAAAGTTACTAAGCAAAGTCTGGGGACATACGTAGGAATTTCTGTGGCAGTTAAGGATTTGGCCTGTTTTCCTTGGATTATGGGACTGTTTGGACCTGTCACTGTAAGAGACTCTGTGTCTTCTACAGTTTTCCTCATATTCTCACTCTGAGAATCTCCTATACCCACAGCTCTGGCTAAACGAGTCCAAAAATGGTAATCTCTTCCAGAGGAAAAGAAACAAAGGAACAGCTCTAACCACACTAAGGTTATTTCACAGCTTCTGTTACCAGCTAGATGTCAATCACTGTCTTGAAGGATGAATAATTATGCACTAAAGTGCCACACCCATCAATCAGTAACATGAATTTATTTAATTTTTTTAACATCTTTATTGGAGTATAATTGCTTTACAATGGTGTGTTAGTTTCTGCTTTATAACAAAGTGAATCAGCTATACATATACAAATATCCCCATATCTCCTCCCCCTTGCGTCTCCCTCCCATCCTCCCTATCCCACCCCTCTAGGTGGTCACAAAGCACTGAGGTGATCTCCCTGTGCTGTGTGGCTTACCAAGCTTACCCTTCCCACTCCCCATGTCCTCAAGTCCATTCTCTATGTCTGCATCTTTATTCCTGTCCTGCACCTAGGTTCATCAGAACCAATTATTTTTTTAGATTCCATATATATGTGTTAGTGTATGATATTTGTTTTTTGCTTTCTGACTTACTTCACTCTGTATGACAGACTCTAGGTCCATCAACCTCACTACAAATAACTCAATTTCATTTCTTTTTATGGCTGAATAATATTCCATTGTATATATGTGCCACATCTTCTTTATCCATTCATCTGTCAATGGACACTTAGGTTGCGTCCATGTCCTGGCTATTGTAAATAGAGCTGCAGTGAACATTGTGGTACATGACTCTTTTTGAATTATGGTTTCCTCAGTGTATATGCCCAGTAGTGGGATTGCTGGGTCATATGCTGGTTCTATTTTTAGTTTTTTAAGGAACCTCCATACTGTTCTCCATAGTGTCTGTATCAATTTACATTCCCACCAACAGTGCAAGAGGGTTCCCTTTTCTCCACACCCTCTCCAGCATTTATTGTTTGTAGTTTTTTTGATGATGGCCATTCTGACTGGTGTGAGGTGATACCTCATTGTAGTTTTGATTGGCATTTCTCTAATGATTAGTGATGTTGAGCATCCTTTCATGTGTTTATTGGCAATCTGTATATCTTCTTTGGAGAAACGTCTATTTAGGTCTTCTGCCCATTTGGGGATTGGGTTGTTTGTTTTTTTGATACTGAGATGCATGACCTGCATGTAAATTTTAGAGATTAATCCTATGTCAGTTACTTCATTTGTAAATATCTTCTCCCAGTCTGAGGGTTGTCTTTTCATCTTGTTTATGGTTTCCTGTGCTGTGCAAAACCTTTTAAGTTTCATTAGGTCCCATTTGCTTATTTTTGTTTTTATTTCCACTTCTCTAGGAGGTGAGTCAAAAAGGATCTTGCTGTGATTTATGTCATAGAGTGTTCTGCCTATATTTTCCTCTATGAGTGTGATAGTGTCTGACCTTACATTTAGGTCTTTAATCCATTCTGACTTTATTTTTGTGTATGGTATTAAAGAGTGTTCTATTTTCATTCTTTTACATATAGCTGTCCAGTTTTCCCAGCACCACTTATTGAAGAGGCTGTCTTTTCTCCATTGTATATCCTTGCCTCCTTTATCAAAAATAAGGTGACCATATGTGTGTGGGTTTATCTCAGGGCTTTCTATCCTGTTCCACTGATATATATTTCTGTTTTTGTGCCAGTACCATACTGTCTTGATTACTACAGCTTTGTAGTATAGTCTGAAGTCTGGGAGCCTGATTCCTCCAGCTCCATTTTTCTTTCCCAAGATTGCTTTGGCTACTAGGGGTCTTTTGTGTTTCCATAAAAATTGTGAAATTTTTTGTTCTGGTTCTGTGACAAATGCCATTGGTAGTTTGATAGGGATTGCACTGAATCTGTAGATTGCTTTGGGTAGTATAGTCATTTTCACAATGTTGATTCTTCCAACCCAAGAACATGGTATATCTTTCCATCTGTTAGTATCATCTTTAATTTTTTTCATCAGTGTCTTATAATTTTCTGCATAAAGGTCATTTGTCTCCTTAGGTAGGTTTATTCCTAGGTATTTTATTCTTTTTGTTGCAATGGTAAATGGGAGTGTTTCCTTAATTTCTCTTTCACATTTTTCATCAATAGTGTATAGGAATGCAAGAGATTTCTGTGCATTAATTTTGTATCCTGCTACTTTACCAAATTCATTGATTAGCTCTAGTAGTTTTCTGGTAACATCTTTAGGATTCTCTATGTATAGTATCATGTCATATGCAAACAGTGACAGCTTTACTTCTTCTTTTCTGATTTGGATTCCTTTTATTTCCTTTTTTCTCTGATTGCTGTGGCTAAAACTTCCAAAACTATATTGAATAATAATGGGGACAGTGGACAACCTTGTTTGTTCCTGATCTTAGAGGAAATGGTTTCAGTTTCTCAACATTGAGAACGATGTTGGCTGTGGGTTTGTTGTATATGGCCTTTATTATGTTGAGGTAAGTTCCCTCTATGCCTACATTCTGGAGGGGTTTTATCATAAATGGGTGTTGAATTTTATCAAAAGCTTTTTCTGCATCTATTGAGATGATCATATGGTTTTTCTCCTTCAATTTGTTAATATGGTGTATCACACAGATTGATTTGCATATATTGAAAAATTCTTGCATTCCTGGGATAAACCCCACTTGATTGTGGTGTATGATCCTTTTAATGTGCTGTTGGATTCTGTTTGCTAGTATTTTCTTGAGGATTCTTGCATCTATGTTCATCAGTGATATTGGCCTGTAGTTTTCGTTCTTTGTGTCATCTTTTTCTGGTTTTGGCATCAGGGTGATGGTGGCCTCATAGAATGAGTTTGGGAGTGTTCCTCCCTCTGCTATATTTTGGAAGAGTTTGAGAAGGATAGGTATTAGCTCTTCTCTAAATGTTTGATAGAATTCACCTGTGAAGCCATCTGGCCCTGGGCTTTTGTTTGTTGGAAGATTTTTAATCACAATCTCAATTTCAGTGCTTGTGATTGGTCTGTTTATATTTTCTATTTCTTCCTGGTTCAGTTTCAGAAGGCTGTGCCCTTCTAAGAATTTGTCCATTTCTTCCAGGTTGTCCATTTTATTGGCATATAGTTGCTTGTCGTAATCTCTCATGATCCTCTGTATTTCTGCAGTGTCAGTTGTTACTTCTCCTTTTTCATTTCTAATTCTATTGATTTGACTCTTCTCCCTTTTTTTCTTGATGGGTCTGGCTAGTGGTTTATCAATTTTGCTTATCTTCTCAAAGAACCAAGCTTTAGTTTTATTGATCTTTGGTATTGTTTTCTTCTTTCTATTTTATTTATTTCTGATCTGATCTTTATGATTTCTTTCCTTCTGCTAACTTTGGGTTTTTTTGTTCTTCTTCCTCTAATTGCTTTAGCTGTAAGGTTAGGTTGTTTATGTGTGATGTTTCTTGTTTCTTGAGGTAGGATTGTATTGCTATAAACTTCCCTCTTAGATCTGCTTCTGCTGCATCCCATAGGTTTCGGGTCATCGTATCTCCATTGTCATTTGTTTCTAGGTATTTTTTGATTTCCTATTGATTTCTTCAGTGATCACTTCGTTATTGAGTAGTGTATTGTTTAGCCTCCATATGTTTGTATTTTTTACAGATTTTTTCTGTAATTGATATCTAGTCTCATAGCATTGTGGTCGGAAAAGATACTTGATATGATTTCAATTTGCTTAAGTTTACCAATGTTTGATTTGTGACCCAAAATATGATCTATCCTGGAGAATGTTCCATGAGCACTTGAGAAGAACGTGTATTCTGTTGTTTTTGGATGCAATGTCCTATAAATATCAATTAAGTCCATCTTGTTTAATGTAAAATTTAAAGCTTGTGTTTCCTTATTTATTTTCATTTTGGATGATCTGTCCATTGGTGAAAGTAGGGTGTTAAAGTCTCCTACTATGATTGTGTTACTGTCGATTTCACCTTTCATGGCTGTTAGCATTTGCCTTATGTATTGAAGTGCTCCTATGTTGGATGCATAAATATTTACAATTGTTATATCTTCTTCTTGGATTGATCCCATGATCATTATGTAGTTTCCTTCTTTGTCTCTTATAACAGTCTTTAAGTCTATTTTGTCTGATATGAGAATTGCTACTCCAGCTTTTTTTGATTTCCATTTGCATGGAATATCTTTTTCCATCCCCTCACTTTCAGTCTGTATGTGTCCCTAGGTCTGAAGTGGGTCTCTTGTCGGCAGCATGTATATGGGTCTTGTTTTTGTATCCATTCAGTCAGTCTACGTCTTTTGGTTGGAGCATTTAATCCATTTACATTTAAGGTAATTATCAGTATGTATGTTCTTATTACCATTTTCTTAATTGTTTTGGGTTTGTTATTTTAAGTCTTTTCTTCTCTTTTGTTTCCTGCCTAGAGAAGTTCCTTTAGCATTTGTTGAAAAGCTAAAGCTGGTTTGGTGTTGCTGAATTCTCTTAGCTTTTGCTTGTCTGTAAAGGTTTTAATTTCTCCGTTGAATCTGAATGAGATCCTTGCTGGGTAATCTTGGTTGTAGGTTTTTCCCTTTCATCATTTTAAATATGTCCTGCCACACCCTTCTGGCTTGCAGAGTTTCTGCTGAAAGATCAGCTGTTAACCTTGATGTTATCTGTTGCTTTTCCTTTGCTGCTTTTAATATGTTTTCTTTGTATTTAATTTTTGATAGTTTGATTAATATGTGTCTTGGAATGTTTCTCCTTTGATTTATCCTGTATGGGACTCTCTGAGCTTCCTGGACTTGATTGACTGTTTCCTTTCCCATATTAGGGAAGTTTTCAACTATAATCTCTTCAAATATTTTCCCAGTCCCTTTCTTTTTCTCTTCTTCTTCTGGGACCCCTATAATTTGAATGTTGGTGTGTTTAATGTTGTCCCAGAGGTCTCTGAGACCATCCTCAAGTCTTTTCATTCTTTTTTCTTATTCTGCTCTGTGGTAGTTATTTCCACTATTTTATCTTCCAGGTCACTTATCCTTTCTTCTGCCTCTGTTATTCTGCTATTGATTCCTTCTAGAGAATTTTTAATTTCATTTATTGTGTTGTTCATCATTGTTTGTTTGCTCTTTAGTTCTTCTAGGTCCTTGTTAAACATTTCTTGTATTTTCTCCATTCTATTTCCAAGATTTTGGATCATCGTTACTATCATTACTGTGAATTCTTTTTCAGGTAGACTGCCTGTTTCCTCTTCATTTGTTTGCTCTGGTGGGTTTTTACCTTGCTCCTTCATCTGCTATGTGTTTCTCTGTCTTCTCATTTTTCTTAACTTACTGTGTTTGGGGTCTCCATTTCACAGGCTGCAGGTTTGTAGTTTCTGTTGTTTTTGGTGTCTTCCCCCAGTGGGTAAGGTTGGTTCAGTCAGTTGTGTAGGCTTCCTGGTGGAGGGGACTGGTGCCTATGTTCTGGTTGATGAGGCTAGATCTTGTCTTTCTGGTGGGCAGGACCATGTCTGGTGGTGTGTTTTGGGGTGTCTGTGACCTTATTATGATTTTAGGCAACCTCTCTGCTAATGGGTGAGGTTGTGTTCCTGTCTTGCTGGTTGTTTGGCATAGCTTGCTGTTCATTGAATGGAGCACTGAGATGGAGATCTCTGGTAGAGTTTTCACTGTTTGATATTATGTGGAGCCAGGAGGTATCTGGTAGACTGATGTCCTGAACTCGTCTCTCCCACCTCAGAGGCACAGGCCTGACACCCGGCCATAGCACCAAGACCCTGTCAGCCACACGGCTCTGAGACAGTCATAGCTGTTTTTAGGATTTGAGACAGGGATTCAGGGAACAATGCAAAGATGGTGTGCTCCATCCAAGACGATCTCCTTTTCATACTGCAGCCATCTGTAGAGAGTTACTACACCCTGGTGACTGATAGCACTCTGGTGACCAAGGTGGTGGAAGTGGAGGGCGACTCAGGCCAGAATGCCTGGCTGTTGTAGCAGCTGCTCAAGGCCATGGAGCCCAGGCTGTTAGGCTTGTGGGTGTTCAACAGCGAGGTGCGCATGGCCTGGCTGCTCAGCGAGTATGACGTGGCCAAGCACAGGCTGGTGGTACTGGTCAAGGACAATGGCAAGCCGCCACTGTTGGCCAGCATCACGCTGTATGTGTTGCTGGTGGACGGCTTCTCGCAGCCGTACCTGTCAGTCCTAGAAGCCAGTAACATGAATTTACTGACCTCCTATTATGTGCCCAGCATCATACAAAGTGCTCTCTAAATCAGAATGTGTATTGACACTGTATTAAAATGTCAAAGTTATTTTTGCAGCCCCTAAAGTGACATGTGGGAAACACCATGCCGGCCTTTCCACTGTGTCCACCAACCACACAGTTGTGTGTGACACTGGCCATGGGCACCGACTTACGAAGGCACCAATCAGATTTCATTTCTAGAGAAAAAAAATCACCTCGATGACAGTTTTATAATCGTGTCACTGTGTGTGTATGTGTCTGTGTGTGTGTGTGTTAAAGGTAATTGTCAAATGCAGAAAATAAGAAAAAAGGGATAAGACTAAGATACTAACAGTGTATAAAGACCATTATGAGTAGTGTTTTATTGTGTTTTTACAGATTTAGACTTAAACTGCAGCATCCAGACAGCTCTCCATATCCTTAGGTTCCACAACTGCGAATTCAACCAACTGCAGATTGAAAATATTTGTAAAGAACAATTCAAAAAGTTCCAAAGAGCAAAATTTGAATATGCTGTGCACTGGCAACTATTTACGTGGCATTTACATTGTATTAGGTATTATAAGTAATCTAGGGACTTCCCTGGTGGTCCAGTGGTTAAGAATCCACCTTCCAATGCAGGGGACGTGGGTTCAATCCTTGGTCGGGGAACTAAGATCCCACATGCCATGGGGCAACTAAGCCCAAGCTCTAGAGCCCACATGCCCCAACTAGAGAGCCTGCACACCACAACGAAGAGCCTGCAGGCCACAACAAAGAGCCCACACGCCGCAACAAAGAGCCCGTGTGGCACAACAAAAGATCCTGCGTGCTGCAACTAAGACCCGATGTAGCCAAATAAATATTAAAAAAAAGAACTGGGGCCTCCCTGGTGGCGCAGTGGTTGAGAGTCCGCCTGCCGATGCAGGGGATACGGGTTCGTGCCCCGGTCTGGGAGGATCCCATATGCCGTGGAGCGGCTGGGCCCGTGAGCCATGGCCGCTGAGCCTGTGCATCCGGAGCCTGTGCTCCGCAACGGGAGAGGCCACAACAGTGAGAGGCCCGCGTACAGCAAAAAAAAAAAAAAAAAAAAAAAGAACTGAAGAAACTAAAAAATTATTGCTAATAAAAAATAAGTAATCTAGAGATGATTTAACATATATAGGAGGATGTGCATAGGTTATATGCAAATAATATGCCATTTTATATGACAATTGAGCATCCTCAGATTTTAGTATCTGCCCAGGGTCCTAGTACCAACCTCCTGCAGATACCAAGGAATGACTGTAATTTGTTCTTTCTTGTCTCTCTTCTTGCTTTGGGAGCATATAAGAGACAGAGAACAGAAAAACTGTAAGGAAAAACAGCACCATTCCATTGAGAAATTTTCAACAGCTGCTGAGATTGTGGTCTGCCACAAGAAGGTCAAAGCTTTTCTTTAAACATCAAAGCACCAGAGACACAGCAGTTGGCTATGCCACAGAGAAACTTCTGACCCCATGAAAGGAAGCAAGGTGAATTAGGACATCAGGATTATTGAGAGTTAAAGGGAAATTAGGACAAATGGAAGCAGTTGTTAGCAACAGTTTTTCCTAAGTGAAAACTGCATCTGTGGTGGACATTTACTGACTGACCGCTTGGCTACTGAGCATCCAAACGTACTCTTTGGTCTTGGTAGAATAATAAAGCCAGGCACACCCCAACCCATCCCAAGAGCCAGTCATGTAATCCAAGCTTCAGCCATTGCACACTTTAGTGTAATTTACAATCTTCAGCAAAGTGGCACAAGATCATAAATGATGAAACAGTTAGGTAGTCCCTGTCGCTGGATGCCCAGAGCTGCCTGTTCCTCATCTATCACCAAGCATCATCCTTCAGTCTACTATCCATTCTGCCATCTACTCTGTATCCCTTCTCTAAATGCCCTTTTTATTTTTTACCTTGGACAGAATTGGGATCTGTTGCTTACAGAAAAGGCTCTTAACTGATGAAGTATCCAACCACACCTCAGTGTTTGTATTTCTTTGACTCTTACTCTAAGATGCATGGTATTCTTTTAAAGCTCAATAACAGATACAAATTAAGATTAGGAGCATTTGCAGGATATGTACCCATTACCTAGACCTTGGTGGCTCAGAGTAATTTGTTTCTTGACTAAAAGTATCCCCACAGCCATAATCCACACATATTACCATGATCTGTGGGTTACTTTTATAGCCACAAAACCTCAAGCCCAAACCTCCAACCGACCTAACCCATGTCCTTCTAAGAAGGAAAGAGAAATGAAGGAAGGGAAGAGAAAGAAGGAAAGGATAAAAGAGTGAAAAAGGCAAAGTAGGAAGGAAGGAAGGGAAAGAGAGAGAGAAAGGAAGGAAGGAAGGAAGGAAAGAAGGGAGGGAGGAAGGAAGGGAAGAAGGAAAGAAAAGGGATCACAATATGTTTTAATACTATTTTGCAGGGAAAATATATATATGTTCTTGATTTTTTAGCAATCTTTCCACTCCTATGACATCAAAAAGTTCTACTTTTTATCCAATATAATTCTACTAATTTGTGTCTCCTTTATCTTAATTTATCTTGGTAACTTAATTCATTATTTTTCTGGGAAAGATACTACTGTGTTTCTAAAAGCACAAGCTATGTAGTGGGATCATTACCATCAGTACTAGAAGACAGTTTTTGTTAATAGTAAACCATAAATGTTAATAGCTATATTTTGACAGGGGGAAAAAAAAGTAAACCCAACTCAAAAAGATATGCCTATCAGGTCTATTAGTAATGCTGATGGCTGCAATTTACAGATTATCTACATCCGCCAGGCACCAAGTGGGATGTGTTACATACGTTCTCAGTAGTCTCCCATGACAATCACAGGGAGCAGGGACCATGCTCCCACGTTACTGATAAGAAAATCAAGACAGGTCAAAGCTAACCTAAGGCCTGTCTTCTTCCCAAAACACTATACCACTCACAGCTGCCTTTGCTCCAAGGAAACCAGGCCACACCACCCAAGTAGCATCACAAGTTTGGCTGCCCAGACTGCCATAGTCATAATCAACTAGTAATTAAAGTTCTACAAACCCTTTCAAGTGATGTCATCACTTCCCAGAGAGTTTCAAAAGAATCTTGAACATTCTCCAAAAAGATACGACCATTTATAGACTGATGACATTCAGTCTGATTCATACCTTATTACCAAAAAGAATAAAGTGGATTATTTAAGAAAAAAATTCTATAAATTAAATTGAATTCATTAAATCATGCTAGCAGGCACTGCAAGAAGACGAGAGCTGGGCTCAGCCTGTGTTTTTGTGTCTAACTCTGCAGAGCATAAACATCATCTAAAGTCCTTGAACCAGTCACCCACGGATGTCTTTAAGCTTCTGGACTGCAGGACTCTTGCCCAGAAATGCTGAGAAGTTTAAATGTTTTTTGGTTTGTGTCTTATGGCCTCTCAAGTTCTTTGTCCACCCTTGGCTGAAATGCAAAGGACAGAAGGAATGGTAAAAAGACTAAATGACCCACAGAATTTGACAATCTATTAACATAGCCATTCAGACTGTGCATCACCAAAATGTTGCTATATTAGTAACAATGCTAACATGCCCTTTGTATGCAAAAACAAAACTTTCATAATTACCCTGAGAGCAGCTAGAGGGAACCATGTTTGGAATTTCTGATCCACCTGATTACTTCTAATGAGATTTTCTTAATCAAAAATGATTTGAGGGCCTCCCTGGTGGCGCAAGTGGTTGAGAGTCCGCCTGCCGATGCAGGGGATACGGGTTCGTGCCCCGGTCTGGGAGGATCCCATATGCCGCGGAGCGGCTGGGCCCGTGAGCCATGGCCGCTGGGCCTGCGCGTCCGGAGCCTGTGCTCCGCGGCGGGGGAGGCCACAGCAGTGAGAGGCCCGCATACCGCAAAAAGGAAAAAAAAAAAAAAAAAAAAAAAAAAAAAAAAAAATGATTTGAGTGAATTCAGTTTATCCTTTCAGAACCAATATAGGGGGTGGTGGTTATGACTTGGGACACTAGAACTGCATTGTTTAAACCACGAGCCATGTGTGGCCGCTGAGCACCTGAACTGTACCCAAGTCCAGGTGAGAACTAGCAGGAGTGTCATATGCTCGATGGATCTCAAGGATTAGGTAAGAAAAAATCAAAAGAATGTAAAATAGCTCAATAACATTGAAATAATTCTTTGGATATATTAGGTTAAATAAAATGCATTCTTAAAAATATTTTTGCCTGTTTCTTTTCACTTTTTACAACATAGCTACTAGGAAAGTTAAAATTACGTTCTATTTCCTTCGGAAAGCACTGCTCCACTGCCGCAGAAGGCTTGGGATCTGTCATTCACCGGCTGGGCTGCCACACAGGCTGTGTGGACTGTGTGAAACACAAGGGTACCTGGCAGGGGACCTAAGCAGAGGCTGAAATCCATCCTCTGCTCTGGCAGCCAAGCCATCACCAGAGTGGAAGCCTTTTCCTAATTTGCACACAGGGCTACATGGGCTAGGCGTAGCCCTGCTTATTAGCTGCCCTACTTTAAGTTACTTCACTCTCTTTCCCATTTCCGTCATCCAAAAAAATGGGGCAACCTGGACTTTACAGGGCTCTAGCAAAGATTAAATAAGTTAATGTCCAAGGCCTAGCCCCTGGTTTAGTACATCGTAAGTACTCAATAAATGTTAGTTACTATTGGCTGTTCTATATAAATTATTCTGAATTTTGAGTCTTCTACAGAGATATTTTGATTCTAACACCAGTCCTTCGAGCAGGTAACAATTCTCTAAGTCAGACAACCATGATTTAAAGGAAAGGAAGAGTGAGTGGCCAGGCATGCTTTCCCAACAGTTGACTGATGAAATGGAATCAACCCAAGAAACTTCAAACATTGGATTTCACCAAAAGAAACTGTACTATAACAATTGAGAAGAAGTATATAGATGGAAATTTTCCTTTTAAGAGTCAAATAGAAATCTGAGGAAAGAGAAGAAATGCCAAATAAATTATATCTCATCAACTCTCAGTGACTATACATTTTCCCCTTGAAATGAATGCCAGGTGTATAAGAAGGATAAAATTTCAATTAAGCTGCTACATGAAGATGAAATGAACTTTAAAACAACTAGTATGCTTGAAAAGGCTATTCTTCATCATTAGGGTCTGTGTCAACCACGATCCAAAAGTCTAAGGGCTCAGACTGGACACAGCATCTCAAAGGTGGTAATATTTCACCTCCAAGTGCAAGGTGAGGAGGGGCACCAGAGGAAGCAGGAGGGTGTTCCCATCAGGGGGGAACTGTCACCTCGGCCTGTTTTCCCACTATGGGGAAATAAGTTACCGACACAGAGTTCATTAAGCTGTAAACCCAATTACTACCACATGGCACCAACCATATTGCAATTACAGCCCTTCCAAGAGGCAGCCAGCCGCCGTTTTCAGTAGAGAAACACTGGTTTGGACAAGGTTTACAAATGATTTTCATTAACTATCATTTACCATTAGTGCAAATCAAAGCACTAAATGCCCACTTTGCTGTAGAGAGTGACCTTTGGCCTGGATTCTCTCTCTAACTGATGAGGGCTAAATGTATTGTGACAACTCCTAATCACATTTAGTGCAGCCCGTGATCTGATGGCACTGGCTGTCCCATCAACTACAAACAGCCCTGGCAAGGCCATTATATTCCATTTCCTTTTAGAGATATGCATATCATATCCCAGGGACTCAAGAAATAGAAGCCTCTTCCAACCATCCGGAGTATATTTCAAGAGCTTAAAAAACTGAAACAGTTACACCATTACCGACAAAGAACTGCTGGCAATGAGAACATATTTCTCTTCTTTATAATTCAGGTTTGTAGGCCTAAAATACATTAATCCAATCAGCCCAACTCTAGTAGGATAGATAAAAAGCCAGTCATCAGAACCCACCCATCAGAAGCAATCCTCTCCAAATCCACACGTAATGATTGCAGCTCGGCTTCAGCTCATAAAAAGTGAATACAACTGTGTGATATTTAATATCGAGGCATTGGTGCTTGATTTTGTACTAATCCAGGATAACACATTTCCAGAAACATCCAGGGGAAACACTGGGAAATCTAGACTCATAACAGGAAAATGATTTCCTCTGAAACACTAATGCCTCGATTTGCATGAAAACAAGTAAATGGCTGCCAAACATTCAAAAAATAAAATCCTAAATTATGAGTCTGACTCCACATCATGGTAGGTAATAGGTTTCCTGTTCCTGAAAGAGACTGGATCATACGCTTTCCCAGCAAACATCTGACCCGATAACGGATGCTAAGGACCCAGGCGGAGGCCAAGAGGGAAAAGAGGTAGAAGATTTACAGAGTGATGCAAAGGTTGCTTTCTAATAAAAAGCTAAAGCCAAGAGGCAGTTAACAATACATTAAATACTGCCCGTGCTGGGACCTTCTCAGGGAAGTGTTGGTTCTCATCCATCAATGTCCCTGCATCACTGAGGCCGGTTGTCCCCACCCTGTGTTCCCTGCTCTTTACATTGGGGGAGCAGCCAGCTGGTGCCCGCCCTGTTTCACAGGAAAGTGACACCTATTTGTGGAAAACTCAGGAAAAGGTGATGGCTCTTATCTCGATACAAATATTTAAGGAAAAGAAAAAACCCACAACATCAGAGGCTACTGTAGTGTTTTGGAAGTTAAATGGATAGTTTACATACACAGGGCCCCTTTCCACAGGCATTTGGCAAAATGCTATGTATGTGTTTTATCAACATCAAAAGAGCTGAAATGATTTTTAACTTGGTTACATGGACATCCTTAAAAAAAACCAAAAAAGGCCCATTATCATTGCTTTCTATACTTGGAACCTGTGAGAACTTAGAAATTGAGGAGAATGTTTCCTCTGCAAGTAAAACTGAAAATCAGAGATGTGTAAAGTCACTTTAAAAGTACAGAATCACTTCTATGTGAAGAAGGCAGCTCCTTGGACAATTGAAGCATGGATGATACGATGATGATGGTTTCTCACAGGCCAAGTACTTTGCTAAACCATTTATCCATCCTTTTTCATTTATAGGAAACTTGGAGCACAGTGAAGCAAGTAACTTGCCCGAGGTCATAGGGAGCAATCCCAGTAGGCAGTGCCCACACAAGCACCACTTAAGCACCACTTAAGGGATCTGGTCCCACTCTTTTGTGGAACTGACGTAATCAAGGATCAGCCTCATGCCACTGAATATTTAAATCATGTAGCTCAGTCATCTTGGCTGGCTGCAGCTTCACTGGGCAACCAGCTGACTACAGTTTGTTGTCCATGCCTTCAAGGACTTAGTGGGTTGGAGGGTGACACACATCAACCCTTTTGGCAAGTGGTGCTCCCTGTGTGTTCATCAATTGGTTTTCTGGTTTTACATATTAGGATCTGAGTTTGTGAGTTTATGAGGCCACAGCCCAGAGAAGAAACCACTAGCAGTGCAGGGACAAATGGGTGTGCTGAGCCCCTGGGACTGGGCCCAGAAGGTGACAAATTCTCAAAACTAATGGCATCCTGCAATGAGATCCCCAGCAGGTTTGGGGCAGGAAATCAGAACACTGTCATTAGACAAGTTAGACCCCTCTTCTTTTAGTTTAATGCACACAATTACCCAACTCAGGGTCTCTGATATCCCATGGTTTTCCAAAACATTTTTTAAGTGCAGAAAATAAAAGCCTAAGGTCATACAGTTAACCTACAAAGAGCTCATTGCATCACCTTTTAATTCTACCTTACAAAAAGAGTCCCCTGAATCTACCAAGTCAGGACATGCCTTATTTGTACCTCTTCATGCTATTCTACACTTTGGATATGGATTATAGAATCTTCTATGCTGCTTTTTTTTTAATTCAAACAGAAAGTCACAAAAATTATAATCATCCTCAACAGTTCGCTCAGTCCCATGTAATTAATTTTTTTTCATCTTGATCTTTTGTTAGCACTTTTATGAATTCATCAGTTTTCCATTAGAGTTCTGAAAATGCTTACTCATTCAGTTCAGCAGTATAGTCAGTTACCAGAAACCTGTGCTTGTCAGAGTCTTTTCCATGAATTCCTTGAAGATGAAACCCTTTTATAGGAACATTTTTACAAAAGCATCAGAGTACACCCAGAACTGTCTGTAAATGACAAAAGACTTAAAAATGACCACGGTTAAAGATTTGATGAAAGTTCATAATAATGCAATTGACAAGGAAATATAGTTATTTCTGAGATATACATTTTAAAATAATAACTAGAATTATAACTTTCACATTATACCAGAACATATAAGATTTTTAGGAATTTCATGTAATGTCTGAAACATTTACATTAACATATTTCCATACAAATAACCCAAAGAAAGTTTAGTATTAGTTGTTTGTTTTTTTGTTAATTTTTGAATTTTATTTTATTTATTTTTCTATACAGCAGGTTCTTATTAGTCATCAATTTTATACACATCGGTGTATACATGTCAATCTCAATCGCCCAATTCAGCACACCACCATCCCCACCCCCCCGCAGCTTTCCCCCCTTGGTGTCCATACGTTTGTTCTCTACATCTGTGTTTCAACTTCTGCCCTGCAAACCGGTTCATCTGTACCATTTTTCTAGGTTCCACATACATGCGTTAATATACGATATTTGTTTTTCTCTTTCTGACTTACTTCACTCTGTATGACAGTCTCTACATCCATCAACGTCTCAACAAATGACCCAATTTTGTTCCTTTTTATGGCTGAGTAGTATTCCATTGTATATATGTACCACAACTTCTTTATCCATTCATCTGTCAATAGGCAGTTAGGTTGCTTCCATGACCTGGCTATTGTAAATAGTGCTGCAATGAACATTGGGGTGCATGCGCTTTTTGAATTATGGTTTGCTCTGGGTATATGCCCAGTAGTGGGATTGCTGGATCATATAGTAATTCTATTTTAACTTCAAAGTCACTAAAACTAAAAGCTTTGCTCCCTTCTTTAAAGTGACGCTATTACGAACAAGCTACCATTAGAAAGAAAATATTCTAAATGCTTCTTCAAATAGATGGTCCATGTTTTAGCAAAACAGGGCAGTTCCACTTAATCCAATTCCCTTTGAAGATGAAGTGCTTTGGAATTCAATCTTTATAAATGGATAAACTGCAACTGTATCGATTTTCTAATTTATTCATTGCCTTAACCTTGACCTGCCTGACCTCAGGTCAAGCTGGAGTTGAACTTAGGGGGAAAAGCACCCTGAATGATCTTTAGAAAACAGAGCTGTGAGGCCGAACCCCAAGGAATGGCGTTACAGCAGAGGGATGAAGACCAAAGACTGAAGTTGGGAACATACAGAGAATGAGAATGAGAATCCCAGCTCTGCTACAGAAGAACTATTGCCCTCGTCAAGTTATCTAACTTCTCTGAATCTCAGTTTTCTCACCTATGGACAGGAATAATTTTAAAAACTAACATTTAAGCAATTACTAGTTCCAGACATTATGCTGATTAGCAATTTCAGCCTGGCCACTATATAATGAAGGTGGTTTATTGTTGCCATTTTACAGATGGGGGACTCGAGGTTCAGTGAAATTAAAAGACTTGCCAAGGACACACAGCTGGTCAATAGCAGAGCTGGGCTTGGGACCCAGGCTGTCTGATGCTGACTTGCCTCCTTAATCATTTTACTTAATACCACCCAGGGTGGATAATACAATTAAATGAGATGATACATGTAAAGCACATTATCCAGCATGCATTAAGTATGCAGAACTTACAGGTATTATTTTAATTTTAATTTTTAATTATTAGTTTATTTTGCTGAAGTGAAAAAGAAATGTAGACCCTTATTCCTTCATGGGTAAATGCCTGTTTATGGAATGAAAATATTCCTTATACTACTATAATAGCAGAAGCAATAATGCCATAATAGTCATAGAGTAGTTCAGGGCATAGCTCCAAGCTCAGAAGGTCTGGGTTCCAAATCCAGTGTCATGGACTTAGTGCTTGTGTTCCCCAAATCTGTGTGTTGAAGTCCTAACCCCCAGTGCGGTGGGCCTTTGGGAGGTGATTAGGTTTGGATGAGGTTGTGAGGGTGGGGCCCTCGTGATGAGATTAGTGTCCTCATAAAGAAGAGGAAGAGAGGGATCTCTCCCTTCGTGAACACACTGAGGAAGGCAGTGTGAGGACACAGCAAGAAGACAGTTGTCTACAAATCAGGAAGGGAGCCCTCACTAGGAAACCACCTGCCAACACCTTGATCTTGGACATCCCAGCTCCAGAACTGAGACATAAACCCCTGTTGTTTAAGCCACCCAGTCTGTAGTGTTTGCTCAGGTGCAGCCTGAGCTGATGAAAACACCAAGTCTGCTTCTTACTGGTGAGATTGTGGGCAAGTTGCTTAATCTCTTGGAGCCTCATCTATACAAGGTCCCCTACTTCATAAGACTGTAGTGAGAATTACATGAGATGATACAACAAAAGTGCTTAGCAGGTGCCTGGCAGAGAGTAAGGACTCTCTAAATATCAGCTGTTACTTTGGGTATGGCCCCCTTCTCTCATAGACTCCAAGTCTGTAAAATCAAATATTCCTGTTGATATGTCTGTTCATTTGGGGGCTCGTGTACTAGCAGAGGTTTCCAACACTCCTAGGAGGTATCGCTCATCCACCTCCAGGACGTTTAGTCTCCTACAACTGTTCACCATCGCAGCCCCAGCAGTACTAACATATACACACAGGAGCCATACAGGCCTTTCTGTTTTCCATTTTCCTTCCCATATCCTCTCAGCAAGCATTTTTCTTTTTGATGAAGTCCTCTAGAAGTAGGTTCTCGGATCATTCTCTTTTTTTTTAATGTACTGATTTCTAGAACCTACCCTGTGCTGCCTCCTCCTGTACTAATCTAACTCCCCAGGCTGCAGTCACACCTGCAGGTGGCACCAGGTGGTCCCTCGATGGTGGTTGGGGGCAGTAAGCACCTCCTCTGAGCATCACTGCTCCGGGATCTCTGGTTCCACATGTGAACATGACCCACTCCTCCTCTGACCAACCCTGGCCTCCAAAGAAGTCCATTTCATGTCCTGGAGACTGCAGATTTCCTCTACCTGATAATATCTGAAGTTAGAGAAACCAAATTACAGCTGTGTGCTGGATGTTGAGGAGAAAGGCATCATTTAGAGAAAGTTATTTGCTCTGGTGCAGAAAGAACAACCTAATATTTAGGCTGAATTTTTTCATTTTTCAACCAGTGGAGTCAGTATGGCATACCTTAAAACCATCTTTATTTCTCCCCAGCTATTTTGGATTATTAAAAAGTCTTTACTATTCCATTTCCTTTTTGCCCTGTAGTCTTTGGACCTCATTAGAAATGTTGATTATTGAGAATGTTAGCTTTTGTCATACAGCCAAAAAATACTGAACGTCTCTCCTTTAATCACCAATTAGCATCTTTTGGTTTCTCTTTTTTGTTGTTTATGCACTTTGTGAGTTAGACTCATTTCTCTAAAATGAGGCTAAGCCCTCTCACACCGATTTTAAATGGGGAAAACGAAAGTGGAACATTTTGGCTTTCTCCCTCCCTTTCTCTTTTTAAATATTTAAGACACAAGGGCCAGTCCTTTAAAAAGGCATCATTTTATCATATATAATCCTTCCCAGAAAAGTGAATATATCATGCACCTTCTAGCCAAAACCACCTCAACAACAAGACTACATAATCAATTCTGGGTAACAGGGGGTCCTCAGGAGCGAGGATGCTCTAACAGTCTGAATATTTTCCTCAAGAGCAAACACTGGTCGCGGCCCAGGCGACTTGCCACCGCTCAGCCTCTCTCCTGAGGGTGCTGTCTCTGGTCCTACACAACCAAGTTCCCAACTGCCCTGTCCCCATCTTCCCTTCCCCCTATTTCATTTTTTTTTTAATTTTACTGAAGTAGAGTTGATTTACAATGTTGTGTTAATTTCTGCTGTACAGCAAGGTGACTCAGTTTCATATATACACACACACACACACACACACACACACACACACACATTCTTTTTCACATTCTTTTCCATTACAGTTTATCACAAGATATTGAACAGAGTTAGTAGGACCTTGTTGTTTATCCATTCTATATATAATAGTTTGCATCTGCTAACTCCAAACTCCCCATCCATCCCTCCCCTAACCCTCCTCCCCCTTGGCAACCATAAGTCTATTCTCTGTGTCTGTGATTCTGTTTCTGTTTCGTAGATAGGTTCATTTGTGCCATATATTAGACCCCACATATAGGTTATATCATATGGTATTTGTCTTTCTCTTTCTGACTTCACTTAGCATGATAATTTCTAGTTGCATCCGTGTTGCTGCAAATGGCATTATTTTGTTCTTTTTTATGGCTGAGTAGTATTCCAATGTATATATGTACCACATCTTCTTTATCCATTCATCTGTTGATGGACATTTAGGTTGTTTCCATGTGTTGGCTATTGTGAATAATGCTGCAATGAACGTAGGGTTGCATGTATCTTTTCAAATAAGAATTTTATCTGGGTATATGCCCAGGAGTGGCACTGCCAGATCATATGGTAGCTCTATTTTTAGTTTTCTGAAGAACCTCCATACTGTTCTCCACAGTGGCTGTACCAATTTACATTCCCACCACAGACCTTCACCCTATTTGTAATGTGCACACATAGTTGTTGTTCTGTTCAGATGCCAACTCCACCACGTTTCACTCACAGGAGTTATATCTATCTCATCATTACTTAAAGCCAATCACTGTGTCCCCAGTTCCAATGACTACATTATAAAACAAATACATTTTGTCTTTAGACTATAAGGTCAGTCTTCTGGGCTTTGGCCAGTTAGCTTGGTTCCAAGAACAGAAAACCAACAAAGAGTATTTATCATTTTCATAAATGTGTAGGTATCACTCACTTTAGAACAAGAGTGACACATAAGGAATGTATAACATAAATCCCTTCCAGCTGGAGATGTTTCCAGGCATCCATGCCAACAGACCTCTGCCTTCTGTCCAACTTTTGTTCTCTTGACTCACCCCTTGTTCATGCTGCTGAGATACTTCCTATTACAGTCTTTTCATAAACTGCCTAAATTTTTACACATCCAAAAATATCTTTATTTTGCCTTCCTACTTGATTGGTAACATGACTGAGAATAGAATTCTAGCTTCAAAACCTCCCCTGTTTGGGACTTCCCTGGTGGTCCAGTGGTTAAGACTCTGTACTTCCACCTCAGGGGGCATGGGTTCAATCCCTGGTCAGGGAATTAAGATCCTGTATGCCATGTGGTGCAGCCCCCAAAAAAGAAATACCATTTGATCGTCTCAATAAAAGCAGAAAATTATTAAAACAAAACAAACAAACCCTCCCTTGTTAGGTAGCTAGTCAGACATGAGCAGGTCCCATCCCATCCTGGACACTCATCATCTTTCCCTCCACCACCTGGACACTGGTGACCAGAACACGCCCAGAGATCCTCCCTTTTGTGGTTAAAGACCGCTAAATTTCCAGCCTTATCAGGGCCAAACAAGATAATAAAAACCCAACAGGCTTTCCAAACCACCAGCACTGGCACAGGTGCACCAAGACCTAAGAGGTGACTCAGAGTAACCTGGGGTTCATTATGCCATATTTAAAATAAATTAGCATTGCTTTTTTTGCCCCCCCCCCATTGGATTTCACTTGGGTGCTTATGGGTAAGCGCCTGTACACAAGGAGAAAAGTTGTATAACCTAAAGTTGTCAATCAACTTGTCATAAGTAATGCAGGACACAGGGAAGGACCTTCCTCCCGTCACTCTGAAATACCAACCTACCCCCATTGCGGGGTTACTTCTGGTTCCCAGACAGCCCGCTCTCCTACTTTTCTCGAGACTATACTTTCACTTTGCTTAATAAAACTCCTGCTGCTTGAAACTGCTCTATGTCTCTTAACTGAATTCTTTCCTTTGGGAGGACAAGAACTGAGATATTACCATTCCACCAGTGATACCCCCACCTTCCCTGCATCGTGAAGACACTGCTTCCTTATCTTCTGCTGACAAAGGCAGCACTCTAATTTGCATACCTGGGTAAATAATTTGTTTCCTCTCCTCTCTAGAAGCTTTTGGGATCTTCTCTGTATCCTCAGAGTACTAGAAATCCCTCAGGATATAGAAACTATATTATCATGACTTTTGAGACAGAAACCCATGTCAAACTCTTCTGTTCTTAGTGGGAAGCCCAAGGGGTAGTGTAAAATCAGCTATAGCCACAGGGATGCTTTAAACAGTGCTATCAGCTTGGGTCTTTTTCTTCCCATCTCTCAGAGCTGGTCTCCTGTGTGTTGGATTTTCTCAGGCTGACATGGTCCTTAACAATGACCCCTTTTAGTTTCATAGTCACTGGATCTGTAAGTGCTGGAAACCTCGGGAAGAGTAGAAACCAGTCTCTCGCAGCTTCTGCATGGCTCCCCTAAGAAGCACTAATTGGGCAGTTCTAGAACACGGTAGAGGAGCTCTTAGTTACCAAAAGGAAAAAAAAGCTGAATAGACAACAGAAGTCCACTAAATTGGCAGTGGCTTTTCTTTTCCTTCGTTCTGTTTGGCACTTGCTGGAACCTTTCAATCTAAATACTTGTATTTCTTCTGCTAAAGAAAATTTTCATCTATTATTTGTTAGCTAGGTCCTCTCTTCTTTTTATTCTCTTTCTGGAGCTCCTGGTAGAATCAGGTTGGATGCCCAGACCTCTGCTTCCTGTCTCAGTGCTCTTTCCCAATTTCCTGACTCTGTCTCTTACTAGTCAGTGTGGGAGGTTTCCTGGGCTCTGTCTTCAAAACACCAACATGGTCTTCAGCCTCATTCAACTTATTACCAAGCCAAGACTTTTTTAATATCAGCAATCTATGTTTTGATTTTCAGAAACTCTTGCCTGTTTTCTGGATGAAAACTACTCTGAGAACACTAATTTGAACTTTTCCCATTATTTGAATTATTTCTATTTAATTTAGATGAGTCATTCTGTTCACCTTTGTCCTCTTGTGCTTTTCCTGATGGTTTTCATCAGATATCAGCTAAACCTTGTTTCACCATTCCTATTTTTGGATGTGTGTTGACTGAAAAAAAAACTGCACAACCTAAAAGCTGAGAATTATGTTTTATTTTGCAGACATTCTGAGGAATGAAGCCCGGGGCACAGCATCTCAGATAAAACTGAGGACGGCTCCAAAGAGACAAGGAGGAGCCAGGATATACAGGAGGTTTTGCAACCAGGTAGTTGGAACATCAAAAGATTCTCATTAATTAAAGAAAACCAGACATCTCAAGTTAAGGAATTTAACGATTTTCTATGTATAGGAAGATACAAGAGGCTGGGCCCATTGAAATCATTCCTTTGATATGCACCTTAGCTCTCTGGGGCCAGTATCCTGCTTTTCTCCGTCCTGAATCCCCTCAGGGTGCACTGTTTGGTTGGGGTGGGGGTGTGCAGTGGCTGAGGGCTTGGCAGTGGGCAGCCTATTTGCCTCCAGCCTGAGTTCCCTCAACGTTCACGGTCCCAGTGGCTGTAATGTGATGGCTTGATGGCTGCAATGTCCTTTGTTTAATGATATGACAGGCAATATTTTTCATTCACATATGGTTTAGGAGAGGCAGCGTGGATTTTCATTAAAGCTTGTTACACCAGCATCTGGGCCTTGAGGAGAGGCTGAGTGCAGGTTCCAGGTGGGACAGTGGAGCATGGAAGGGTATCAGCGGGCACACACCCTGGATACGCCCAGGCACGGGGCCTGCAACAGACAGGGAGCAGCCACGACCACCATTGGGGTAGACTAGTCTGTTACATTTCCTTCCTGGGTGCTGCCTTGTCTTCTGTTTTTCTTACCATGTCTGTCCTGGAGATCAGGATTTCCTGCACACACACCACCATCTCACTCACAGACTCCGACAGTCTCACTGGGATGTGTCCCAAGACAAATCACTTTCTTTAGGAAAGTCCTTTTGCCTTAGCTCAAAGGAAAAGCCCATTCCAACAAGCTGTTCATATGCATAACGGCTGGGCCGTCAGAAGCACCATCTATACAGTGAACAGCTCTAGTGGTTGCTCCATGGCCCAGTCTAGCCCCTATGTTGATGTTGACCTTGGCCTGGAAGCTGCTCTGGACTGGTTTCTACCTAAGCTTTCCCCACCAGGCCAACCCCATCCATTTGCTACCTTCCACACACTCTGTAAAAGTTCTGGACACAGAAAGTACCTTCACTTGTCCTTCTTATACTTTAATTCTTTAAAAAACTTTTTCTGTAATTTTAATGGAAGGGAAAAGAGTTAGATGCCTATCATCAGACTACCATTTTGAGCCAGAAGCCTCTGGGTACCAATTAAATCCTACTGGATTGACAAAAATTTAAGTGATTAGTAACACTGGGAGATGGCAAATGTGTGAGAAATGGGCACTTTGCCTGTAGAGAAAAGGAGTCTAGAACATCCTTCTTGGAGGGAATTTGACAGTCACCATCAATATATTAAATGTCCACAATCCCTGATTTTATAATCACACATTTATAATCTACTGTACAGAAACACTAGCATGACTATTAATGATATATTATATAATTTTGTCTACCAAAGCACTCTACCAAAAAGGTGAAGGCACACAGAGGGCAATGATTGAACAAGACTGTATATCTATAAGATGGGTAAAGAATGAGGTAAATCTATTTTTGATGGCTTTGAAAGATGCCCATGATATATGATTGACAAAAGCAAGTTGCACAAGAGTATGTTTTTGATGATGTTATTTTAAAATAATAAAATAAAACAGTGTGTATTAATGATGTGCCTTGCACACCCTGACATATTATAAAATGCTTCTAATATATTTCTTTTGCCTTTCCTACTTCTTTCCTTTTTAATTTGCAATCTCTGTATAAACCAGACATAGTTAGTAGCTATCAATTAAAATCAGGCAACAACAATGCATGAAATGCAAGATTTCTCTGGAAAAACAGAAAGTACTGATATGATATACAGACCCTAAAAAAAGTGTTGTAAATCATAAGTAAAATATTTTAGTATTCTAGAACATTTTATTTCCTAAAATTTTCATATTCACACCTCCCAAATTTTAGGTATGTGAATTCTATAGCTAATGTCAGTATCCTTCATGCCCAAATCTGAATTCATCTTCATTAAGGCAAAATATTTTCACCAAATATCTGTGTGACAACTTGCTGATTCCACCAAGAATCAGTTTCTAGTTGTACATCACGTGCCCAAAGGCACTGTGTACTGTTCTCTTTCCCTTCACTTCCTCCACAAGCTCTCTTTACCCTTTTCTTGGACATTTCAGGGTAAAGAATAGCAGAGCCAGGATTGGAATTTATTAGGTGAAAAGCAAAGTTTTTCACCAAGACAATAAAGCTTAGACTTGTTTTACAATTTCAAAGTGACATTTGAATACACTCATTGCATCTAGAGGCACTTAAGCAAGTTTTACTAATAAGCCCATCAAAGTCATTCTCCATTTCTGTCACAGCAGTTTTGATTTATAGAGTTTCTTTTTTATTCTTTCTTAGAATTTTCATCTCTCTGCTTACATTGCCCACCTGTTCTTGCATGTCATCCACTTTATCCATTACAGTCCTTAGTGTATTAATCACTCTGATCACTCCAACATCCCTGCCATATCTGAGTCTAATTCTGATGCTTGCTCTGTCTCTTCAAACTGTAGTTTGTGCCTTATAGTATGCCTTGTAATTTTTTGTTGAAAGGTGGACATGATGTACTGGGTAAAAGGAACTATAGTAAACAGGCCTTTAGTAATGTGGTGGAGAATGTGGGGGAGGGGAAGCTGTCCATGGTCCTGTGATTAGGTCTCAGTCTTCCTGTGAGCCTGTGCCCCAGGCTATGACCTTTACATGTGCTTTTCAGTCCCCACCCCACCCCTCTTAGGTGAGAAAGGAAGGCAAGAGGGGGCTTCTCTTCCCCATGGTGGGTTTTGATAACACACCAGTCAATTGGGCTCTAGTGAAATAGTTTATCTTGAAAGCAGGCCTTGTTAAGAAGAACAGAATGCTCTGGCATATTTCAAAATGGTTACCTTTCCCCTCTCCATGTCGGAAGCACACAGGGGTTTTTCTTCCATCTTCACTGTGAGAACCTGGTGCTCCTGGAGCCAAAACACAAGTGTGGGGATCCCCAAAGACCAGGCCCCCTTAGAGTTCTTAACTCTCAAACTTGGTCACACTGAGTCTCCAGCGATTCATCAGTTCTGGTTCAGGTATTCATACTCTGGGGTTGGTTCCTGCAGATATTTTTGCTCCAGGGTTTCTCCTCTGGTAAGTTGTGATTCTCTGTATTCACTTGTCTCTTCAATTTGGGGGCAGCAGTTTGCCCTGCAACCTTGGTTCTCTGATGGATCTAAGAAGAGTTGATTTTCGTTCGTTTACTGTTTTTTCTTGTTGGGCAGACAGGGGAGAAGATGTCCAAGCTCCTTATTCACCAGATCAAAAAAAGGGAAAATTTTACAACCCTTAATACTGGATGCTTACTTGAAATGTCTCTGTGATTTGGCAGTGTCTACTCCAAGTCATATTATTTATTTTTTAAATGACAAAATGAAGGACGAAATCTTAAGCTTATTCAATAAATTAGCAGCAGGTCACATGAGAGGAATAGGGTCAAACTTACCTCCAGTGGGATGCCCGGAACTCTTTCTGGCTGTGAAACTGGTGGTTACAAAGACTTTAACTCTAGCTGGTGAGGGTGGGGGTAGGGTGGAAGAGAGATCCTACTAATCATTTGCTTTTACTAAGACTAAGTTACTAATGAGATTAACAGTTCACTCCTTCAGATAGACAAGGAAGCTATTAAGAATTAGGGCAACTTCCAAAATCAACCCAAATTAAACACACACACACACACCACAGAAGGGGAAAACCAAATGGCTAAGAAACATAGGAGGTGTTCAAATTTACTATTAATAAGAGGAATGAAACTAAATGTCAGTAGGGTGGCCGATTTAGAAAGGGGGACAATTTCAAGTGATGTTATGAATGATTCTCATGTATATGTCTCATAAACCTGCTTACACTACTTATAGAAGATAAAGAGGTATGACCATTCCAGAAAGCAATGTGGCAGTATCTACCCCATGTGTCAATCCAACCCTGAATACACACCCCACAGCCATGCTGACACAGCGGAGCACTACCTGCTGTAGCTGGGAGTGCAAGGTACTCTGGATGCCTCCCACTAGGGAGATGAACCAGCAAAATATGGGGACGCACACTTGGAATATCACGCAGCTGTTAGAAGCAAACCAGCTGTACACAAAGCATAAGCAGATATTAAGACATTGTCTTGGGATAAAATAAAAAAACCAAAGGTGAACGATAGTATAAAACACAAAACAAGATAACAGATTTTGTGGGTATCTTTAAGGACAACACATTAAAGTCGGTGCCTATGTGGAAGAGAAGAGTTGAAAAGGGCAGGGGGTGTCATGGGGTAAAGGTAAAAAATGAACAAAGAATAAGAGAGAAGCCTTACATGGGAAAGACCAATAAACCCATGCAAGCCCTCTCTAGAAGACTCTACATTTCACCCAACTTCTCAGCTTCCCCTGGATCTGCCAACTCACAGCAGAAAGGGACACCATGCCTAGGTCTGTCTTTTTCCTCTTAATTTTTCCCAGACGCCCCTTGTGTACCTGTTGAGTTCTCAACCACGTAATCATTTGCCTCCCATGGGCTGGTTCACCACTGAGTGAGTCAATTTTTAATAAATCACTTAATTCATTTCACAAATTCTGACTTGTTTTGTGATTTCAAAAGTGACATTATGGAAAACAGTATGGAGGTTCCTCAGAAAACTAAAAATAGTGTTGCCGTATGATCCTGCAATCCCACTCCTAGGTATATATCCAGACAAAACTATAATTCATAAAAGTACAACCACCCTTATGTTCATATCAGCACTATTCACAATAGCCAAGACATGGAAACAACCTAAATGTCCATGAACAGATGAATGGATATAGAAGGTGTGGTACATATATACAATGGAATACTACTCAGCCATAAAAAAGAAGGAAATAATGCCATTTGCAGCAACATGGATGGACCTAGAGATTACCATACTAAGCAAAGTACATGAGAAAGAGAAAGACAAATACCATATGATATCACTTATATGTGGAATCTAAAATATGACACAAATGAACTTATCTACAAAACAGACGCAGACTCACACAGAGAACAGACTTGTGGTTGCCAAGGCAGAGGAGGCTGGGGGAGGGATGCAGTGGGAGGTTGGGGTTAGCAGATGCAAACTTTTATATGTAGGATGGACAAACAACAAGGTCCTACTGTATAGCACAGGGAACTATATTCAGTATCCTATGATAAACCATAATGGAAAAGGATATTTTAAAAAGAATGTATATATATGTGTTACTGAGTCACTTTGCTGTATAGCAGAGATTAACACAGCACTGTAAATCAACTATACTTCAATTTAAAAAACAAGTGACACTTCATTACACTCAGAGCATTTAGGGGCACTTAAGAAACATAATCCTTGATACTAAATGCTTACTTGAATGTGTCTAATCTGAAAGCATGTATTCCTATGATTGTACACATGAGAAAATCTTGCTTATACAAATAAATCTAGTAAATTAGCATCAGGCTGTAAGTGAAAAGTTAGGGTCCCTGCCTCTCAGACGAGCTCCTCTACTCGCAGGGTAAAGCCCAGGGCGGCAAGCATTGCCTAAGGCCTCAGCGCTACTTCCAGGCAGTCAGGTATAGACCACAGGTCTCGAAAGTCCCAGTTCCAAGAGCTTTGTCTCCTTGCTGTGCATCTCTTCACTGATTCCAAATGACTAGGTGTTGTCCACAATGCTCCCTTTCTGGTGAAACCAATATTTCTTTTTAAGGAAGGCTACACAGCTCTCTGATGCCTACTGCTAACTGTCAAGGGGAAAGGACCACAAACTCACATACCAGTGTTGGAAAAAGACAGAGTCAATGGCACAAAAAAGCAGGGACTTTTGAGGGTGGTTGGCAGTTCCATCCTTTTATATTTTTCCTATGAAATCCAAAAAGGCAGAACTTGGTTACCTTTTAAATATTTTCCCACAACCAAATAAAATATTCATGCTGAAAAATCCAACATGATACAGTCATATTTCCCTGAAAACCCCCACTTTCTTCATTTATTAATCACATTCTGCCACTGTGGTAGCATTAGAAAATTAAATTAGTTCTCACTGACCAAATACTTAAAGGAAAGAAAGAAGAGGCTCAAACTGCCTCCCCAAAAAGTAAAACAGTCCCAGCAGACTGAATTAAAATGCTCATTTTAGTTTTCCCGGGCTCTAAATCTCCTCAGGCACCTTCTGTGATCTTTTATTTAGAGGAAAAAATTATTCAGCTGCCTGCCTATCCTTTCTCCTTAAGGCATTTAGCCCTAAAGAAAGAGGAAACAGGAAAATATTTCTAAAGAAACCCCAAAATATAAGAAATGAAGAACCAGATTAGAATCAAAGCAATTTCTGCAGGAGGTGGACCATGGTGTCATTTGGAGTAAGCCTGAATGCACAGATGACATGTGACCCACTCTGATCTTTCATAAAGAAGTGGAATTCATATTGATAGAAAGAGCTCCCAGCTCTAAGAAAACAAAAGTAGCAACAATCAACAACGCTCATCTCTTTTCTCACAGAAGCGCTATTCATGGACAAAGGAATTGAAGTGGAAAAATAACTTCAGATTTCAATCTACTCTGTGGAGTGATTCACACCAACATACACAGAAAACAGGCTTAAATGGTAGTCACCTGAACAAAGTACAATAAACCTGGGTAGCGGCACCTCTCCGGGTTGAAGAGTGAATTCGTACACTTACCAACAGCCCAGAGGTCACCGGGAGGAACGTCTCATTCTAACGTGAGCTCACTTAACCACTTCTGCCGAAGGAGATTCTAAAAACTGCTGAAGGCCTCCAGATAACACTGCCCAGTCACAGCCAGGAACACAATGCAAAGCTTAAAAGCCTCCACTAACAGGAAATGATCTCATGTGGGGAACTAAATGAAATCTCCCACCCCAGCGACTTCACCTGTCTCTTCCCTTGTTGATTTCAGAGGCTGATGCTGCTCCAGGGATGAGCTGGTTCCTTACTGGAAACGGGTCATCAGCTTGTCCTTTGGGATGAGCTGCTGTGCTGTTTGACCCCTGCTTCTGGTTCTCCCTTCACAACACTCCAGACACACTGGGGGCGCCTGAGGAAACCCTCTGGTTCATGAAAACAAGTCACGTGAAGAGAAGAGCAAACAGGTCCTTCCTATGAATTGTCAGGAGCTGGGAGACGCCATGGTGGGGCCTCTGAGATGCTGGGGGTGTGGCGGGAGCTCAGGACAACTCTCCTAAGGATGTGGGGAGACCAGTGATTCCTTTCTAACCTTCATCCTGAAGATACTTCCTAACACTAACATTTACCTACTAACATTTATCTACAGGCGACGTTCACCTCAGCCCTGTTTACAACAGGGGAAAACTAGAAGCAACCTAAAGTCCATCATTAAGGAAATAACTGCTTATATTTATATGGACATTGAGTAGAATATTATTCATCCATGAAAAGCAATGCTGCTAGATGCATATTAACACAGAAATATTTTATATTGTGTTAAGAAAGTAGGCTGCAATACTACATACACAGAGCGTTCTGTTTATGTTTCATTGTGTACGCATTTGTGTGTTTATCTAAAAATACTGGTCTAGAAAAATACACACCAGGATGCAGGCAGTGGTGATTGCTGGGTGGTAGGGTTATGAGAGTTTTGCTCTTCTTGTTCTTACCTATGAATATGTTCTGATTTTTCTCACAATGAACATATATAGCTTTTGTAGTCAAAAAAAATCTAGTAGTTCTCTTACGTTTGAAAACCTCTCTTAGGGAAGGTGACTTGCTACTTTGTACAAAACTAAGTAGAGGGGCTTCCCTGGTGGCGCAGTGGTTGAGTCTGCCTGCCGATGCAAGGGACTCGGGTTCGTGCCCCGGTCCGGGAAGATCCCACATGCCGCGGAGCGGCTGGGCCTGTGAACCATGGCCGCTGAGCCTGCGCATCCGGAGCCTGTGCTCCACAACGGGAGAGGCCACAACAGTGAGAGGCCCGCGTACGGCAAAAAAAAAACCAAAAAAACCTAACTAGAAAAGTGGAACAATTCAGATAAATAAATTCGATAAATTTATTAGGGTCAGATCAATAAATTAGAGTGTAGACAAGGGTACCTTCCAAAATGGGGGACATGTCAGAGAAACAGCAAATGAAAAGTTAAATGAAGTGAGAATCATCGGTTTCCCCGCATCCTGCAGGGTCTCTAAAGCCCCTGGGGATGCCCAACCCTCCTGGCTGTCCTCACCCTCTACTGCCCCTTCATTCTGGCATCCACTACTCTTCCCGTGGCCCTAGGCTTATCTCAGCTATTGCTCTGTACCTGGACCTTCCACCACACTCTCTCCTGGCCTGTAGAAATAGACTCCAACCCCCAGAAGTCCTCTGGATGCACGCAGCTCTGTGTATGCAAATCCACACGCATCACCCCCCCTCCACCATCCCCTTTCCCAGGATTCCTTCTCTACTCAGGGGCATCATCGGCACCCAAGCTGACATCTCAGGGTTACTTTGAACCCTTACTTCTCTCTTATTCTTCAAGCAATTCAGGACATGTGATGCCATGCCCACTACCTAGATGCCTCTGGTGTCTGCTGTCTCCTCTTAATTTCCTCCCAGCCTTAGCCCAATCCCCCATCATCCCTAACCTGCATCTGATACTTCCTCCTTCCAGTTCAAAACAGAAGTTTGCTATCTCTTCCCTGTGCAAAGCCATCTGGTACCCACTCGCCTGCAAAATCAAGTCCAAATTGCTTTCTGCTATGCACAAGGCCCTTTAAAATCTAGTTCCAACTTGCCTTTCCAGTATTAACACTCCTTGACCACCACCACCAACATCATGCCCCATCTTACACACATACACACACAAAAAGTACCCACCGAGTCCCAAACATGCAATGCATACAACGCCCACATCAGTGCATCCCATTTCTACCGCCTGAAACACCCCCCCTTTCCTCTCCTATCATCCGTTCTTTAGGATCTTTCTCAGACACTGTCTCCTCTCTGATCACTAAGTCTCAGCCCCACTCCTGTGCAATCATTTTTTCCCACTCTGCTTTCACATCAGCACCGTCCTGTTTTATGCTTCTTATACCTTCATTCCCACGCTGCCCCTGTCCGCAAATGAGACTATGAGAGGGTCCTTGCCCAGGTCTTCTGTTGCAGCTGAGAAAGCTAAATAGTCCTTCTCCAGTCTCTCTTGCAGCCAGGGACGGTTGTGTGACACAGCTGGCCGAGGAGACACCAGTGCAAAACTGCTGGGGAATCTCTGCATAATTTTTCTGTTTCCCTGATAATAGAAAAAAGCACAGCTGACACTTTCCTCTTGCTCTCACCTGGCCCACGGATGTGACATCTGGGACTGCAGAAGATACCTTGCCCACGTGAGCGCAAAGCCCAGAGCATCACAGAGGTTACAGCCTGACATCCTGGAGCCCCTGAACAATACTTACAGCCACCAATCTGCAGACTTATAAGGTGAGAAAAGTCAACTCTGGTTTTATAGCTATTTTTCACATTGTCTGTTGCTTGCTGCATCCCTAACTGATAGTTTTATAAGCAAATTAATGTAGCAATAACTACTGGGGATCTACCAGTCTCCTGATACTATACTAAGCATTTTTGGATTCAGCTGCTCCATTTCTTGGCCCTTGTAGACCAGTCAGAGCCTTGGCAAGGGCTCTCCTGCAGAATGTAAATGACCTTGCCTTCCCCACCCTTTCTCAGACTGTATGCATGTGACAATTTGCCCTTCAAGAATGCCCGACTACAAGATGCAAGGAGTCTGGTGTCCTGACTCACTGCAGGAAGAAAAGCCACCACTGACCGGAAACACACATCTTGGACTGTGACACGAGTGAGAAAGTTTTATAGTGTTTGAGACATTATACATCTTTAGGTCTTTCTTTTTTAACAGCAATTCTGCCTCTCCTAACTAATAAAGATTCCGGAGAGAAAAGTTACATGAAAGATTTGAGTCAATAAAACCAGTTGGGATACTTACACAAGAGACAAAAAAAATCTAGGTACATAATTGCAACACTCTAGGAGAATTTTTTTTAACTGAACAGTCAGCATCCACTAGGATGTCCAGCTAGCGTATCTGACAGGTGCTATCAATGGCACAGAAAAAAATTCCGAGCCCATCAGATATATGTTAAGTTTTACATCTCTGTATGAAAAGCCTAGGTTAGTATGGCTTCCATAGGTTCAGAAAGGACCTTTGCTGAAGTTTCTATTTTCATGCAAATGAAAACTAAAAACACATAGTTAATTGAAGAATCTTTCAATCTAGTAACTGGCTAGAGGAGCCCACCTCCAAGATCCCGACCTCTTGGTACTCACACTCCTGTGTTGCCCCCTGCCACACTGAATAGGGCTGACCTGTGTAACCAGTAGGGTACTGCACACAAGACCAAGTGTGACCAAGGCTGTCAGAAAGACACTGTCACTTCCAACTTCCTCTCTCTTGGATTGCTTGTTCTGGGAGAAATCAGCCACCATGTTGTAAGGATACTCAAGTAGCCGTATGGAAAGATTTAACTGGTAAGGAACTTAGGCTCCCACCAACAACCAGCACTGCCTTTCCAGCCACATGACTGGGCCATACTGGCAGCTAATGACCCAGCCCCAGTCAAGCCTTGAGATCCCTGCAGTCCTGGTTGACATATGTGTGCTGCAACTTCATGACGGACCCTGATCCAGAACCACCCAGATGAGTTGCCTGAATTCCTGACCTACAGAAATTGTATGCATTGAAAAGTTTATATTGTTTGTTAAGCTGCTAAGTTTTGGGGTAATCTTTTATGCAGTGATGGGTAACTAATTCACTAGCCTCTTTTATAGATAAATAAATAGACAGAGAGGTAGTTCTACTACGTCTGAAAAGCTTTGCTCATCTTTAGTTTTTTTTTTTGTTTGTTTTGTTTTTGTGGTACACGGGCCTCTCACTGTTGTGGCCTCTCCCGTTGTGGAGCACAGGCTCTGGACGCGCAGGCTTAGCAGCCATGGCTCACAGGCCCAGCCGATCTGCAGCATGTGGGATCCTCCCAGACCGGGGCACGAACCCGTGTCCCCTGCATCGGCAGGCGGACTCTCAACCACTGCGCCACCAGGGAAGCCCCTTTAAATCTTTTTAATGCTTCCTGGAAATATGGGACTAGGCTGTGCCAGACCTCATGTAAGTATCATATTGAGTTTTCTTCAACTGAGTCACACGATGAAATCAGTTCTATGGCAGCAGAGGTTTTACTCTTGAACTTGTTCATATGAAACTTGCTCATATGAAAGGCAAATGTAAAGGTTTCTTTGTGTGTGTGTGAAATGTGTGTGTACATGTGTGTTGGTTGTGAGAACTGAAGAAAACAAGGTTAATTAATCATAGTAGAAACTTCATTCAGGGAAACAGAGACTCTGTCTTAAGAGCCTCACATGTCACATGAAGTGAAGACTCAGGGCATTTTTATGCTTGTGCTCCTCAAGGTATATGGGACGTCTCCCACCCCATGATTGAGAACCCTCACACAAAACTCCTGCAGTTTTATCTTTCTTGACTGAGGGCACTTAAGATAAAGTGGGGGAAATCTCTCCTTGCCTCACAGGGCAACTGGCCAGCTGGTTGGAAGCGTCACAGTGTCTGGTCACGCTGGCGTGATCACCAATCATTTCTCTCTTTACATTTTTAGGAACCATCACTCGTTCTGACCTCATATCAGCTGACACTGCCCAGGCCTAGTAACAGAGCCCCATGATGGAAAACTACATCAGGAAGGCCCAGAACCTACTGAACAAGACTGTGCCACACCTCTACCAGGGTCAGAAGCCAGGATGTCTGATGACCGTTGTGTGAGACCCACCATTCTGACCAGGAGGCCACTGCACAGCTCCAGTCGTCAGGGAATCCTCATTTGAAATGGCTGATTTGTTTTTTTCCCAATCTAAATCTTCACCAAATCTGGAATCTAGCAAATATTAAAAACTGACTTGGTATTTTTATAGTAACCTAACAGACCCTATGAGATCATTTTCATGAACACTGCATCACTTTTTAATAAAAAGTGTGTGTGAGGTACCCTTTGCCTTTTACCTTGTTGATGGTCTACAGACCAGCACTTAAGCAAATCCTGCAATGATTCCCCACCTGGAGTCTTTGAAGGTGGTCCTGGGGTTCCATAAATAATCCTCATCATTGCAAAAAACATAACAGGAACTCTGTACTTGCCTGTGATAAAGCTGTCTGGGGTGAGTTAAGCAGGGGTGGGCACACTAGGGTCTGGTGGCCAAACGGGGCCCAGCACCTGTTTTTGTGAACAAAATTTCATTGAAGTGCAACCACATCCATTTATTTGTAGGTTGTCTGCAATGGCTCTCATACTACAACAGCACAGTTGGGTGGCTGAGGTGGAGAATTGTATGGCTCACAAAGCCAAAAATATCTATTATCCGGCCCTTTGCAGAAAAAGTTTGCCAACCTCTGAAATAAAGCATCACACTCACACTTCTCACCTTGGGCTCAGCAAGTGTTATCTGACGTGGGGCCCTTCCCTGGCACCTCACACAGATTGAGAGTTAGTTTCTTGTTTTAATAAAGTTAACATAAATTTTATACATTAAATCGTTTAAGATTTAGGGTGGAGTCAGCAGAATTTTCCTTGTTAACCAAGAATTTCCTTACTGGTGCATATCAAAATTAAAAATGGAATCTGGACTGCTCATATACTTCTAACAGTTTTTAGATCCATTGGGCAAGTTTAAGCAGCTGTCTTTTTTCCAACATGACTTATTTAGTTTGACACCAATTCTTTACAGAGCTAACTGTTCTTAGCCTTACAGTGTGTTTTTAAAATGAAAACATGTAAACTATTTGGGATACAATGTTTTTCTTTTTTTTTTTTTTTTTTTTTTCCCGTACGCGGGCCTCTCACTGTTGCGGCCTCTCCCGTTGCGGAGCACAGGCTCCGGATGCGCAGGCTCAGCGGCCATGGCTCACGGGCCCAGCCGCTCCGCGGCATATGGGATCCACCCAGACCGGGGCACGAACCCGTATCCCCTGCATCGGCAGGCGGACTCTCAACCACTGCGCCACCAGGGAGGCCCCAATGTTTTTCTTGATTTGAAAAGTCATAAGCATGGATTAATCCACATTGTACAAGATAGAAGATGCTTGTAGCAAAATTTGATACAAGTAATACAGCTACAGGATTTGAATTCACTGGTTTGGAAACACGAAGCATATATTTTTTGGCACTGAGAGAATCTTTGTTACAGTCTAAGAAAATTATTTTTAGGGAGGATTCCAATCTTCCACCTTCAAGGCAACAGAAGGAGTCTCAATGGGTGTCAGTTTTATTAAAAGCAAAGACAATGCTTGGAATTCTTGGTGTAAAGAACTTTCTCCTCAGACTTGCCTCTTAGAATTAGATCTGACAAAAGGATGAATTCACAGATTTGGGAGTCCCGACAACTCTGTAACAAGGAAAAGCCTTAGACATTCTGTTTAAAGCTTCCCATCATAATACTATCCTCATGAAGTATATATGAAGGCATGATCCAAATATCTAGAACATTCTCTAGATCAGGGTTTCCAGCCTTGGCACTGCTAACATTTGGGGTCTGATGTGGGGCAGTTGTGCATCGCAGGAAATATAGCAGTGTCCATGGATTCTATCCACAAGATGCCAAGAGGACCCCACCCCTGGTTGAGAACCAAATATCTGAAGGTATTGCTAAATATTCCAGGGGGGCAAGGGAGGAGAGAATTGTCCCTGCTTGAGAACCATTGCTCCAGAGAAGATCAGACCTTTACCTTGCCAAAAGATGGTTATTTCATTCAAACTGTACAAACCAACTTATCCATACAGGTGGAAGCAAAATCTGTTCCCTTCTGAGAGGACATGGCTACATGTCTTGTCCCAGTTTTCATCACTGCCTCACTAAAAAGGAGAATACTTTGTTCAGAAAATTCCTCAGAGTTAGTTTCTCTGGTTGTCATCCTCTGCTGCAGTGCCCAGGTTTCCTCCCAGAGGAAATCTGCATCACAGGCATCCACAGAGAGACCCCCTTTCCAACTCGGTATCTTCCCAGCCTGCCCTGACTCCGCAGCAGTGAAGGACAGACTCTTGTAACTGATCAGGACCGGAAACTAAGCAGGCTGCATCCACTGAAGGGTCCACCGCGATGGAGTGTTGCCTCGCACGCTGACATTAACAGAATTTCTCATGACAGCGTCAACAGTAGGATGTGGCTGTTTTCCTTATGATCCCTTTAAATCCCCAATTCAATTACCAGGCTCATTTTTCTGATGAATCATCAGCAGAAAGCCAGACTGCCTTTTAGAGAGCACTGTGACCCTCAGCTGAAACATCTCTTCTGTAAGACTCTGTTTTACCTGCTTGGCACTAAACAGACACTCTCAGTCTGGCCATGAAGAAGGTTAAAGCTTAGTACTTAACCCAGCATGGAATTAACCCTTTCGAGAACTTGCAGTGTCTCTTACCCAACTGAAGAGAAAATGAAAAGGGAAAAATGAAACTAAATAACGGAGCCAAGTGTGTGGTTACTGGACTGTTTTGTCTCTACATTTGATGGCCTCAGAGATGCAAATCTCAGCTCCAGGCCACAGTTAAACTGATGCATCAGAATAAGAACTTCTCGTATATTTTCAAACATCACAGCAGCTGTGAATGCTAGGTCCTTGGGATTGCTTTTCCCTCCAGAAGCTCCTTTTCCCTCTCCTCTCCTCCCCTCGCCAGAGGGATCCTCACCAACAAGCCAACATCTGACATGTCGACAGTGACGCAGAGACAAAACCCCTGTAGAATTCAGGGCCTGTGCCGCGAATGAGGATGTTTCTTGGAATCCCAAAATTGTCTGAAAACTGAAATAGGAGAAAAAATGGACAGGCGCCTGCCTAGCACTTAGGCTATGACTCCAAGCTGAGTGCCTCTGTTACAGCGACGCACAGGTCGCTCACTACACACCTGTGAGTGGTGAGCATGAGAAGCCTCCGTGGTTACAGCAAGGAGGTCCCCGGGACTAAAAACCCGGTTGTGACTCGATTTTCCCTTGTATGTGCACCTTGTTAGGTTCCAAGGGGCTTGAAACTGTTGATATCACAGCCACCACGATCCCATCTTTGCATCCTCAGCATCCCAAGGGTGAGACATGAGCCCTCAGCATCCCGGGGGTGACACGTGAGCCTGCCTGATGTTCGGGACTCTGGAGTGAGCTGGACTCCTGTCCTCAGTGCAGAAAGAAGGAAAGATGAAGGTAACAGCTAACAGGAGATTGTTGTTACCTTGCCTACAACTCTAACTTTTGGCAAATATGTTCATCTTTCCATACCTCTGTGATTTTAGTACTTGTTTAAATACTACCTAAAAATACCAAAGAGGTGTCGTTATTACTGACTTAGGCCTGTCCCTTTTTTTTTCTGGACTACTGTTCTATTAGCTGTGCTCTCACGCCCTGGCCCAGATGACCTGCCTCAGCTGGACTGAGGGGAGCACTCACACCCTCACCCCGTTTCCAGGCTTTGCCATGTTCTGACTGTGGAGCCCAGGGGCCTCCCTGCTAACTGCATGTGTAAATAAAAGAGTTTTAAATCACTTCCAGGTGCTCGAAGGGAGCAGAAGCACCAAATCCTCCCTGGGGCCATTTCCCACCTCTTTTCCTGCAGACACTCCTGGAATGTGCTAGACAAAGACACAGCAAGCCGCATATTCGAATCTTTAAGGACTAACTCCCCAGTCTTTCCTCCAACCTCAAAAAAGATCACTTTTCTCACTCATGAATGAAAAAAGTAATAGAAGAAGCACTGAAAAGGTAACTTTTATTATCAGACTTTTAAAATTCATATCCTCTTGGGCTTCCCTGGTGGCGCAGTGGTTGAGAGTCCACCTGCCGATGCAGGGGACACGGGTTCGTGCCCCGGTCCGGGAAGATCCCACATGCCGCGGAGCAGCTGGGCCTGTGAGCCATGGCCGCTGAGCTTGCGCGTCTGGAGCCTGTGCTCCGCAACGGGAGAGGCCACAACAGTGAGAGGCCCGCGTACCGCGCAAAAAAAAAAAAAAAAAAAAAAAAAAAAAAAAAATTCATATTCTCTTTTCCTTATTTATCCATCCCTGAAACCACTATTAATTGTAATGTACTTGGAATTTTACTGAGTGAGACAGAAGAAGAATAGGACACCTTAAGGGTGTAACTTTGGAACTTAGTACTCTTAATCCATTATATAATTTGGAAATTATTCCCTGACTGGTTGTTGCAAACATAGGGGTTCTGTAATGACACTGGATTTCTCTGCCTGTGTATCTGATAAGTACCATCACAATAACCCCACAGTGTGAGGACTGTCCTCAGTAAATGGCAAAGAGGAAGTGTCAGTGTGGCTCAACTCCCCACTAATAAAGGCTCTGAACTTGGATAATAGAAAAGCCATCTCTTGGAACCACTTTACCAGAGACTTTTTCTATAATGGCAGGGGACAAATACCAAGATTCACTGGAACACCTAGATAAAAATAGTAACACCATGACTCAAAGGTTTTGAATGAGATCTTGCTCTAAGCAGCCTCTATACAATGATGTAGGTAGTTCAAAAACAATTTGCAAGTAATTCACCAAGAACCTGAAGCAAACCCCAGGAAGTTGTAAAATCTTCACCCTTGTCAGAGGATTGGTTTCAGAGCATCTCAGAGGGATTTCAGTCAAATAGGGTGGGCCAGGAGGGGTGAAGTCACCCTCTACCACACTGCTGTCCAGTAGAACTTTCTGCAATGACAGAAATGTCCTCTACCTGCACTGCCCAACATGGTAGCCATTAGACTTAGAGCTTTTGACCATTTGAAGTATGCCTAGACAAATGAAGAACTGAATTTTTAATTTTAATTACATTTACATTTAAATAGCCACATGTGTCTAATGACTGCCATATTGGATAATGAAGGTCTAGAAACTGAAGAGGAGGGTGTTGAAGATTAAGTGTCTGGTCGGGGCAGGTGAGAAGCTTTTGGAGGAAAGCTGTAAGCCCAGGGCAAGGACAGCACCAGCTTCACTTTGCCAGCTACCCACAACTGAATGTCTGCTCCCAAGACTAAGGCTGAACTCATTAGGAAATTGTACTTGGTTTAACCAGAGAGGCATGACCTGACCACAAGAAAGGGCTGGGGGCATATATGCTGTGATTTCCCAATGCCAATGTGACGAGGAGAACTTATACTCTGCAGAGGAAGTAGAGAGAAACAGAGGAGAAGGTCAGGTTCTGAGGCCATAAGATAGATGGCAACTCTAGAAAACAAACTGGGTGATAGTTATTTCTTCACTGCCCTGAACTGATGCTCTTATAAATAGGGTTCATCAGAGCTTCTAAAAACATGCCTAAAACCTGACAGCCAGGGGGCCACTGGTGTCAGATTATTTATTTAGTTGTTTATTCATTATCTATCATGTTTATTCAGTTGTTTACTAATTTAGTATCTGTCACTCCCACTAGAATGTGCGCTGCATGAGGACATGGATCATTCTGGGCCAGAAAGTAGGTATTGGGTAAAAGGTTGTATGAAATTAGTATTCATACCCAATTATTGGTCAAAATATAGTTGAAGGCCTACTCCATGGAATGTACTATGTTAGGGTTGGAGAAATAGCTGTGGAAAACACAGGCCTAGTCCCTATCCTCATGGCTTACATTAAACAGCTAACGATAAAATTAAGAATATATGCTGAGGGCTTCCCTGGTGGCTCAGTGGTTGAGAGTCCGCCTGCTGATGCAGGGGACACGGGTTCATGCCCCGGTCCAGGAAGATCCCACATGCCACAGAGCGGCTGGGCCCATGAGCCATGGCCTCTGAGCCTGCGCGTCTGGAGCCTGTGCTCTGCAACGGGAGAGGCCACAACAGTGAGAGGCCCGCGTACCACAAAAAAAAAAAAAAAAAAAAAAAAGGATGTATGCTGAACATTGCTAATTATTAGAGAAACGCAAATCAAAACTATAATGAGGTACCACCTCATACCGGTCAGAATGGTCATCATTAAAAAGTCTACAATTAACAAATATTGGAAAGGGTGTGGAGAAAAGGAAACCCTCTTACACTGTTGGTGGGAATGTAAATTGGTGCAGCCACTATGGAAAATAGTATGGAGGTTCCTCATAAAACTAAAAAGAAAGTTGCCATATGATCCAGCAATCTCACTCCTGGGCATATATGCAGACAAAACTATAATTCAAAAAGATACATGCACCTCTGTGTTCATAGCAACTCTATTCACAATAGCCAAAACATGGAAACAACCTAAATATCCATCGAGAGATGAATTGATCAAGATGTGATATATATATATATATATACACACACACAATGGAATACTACTCAGCCATAAAAAAGAGCAAAGTAATGCCACTTGCAGCTATATGGATGGACCTAGAGATTATCATACTCAGTGAAGTAAATCAGACAGAGAAAGACACATACCATATGATATCACTCATACGTGGAATCTAAAATATGACACAAATGAATTTATCGACAAAACAGATGCAGACTCACAGACATAGAGCACAGACTTGTGGTTGTCAAGGGGGAGGGGTGTGGGAGAGGAAATTATTGGGAGTTTGGGATTAGCAGATGCAAACTATTATACACAGAATGGATAAACAACAAGGCCCTACTGTATAGCACAGGGAACTATATTCAATACCCTGTGATAAACCATAATGGAAAAGAATATAAAAATGAATATGTGTGTGTGTGTGTGTATAACTGAGTCACTTTGCTGTACAGAAGTAATTAACACAACATTGTAAATCAACTATACTTCAATAAATTTTTTTTTTAATTTTAAAGGAATGTTTGATACCCTATCAGCAGGGACCTGACCTATGGGGTAGACAGGGGAAGGTTCTAATAAGGGAGCACTTCCTTAAACTGAATTTTGAAGGCTTAGTAGGAATTAAGAGAAGGGGTAGGGGGCAGGTGGTCAAGGGAAATGTCTTGGCCACAGGCTGGTATTACTGTCATCCAAAGAATAAGCAAGACAGAGTGGCAAGAGGACAAGCTGTCTGGGTCAGCCAGCGATGTCCCCAGAGGAACATCGCAGCCCAAACCCAGCCCCGTGGGCCTTCCAAACACCTGACCCCACCCAGTGCCATCTGAGGGTACCCTTCCCAGAAAGACCACATGCTCCTGTGGACCCCACCTCCCAGCGCTTTTAACTCCAATGCGATACTTTTTTACTCAATTTCTTAAACAGGGTCCCAGAAAATCATGGAGGAAACTCAGTTATCCCACAAAACCAGAGAGACTTACACACACACATACACACACACAGACACTCACACTCAGACCTGTGTAAGAGTTTACAAAAGGCTTTGCCCAAGTACTATCAAATTTGAGTTTCTAGTTCAGACAGTTCTTAGAAAAGTAAAACTATTATCCCCATTTCACAGTTGAGGACCCTGAGGCTCAAAGACAATGTGACTCTTTGAGAGGTCCATTGGAAGGGGCGGAGCCAAGACTCCCAGTCCCAGCACGCAAGTCCCATTGTCTTCCGGACGAGAGCAGTTTCTTCCTAACTGAGAACCTCCTGGGAAACACTGAGTCTGATTCTTTGTGACACGAACCCTACCAACTATGCAATTTCTGAAAAGTTATTTGTTGGGGTGATTCTTGTCCTGCCAATGCAGGCCGTCCTTGAAAGAGCCCTTGGTCCTCCAGCCAGGGAGACTTTTTGGGCTCACTTTCTAAAGCACACTTACTTCCTGGTTGGAGGCCTTGGGGAGCTACCTTGAAAAGTCCTACAGCCACTTACTTGGAAAGGTGATGCTATTCATCCAATTCAAATCCATAGCCGTGCTTTGAACTATTTTTTAAGCCAATGTGGAGAACCTGGAATCCTTCACAGGACCGCATTAGTTCTGAAACACCTTAAGTCATTTTCATACTCATGGAGAGAATGCCCCGAAGCCCGTTCAACAGTGACAGCTCTGAGAGTCTGTAAGGGTCCAGACACTTTACAGGTATCCTGCAATCGGGGTGACCAACTGTCCTGGTTTACCTGGGACCCAGGATTTCCTTGGATGGAGCAAGTTGGCCCCCCTACTGGTTAATTCAATCCTCACAACGCTCAGGTGTGGTAAGGGGGGCCTTCTCCATCATCTTTACTGATAAGAGAATCCAAACCAGAGCCTTCACAGGGTTTGCCCATATTCCTCCAGCCAGTAGAAACAAAACAGGGGTTTGAACTGAGCTCTGATTCCCAGGGCTTAGCCCCACCCTGGCCCTCTGGGTACCCACAGCACCGAGATTTACCTGAGAGAGATGGACATTCTTGGGTCCTGACAGGTAAATGATACCTCAAACCTTCCATGTCTCTGGAGAATTCTCACTTTTCCACCTTATGAAGTGGATAGGATTTTTTCAGGACTGAAATAAAACTGGGAGCACTCTTTTGCCCTAAGCTCAATGTCCTGATTTGCACATCAGTGGCACAGTGTTATTTCACCTGAGGGCTGCTTTTACAACACCCAGAGCAGTGCAAGCAGACTGGGCTGGGAAACTAAGGAGAAATTGTGGAGAACAGGCCTTGAGTCATACCTGGTGAAGTGGAAGGAGTAAGAGTAAGACAGACTTAAATTTAAGGCCTTCCTCTGCCATATCCTAACTGTGTGACTTCGGGGCTAATAATAGTCATTTTGCAGGGTTGCTATGGAGCCTGGAATGAGATGACCCAATCTGAATCTACCTTCCTCCATGACTGGCACAGGATAAACGCCCAGTAAATGTTAGTTCACCAACAAGCCTCAAGAAAAGAAACTCAAAAATGTCCCTTGCTTTGTAATCTCTTCAAACTTCTACCAGGGTTTCTGAAGCCTAAACCTATGTGAAAATAATAAATTGTTTCAAAATAATAAGAATACAAACAACCCAATTTTTAAAAAATAGGCCGAAGATTGGAGCAGACTTTTCCCCAAAGAAACATACAGATAACAAATAGGCACAGAAGATATTCAACATCATTAGTTAACAGGGAAAAACAAACTAAAGCCACAATGGTACATCATTACACACCTACTAGAATGACAAAAATTAAAGATACTGACAATAGCAAGTGTTGACAGTGACATGGAGCAACTGGAATCCTCACGCATGGATGGTGGAAATGCACGGTCTCAGCACATTTTAAATGGTTGCTCTTGAAAGGAGATTGGCAGCTTCTTATAAAGTTAAACATCCTTACCATACGACCCAGCAGTCCCATTCCTGGGAATTCACCCAAGAGAAATGAAAATATACAGTCCACACAAAAAAAAAAATTATAGGAGCTTTATTCACAAAGGCCAAAAATCTGTAAAGAACTCAAATATCCATCAACAGGTGAATGGATAAACAATACACATCCATACAACGAAATAAGACCCAGTAAGCAAAAGCAACCACTGATACACATCAAGGTGAGTGAATATCAAATACATTTTGTTAAGCAAAAGAAGTCAGATGCAAAAGGCTACATGCTATTTGATTCCATTTATGTGAAATTATGGAAAAGGTGGAGTGAGGGGATTATCTGCAGAGGGACACAGAGGAGCCCTTTGCGGGTAATGAAAACCTTCTATATCCTGTTTGGGGTGGTGGCTACACAGATGTATACATTTGTCAAAACTCATTGAACTGTACACTTTAAAAGGGTGAATTTTACCACTGGACTCACTGGCCAGTGTCCCTAGGTGTCCCACAGTCTCATTCCACTTGGCTACTTCTAGTGCCTGTTAGACAGACCAACACTTTACCTTAAAAACGTGTGAAATGGCCCCACTTGTAAAGAATGAGAGGCAGAGTGGCTGTACCTGCTGTGCCCCCAGGTACCTTTCTGGCTGAGCTCAAGAAGGCTTTAAAAAAATGCACAAGACAACAGCCTACTCTGAGAAAATGGACCTTCTTACCACTGATTTCAACTCCACCAAGGCTGCACCATGAGGAAAGGAAGAGCATCTCAGTAAAAACACCTCCCCCTTGAGCACAGGCTGCCGCCCAGGCACCCCAGCAGCACCCAGACACTGAGCATCCATGCACAGAGCTGCATAGAGGATGCAGAGAGTGAGGCCAGCAGGCAGGACTGGATGGGATGTACCTGAGAGCCAGGGGTGCAGGGCTGGGGGCCGTGCTGGGCGAAGGCTCTACCTACTCCTTCTCAAGAAAGGTTCCTCTATTCCGAAATAAATTCTATTTATTTGTTCTTTTTTTCTGTCCTTACATGTCAGGCAATGATGTAATGTCCTCTGTCACGCAATAAATAGGATTTAATTCTATTTCTGTCTCCTTGAAATAGAGGTGACATGTACGGATCCATGAAATTCCCCCATCAGGGAGCCTTTCTGGGCCGTGGAAACAGTCTCAAACCTCCACTCTGAACCTATTCTTTATCTGAGGGCACCCAAACTTCCTGCCACCCTGTCATGTGGCCTCCACAAGAAATACACCTCCAGCCAAACCTCTGTAGACCCCACAACGAGCTTCTGAATATCTCTCAGCCCTTCTGACCATGGACACCCTCCCTACATTCCCAGCATTCCTGTTCCTCCAAGACTCCACTCCAGGCAGCCTCCATGCAAGTAGCTCCTGTTCTCACCTCTCTGTGGCCCTCAGCTCCTTAGAGCATCAGGGTCTGTGTAAAGGTGTGTGTCCTCCATGAAGCTGTGGGCTTCCCTCTTTCCGTTTTGCAATCCCAGCATCTAAGGAAGGGCTTGATGTGCTGAATGGACACGTCCAGGCAGGGGTCAATAGGCAGGGGTGCTATTCCCTGGGTGCCCACTGTGCCAGGCCTGGTGCTGGAACAGTGCGTGTGCCCAGGAGTTGAACATCTGCCACCCAACAGTGAGAAACACATGGCCTGGGGTGCCTCCTTCTGTAGGACCTAAGATCCAAATATGAGGACAGAGATACCTTGACATGTAGATTCAAAGTCAAAGAAAAAGCTGTAGGGATTTGAGCAGGAAACCAACCTGTTGTAATTTAGGGGCAAACAACAAAAAAAGTTAATATATTCATTCTAATGACATGAGAGTCCCACAGAAGGTCTATGTTTTAAAACATCAGCGCCCTATCACATTCATCCTCAGATTATCTGCTCAGCAGAAGTGAAATGTATCATTAATTTCACTTTATAAGTGGGAAACAAAGAATGAATTTCAGAAGCGGACTCCATGTCTTAGGCTAAAGGGCCTTCAAGTGCCCACTCTGTGTTTGGGCAAATCACTTGTCATGGTGCCTCAATTTTTCCCATGTAAAAATGTGGGAGGCAGGGTCCAGACTCGGTAGGTCATGTATTCCATTATGGTTTCCTAATTCTGGGGGTCTCACGTGGCAAATCAGAATAAGGAGCAAGTCATCATTTACTCTGGATTCTTTCTTTTCAAATGGTAGGAAATTAATGCCAAAAAATATTCCAGTTTCTTGGATAAGCTCATTGTCTGTCTCTGTCTGTTTGGTTCTCTCCTTTTCTCTTTCCCTCTATTTCTCTCCTTTTTTCTTCTCTCCCTACTCCCTCTCCCTCCCCCCAACCTCCCCTGAAGAGAAGTTATACTGGCTACTTTGCCCCTAATATCCATTCTCCTTGGTCTGGTAACAGTACCTTGATTTTCTCCCCCATGAACTATACCTCTTCCAAAGGACACAATTTACCAGAACCTTCTATGTGGATGTCCACTCTTCCCTGACCAAGAAACAGACATCTGACCCAAGCAAGGCCAGTTAGATAACCTTCCATGGACTCTGCTCATCAGAGTGACAGAAAGGCAAAAAAAAAAAAAAAAAAGTTGGAATTTATTCTTCTTATGTCAGTGGCCTCAAGGGACCATTCATCACTTTCTACTACTCAGATCTTCTGAGATTCCCTGGCTTCAGTATTTCCCCAAAACCACTTTTATCACTTTTCCTTTGATTCCATGATTACCTTAAAATAAAATACCTTTTTGCTCAAATTAAAGTCAGTTTCTGTTGCTTGCAACCAAAGAGTCCTAAAGGATACAACTTTTTATCTCAATCATTTTTTTAAATCTTAAAATTTGCTACCTACTTCTTCTAAGAAGTCATAAATGTAATGTGTAAAAGCAGGGCAATCCACTTGCTTTATTAATGTCCTGTGTGTACCCCTGGGACCTGGGCCAGGAGGCAGGAGCCTTCCATCCTGGTCTTCCTTGGTTTTCCTGATGAGAAAGGAACAGTCTATTGACAAGTCAGGATAAAGGATAATTCTTTCCTAAGGTCCTGCCCACCAGGAAAAGAACTGGGAACATCTCAAAGCCCACGGGGCAAAGTCAGACCAAGAAGCACCAACCTGGTTTGATTGTAGAACAGTGTGTCTGCATCATTTCCAGCCCCACAATTCTCTGGGAAACTGAAAATTCTAGGCCCCAACTCATTCTCCTCTTCAGAACCCTGGACCATAAGAGCAATAATAATCATCACAGTTATTACTAACAATTACTGAGTAGTCAGTAGCTATGAAGCATTGAATCAAGAACTTTATATATTTTACCTCATTCAAGCCATAAAGTAATGGGTGGTGGGCCCTATAATTATCCTATTTTACAGATGAAGAGACTGAGATTTAAAAAGAGTAGGATCTTCTCTGAGGTTAGTAGCTAGTGAAAGTCGGAGCCAAGACCAAAAATGATTTGTGATTTCACTCTTCATCAAAAAGCCAACACTGATCACAATGGCATCCTGCCTAATATGGGCAAGTTTCTGCTTCTGTGCTCGAAATCAGAGTTCCCCAGGTGAGAACAATGCAGAAAGGAAAGGGCTTCTGCTATTTTTCATGCCAGGAACAAACACCCAAGGGTTTAGGCATCAAAGTGAACTGTCTTAATTTTATCAATCGCCTTTTCTCCTCTACTTGCCACTTGAGACTCTGCTGTCCTCTGTGTACTGACAAACCCTGTCTTACTTGGAGCGGGAAATGTTTCTCAGGACAAAATAAAAAAGGATACTATCACTCCCCACAAGTTCACGGCACTCAAGAGCTTTGCCAAAGGTGTAACTCCCACAGGGCTCAGGGCAGCGTGGCACAGGGCCCCAGGACCTCAGCCTCTGACTTCGGGAGCTGCCCACCCACCAGGAACAGGGCGCACAGTTAACCTGAAGTTAAATTTGGCTCTTAAATACCCTCTCACAGAGTCTTTCAGGTGTAAAAAACAAAAACAAAGTCTTAAGTCCTAGGAGGACAGAATGAAAAACATTGATATGTTACACATTCACTCAACAAAAACTGGACAGAGGTTAGCTAACGGTACTGTACCCATGTTAATTTCTTTATTGTAATATACAGACCATGATTAAGTAGGATGTGAATACTAGGGGAAGCTGGGTAAAGGGTATATGGAAACTCCTCGTCTTATCTTTGCAACTTTTCTATAGATCTGAAGTTATTTCAAAATAACAGTCTTTCAAAAATGAACTGGAGAGACTCCCAACAGCCTCCTCTGTGAGACTGATGGTTTAGGACAGTGTCACAGGTGGGATGCAGGCAGGTGAGCATCTTGGGTCATGTCCATCAGTGAAGTATCACTGGGAGCAACAGCACAGGATCTCTCTAGTCCAAATCACAAGAATAACATATCTTGCAGACCAAGGCTATAATGAGAGCTGAACACAAAAGAGAATTTGGTCATGATACCTCATAGCTGTGCCATTAATACACACTTCTATAAAAAAAAATCACAGTAAGTGGTGTGTGTGTGTGAAAGAGAGAAAGAGAGAGAAAATGGGGGGAGGGAGGCAGGAAAAGGGAGAATACATGAAGCTGAAGCAGACAAGAAAGAATCATTTATACATCACTCACCTGGGGTCGGGGAAGAACCCACACATTTGTGAAAGCAACTTGATAACAGATGGAGTAAGAAACTAGGGTGTTAGTCCTCAACACAAGGAACTTTAAAAAAAACTTTTTCAAACAAAGTTTCAGAAATACCCATCTTAGAGTTACTGAGCACAAGCAAAGCATTTCAGAATGGTTTTAAACGTCACTAAAAGGATGGAATGTGATGGCCTAAGGAAACTCTGCAAGAAAGTTTTGAGGATGGTCCAATCCATGGCTGAGAACACTTTCAAAGATTTGGAGGTCTCTTATTCAAGGCGAGTGACCATTTAATCTTCATCTGCAAGACTGGAAGAAAGGAGTTTGTCCAGGTGGGAGAACCTCTTCTCAGATATGAGGAAGAAGTTCTTGAGATCATGGGTGAGAAAACATCTCACTAGGTCCCCAAAGGGGGTCATCACATTGTCTTTGCCTGTCATTGCAAGGAGAGGAGACTGCCTTTCACAGCGTTTAAGGTAAGCCTGCCTTAAAGCCCAGGGGACTGGTTGATTTAGGGTCTTCTCCAATTCGTGGAATCAAAGCATACACAGCATGTAGCTGCTATAGCATCTCTCTGAAGAGCAGTTGCTAGAGAGGAATCAGGCATTGTAATTCTAGGAACAGAAAGCACCAGTCACGTCATGAAACTCTGGTGTAAAAAATCCCTTGACTGATCCAGTTTTCTAAACTTCCTTCCTATTTCAGAGACTGTCCGAGGACATATGAACATGAACCTGCAATTTAGGAGACAAGCTGATCTGGCACTAAGCTCCAATTTCTTTTCCAAGAAGATAACTGGGGTAAACTCAAGAGAAAATAAAATCATGACCCCAAAGAGAATCTGGAAAAAAATGCCCTGACACTTTTGCGGGAAGGGGAGATTTAAGATAAATAATATAGTACTGAAAATTCATTTTTATTAGACTTGTGAGTAAGAAACAAACATAACAGTCCAAAATATTACATTTGTACATTACTGTGTTTATATCCTATTGTGATCATCTCCCTAATTTCACCCCAAACAGCTTGGTGAAACCACATTCCACTTTATCTCAGTTTGTCTTCCATTTATATCTTAGTAGAATAATTTGATCAGACACCCAAAGGCCTTCCCACTAATGAAACCAGGATTTGCTAAGAAAAATCAATGTATAACTTGCCTTAGTATTCATCAAAGACAAAAAGAGTTATTAAAGTCTGAGACAGCCACCATCCTCAGACTCTTAGAAGAACCGGTAGGAGAGTAGCAGAGACAAGCAAAGGGTTAACACAGCTGATTTCTGGGTGGAGAGAAGGATGCAACATAATTTGTTAAGGCAAACACCTGGAGGCAAAAAAAAAGTAGTATTTTGTTTCCACCGCAAGAAACTGCAGACATACAGAAAGCCAATCACATCAGTGGAATACTCAATTATCTGCATATGCTAATTAACGGAATATAATCAACCCACTTTCCCTCCATCCTTTCTTCACCTGCTCTAGTATTTGTCATGCACTGGCTTCCTCACTCCTCACAACCCACAGAACATCAGACAGTCTGCGTGGTGCATCAAAAGGAAACAAATAAGCACAGATTTTTTGCTGATGGCAGGAATTTCTCATGCTCAGGGCATATGAACCAACAACGTGGAAATGGCAGCACTTGCTGTATATCTTAATGATTGCCCACACCTATTTTGCAAAAGAGACTTAAAGTTCAATTAGATAATACGATGCTTAGTTACGGTTATTTCATTAAACTGGGCACAGTCATTTAAAGTAGTAAATATGCAGTCATGACAGAATTAAATATTCATGAAATCAAACGCGACTGAAAAGCTGAGGACGTTAGAATATTAAAATTCCTCATAGTTTGGCAATGTAAATCTTGTATGCATCACCCTGGCCCAGTCTAGAGTGTGTTCAAATGCCAGTTCCTTGGTAGAATGCCATATAAGTTATAATATTGATCTTGGTAGATAAACCACAATCTAAATCCTTAGCTCAGTATCCAAATGCAAAACAATTTTGAGGATTTGCAAATACCATCTTGTTAAGGTGAGCCTGTCTCCAAGTACAGAGAGGCAACACTCAATGTGATCCCAACATGTTTGGGATACTGTTTAGTCCACTAGCACCTCTAGGAAGGTCCAGCAGAAACCCAGGCAACCTGCCAGGAGAAGCATGTCATGACTCGCTTTCCTAAGCAGGCACGGTGGCTGTTTCCTTGCGTGCTTCCTCCAGTGAGCCACAGTGAGAAAGTACTTCAGCTGACTCCTGTTTGGTTGGTTCTGATTTGTTGAACCAGCTTTTCCCCAACACTTGCAGCCACTTCCAAAATGCATTAACAAACACATGTATACACTTCACAGAGATACAACTGGCCGGCACTAGCATCCACAAAACTCAATTCCAAGTGTATATGGAGAAAGAAAACCCTGCTCAGAGACCAAGCTGCAATAAATACACTCCAAGAATATCACACCAAGGCATTATTTCTATGCCACTTCCTCTACTTTACAATTTTCTCAACAGGAAAAAACATCAGCACCAGAGAATGGCATTTGAGCTATTTCTTACTGGAACCCAATTACCTGAGGAGCTCCTCTCTCCACAGTCAGCAGCCGCTATCCCCGGGGCTACAATGACACAGCAGGGCTTCAAAAGGTTTCCAGAGCTCACCTGGTGCCAGGCACATGGCCCCTGCCCTCCTGGGCAGGAGGATGCTAGGGGAGGAGCAGGTGCTCCAGCTTAGAGCTGGGTTAGGCAGAGCTCTCCATTCTGCAAAAGAGCCAAACTTTGCTCCCACTGTTGTCATCTTTAGGTTGATGTAACCTCCCTTCAAGGAGTCTCAGAAGCCACTTGGCAGCTCCTGAAGACATGTTTCCCCTTGACCTAGATCATCCAAATAATCTGTGGCTATACGGTGCGGGCGAGCAAAGGTCTCTCAATCTCGCTCTCCCGGGGTGCTGCGCTCCACCCGGCATCACGTTGCCTGGACCAGAAGACTTTTCTCTGCACGGACACTGAATACGGAAACCAGGAGGGACTTCTGCACGCGCCTTCCCGTTCAGAAAGTCACTGTCGCCCAGCGATTCCCTTCCATCTTACGCCTTCCCTACATCTGCAACCCTCACCACCTCCCGGACGAGGGAAGGGGGTGGGGGAGCGCAGGGGTTAAAGTGACAGCCGCTGCCAGAGCTCCGTGGTTTTGTTCAAAAGGTGTCACAGCGCCAACGCGGCGGACCTACCTTGCTCTCGTCCTTCTCGCCGCTGGCTCTCGCTTCGGGATCGTCGCTGTCCTCGGCGTCGGCACTCTTGCCGGGCGGATCATCCGGAGCCGGATGCTGCGGCGGCGACGGCGGCTGTGGCGGCGCCTGGCAGGCTCCGCCAGCCCCCTGGGAGCGGGGGATGGGCTCCGGGCACGGAGAAACTCCCTCCACATCCATCTCCATCTTCCCATTCACTGGAGGACAAGACAAAAGCGGAGCGCAGATTTGACAGCGGCGCCGGCGGCGGCTCAGCTGCCGGTGGCACGCATGGCTCGCCGAGGAGGAGCCGCCTCCTGCGCGCCCTCCCTCCCGCTAGCCTTCGCCCGCGCGCCCCGCAGCTCCGCTCGCCGCTCGGCTCCGGCACCGGCGGCGCCGGCCCGAGGAGCGTGAGCAGGGGGTGGCCGCGCGTCCTCGGAGCAGTGGCCTTCAGGAGCCCCCGGCAGTCCCGCTAAGCCGAGCGCATCCCGGAGGCGGCGGCAGCGACGCCTCCCAGCCACGCGCCCAGCCCCGGGGCCGCCCGGGGACTCCCTCCCCAGCTGGGCCTCCCGATCCTCGTCGCTTTCCAGCCTCTCCGGGGGCCTCTCGGCGTCTCCCCTCCCCTCCGCCTCTGAACAAAGTTACTGGAAGAACAATCGCATCACTAGGACCTGCCGGCGAAACTGACAGGAGTGGGGCGGGTCAGGTGTAAGTGAAATCTACCATCCCCGCCCGCTGACCAGGCACCGACCCCTCACCCTGCCCGCTCCAGCCGAGGAAGGCAAGGCTTTCCGATTTGTGCCAGGCGGCGGCGGAGCCCTAGAAAGGAGGGGAGCCGGCAGAGGGCTGGCGTCCGGGGCGCCCACTCCAACCCCGGGCGACCCCCACCCCCACGCCGGCCCCAGGCCCCTCCCGCGCTCCCTCACGCGGCCGCACGTGTCCCCGGGGTCACCCCTCCCGCGCGCACGAGTGCATCCCCGCGCTCCCGCGGCCCCGCGCCGCCCAGCCGGCGCCTGAGGACTAGGACCGAGCAAGCGGTGGCCAAGACCGGGCCAGCAGTTCACCTACCCTCGCCTCCGTCCCGGTCGCGGGCGGCACCCGCAAGGGGTGGGGCCCCGCGCCCAGGGCGAGGACGCGAGTCTCGAAGCGCAGCGGAGTTCCTCGTAAAGGTCGGCAGCAGAGGGGCGGAGGGGGAGGCGGAGGGAGAGCGAGGGGTCGCGGCCAGGCATCGGCCGCCAGGTGCCCCGGTTGGCGCCAGCTCCCCGCCAGCCCTCTGCGCTGGAAGGGCGTACTCCGCCGGGCAGGGCTCCGGGAGGTGCCGGTGGGGACCCCAGGCGGTGCGGTGAGCTGCGTCTGTAAATCTAGAGAGACAGATGGAGATGACAAGGGTAGACTTGGGAATTCTTACACGGGGCTCTCCGACAGTCAGGTGATTAGGGTGACTTCTATATTTAACACTACTTGGTCCTGGGGAGTAGCTTACAACTTCACGGGGACTGCTACAGAGACTGCACTCCCGAGGGACCTTCCGGCAGCTATAGAGAGAAATAACAGATTATTAAGAAGCTGTTTAATGTTAAATAGAGCCCATTGTTCTGGGCTTTGAGTTCCATAATGCCCCCAAATGGATCAGCAGATAAATGAACTCTCCGTGCATTTCTTAGCAGAGCTTACTTAGCTTTCTTCCTCCAGCAACAATTGCCTTCTGAAACTAGAAAGTTAAGTTGTTCATCTCCTGATTGCTTTGCATTAACTTGAAGACAACTTTGACAATTTCAAGACACACTGTCCCAATAGATGCAGTTACACAAGAACACAGCATGAGTCCTATCCTTCAATGCAATCGCTTAATCTCTGACTCTGTGATAGAAATTAATTGCCACTTTAATTTCATCAGTGCAGACAGTCAATCTAGATAATGCAATGTGAACATGCTTTTGGAAAGAAAAGTTTGGGGATGGAATTACTCATTCTTTTTCTTCAAAATTATGAAAAATTAGATTTCAAGCTCATTTTCTAAATTGGGAACTTGTTCAAAATAACATGAGCTTGCTTTAGTCTGACATTCACTATACTTTTAAAATGACATTATGACCTTTCATGTAGTAAAGTGCCAGCCAAGAAAATACAGAGCTTTGTGCCTTTAAAGAAGTTACTTGCGGACTTCCCTGGTGGTGCAGTGGTTAAGAATCTGCAGAGTGAAGTAAGTCAGAAAGAGAAAAACAAATACTGTATGCTAAACACATATATGTGGAATCTAAGAAAAAAAAAAAAGGTCATGAAGTACCTAGGGATAAGATGGGAATAAAGACACAGACCTACTAGAGCATGGACTTGAGGATATGGGGAGGGGGAAGGGTAAGCTGTGACAAAGTGAGAGTGTCATGGACATATATACACTACCAAACGTAAAATAGATAGCTAGTGGGAAGCAGCTGCATAGCACAGGGAGATCAGCTCAGTGCTTTGTGACCACCTGGAGGGGTGGGAGGGAGGGTGGGAGAGAGGGAGACGCAAGAGGGAAGAGATATGGGAACATATGTATATGTATAACTGATTCACTTTGTTATAAAGCAGAAACTAACACACCATTGTAAAGCAATTATACTCCAATAAAGATGTTAAAAAAAAAAAAAAAAGAATCTGCCTGCCAATGCAGGAGACACCATTGGATCCCTGGTCCAGGAAGATCCCACATGCCATGGAGCAACTAACCCCTGCGCCATAACTACTGAGCCCGTGTGCCACAACTACTGAAGCCCACGTGCCTAGACCCCATGCTCCGCAACAAGAGGAGCCACTGCAAAGAGAAGCCCGTGCACCGCAACAGAGTAGCCCCCACTCCCCGCAACTAGAGAAAGCCCCCGCACAGCAAAGAAGACCCAACGCAGCCAAAAATAAATAAATAAGGAAAAAAGAAAAATAATATTTGTTTAAAAAAAAAGTTACTTGCTCTCCCTTTCCTCCCCAGTACATTGTAATCAATCAATCCTTATAGTATTTTTATAATGGTAAATTCGATGATCTGTGTAAAGAGCTTAGGAAAGTGCCTTAGGGTATAGGAAGCACTCAGTGCCTGTTTTACTGAAAATAGTAAGATGATAGAAATTCACCATGAGCACTCATCTGAGATGAAATTGCTAGTTTAATTAATCTCTTTCTATAAATTATTCTAAAAGATATTTGGCATCTTCAAAAAATGAAGCCCCAGGGCCTTCTCTGGTGGTGCAGTGGTTGAGAGTCCGCCTGCCGATGCAGGGGACACAGGTTCGTGCCCCGGTCCGGGAATATCCCACATGCCGCGGAGCGGCTGGGCCCGTGAGCCATGGCCGCTGAGCCTGCACGTCCGGAGCCTGTGCTCTGCAGCAGGAGAGGCCACGACAGTGAGAGGCCCACGTACCGCAAAAAAAAAAAAAAAAAAAAAAATGAAGCCCCTTCTGAAGGCAGGAAGAAAGTCAATGGTGTTCTGTGCAATAAAGTTTTGAATTTGACAGATTTTCCTTTTACAGTGTAGAAATAAAAAGTACATGTCAGTTCCAACAGGAGCTGGAAGAGCTGACTGGAAAGTTATTATTCTTACATGCTTGTTACTTCCAAAGTGTGTTTGTGAACTTCAGTGAAGAGTAAATCAAAACAAAGATCCGATACTTCAACTAAATTTGTTCTAAATTTAGGCAAGAGCTTGTAAAGATTCCCATTGTCAAAGGCAAGTACTTTTCCTTTCTCTGCCCTTCTATTTTTGGAGGGGACAGTTTTTTTTTTTGCATCTGTCATAAGTAAATATGGGCTCAGAAAATATATTACATTTCAAAACTGTTGATTGCACCTAATTATGCATGTAAATTGCTACTTCAAGCATGCAGACAACTTGCAACATTTTGAAAATTTTGCCCTGGTAGTCATCTGAGGTATTTATGTTACTATTTTCCTTTTGCCTTAAATGACTTCATTTCCCCATGAGCTTTCCATTAATGATGGGTCTATGAACAATTCTGACCTCTTGATGTCTCTCTTTTGGATGATTCAAGTGAGCAAATCAGCACTTTCAACAAAATCAACCTTATTATTGTTTATACCAGGCCACTTGATTTTTTTTTTTTTTTTTTTTTCGGTATGCGGGCCTCTCACTGTTGTGGCCTCTCCCACTGCAGAGCACAGGCTCCGGACGCTCAGGCTCAGCGGCCATGGCTCACGGGCCCAGCCGCTCCGCAGCATGTGGGATCTTCCCGGACCGGGGCACGAACCCGTGTCCCCTGCATCGACAAGCGGACTCTCAACCACTGCGCCACCAGGGAAGCCCGCCACTTGACTTTTGAGTCACTGAAATGAGAGTTTACAAGAAGGTATCCTGGAAGAGTCATCTAACCCCTTGCTACTCAAAATGTAGTCAATGGACATGTAGCGTCCCAACACCTGTATTGTGTGAAATACAGAGTCTCAGGCCCCTGCCCCAGACTGACTGCATCAGAGTCTAATTTTTAACAAGATCTTGAAGTGTTTCCTACCACGTTTAAGTCTGAGAAGTGCTGCTCTAACTCATAGCATAGTTGGCCTTTCTCCATTATAATTCTTTGGCACTGTACCTCTAAAATACCACTCAGAAAGACCTATCAGTAAAACACAATGTTAGACACTTTTTTGTTTTGGTCAAGACATTATAATCCCTTCTCACTCTCCCCCAACCCCTGAGGATCTGAGATCTGAGTGTTGCATGACGAAAAATTACATCAATTAAGAATCTACCTATGTTGTATACCTCTGCTAATGATTTAGAAGCATACAATTTTCTAAAACCAAAAGGAATTAATCTAAAAGGGGAATTACACTTTATCTTGAATAATAAATTTTATACAAACATGTGGAACTAATTCCTAAAAAACTTGGTTATTCTTGACCTTCTAGTTAAGATGTGAAAGTCCAGTGCCCACTCTGCTGGGATTATTGATACTTTCTGTTACAATGCAAGCAGAAACCATCATGTTAGTGTCCGTGCCATGACAGTCTATTAAAACTTCAATAATTAGGCATAGGAATGGACTAAATTATATGCTCCAATATTTTTAGGAACTAACAGAACTTGTTGCTTTAAAGAATTTCTTTAAAGCACATGTACACAGATCAATAAGTTATTACTTTTAAAGCCTACCTGGGGACTTCCCTCGTGGCGCAGTGGTTAAAAATGCACCTGCTAACGCAGGGAACATGGGTTCGAGCCCTGGTCCAGGAAGATCCCGCATGCCGCAGAGCAACTAAGCCTGTGTGCCACAACTACTGAGCCCGTGTGCCACAACTACTGAAGCCCATGCGCCTAGAGCCCGTGCTCCACAACGAGAAGCCACTGCAATGAGAAGCCCGTGCACGGCAACAAAGAGCAGCCCCTGCTCGCTGCAACTAGAGAAAGCCCACACGCTTTAATGAAAACCCAACACAGCCAAAAAAAATAAAGGCTACCTGGTACAGTAGTTCTCACCTGTAAAGTACATGAAATCCCCTGGCGAATGTCCCTGGAAGGCAGATTGGGGCTTGGCAGGATGGGGTTCAAGCCTGAGAATCTGCATTTCTAATAAACTTCCAGATGAGGCCATGTTTCTGGTCCTCAGACCTAATAGACTTGTTTTACCTCCATCAATGGTTCTCAAATATTAATCGGTTGGGGAGCTTTTTAAAATCTTCAGTGCCCAGATTACTCCCCAGACAAGTGACATTAGAACCTCTGGGGTTGAGATCTAGGTGTCAGTGGTGTTTAGATTCCAGCTGATTACGATGTACAGCCAAGATTGGGAATCAGTGCTGTCAACCTGTGCTTCTCCAAGTGTCGTCTCCAAGACCGAGGCGGCAGCATCTCTAGGGGAGTGGTTTATGAACACTGACTCTCAGGCCCCACCCCAGACCTACCGAGTCAGTATCTGCACTCTAAGCTCTCCAAGTGCTGTGTCTGCACATTTCAAGTTTGAGAAGCACGGCTCTAGCATAGCCCATGGGACACAGGGGTGGCACTCAAACAGCTGCAACCTGATGGTAACTACTTCACCTCTTGGCTCTTTACAGATCTATACCCATTCTGAGAAGCTTTCAGAACCCTTACAGATAATGTTCCCATTGATGAGAGAACTCTACAAGCATCCCCGGCTGTTTTAACAATCCCGTGGTTAGCAGCGCTGCCCAATAGGACTGCCTACAATGACAGAAATGTTCTGTGTCTGTGCTCTTCAGTAAGTGACTGAATGATGGCCAACATGACCAAGAAACTTTTCATTTTTATTCTATTTCATTTTAATTACTTTAAATGTAAACAGCCTCATATGGTTGCTGGCCCCCGTACTGGACAGAGCAGCTCCAGGGTAATCATCCTTCTTGTTCCTCAACCCTTTTTCAAATTCCCAGGTTGAACCCAGGCCCCCCTGCTCAGCCCGTGTACTTATTAATCCCCAGTGAATGCACTGAGACGACAAACATCTGCCTCACCACCTCATCTACATAATAAGTAACATTATGCTTATTATTTTGAATAAGAGGAATTTAACTTGAATTAAATGCCACCGAAAGTTGTCAAAACCTTTTTCATAGTATTCATAGTCACGTAGCTTGAATTTTACAGCCTTTTCAAACAGCAGCAGGCATGGGGCGCATTTGGAACTGCTTTAAGAAAAAGAGACAAAAGACTGCAAATGGATTTGGGGTAGAAGACACAAAAAGACACCTCATCTCCACCATCTTATTGGTGCACCAGAGAAAGTTCCATAAATTCAGAGGGTATCTGTTGAAAATAAATATCAAAATTCGAATATTCCTCCCCAAATGGAAGATGAGATGCAAACAAAAGAGAGGTCAAGTTGACAGAAGATAGCAAATGAAATTCAAACTAGAAATGCACTCAACAGTTACCCTGAATGTGAATATCTAATCTGCGGAATCAACGGGCAGGGAGGTGGGTAGGGCAGAGAGGGGACAAAAATACATGTGATTTGAAACAGGCACCAGACCCCTGGAGCCTTCCCTTTTCCAAGGTGAGAAAATCAGCACCACCGCCCACAATCACAACACACTGCCTTCACCACGCAGGCTCCCAGGGACCCCGTGAGGTGGATATGATCAGGAAAGAGATTATTCAGGGGACATGATTTTAACTGACACATCTCAGAGCAAAAATAAGCAAATTCCTACTTGAGAGGGAAGAGGACAGTGTCAGCCCTTGCCTTTGATTGAAAAGGTGAATTAGCACAACCTACCTCATACCAGGAGGCCAACATCAGGAAGACATTTCATCAAGGTCTGTGCTTTGCTCAGCTGCCAGTTTGGTACCGTGTGATGCAAGATTATGCCCATAAAGAAATGTGTAGCCAAGGGCAACAGCCTCACTTCTGAAGATGGTCACTTCTTAGCAACTGAAACCAATAAATAAAGAAACTCCAGGGGACTTCAGACAATAGGCTTTCAGGAGGTTGGCTGTGAGCTCAGAAGCCATTCAGAGCTGTCCTGACATTCAGGCACCTAAGATCCCCATCACCCAGGCTCTCCTTTCCTTCAGAAACTGAGGGCAAGTTTCTTCACATTGATTGATTCACACCAATACCGCTCAGAAGGGAGCAGGAAGATTGAAATGAAAGAAGAAAATATTCACTCCCCTCATTAATGGTCTAAAGTTATCTGTTTACATAGCTTTACGGATGCCCTGCATAACGACACAGCTAATTAAGATCAAGTCACAAGCCCCAGTCATTGTTCTAGGCAATGTTTGGGGGATTCCTCTACCCTTCACTTGTTCAAACACACACGTTTCTTGGCTAAACGTTTAGGTGTAGTTTATGAACATAAAGAATCCCAGGGATTCTGAACTTTAACTTCTGGGTCACCTAAAAATATTCCAGGAGATTGCAATTTTAAGAGCAGAGGCCCCAGCAACATGGGAGCAAGTCTGCCTATGAAGAGGGTCTGTTTGTCTTCCTGACTCTTGTACAGAATGAGAGTTTCGCTGAGTTGGTTCTAGATGTGACCAGTGTCAAAATATCCCCTTTATTACTGATAAGGAAGGAGATGCTATCTGTCAGCAAATGGGCTTCTTATTTCTGAACACCTGGATCAGACAGACAAATCCACCCAGTCACACACCTCTCCTGGAGCAGAGAGAGGAAGAGAGTAGAGAGACGCCAGGAGTGCATCCTGAACTCCCTATGCGTGGAAAGAACCCTCAGAAGTGGAGAAGTGTTAATCCCCCAAATGACCTCTGCTTCACTATCAGCCCCAGACCCACATCCTGTGTCCCAGTCGCCCTTGCTGCTTGGTGCCCCCAGTGGTGGGGGAATTCTGGGAGCCCACCCTGGACAGCTCCTCTTCCCGCCTCTTATATCCCTCACTGGTCCTGGGGGTCCCCAGGCCACCATCAGCTCTGCCAGCCCCATTCCCCTCAATTGTAGAACTAACTTACCGGGTCTTAGACGTGATTGGTCAGAATTAACATTCGTCACACAAAGCTCTCAGGAATCACATTCCTCCCCTGACTCCCATTAGCATCAGACAGACATCAACTGAGCAAACCAGAAATTTCACAGAGGGGTAAAGCTGGCAGTGGTGATGCTCCAGCAAGTGCCTTTTATCTTACAGGTGCCTAATAAATACTACATTTTCATAATTTGGATTTTTAAATCAGAAATTATCTTTCATTCTCTTGCATAGTATATTTTAGAAGACCCACCTAATGCAGTGCCCTGCACAAGGTAGCCACTAAATAATGTTTGAGAAGGAATATTAAAAACCTTGTATGTGAAGGCTTAGAAATGACTTTGCATCTCGTCTCGGAAAATTCAGTCTTCAAAAAAGTAAAACAAGAATAGGCAATTTGGAAACTAGGCTTTTACCATGGACTTCCCATGATCACTTGTCTGTATCAATGTCACTGAACCACTGCAAGAGGGTAAATAGCTGTAACTTTGCACAAGGACCTTGTCTGAGTCTCCATCTCCTTTTTTTATGAATCGAGGAATCTATAATTCCTTTTAGCTCAAAGACTCTGAGATAACAATAGTAGATATTTTCTGACCAGTTAATTGAACAATGAAAGCATCATCCAATAATCCAGTGATGGGGAAACCCTCTTTAGTTTGGAATGATATGCTTTCATTTTCATCTATTAAATATCAAATCTCATATAACTACATCACTTTGCTGTACACCTGAAACTAACACAACATTGTAAACCGACTATACTCCAATATAAAATAAAAGTTTAAACAAATAGCAAGTCTCTTCCCCTATTTGTAGACATGGCCATTGGTGTCTGGGTCATCATGTCCTTTATCTGTAACTTTGCTTTTCACTTTGGAACCAGAGTATAAGTAACATGTAAAACTACAGTCATAATTAGGTAAGACATTTGGGGGAACCAGGAATTTAAATGTAAATACAAAACACACAGGAAACAATCCACAGAGACAGCAATAAACATAACAAATGAACACATAAGGAAAACCAGTATCATGTGGGTGATGACCAGCAAGATTCACCTGAATGTATCTCCAGAGAAAAGAGAAGGACCACTTACGGTGAGGAAATGGAAATTTCACTGGGTGATTTATATCTTTATAATGGTGCTCATGTCTCTTAGGAATATCATACAAGCTTGGAAATTAAGGCCTAAGTGAACACAAACTACTTCTTCTCACTTCTCCCTCAGTGTACAGGCTGTCAGCCCTGTGCTCTGTGGGCACAGTTGTGTTACATGTCACTGGTCACCACTCTACTGCCTAAATCAATGCCTTTCTGGCTCCTGATCTGAGCTGTCCTGTATTTCACTCCAAACATCCCAGGAAGCTCCTCGGTCTTGATTCCCTCCTCATCCTCTGACTGCCCCCTTACCAACCGTATTTTTCACTCTTCTTTTCCTCCCCATCTTCAAGCAACCTGTCCTCCATATGTCCTTTATTCAGAGAGCTCACAAAACATCCTCATCTCGGGGAAACAGCATCCCTGTCAATCACCAGAGAGATCCAGCAGAGCATTAGGTGTCAACAGGTAGCATCTCTTTTAATGCTCATGTCACCTCTCTGCAGAGCCATTACAAGCCCCATGTTATAGACAAGGAAACCAGGGTTCTGACAGCCTGAGTAACAAGCCTAAAGCCAACACCCTGGTAGTGGCAGAATCAGAGCCTGAACCCAGACCTGCCTGACTCATTTCACGATCATACACCTATGCATACCAATTATCAGTGAACTCAAGGCTCTACAGCACAATAGTCATTTGTGTTGCTCACACACCTGTGGTGCCCACAGAGCTGGGTGGCTGTGATGTGCTCCTGGCACTGTCATCCAAGCGGCTCAGCTGGGCTCACTCTGGGCACTGGCCCCTGGCTGGGACTCCGGGGCCTCACCAGAGTTTACTTGGGCTTCCTCACAGCATGGAGGCCGGATTCCAAGAGCAAAGAGCCTAATGGAAGGAGGCAGTAACACGGGGCATTTTTATGACTTAATCACCGTGTCATTCCTGCTGTGCTGTTGGTCGAGGCAAACACAAAGGCCCACCCAGGTTCAAACGGAGGCTGCATAGACGCCACCTGTCAATGAGGAAGAAGGTAGCGAGGTACTAGATAGAAAAACCTGTAGAACAGGAGGAAACCCTGCTGCAGCCGTCGGTGGAAGAAACAAGCTGACGCATCATGAGTCCTCTCAAAAGCCCACCTGTGAAGATGACATTCAAACTTTTATCTCCAAGCCCTGACATCTCTGTTGAAGCCAGTTTCACAGTTCTGATTGTCTATTAGAATTTTTCAAAACCCAACTTCACAAAGCTCTTTGTTAAAACCAAGCCTTACTTATTCTTCAAGATTTACCTGAGCAGCTCTGTTCTTCCTCATCACCAGTGCTGACCAGCTCATGTGCAGCTTTGACTCCTTGGTTCCCAGGTCCCGACAGGTTGCTGCTCAGACCTATTCCTCCTACTCATCAAATATAATACTTTATTCATTCATTCAAGAACATGTATTGAGTACCTACTATGTAATTGGCCCTGCCTTGGTTGTTGTTAATTAGTGATGGAGATTCAATAGTACACACGCACACACACACAAATATGTGTGGGGAAAAAAAAATATATATATATATATATAAATTTACATAGTGTCTTTGCTGTCAAGTAATTTAGAGGCTTATGCAAAACAAATAGACAAGTCAACAAATCACAATTGTTATAGGTATTAGATTCCAAGTAAACTCAGATGCTGAGGTTGCAAAGAAAAGGCGCACTAACCTAGATTTGGGTGAGGGAAAGGAGAAGGAAGTGAGTTCTGAGCCAAGTTTGAAGGAATAGTAGGAGTTGTGGTCCATCTGAGCTCACACATTACAAACAGAAATCAAAACAAAACGAAATATATGCCGTTCAGCGCAGGATGACTTTGAGTTGATTGCCTAGAGACAGTCTCTGAAGCACTGAATGATACCCAAAGCTGAACCTCTGACTCTGTTTGAATGTGTCCAACCTGTAGAAGGTAAATTAATTTAATTGAGATGAACCAACATCACTGAGCGTCATCATGTTGGAAAGTCAGTGTAGGGAGATTTTAAAAAATTTTTTACAGAAATTTGAAGAGCCTTTTTCAGTGATGGGGAAAGACATCTCTCATGGCCTGTGCGCTTGAGCTTTGCCAGCTTCCTCTGACACCCATTCCTCACCATGTCTGTTGCATGCCCTGCTTTGCATGTGTCACAGGAGATGACACGTCTGGACTCCCTTGCGTACTGTCTTAATGTAAGTCTGCGGTAGGATGTGGAAAGCAGAGGGTGCAAGAGTGGGGCTGGGGGCTTTCTCCCTTTCTCTTGCCCCCACCCCTAGCCATCGGCTGGGGCAGCACCCACCCCCGCCCCCCACCATGTAACCCGATTCTGGGATTAGGTAACACACCCTCCCCTGTGGACCTGCAGCCCTGGGGTGCACCCGCCTCCTGCTCTGGCTAGTTTCAGCATCCCCTGGCCGCCACCCCATAGCTGACACCTTCTGTCACAACCTCTTATATCTGAAAGACTGGGGTGGTGTCAGCTTTCCTGACTGGATCCTGACTGATGAACCAAGCTATCTCATTTCAAAATATTATTTTAAATTGTGGCACAATGCACATAACACAAAAGTGACCATCTTAATCATATTTAACTATGTAGTTCAGTGACACTGAGTACATTCATGTGGTTGTACAACCTTCACCCCATCCATCTCCAGAACTCTTCTCATTTGTAAAACTGAAACTCTGTCCCCCTAAACACTGACCCCTCATTTCCTCTCCCTCAGCCCCTGCAGCCACCACTCTACTCTCTGTGTGAATCTGACTACTCTGGGTACCTCATGTAAGGGGAACCATACAGTACTTGTCCTTTTGTGACTGGTTTATTTCACTTAACATAATGTCCTCAAGGCTCATCCATGTTGTAGCATGTAGCTCATTTTAATACCAGAGCAGTTGGCTTTCAGTGGCAGAAATCATTGACTCAACCTTGTCTTCTAATTCTATGCTGAGTAATAAGTAGGATTTCTGGCATTAAGCCTACTGATCCTCTATGTTTCCATTACAAGTTTAAGTAAGAGACTTGCCAGGGTACAGCAATTGAGGCCCTGGGAAGATTTCAGCATAAGACGGCTCTTCTTCCTATCCCACGTCGGCCACTCTGTGACCTTGGACAAATCAGCCTGGTCTCTCTCTGATCTCAGTTTTGTCACCATTACTCTGTGAATCATAAACCTTGCCTTGCACAGCTAGAAGAATTATATTTTTCCTACATATTTACTTTTATTCCATATTCTTAGTTTTAAATATTTGATGCTTCATACCTTGCTAGCTTGTTTATATAGTTAAAACTTCATATGCTTTTGTTGACACAGTATCAATAAAAAAGAACTGAAAATGTGCACATTTCTTTCCCTGGTGGCAAAGCTTCAGAGAGGTGATTAATTAAGAGTAGAAGCTTCTGAGGTCTGACAATAAAATTTCAAATCCTAACTCCACCATCAGTAAATGTGTGACTTTGGAAAGTTACCTAAATTATTAAATTTCTCTGGGCCTCAATTTCCCCATCTGTAATATGGGTATAATAATAGTTCCTATACCTTTGGGTTGTTGTGTGGATTAAATGACAAAATTACCTCAAGCTTTTACTTATCACACTTATAAATATACATTAGGGATTATTAGACTCCATTTTAATTGCAAATTTAAAATCTTAATGGATCCAGCCTTGAAAGATCCCTTGAAACTTTTCGTCCCATAGAGAGGATTCTAGTGTGGGTATATTAGGACACACTGATAAAGGATACTTCTGCACCAATTTGCAGCCCTCACCTGCCTTTCCCAAACTCCAGGGTGCATGTAATAGCAAGTTAGGTCACCTGTCTGTGTGGGTTGGACCAGCTGCAGGGGCCTGATCTGCCCTCGATATGCTTGAATGGTGGGACTCCATGGCGCTATATTTTTTGTGTAGTCAGAAGTCTAGATTTTGACTAAAATCCAAAACAGGGCCAACCGTGGTCTTCTTACAAGGGCAAAACTTTTGCTCAACCACAGTCCAAAACTCTCAGGAGTGTACAGTGAGACTTACCCATTCATTTCTTCTTTGAGAGAGAGAACAAAATATCTACCTCATGCGTTCATCCATTCATTCCACAAGCCTTTCTGAGGCCTGTCCAGGAACTAAATAAAGATACCAGAGATACAGAAATGCAAAACACAGCTCTAGCCCTCCAGGAGCTCGGGAGACTGATATCCAGCCCAAGGTGCTGGGGGAACCCAGGGGTCAGGGAGGAGGTGATGGCAGGGCTGAATCTGGAGGACTGAAGAGGCCTTAACAAGGAAGAATAAAAGGGAGGGAGTGTAATTTTCAAGGTAGAGGGAACAACAGGACAGGGGGTGGAGGTTGAGAGTGACAGGGCACATTGCAGGCACCCACGCATGTACAGGAGAAATGAGAGGGGGATGCAAAGGTTGGCTGCATCCAGACCACGAAGGCACTTCCATGTCATGTAAGGGGCCCCGATATTACACCATGCATGCCGGGGGTAGGGGGGATGTGGTGGTGTTTTAAGTTGCAACTAAGAAGAGGTAGGAGAGTCTATGACAAAAACTCTATGGAGAAGATAAGACTAGGAGGCAGGGAAACCAACTAAGATACCATAGCAGTAACGGAAGCAAGAAATAAGATTTTTAATAAGTCAAGTGGCCACAGAAAGGAAGAGAAAGCATTGGATTCTAAATTAGAATTAGAAAGTATGATCAACAGTACTGGGTGAGTCATTAGATGTACTTGTTGCTTCTAAGTTAAGAGTTCTAGGACTTCCCTGGTGGCCCAGTGGGTAAGACTCCAAGCTCCCAATGCAGGGGCCCCAGGTTCAATCCGTGGTCGGGGAACTAGATCCCGCATGCATGCTGCAACTAAAAGATCCCGCATGCTGCAACTAAGACCCGGAGTAGCCTAAATAAATAAATAAATATTTAAAAAATAAATTAAGAGTTCCAAGGTCACTGAGCAAACTATAAATATCCTTGGGCCACATGTGAGGATACCAAGCAAGGTTTCCAAAGCTGATTAAAGTAAGAGCAAAATCTATGGGCCATGCAGTTATCAGATTTCAACCAAAGCTGACCTAGTGTACCATCAGCTATGCATTGGAATATCAGAGGCCAACAAGTTTATTGTTGAGGAGAAAAAAGGAAAAATCCATACCTTCAACATGCGGCACATTTTTGCTTCTATGTTTATAGTGTTACTCATTCTGAAGTTTCCTTTGAGTCCTTTGCCATGAAACCAAGCATATGCTTTTCTGTGTCAAACCTCAAACATCCAAAGACTCTATTTTCCATTGTCCTTAAGCAACTCTTCACTTAACCATGTTCAAACAATGAGAATCCATTGGTTCTATTCTTAAGTATTACCAAATGCGAATGTTCCCTAACCTCCCTGAATAACCCACACTAGTTCTTTTTTTTATTTATTTTTTATTAGTTTCTGCTTTATAACAAAGTGAATCAGTCATACATATACATCTGTTCCCACATCCCTTCCCTCCTGCGTCTCCCTCCCTCCCACCCTCCCCATCCCACCCCTCCAGGCGGTCACAAAGCACTGAGCTGATCTCCCTGTGCTCTGCGGCTGCTTCCCACTATCTATCTACCTTACATTTGGTAGTGTATATATGTCCATGCCTCTCTTTCACTTTGTCACTCTTGCCCTTCACTCTTGCACTGCTGGTGGGAATGTGAATTGGTACAGCCACTATGGAGAAAACTATGGAGCTTCCTTAAAAAACTAAAAATAGAACTACCATATGACCCAGCAATCCCACTACTGGGCATATACCCTGAGAAAACCATAATTCAAAAAGCGACATGTACCAAAATGTTCATTGCGGCTCTATTCACAGTGGCCCGGAGATGGAAACAACCTAAGTGTCCATCATCGGATGAATGGATAGAGAAGATGTGGCACATATATACAATGGAATATTACTCAGCCATAAAAAGAAACGAAACTGAGCTATTTGTAATGAGGTGGATAGACCTAGAGTCTGTCATACAGAGTGAAGTCAGAAAGAGAAAGACAAATACCATATGCTAACACATATATATGGAATTAAAAAAAAATGTCATGAAGAACCTAGGGGTAAAACAGGAATAAAGACACAGACCTACTTGAGAATGGACTTGAGGATATGGGGAGGGGGAAGGGTAAGCTGTCACACCAGTTCTTAAAACCCTTCACATGATGCAAACTGTGCTCACAGCTGTGGTAACTCACTCCCGTGACCAGGTGAGTCTCCCCTCTCGTGTTATGTGGAGTGCACTGCAGATTAGCTCTTGTACCAGATGTGTAGACTTGCATTGGACCAGATTATATGAATGGAAATGACTTCTCCCTCAGAGTTCAGAGCAAGGTGAACTACACTAAATATAATTTGCTAAAATATTACACTCCCTAGGTTCCAAAGCTAATCATTCACTTTTCACAAATAAAAGAATTTTGGTTTGCAGTGGGAGAAGTAATGACCCTGAACACCAATTCCAGAACGAGAGGCTTATCTTCAGCGTTCTCTGGCCTCACAGTTTGTATATATAATTAGGATAAGGCAACCATTTTGGATTATATGATTGAAAGACACTACTACAGGACACAATTATCATACGTTTTAATTTGCCAGGTCTAAGAGGTCTTAGTGAGTGGATGACTGGCCCTTTCCATGGTCAAGCACTGGCCACATTTTGAGAAGGTATTTGGCAAGTTGGGCCGTAGGTGTCAGGTGGCCAGGATCCAGAGTTGGAACCCAGTGAAACAACAAAGGAGATCAGGAGTGAAAGGTGGAGTCAATTCAGGGCTGAAACCAGAAAGGAATATTAGCTATCAGTTTCAGTAGAGATGTTCTTGGGCTGCAAGTAACAAAAAACCAACTCAAACTGTTTTAACAATGAAGGGAATTTATTGGTCCTTGGAACTAGAATGTCTGGAAATAATATAGTTTCTGGCACAGATTGAACTGGGCTCTGCTTTATTTCACGACCATTCTCTTGGACGCATCTTTATCTGTTGTATCATCTTAGCCCTCATGCTGGCTCCACAATTATTAGACTCACCCTCCCAGGAACTAATCACCACGGCCAACAACGTATGATAATCTGATCGATGTAAGCCAATCACATCTTGCCCTGGATCTGGGGTGGGGGTCCATCCCACCCAACCACACGCCTGCCACAACAGAAAAGGGCTGGGATGGATGCTGGAGAGGAGTCAGGGGTCACTGACAGCAGGAGGGTGAAGCCAGGGAGGAGGGAAGCAAAAGAACCTGAAGGCACAGCAGCCACGGCACTGGAATCAGACTCAACCCACTAAACACCAGAGACCCTCGTCCTAGAGCAAAGCCAGCAGGGGATGGTAGGTTGATTACATCCTTCCAGCTGTAACAGGTGGCTAAAAATAACTCCTGAGGGAGGATTGCAGCTAAGACCTACATTCACCACAGTCACTTCCGGATTTTAATTATTACAAAAGGAACAGAAAAGAACAATGACGACTATAATGCCAGAAAGCTCACAGCAGTAAATCATTGCCCTAGAATAAGAAAAAGAGGCATTCATCCTTGCAAGCATCTAGTGGACTATTTAGAAAATATTTTGTCTGCTCTTTGGACAAAGTAGAACTCGGAAATGCTAAACATTTCATTAAATAAAACAGCTTGTTTCCTAAGAACTGCACTATGAGCACTGACAGGATGTTCCAGGACTGATCCTTCGATAGGAACAGGAAGTGTACATGGTGGTGTTGTATAGGGAAGGGTCAGGGTCACCACCACCAGGAAAGTGCATTTTACAGTATATCAAGATCTGAGTACAGAGTAGTGATCAGCGTTCCCTGTGGTATACAGTAGGTCCTGGTTGGTTGTCTATTTTATATATAGCAGTGTGTGCATGTCGATCCCCAAATCCCAATCCATCCCTCCCCCCAACCCTTCCCCCCACACCCTCCGTAACCGCAAGTTTGTTTTCAAAGTCCATGAGTCTGTTTCTCTTTTGTAAATAAGTTCATCTGTATCATTTGTTTTAGATTCCACGTATAAGCGATAACTTCAGTATAAAGTAAAAAGATCTGAGTACAAATACTTGTTTTGTTTTTGTTTGTATCAAGGAAGTCCATCTAAGAATAAATCAATTAGTATTTAAAAACCTTGCTGAGTACTTGGTAAGTTGTAGGTACTCAGTAAATGTTCATTGAATTAAAGCATTTACTGAGCACCTCATAAGCACTGTGACAGGCACTGGTGGTCATTTAGCAGACCCTGTATGTATTCCTGGGGACCCACCATTCCTGAGTACAGGGATGGCTTTTGCTTGGATTACAAGCATCTGAGACTGTGTTCAAGGGAGGCGCTTGGTCTGCACATGGGGAGGCTGGAAGTACTGGGTGGTCACTGTCCCTGCCAGCAGCTCTCCACCAATGACGTATGGGAACGGGGGCAGAAGTGCCCCAGCTTCTTTGCCTCCCGGGTGGGGAAGCTCTGAGGTGTGTCCTATGCTGCCTCACAGATGTGTTAATTTGGCCTGAGACCAGTTGCCTGCAGCACTAACCTGCTCATTAATATACATGGGCTTCCTTGCCTTTATTTTCTCACTTTCCTGCTCTCCTGCCAACGCTTCCTGGGATAGCCTACTAAATAAGCAATTTTTGCTTGTGACTTTGTGTCATGATCAGCTTCTAGAGGAACACAGCATATGACGTAGCCCTCCTAACAGCCATTCTTTCTGTCTTCCTGAAAATCAGAACCCTGAGGGCGGGGCAGTAAGCCTAGCCCCAGGAGATAGATTGTTACTGGGATACACCAAACATCACAATTTCATTTTCAGCTTTTCCAACCAATCTTGCAACCGCAAGGGTATGACCACCTTAGCCAGTGAGATATAAGCATAAAGCGGGTGGAAATCTTCTGGAGAAGCTCCTGTTCTCCTGATAAAACATTATAGATGCAACCGCCCTCTTCCTGCCTCGAAAGTATTGATAACTGTGGTACCATTTGACGTTTGCTGCAACAAAGAGCTTCATGGAAAAGAATGTGCTGCCCCAGCACCCCTGCCCACCCCCCACCAGAAAGAGCAATGGCCTATCCCACAAGAGGGGAAGGGAGAGCCCTATTTATGTCAACTTCATTCCATTTTCTGTTACATGCAGCCCAAAGCAGTCCTAACCAATACAAATACCTAGCATTGTGTTAAGAGTTGAAAGAGATCAACAAGGAACAACCCATGACTGTTTCACTGAGGAGTGAAAACTAAGTTATAATTAACTTAACTCTAAGATAATGGGCGTGATGCAATAGTTTGTTGAAGCACAGGCTGAACAACTAGTTGGCACAGACTCGAGTGCTGTGAAGTGTTTGAGGCTAGAGGGGCCTTTAGATCCCTTCTGGCTGCAAGTTTCTATCATCCTCTTACTGCAGGGCAGGAACAAGTCAGAGTAGTATTCCTGGAAGTGCTCAGGGAAAAAGAGGAGAAAGAAATGGGCCTTGAGTGTTGGACAGGATGTGAAGAAAATGAAATAAAGAGCATGGTAACCAGAGCAAGGGGTTGGAAATACACACTGCAGAAATGCTGGCCACAACTCGGGAGTCTCATTGTTGAAAACCCTGGCTTGGACCCTCCACTGCATGCGCGTGCCCCCCCCACCCCCCCGCCCCCCACACACAGAAAATGACGGGGCAGCAGAGGCAGGTGTAGATGTCTTAGCCATCTCAGAAAAGCATGTTTCCACTGGAATGTCTGCTCTGACTGGATCCAGCTGATCTTGCTTTAAGCTCTCCTAGGAATCTCAAAGTCAGCTCAATGGATAAGGACAAAAGTGTGAGCTTCTGTTCCACCACTTTCTGCTGATGAGATGGGGATGTCCTCAGGTGTGACATTCAGCGCCAAGTGAAAAGAGAGTGGGAGAGACGGAGGCTGGACCCCGAGGGAAGCCTGGCATTACAGCACCTGTAAATCATTAGCTATTCCTATCAGAACCCTGTGAACTGGCAGGCACCTCCCGCTGCTGGGCTGGGGTCACAGCGGGGACCACGGACTTGGTGGTGAGCCTGGGCCCCCTGGTGGTCAGTGACCTGAGGTCCAAGAATGGGAATGTGGAGAAGGGGAAACGGGGCCAGCCAGTGCCCACGGGCACTGCTGCCTCCCTGATGGCTTTTACCGTGCAGTAAAAATTCAGTCAGAACCCTTTCATCAAACAGCTAAAAATTCAACCAAAAGACAGATATTCATACATTGATATAAGTAAATGTTCATTCAATATTATTCATGAACAGAAAAACATGTTCTCTATTATGAACAATTAAAACAGGAAAAGGTTACATGAGTTATAGTGTAGCCATCAAATTATGTTGTTTTTAAAACTATTTAATGATATGGGGGAAAGATTATCACATACAATTAAGTGGAAGAGCTTATGTGAGAGGGGTGCTTGTGTGTGTGTGTGTGTGTATGCCAATGATGCAACTTTTATAAAATTATTTTCATACACATGCAGAAAAATATCTAGAAGGAAATATACCACAACCCAAGTGGAGGGTTATGGGTGATTTTTATTATTTCTATATTTCTCTCCAAGTAATTATATAGTAATAATTCTAAATTGTCTAGTGTGATTCATACACTCATTTACATAGGCTTTTTTGTTTGTTTGCTGATGTGTGTGCGTGTGTTCTGCCTTATTATAGAAGATATCTACAATTTAAATTCCTGCAAAAAAAATCCTCTTTTTAAAAATTTTATTTATTTATTTATTTATTTATTACTGATGTATAGGTGCTGCACAACACCATACAAGTTACAAGTACACAACACGGGAATCCACAGTTCCCAAAGGTGACACTCCATCCATAGCCATTGCAAAGTATCGGTTCTATTCCCCATGCTGCAGGACACATCCCTGCAGCCCGTTCTATACCTAAGAGTTTGTACCTCCCAGTCCCCACTTCACTTGCCCCTTCTCCATTCCCTTGACCCATTGGTAACCACTAGTCTGTTCTCTATATCTGTGAGTCTGCTTCTTTTTTGTTAAAGAAAAAATCCTCTTTTTAAAAAATATTATGCCAACACACTTATTAAAGACGTGAGGGGACATTTTTATTTTATTTGTTTAACATCTTTATTGGAGTATAATTGCTTTACAATGTTGTGTTAGTTTCTGCTGTATAACAAAGTGAATCAGTTATATGTATACATATATCCCCATATCCCCTCCCTGTTGCGTCAAGGGGACATTTTTAATCTCAGTGAGATAGAGGAACTGTTAGGAGACCACAGCTGGTCCCCTGGTCTCACCTTCAGTGATGCGATCAATAAAAGGGGCCAGGACAGTCCCCTCCGGAGTGAATGGTTAGCCATGCTGCTCAGAGCCACAGACTCGGGTCGGAAACCCTGCCCTCCATCCTCCCCTGCCCTCCCCCTCATACGCAAGGATGAGGGGACCACACTCTGGGTCCTTACCAACTGAGGACCCTCACCTGCTCTCGGGGTCACATCTCCAGGGAGAAAAGGATGGTGCGACACTTCTGGCCACTCTCTCTCACACTTGCTCTCTCCTGATGTCCCCAAATTCCACCTTGTTTCACCAGAAAATAATCCCGGCTGATTTTCTCAGTGTGACGCCCACTATGCTCGTGGCTATGATAAAGCAGAGAGACGTGGAACAGACAGACATCCTGGAAGTATGCCCCTCGTTGTACAAACTGGGAGATGCTGTCTGTGGACCCTGACATGTGGAGGGTGCCCAGGAGCGGGGAGGAGAGAACAGGGACCCACCACGTGGTCAAGCAGAGAAGCTTCTCAGCATCAGTCAGGCCCTGGCCTCCACCCACCGCCCCCCACCCCGCCCCCAATGATGCAAACGTGCCAGGTACGTGTGGGGAGGCGTATGGAATCGCGATGGGCTTAGACCAGCCTCCCCTGTAGGAGTGTGATTCCTGTACATCTTGTTGATCTGGGAATACAATATGCTATATGTTTTACTTCTATGCCAATGAGACCCTCATCCAATTTCAGAGCCTCTGCAAGACGCCCACTCAGTCTCTCAGGGAGTGACTTGGAATAACACACACTTGGCACAAGTGGCTAAATCATTTACATCCTCTTACCTCTTACCAGCAGGTTCCAGTCATGGCAACCTGATCAATCTCCTGGCCATCTACATAAATCCCCCAAATGACCCGGTTAATCCGATTAGCTGCAGTGCAGCCCAGTCCCAATTTACAACAGACCATCTGGTGACAGGGTCTCCTCCAGGAGCAGCCCAGAAGGGCCATCTGCTCCAATGCTCCTTATATCCTGGTGAAGGAGGCAAAGGTGAGGCCGACCACACACCAGCAAGCCACCCTCCTGACTTTGCATGAATCAAGACATCCTGAAATGCTCTGTAATTTAGCTGCTCATGTCCTGTGGAGCCTGCTTTGCATTCTCGGTGAACACATCGTAATATTCAGAATGCAAATTAAACTTTATGGGTGCCATAACCTTGGCCATTTATTGCAGTAGATTCCGTAATTGCCTGATGCTGCTAATACTGCCAAGACTACTTTGGCATTTTTTAAAATACTTTTGCAGCTAGAGCTGCCATGTTGATTAAGCAATCCTGGTGTTTCTTTGCACAACTTCTTAGGCTAATGTATTAGTTAAGGTCCTTTTGCTACAAGCAAACAGAGTCAGTCACAGCGAGAGAGTGACAGTAAAACTGAAGATAACATATATTGGTATACTCAAGTTCAAGTGTATTTCTCAAGTACTTGAGAACTAAGTAGAGGTAACATTCTAAGGGAAAATAGGGTTGCACCAAAACACAAGGAGAGTCAGAAAAAAATAGGTCAGTTTAAGACCAACCGGTGACTACAAGTTATACTAGACGGTAAAGTTGTTTCTTTGAATAATTTGAACCACAAAAGCATCTCCACTTTGTCCCAACTTTGAAGAAAAGCATGCAGCATTAGGATTATGGCCAGAGGAGAAAAGTCAGGGCTACTATTGACTTATGTGATACCTGTGTGTGAATTAGAGAAAGTCCCCATTCCTCTGGGCAGATCAAATCAGCCCTAGTCAGGGACAAACAGCCAGTGGAGCAGGCAGCAGAGTCTCGGGACACATAGATCTGTGTTCAGGAGCCAGAAAGCCTCCCCAAAGGTGGCTGCCAGTGCCAGGTCCCCCCCCACCCCCAAGTCATACACTGTGAGTGATTCCTCCTTTAACCTATACCTCCTTGTACTGCCTATTAGTAAACATCTCACTCGGTTCCAAATACACTGTCGGCATCAAGAAAAGTAAATGATGATGAGACCAAAATCTGTCGTCATCTCTGCTGCCCGCTGACCCATTCCTGGAATTTCTATTAGCCAATTTTTCCCCACTGCATAGATGTTTACCACCCATTTATCATGGCGAACTGTGATCACTGGACACTTACATCCTCTTATAAAAGGTGGCTTCCACGGACAAGCTGGGACCTGGTCCTTCTACCTGGAAAGGCAGTTGCTCTGTGCCCTCTGGGCTTAAGCCCCATCCCAGAGGCTCTGCACCCCTTCACAGGTTCATCAGAAAGCCTTATCACAACCTTTAAAAATGCACCCCACAGAGTGGTCTGGAGGATTACATGTTCTATTATGAGCTTAGACACCTAGCACAGTGCCAGGCACATACTAAGAGTTTAATAAATGTTAGCTATTATTACTCATGTAAAGGAAAGTGGAGTGTCTAAGCAAATACACATTGAGCTTGGTTTTTAAACTCTGAGTAATTAAGGCCCTCAAATTACTTGCATCAATCACAGACTGTCTTTTGCTTGAAAAATGGCTTAGATAAAGCTTTCTCAATTTCCCACCATGAACCTCCTATGCTTTTCACTCTGAAATAAACAGAAGGTGTGGCAGAGGAGCAGCTGTTATCTGCACAGCCCACATCTCCATGGTCCCCACCGTCTCAGTCCATTCTGGTGTGCAGGATGGGACAGGGGCTTGGGGATACCGTCTCCAGGAGTGGCTCTCAACCAATGACCAGTGGCAACTGGTATAGAAATCCCCCAGCCTCCTCACCCCTGGTGGGGGGCAGCAGCTCCCAGAGCTCCCAGCAAAACTGAGCTCCAGGTGACCATGGTGGAGACCTGCCAACAACACACTGTCAGTGCACCCTTCCACGACCACCAGAATGTGTTGTCTGGAATCACCGTCCAAATAAACCACTTGAGCCCTAATCTTGTCTGATTCTGGGGAAAACCCCAACTCAGACAGTCAGCAACATAAATAAACAAGCTAAAAAAATTGGGCTTTAAACATATTTGTCTCCAAATTAAAAAACTACTAAGACACACACCAATCGAATTCAAGAAACACCAACTTACTCATCAGAAAGCCTTATCACAACCTTTAAAAATGCACCCCACAGAGTGGTCTGGAGGATTACATGTTCTATTATGAGCTTAGACACCTAGCACAGTGCCAGGCATATACTAAGAGTTTAATAAATATTAGCTATTATTACTCATGTAATAAGTACATGTAATAATTCTACTTTATGTAGAATTTGTTTGGGGCTTTAGATATTTAATGGTTTCAGGAGAACTTTACTTCTTTTTAAAATCTTTGGCTCACAAATGCTATCACACAGTGAACATTCTGTTCTTTACTTTGATCTCATTTGAGACTGGAAGAGTGACTTTGACCTTGTTCAGAGACACCTTTCACCCTTGGGCTCCAAGCTTTCTCTCCCACACCCCAAGCTCCATTTAGTGCCAACAAAACATGACTTTATATTTCAAATAAAAATATCTTTGAAAAGGCTCATTAAAGGGTTCATAAGATGTGTTGGTGTTTGAAATGAGTCTAAGGTGTATAAATGAATCAGGAACACACAGATTAAGTTTCCCTTGAAATAGAGTTTTCAAAAGAAAGGAATCCTTGGGAGAAAATAGTTATAAGGATTTACTGCTTTGTTTTGTTTACTTGTTGTTTCATTTTGTTAAACATTTGAAAGACTGTTGAAATTTTTCTCTTCAATAAAAATACCCCTGAATTCTCTTAAAATTGCTGTTAAGAGACAATCATTTCTATGGGCAATAAATATTTAAAGTTCTTGTTACTTAGAGAACAAAATTCTAGAGGTTCTGTCAATGCCCGCAAAATTGTTTTAATATCCTAAAATGAAACATCTTTAAGGACTGGGCAATCTAACATGAATAGACTTCAGCATATGTTTACGTTTATGCCAAATTTATAAAGTCATCAGCATTACAGCTCATGAAAAACAACTTGTAAGAAAGATTGAAATTCCTTTACATTTTGCAAATTCATTTGCTTGACTTCCATCAAAGCTAAAAAAATTTTTTGGTAAATTATTATCATATCCAAATGTCTCCATGTTTTAAACACTTCATCGTAATTAAATATGCACCAAAGAAAGATTTTAAAAAAAAATACTTTTGCCTATGCATGACTAGGCTAACGTGTAAAAATGTTAAACGGGATTTAAAAAACTCATTGTTTTCATAACCTGTGCTATAGAGTAGATGCAGTTAGACCTGAGAAAAATTAATTATAAATGATACAACACATGCCTGGTCCTCAAATATTTTAAATTAACTTGCTTTGACAAAAATGTACAATAGTGGGTTTCTGGGTAACCTATTCACTAAGAGCATTTCCTCTTAGGTATTTCTAATATTTTGCCTCTCATAGTTTGAATGGTCTATTATTATTATTATTATTTTATTTATTTATTTTTTGCGGTACGCGGGCCTCTCACTGTTGTGGCCTCTCCCGTTGCGGAGCACAGGCTCCGGACACGCAGGCTCAGCGGCCATGGCTCACGGGCCCAGCCACTCCGCGGCATGTGGGATCCTCCCAGACCGGGGCACAAACCCGCGTCCCCTGCATTGGCAGGTGGACTCTCAACCACTGCGCCACCAGGGAAGCCCGAATGGTCTATTATTTTTAAGAAGAAAAACACAGACAGTAATTACTTTTTCAATTTATAGATATATGTATTTTTAAAACGTACTCTTCTTCCTTTTCACAAACAAATCCTAGTCTAGTTGTCCTTTTTTCCCTTCTGGTTACATCTCAATGGTGACCTTTCCTGTCTCTTGCCCCTACACACCCCACATATACCACATACATCACACCCCCCCCACATACATACCACATACATCACACACACACCACATACCACACCACACATACACACACATACCACACACATCACACCTCTGCCAGGGATTCTTCTGTCTCTGTGTGTGTCTCTCTCTGGCCTCCTCTGTTTGATTCTTTCTCTCTTCCCTACTTCCCTATGTAAACCTCTCAAAGAAACTTACTCTTCAGAATTAAAGCAAAAATAAAATAATTAATTTGCCAAGATTATGTTGATAAAAGGGAGCAAATAATGATGACAGCAAGTGATAAAAGCAAGCAAATCAATCAGTTTTATAAAGAGTGAACACCAGCTGCTGCCACAGAACAATACAGGAGCTCGATCATTTAACATGTTAAATGTGTTGCAGTTCTGCGTTATGCCTCTCTGAGGGGCGTTAGTTTATTCAAAAAGGACAAGCCTGTCTCTCCGAGTGAGATGCAAGAGTGACAGATTCAGGTGGCTTTGAACCGCAGACATCACCGTCACCCTGCGATCCAGACAGGACTCACCGTCCAGAGATCCTTCCAGTCACTGTGTTTCTTCCAGCGAGAGGGAGGAGTGGTGAAATCCACAGCAGAGAATGACAGAACATTTCAGAAACAGAATTTTATTTGCTCTTCTGTTGGGAGAGCTAATTACATGTCGATTTGCGACCTTATGTCTTGATAAACTTATATTGATTGAACAGATTACTTTTTGCTGGGTCAGAAACATTCAGACATATTTGTGTTACTATCTATATAATTTATTGGAGGGCACTGATGGCTTTAATGAAGTCAGAAAGTTTCGAGTAGCAGACGTAATGTAAGGCAGACTGCAATCTATGAATTTTCTAATTTTTCATTCTGGCTAAAAATATTAACCTATTTTGACTCATTAGCCATGTTTATCTGTTTACATAGTGATTTATTTACATAAGCAGGTCTGTGTAAAGTAGACCAATATCCAGTGCCCTGTACAAGTTCAGGAAACAAGGGAAGAGGGGTCCAAGCTCCCAAGAGAGAGATTTAACTGTGAAGTTGGACCCGTGAGACACTCAAGCAACTGACTAGTGAAATCTGCAACAGTAACTGCAGCCTCAGCCACACTGGCCACACCCCACTTTCTACTTCGATGGCCTTTGAACTTGTGGTTCCCTCTGCCTGGGCTGGTGTTTCCCAGATGCACGCATGGCTCTCGGTCCAAATGTCTATGGAGAAAGCTTTCCTGACACCTTAAGTCAAATATACAAAATAGCATCCTTCATCTTCGTTTTATTTTCTTCTTAGCTTCCTATCTTCATTGGCCTGGTCCATAACTTTAGTTTTATTACTATATATTTTATCCACTAGAATTTATTCCTTTTTGTTTACTGCTTTTCTTAGCTCCTAGAAGGGTGTCTGAAGGGCATCAAATAAATATTTGTTGACTTGACTAGAAGGTAATTGTGAAGCATTAACATAATTTTCCTTGACTAATATCATCTCAATACCATGCAAGTCACTGTGACAAATGAAAGACATGGTCCTTTTCTTCAAGATGCTTATAATCTATTTGGTGAGACAAGCCTGTCACATATTTTTTTAGCTATCTACTACTGTGTAACAAATTACCCCAAACACCAGTAGCTTAAAACAATAAATGTTTATTATAACACACAGTTTCTGTGGATCAGAATCTAGGAGTGGCTTGACTGGGTGGTCCTGGCTCAGGGTGTCTCCTGGGGTCACAGCCAAGACATCGGCCGGAGCTGGTCACCTGAAGGTTGCCTGGGGCTGAAGGGCCACTTCCAAGCGAGCTCAGCCACATGCTGTCAAGTTAGAGCTGGTTTTTGGTGGCAGGCTTCAGTTGCTCACCACATGGACCTCTCCAGAAGGCTGCTTGAGTGTCCTCATGACCTGCAGCGGGATTCTTCCAGGTGAGTGACCCAGAAGACAGCCAAGTGAAATCCTCAATGTCTCTTCTGACCTGCCTTGGAGGTCGCCCTCTGCCACGTTTGTAACTCCCTTATGGTCATACAGGTGAGCCCTAATCTGCAAGAGTGTGAATACCAGGAGGTGAGAATGACCTTGGAGACTGGCTATCACACACATGGAATAAATAACGAAGCATATGTGTCCACGTATAATTAAGTGCTATACTGTGAAAACATTCTAGATTCAATCTGTTTTGAGAACTTGGACTTACATAGTTGGAAAGGCTTAGTTAGACGGCAAATTTAAACCTCATCTGCACAAAGGTTCCAGATATTTTCATAACATAAACCCCATTCATTTATTTATTCAGTAAATATTTATTAAATAATTATTCATTAAATAAATATTTATACATAATATTTATTAAGCCACTGCTTGCTGGGCTAGGTCCAGGGTTATGAATAAAGCTCAGATCCTGGGAAGGGGGAACTCACAGTCCAGGGTGTATAAGGTCCAAACTTTGGAGCCATAATGGTTTTGAGTGAATTTAATACTTTGTGCAGTGGGGCAAGGACCATCATCCAAAGCCAGTTTTTCTCTGGACACTAAAACCAGAAATTACAAATACACAAAATATCTGTTACCGAAAGTGGGGTCTGGCTGCTCACTGCTCAAAAGCAAAGAAAGAGCTGAAGTTGGTAGAAAGGAAAATTTGCTTTATTTCGGATGCTGGCAACAAGGGTGGGGTCGGGGGGGCAGAAGCATGTCCAAAGGCCACTCTCCCCACTGACAATCAGTGGGCAAGAGCTTTTATAGGCGGAGGGAGGGGACTACATGCAGAAACAGTACAGTCAGCTCTGACAGTCATCTTGAAATTGGTCATCCACCAATGGTCTGACCACCGTCATCTTGATTGTTTTAAGTACAGTTAATCTTCAGTTCCAGGGTTGGTTTGTTCCCATTTCTCTGAGGCCAGTTCTTGGAATCGTGTCAGCTTATGTCATGGCTACAGTCTGGTCATCATGCAGTTAATGTCTTCCACCTGGTGGGGGTTTCAGTATCTATAAGACAGCTCGCAGGATATGGCTCAGAATATTATCTCTAGCCCATGAAGAGGAACTAAAGGTTCCTCTTTGCTTCATGACTAAACTATTATTATTTAGTCTTGTTGGACTGTTTTCCTTTGTTTCTGCAGTTTCTCACTTTTCTAATTAAACTAATTCTTTGGCTAAAGTTTTTCCACAGACAAAAGGCAGGCTGAGGACATGGTGGGCAAGGACCATATGGTCCTGCTCCATTTCATATTCACATTATGTGAATGGAAAATAAAATTGTCATCATGCTGTCAGTATAAGCAATTTCAATTTAATAGAAGAAAGGTGGATTTTGGAAATAATCAGCTAAGTAATCTAACATCAAAAAATTCACCAATCTGGGCTCCCCTGGTGGCGCAGTGGTTGAGAGTCCGCCTGCCGATGCAGGGGACAAGGGTTCGTGCCCCAGTCTGTAAAGATCCCACATGCCGCGGAGCGGCTGGGCCCGTGAGCCATGGCCGCTGAGCCTGCACGTCCGGAGCCTGTGCTCCACAACAGGAGAGGCCACAGCAGTGAGAGGCCCGCGCACCGCAAAAAAAAATAAAGAAAAAGAAAAAATGTCACCAATCATGATTACAAAATGTGAAGGGAAGCCACATGACCACCTTAGCAAAAGGAATCAGTAGAAACTCATCTTATTCTCTAAAGCACCTCTACTTCCCCTCCCATGCCCAAATGGGAATGCAACTGATTTTTATGGGTTTTTAATTTATCAGGCCACCAAAACATGTTCAAGACCAATGACTCTCCACTAGTATTTATCACAACAGTGATTGACCAAAAGGACATTTAGCATCTAAATTAAGTGACCACAGATTCTTTTAACATTTTCTCTTCTCCATATCCATTGCCTGATTTATTATTCTTATCTCACTTTCAGGCCCAAGTTTATGGCCTACGTTAATGTTAATTTTCCTCCCTAAGGAATTAGAGAAAAACTACCATCTCAGTCATTTGGTCAATATTCTTTAATACAGAGATTAACCCAATGCACTGTTACAGGTAACATAAAATTCAAGCAGAAACCAAACCCCATACAGTCATAGGATTGAAGGATCAAAAATAAAATAAAATAAATTTAAGAACATGAAAAAAAAAAAAACCCCAGCACAGCAGAGAAATAGACCCTCTGTACCTGTGGTGGAACCAAGGACAGACGTAAGAGCCTGACAACTGTACAGACACACTGACTTACTAATTCCTCTTCTAGGAAGGACAAAAATGTGAATGGACCCAAAGATGGAATGATAAGGATGTTCATGGCAGAGTGATTTATATTTGTGAAAACAGAAACAAATTAAATGCTCATCAAGAGAGTATTTCATTGTGTGGATATAAATATCTAAGTACATAAAAAAGCAATGGAAACAGTCGTGTGATCGATATTACATATGTGCTTTTAAGAGTACATATTTACTTGGAAATGAGGTTGGAAGGATTTTTACAGCGTCAGCAATGATTTATCTGTAGTTGGTAGGATTGTAGGTGATTTGCATTTTCTTTTTCCTTTTTTTTTTGGTCATGCTGCTCAGCTTGCAGGATCTAGTTTCCCGCCCAGGGGCCCTTGGCAGTGGAAATGCGGAGCCCTAACCACTGGACAGCCAGAGAAATCCCGATTTGCATTTTCTTATCAAGATTTTCTCTTCTTTTTCCACAAGCACACTTAGTGGATGCATCACATCAAACGCTCATCCCTACCCTCAACGACTTGGGCTCTGGGGTAGGCTGTGTGACTTGTTTGGCCAGCAGGATGTGAGCAGGCATGGTGCGGGCAGAGGCTTGGAAAGCACTGGCACGATGGACTTACTCTCACTCTTGGCCCTCTGCTGTGTCCACAAGGACATGTCCATTGGCAGATGAAAGGTGATGGGTGAGTGAGGCTGAGCTGAGCTGCCCGTTTTCCCCCTGAGACTGCCCCAGCTCCCCAAGGGCCGGCCAGTCCCCAGATCCTGAGTGAGCCCAGAAGATCAGCAGAGTCCTGCTCAGGCAGACCTGCCAACCACTGGCCCAGGGCGTGAGACCAGAGGAAGGTAGCCACACCCCCCAGCCTTGCAGGGTCCCTAACTCAATCACGTGCTTTGTTGTCTGCTGCTGGCATTTCGTGTTTGCTGGCTGCCCTGCATTCATGTAGCCACAGGCAACCAGTAGAGCACAATGGGAGTTGGAAGAAAAATCAACAACCAGCTCAGGTTCAAACCAAAGTTGTAGTATAGAACTTGCCAGAAGACATTTCTGAACAGGCTAGACTGGAAGAAAGTTTGAAATCAATATAAAAGTGGAACTGATGTTCTAACATGTGCAAGGCACTGTGCCACGGTCTGGGTGGGTCACCAAGTGCAAGGACACACCCTGCCCCCCTCCTGGAACACACACTGCAATCGGGGACCCTCCTGGCACAGACCCGGCTCTCAGACAGTCACCAATGACAGGATGCACGTGCCACTGCACTCAAGAGCTTTAAACTTGAAGGTAGTTAAAAATGTATCAGCTCTTCCCCAACCTGATGCTGAGAGCATCATGAAATCAAAAAGGCTGCTCCAACAACTAGATGAACTTAAAGTAATGAGGTCTCTAAGTTGACTCGAACAGAAGAAAATGATATTACGTTTTCAAGGAGGACAAATGAACTTATCTACCTGTAACCTTTCTGACAGCCAGAGACCCACTGCCATCGAAAATTCCGCGGCTGGGGTGCATCATTCCCAGGCAGCCGAGAGTTTAATAAGACATCGCAGAGACACCAAACCTTCCAGTCCGAGGCCGCCTGCTGGCAGCCCCAAGGCGCTCACTTTAGAAGCTGACAATCTGAGCTAACATCAGGGCATGGAGATGCTCAGACACGGGGCACAGGCTGGCACAGTGATGTCTGCCCACTGGTCCCTCCCTCCCCCGGTGCCTGAAGATCACAGAATGGTATAACATCCCAAACTCATCCAGCACCCAGCACCCTTATGTGTTCATCCTGGAGATGCTGGGGGTGTTGCCGAGCCCGGCTGTCCTGTGGAATGAAGTGCTGCCTTTGGTGTGATGGACAAATCTTTCCTCGAGCAGAGCCCAGCCTGCCTGGCCAGCCCTAACTCCCAAGATCCTTCCCCTCCACCCCCTGCACTCCGCTTACCCAGGTTAAGTATCTGCTGTTCCTGCTTTTCTCACCTCTGTGCTCTTTCAGCCTGTGACTCTCATCCCCTCCAGCCTCCTCCTCTTCTATCTTCCAGTTTGGGCTTTGCTTCCTAGGACTCGCTCCCGAACTAGACTGTAAAAACGATCATTAAGGGACTTCCCTGGTGGCGCAGTGGTTAAGAATCCACCTGCCAATGCAGGGGACATGGGTTCGAGCCCTGGTCCAGGAAGATCCCACATGCCATGGAGCAACTAAGCCCATGCACCACAACTACTGAGCCTGCACTCTAGAGCCCATGAGCCACAACTACTGAAGCCCGTGTGCCACAACAACTGAGTTTGCGTGCCACAACTACTGAAGCCCACGCGCCTAGAGCCCGTGCTCTGCAATGAGAAGCCACCACAATGAGAAGCCTGCGCACCGCAACGAAGAGTAGCCCCTGCTCGCTGCAACTAGAAAAAGCCTGTGTGCAGCAATGAAGACCCAACACAGCCAAAAAAAATATTATGAATAAATTTTAAAAAAATAATAAAAACGATCATCACATAATATGCAACAAGCCAGGCACTTTGTTAGGTGCTTTGCCTGTCTTAGCTCATTTTATCCTGTTCTACAACTCTAGGAGATTAGCATCATTACTATTATTATTATCATCACCACATATCCTAGTTTTCAGATAAGGAAAGTGAGGCATGAAGAGGCTGAAGCAACTTGCCCAGAGCACCAGTACCAGTGGGTCTGGAGGTCACATGTTCACTATAATATTACCAGTGCCCATCACACTGAATGAAGGAACGAATGAAACCTCTCTTTGAGGCTGTTCCTGCAGGCAGAATTAATCGCACTCTCCTTGGCTTTCAAATCTCCACCTTAACACATTCTACCTCATAAAACTGGAGCCCAGTTTCCAAATAATCCGCACTGTCATGCACTGCTGTGCATTCACACCTTAGACCTCCTTTGCCGGAAAGAAGTCAGGCTTGCATAGATCAGGTGACCTCCAGCTCTGGCACTGCCGGACGGCAGCTGCTCCTGAGACAGGCCCAGGAGACCACAGGAGAGGTGGGCAGAAGGGCTGTGGGCAGCCCTCACCATGAAGAAGCATAGCCTTTCCCCCTCTGATGAAGGGGCTCCAAGAGCTTGCTGGTTCACTTAGAACCACCATCCAAGATGCAGGTCCCCTGCCAACCTCCCCTCCTATGCCTCCCACATTTTAGCTTCAACCACAGCAGTAGGTAAGGTTGTGGTGGTTGTAGAGGAACAGGGGCAATGGGCTGCAGGCAGACAGCTCAGCAGGAAGGGGAGAGAGGAAACGGTGGTCATGGGAGCACCTAGAGTCTGAGCCAATTGTGTGGTGGAAGCATTGAGTCCCCTCACGTCAAGACCTAGTGGGGTTTAAACATCAGGTGTTGCTGTCATTGGCCTTCTCTGCAATTCAAGAGGAACAAAAAAAGGGATTTAAGAGGGGAGTCCTAGTTTTTGCTTAACCCCCTCCAAATGAATAGCTGAATAGCTGTTGAATAGCTATTGACAGCCCAGGTCTAAAGCTGTCTGTTGACCTCAGAGTCTGTGAGGTATGGCATCTCACCTCTGGCAGGGGACACCTAAGAGGGAAGGAATTGTATGAAGGGACTTTGTAGCTATCTGGAAAGAGAACTCCCTCTGCTTTGAGACATTCAGTTTTCAAATGTACTTTCTGCTTGGAGGACCCCCTATATTTTTCTGTTGCTCCATCACTAGATAGAAAATTCCAGAAGAGAGGGGTATAGCCTCACACATTTCTCTCCTGCCAGCTCCTTTCCCTCTGCAAATTGCAAGAGGGTTATTTTAAAAAATTTAAATGTATGCAATTTAATTGTCTGTCATAATAAGCAAGTGTCACTGCTAAAACAGACTAATTCTGATCAAATATTTTGGTCAGCTTCCTGGCTTTCAAAAGGTCTTTGGAGCCATGGTCCAAATTCCACCTTGCTGGTTGAGGGTGTGCTTAAACACACATGGGCTCCCTGTGAAAGGCATTCACACATTTACTGGAATGCATCTAAAGAGACAAAGAATCCTGATACTGCCCATCAGTATTAAGACCCTCCCCCTCCACTGTCTTTAACTGAAAGTCTGTGAGGAAGGCAAGGTGATTTAAACCCACAGTTAAAGTTCAACAGTGAGATGTCCCTTAGAAGACAGACGTTGTTCTTCACATACCCATTAGAGAGAAAATGGTGATGCTGCTAGCGATGATTTCCAAAGATTAATTTAAAAAAGAGAAAAAAGGAAATCTGATATTGATGACTAGCAGATGGAGTAATACAAAACTAAGACAAGTAATCATGTCAAATACATAGTTACATTTAATCTCAATGACTATAACTGCAATGTCCTTAAACACATACTTGATTTCCTTCTAAAAGAATAGAAGATAAAGTTGATTTACAAAGCACTTTCAAATAAAATTTCTCATTTTTTCCTCACAATGCTTTGCTTTAGAAAGTTCCACCCCCATTTTACATAAGAGGAAACCAGATGAGCATTCTACCACCCAGCTAGTAACCAGGCTATTAAACAATATAGACAATAATTAAGGGCATGGGATCTGGAACCAAACAGAAATGTACTCAAATTCTGGCCCTTCCATTTACTGATCATATGACTTAGACAAGTTAATAGTTAAAATCTGGACCCAAACTTAGATTTTGCAACTCACAATCCTACGACACAATACCAAAATGCTAAGGAAGACACAGGCAACACAAGGGGGAGGGAAAAACATGCCTACTTTTCTTTGTCAAATGAGACGTTCTACCATCATGGGCATATCTCTACTCTATGTGATTACTCTATAGACTCTTTAGACTCTTTAGACTCTATGTGTGTCTAAAACTACTTACAAGGAACAAGTGACTCACTCTTACAAGCCCTTAGTGATACGCTGGTGGTGTTGGTATACGATTTATTTGTAATATCTACACATATGCTGCCTCCTTGATAAAGCAATAAAGTTTCCAATAAAACTTACCACTGTGGGCAGTGCAGGGGTGGGCTGAGCCAGTCTGAGGGGCCAGTCTGGGCCAGATCCAGGCAAAGCTGGGAAGGTCCAGGCAGAAGGCCAGGTACAGCTGGGAAGCTGACACCACAGCTGGTCTGTGAGATTGTTGCTGGGACCAAGAAGCCAAGTGTGTCGGTTAACTAGGGCCACAATAATGCCGTGTAATAAATGACCCCAAAATCGAGTGGCTAAAAGCAACACTCCTTTATCCTATGGCTCTAGAGGTCACCTGGGGCAGCTCTGCTTCACTCTGCAGGTCTACAGGTCTGAGTCCTTACCATGGTCTCGGTCTCTCCCTCTCCCAGAGGGCTTGTGGGGGCACATTCCTCTCAAGGTGATGGCAGAGGCACAAGAGGAAAAGAAGAAACATGCCAAGCCTTGTAAAGCCTTGACTAAAAATTAGCACTATCACTTCAGCCCTATTTCATGGAGCAAAGCAAAAGGCCAAGCCCAATGTCACAAGCGGAGAAGGACACTGCCCATGACAGGGCCGTGGTAATTATGCAGGAGACTCAAAGAACTAACTCGGGCCAGTAATCCAATTAACTCTGCCCACCTCCATGGCCACATTATTATATCCCTCCAGTACGAAAAACATCCCTACCTCCATCAAAGGGCATCCAGAAGTCTCACCCAATTGTGGCATCAGGAAACATTTAGGACACCATGATTACATATGGTCCAGATGTGAAATGAACCTGGGAACTAAAAGCACAAGCTACTGGACCACCCCCTCCCACACCCACACAACAAGCAACATTGTAACAGAGACAGGATAATCACAATAGGCACCCCTATTCAAAACAAGGAAACTTGATCTTCAGCAAATCTGAAGTCCCTCTAGGCAAATTAGGAGTTTCCCTGCCATGTGAGTGGGAAGTGTTTCTTTCTCTCTTTTAAAAAAAATTTAATATATATATATTTTTAATTCTTTTAAAAAAATTTATTGGAGTACAGTTGATTTATAATGCTGTTAGTTTCAGGTATACAACAAAATGAACCAGTTATACATATATCCACTTTTTTTAAGATTCTTTCCCCATATAGGCCATTATAGGAAGTGTTTCTTGATTGGATCTTGGTTCTGTTCCCATGGGAAAGGGAGGAGTGGTTGGGGGAGGGGGTAAGGGTTGGGACCCACAGTCCATGCTCTCTACAGCTCCTGGCTCTGTCCTGAGATACCCTTGCCATCATGTTCCTCATTGCTTCTGAAGAGGACACTGAAAATTATACCTTTCATTGGTGGCTATGTTTTCCCAGCCTGTTTCCCACCTGAAGAAAATTGGACACTCAGAAGTTTCTTTTGGTCTCTCAAAAAATGTTTCAGTCTCTTTAGTTCAGGCTGGTAGGACTTTGGTAATATCACTCTACAACTTAGTGGGCTTTCTATGGATTTGATTGCAGTTCATTCCATGTGTCAAAATTACAATTTTTTTCAAGACACGTTTCTCTCCAGATTGAATAACTAGCACTTTGGGCACATCCAGTGGCTGTGGACCCATGCCTCTGTCCAGCTGAAAGAGCTACAAAAAGTCATCTTGTCATATTTTGCAGTGTTACAGCCACACCCCTGACTGGGTCTTTGCCCTGAAGCCATGTTTTCTTGCAAGTCACCTGAATTTGGTCTTTGTCTTTCCTGCTATATGATTCAACAACCATTCCCTGGACTTAATCTTTGTCCCCAGGCTGTATCTTAATTTAAGAATCTTTTCCTGCCTAGACTGGCTGAAGATAACAGTTTTATTTTCTAAGTAGCAACTTCTGGGCTGCTTGCAAACTGTTCTTTTGTTTGGTTTCTGGTTTGAGCGCATCTCTTCCTTGTAGTAACTTATTATATGCATTTAAAAGCAAACAACTCATTCTTTCAAAAATTTTCTCTGTCTGCCCTTTCCTTTGATTATGTTGCTCACTTCTTTGAGTGATTTTACCATGCAAAAAATCAGTGGATGGAAAAATCCTAATATTTAAATTTGTTCACAGAGAATGTCCCACTTGGACCTTAAGACCAAAGTTATCTCTACTAACCAACTCTTCTAGAACTCTACTGAGAGATATCAAGAACTGGTTCAGCCCTAAAGAAATATTAGAATTTTTAAATTGTACTATGTCTCCTGTTGGAACCCAATAGAGAGAAAAATGATAGAATAGGACTCGATTATTTCAAAAATTTTCAAAATCTTACCTTCAGCCTTTGGAAGGGCCACAGCAAATTCTACTGGTCTGGAAGTACCTGGAACAGAACTCTACCATTTGTCAGCCCCAATATGGTGGAGTCATAGATTACCAGCTATTCGGTAGAGACAGTAGATGGCAGAATGATCTGGTTCCACTTAAAGCAGCAGTCCCCAACCTTTTTGGCACCAGGGACTGGGCTCGTGGAAGATAATTTTTCCATGGACCCAGGGAGGGGCATGGTTTCAGGATGATTCAAGCGCATTACATTTATTGTGCACTTTCTCTTATTATTACATTATAATATATAATGAAATAATTAGGCAACTCACCATAATGCTGACAGGAGGCAGAGCTCAGGCAGTAATGAAAGCTATGGGGAGCAGCTGTAAATACAGATAAGCTTCGCTAGATCACCTGCCGCTCACCTCCTGCTGTGCGGCCCAGTCCTAACGGGTACCAGTCCATGGCCCGGGGGTTGGGGGACCCCTGACCTAAAGCAATACACAGGTCACCTCAGATACATGAATGCAAGGTTCTTCTACAAAGAGCAAACCACCATTTTTTTGTATATTTTTTTATACAACAGGTTACTAGTTATCCATTTTATACATATTAGTGTATATATGTCAATCCCAATCTCCCAGTTCATCCCACCACCACCACCACCCCTCCCCCCCCACCACTTACCCCGCCGGTGTCCGTATGAGCAAACCACCATTTTTTCCCACAAAGACTCTAGACCGATCTGCAAAGTTTATGACAGCGCCTAGGTCTATAGTAGATGGGTTAACTATCTGTGGCCCATCGGCCTCCACTGCAGAGCCAGTAAGGCCAAGGCTATAGACATTACAGACTCTTGCAAGACTTTGTCCCACTGGAGGCAAAAAGAGACTAATCCATTCAATGTACACAGTTTGTCTCCAGTAAAGATAGAGCTAAGCCTCTTACCAATGGAAATCCCTGAATGAATTTGGCTTCTAGCATGGGGCAAATGGACCAGGTCTTCCTAGAATATAGGGTAACAGAGCTGGCTTCAGTGTTCAACTCTCCAGGGTCTGCAGGTCTAACTGGGGACCCAGCTTCCAATGGGTGCTGACCCTCCCTAAGTTCATGGAGGCTGTAGACTGGGATGACTTGGCCCAAATCATTCCAAAAAGGATCAGGCAGCCTCCTCAAACTGGACAAAGAGGGGCTCTTACTCGAATTCAAATGCTTGGGCAGGAGGCCCTGACATATTGCCTTACACCTCACATATCAAACCTGGTGTAACTAGTGTACATAGAGTTTAACTTCCCTTGGAAGGCAGATGCAATTTCCTTACACTGTTTTCCTTGGGGCACAACTAGACACTCTGGCTATAAACGTAGGGTACTGCTCACCTCTAGGCCTGCCCTAGAAGGCAGCTAATCAGATCCTTGGTCCCAGACCCGCAGGAGCAGGTGTCACCTGTGACTCTGCTGAAAGGAAGATGTTAGTCTATTAGGACCCAGAGGAGCATGGCAGGGGCAGTCAGAGGGGAAAGGCTCTGAGCCAATGACATTCATAGTCATAACTTGCGTCTTTTCCATGTGTTCCGACTGTTACACACACTTTATGTAGATTGTTTCCTTTCACAGTAACCTCCACTCTACAGATGGAAAGAAGCCTAGGCTCAGAGAAGTTCAATAACTTGTCTCGGGTCTCCCAGCTAGTAGATGGCAGCACCGGGATCTGAAGGCAGGCATTCTGTTTCCACATGGGATGTTACCTGCGGGGAGGGTCTTCAGCCAGGCGTGATTCTCAGCCCTGAGGACAGAGATGTTAGTTGACTGCACCTTCATCCTCTTCCTGGGCACATCCCATCTGGAAATTTGAAAGCCTGTATCTTCACATGAAGAGGCTCCCCCAGCCTCTTGGAAGGAGACTGCAGTTTCCTCTGCCGAAGAGCCAACTCAAATGTTTGTTCGCAGCATCATTTTGAGCTGCTCAAGCTCACAAAGACTCCAGTGGACATTCCAGACTCTATCACTTCGACCACTGCAGAGTCGAATTCAGTCTGGAAATTTCAGCATCTTACGTACGGACTCTCACTTTGATGAGGACTGGCTGCTCCACCAAGACGAATTAGCTCTAAGTGATCTAACCGACCTACTAGTTGGGGTTCAGATTAAACACCTGAATTGTGGATAAAGTCTTGCAAATACAGTTGAAGTCATTTTTATAGTTGATTCTAAGGAGTAACACACAATAGGATCAATTACTTCTTGAGATATTTCGTAGGCTGTGAATATAAAATCACACTACTAAGGAAAAGTGAAAGAGTTTTTCTAAAATACTCTGGAGTAAATTCAGCTGGAAGAAAAAGGAAGCCTTAGCCTTCACTGTTTTAAACCACTTAGAATTGAAATAGGATGTATGGAGAGACTGTTCCTAGTCACTCTGGTTCATAGTGTGGTGTTGAAACATAGATTTTGTTAAAGCACGAACAGCCTAGACTCTTAGCTGAACTTACACAGTTTGGCCCAAAGTTGACATGTGTCCTACGTTTCTAATATGCATGTGTTCCTACCTCAGTGAACAGCACTGTGAACACCAGAAACCTGGTCCCATGCCTATATCCAATCTCCAAGTCCTAATCATCCACTCATGTTAATTGAGCCTGACTCTACCTGCTTCTCTCCATCAAGGCACCACCATAATACAGGCCCCCATGATCTCACAACCAAATAACCAAGTAGCCTGTCCGCTGATGCTCTTGACTCCACGGTCCCTCCTGCTCACTCACCCACACTGCACTGCTGTGAGTTTCCTCAGATGTTTGAACCTCTTCCCCAGGTTGCTTAGCCTGGGTACACAGCCTCCTCAACTGCTGTGGCTCAACCTTCCCCCATCACACTCCACTTCAGCTACTTCAACCAACACCAGGGCCCAGATGCTCTCTTTTCTTCTCTGCTTAAGCTTTGGTTTTTGTTTTTATGTGCGTGGAATGCCCTTTCCCCTACCCCTGCCCCCAGGGAGAGGGAGGTATAGAGAGGGAGCCAGAGCTAGAACTGGAGATGGATATGCAGACACACAAGTTGATGAGTACAGAACATGAGTGAGAAGGACACTCACCGAAACCATTCATGGGGACCCCTAAGGAATGGGGCTCCAGGGGGGATGCTAAGGAAGTGGTACTGCAGGATGTACCTTTTACTTTTGTATATTCTTTAGATTTTCCTATAGTGAATACGTTTAACTTACCTCTATATATTTTAAATTACATTTTCCCATCCTCACCTCCAGAGATACTGATTCAGTGGAAAAGGGTCCAGGATTCTGATCTTCCAAAGACCCTCCATAGACTCTGTCAGTCAGTTAGGGAACTGTAGCTGAAAAGATTGTTTCCAGTATAATATAAGGCAATTGACATTTTTGTTTTTTAAGAAAAGCTCCAACTCTATTACACAACCATTTTTTTATTATTTCCTTTTATTTTACAGTAGCTTCTTTCTACTACAAATTCACATTCTCTAAGTATATTAGATTTGAAATATCTGTAAGAATTATAATAGCATTGGCAGTCATTTTAACAGTTAGCCACATTTGAACAAAGGGCCTAAATAATCATTGTAAAGCATGTATTTGTGAAGTAGGTTTCATAAGCCATTTTAAAATTAAGGCAAACAAGAAAAAAAACCTATAAATACAAATATCAGGGTTTCTCAGATTCTAAATTTATAACACTAACTTAATTACCATTTGATTGACTCTCAAAACAATGGATATTTTCAAAACACAAAGTAGAAAGTTATTAGAAATAACAACTTTGGTATAATGTATACCTATTTCACTAAACATTTTTAAGTTTTGACTTTGGGAAAATGTAAAGATGTAAATGTTTTTATAATTAACTTTTGAAAATATATGTAATGCCCTAAAATGCAGACATCAATGCATCTATTTCTTTAAACCTGTTAGTTATATATTCAATACATTCTCCAGCTTTTAATCTTAGCCCATCAATTACAAGATAGTCCTCTTCACAGTGGTTCTCAAGCAAGCTGCCAACAGGAGCTTCAGGGCCACATTTCAATAACTGTAAAAATAACCATACAAGTCATCAAATTTACTTGAAGACCAGACTTAATTATTTGAACAAAACATAAAGTTGTCAGTAACTCCTTAAGAAGGTGTTCCATTTGCTGGTGGTCTAATAATGATCCCCACGTAAAGTATAACGTACAGTAAGTGTGTGAGTGTAAAAATAACATAGTATTTAGTCCTGTCTCTATTCTCCAACATCACACATTTTTAGTTAGTTTTAATTTTATGCTTTGGAAAAATGTTGTCATTAAAATTAAACTTCTGAGAGTTTTCTATATTTGTTTATTTAAAAAATGATTATTATGGGGAATACAAGTTAAAACTGTTTTAGTCACACTTTTCTGTTCTCATTTTCTCATAAGCATCTGCATTCCTTACGAACAGAGTGTGTGCTAGCTTAGTGGGAAAGAACACAGGCAAAAACAATGCAAACACACACACACACACACACACACACACACACACACACACACGAGATTTACAACTTCAAGTTTCATTAAAGGCAGAGGTAACTTCCCACACAATGTAAGAAAAAAAATACATGCAGTTTATGGGACTTCCCTGGTGGTGTGGTGGTTAAGAATCCATCTGCCAATGCAGGGGACACAGGTTCGAGCCCTGCTCTGGGAAGATCCCACATGCCACAGGGCAACTGAGCCCATGCGCCACAACTACTGAGCCTGCACTCTAGAGCCCATGAGCCACAACTACTGAGCCCGCGTGCCACAACAACTGAAGCCCACACACCTAGGGCCCGTGCTCCGCAACAAGAGAAGCCACCTCAATGAGAAGCCTGCGCACTGCAACAAAGAGCTCGCTGCAACCAGAGAAAGCCCACATGCAGCAACGAAGCCCTGATGCAGCCAAAAATAAATAAATTTTAAAAAAAGACATGCAGTTTAGACAAGTGCTTTCATGTATCAAAAATGTACCTTTTATTACAATTATTAAAATAATTATTATTCAGTAAACTCTGTCTTATCTGTATATGGACTATCTAATTTGTGAATTATTCAGGTGGATTCTTTTAATAATCTGAAATTAATTCCTTCCCATTCTTTTTCACGTCAGGGCATGTCAACCAGTGTTAATATTAGCTAAGAACATAATTAATTAGAAAGGTGACTCTACTGAGGAAAATAATCTCATAAAGTATTTCAATGACAAACAGAAATGGATTTTGATTATCCATGTGTGTATGCTTTTTGTTCATGTTGCTACTCTCAATTCATTGGTATAAATGCTTGAGAGTAACCAACCTGAAACCTCATACATGAAATGAATGATGAAAACATCATCAAATTTACAACTTTGAAAATACCTCAAACACTATGTGCCCAGAGAATAAACATGCTCAGAACTTTAAAATTATCAGATGGCTCCTTTTGATGTGTTAGCCTGTAAAGGCCACTTTCTCCTAAAAACAAAACACATCTTCAGTGTTAAGTGGTATTACCTCTGGAAGCCATATTAATTTTTGTTTGTTTTTGCGGTACGCGGGCCTCTCACTGTCGTGGCCTCTCCTGTTGCGGAGCACAGGCTCCGGCGTGACACGCAGGCTCAGCGGCCATGGCTCACAGGCCCAGCTGCTCCGTGGCATGTGGGATCTTCCCGGACCAGGGCACGAACCTGCCTGCATCGGCAGGTGGACTCTCAACCACTGCGCCACCAGGGAAGCCCCATATTAATTTTTCCTACTAACAAAACAAAAAAGAGAAATCCCTTAGGTGATCATTTCTTTATTTTTAAGCTGTAAATTGCTCCAGCTTTGACAGTTGGTCTCATTGCTATTCTCCTTATTTAAAAGTGAACAAACCCCTAAGTACCCTGAACCTGGCATGAATTCCAGACTTGTAAAGCTCAGTGTGGAGAGAAGCTTATGAACCAGTCAGCAGGCGGCACTCACCTGCCTACCAGCAAGTTAAAATGGTTAATTTTTATAATTTCTAAATGACTTTGAAAGCATAAAATATTACAAGAATCTAAAACAAAGAGCAAGCTCCTGGCTGGTGATGTATAAAAACTATGTATTTTACCTTAAGAAATAAAAATCAGAAGTAATTTTCTGTGGTATGAAGTTACTAGTTATAATGGCAAAATAGAAGCCAATTCTGTGGCTGTAAAAGCTCCAGGACATTTCTATAAAAATCAACCTGGCTGTATTTTTGAAAAGACAAACTGCTAAGACTGAAAAAAAAAACCACTGCAAAAATCCATATGGTGCTCAAACAAAACACACATTTGCTAGAAAAGAATAATTTGTATATTAACTACATGTATACAACATATATATCACCAATCTATAGCTCTTGTTCTACAAAGGGTAGGATCTATATAGGGACAACAAGTTTTTTGTTTGTTTGTTTGTTTTTTTTCAAAGGAACTCTAATTGGAAAAATGGCATTCACAACCCATGGAAATTCAAGTACAAGTTGGTATCGCTGACCAAGAAAACAATTATGTTTTTCAGCTCAGCAAGTGTTTTTATCATTAATTTTATTTTCCTTGATATTTTGATCTCAACTGTAAATTCTGTATATTTTCTTCATTTTTAACTCAGTCAAAGAGGTATTTAAGAATCATCTTTATTCTTCTTGAAGTTCTGACTGAAATCAGCCAAAGTGGGTAAACAATCTTGTCCACTTACAAATCCACCTTTTCTGCATCTCAGAACAGACAGACTTGCGGATGGGTAGTTCCACAAAGTGAAAATATGGGAAAAGAGACAAAGCGACAAATTCTTAGCTCTTACTCTCTCCAGCGGCTGCCACTGACAATTCTCATCTGTAATAACAGCCAACCTTAAGTGTCAATTACTCTGCAAAGCACTTTTCCTGGTTTGCCTTGTTTCACCCTTGGCTAGGCAACCTTGCCAAGTCCCTCAAGTCCTCACTGGCAGGACCAGGATGGGCATGTAGGCACTGTATCCTGAGCCTGTCTCCTATCCACTGCCCTCCAGACTCCAGGCACACTGTATACCCAAATGAGGGAATGAGAGAAGGAATGAAACCTTAAGGTTCCAGGGCTCCCCACTGCTGTTTTTCTTCCTAACTACATAGGGAACAGCTGTACCACCTTGTGGAAGTGTCTGCCCCACGACTTATTTTTCTCACACCTGCCACACTGCTGCTCTGTGTTAATGAGATGGGCTTGTACCTCATTTTATTTGAACAGACATGGAGCTGATGTGCTGAGCAGTGTCAACCAACTCAAAATTTCTGTTTTCATATATAAATATTGAATACAGTAAGCACACATGGCCTTTCTCAGCCCAATATAGCTGACCAAAAGAAAAAGACAATTTAGTTAAGAATGGTGAAATAGATTCCAGTGAAAAACCCCACCTCCAGGATGTTACTAATGAGGTTTGTCCTCATGGAGGTCAACCCTGTGCATGAACCAGGCAGAGCAGGTTTCCTGAGCTGCTCTTGTCCTGGCCCTTCTCCTGACTGTAAAGATCGGCACCCCCTCGATGACAGTGAGCCCCTCCATCTCTCTTCATTCCAGCCTTAAATATCTAAAATAAAAGAGCTCCTTGGCTCAAATATACTTTTTTCAAAGACTGATAGATGCATCTTGATTTCTCAACAGGCTACTACTAGTTCATTATTCACCTCATGATAATCAAGGGCTCAAGTTTCAGAAGTGAAAAGCATTTCCCATATAGTGAAAATGAAGATCCAGGAACAATTTCTGCTGTTTAAGGAGTATGGAGTTGCTGTTTAGGCCTGACGGTCACTATGGACCCTACCTTTTCTCCTGTATCTGTCTCCTCTCTGCGCTCCCCTTCAGACTCATCAGGGGCGGCTGTGGGCTCCCGCGCTTGCTCTAGCATTTGCTCCAGCTCTTTTAGTAAAAGTTCTGTCTCAGAGACAACTAAAGAAACAACGTTAATATAGTCAAAAATGTTATATCTTAATTAATTCAATCTAATTTATACTATTAACCACCCCCAAAGAGGACATTTTCTAAAGTTATGAGATTAAAAAATAAATACTTTGTATAATTTTCAGATATGGCCTCTGCTTGATGTGAAATTGCTATGGATTTCCAGGTGAATCTTTTATATTGAATAATTATTCCTTGAAAAATGTAGGTTACATTCTTGCTATGTGTAGACTATAAAGTATCCCTGAAACATCAAAAGCTCACTAGAAGTTTGCACTTTTAAAATAAGGAGCCAAGGGCACCAAACTAAATTGTTATTTATAGACCGGGGGTCAGCAACTTTTTTTCTATGAAGGACCAGAGAGTAAATATTTCAGGCTTTGTGGGCCAGATGGTCTCTCTCACAACTACTCAATACTGCTGTTGGATGCATACCATACACATACACTTAAACCAAATGAGAGTGGCTGTGTCCCAATAAAACTTTATTTACAAGAACAGGCAGCAACTGGTAGACCATGGGCCACAACTTGTCAATCCCTGCAATAAACTATTAAAGCTACTGTTTAAAAGGGGAAGCCATGTAATTAAGTGGCAAGGCTAAATCCAGACTAGTCTATTCCTAATCAAAATATCAATGCATCTTAACTGCCTAATCTGATTTAAAAAAAAAACACACACACACTTATAAAAATTGTGGTTTTTTGGTGCTGTGACAGAAATATATAAGTATGTAAAAAATCTGGTAATTGATTGAACTTGCTGAGATAAAATAATATCCCCATCAAAGAAATAAACACCTATTATAACTCTACAGACTCAATCACTGATTAACAATATCCACTGAATTCCCGATTTAAATAAAGCAAACATTTTCATTTGATACCGAGTCTTGTTGAAATAAAGATAAGGGGAAGGAGACTCGGGTGGCCTGCTCCTGCAAAACAGACTGATGGGGCCCCTGAGAAGTCTTCCAAGGGCAGCATGATTGAAAGAGAAAGGCCACGAACACACACCCCATCACCTTCCACTCTGGTTATACAAATCTGACACACCACCCCTATTATGGACTGCTCATTGGCAAGTAACCAAAAATCACATGAGGTAGTGCAGCTCAAAGTTCATGGAACCCAAGCAGGACATACCCTTCAGCGCTAAAATATTATCAATGAATATATCAAGGTGTTCCCAGCAATAATATTAATTTTAATTTAATTGTGCATGATATACACATCCATTTGTGTTTGTGTTTACACACACAGGTATCCTTGTAAACTAAGCATGTTATAAGGTAAAAACAGAGGTTATTAACATGAGACGTTCCAGCTCAAAAGAATTCATATTTTATTACCATCTTCTTTTATTTAATCAACAAATGTTTATTGCGTGCCTACTAAGGGTCAGGGGCCCCAGAGAAGAGCCACAGACCAACGAGCCTTTCTGTTCATCATCTCCACCTAGCCAGTCTTAGGTTTTCTTTGTGGAAAACTCTCAAAAACAGTTTGAAAGAAGCTTTCTGATAAGCCATTCCATACCTCAGAACCAGTTCCTATGTTTAAAGACAAACAAACAAAAACCGTAACTGACATGTTAGTTGTAAGCACACAGATCTGTGTTCTGTGGTAACTGCTAAAGCCTAAGAACACAGAGTATAAGCTATAACATTCTAGAACAATGATATTCAAAATCTGGGGGCACAAGGATCACGTGGAGACTTTATTAAAAAATACGAATGCAACACCATGTCTACTGAATCAGAATTTTCTGTAGGAAAGTACATTTTAATTGAAGCAGTTTTGTTAATGAGATTAACCTCTCTTTATGACCGATTTCTTACTTAGTAACCTGTCACTTAATAACAACTGTGTGGCTATCTTCACACCAATTCCCCAGTCCCACTCACAGACGTTGGGTTTTCCTACTTTACATTCTGAGTCTATGGAAATTGATACTGACATTCAGTGCACTGCTGAGATGTATTTTGAGCTCTGCTGTAAAGGAAAAATGGCACACAAACTTCTTTGTATTTCTAAGGCTAGACTAAAATACAATCAATTTATGATAATGAATGTCATTGCCAAGCACCATTGCAGCCTCTCTGTTTTCAAGTGATCTGGAAAAGTATGTACACTGCCTTTCGATCAAAGGGAAGACAAAGTAATGGATGACTTCATGAATCAACCAGGGTTCATAACACCAACTTGACTGATGTCAAATTCTACTTCCAGAGCAACAGGAGGCTTTTCTAAACAGGTATTCCTATACTGTAAAGGCAGAGAGTGAAAAAATAATTCTCAGAAATTGCAGTTACTGTAATCTACGAACTAGGTTATCAAAATTGGTCAATGATCTCCTCCAAAGACAGAGAGAGAATGCACGCCTGTGCTAACTGCATGACCAATCAACTTCTATTAGTCCTCATTATCCTGTAGTTTTCCTGACTTGCTTCAATTTGTTGTTGAGTGATAGCTGCTCTATCAAGCAGAGAAAGTGGAAAAAAAAAGAAAAGAAAAGGAAAGAAAAAAGTATCTCTCATACTGAAGTCCATATCTGGCTTTTAAAAATGACTTTTTATAAAATAAATCAGTGTTTTTTTCCATTCCTGATAAGAAATAACTTACTGTTTGTCTCAATACATCAGTCACTTTTTAAAATAAATTTATTTATATTTTATTTATTTATTTTTCACTGTGTTGGGTCTTCGTTGCCACACGTGGGCTTTCTCTAGTTGCAGAGAGTGGGGGCTACTCTTCGTTGCGGTGTGCATGCTTTTTTTTTTTAACATCTTTATTGGAGTATAATTACTTTACAATGGTGTGTTAGTTTCTGCTTTATAACAAAGTGAATCAGCTATACATATACATATATCCCCATATCTCCTCCCTCTTGAGTCTCCCTCCCACCCTCCCTATCCCAGTGTGTTCTCACTGTGGTGGCTTCTCTTGTTGCGGAGCACGGGCTCTAGGGCTGCGGGCTTCAGTAGTTGTGGCACGTGGGCTCAGCAGTTGTGGCTCACGGGCTCTAGAGCACAGGTTCAGTAGTTGTGGTGCACAGGGTTAGTTGCTCCGCAGCATGTGGGATCTTCTCAGACCAGGGATCGAACCGGTGTCCCCTGCGTTGGCAGGCGGATTCTTAACCACTGCGCCACCAGGGAAGTCCAATCAGTCACTATTTTAAAAGCCTTCAAATGTATATTTATGAAGTTTTCTTTACTCTCTATTTCTCTACTAAATGTCTAAAGAAGCTATTTCCTCCCTTATATAAAGAGGCTACTGGTTGGGTTATTTCAAACCTGGCACTGAAAAATAGCATCTTAAATAAACTTTCAGGGCCATTTCAATGCTGAAATTTTGAAGCCATTTTTACAGAAAAGGAGGGTGAAGAGGAGGAAAAAGCACTTGGTTTTGTTTTGTTTTCAAGTAACCACAAACCCTCCTCTGTGTGTTCATGATTTAAATGTAGAGATGAGTGAAATACAGGCTGAAGTGGAATGAAGAAGAGGACACCTTTCTGGGACACAAACAGAAACAGGAGGCACAAAGGCCGAGAGGTTGAAGGTGACTCCAAACCAAGAGCAGGTGGGCAAAGTTTGCCTTGAATGGGAGACAGCACCCTTCTCCCCGTTAGCCTTTTACACCCCAGACCCAGGTCTCAAGCTTTCATCTCCTACCTGGGCTCAGCCACCATCCAGACCTTTCCTATATCCATTCTCTGCCATGCTCACCTATCTCAGGCAGCTAATGAACACATCCTTTGCTAACTTATTAATTAATGTTAGTAGATTATTAGTTAATCCAGGGTACTATGTCAATCTTTTATCTATCAAAAGTTTAACACACTGTCTACTCCCCAAAAAGAAATGAGGTATTTACCAACAGAAAACACTGATACAATAAAACAAGTGACAAAGACTCAAAGACTGAAAATAAAAGAAGTCAAAATCAATTCATTAAGGAAGATACGAAAGGCATTACATTTAAAAAATGCTTAGACCAACTACAAGTGCTGTAAAGAAAACCCATAAATTTAGCTTTAAGCTTCTGGTACTAAAAGCAACCAAGGAAATTGTTGCAAACTTTGATTAATTTTAAGAAGCTATATGATCTTAGAAAAGTCATGTAACCTATTAAGTACCTCAGTTTCTCCACTGACAGAATGGGAGTTAAAATAATATCTACCTTATCTATCTCATATAGATCTTGTGAGGGTTAAATAAATTAACATATATGAAATGTTTCGAAAAGTGAGGACACATACTAACTGTTACAGGCGTTATCATTATTATTATTGTACTATTATTTCATCATCATCAATGGATTTTCTTTTTTGTCCCTAAACACTGAAAAAAAATATAAGATAAGATATTCCTGGTAGCAATTCTCCAAAAAAATACAGACATGCTCCACAAATAGCTATTTCTTTGATTAAATCTCTTTTTATAACCACTTTTTAAAATTGAAGTATAGTTAATTTACAATGTTGTGTTAGTTTCAGGTGTACAGCAAAGTGATTTACATATATATACATATATATGTGTATATATATTCTTTTCCAGATTCTTTTCCATTATAGGTTATTACAAGATATTAAATATAGTTTCCTATGCTATACAGTAGGTCCTTGTTGTTTACCTATTTAACATGTATTGTAGTGTGTATATGTTAATCCCAAACTCCTAATTTATCTCTCCCTCCCGGCATTAGATTAAATCTTTATACAGCCATGAATATACGGTTTAATTTATTTAATGATTCCTCAATTTTTTCTATTATTTTCCAGAAATAGTCCTCTCTTTGTTGGATAAGAGGGCTTCTACTGCATTTCTTTATTACAGATGAAGAAACTGATACTCGGAAAAGTAAAGTAGATGCACTTAATTGACTCTCCCTTGGATCTTTAACTAAGGGAAAGACAGAAGCAACTGTAGAGCATAAAACCCATAATGGAATATCACAGCGGGGGCAGTAGACTAACAGGAGACACATTAGCACCGGGGAGTGTAAGGAAAGAGGGTTCAAAAGTGGGGTGGAGATTCAATAATCTGACGGTATAATTTTCCTCTTGCTCGATCTAGGACTGATCTTACCTTAAGCTAAGAAGAAATGAGAGATCTCAGAGGCCTGCATCAAGGGATCCACAGAAATATGGGTAGTGGGTAAAAAATTTGATGAGGGTACAAACTACTGAAAAAGAACTACTCTTTCAGGAAGTAGTCAGCTCTTACAAAGAACACAGAAGACTAGATGTTTTTGTTCTTTAGTTCAAATGGGATTGAGGAGTGGAACACTGATCAGGTAAACTTTTTTTTTTTTTTTTTTTTTTGCTGTACGCGGGCCTCTCACTGCTGTGGCCTCTCCCGTTGCGGAGCACAGGCTCCGGACACACAGGCTCCGCGGCCACGGCTCGCGGGCCCAGCCGCTCCGCGGCATGTGGGATCTTCCGGGATCGGGGCACGAACCCGTGTCCCCTGCATCGGCAGGCGGACTCTCAACCACTGCGCCACCAGGGAAGCCCAGGTAAACTATTTTAACAATTAACTACTGAGACTTTCAGAGCCATACAGAACATGAGACTACTGACAGGGCTTCCCTTTAGTGGTAGACTACTGAGATGTGTTCACTCATTTACATGGAAGAGTCATTTCCAGTCAGTGGATTCCTGGCAGCCATGAATTTCTTCTGTAGGATCCTGTGCTAGTTGGAGAGGAGAAGGATCCAGCTGTAGTATCAGGGTCACCTGGTGGTAACTCAGCCTAGGGATAAAATGACTTTTGCCTTTCTACAGGAATATCTGAACTGATCATGTGAGGCAAAGGAACAAAATAACCCAAAAAACCCAAAAAGCACCTTAAATAGCGGGAAAGCAGTAGCAGAATAAGTTTAAGAAGAGATAGAAACAACAGAATTTTGTAGTGGTTTAGGAGAGGAACCAAATAAATTTCTTTTTAAAAAATAACTACCTCGTCCTTCCTCTGCTTGCTTTCCTTTCCTTTACTGAGACTGAAAACAAATGGCGTATTTAGCCAATGGAAATGAGAGCCCCGTAGGATCTGGGGGTGGCTTCAAGGAGAGGGAGTGTGGCACAATGACGTCTCTGGGTTTAGCTGGCTTTGAAACCTCTTTGTATGGCTGCCAAAGTTCCACCTAGCAAACAAGCATGTGCCTGCTTTTCAAGACCAACGAAAATGTAGGAAAAGTAAAGTGCTTTTGAAAGTGAAGAACTTCTCTCTGCAGGTGACATCCTCCCTACTGTGGTCTAACTCCAATGGCAATTAATTCAGCTGGCAGCCCTAGGCTGCTGCTTTTTTTCCTTCTCCCCCTTTGGAACCCCTAGGACCCCAATAAATGTGGAATAGATAAGTCTGGATTGAAGCGTATTGATGCTGGTATTTCCTCCCACAACTGCTGATGCTTTATTTTAAAAAATTAAATATATGACAAAGCCAGAGAAAATTTAATTCGAGGGAATAGAAACCTGAAGACAACTGAAAAGCCCTAGTATGTAAATCAATACCAAAAACCCACTAATGCTTCTCATATATGTATACATGTACATTTTTTTCTCTTCAAAGGACTACAATTATATTTGGTGGAATTAAATACAGGTAAAAGAACTAAAAGCAGGACAGGCCTTCACATACCCATGTTTTCCTTTGAAAAGGCATCATCTGAACAAACACGTTCAAAAGATGATTTTAAAATAGCTTTCCTAGAAAAAGAATTTGACAGATTTATTTTCAAAAGATCAAGCATGTATATTTAAATGACCGTTCATGTATATTCATTGGTAACTGTAAATTATGAGTATATTTTTCCTACCTTGGGGTACTTTTTCTTTGTTGTTGTACACAGTAAGTCAGTGAAAAACAAAATAATACTGATCTGAGCTCTCACTAGGTGAAAACCACTAATAATCTACCCAGCACCTTACACAGCCTTTTTCGTGTAATCCTCCCTCCAAAAACCTACCAAGTAATTGTTACTCTCATTCTGAGCATAAAGAAAATGATGCTCAGAGGAACTAAGAAATTTGACAACATAGGAAAATGGTTGAACGTGACAGTACTAAATTCTGTCAGACTGCAAAATCCATGTTTTTCCCACTACACCATGTTGCTGATTTAGAGTCAGAAAAAATCTGTTCAAATGCATTTTCTCTAACCAGAAGATCTTGAGAAAGTCACTTAACTTCTTTAAGGCACAAATTCTTCATCTTTTAGGTGGAGATAATTATGATATACCCTTATCTATTTGATGGGGTTACTGTGAAGTGCCAAGATTAGGAAGTGAAAGTCCTTTTTAAAAATTTAATTATTCATCTTCTAAAAAAGGACAAAGAAGAAGAGAAGGACTATCATATTAGGCCAGTCTTTGTCTTTGAGTAGGACTCCTTTTCACATAACACTGATTACTATCCATTAAAAAAATAAATAACCTGTATGGCTGGTTCAGTGATAAACACTAAAACTTGTCATCAGTGACTTATTATAAAGGCTTATTTCTGGTTTGCATTACCTATTTTTAAACTAAAAACCTGCTTTTTATCTGGTTGCTCACATGATATTAATCTTTGAAACTTATAGTTCAACACATTTGTACCAACATAAAACTTTCTCCATACTTCTAAGACTACTACTTATCATTTTATTAATTCTTTTAGAAAATTTAAAACGTATTTCCCTAGAGAAACAAAATTAAGAACGAGGGGGAAATGTCATATAAAAATTAAAACCAATATATATATATTTCAATTTTATCATAATAGTTTTTAATTTAAAAAAGCATACCTTTTCCTTTTCCTAAATTTGGGCTTTTTCTTTTCAGTATTATTTTTGGAAGCTTGCATCTGTAAAATAACAACAAAAAGATCAGTTAGTTCATATGGGATATGATGAGTTCAGCAATAATAATGGATCCTATATGGTCTGAGTAAGTTAGCCCAGAAGAAAAACTCTGGCCCCCAGCCCTAAACAACATATGTAATTCTAAGTCAGCCACTTCATCATCACTGCAATTCCACTGACCTGCTCAACTTCTAGGAATGGTCGACTCATCCAGTACAAATGCCTACCCCCCATATCCACTCTCCTTTCCTCTCCTTCTACAAATACACAAAAATATTAAGTAAAACTACGTTTAAATTTTAATTCATATATGATCTTTAAAGAAAGAAAAAGAAATATTCAGATGCCAGAAACACGTGGAATGCAAAGCTATACATTGGAACTGTATAGGTGGGAACTGACATGGTGAAGACCCACAGAGAATTTATACCAGAGAAGGGCCAAAAGGGCTTGGGACTGGGGTTTTAATGTCTAAGCAAGGACAAGATGAAGGATGTGGAGGAACTGGAACCCTCATACATTGCTGGTGGGAACGTGAAATGATGGAGCCATTTTGGAATACTGTTTGACAGTTCCTCAATATGTTAAATGTAGAGTTACCCCATGATGCAGCAATTCCACTTCTAGGTATATGTCCAAGAGAAATGAAAACATACGTCCATGTAAAAAATTATGTTTGGTCATAATTATGAAACTATGAATGTGCATAACAGCATTATTCATAATAGCCAAAAAAGTAGAAACAACCCAAATATCCATTAATGGATAGATAATATGTGATATATCCATGTAATGAAATATTACTCAGCCTTTAAAAATAGTGAAGTACTGACACATACTACAACGTGGATGAATCTTGAAATAATTATGGTAAGTGAAAAGTTGAAAAAAAGTCAGACACAAAACGCCACGTTGTATGATTTCATTTATCTGAGATGTCCAGAAAAGGCAAATCCATAGAGACAAAAGTAGATTAGTGATTGCCAGGGACTGAGGGGATGTAGAAATGGGCAGCGATTCCTAATGAATATCAGGTTCCCTTTTGGTGGTATGAAAAAGTGTTCTGAAATTAGATAGTGGTTTTGGTTGACAACTGTGAATATACTAAGAAACACTGGATTTTACAATTTAAAGGACTGAATAAGTTATATCTCAATGAAGGTAAAAAATTTTTTTAAATGCAGTGACATGGAAAAATTGAAAGTAAGGAGATAGATATAATATATCAATGATTATTAACAAAGGGAATACTGCTACAGTGTTACTGGTAGAAAAAAGCAGATGTTAAGACAAAAAGCATAATCAGAGATAAAAAGGTTATTACTTGATGCTAAAAGAAATAATCTACCCCCAAAATATAATAGTCCTGAACCTGTATATACCAAAATCTTAGCCTTAAAATATACACAGAAAAACAGAATTACAAGTAGAAGCTGACGAATTTACAGTTAAAAGGGGATATTTTAATTTACTTCTCATAAAAAAAATTATATCCTAATAATCACTCAGGGGAAGTTTGTATGAAACATTCAGGGAATTCATATTATTATGATGCTAAAGAGTAAGTGACCTTCTTTTTGTGATCTTCAACCTCAGGTAATATTCAAATAGTTTTTCCAGGACTGTTATATATCTATATGGTAAAAAATATGTATAGAAATATTGTTGTCTAAATCATTGAACTATATCTCCAAAGATAATGTAACGCTATTATTTCTATCTTGTTATTAAGGATCAGCTTATATTACATGCATATTTGAGTACGAATTGAAATGCTGGTCACAAGCGGAAATGAAATTCAGGTAACAAAGTGCAAACTGCTTTATAGGTACTAATAGAAAGAAATACTGCTAGACGACTACCATAAATTATGGTGAGTTGTGCTGGTCATAATAAATTCCTTTTCTCCTTTGTTAAATACTCCATAGAAGCCCAAATGGACTAGTCAATATTTGCCAAACACCCTGTGCTTTCCTGCTCCAGCCTTTGACAATGTATGATGGATGGAGAAGGGCACTGTACCTGGAAGGAGAGGGTCTGGATCTGGACACTGACTCTGGCACCTACAAGCGGGATCACCTTTGGTAAGTCACTGACTACTCTAACATCCAGCAAGAGCCTGGCGTAAAGTAGACACTTAATAAATATTTTCTGATTAAGTGACCATTCTGTATTTCAGGGTCTTCTTTTGTTAAATAATGCTAAAAAAATAACTACCTCAAGGTATTTGAGGGAAGATTAATTACATAACATGCCAGGAAGTATCCAACAGTGTTTGGCAATTAGTTGATGTTCAGTCACTGTTTCATTGTTATACCAGTCCACCAGGTCAGTGTCAGAACTCTATCCTTTTTCCTTAGACCATACGACAGAGGGAACTTGGCACTTTGGTAAGGCTGGACTTTGGTGGTGTATTAGTTTCCCAAATCTCCCATAACAAATTGCCACAGATTTGGTAAAGCATCAGAAAATTATTGCCTTACAGTTCTGAAGGATAGATGTCTGTCTCATAAAAACACTTATCGTTGGATTGAGGGCCCACATTATCCAGGATGAGCCCATCTCAAAAGCCTTACCCAAAGGATTTGCAAAGATCCTTATTTCAAATAAGGTCACATTCTGAGGTTCCTGGTGGACATATCTTTCGGAGGCTACTATCCAACCCAGTACAAGTAGACGCTAAACATTACTTTATCTAATCTATCTCTTCTTCTCTTCCTGTTTTGCACAGCTGATTCTCCTATGTTGTCCAGTCCAATGCTATTCAGAACAAGAGCCATGACATGACAGAATCTGCAACATCTGAGAGCTTGTTAGAAATGCAAATACTCACGCCTATCCCAAGCGTACCAAATCAGAAACTCTGTGGGTGGGGCCTGGAATCTGTACTTAAATAAGGTGACTCTAAAGTTTTCCAGGCACTGATCTAGCCCACACCCATCCACACAAATATACTGCTATACAAGTGTCACTGATTTTAAAGAAAACAAAGCAAGTATTAATTCTTTTCTTGTTGGACATAAAAACAAAGAGGTGTATGTATAGACAGCATATGCCATTTACTGAAAAAAAATTAGCATTGCGGACTAGAATGGCAAATGAGAGAACTGCCTTTTATTGCAAAGGACAGAAAATCTATAAGAATTGTGTTTACATCAGATTAATATAATCTGCATAAACTGACTTGATATTGCCCATTTCCTTAAGCCACTATTCATCTAAATTAAAAACCTTTTTTTTTGGCCGTGTGGCATGCAGGATCTAGTTCCCCAACCAGGGATCGAACCCAAGCCCCCTGCAGTGGAGGCATGGAGTCTTAACCACTGGACCTCCAGGGAAGTCCCAAAATTAAAAATCTCTTTAAGCAAGAAGAACAAGTTTGTTAGCTGTGCTAAATCTGAGGGTGTAAAATTTTGATCCGCATTTTATGCTCACAGAAGACATAAATATGTTTTGTAACCTTCTGAGAATAATTGTCAGTCAGTAATCACTAAAGAGTTGCCTACTTTGACAGAAGAATGAATCTGTACCTTGAATAATGTACATAAAGTCCTTGTCAAAAGTCATCATATAGAAGGAAAAGCCAATATTCTCATTCCCCTTTGGTAAATCTGCTGGGAAATATATACTTGGAAAAGGATGAAAACTGTTTTCATGCAACATCGTAAAAGATGGTTATAACTTAATCTGAGTATCTGGAGAGTACCAATAATAAAGTTAAGTCTTCGGGTCCAGATAATATTTGTTTTTAACACTTCTTTGAAAAGGAGGGAAGGTTGAAATGATCATTTTCTAGCCCTATTTAAACATGATTTCAACAGATCATCTACAAATCCAGTGTTTCTTACATAGATGTCTGCTAATGACCAATGCTTCACTCTGGTCAATCTTCAGTAGAGGGGTATTCCTGTGAGATTTGGACAATCAGAGACCAGTCCCTGGCAACATGACTTATAAACATCTAGTTGTCCCTTGCACTCTCTTCAGCCATGTGTAAGTTCACACTTAAAAGCACTGTGGATTTCTCTGCTTTGAGGAGCTTACTAGAAAAAGTACTGGAGTGTGTGGTCAAGCAGTGAGCTGAGACACAGGAGAATATTTTCCCCTAAAATAGAAATTGACCACTAGACCACCTTAAACAGAAGGCATGAAAAGGCCTTCTATTAACACCTCCCAATCTTGGCTGAGGACAGAAGTAATAGGACACCTCAAGGAACTATATGACTATGTACTTCACTGATAAATTCTGAAGTCTTGCACTTGATTTTTTTTTTTTTAACAGTCTTTGACCATCTAGCTATACCAGTGATAGAACACAGAAATTCAGGAAGTTTATTTTTTTTTTAAATAGCACAGATTGTACTCATATTTATATAGAGCTTCAGAATACTAAGGACTAACAGGAACAGGGTGTCCAGAGAGGAAAGAGTTCCATGGAAATCAGAAGAAAGCAGAACTTATATCAGTTGTTTATCTGATTGAATGAAGCTGGTAAGTTAGATTATTTGATTTGCAATTGGACACTGTCTAAAAATCCAAGTCTGTTAAAAACAATTCCTATTTGTGTATAGTTTTTCCTAAGTCACTAGATATTTTAGCAAGAGGAATGTTGGGAAAAGGTAAGATTTCTCAGGAAGACTTTCTAGAATCTACATATTTCAATTAAATTCTAAAAAGCTGATGTACAGAGAATATTCAATGATTATAGTACCCATATTACACTATTCTTTCTGGACTAAAGAACAAATTTTGAGACCTTCATTATCTATTTTACCACTTTTCTCTCCATCAACTTGAGTAGTAAGGATAATTGGCCTGATTCTTTAACCCACGATCACTGTCAAATTCTGAACATTAATCCTCAGCAACATGCAAAAGATGATCTCCCCTACATAGGAATAGACAGACTCTGCACAACAGCACAATTTTTTTTTAAAAAAAGACTATTCTTTAAAATATTTTATCTGGATCCAAGTCTTTACATCAGCTGAGGATCCCAGAGGTTGAAATGAAAGACATTCTTGAACCTAGATTCATGGAAGGAGATGCAAGATACACCTCCCTTTGATCTGGGTGACTGTGTTCCCAGTATGTGGGGGAGTACAGATTTAAGATGTGTACCTAATATACATATTTCATAACAGAGCAAATTATTTTTGAAGCAAAGTAAAGGTATTAGTACATAAAAAAAAGAAAAATATCACCCCAAAGTCATTATAATTTTAAAGAATTTAAAAGTAATAATTTATAGGTCTTCAAAGAAAAGAAATAGGCTTATGTTGTCTAATATAAATAAAAAGTTTGAAGAAGCTATTATGGGCAGACGCCAAATGTTTATAAATTTAAAATTATAGATTCATTCTAATAAGTTATATGTAAATTCTACTAATTTTCACTGGCATATTTTTTCCAATAATAACAACTTCCCTCTGCAAACAGGAAAACAATAGCTATTTCTATTAGACATAGAAAGATCATTTTTAATATCTAGTGCAATAGCTACATTCAAATTCCTTTTGTATGTTATATCCATTTTTATTATTTTTATTATTTTATTCCTTTTGTATGTTATATCCACTTTTCTATGGATTAGTAAGATTGGTTTTGGTTTTAATGGAATGGGATGAGGAAGGTGATGGTGAATGAGAAATATCCCAAACTTTGGAAGAAACCCAGATTCATCGTGTGTGTAGCTTGATGTTGGAGTCATAATTTGTGTGTCTGGATGAGAGAAAGGACTATACTTGTAATGAATATAATCAACAAAACTGAAGAAAGCTGCATAATACAACCTTTAGTCCCAAGTAACAAAGGACAGCACCTGCTCTTCATGTGATTAGTAGGACTCAAGTTGAAAAGGTTTTTGTATCTTAGCAAAAGAGCAATCACATTTTGTAGAATTCTTTTTATTGCCTTCTGGCTCAAAGTTAAAATATAGAGTAGAAAACGTAGAGAGTTATGGTTGAAAAGTTTTGAGTTTCTGGAATCTGTGACACTAGATTTTAAGTATTACTAAACTTGAATTCCAAGTGAATTAATACCTTGAGTGAATTTTCAAATGGGTATAATGTGTAGAGAAACAAAAATTAATACAATTTTCTATTATTATAAATGGTGACATTTTAAAAATGATATTTTGTTTTTTAGTAATTAGGATGAAAACGCAGCCCTGTGGGTGGAAAACCTACCCTTGCAAGCCATAAGCCGGCTGCTGGACAACAACTGGAGAGCTTGGAGACCAGCATGGCCCTCACACTAGGATGCTGTCATTTTACTTCCAGGGAAGAAAAACAAAGGGATTTTCACGCCTGCTATACTCACCCCGATGCCCACTTCCCCTCTATCCCAGCTCCTCCCATTCCCACTGCCCATCTTAAGAAAACTACAAGGAGGTCAGAGATCAGTTTGGCTGAAGTCAGATCCATAAACTGAAAGTCAAGTCAAAAACAGGGTTAAGCCAATATATAAGTCCCATAGTAGACTTTTCTATTTAAGAAACAAATATAATCATCCACACCAGAAAAGAGGTACTCTAAATCAAGGGGTCTTTGCTTGTTCTCATAAATGGTATATAAAAGTCTCTGGATATCAACAATTAATCCATTTTGCCTAATTTTACTACTTTCCTACTAATAGTTATCCTACAGAATTCCTATAGATTTTAATTCAAGATAAAAGAGGTAAAGCTTGCAACCTAATCAGGCAGGTTTAGTTTTTAAGTTACTAAAGAATATCTTGTTAAAAATCATTCCCCTGGAAGGCTGTTTCATAGTACTGCCATAGAGTGGCACAGAGTTTGAGAACAGGGAAACTGAAACTAGTACAAAAAGAACTTTCTATGTGAAGGTTTCCGCTGATGATTTAAAGTGATAAATGGACAATTTTCTATATTAATATATATTTATTTATATATTTGAAAATGCAACTCACATCAAAAGAGTACATTTACATCTTAAAATTTTGGTTAGGGAACTTTTTGGGGTAACGAAAATGTTCTCTATTTTAATCTGGAATGGTAGTTACATGGGTGTATACACTTAAGAAAAACTCATCAAACTCCACCCTTAAGATCTGTGCATTTCACGGTGTTTAAATTTTGCCTCAATAAAAAAATTAAATTACTAAAAAGGTTAATCAAGTGAAAGAAAACTATAGTAACTAACAGCAGAGAAAATGGCCAAATGATGATGGAATACTTGAATGATTCAAGTTTTGGGAACACTGGTCTATGGAAAGGTGAAGAAAAGTAAAATCCAAAAGGAAATTAAATGAGATTTGAAACCTGGCTGTGACTCTTCCCAAGGGGTTCCTCTACTTACTATTCTTTCCTGAGGTATCTCTCTGCCTGGTGCTAGAAGCCAGCAGTAGAGATCTATTATAATATTTATCTTTGTGGAAAGATGCATATAAAGCTAAGTGAATCAAGTGAGTTGCAGTACATGAATTCTACATTAATAAGCAAGCTTATTAATTAGCACAAATATCCAGATATCTACTCATAAAATGTAAGCGACTTCTGCAATTGGGCTAATGAAATTTTCGTGCTTAAGAATTTCTGCAATAATTTGGGGGAAAATTTTTTATCAGAAAATATAACAGCTTGAATTCCTCATACATAAATGTATAAATCAAGAAAGTGGTCATTAATTTTGTCTTTCAAGAGGTATAAGTTAAACTCTTGGCATTAATAAAAATAAAGTATTAGAAAAAAAGATATGCATATATACATACTTTCTATATATAAACTAAAAAAATTTAGAGGGGGCTTCCTGGTGGCACAGTGGTTAAGAATCTACCTGCCAATGCAGGGGACAAGGGTTCGATCTCTGGTCCGGGAAGATCCCACATGCCATGGAGCAACTAAGCCCGTGCACCACAACTACTGAGCCTGCACTCTAGGGCCCATGTGCCGCAACTACTGAGCCTGCGTGCTGCAACTACTGAAGCCTGCATGGCTGGAACCCAAGCTCTGCAACAAGAAGCCACTGTAATGAGAAGCCCACGCACCGCAACAAAGAGTAGCCCCCACTCGCCACAACTAGAGAAAGCCCACGCACAGCAACGAAGACCCAATGCAACCAAAAATAAATAAATGATTTTTTTTTTTTTTTTTTTTTGCGGTACACGGGCCTCTCATTGTTGTGGCCTCTCCCGTTGCGGAGCACAGGCTCCGGACGTGCAGGCTCAGCGGCCATGGCTCACGGGCCCAGCCGCTCCGCGGCATGTGGGATATTCCCGGACCGGGGCACGAACCCGTGTCCCCTGCGTCGGCAGGCAGACTCTTAACCACTGCGCCACCAGGGAAACCCCATAAATGATTTTTTTTAATTAGAAAAAATAAAAAAGAGATCCATATCCAAGTAGTAACAAATAATGTGGGAAGGCCTTAGTTAGAAATATGTAAAATTCTACATTAAAAAAACTAAAGAAAAAATGATAGACATTTCTACGTGTGTGCATTCACTTTATAAACATGTAATTTCTCTCCAAATTAATACATAAATTTTCTACAATACCAATCATCACCTCAACAGAATTTTTCTTGGGAGACTTAACTAAATATTTCTAAAGTTCATCTGTGTGTTGTTAAAACTATTTAAATTGTGCCTTTATTGAGGTTTCCATGGGAAAGGAAAGGTAGGGTAGGGTAAACAGTTTAGGACTGGCTACTTTGAATAATTCTGGAAGGCTTTGGTCTAGAGGGGTGATCTCCATTGGCTGGAACCTGGGCCTGGGATAATTTAGGGCAGGGGCAATACTGGCTTGGTATTTCAGAATTTGATAAGAAGGTAGTTGGGTGATGTGGGTTTGGAATTAGTTGGTGCATATGAAAGATGTACCCTGTGCCATCTAGAAGAACTGGCTAGTCTTGGGAGGGACAGTCCCTCCCCAAACAGAAAGGGTTTTTAAAATGTCAATTCATCATAATATACATACATACATACTATCTGAAAAACTAAACATGCAAGAACTATGAAAACAATTTTTGAAAAAGTAGGGTAATGAAGGATCACTAATCCACACATTAAAGAAAAGATAGAGAAACAATAATTACAGCAATTTAGAATTATTTTTAAGACTAGATACGTGATATAGAAACAGATATTTTGACATGTTAAATGCCGTATGTTATGTTATGAAGAAGGTATACTATATACTATAAAGAAGATAACAAAAGAAAAACAGTAAAGTAAAGAAGGGAAAGATTATTTATTAGTCAATAAATGGTATTCGGATAACTGGTTTTAGTGTAGGGGAGGAAAAATGTCTTTTTCCTCTATCTTCTAAGCTCTCGGTTGGGGCCCCTGTAACAAAAGATAGATTAAAAAGAGAAAAGCATACAGATTTATCTAAGGTAAGTTTTATGTGACAGGGGAGCCTTCATAAGGAAATGAAGATCCAAAGAAGCAGTTCAACCTATAAATCAATCAATCAAAGTAAAAAAAAGCCCATGGAAGAAATGGGCAAGGATATGCATAGGCAGTTTTCAGAAGAAATATGTCCAATAAATACATGAAAAATGCTCAACCTCACTAAAATAAAAGAATAAATAACAGCAGATGGAAGTAACAATGGCATATTTTTCTCCTTTCAAATATTGGCAAATATGTAAAAATTGGTAATATCTAAAGCTGGCAAGGGAGTGGGAAAAGCATTGGTAGTGGTGGACACAAGGAGAGAAACTACTATTCGAGAATACTGTCACTTAAGAAGACTGTCAAGGCTCAACCTACCCCAATCACAGTTTTGACAGTAACTAGAGTTAAACATATCTCCACACACAATGTATAGAACGACATGTTAAAATTTAAAAATTCTTTTAAAATGCTATTAACTTTATAAATTTTCATTAAAAGGATTCATACAAATGTCTGATATTGTTCTCTACTTAACTTTAAGGTAAAGTCCATATTAAGCTGTGAATTTTAATTATTTGAATTTTCTATGAAGATTGCATACATTATAATAACATGACATATTAAAAATATTTTAGCATATGAGTATGTACAAATAAAAGCAATTGTTTATTTGTTAACTTACAATATTTTCTATTATTCTAATATTTGATAATTCTATAACATTGATACAAGTAACCATAAATATTAAATTCCGAGTGTCAATTAACATTTAGAAGAAATATTTGATTATATGTCATTTTGATTTAAAATATTAATTTAATTTTCTTTTAAAAATAGTGTTAATCAGATTGAATTTGAAGTCTGTATATTTGATTTAATAAAACATGATCTTACCCTTTTCTTGGCCACCACAGCAACTCTGCCATCTGCTTTGGATTTGCCTGTAAGATAATAAGGTATGGATGCTTCAAAAAAGTGAACTACACTCCTGTTCAAATAAATGCAACATTACACAGTTAGAATTTTCTACGTTCTCATACCATGATATGTGTTTTCAGTGGTTCTTTTGATCAAAATGCTAACAAACTCAGCTCCCAGAGTTGAGTAAAATGAAGTAATCCAAAAGTAATAACATCAGGGATTGGTATACTTATTTGACAAACCTCCTCCCTTAAATCTGATGGCTGGTTGGATGTCCACCAGCTAGCATCTAGTGTATCTCATTTCTAGACTCTGGTCAGCTTATGTGCTCTAGAGTATGTAGGATCTGGAATTAAATCCCAGCTACCTCTACGTGTACATCTATTGGGCTGGCCAAAAAGTTTGGAAAAACTCTAATGAACTTTTTGGCCAACCCTATACTACCAGCCAGACACGTAATAAAGACTTCATAGAGACAATATCTTATTTAATGCCCGTGATAGTTTTAAAAGAGGCGTACTCCATCCGCACTTCACAGCATGAGGTCATGCAGTAGGGGTAGATCCATTCAACTACAAGTCCCTAAGCTTTATGCCTGCTGCTTCCATCTGGGGTCCCTGAGCTGCCAACAGTGCATCAGAGAAAGACTCAGAAAGAATGAAGAGTCTAATCAAATAGAGAACAGATGACCTTTGAACAACATGTGGATTAAAAGTGCCGACCCCTTGCACAGTGAAAAATCCACATATAATTTTTGACTACCCTAAAACTTAACAACTAATAGCCTACTGTTGAATGGAAGCCTTAGTGATAACATAAACAGTCGAGTAACACATATTTTGTATGTTATATGTATTATACACTGTTTTCTTACAATAAAGTAAGCCAGAGAAAAGAAAATGTTATTAAGCAAATAGTAAGAGAAAAAACATTTACAGTACTGTACTGTGTATATCAGTGCTGTAAGTTATCTGTTTACAAGATGAATCATCTGCCTGTCAGTACCTACAGCAATAATGTCTTCTATGATACAAAACACTGTAGATGTCATATGTATTAATAACACTAGACATCAAAAATTAAAAGATAATGTGAAAAAGAAATTCATGTTTAACAAAGAAACAGCAACATGACTGCCTTATGGTTGCCTAGTGCAATAGATATGATTTGTTTCACAGTAGGCTTTCCTATACACTAATGAATAAATGGTTATCACAGTTTTATGGCATAGAGTAGTACAGTCATACTCATAAGACAGGATGGGAAACACTGTTACATTTTGTTAAAAACCCCTTACCTGTGATGATAGGTTGATATGCAGTATCTCCAATTATGAGAGAGAGAAAGAGAGACATACTGTATGGTAATATAATTCTTTGAAAGCAAAGTTATAAGATAGTAAGAAAACTAACATGTTATTACTTTTATGTTAAATATCACTCACCTTATGCCTATATAAGGTTAGGCTATCCACTTCAATACACACCTTGCACACAATGTTCTACATGACGAATGCTTGGGTGCTGATGAGGACACAAAAAGTCTCATACAGTACTTGCCATACAGGTATTCGATTTTCACACGAAGATACTCTCATAATACACAACAGATAAGTTTATTAACTGTATGTCAAGATGATTAGTTACTATTGATTGAGTAGAAGTGGATCATCATAAAGGTCTTCATCCTCGTCAACTTCACGCTGACTAGGCCGAGGAGAAGGACGAGAAGGAGGGGTTGGACTTGCTGTCTCAGGGGTGGCAGAGGCAGACAAAGTGGAGGAGATGGAAGGGGAGACAGGAGAGGCAGGCACATTTGGTGTAGCTTTACAGAAGTACATCTTAATTTCTGTCTGCTTTTTTTTGCTTTTTCATTTCTCCAAAAATGTTTCTATATGGTACCAACCCTTCCACCGTTTGCTTTAGTTTCAGTGCCTGTATCGTACAAGGGTTCCTGTTGTTTTGCTTTAGCCCATATCATAGAAGAGTCCATGTCGTAAAAAGTCAAAACCCGTCTTGAATATTCGGAAACCTTCTGCCAGCTTGTCTGATGTCAATTTGTTTTCTGGCACTGCTTCTTCTACATCCTCTTCCTCATCTAGCCCTGGTTCAGAAGCACTCATCTGTTAATTCCTCTGGTGTGGTGTCTCTTAGCTCTTGAATTTCTCCAAGATCCATATCTTGAAACTCTTCGCCCCCCACCCTTTTTGGCTTATCTACAATCTCTTTCATGATTTCCTTGACTGGCTCCATCGTAAATCCTGTGAAGTCATGCACAACATCTGGTCACAGTCTTCTTCAGCAGGGATTTATTGTTTCAGGCTTGATGGCTTTCACAACTTTTTCTATAACAACAGTGGCATCTTCAATGGTATAATCCTTCCAGACTTTCACGACGTTCTATCAGTATTCTCTTCCACAGCACTGACAATTCCTTCCATAGAGCACTGTGAGTAATGAGCCTTACAAGGTCCTTATGACCCCCTGAATTAGAGACGTTGTGTTTGGGGGACAAGTAGGCCACTTTGACGCCTTCAGTGTTGAACTCATGGGGTTTTGGGTGGCCAGGGGCATTGTCTAATATCAGAAGAACTTTAAAAGGCAGTCCCTTCCTGGCAAAGTACTTCCTGACTTCAGGGACAAAGCACAGATGAAACCAATCCAGAAAAAGGCTTCTTATCGGGCTTCCCTGGCGCAGTGGTTGACAGTCCGCCTGCCGATGCAGGGGACATGGGTTCGTGCCCCGGTCCGGGAAGATCCCACATGCCGCAGAGCAGCTAGGCCCGTGAGCCATGGCTGCTGAGCCTGCGCGTCCGGAGCCTGTGCTCCGCAATGGGAGAGGCCCGCGTACCGGGGGGAAAAAAAAAAAAAGTCTTCTTGTCATCCAGGCCTTCTTCTTGTAGTACAACCAAAAGACTGGCAGCTGCTGTTTATCTTTTCCCTTCAAGTCTTATGGGTTCGCAGCTTTATGGATAAGGGCAGTCCTGATCATAAACCCAACTGCATTTGCACAAAATCATAGCCTATTCCTTCCTGCTTTAAATCCTGATACTAGCTTCTTTTGCTTACTAACAAATATCTTTCATGGCATTTTTTTCCAGAATGCACTTTTGTTTGCATTAAAAATCTGTTCAGGCAGACATCCTTTCTCCTCAGTGATTTAATGGTGTCTGGGAACTTGTCTCCTGCCTCTTGGTCAGCAGAAGCTGCTTCTCCTGTTATCTTGACATTTAAGTCAAACCTCTTTCTAAAATTATCAAACCATCCTTTGCAGGCATTAAATTCTCCAACTTTAGATCCTTCACCTTCCATTTGCTTTAAGTTGTCAAATAATGACCTCACTTTTTCTTGAATCATATTAGAGTCTAATGTATGTCCTTCTGATAGCAAACCTGCACCCACATTAAGGCCACAACTTCAAGATAAAAAAGTACTGCACAAAAAGTGCAAGGTTTTTGCACATGCTGGTGTAACCACAGTGATGGCTTCACAAATTTCCTTTCCTTCTCTTTTTTATTTTTAAACAATGGTTGGATTCATCCATCTTGAAATGGTGGCAACTTCAGCTGCAGACCTCAATCTATGGTACACACCAAGCATGACTTATTTCTTGGGAGCACTTCCAACATCACGAGTGGCACTTTGTGGGTCCCATGGTGTTATTCAGGGTTTATAGTATTGCACTAAATATTATGGAAAATATTGGGCTGGCCAAAAAATTCGTTCAGTTAGTGAATACATTGTTCAATAAAATTCTTGGTAAAAATGAAAAACGCGTCTTTTATTGTTACTTAAAACCGAACAAACTTTTTGGCCAACCAAGTACATGAGAACCACGAGAAAGAACTTTCTACTGTGATATGCAACTTAGTGGAAAGACGAAGTGCTCGTGCAGAGGTGACTGGTGTCACAGCGTTTTAAGCAGATGTGCACTACATTTGGGCTCACTGCTACAGCAGCAGGAGATGGCTAGGGAAGTATTACCGTAGTACAGTGTGTATCACAGTTATCTTTATGCAATCATGGTTTAATACTGCATTTTTATGCTTGTTTACATTTCTCTCGACTATGAATGGTTCCACATACAACCTGTGTTTGCATACATTTTGATAAATTTTAACTTTTTATAACAGATTTGTGCATATTTCATGGTAGTAAATGATAAAATAGACTAGTATCTACATATATTTTAATCATTCATGACATACCTTTTTCTTAATTTTTTCAATATTTCTAGGCTATGCAGTTCATCTGTGAATTTTTTCAAGTTGTCACAAATCTCCCCAAAATTTTCCATATATTTATTAAGTGAATTCGTTGAAATCTGCATGTAAGTGGACTCACACAGTTCCAACCCATGTTGTTCAAGGGTCAACTGTATAGAAAATTATTTCAAGATATCATTTTGATATGAGCAAAAGTATGTATGTGTGTATATTAGTAAAAATCATTGGCACAACTGTTGGATTTTTAAAAAATGTTCAATCTGGAATTCCATTATTGAATAGATTATATGTAAATATTTATTCATAGATATGTTTTAGAAACCTTAATATTGTGGTAATGAAAAATGGAAAGAGCTATGGACATTAATTGTAAAGTTTTAGGGTTACATTTAACATTAAAGAAAAATGCATAGAAATTTAATTTATCAATATAGAATTATAATTCACAATGAACATGTAAAACAAACAAAAAGGATAAATACCCATGAATATAAGAGAAAGTAAATGCTTGCTATCTAAAAGCAAATTTTGTAGTAAAAAAACTATTTTTCATAAAACATAGAAATCTAGAGGAGCAGGTTATTATATTTATACCTACAACTGGCTGGCCACATGTAAACTGTCCTTTTTCCTGTGCTCAGCTGTGTGCTTGAAATAATCCCTTCTTCTGGAGTACACTTTTTCCCTACTGATGAACGTACAAGACCATCTACCGACACAGATGATTCTTCAACTAGGAGAAATTCCCACCTCTTTTGCAAATCCATAGTCACCTTAGGCCATAGAACTTTCTAACTTGTACTGATATTATGGTTACTTCTATATATGTGTAAGCACTCTGCAAGGCTAAGATGTGCCTCAAGGCAGGGACCATTTTTCATATGCATAGGTGCTCAATTTTTTATACTTAATTAAATATATATGTATTTTATTCAAAATATTATATGGATCTGAAATATATACTGTACCTGAACAAATTAGTATAATTTATTAATTGAAATACATAGAACATTTACATGGCATAAGTTACTATACTAGACAGTGTAAAATATAAAACACTGTATGTTCTCAGACCTTCAGTTTCTTTACTGATAACCCAGAAGTAATATACTGGTATACTGTGAGATTTAAATAATATAATCTATATAAATAAAGCTCCTAAAACAATGTCTGGTGGATTTTAGATAATCAAAAATGTTCTATTCCATTTTAGCTAATTGGTATGTGTGTTAGAGAAAGAGAGAGACCTCCTTGTAGTACTAGGAAAAATAGTTCATTGGTGATATATTTCACTATTGTCTCTTTTTAAGTGATTCCATCATTATTCCATTTAAATAATTATTTGTCTTTCAAACATAGTTGGGAATAATTGATGAGTAATGATAAAGTAGCAAAATGTTTCAAAAGAGAGGAAAAAATAAGATCGTGGCCCAGTGAAACCTGATAGCAGTTACAAGATAGAATAAGTTTTGTTGTATCTAAAAATTTTTTTCTCCCTGTCCTTTTGAAGACCTCTGATAACAATAAAAATCACAATGAAATATTAATCTGTACGAATAGCTAAAACTGCACAAAAAGAAACACAGAAACTAAAATTGGATCCAAAGGACCCTGATCATATATTGAGAGTTAATGATAACAGAATAGAAATTTATGTTTCTCCTCAAAACGTAAGTCATTCTTATGTAAAATTTCCAGTAGGGAGATGAATTGCGAACAGAAATATCCAAACTGTTGTTCAAGGAACATTTTATGCTCAAAAGTTGCAGAATCATCTTCCAGTGCAAGAGAACCACTCTAATTTCAAATGCCAAAGGGAAATTCTAATGTAATACTTAAAAACAAAACAATAACTAGCGGTTTCTCTGATAGTAACAGTAGGTCCATGTTCAACTTCAGCAGCATTAACTACTTTCCAAGAGCTGCATTCTCCCTAGTGAGAAAGGTTTAATTTCCTCCCTTCAGAAATCTCTGCATGTAAGGACCCTCACACACAGAGTGAAAAGCAGTTAACAGGAAATGTAGATTTGGATAATTAAAAGGGCCTCTTCTGAGCTACATCCAAATCATATTTTTAAAGTATAAAAGAGAAGCTGCAGGTAGAAAATGAAAATGTTCCAAATGAGTAGAGATGGTTATGCCTCATGACTCATAACAGATGTTAAAAATTTTTATTTACAACCATATTAGAGAGAGGTAGAAATATTAATATAAATCAATGGCTTCTCTTCTTTAAATAATTTTTCTAAAGCTTGTCCATTCATGGCCTCAGAAAAACTGTCAGTATGTTCTTTAAACATGACAGCTGAGAGCATTTTCTTAAAAACAGAAAGGACAGTCCAGTTTCTTGTCTGTCAGTAAAGAGCTTAGAAGTCACCACTCCGTCCTAACAACAAGTAAAAAGATGAACAGAATGAAAATCAGTAACTCTTCTTAGATCCCTCAGGGAGTAAGTTCACAGGGCAAACCACTGCCCCCAAATTTGGAGAGACAAATTGCTTACGGCAAATTAAAAGAACCACAATTTACTGGAGTTGAAACCTCACCAAGAGCCAATGCCTGGGAGGGAAATAGGAACTGAAATTCATGAAGTGCTGGAGGCTCAGTGTGAACAAGCCTGAGAGAGAAAAACCCCAGAGGGATCCAGTCCTGGGGGAGGGAGATGTACTTTGGTGAATTTACCTCCAGGAACTCCATCAAGTTCTCACAGTGCCAACTGGGAAAATTATTCCCTGTGCTTCAGGCAGTGGGAGGAAAAAAGTAACGGTTCTGAAATATGCCAGAGCTTTCAATTCTTCTAACAACACCTGCCCTCAAGAGAAACTATTTTACCAGAACCTAACCTACTGGGTTTTTTTCAGAGCCTAACCAGTCTGGGGGAAGGGAAATGCCCAAATCCAGTCTGCTGTAGCCTTCCATGTGGGGGAAGGGAATTCCAACTCCAGCCCCCTTCAGCCATCATGGACCACCTAAGTGGTAAAAAAAAAAAATGAGAAGCACTCATGAAACTCAAAGCCCAGGACTGAGACCTAATCACAGGACTACAAAATGCCTCCCCAACCCCACACAGCTTACCACTGCACTAGTAAAGTCCTCTTTACCACAATTCTTTTTACCTAGTACATCATACTCACCTTTCCACAAAAAATTACAAGGCATACTAAAAGGGAAATCACAGTTTGAAGTGACAGAGCAAGCGCTGTAAGCAGACCCAGATATGGCATAGATGTTGGAATTATCAGACTGTGAATTTAAAGCAACTACAGTTAATATACCAAGGGCTCTAACGTTAAAAGCAGACAACTTGCAAGAACAGGTGTGCAATGTAAGCAGAGATATAGAAATTCTAAGAAATAATAAAAAAGAAATACTAGAGATCAAAACACTGTAACAGAAACGAAGAATGCCTTTGATGGGCTCATCAGTAGACTGGACACAGCTGAGAAAAGACTCTCTGACCTTGAGGATACATCAACAGAAACTTCTAAAACTGATAAAGCAAAGAGAAAAAAGACTGAAAAAAAAAAAACTGAACAGAATACCCAAGATCTATGGGACAACTACAAAAGTGTAACATGCGTGTAATGGGAATACCAGAAGGAAAAGAGAGGGAGAAAGGGACAGAAGAAATATTTGAATTAATAATGACTGACAATTTCCCCAAATTAATGTCAGACACCAAACCATAGCCCCAGGAAGCTCAGAGAACACCAAGCAGGACAAATGCCAATAAAAACTACACTTAGGCATGTCCTATTTAAACTGCAGAAAATCAAAAATAAAGAAACTTCTTGAAAGAAGCCAGAGAGGGGAAATTCTTATCTTTGCTCCTTACCTATAAAGGAGGGAAGATAAGAATTTCATCCAATTCCTCTCAGAAACTGTGCAAGTGAGAGGAGAGTGGAGTGAAATATTTAAAGTGTTGAGGGAAAACCCCCCACAAAATTAGAATTCTCTACTCTGTAAAATTATTCTTCAAAAGTAAAGGAATAGGGCTTCCCTGGTGGCGCAGTGGTTGAGAGTCCGCCTGCTGATGCAGGGGACACAGGTTCGTGCCCCAGTCCAGGAAGATCCCACATGCCATGGAGTGGCTGGGCCCGTGAGCCATGGCTGCTGAGCCTGCGTGTCCGGAGCCTGCGCTCCGCAACGGGAGAGGCCACAACAGTGAGAGGCCTGTGTACTGCAAAAAAAAAAGTAAAGGAATATACAAATTGTGAGATGAAGAAAAATTGGGGGAATTTATTGCTAGAAGTCCTGCCTTACAAGAAATGTTAAAAGAGAGATAGAGGGACTTCCCTGGTGGTGCAGTGGTTAAGAATCTGCCTGCCAATGCAGGGGACACGGGTTCGAGCCCTGGTCTGGGAAGATCTCACATGCCGTGGAGCAACTAAGCCCATCCACCACAACTACTGAGCCTGCACTCTAGAGCCTGTGTGCCTAGAGTCCATGCTCTGCAACAAGAGAAGTCACTGCAATGAGAAGCCCATGCACTGCAACTAAGAGTAGCTCCTGCTCACCACAACTAGAGAAAGCCCACGAGCAGAAATGAAGACCCAACACAGCCAAAAATAAATAAATAAAAATAAATAAATCTATTAAAAAAGTTATAAAAGAGATAGAAAATGGTATAAACCAGAAATTTGGATCTACATAAAGGAAAAGCAGCAGAGAATGACTAAGTAAAGGTAAAAACTTTTATTTTTCTCATTCTTAATGTATCTAACAGAAAATACTTTGTTCAAAATGATAGCAACAATATATTCAATTATATATTATGTGTGTGTGTGTGTATGTGTATGTATGAAATGAATGACAACAATGATACAATGGACAGAAGAGAAATCAGGAAATTTTTGTTAATATAAGGTACATTCATTACTCATGAAGTTATAAAGTGTTATTTGAAAGTGGACTTGGATAACTGTAAATGAATATTGCAAACTGTAGGAAAACCACTAGAAAAATTAAAAAGAAAGAATAATTGATATGCTAAGAAAGGAGAGAAAACAGAATTATATGAAGTGCTCAATTAACACTACAAAAGGCAGAACAGACTATAGACTACTTCATTTAACAACAGCAGATACACATTCTTCTCAAGCTTGCTTGGAACATTCACCATGATAGACTACATTCTGGGCCACAAAACATACCTTAAAAAGTTAAAGAAATAGATATCATATAGGGTTGGCCAAAAAGTTCACTCGGGTTTTTCCGTAAGATGTTTCGGAAAAACCTGAACGAACTTTTTGACCAATCCAATAATCTGCTCTCATATCACAACGGAATAAAAGTAGAAATCAAAAACAGAAGGATAACTGGAAGATCCCAAAATACTTGGAGCTTTAACAACACATTTCTAAATAACATATGGGTTACAAAAAATCTCAAAAGAAATTTTAAAATATTTTGAATGAGATGAAAAAATAAATATGGCTTATCAAAATTTGTGAGATACAATGAAAGCAGTGTTTAGAGGGGAATTTATAGCATTAAATGCATATATTATGAAAGACCAGAGATCTAAAACCAGTATGCTAAGTTTCCACCTTAGGAAGCTAGAAAAAGAAGAGCCAGTTAAATCTAAAGTAAACATGAGAAAAGAAATAAAAATTAGAGGAGAAACAAATGAAATTGGAAATAGGAAGTCAATAGAGAATATTAATAAAACCAAAAGCTGTTTCTTTGAAAAATCAATAAAATCAGTAAGCCTCTAGCCAGGAAACTAAGAAAAGAAAAGAGAAAACAGAAATACTAGTGACAAAAAATGAAAGAGAGGGCATCATTACAGATCCCATGGACTTTAAAAGGATAATAAATAAATGTTATGAATAACTCCATGCCCACAAATTTGATAACCTAGATGAAATGGACAAATTCCTTGAAAAACACAATCTGCCAAAAGTCACACAGGAGAAACAGACAATCTGAAGAGCATGTATCTGTTTAAAAATTGAATCAATATAATAAACTTCCAAAACAGAAAGCATCAAGCCCAGGTGAGTTCTCTGGTGAATTCTACCAAACATTTAAGGAAGGAACTATACCCATTCTCTATAAACTCCTTCAGAAGATAGAAGCGAACAGAATATTTCCTAATTCATTCAATGAGGCCAGTATTACCTGAAATACCCAAACCAAATAAAGACATTACATGAAAACCACAATCAATATTTCTCATGAACATAGATGCAAAAATTCTCAACAAACTATTAGCAAACCAAATCCACCAATGTATAAAAAAGAATTACATACCACAATCAAGTGAGATTTATTCCAGGTATACGAGGCTGGTTCAACATTCAAAATCAATTAATGTAATCCATGACATCAATAGGCTAAAGAAGAAAAGTCACATGATGATATCAATAGAAGCAGATAAAGCACTTGACAAAATACAACACCCATTCATGATAAAAACTCACAGCAAACTAGGAATAGAGGGAAACTTCCTCAATTTGAGGAGAATCTACAAAAGATCTACAGCTAACATCATCCTTAATGGTGAGAAATGCAAAGCTTTCCCACTAAGATCAGGAGCAAGTCAAAGACATTCCCTCCTCACCGCTCCTTTCAATATTGTACTGGAACTCCTAACTAATAAAATAGGACAATAAAAGAAATAAAAGATACAAATTGAGAAGAAATAAATAAAACTATCTTTGTTTGCACATAACATGATCATCTAAGTAGAAAATCCAAAAGAATCAAGGAAAATACTCCTGAAAGAAATAAGTGATTAGAGCAAAGTTGCAGGATACAAGGTTAATATTAACACAAAAATCAATTGTTTTCCTATTTACCAGCAATGAACAAGTGGAATTTGAAATTGAAAACACATTATCATTTATGTAGACACCCCCCAAAATGAAATACTTAGCCATAAATCTAACAAAATATGGATAAGATCTATACCAGGGAAGCTATAAAACTCTGATAAAAAATGAAAGAAGATCTAAATAAATGGAGAGAGATTCCATGTTCATGGATAGGAAAACTCAATATTGTCAAGATCTCTATTCTTCCAAACTTGATCTACAGATTCAATGCAATCTCAATCAAAATCTCAACAAGTTATTTTGCAGATATCAAGCTGATTCTAAAGTTTTTATGGAGAAACAAAGACCCAGAAAAGCTAACACAATATTGAAGAAGGGCAAAGTTGAAGAACTGATCCTACCTGACTTCAAGACTTACTAAAAAGCTACAATGATCAAGACAGTATAATATTGGGAAAATAATAAAAATAGACCAATGGAACAGAATACAGAGCCCAGAAACAGACCCAACAAATAAAGTCAACTGATCTTTAACAAAGGAGCAAAGACAATATAATGAAGAAAAGCTAATGTTTTCAACAAATGATGTCGGAACAACTAAATATCCACATGGCGTGCACACACACACACATACACAAAGAATCTAGACACAGACCTCACACCTTTCACAAAAATTAACTCAAAATAGACCACACATCTAAATATAAAATGCAAAACTATAAAACTCCTAGAGAGTAACATAGGAGAAAATCTAGATGATTTTGGACATGCTGATAACTTTTTAGATATAATACCAAAGGCAAGATGCATGAAAGAAGTAACTGATAAGCTGGATTTCATTAAAATTAAAAACTTATATTCTACAAAGAACACTCTCAAGAGAATAAGACAATCCACAGAGTGAGAGAAAATATTTACAAAATACATATCTGATAAAGGAATAAGAAAATGAACTGGATTACAAAATGAGCAATAAACAGACAACTCACAAAAGAAGACTCAAAGATGGCCAATAAGTACATGAAAGGATATTCATCATCACATGTCATTAGAGAACTGCAATTAAAACAATAAGATACCTCTACACACCTATTAGAATGACCCACATCAAGGATGTGGAGCAACAGGAATTCTCATTTATTCCTGGTGGGAATGCAAAATGGTACAGCCACTTTGGAAGATACTTTGACAGTTTCTTACAACACTAAACATATTCTTACTATGTAATCCAGCAACCGCACTCCCTAGTATTTGCTCATTTACTCAAGTAAGATGAAAACTTATGCCCACAAAAAATCCTGCACACGGATGCTTACAGCAGCTTTATTAATAATCGCCAAAACATGGAAGCAACCAGGATATCCTTCAGTGGGTGAATGGATAAATGAACTGTGGTACACACAAACAATAGAATATAATTCAGTGCTTAAAAAAGAGTTGTAAAGACATGGGGAAACATAAATGCATATTACTAAGTGAAAAAAGCCAATTTGAAAAGCTACATACCATATGATTCCAACTATATCACATTCTAGAAAAGGCAAAACTATGGTGACAGTAAAAAGAACAGTAGAGGAGTCAAGATGGTGGAATACGAGGACATGGAATTCGTCGCTCCTCACAAGTACATCAAGAATACACCTACAGGCGGACTTGGGGGAAGATGGCGGAAGAGTAAGACACGGAGATCACCTTCCTCCCCACAGATACACCAGAAATTCATCTACACATGGAACAACTCCTACAGAACACCTACTGAATGCTGGCAGAAGACCTCAGACCTCCCAAAAGGCAAGAAACTCCCCACATACCTGGGTAGGGCAAAAGAAAAAAGAATAAACAGAGACAAAAGGATAGGGACGGGACCTGCACCAGTGGGAGGGAGCCGTGAAGGAGGAAAGGTTTCCACACACTAGAAGCCCCTTCGCGGGCGGAGACTGCGGGTGGCGGAGGGGGAAGCTTCGGAGTAGCAGAGGAGAGCACAGCAACAGGGGTGCGGAGGGCAAAGCGGAGAGATCCCCGCACAGAGGATCGGTGCCGACCGGCACTCACCAGCCCCAGAGGCTTGTCTGCTCCACCGCCGGGGCGGGCGGGGCTGGGAGCTGAGGCTCGGGTATCGGGTTTCGGTTGGAGCGCAGGGAGAGGACTGGGGTTGGAGGCGTGAACACAGCCTGAAGGGGTTAGTGCACCACGGCTAGCCGGGAGGCAGTCCTGGAAAAAGTCTGGACCTACCGAAGAGGCAAGAGACTTTTTCTTCCCTCTTTGTTTCCTGGTGCGCGAGGAGAGGGGATTAAGAGCGCTGCTTAAAGGAGCTCCAGAGACGGGCGCGAGCCGCGGCTAACAGCGCGGACCCCAGAGATGGGCGTGGGTTGCTGGGGCTACTGCTGCTGCCGCCAAGAAGCCTGTGTGCGAGCACAGGTCACTGTCCACGACCCCCCTCCGGAGAGCCTGTGCAGCCTGCCACTGCCGGGGTCCCGGGATCCAGAGACGGCTTCCTTGAGAGAGAGCATGGCGCACCTCGGGCTGGTGCAACGTCAAGCCGGCCTCTTCCGCCGCAGGCTCATCCCGCACTCCGTACCCCTCCTTTCCCCCGGCCTGAGTGAGCCAGAGTCCCCGAAGCAGCTGCTCCTTTAAACCCGTCCTATCTGAGCAAAGAACACACGCCCTCCGGCGACCTACAAGCAGAGGTGGGGCCAAATCCAAAGCTGAGACCCAGGAGCTGTGAGAATAAAGAAGAGAAAGGGAAATCTCTCCCAGCAGTCTCAGGAGCAGCGGATTAAAACTCCACAATCAATCTGATGTACCCTGCATCTGGGAATACATGAACAGACAGCGAATCATCCCAAATTGAGGAGGTGGACTTTGAGAACAAGATTTATGATATTTTCCCCTTTTCTTCTTTTTACAACGAATTATCCCAAATTGAGGAGGTGGACTATGAGAGCAAGATTTACGATTTTTCCCCCTTTTTCTCTTTTTGTGAATGTGCATGTGTATGCTTCTGTGTGAGATTTTGTCTCTATAGCTTTGCTTCCACCATTTGTCCCAGGGTTCTATCCGTCCGTACTTTTTCTTTAATTTAAAAAAAAATTTTTTAAATAATTTTTTAATTTTAATAACGCTATTATACTTTATCATACTTTATTATATTTACTTCATCTTCTCTCTTTCTTTTTCCTACCTTCCCTCCTTCCTCCCTCCCTCCATCCCTCCCTTCTTTCCTTCCTTCCACTTTCTTTCTTTCTTTTTTTCTTTCTTTTTCTTTCTTTCTTTCTTTCCTTTCTTTTCTTTCTTTCTTTCTTCTTCTACTAATTCTTTCTTTCTGCTTTTTCTCCCTTTTATTCTGAGTCGGGTGAATGAAAGGCTCTTGGTGCTGCAGCCAGGAGTCAGTGCTGTGCCTCTGAGGTGGGAGAGCCACCTTCAGGACACTGGTCCACAAGAGACCTCCCAGCTCCACATAATATCAAATGGCGAAAATCTCCCAGAGATCTCCATCTCAACACCAGCACCCAGCTTCACTCAACGAGCAGCAAGCTACAGTGCTGGTCACCCTATGCCAAGCAACTAGCAAGACAGGAACACAAACCCACCCATTAGCAATATGCATTTAGTAATATGCATTTATGTTTCCCCATGTCTTTATAACTCTTTTTTAAGTACTGAATTATATTCTATTGTTTGTGTGTACCACAGTTCATTTATCCATTCACCCACTGAAGGATATCCTGGTTGCTTCCATGTTTTGGCGATTATTAATAAAGCTGCTGTAAGCATCCGTGTGCAGAATTTTTTGTGGGCATAAGGTTTCAGCTTACTTGAGTAAATGAGCAAATACTAGGGAGGCTGCATAAAAACATAATAAGGCCACAGACACCCCAAAACACACCACCAGACGTGGACCTGTCCACCAGAAAGACAAGATCGAGCCTCATCCACCAGAACACAGGCACCAGTCCCCTCCAACAGGAAGCCTACACAACCCACTGAAACAACCTTAGCCACTGGGGACAGACACCAAAAACAACGGGAACTATGAACCTGCAGCCTGCAAAAAGGAGACCCGAAATACAGTAAGATAAGCAAAATGAGAAGACAGAAAAACACACAGCAGGTGAAGGAGCAAGATAAAAACCCACCAGAGCTAAAAAATGAAGAGGAAATAGGCAGTCTAAAAAAGAATTCAGAATAATGACAGTAAAGATGATCCAAAATCTTGGAAATAGAATAGACAAAGTGGAAGAAACAGTTAACAAGGACCTAAAAGAACTAAAGATAAATGAAGCAACGATTAGAAACACAGTAAATGAAATTAAAAATACTTTAGATGGGATCAACAGCAGAATAACTGAGGCAGAAGAACGGATAAGTGACATGGAAGACAAAATAGTGGAAATAACTGCTTCAGAGCAGAATAAAGAAAAAAGAATGAAAAGAACTGAGGACAGTCTCAGAGACCTCTGGGACAACATTAAACGCACCAACATTCGAATTATAGAGGTTCCAGAAGAAGAAGAGAAAAATAAGGGACTGAGAATATATTTGAAGAGATTATAGTTGAAAACTTCCCTAATATGGGAAAGGAAATAGTTAATCAAGTCCAGGAGGCACAGAGAGTCCCATACAGATTAAATCCAAGGAGAAATACACCAAGACACATATTAATCAAAGTGTCAAAAATTAAACACAAAGAAAACATATTAAAAGCAGCAAGGGCAAAACAACTAATAACACACAAGGGAATCCCCATCAGGTTAACAGCTGATCTCTCAGCAGAAACTCTACAAGCCAGAAGGGAGTGGCAGGACATATTTAAAGTGATGAAGGAGAAAAAACCGCAACCAAGATGACTCTACCCAGCAAGGATCTCATTCAGATTTGTTGGAGAAATTAAAATCTTTACAGACAAGCAAAAGCTGAGAGAGTTCAGCACAACCAAACCAGCTTTACAACAAATGCTAAAGGAACTTCTCTAGGCAAGAAACACAACAGAAGGAATATACCTACAATAATGAACCCAGAACAATTAAGAAAATGGGAATAGGAACATACATATCGATAATTACCTTAAATGTAAATGGACTAAATGCTCCCACCAAAAGACACAGATTGGCTGAATGGATACAAAAACAAGACCCATATATATGCTGTCTACAAGAGACCCACTTCAGACCTAGAGACACATACAGATTGAAAGTAAGGGGATGGAAAAAGATATTCCATGCAAATGGAAACCAAAAGAAAGCTGGAGTAGTAATTCTCATATCAGACAAAATAGACTTTAAAATAAAGACTACTAGAAGAGACAAAGAAGGACACTACATAATGATCAAGGGATCGATCCAAGAAGAAGATATAACAATTGTAAATATTTATGCACCCAACATAGGAGCACCTCAATGTATAAGGCAAATACTAACAGCCATAAAAGGGGAAATCGACAGTAACACACTCATAGTAGGGGACTTTAACACCCCACTTTCACCAATGGACAGATCATCCAAAATGAAAATAAATAAGGAAACACAAGCTTTAAATGATACATTAAACAAGACTGACTTGATATTTATAGGACACTCCATCCAAAAACAACAGAATACACATTTTTCTCAAGTGCTCATGGAACATTCTCCAGGATAGATCATACCTTGGGTCACAAATCAAGCCTTGGTAAATTTAAGAAAATTGAAATTGTACCAAGTATCTTATCCGACCACAATGCTATGAGACTACATATCAATTACAGGAAAAGATCTGTAAAAAATACAAACACATGGAGGCTAAACAATACACTACCTAATAACGAAGTGATCACTGAAGAAATCAAAGAGGAAATTAAAAAATACCTAGAAACAAATGACAATGGAGACACGACGACCCAAAACCTATGGGATGCAGCAAAAGCAGTTCTAAGGGGGAAGTTTATAGCAATACAATCCCACCTTAAGAAACAGGAAACATCTCAAGTAAACAACCTGACCCTGCACCTAAAGCAATTAGAGAAAGAAGATAAAAAACCCCCCAAAGTTAGCAGAAGGAAAGAAATCATAAAGATCAGATCAGAAATAAATGAAAAAGAAATGAAGGAAATGACAGCAAAGATCAATAAAACTAAAAGCTGGTTCTTTGAGAAGATAAACAAAATTGATAAACCATTAGCCAGACTCACAAGAAAAAAAAGAAGAAGACTCAAATCAATAGAATTAGAAATGAAAAAGGAGAAGTAACAACTGACACTGCAGAAATACAAAAGATCATGAGAGATTACTACAAGCAACTCTATGCCAATAAAATGGTCAACCTGGAAGAAATGGACAAGTTCTTAGAAATGCACAACCTGCCAAGACTGAACCAGTAAGAAATAGAAAATATGAATAGACCAATCACAAGCACTGAAATTGAAACTGTGATTAAAAATCTTCCAAAAAACAAAAGCACAGAACCAGATGGCTTCACAGGCGAATTCTATCAAACATTTAGAGAAGAGCTAACACCTATCCTTCTCAAACTCTTCCAAAATATAGCAGAGGGAGGAACACTCCCAAACTCATTCTACGAGGCCACCATCACCTTGATAGCAAAATCAGACAAGGATGTCACAAAGAAAGAAAACTACAGGCCAATATCACTGATAAATATAGATGCAAAAATCCTAAATAAAATACTAGCAAACAGAATCCAACAGCACATTAAAAGGATCATACACCATGATCAAGTGGGGTTTATTCCAGGAATGCAAGGATTCTTCAATATACGCAAATCAATCAATGTGATACATATTAACAAACTGGAAGGAGAAAAACCATATGATCATCTCAATAGATGCAGAGAAAGCTTTTGACAAAATTCAACACCCATTTATGATAAAAACCCTGCAGAAAGTAGGCACAGAGGGAACTTTCCTCAACATAATAAAGGCCATATATGACAAACCCACAGCCAACATCATCCTCAATGGTGAAAAACTGAAAGCATTTCCAGTAAGATCAGGAACAAGACAAGGCTGCCCACTCTCACCACTCTTATTCAACTTAGTTTTGGAAGTTTTAGCCACAGCAATCAGAGAAGAAAAGGAAATAAAAGGAATCCAAATTGGAAAAGAAGAAGTAAAGCTGTCACTGTTTGCAGATGACATGATACTATACATAGAGAATCCTAAAGATGCTACCAGAAAACTACTAGAGCTAATCAATGAATTTGGTAAAGTAGCAGGATACAAAATTAATGCACAGAAATCTCTGGCATTCCTGTACACTAATGATGAAAAATCTGAAAGTGAAATCAAGAAAACACTCCCATTTACCACTGCAACAAAAAGAATAAAATATCTAGGAATAAACCTACCTAAGGAGACAAAAGACCTGTATGCAGAAAATTATAAGACACTGATGAAAGAAATTAAAGATGATACAAATAGATGGAGAGATATACCATGCTCCTGGATTGGAAGAATCAATATTGTGAAAATGACTGTACTACCCAAAGCAATCTACAGATTCAATGCAATCCCTATCAAACTACCACTGGCATTTTTCACAGAACTAGAACAAAAAATTTCAAAATTTGTTTGGAAAAACAAAAGACCCTGAATAGCCAAAGCTATCTTGAGAACGAAAAACGGAGCTGGAGGAATCAGGCTCCCTGACTTCAGACTATATACTAGAAAGCTACAGTAATCAAGACAGTGTGGTACTGGCACAAAAACAGAAAGATGGATCAATGTAACAGGATAGAAAGCCCAGAGATAAACCCACGCACATATGGTCAACTTATCTTTGATAAAGGAGGCAGGAATGTACAGTGGATAAAGGACAGCCTCTTCAATAAGTGGTGCTGGGAAAACTGGACAGGGACATGTAAAAGTATGAGATTAGATCATTCCCTAACACCATACATAAAAATAAGCTCAAAATGGATTAAAGACCTAAATGTAAGGCCAGAAACTATCAAACTCTTAGAGGAAAACATAGGCAGAACACTCTATGACATAAATCACAGCAAGATCCTTTTGGACCCACCTCCTAGAGAAATGGAAATAAAAACAAAGATAAACAAATGGGACCTAATGAAACTTCAAAGCTTTTGCACAGCAAAGGAAACCATAAACAAGACCAAAAGACAACCCTCAGAATGGGAGAAAATATTTGCAAATGAAGCAACTGACAAAGGATTAATCTCCAAAATTTATGAGCAGCTCATGCAACTCAATAGCAAAAAAACAAAGAGCCCAATCCAAAAATGGGCAGAAGCTGTAAATAGACATTTCTCCAAAGAAGATAAACAGACTGCCAACAAACACATGAAAGAATGCTCAACATCATTAATCATTAGAGAAATGCAAATCAAAACTACAATGAGACATCATCTCACACCAGTCAGAATGGCCATCATCAAAAAATCTAAAAACAATAAATGCTGGAGAGGGTGGGGAAAAAAGGGAACCCTCTTGCACTGCTGGTGGGAATGTGAATTGGTACAGCCACTATGGAGAACGATATGGAGGTTCCTTAAAAAACTAAAAATAGAACTACCATATGACCCAGCAATCCCACTACTAGGCACATACCCTGAGAAAACCATAATTCAAAAAGAGACATGTACCAAAATGTTCATTGCAGCTCTATTCACAATAGCCCAGAGCTGGAAACAACCTAAGTGTCCATCATCGGATGAATGGATAAAGAAGATGTGGCACATATATACAATGGAATATTACTCAGCCATAAAAAGAAACGAAATTGAGCTATTTGTAATGAGGTGGATGGACCTAGAGCCTGTCATACAGAGTGAAGTAAGTCAGAAAGAGAAAGCCAATTACTGTATGCTGACACATATATATGGAATTTAAGAAAAAAAAATGTCATGAAGAACAAAGGGGTAAGACAGGAATAAAGACACAGACCTACTAGAGAATGGACTTGAGGATATGGGGAGGGGGAAGGGTAAGCTGTGACAAAGTGAAAGAGCGGCATGGACATATATACACTACCAAACGTAAGGTAGATAGTTAGTGGGAAGCAGCCGCATAGCACAGGGAGATCAGCTCGGTGCTTTGTGACCGCCTGGAGGGGTGGGATAGGGAGGGTGGGAGGAAGGGAGATGCAAGAGGGAAGGGATATGGGAACAGATGTATATGTATAACTGACTCACTTTGGTATAAAGCAGAAAGTAATAAAAAATATTTTGGGCTTCCCTGGTGGCACAGTGGTTGAGAGTCCACCTGCTGATGCAGGGGACACGAGTTCGTGCCCCTGTTCAGGAAGATCCCACATGCCGCAGAGCGGCTAGGCTCGTGAGCCATGGCCACTGAGCCTGTGCGTCCGGAGCCTGTGCTCCGCACGGGGAGAGGCCAGAACAGTGAGAAGCCCGTGTACCGCAAAAAAAAAAAAAAAAAAAGTATACTCAGTGGACCAATATAATATTAAAGTATGTATAAAAATAAATAAATAAATAAATAAATTAAATAAAATTTCTTTGAGAGCAACTAAAAAAAAAAAAGAATACACCTACAAATGGAACAATTCTCACACAGCACCTGCTGAACATGAGCGCAAGACTTCAGACACCTAAAAGGACAAGAAAAATCCCCTCAACAACCGGTAACATGAAAGAAAGAAGAAAAAAAGAAAAGAGGAATCAAAAAAGGGACCAGCAGACCCTTCGGAAAGCTGAAGGTGAGGGGAGGTTTCCACACTCAGAAAAACTCCCTCATGGTGGGGAAATCAGCTGGGACAGAAAAGGAACTTCGGGGGATCAAAGGAGAATGCAGTGGATGGTTTGTGGAAGACAGGACAAAGTAAGAACTGCATGCATGATCTACATACACCACAGCTCTGCGCATTCCACTCTGAGTCATGAGTCGCCAGTTGCAAAGGGGGGCTGGGTGCTGGAAAGTGGGATTTGGAGCATGGACCCAGGGAGGGGACAGCTGTTAGCTGTGAAAAGATAGCCAGAAGGGATAGGAGTAAAGAGCTCCACAACCAGGAAAGTCTGTGGAAAAAGCCCGGGACACCACAGAAGCAAGGCGTATTGTTGAGTAGTGCGCAAGGGGCAGAGCTGCCATTACAACCCCTTTCCCCACCCACCGGCTTCTTCAGCCTCTGGGGGCACTGGGAGGGGCCCCCATCTAAGTGGGCCTGCCTGCCCCTCGGGCCAGGGTCTCCTTTGCCCGTGTGGGTTCTTGGGGCCTGAGCGCTGCCCATCCCAAAGCCTCCTTGGGAATCAGCCCTGGGCACCCATGCCACTGGGACAACAGTCTGCTGATGCTGGCGGGGGCTGAGTGCTAAAGTGAGGGGTTGGTAGAACAGATATGGGGAGAGGAGCATTGTTGGCTGTGCAGATACAGCAGAGGGGACAGGAGTGAGGGGATACATGGCCAGGAATGCCCCTAGAAGAAGTATGGCCCGCCTGGAAAGCGAGGTGCCATAGTTGAGAGGTACGTGGGGGGCAGGGCCGCCACCACCCCCACATATCAGTGCCTGCCTCCGTGGGCACTGGGAGGGATTCCCACCAGAACGTGTGCGCCACAGTCTGTTGCAACTGCCTGCTGGTCCACGCCACTGCAGGCAACTCACGCACAACCCAATTGTAGCTGTCGTACCCCTCCCCAGCCTGAGTGAGTAAGTGTGCCCCAAGCAGCCACTTCTTTTGCTCCCTCTTGCTTGGGCAAGGAACAGACGCCTGAGGGTGGCCCAAATGCAGAGGTGGGGCCAAAACCAAAGCTGAGCCCCAGGGGTGGTGTGACTAAGGAAGAGGAATGAAAATCTCTCTGTGCAGCTACATAAGTAGCAGATTACATCTCTGAGAATGGCTTGGTAAATCCTGCGTCTGTGGAATACCTGAATAGACGAGTGTTCCCACAATTGAGACCAATCTAGCCTTTGCAGCAGTGGACTTTGGGGGCAAGCACACGTGGGAGTTGAGCCAGGTCAGAGTCTGAGCTGGCCCCACAGTGCTCAAAGCAGGTCCAGACCTACTTAGAAGTACTGGAAGGCCTCCTGGGCAGGTCAGGGATGGCTCTGGCTCACGGTGCGAGCAAGGACACTGACAGAGGAGGCTCCAGGAAATATTATTATTACTGTTATTCTTTTCTTCTTTGTTTCGTTTTGTTCAGTTGTTGGTATTGTTGCTTTTATTTTTCTTTATATTTTCTTTTTATTATTTTTCTTTTCTTAATATATATATTTTTTACTTTTCTATTTTTACTTCACTTTTTTGCTGTTTCGTGGTTTTTCTTTATTTTTGATTGTTTTTATGTGTATATTTTATGTTTTCTTTGCTTCTTTTGTTGTTTGTTTGCTTTCTGTTTTTGTTTCATTTTTCATTTTTTGTTTTTGTTAGTTTAGTCCTTATTGACTGTTCTCATTTTTGAGCTGTTTGTTCTCTTGTTTTATTTATTTATTTATTTATTTATTTATTCATTCATTCATTCTGTGCCTGCGTGTTGCCGCTGTTTGTTTGCTGTTGTTTTTGGTATTTGTCTTGGGTTTTGTCTGTTTGCTTTCTTTTTCTTTTCTTTCTCTTCTCTCTGGCTGCAATGTGCAGCTTGCGGGCTCTTGGTTCACTGGCCAGGGGTTGGGCCTGGGCCTTTTGGTGGGGGGGTGACAGGTCCAGGCCTCTGGACCACCAGACAATTCCCGGGCCCAGGGAAGATTAATTGGCATGTGCACTACTGGAGGTATACATATCAACACCAAGAGCTGGCCCCACACAACTGCCTGCAGGATTCAGTGCTGGACACCTCACAACAAACAACCAGCAAGACAGGAACACAGCCCCACCCATCAGCAGACAGGCTGCCTAAAGTCATAGTAAGCTCACAAACACGCCAAACATACCACCTGACACGGTCCTGTCCGTCAGAGGGAAAAGATTCAGCTTCAACCACCAGAGTGCAGGCACCAGTCCCTTCCACCAGGAAGCCTACACGAGCCCCCAGACCAGCCTCACTCATGAGGGGGAAGACAGCAGACGCAAAAGGAACTATAACCTTGCAGCCTGCAGAAAGGAGACCATAAACACAGTAGGTTAGACATAATGAGATGACAGAGAAATATGTTGCCGATGAAGGAGCAAAGTAAAAGCCCACAAGACCAAATAAATGAAGAGGAAATAGGCAATCTACCTGAAAAAGAATTCAGGGTAATGAAAGTAAAGATGATCCAAGATCTTGGAAACAGAATGGAGGCATGGATCCAGAAAATACAAGAAATGTTTAACAAGGACTTAGAAGAACTAAAGAACAAACAATCAGTGATATACAATACAATAACTGAAATGAAAAATACAACAGAAGGAATCAAGGGCAGGATAACTGAGGCAAACGAATGGATAAGTGAGCTGGAAGACAGAATGGTGGAAATAACCGCCGAGGAGCAGAATAAAGAAAAAAGAATGAAAAGAAATGAGGACAGAGACCTCTGGGACAACATTAAACACACCAACATTCAAATTATAGGGGTCCAGAAGAAGAAGAGAAAGGGAAAGGGCCTGGGAAAATATTTGAAGAGATTATAGTGGAAAACTTCCCTAACATGGGAAAGGAAATAGTCAATCAAATCCAGGAGGTGCAGACAGCTCTATAAAGGATAAACCCAAGTAGAAACATGCCGAGACATATATTAATCAAACTAACAAAAATTAAATATATAGAAAAAAATACTAAAAGCAGCAAGGGAAAATCAACAAATAACCTACAAGGGGATCCCCATAAGGTTATCAGCTGATTTTTCAGCAGAAACTCTGCAGGCCAGAAAGGAGTGGCAGGAGGACATATTTAAAGTGATGAAAGGGAAAAACCTACAACCAAGGTTACTCTACCTAGCAAGGATCTCATTCAGATTTGACAGAGAAATCAAAAGCTTTACAGACAGGCAAGAACTAAAAGAATTCAGCATCACCAAACCAGCTTTAAAACAAATGCTAAAGGAACTTCTCTAGCCGGGAAACAGAAGAGAAGAAAAAGACCTACAAGAACAAACCCAAAATAATTAAGAAAATGATAACAGGAACATACATATTGATAATAACCTTAAATGTCAATGGATTAAATGCTCCAACCAAAAGACACAGACTACCTGAATGGATACAAAAACAAGACCAATATATATGCTGTCTACAAGAGACCCACTTCAGACCTAGGGACACATGCAGACTGAAAGTGAGGGGATGGAAAAAGATATTCCATGCAAATGGGAATCAAAAGAAAGCTGGAATAGCAATACTCATATCAGACCAAATAGACTTTAAAATAAAGACTATTACAAGAGACAACGATCATATGACTACTACAATCATAACGATCAAGGGATCAATCCAAGAAGAAGATATCACAATTGTAAACATTTATGCACCTTAACATAGGAGCACTTGAATACATAAGACAAATGCAAACAGCCTTAAAAGAGGAAATCAACAGTAACACAATAAGAGTTGGGGACCTTAACACCCCACTTACACCAATGGACAGGTCATCCAGGCAGAAAATAAATAAGGTAACACAAGCTGTAAATGACGCAATAGAACAAATAGACTTAACTGATATTTATAGGACATTCCACCTGAAAGCAGAAGAATACACTTTCTTCTCAAGTGCTTATGGAACATTCTCCAGGATAGATGGACATCTTGGGTCACAAATCAAGCCTTGGTAAATTTTAGAAAATTGAAATTGTATCAAGCATCTTTTCCAACCATAACACTATGAGAGTAGAACTAAATTACAGGAAAAAAATTGTGAAAAATATAAAAACATGGAGGCTAAGCAATACACTACTACATAACCAAGAGATCACTGAAGAAATCAAAGAGGAAATAAAAAAATACCTAGAAACAAATGACAATGAAAACACAATGACCCAAAACCTTTGGGATGCAGCAAAAGAAGTTCTAAGAGGGAAGTGTATAGCAATACATTCCTACCTCAAAAAATAAGAAAAATTTCAAATAAACAACCTAACCTCACAGCTAAAGCAACTAAAGAAAGATGATCAAACAAAACCCAAAGACAGTAGAAGGAAAGAAATCATAAAGGTCAGAGCAGAAATAAATGAAAATAGAAATGAAGAAAATAATAGCAAATGTCAATAAAACTAAAAGCTGGTTCTCTGAGAAGATAAACAAAATTGATAAACCTTTAGCAGACTCATCAAGAAAAAAGGGAGAGGACTCAAATCAATAAAATTAGAAATGAAAAAGAAGTTACAACTGACATCACAGAAATACAAAGGATCATAAGAGACTACTACAAGCAATTATATGCCAATAAAATGGACAACCTGTAAGAAATGGACAAATTCTTAGAAAAGTACAACCTTCCAAGGCTGAAATAGGAAGAAATAGAAAATATGAACTGACCAATCAGAAGTAATGAAATTGAAACTGTGATTAAAATCTTCCAGTGAATAAAAGTCCAGGACCAGATAGCTTCCCAGGTGAATTCTATCAAACATTTAGAGAAGAGCTAATACCTATCCTTCTCCAACTCTTCCAAAAAATTGCAGAGGGTAGAACATTCCCAAACTCATTCTATGAAGCCACCATCATCCTGATACCAAAACCAGACAAAGATACTACAAAAAAAGCAACAACAAGCCAATATCACTGATGAACAAATCCTCAACAAAATACTAGCAAACAGAATCCAACAACACATTAAAAGGACCATACACCATGATCAAGTAGGATTTATCCCAGCGATGCAAGGATTCTTCAATATATTCATATCAATCAATCTGATACTCCATATTAACAAATTGAAGAATAAAAACATATGATCATCTCAGTAGATAATCCAACACACATTTATGATAAAAACTCTCCAGAAAGTGGGCATAGAGGGAACCTAGCTCAACATAATAAAGGCCATATATGATAAACCCACAGCAAACATTATTCTCAATGGTGAAAAACTGAAAGCATTTCCTCTAAGATCAGGAACAAGACAAGGGTGTCCACTCTCGCCATTATTATTCAACACAGTTTTGGAAGTCCTAGCCACGGCAATCAGAAAAGAAAAAGAAATAAAAGGAATCCAAATTGGAAAACAAGAAGTACAACTGTCATTGTTTGCAGATGACATGATACTATACACAGAAAATCCTAAAGATACCACCAGAAAAGTACTATAGCTAATCAATGAATTTAGTAAAGTTGCAGGATACAAAATTAATAAACAGAAATTTCTTACATTCTTATACACTAACAGCAAAAGATCAGAAAGAGAAATTAAGGAAACAATCCCATTTACCACTGCACCAAAAAGAATAAAATACCTAGGAATAAACCTACCTAAGGAAGCAAAAACCTGTATGCAGAAAACTATAAGAAACTGATGAAAGAATCCAAAGGCAACACAAACAGATGGAGAGCTATACCATGTTCTTGAATTAGAAGAATCAATATTGTGAAAATGACTATACTTCCCAAAGCAATCTCGAAATTCAATGCAATCCCTACCAAATTACCCATGGCATTTTTCACAGAACTAGAACAGAAAATTTTAAGATTTGTATGGAAACACAAAAGACCCTAAATAGCCAAAGCAATCTTGAGAAAGAAAAATGGAGGAATCAGGCTCCCTGACTTTAGACTATACTACAAAGCTACAGTAATCAAGACAGTATGGTACTGGCACAAAAACAGAAGATCAATGGAACAGGATAGAAAGCCCAGAGATAAACCCATGCACCTATGGTCACCTAAGGTATGACAAAGGAGGCAAGAACAGAGAATAGACAGCCTCTTCAATAAGTGGTGCTGGGAAAACTGGACAGCTACATGTACAAGAATGAAATTAGAACACTCTCTAACACCACACACAAAAATAAACTCAAAATGGATTAAAGACCTAAATGTAAGGCCAGACACTATAAAACTCTTAGAGGAAAACATAGGCACAACACTCTTTGACATAAATCACAGTAAGATCTTCTTTGAACCACCTCCTAAAGTAATGAAAATAAAAAATAAAAATAAAACAAAAATAAACAAATGGGACCTAATGAAACTTAAAAACTTTTGCACAGCAAAGGAAACCATGAACAAGACAAAAAGACAACCCTCAGGATGGGAGAAACTGTTTGCAAATAAAGCAACTGACAAAGGATTAATCTCTAAAATATACAAGCAGCACACAGAGCTCAATATCAAAAAAACAAGCAACCCAATCCAAAAATGGGCAGAAGACCTAAATAGACATTTCTTCAAAGAAGACATACAGATGGCCAAGAAGCACATGAAAAGATGCTCAACATCACTAATTATTAGAGAAATGCAAATCAAAACTACAATGAGGTATCATCTCACACCGGTCAGAATGGCCAGCATCAAAAAATCTACAAACAATAAATGCTGGAGAGGGTGTGGAGAAAGGGGAACCCTCCTATGCTGTTTGTGGGAATGTAATACAGCCACTATGGTGAACAGTATGGAGGTTCCTTAAAAAACTAAAAATGGAACTACCATATGATCCATCAATCCCACCACTGGGTATATACCCAGAGAAAACCTTAATTCAAAAAGACACATGCACCCCAATGTTCACTGCAGCACTATCTACCACAGTCAGGACATGGAAGCAACCTAAATGCCCATCAACAGAGGAATGGATAAAGAAGATGTGGTACATATATAAAATAGAATATTACTCAGCCATAAAAAGGAATGAAATTGGGTCATTTGCAGAGATGTGGATAGACCTAGAGAGTATCATACAGAGTGAAGTCAGAAAGAGAAAAACAAATATTGTGTATTAGCACATATATGTGAAATCTAGAAAAATGGTATAGATGATCTTATTTGCAAAGCAGAAATAGAGATACAGAAGTAGAGAACAAATGTATGGATACCGAGGGGGAAAGGGTGATGTGTGTGGGAGGAATGGGTAGATTGGGATTGATCATATACACTACTGACACCATGTATAAAATAGACAACAAATGAGAACGTAATGTATAGCAAAGGGAACTCTACTTTTTGCTTTGTGGTGACCTAAATGGGAAGGAAATCCAAAAAAGAGGGGATATATGTATACACATAGCTGATTCACTTTGCTGTACGGTAGAAACTAACACCACATCCAATAAAAATAAATTTGAAAAAAAAAAAGGACAGTAGTTGCCAATCAGAGGGGTAGGGATTGGGCTGGGAGAGGAATAAATAGGTGCAACACAGGGGATTTTTAGAACAATGAAACAATTCTGTATGATAATAAAGTGGTAGATACATGTCACTGTGTATATTTGTCAAAACCCATAGAATGTCCAACACCAAGAGTGAACCCTAATGTAAACTATGGACTTTGGGTTATAATGATGTGTCAGTGTTGGTCCATAGATTGTAACAAATGAACCACTGTGGTGCAGGATGTTGACAGTGAGTGATGTTGTGCCTGCGTAGGGCAGGGGGTATATGGGAACTCTGTACTTTCTGCTTAATTTCGTTATGAACCTAAAAGTGCTCTAAAAAATTAGTATATTTAAAAATAAGTAATTTTGAGAAACAAGGGTAGAGATAAGGACATCTACTCTAAAATGTAGAATATATAAAAAATATTCATCCTACAAATAATACAAAATCCTAATGCTGAGTTATGAAGAGACTATATGAGTAATACCCTATTCATTTAAAAAATATAATTGAAAATAAAAAATAATGAATTTCCTATATAAGAAGAAGTTTTCTAGACCCAACAGAAGAATCACTGATTTGGAGTAATAGTTAATACAACAAAAACATGGTAACCAAATCATGTGTATAGGACATGGAATTTTGTTATACTATGACTGGGTCTATATATATGTAGCATTGACTGACCCTGTAGATTTCAACAATGAAACAATTGCGTCAAACATAATAGTGGGCCAATTTCTGCAGGGTAGGAAGAATTTAGGCCAAAAAAATTAGTAGTAATTATTTCTAGGTTGAAAGAATGAATTTTGGGGGTAAAGAAATCCTCAAAGTTGCTGGAATGAAATAAATGGTTTGCCTCTAAGCAACTAAGCTTTTGTAAAATATCTGAATAATGGTTAATTACCTCTCAAAACTACTTTGAATACAGTAAGAAGCTGAATACGTCCTAGAATCCACCCTGGAAGCTAAGCAGGCATGGGACTAAACTGTTTATTTTGGAGACGGTGAAGAGTGAGTATGCAATGAGTGAGCCCATGATGGCAAAGACTGAGCTCCTGGAAGTCTGTTCGTGCCTGTCAATTTGGGCTACTTCAGGCACAAAATGACAGTCCTTAGGCATATGGCTCTCTATAATCAGGCCGAATTACACAAATTCTGCATGCAAAAATCATCAGACTTTCAGCTAGAAAATGGTCTGTTCCTGCAAAACCGATCAGATATAACCCAGCTCGAGAGTCTCTGGACAAGTAAGAATGCCAAAGGACCCAGACATAAACGCCCTGGCACACACAACAATGGCAACGGCATAGTTCCATAACTTACTGAGAAAGCAGGATACTGCTAGTGTAAAATGGCTGTAATATAACTTTTAAAAGTAACAGACTACATTACTTCAAAATATTAATGTTTAAAAAAACTAAATATTTCAAAGTTTACTCTGGTTACACAAGAGAAATGTACAGCCCATTCAAAGTGTAAAATTGTACTTGTGACAGTAAAGTGAGTTCAACCTTTATGGCTAATAAACAGAGACATTATATTTTCAGCACAAGGAATAAAATCACATTTGTGGTAAGAAATGTCTTTTGACCAGAGTAGTTTGCTTGTCATTCTTTTTCTACTCTTTTCAAACCTATTTATATGCTTTAAAATCTAAACTTAGGTGGCTAGGTTAACACAAACTTTTTTTCAAGTAAAATGTTTTTACATATAAGTTTTTAAAATATATATATTAAACTTTTCCACAGGATAAAAAATATCACTCTTACTTTAAAATTCAGTTAGCACCAAAGACCAGATCCTCCCATAGAATAATCTGTTTTAGAACTTTAGGTGGATAAAATGAGAAGGGGCCTTGTAAGATAAAAAAATTCTTATGATCACTAAGCAGAAAATTTTTTTAATATATTTGTTAATTGAAAAATCATTTCCATGCAACTATTACATTCTTTTTAGAGTTAAAAATGTGTTCTACCTGCTATATGTCTTATGATCAATTCATTAAAAAAGCTATCCATAAACCGTAATATTTATGATTCAAGAGAACTTTCCTTGAAAACGACTTGAAATATTATATTTTTTCACCTAATTAAAAAAGTTGAAGATTATTTTTCTATCTCTGCCTTGAATTTATTTAAAAATAAAACATTTTGAAAGATACTTTGTTCTGAAATAATATAGCACATCCAAGTAAAAGTTTCAATCCAGGAATATATTTTAAAGCCATGGCTTCTAATTTTGAAATACATGCTTTGAAATACACAAGAGGACCTATGTAGAAAGGCTAAGAACAAAGATGACAGAGTGCTAATTAAAACACCTACATTTAAATAGAGTGCATGTTTAGTCATGGAAAATAGTTTCAGAGGGCAAAAATGCATACTATGAACCAATATAAGAATGATTTTTCACTGGACAAAGATATACTATTTTCCTATGAAAAGGAGAGAGAAATTTTAAAATGTGCAAACATATTTTGGAAAGCATGCACCTGAATAAATCCTTATTTTGAGGTGGTAAAGAATAAAAAATCACATGTACCCTGTTTTGATAGGCAGCACCTTTCCAGTCTTTGCTCATGAGAGTATCCATAGAGGAGGTATGCTTCTTGTAGTGCACTTTTATACCACTTCTTTTTATTCATACATTTTCCTGGCTAATGAAAGACAGAAAAAATAATAAGATTCATGTTTAAGCATATAATTTTGTTTTAACGTCGACTTGATTTAGCTGTTGAGCTGGAACTAAATCTTAAGCATTGTACCATATATTCCTTAGATTTTGTTATCTAATTATTATTTTATTAGTATTTTAGAATATAGCAAAGTTGTGGAAATTTTGCATGTTAATAGCCAGAAGGGTCAGAGTCTTAATACACTAAGATAATATTTTAATATGATTTATCTCATAGTTAGAAAGTTACAAAAAGTTAAGACCACCAGTGTAACAAAGTAGTGAATATTAATCTATTTTATCAGAATAATGTTGATTCCCTTTTAAGTAACATAGCAACGATAATGAAGCGATGAAAACTGAAAAGCCTAGTTTTTTATTGTAGTAAATAAAATTAATTCCATTCACATCTAATAAATGACTGTTTTCAGGCATAGTAAGCGCTCAATAAATGTTATTCTACTTGAATACGGTACTTTTTCTAAATGTTTATTTCGGGTTTTTTTTTTTAGTTCTCTTTTATTTTTTAAACTTTTTGTTTTATATTGGAGTACAGTTGATTAACAATGTTGTGTTAGTTTCAGGTGTACAACAAAGTGATTCAGTTATACATATACATGCATCTATTCTTTTTCAAATTCTTTTCCCAATTAGGTTGTTACAGAATATTGAGCAGAGTTCCCTGTGCTACACAGTTGGTCCTTGTTGGTTATCCACTTTAAATATAGCAGTGTGTACATGTCAATCCCAAATTCCCTAACTATCCCTCCCCCCCACCTTCCCCCTGGTAACCATAAGTTCGTTCTCTAAGTCTGTGAATTTGTTTCTGTTTTGTAAATAAGATCATTTTTATCATATTATCTGGCCCAGTAATTTTGCCGATGTTATTTTAGAGCTTGCCCCAAAAAGGTTTTTATAATGTTTATAAATGTTACAATTTATAAAATACATGCCACCATTTTCTTTTTGAAAACTTCACCATCAAAAAGAATACAGGTGTTACACTGCATGTGGTCCTGGACACTAATTTATCTGGCATAAAAGCAATGAAAAAAACTTATCAAACAAAAACCTAGTTTTGTATACAGAATATTTAAATTTCATTTATTATTTCTTAGGAAAAAGAAAAGATAGGCGGATACAATTCAATAAACATTAGAAAATTTAAACTAATTTAAGAATATCTAAGCTAACATTTACAGATTTAAGACATTTCTGCAACTCAAATGTTATAATGATGCTAAGAATTAATGGGTAGTGAAAAATCACCTGTAAGCTGTTATAGCACTAAACAACTGAAGTTAAGGAAATTTCTTGAGGAAAACCAATGTGATACATTGCTAAAATAAACTGGCAAGTTTGGGGAACTAAAAAGCATTTTTTAAACCTGTGTCTCTGAATCTTTAAGAATTTATCAGTAAGTATGTGCCACCTAGTGGTAGTAATACAATTAAACATCTTCTAAAGAACTCAAAAAGTTAAAGACTCTTAACTTTATAAAGAATTTTGAATTCCAGAATAAGGCTCAGCTATGCATTGTATTTTTTCCAAGTAGTTTGTTCTTTAATTGAAGTGACTCTAAAAGTGTAGAATGTGACTCCCTATCCATCCCTAGTACTGAGTGTTTCTCCCCAAGACACCCAATATTACCAGTTTCTTTCACAGTCTTCCAGAGACACCGTATGTACCTACAGGCATTTACATCATTTAAATATCTGCTTTTACAGACTGCTATGAATTGTTATATACTTTGAGTTTTTCTATTTGTATTTCAGATTGCTTCATCTATGGATTTATTCAACATATTCTAGACCCTTGGGATCAATCACTGAAGAAAACAGACAAAGCTTACATTCTAACCAGTGAAACAGACAATCCACAATAAGCATAACAAATAAGTTAAGGCTACAGTTTAAGAGGTTATAAATACTATGTAATAAAGAAAAGATGAGGCAATAAAGTGGTCAGGGTAACTGTCATTGAAAAAGTGACAACTGAGTGAAGACCTAAAGGAGGTCAAGGAGTTAGCCCTGTAGATGTCCAAGGAAAGAGCACTGCAGGCAGAGAAAAAAGGCTTTAAGATGGGAGAAAACAAGTTTATTCAAGAGGCATCAAAGAAGGGAAGGTGGTTGTGGGTGAATGAGCAAGTGAGTGAGTAATAGGGAATGATGTCCAATAAATTAACAGGGGCCAGGTCATGGAGGTCCTTGCAGGCCGTTGTAGGGATTTGGGCTTTTACTCTGAGTGGAACAGGAGCCATTACAGAGTTCTGAGCAGAAGAATAACACTTGATTTAACATTTTACAACAATCACTCTGCTTGCTTTGATGAGAACAGATTATACAAAGGCAAGTGTAGATGTGGATGACTGGTTACTGCAATCATCCAAGCAAGAAATAATGGTGGTATAGATCAGGTCATAGCAGCCACTGTGGTGAAAAGTGGTAGGATTCTGGATATAATCTAAAGGTAGAGCAAAAATAATTTCTTGACCAACTGAAGATTGGTTAAGAGAGAAAAAGAGAGGATGACTCTAAGGCTTTGGGACTGAGCGAGAGGAGGATGTGATTTGCCATCCACTGAGATGGGGAAGGCTGTCAAGGAAGTGAAATGGGGGGGTGGAGATCAAGAGTTCAGATATGCTGAGTACACATTATGACACCCAAGCGAAGATACCAAGTAGCAGTTTGGTAAGGGAATTCGGGAGAGAGAACTGAACTGCAGATAAAATGTAGGAAACATAGACAGACAGACAGACAGACAGACAGACACACACACACACACACACACACGCACACCATATTTAAAGGCAAGAAATTAGATGAGAAAACCAAGGGAATGAGTATATAGATGTATATATATCCAAATACATAGTATGGCATGTACCATTATTTATTTTACAAACACCCTTGTGATGGATTTAAGTTTTTTCAAATATTTTGCAATATGAAACAATGCTGCAATAAAAATTTTTTTGTCTGTATGTCTCTTTACCCATGTGAAAGTGTATTGAAGCATAAATTCCTAAGATGTTGAATGACAGGTTTATACATATTTTAAATTTTGGAAGCTTTTGTGAAATCACTCTTGAGTGAGGTGGTCAAAATTTACAACGCCATGAACAAATGCTTCCTCACACTCTGGAGAACACTTCCGTTACCAAGCTTAGATCTCTGCCAATATTTTTAAGGAAAAGATTGGTATTTCCTTTTTATTATCATTTTCATTTTTTGAATTCTGTAATATGAGCAAGTTTTCATTTTTTTTTCCAGCTTTACTGAGATATAATTGACAAATAAATGTGTAAACTTAAGGAGTACTACACAATGACTTGATACACATACACATTGGGAAATGATTACCATATAGGGTTAGTTAACATATCCATTAGCTCACATTAAAACCTTTATTTGTATGTGTGGTGAGAACATTTAAGATCTACTCTCTTAGCAACTTTCAAGTATATAACACAGTAATTAGTGTTAACTATAGTCACCGTGCTACACATTAGATTCCCTAGAACTTATTCATCAATTTTTCATATTTTAAAAAGCCATTTATATTTTCTTTTCTATGGAATGACTGTTCAAATCCTGTGTTAATATTTATATTGGTTGTTTTCTCATTGATTTGTAACAGATTTTTGTATATTAAAAAATGGCCCTTTGCTATATGTATTGAGAATATCTTCTCCTGTTAATAGTTTATCTTTTAGTTTGTTTGTATTTTCTTTTTCGTTCATTTAAATTTTTCATCCTTCTAGAACTAATTTGGATGTGAGGTGTGAGGTATAGCTTCTACTTCATTTTTTCCCAAGTAGCTAGCCATTTGTACATACATAATTTATTAACAGTACAACTTTTCCTTAATTATTTGAATACAACCTTATCATTAACTATTTTCAAGTACTTTTGGACTGTATATTGTTCTATTAATCTGTCAAATAACTGTTAATATCAAACTGCTTTAACTACTAGAGTATTACTATAATTTTATATTTTATAGGTCTAACTCCCTCTTCTATGTTTTATTTTCTTACAAATGTTAGAATTTGACCCTTGAACAACACAGGTTTAAACTTTGCAGCTCCATTTATATGTGGAGTTTTTCACTAAATAGGTACTGCTGTACTACACAATCCACGGTTGGTTAAATCTGTGGGTACAGAACAGGTGAACTTTCATGGCCACTGTGAAATTACTGAAAAGTTACCGGTGGATTTTCGACTGCAAAGGGAGTTGGCATCCCTAACCCCCAGGTTGTTCATGGGGTCAACTGTAGGGGGGTTTTTAAGTCCTTTTTAATGGATGTGGTACATATATACAATAGAATATTACTCAACCATTAAAAAGAATGAAATAATGCCATTTGCAGCAACCTGAATGGACCTAGAGATTATCATATTAAGTGAAGTAAGTCAGACAGAGAAAGACAAATATCATATGATATTGCTTATATGCGGAAACTTAAAAAATGATACAAACGAACTTATTTATAAAACAGAAACAGACTCACAGACTCAGAGAACAAACTTATGGTTGCTCGTTGGGGAAAGCGGGGGATAACAGATTGGGAGTTTGGGATTGACATGTATACACTGCTATATATAAAATAACCAACAAGGACCTACTGTATAGCACAGGGAACTCTGCTCAATACTCTGTAATAACTTAAATAGGAAAAGAATTTGAAAAAGAATAGATACATGTATATGTATAACTGAATCACTCTGCTGTACACCTGAAACAACACAACATTGTTAATCAACTATACTCCAATAGAAAATTTAAAAAATAAAAATAAATAAAAATTGAGATTGCATTAAAATTAATTTAGGGAGAATGGACATCCTTCCATATTAAATCTTCCAAACCAAGAAGAGGATTATATTTTTCCATTTCCTTAAGTTTTATTTTCTGTCTCTTGGTAGTATTTTAAAGTTTTATTCATATAGATCTTGTACGTGCTCCTTAAACTTACTCCAGAACATTATATATGCTTTGTTGCTGTTATAAATGCTATTTATCCCTTCATATTTTCACATTTGTTACTGCTTTAGAGTAATTTTACAACTGCCACATAACTGAATCTCCTTATTGTTTGTAACAGTTCTTCTGTTGTTTATAATAGTTTTATTTATAATAGTTTTCCCATTTGAGTTCTACAGGTTTTCCAGGTAAACAATAATAACAAAACAAAACACAGACAAGCTTTTAAATATACCTGTTTAAGAAAGAAATCTTCAAGGCGGCTCTGTAACAGATTTCCAAGGAGCTAAAAGCTTATGAAGTCAAGGATTAAGATCAATGACTTCAGATAAGACTACAGGAAGGGCTGGGCATTCTTCAAATTCCAGTAAATTCTTTGATCTCAAGAGAGAATATCAGGGACTTCCCTGGTGGTCCAGTGGTTAAGAATCCATCTTGCAATGCAGGGGACGCTGTTCTATCCCTGGTCGGGGAACTAAGATCCCACATGCTGCAGAGCAACTAAGCCTGCGTGTGGCAACTACAGAGCCCACGGGCTCTGGAGCCTGCATGCCACAACTAGAGAGCCCACGTGCTCTGGACCCTGCGCACCACAACTAGAGAGCCTGCGTACCCCAAGTAATGAGCCCGTGTGCTCTGGAGCCCGCGTTCACGACTAGAGAGAACCCTACGCACCACAACTAGAGAGGAGCCCCTGCTCTGCAAAGAAGAGCCTGCGTGCTGCAAAGATCCTGCATGCCGCAACCAAGATCTGACACAGCCAAAAAAATAATGATAAAATAAACAAATTTTTTTTTAAAAAAGAGGGAATATCATATCTTTCATTATGTTTACATTGCTTTGGCAACTTGAATTTTCTCAATCAGTTTTATTAAATTTAGGGTGGAGGGGGAAAATAATCATCATAGAAAGAGAAGGAAGACATATAGTCTAAAAATTTGTGTGAATTTATGAGCATAAATAATTCTTGATAGATGTGTTCTTGATAGATGAATAAGCATGTAAATATTTGGAGTAAGGACGAGGTTTGAGACTAAACAGATGGTTAGGCAGGGAAAGATAGTACCCTATGTCTGAGAAAATTCCTAGCTGTATCCAAAACTGAAGTTTGTAAACTACTTTCCTACATGATCTTGTTCCAATCAAGCATCACTGGCTGACTGAGAGCCTCAGCACCATTTTCATATTTCCTAGGGTCTGAGGAGGAGGCTGAATGTCCCTTCTCAGTAACTTCCAACTCACTAAGCATGCTGTGTGCTATCACCATATACTAATACGAAGTGGCACATTCAAAGAAAAGAATACCTATGTATTTGTCCACCCAATAAGGCTAGTAAAAAGAAATCTGCAATCTGGCAGAAATTCATATCATCTGTTGCTTTCTATTTTAAGATTGCTTCTCCACATAAAAATTAATCAAGATATAATCATCTGAAGCTGTAGCAGGATAAGTTTCACTTCTCAAACTCAAATGTGTAAGCAATGTCACATTACCTTCTTTTTGCTAAATAAAACTGAATGACAGCTGTTGTCCAAAAAGGATAAGAAATTTGATCTTGCCCATTTTTGGGCCACCCCTTACTATCTCTAGGTTCCTGTAAATTGGAAGGGAATAAATGGTGCCCGAAGAGCAAGGACAGATCATTACTCCTCAACCCTTAAGGCTTTCATGAATAACATCTTTGTTCAAGTCCCTTGAAGTCAGGTAATCAAACAGCTTCCTTGCATGCCTGGTCCAAAGGATCCTTTCCAAGGCTGGGAACCTTGCCAGCGTGGCTTCAACCTCCTGGTGCACCTCGTGCTCTTCTTCTCCAAGGTGCTCCACTCCCCAGGGCACCGGCAGACCTCTGTCCTCTTCCGTGTCTGAGGGAATCTCTTCCCTGACTAGCTGCTCCTGCCTGCCCTGTTCCCATTACTGCCCACCCTCAGGGAACTCAGGTCAAGACAGGTAAGCTCTGCTTTAGATCCCAACAGAAAATGCCCCTGAGACATGAGAACATGAGGGGCCTGACCACTTTTTGGAATAAGTGAAAGGGAAAAATACAATCAAAACAAGAATTATTCTCAACCGACCACTGGTATCTGGCTGGCTGTGGGGAAGGATTTCCTAGCGCACAGACTCTGCAGGTGGAGTCTTTCCTCCCCACCCCTGGGAACCCTGCTCCTTCACTCTACCTGCCTATGGCTCTCCCTTCATTTCTCCCCATGGCACTCGTCAACAACTAACATACCATATCTTTTTTAAAAAAATTTACTTGTTAATAACTATGTGTCTCATCCCACTATAAGTCTCGTGACAGCATTTAAATTTTGTCTGTTTTGATCACTTCAGAGCCTAGAATTGGTAGAAATAATAGGAGCTCAGTAAATATTTTGGGTATTATAAATAGACATTTTTTATTCAGGGTGGCATGGGGAAAGCCCAGACAGGAAATTGGGGATGAAACTAAAAGGCTGGGCTACAATCCTGAATTATGTTATTATCCCTAGAAAGGTAAAAGAAAAATGTATAAGCATGATGACTATCTAGCATTATAATATGGTGATATTACTACTAAGATGATATTAAACTTCATTTTTTATAAGGATGCAGATCTTTAAAGTACTTCATGAGCCACTGATTTATCCTATGATATTAGAGGCATTTTTTCTTGAAAAAAAAAGTGGGCCTAATTTCAAGTACTTTGAATGTTATGTAAAAAATAGTACTTAATTTTAAAACTAAGTTCAATCAAACGCTTAATATGACCTATTTAGGGGGACAGTAGAGCCTCACTAAAATCCTGTAGGTACAATATAGCATTTACTATCCAAAATTATCAATTCAAATTTTGATTATATAGACATAAAAGTTAGCTGCAAATAAAAGTATTTACAATTCAGAAAATTTATCTTTCAGACATAATGTTTAGCATCTATTAAAATCTGGAAAACTGGAATCATAAGTACCTAGATTGCTTTATTGGGCTTCATAAATTCATTGAAATGGCTTCAAATATTGACAATTACTTTAAGTATTTCATTACCTTAAGTTATAATATGCCTTTAAAACATGGGAAGATTAGTCACAGATTTCATAACCTAAAGAAATACAGAATAATTTTCCTTTGTAATACATCTCTCCTAAATGTTTGAGGATCAACACCACCACCTATTATAAAGTCCTCTGCCTGGGGATTCATGTTGACTGCTGCTATCTATACATTCAAGCTTCCAGTGCACCTCACTGGCTCTACCCATGACGCACCCTTCTAAATATTTACTATCGGGCCAAAGCTATCGTTTTCACTTAAAGCAATCCAACAGAAAGTTAATCACAAGGCTATCTTGTCTTCCTTAAATTGGATTTCTCCAACAGCAACCAGTAATCTCGACAGTAAGAACATTCCCATTCCTTTGATGCCAACTAGAAGATAGTCACAGCCACCCCTGTGAACCACACACGCCTGGGCTTCCTAACACCTGTCTCCCTTCTCACCTGCTGTCTTTAACACAGGTTCTGCATTACTTAGACAGCTCATTCAAATTATTGAACAGTCGAAGCAATAATGCTTTTGAAATCATAAATAGGAATTTGCTTACTCCAACTCAGCAGGATTTTAAGATCAAAATAACTTAGGTCCCCCACTTCCTATACCACTAGAAAGTGTGAACCAGTTAAGTTGACCACCCACCACCCCCCAAAAAAGTTCTAGCTCTGTTTAGTCTGATCCTTTACATCAATTTGAAAGATAATACCAAGAATGCAATGAGCACTAGGAGAGAAATTAGGCAGAAAAGAAAGAATAAGAAAATGTGAGAGTCAAATCTTTACAATGTGATTCCATTACTTGGCTTGAAACACTGGGAATTACCAATGCCAGGGCCTGAGCATATGCTGAACCTTGATGTGGGGAAGGGGAAGGAAGCCAAGCAGTTTTAGGTAAAACAGCCCCAATGGACAAATCAGAAAAATCACAGGCTACTAGATAAGCTCTTTATTAACCTAGACTTTAACATATGTTTTCTAAGTATTTTGAATATCTAAGTTCTTTTCTTACCAAGATGGATAAACAACCACTGCATGTTGATTTTAAAGAAGACCTAGTCTAACATTTTAGGCTGGTCTGTTATCTCGACTGACATCATTTAGAAAACAATTTTTTTTTTTTTTTTTTTTTGTGGTACGCGGGCCTCTCACTGTTGTGGCCTCTCCCGTTGCAGAGCACAGGCTCCAGATGCGCAGGCCCAGTGGCCATGGCTCACGGGCCTAGCCGCTCCACGGCATGTGGGATCTTCCCGGACCGGGGCACGAACCTGCGTCCCCTGCATTGGTAGGCGGACTCTCAACCACTGCGCCACCAGGGAAGCCCCTAGAAAACAATTTTTATACAACCAATACAGTTGTCATTTAGTGTGTGGACCTGAAACCAGATTTTGAGAGCAGGAGAGAAGGAAAGAGAGCTCCAGATATCACAGCAGGGAGACAATCAGTCACCCCCAAAGAGAGACACTAATTAAAGGGACAGGGGAATCTAACATCACAATTTTGCTAAAGATTTGCGTGGCTTCTTTAGCATCACAAACTCATAAATACATTCATAAATTTCACAAAGTAAACATAATAATGTATGTTTCATATATCTCTTTTTTAGCTAATTCTAGTAAACCAGAAAATAGGTATTATTGTAAGAAAATATGCTATACAGTGGTTCTTGAGATTCACTGAGGAACTGTAGAGATTCTCAGCACACTCCCCAGTATGCAGGTTCAGGAATATATATTTTTAAAGAGCTCTATGGGAGAATGTGATGATGAGCAAGTTTGGGAACCAAAAACAGAGTAAAACAAAAAAACAAAACAAACCCTGGCATCAATAGTTAACGTTGTTAACTATTAACAACGTTAATAGTAACCAATTACTTCTAAGAGAATTACAAGGGAATGAAATAATAAATACTAGGTTTTAATGACAGCCACGAAGAGGCCCAAAATCTATGGCTGGGAATCAATGCACTAAACGTGAAGAGAGCTTTCACGTCTTTGTCCAACTTTGAAAAGCCCTGGTTAAAGGTTAAGTTAATTAATCAAGCTGGCTGAATTAACAACAGGAGACCAATAAGAAGGGCTTTGTGATTTTCCAGTTTATAGATGAGAGCTTATTATGAATTTGGTATGCTTATGAAGATTAGAAACAGATGGTCCAATGTAAGCCTCAAGCAGGCTGACATATAATGTAAAAGCCTGGGGCTTGCAGTCAGAAGACCTGGGCTTCAGTCCCAGTTCTGCTGCTATGTGACCTCAGGCAAGTCACTTAACCTGAGCCCTAACTTTCTTAACAATAAATGAAGATCACATGAGATAGCATATGTAAGAGGTACTTTATAAAATGTAAAGCATTTTCAAATGTTGGTTATCAATGTCATAAATGATCAGAATATAAACGTTTATCATTTAGTCTCTGCAGTCCAAGAAAATGAGACAGAAACTCTACCTATAATAGGGAGGAGTTGACTGAGTGTGTACTTTATGTCCAAAGGAATTCTACTATTAAAGAGTCCATTGTTATTTTTATTTACTAATTTATCCAATGCTTATTTAGTACTAAGTGTCAGGCACAGTTTGAAGCACTTTACAAACAACTTTTTTTACTTCCCAACAAGCTTACAAGGTAGGTACTATGATTATCCTCATTTTACACATAAAGAAACAGAGGCACTGAGTTTAGACATTGCCCAAGTTCATACAGCCAGTAAGTGATAGAGCTGGGATTCATACACAGGCAACCTGGCTCCAGAATTCACGGGCTCAATGACTATAAAATGATATTTCACTAAAAGGCATTCTGTTGCACAAATCTCCAAAATGGTGTTATGAAGAGCTTGTAGGTCATTATCATAAGAAATAAATTGTGTTGAAAATGATCAGAAACTACCATCTGGCATTTTCTGTACCAGGTCATAGTTACATTTCTTCGGAAAATTTTTTCTAGGATTATTAATCAGCCGTTAAAAACTTAAATCACCACTGGATATACAGTTAAAATGGTAAATTTTTTGTTACATATATTTTAGTACAATTAAAAAAATAAAAAACCTTAATTTTATTTATTGTGTACAGTTTAAAGTATTTTACATATTTTGATTTCAAGTTGTAGAATTTTTATTTTGCAAAACTGAATATATCATTAAGTCTGCCACAAGAAATTATTTCATTGTTCTGTAAAAGTATTAGTAATATATTGATGAAATAAAGCACAGGAAGCAAGTGAGCACTGGATCAATAGATAATTTTTAAGGCCCGTGCTTATCTCCAGGGCTGCTGTCTCCCACAGCTCTAGCCAGGCTGCCTACTCCACCTGCGGATGTTAAATAGAAGTGGGAGATGGGTTTATATCAGCCATGTGCTCATTTGCTCTGAGCCTTAAAAACATCAGGATTGGCTTAAAGGATTTTAAGTAACGGTATGAATGGATATCAAGACCTGAGCCTAAATGACAGTTAACATACTTGGCTGCTATTTTCTACTCCACACTTGCTTGTTTTTTAGGGAATATGTGTTTATGGGAAAACAAATGTCATATTTATTACAGACAGATGCTCGGATTCTGTTTAAAAATAGAATCATACAAGCAGGTGGGAGAGCCAGGAGAAGAGGATGGTTAAATATGTGACACAATCAGTTCATATCCTGTGAGCTGAACAAAATGGTGATGAAGTGGTAATTCTGGAATTTATTTTCAAAGTCAGTTCAATCTGCATTGTTTAGGGTTTTGCCTGAATCACAGACTGTTCCTGGTAATTGGTTAGAAGAAATTTTTTTTTAAGTGGAGAAATTAAAGAACAGTTAATTTATCAATTGTACACTTTCAGTTATATGGCTCTGAGTTTTGGACTTCATCGTTCCCTAATGGAAGAATGTACCAAAAAGTTACTCTGCAACTGTTTACTAATTTAAGAACCTCAACATAGAAGACTCATTATATAAGGAAGCCTTACTCATAAGGGATATGACCCTGAAGGCAATTTAGTGAGCCTTGTATTTTGGCTTAAAGACAATGATCTGACTCTGGTTTCTTTAACAGAAAATAAGCGCTTCTAGAAAGTTGAGAAGGTTATATAAGGCTAAATGTTTCTAGGAAAGATTATTGTTGTTCCACTGAGGAGTCAATATGAGAAATCTAGCTGACTTAATACATTTTTCATGCATTTGATGATGGGAAAGGTAGCCACCTGTTCCTTCCTTTATCAACTGAGTAAAGTTGGTCATATTATTTGGATTTGGACTTTTAACTTCAATACAAGTTCAGATATCTAAATTCATAAGAGATTAAGTCGAGAGATGACAGAGGTAAATTCAAGAATTAATTTGGAGCAGCAAAGTCAGCATATACAAATCGAAATCGTAAGTAAATCGAAAAGACATAAGAGAGAGATGGAAAAAAACTGGTTTTATTCAGTTGCCAAGAACTTGAAAGATAATATTTCCTAGTCTCTTCCAAATTCCATCAAAGAAATTTAAAGTATCTTGAGGCATTGCTGATATTAGGGACTATTCATTCACCAAGTACTCAGATTAAGAAGGCTCTAACCTATCTCCTACTTTCAAAAGGTCTTAGCACTTTTGCTTACACTAAACTAGAAAAGCAGGGCAGCAATGGCCACTCAATTTCTGGGAGCAACGTATTGGCTGATAAAAAAAACACTAAAATCATGTCATTTTTCACACATAATCTTAGTCAAAAGAAAATATATTATTATCCACCTGATTGTTATTGGGTTTCTTTTGTTTTTGTTTTTGTTTTTGTTTTTTGGTACTCTCTCCTGTAGATGTGGGTTTCTAGGAAGAGGAAATAAGTAATGTAACTATGTATTTCTCCTGTACTTCCAATGACAGTATGAACTATTACTATTATTATTAAGAGCCTACTATACGACAAGCACTGTGCTAAGTGCTTTACATGTATAATCTCAGTTAAACCTGTAACAACTCTATGAGGCATATACTATCATAACCTCCATTTTAAGATGAGGTGTGTGGAATTTGTAACAGGTAAGTGACTTCGCTCAGGTCAAATGTCTAGTAAGTAGCACAGCCAACCTTCAAACCCAAAGAACCTGGCTCTAGAGCCTGCCTTTTTATTTTTTATTTTTTTTTTATTATTATTATTTTTTTTTTGCTGTACGCGGGCCTCTCACTGCTGTGGCCTCTCCCGTTGCGGAGCACAGGCTCCGGACACACAGGCTCCGGACACACAGGCTCCGCGGCCATGGCTCGCGGGCCCAGCCGCTCCGCGGCATGTGGGATCTTCCGGGATCGGGGCACGAACCCGTGTCCCCTGCATCGGCAGGCGGACTCTCAACCACTGCGCCACCAGGGAAGCCCCTAGAGCCTGCCTTTTTAAATCACTATGACAACTTCACTCTTTTCCTAATACATTACTACAAAAGTTTTCTTGGCAGATTATCAACAAATAGTTCACAGTTATAAAAACATGTTCTAATTCCCTTAAACTTTCTCCAGGCCAAAACTAAAGGATGCTTAGAAAACAAGCAAACAAACAAAAAAATCTTAATCCAATAATACCAAAATTATAGCAAATTTTATACCAAATATGGAATTGGTATGATAAAAATTTGCTGAGAGGTTGGTAGCTATACAGATTATTTGCCAGCAGGAACATGGTACAAAAACACACACATATATACATATGTACACTTTCTTTTTGGCAAATGTGATTTTCCACTGAGAGCTGGCTCAATAGATTTGTATCCAGTTTCACTTTATTACTCTAAGAGTGAAATGTTGCCTGATAATCTAGTTATAAGCTAATTTGCTAATCCTTATTATAGACTACATTCTTAGAATCTGGATCCTAATAAATCTTAGAAGCAAAACACTTGATCAAATAGATGTTAATCCAGATACACTTGTCAAATGACTGCTGCAAATGTAATTTGAAAACATCAAGAGCTCTGCTTGGTCACTAGTCCTCCTCCAAAGGGGAACATCAAGCAGTAAATAAAAAACAAGTCTACCAGAAACTGCCATCATTCAACATGTATATTAGAATTAAAAGGTGAAAATGTTCCTCATTTCAATGTGGAAAAACATTCAACAATAAACTATTGCTTATGTATATGTAAATTGGCAAGGTATAGAAGAGAAGAATTGGACCTTGGGGTTAGACTTCCTGATTCTAATCATTGCCCCATCACTTAGCAGCTGATTGACCTTGGGCTAGACATGAAGCCTGAATCACAGTTTCTTCCATATGTCAATAGTGATGATGCCTATTTTCATGGGGTTGCTATGAGACTTTAAATATTATATTTATTATATTATATATACATATTATATATTATTGTGTTATATTATTATAAAAGGATCTACCCAATCCTTGGCCTGTAGCAGGGGTTCAATTACATGATTGCTATTTATAGGCTTGTTTAGTTATTGGAGTCACTGCAGTACATACTGACAATCAGAGCCCTTTGCTGGAGGATATTTACTGGACCAAATTTAGATTCAATGTATCATCAATGCTGGTAATTTCTATCATATGTTTATCATAATACATAAAAGAAATCAACTTATTTGATAAATTACTACAGGTTGTGTTAGTTCTACTTACAGACTGGAAAAATTAAGAGTAATGTGATTTCAGTCGTTTGGCCGTATTCTGAAGAGTACTGAAGCTTCAGGAATGGTCCTGCTAAAGATACAGGTTACCAAGAACTGTAACATCCTCTGTAGTATCATTAGTGTATCTGTTAGAATAATCCTAGGGGCTTAAAGTGAGGCCTATATCTTCTTCACATTGCAGATCTGTTATTTGTTGGCAGTGGGGGCCTTTGCTAAGAGTGATCAAGGGATCTGGGCTGAGAGAGTAGCAAACCAAAATTTCAATTATCAGTCACAGAGCCACAGAGAAAGAAAGAACTCTGGAGGATGTTGCACTGGACACAGTCATATGCTCAGATATTCATCACTCACTCACAACTCATTGGTCTCACCCCACCTCAAGAGTATCAAATGTGCATCTCTACTTTATAACAGGAAGGCAGTAACCTGCAACATTTTGGTGAACAGTATTAATGACCACCCCAATTAGGAAGCAGAATTCTAGGAATTGCAGAGCTCAAGTTTAGCAATACAGCATTGCTCCCTTTTCATATCCCTGGAAAACAGAGGCAGCTCCATAATACAATGGGTAAATACCCAAATGACATCTGGTACCCAAAGAAATGCTTACACATCTACAGGTATATCCTCCATACAGTAGTGAGCAGACTGTTAAAATACATAGACAAAAAAATCCACTCACATCATGGACGAAAAAAACCCTAAATTTTACCACAGGAGCCTCCTAGCATCAGGGGTGAACTACTTACATTTCCTTGCAGTATAAAGAACTAGAAAATTGTCGGCCAAGCGATCACTGGTTGGAGTACACAATTTATGTCCAATAAAAATTATAATGACTCTATATAACTTATAGATGATCAACTAAAACATGCTATACATATTACATTTAAATTATACATCAGCTTTATCAGCAATATCTATAAATTATGTACAATGTTGAATGACAAGATTGACTTTAAGGCTGTGTTCAGGGAAACTCTTACTTCTGGGTTAGACATGTGAACCTATGGCAGTCAGCATCATCTCCCGGCAAACCAGAGTAAAAGACTAACAAAGGAAGTAGGAGAAAGGCGTCGTGAAACAGTGAGCCATGACCACAGTTACATTACTGCACTAGTAGAGCTAAACCAACAAAAGTCTGACGCCTCAAGTTGAGAAAACTTAGTCAGTGGTTCTCTCTCTCTGGGATACAAACAGATTCACTTGAGGGACTTAGAAATGCTGAGGCCTGGCCCTACTCCAAGAGCTTCTAATTTAACTGATCCAGTAGAGTACAGCCCAGGCATTGTTGTGTTTTGGTTGCTGTCATTGCTTTATAAAGCCTTCTAATGCAAAGCCAGGCTTAAGAAATACTAAACTAAGTCATGTAGTCTATCAAGCAAAGAAATAAACTTGCAAATAATGGATTCTGCAGACATGTACCTACTAAATATAAAAGAAACAACATTTGTGCTAACTGGGGAAAGAATTGTACTCCATGCATCAACTCTTAAATAGCTATCTAGCACATGTTCACGTCTATTTTCTCTAAGTAATTACCAGAGTGACATGTATTTTGAATATATACCATAAGAGAATCAAGGTTTCTTTAAAAGGGGAGGGGAATTTCAGCTATCTTTATACAACTGATTTTATAGTAAATGAAAAAATAAAATGTATGAGTAAACTAATATAAATTACAAATACAAAATCTAAATATTGCCTTCAACTTTTTTCTGAAGTATATCCCAATATATTGATGAGTAATTTTATTTACTGGGGAAAAGCTTATCACCTATATATTCATATACATATTCATCCACAGTGACAGAGCTCTGTTGCGCTGTCAACAAGAAAATTAATAAGTCACTGGTCCCATAAACATATCAATTTTTCAGTGACTACTAAAAAAAATAAAAGAAAAAAAACTAGACAAACATAAACTAAAAGAGAAGACTTAACATTTTCAGAATCTAAAACTAAAAAATATTTTATTTTTTCATAAATGCATATGTCTTTCTAGAAGAGCTTATTTCTCTCCCACAGTAAAACACACACTGCAAAATATAGTCCACAGTCAGTGAAAACTCTGAAATACTATTTAATCATTTGTTAAACTAAGCTTACACAAATTAGGAGAAAGTAATGTTGAAATAATATATATGAAGTAAGATATAGTCAGCTTAAACAGTGAGAGCTGTATATGCCTATCATTCTGTCTACTTTTAGAAAAGGAGCTCAGACAACAGGTGCAATGTGCAACCGTTCTCCATCTCTTCTACAAAAATCTTTAAGAAGGTCTACATTGTCTAATACACATTATTTATTTTTGTGTAAGTGATATTTTTATGGGGGCAGGGGTGTGAATTTAATATCTGGATCAACCTGGTACAGTGTAGAGACAGTATTTGAGGAAGTAGGAGCTCCAGTGCAGAGAGGACCATAACAGATTAAATTCCTGGGACGTCTAGGCAATTGAACTGCATGTTGGAGTCAATACTATCTCCATCTCCAAGGGATATAGTTTGATATTATTCATTTTCAAACAATTTCTCATATGTACCATTTTGACCATTTTTCTGTCTTGGTTGTCAGTTGACCTCTTTGCTTTCTGTTTCTTGACTTCTCATTGGGGCAATGAGGCTTTAATCATCTGTGAGTTTCCTTCCTGGCAAGTGGAGACTCTTAGATAGCCAGGAGTAGGGAATCGGAGCATAGCAGGGCAGCCGGGCATGTGCCAGCTGAATCTGAGGTAAAGGGGAACTAAAATTTCAGCCTTGAATGAAGAGACCCACAGAAGAAGGCATCCCTATTATATAAGCTCCAAGAGAGGAAGTAAAGAAAGATACAAACAAGAAGACAGTAAGAGACACGAGCCTGTAGGTAGACACCATGTATGACAGTAGAGGAGAGAGCCTGTCCCAGAGCCTGTGGTCACCCAGTGAGTTATCCACCCAGAGCACCCAGCCAGCTGGGGGAGTAGGGAACAGAAGAGGTGAAACAAATGCTTTATTTTTTTCTGTTCTGATTCTTGCTTTAGGAGCCTATTTAATTTAAGCAGCCCTGGATTCCTGGTCTTTGCAAGAATTTGTTTGTTTTAATGTTTTCAGAAGGTTAAAACCTTATGGCTCCTGATTCTTGAGTTTAGTTTTGTTTTGCATCAGATTTTTTCCTTGTCCCAGGGATTAATGGTATGCTCAATGGAATCAGACTATTCAAATTTATCCTGACAGAACTCAAATCCTGAGAGTAACATTACTTCAGACAACTTAAAAATACACTTTGATTTTTTATGTATGTTTAAATACAGTTTCTTAAGAATGCCCTGCTCTTTAACACACTGTCATATATTTAAGATTCTAATTTCCGCCTCATGAGAAGCTAGGTTTCCCTATCTTTTAGAAAAGGGGAGGGGCACATAAGGGAGAACACTCCTTCCTATCTTCTGTGGTTGCCATCAGAAGTGCCCAGGGACACATCCGAAATGTCCAAGCAGAGAAGGTGCCTCATACTAAAATGACTGGCTCACAACTACCATGAAATGAATGTATGTGATGTTATTCCATACTTAAATATTTCTACTGAAACAGCCTTCCCTTCCAGCTGCTTTCAAGCTGAATGGAACAAAGGTACTGTTTATGCCAGAGAAATAGTAGAAGTCCATCTGCAAGTACTTCAGATTTCCACAGATTTACTTATACTGTGGATTAAATGGCATGCCTTAAATGTACATACATGTATATGTATATTTGAATATATATATACTTCTCACTCTAAAATAAGAACCATCCAAATTGAGTCAAAGGCATTCACATTTCTGACATCTACTTTTTAATCAGATTTCTAATGAAAGCATGGTTTGTAGATGAAAAGTTTCAATATTAGAATATAGATACAGATAATTGAATTAATTTATAACAATTAAACCAAACCCAGGAAAACAGGTCCAATTCACTTACTCTCATCAACTTGAGAATTGAGTCTATTCATTAATTGTAGTGTGTGATTTAAAGTTTAAAACGAATCAAAAAATACTGAAGGAGTTAGTATAATGAAATACTGTTTGAAATTTGAAAAATCTGGTTGCATTCCGTAATTAATCTTCCCTGTGAGCTAGGGCTATAACTTAGAATCTTCTCAAGAGAATTTAAAAATTACCAAATGATGGAATCGTAAAACTGTTTCAAAAGGCAATTATGGAGAGTCCTCAGTTGATTTATACTATATTGCCATTAGAGAAATAAAATTTAAAACTACCTCGTGGCTATTTTTATATCCATACTTCCTTTGAAAAAACTGCTTTAAAAATACAAATATTTGAGTTTAAACAAATAGTACATACTATTTTGTTTATATAAACGTAAAAGTAAAAAATTATATCTCTTTTAGGATCTGAGACAAGATGGCTATAATTAAAAACAAGTGCAAGAGGAACAAAGTCTTGATGTTACTGTACCTACCTTTAATGTGATACTATAATGTCCAACAAACGTTGCATCTATCCATGATCTTGAATGGGGATCACCCAGGAATTCTATGTGATACTGTTCAACGTCTCCATCCAGGTCATAGGTCACATATTTCCCTTTAAAAGGATCAGGGCAAAGTATCCCTGGCCAACTTTCAAAAGAAAATATTTTTATTATTTTGATGCTTAAAAAAGGTAGACATTAATATATCTGTCACAATCATCTGTCAAACTTTGCCCTTTGAATTTTAATAACTTCTTTACAAATTTTAAACATAGTCATATTTGTATCTTTTAAAAGCAGGATATTCAAGTGATGCAAGTGATCATTTGTATCTTTGTAGATATAGAAAGCTTTGAAACAGTCACATACTCAAGACATTCATAAGATATGAGGAGAAAGAATCATAGGACTAAAGAATGATTTCCAGGGTCTATAAGAGACATTTAGGCACTGCTAATAGGAAAGATAAGAGAAAAAAGAGTCATCAGATTCATGGCAGGCTTGAATCAACTCTCACCAATCAGAATGATTAACTACTAAAATGTTAACCCACTGACAGGGCTTCTGATGGGGTAGGAGAGAGCTAGCGTTTCATGAGCCAGGACTGCCAAAGTGGTTCGGGCTGTTCTGACACTGAACTTTGTAACAACTGTGAGAAAAGTAGAAATAGAGTCAGCGGTTCTGTGTTATCCCTCCCCCACCACATCTGTTCCACTGGCAGTGACCAAATGGCTACAAATCCTCAATACTGCAAATAAGGTTTATTCTTTACTAAAAATAAATCTTAGGGGAATGTACAGCAGAAATCTGACTGAGTTTTACAGATCAAGATCCAAAATATGCATATCTAATACATCCAAGCATTCAAAAATCTGTACAATTATCAAGTTCTATTATTTATAATATTATAATTACCTGTACAATTATCAAGTTCAATCATCTGTACAATTAACAAATTCAGTTTGCAGTACCACAGAGCGAAAAAGGTAGAGAAGTTCAAATTAGAAGGCTCAGGCTCTAGTTCTGCCTTCTACCAGACAGGAGGCCTCAAGCAGGTAACTAGGCCTCACTATAACTCTGGCTCCTCACTGCGCTGTTTCAAAGTTCAAACAAACATGTGCTTTACACATTTTTGGTTTCTGGCAAATTAAAATACTGTAAAGTGCCATCATTATGGACTGAATTATATCATCCCACCAACCCACATTCATATGTTGAAGTCCTGACCGCCAGTATCTCAGAATGTGACTGTATTTGGAGAGGGGGTCTTTAAGGAAGTAACTAAGTTAAAAGGTGAGTCCCAATCCAACATGACTAGTTTCCTTATAAAAAGAGAAGATTAGGACCCAGACACACACAGAGGGAAGACCACGAGAAGACCCAAAGAGACCCACCTACAAGCCAAGGAGAGGCCTGAGAAGAAATCAACCCGCTTGACACACTGACCTCAGAATTCTAGCCCCCAGAACCGTGGGAAAATAAGGGCTAGAGAAATTAAAAATTGAGTGAGACAATCTGTAAGCCAAAGAAGAATTGGAAACGATAATGGAAAGTCAAGTGAAAGTTCAGGACCTAAATGAAGAGGACCATCTGGTTGTTATCAGGCTCACTTCACGGTATCTTACTGCTATTTGCTGACTCTTACACTGGGCTGTGCTTAAGAGTTAAACTTGAGTGCAGTTTATCTTTTTTTTTTTTTTTTTTTCTTTTTGCGGTATGCGGGCCTCTCACTGTTGTGGCCTCTCCCGTTGCGGAGCACAGGCTCCGGATGCGCAGGCCCAGCGGCCATGGCTCACGGGCCCAGCCGCTCCGCGGCATATGGGATCCTCCCAGACCGGGGCACGAACCCGTATCCCCTGCATCGGCAGGCGGACTCTCAACCACTGCGCCACCAGGGAGGCCCGCAGTTTATCTTTTAAATCTACAATGGAAATCTACATTGCTGAGGGAACACACTCAAAAGACGGGGACTTCAACAGGCAAATGAATGACTAAGAATGAGTGGTAGCTGCAATGGAGACCCTCAACTTATCAGAAGTCAAGGAACAAGTGGGTCCTTCAATATAATCAATAGCTATTTTAAAAACAACCAAACTATGATTGTTACATTATATTTGTTTAAACTCTTTATAAAAGGTAAGGGGCTCATGTTTAATACTAGGTGATTTGCACTTCACAGCAATTTTAATAAGGATTACTGTCAACCCAATACCAATTTATGAGCAGTACCTACCCCATTCAGTGTAAAATAGTCTCACAAAATGGATTTCTGATATTTAACACATGAAAGAAAGATTCTACAGTTACTGTGTAAGATGAGCTGCTACTTTTCTGACACAAATTCTGATACAACTATTTTTTAAGTGGAACCTATTGGGTCCCAGAGTATTCAATTTAAATTATTACTCAATAAAATATAAACAAAAAGAGATGACTCCTAAAAAGAATTAGATACCAAAAAAAGAAAAAAGCTTCGGTTCATTATTTAAAACATATTTTATTACAGAAAGTATTGCATACTGATTTAAAGATGAATTATGAAAAGTATTATGAAATGTCCAAATAACTGGGGTACTTTCAGGTTGTGCAAAGGAATTGTCTGACTCCTTAGTCTGTACATATCAGCTAAAACAGAATGTACCAAACTACAGGCAAAGCTGAGCAGAGGCAATACATGTAGAAAACATGATTACTTCTCTCCAGCTGCTACATCCATCATCATCTCTGACTTCCTGTGATTGAAGAAAGAAGTTGATGTCCATTTATTGCCCTCACTCTGACCTCAATTTGAGTTCCCAAACTGTCAATGATGATAGTGCATTGTGCATTTCTACTTCCTGATTTCTCACTTTCATATTGAGGAGAAATTCTGAGTGTTGTGTGGGGGCTTAAAGGTGGAGAGGGACAGTAAGAATAGGTCACCCAATGGAAGGGTGTCAGAATTACAAGGAAAGTGTATGGTCAATCTCAGAACCTGTGGGTGGTGGAAGGTAAAATGTACAAACACAACAAGGTCAAACAGACATCAGGTGTTGAAATCCACTTGCAGGAGGAAATGGAAATTTTGGCAGGACAAGAAACTTCAAAGGAAAGTGAAAATACATTACAAAGAAACTGATGTCTTACACATTCCTTATCCAGCAGAAAGGATCTTTAATGAGTTGGCTGCTGCCTTCAATAAGTTGAAGCTTAAGCATGATAACAGCTGCCATGTATTTATACCGAATGAGAAGAAATATATAACTTTTATTTTCAAACTGTGGTCTAGATGTTTAAGAAGGTAGCAGATTTACTTGGGCCTCATTCTTAATCTGTGGGAAACAAAATGGATGAGTTGGAATCATCACTAACTTAATGTCATACTTTCCAAGAAATCTCTTTGCTATACCTAACTGCAGGGACCGCTGGGAAGAGGAAATTTCTCATCCACACACATATAAATCCATAAGCAAAAGTATGCAAATGAGAAGTAATCAAATACTATTTTATAATACTGAAAGGATCTAGTAGAAACCACAATTTATAAATGTATATACTATATCTAAAAAGTATCACTGGATTGGTTAGTTAACTTAAAGGCATATTTGATTACTAAACTGTTTAGACTACAGTATTTAGAATGCAAATATATTCTGTATAAATTAATTTTCATACTTATGAGAAATCATTGTAAAATGTCTGGTAAATATGCCTAGTTTCTGCTTGATACTATATTTTCCTATACTAAGTGAGAGATGTACTGTTAATTTTTACTTTTAATTTCTTTGCTCTTTCTAGCTAAATACAATGTATTTGATCAATCTTTAAAAATCAAGACTTCTTAAACATTGTAGAGATAGTTTTTCTCTTCCTAGTGATGCAGACAGCCCTACCCTCAAGCTCACATAGGCACTACTCAAAGGCAAGAGGCTGCATAAGTATTTTATAAGTATGTAGGTGTGTGCTATCTTATGATGTGGTGATAAATATAACTATTATAATTTGATTTTCCATGGAGCTTGACCATAGACAAAGAAAATGATATTCTCTTAACTATTATTTATTTTTATTATATAAAGATTAAGCAGGCATTTCGTGACTCTGTATCAGTCTCTCTTTAGCTTTTTAGCTTTATTGGAAAGTATGAACTCTTCTGAGAAAGAATAACTGAGATGTTGATAAGATCGAATTTCTGAGCCTTCAAAAGCTTCGTGTAAGGACACGGGCTAATAAGAATTGACCCAGATAATGCTACACCGTTAAGTGTCTCTGTAGCCAGCTGACTGGTCTTCCCACTTGAAATTTCAGGGTCTATAACATTTCTTAATTAAGAATTGATGTTTGGGGCTTCCCTGGTGGCGCAGTGGTTGAGAATCCGCCTGCCGATGCAGGGGACACGGGTTCGTGCCCCGGTCCGGGAAGATCCCACATGCCGCGGAGCGGCTAGGCCCGTGAGCCATGGCCGCTGAGCCTGTGCATCTGGAGCCTGTGCTCCGCAACAGGAGAGGCCACAACAGTGAGAGGCCTGCGTACCAAAAAAAAAAAAAAAAATTGATGTTTGGCTGCTTTTAGTAGGCTAATTCAGCTTTATATTCTACTACTGCAATTTATCTTGTTATCATCTTTCTATTGTATTTGTGGAACTGAATAAGCTATACAGCAACAGATTTGAGCTTCTTAATCTGTATTTTAAGTCTGTGCTCATTTGTACTTAGTTTATAAAAAGAAATAAATGTGACTACGTGCCAAGTGCATTCTACTCTTTCCAAACAACAAGAAGGTAGTTACAGCTGTATTCTGCAGCATTTTGACAGTCCTAATCATAGATTGGAGATAATTTAGGGACTAGAGTAAAACATGCTCCATTCGTATTTCAAATCTTAACCCTCAGCTATAAGTACAAAACTGCAAAAGAAATTCCTAATCAAATTTCTAACATAATATTTCAGATATAGTGACAAGATTCAAAACCATTTCTTAAATGAGTTATTGAAACTTCAGAATTTCCAGTAGAAAATACAAACACTCTGCTTTCAAAATGTTAGAGATATGAAAAATGACAATGAGACTACAAATACCTTCATAAATAACTTCAAAAATGAGTGTTCATATACATAACCATCTAGTTCCTCTTCATGCCCATCCTAGTTACACAGAAGTCAATTAATATATATATCTTTTTACAACATTTCATATTTGATCCTTAGAAAAACTCTCAGTAACAAAAAGTTACTCAGAGCTGATGTGTAACATTCCAAATCTCTCTGAGATGTGGAAATCTCTATGAGGTAGATATTAAGTGTATTGGTTGAATCTCTCTGCAAAGATATTAAATGTATTGGTTTGCTAAGGCTGCCATAGGAAAATACCACAGATTGGGTGGCTTGAACAACAGGAACTTATTTTCTCACAGTTTTAAAGGCTAGAAGTCCAAGAACAAGGTCAGCAGGTCTGGTTTCTCTTGAGGTCTCTCCCTGGGCAGCAGACTGCTGCCCTCGTGCTCTGTCTTCGCATGGTCTTTACTCTGTGCACATGCACCCCTGGAGTCTCTCTCTGTGTATCCAAATTTTCTCTTCTTATAAGAACACCAGTCAGATTGGATTAGGGCTCACTCTAATGGCCTCTTTTAACTTAATCACCCCTTTAAAGGCCCTTAGTCCAAATACAGTCACATTCTGAGGTTAGAATTTTAACTTATGACCTTTGGGGGAACACAATTCAGCCCACAACGGTAAGTGACAGAGCAAGAGCACAAATCTAGGCACTGACTTGAAGGCCTCTCATGTGTGTTCTGTGTGTGTGTTACATGAGCCCATCACAGTCTCCCAATGAAAGCAAACATCTGATATTTTTCATGGAGAATAGATGAATATAAATGAAAACAAGATGACGGGAGAAAAGGAAGAGGAGGGAGAGGACCTTCAAGACGGCAGAGGAGTAAGACGTGGAGATCAACTTCCTCCCCACAAATACATCAGAAATACATCTACATGTGGAACAACTCCTACAGAACACCTACTGATGCTGGCAGAAGACCTCAGACCTCCCAAAAGGCAAGAAAATCCCCACGTACCTCGGTAGGGCAAAAGAAAAAAGAAAAAACAAAGACAAAAGAAAAGGGACGGGACCTGCACCAGTGGGAGGGAGCTGTGAAGGAGGAAAAGTTTCTACACACTAGGAAGCTCCTTCACTGGTGGAGACAAAGGCTCGGGGGGTGGGGGTGCGGGGAAGCTTCAGCGCCAAAGAGGAGAGCACAGCAACAGGGGTGCAGAGGGCAAAGCGGAGAGATTCCTGCACTGAGGGTCGGTGCCAACCAGCACTCACCAGCCCAAAAAGGCTTGTCTGCTCACCTGCCGGGGCAGGCGGGGGCTGGGAGCTGAGGCTCGGGCTTCGGTCGGATCGCAGGGAGAGGACTGGGGTTGGCGGCGTGAACACAGCCTTAAGGGGGCTAGAGCGCCACAGCTGACCAGGAGGTAGTCCTGGAAAAAGTCTGGACCTTCCTAAGAGGCAAGAGACTACTGTTTGGGGGTGCGCGAGGAGAGGAGATACAGAACACCGCCTAAACGAGCTTCAGAGAAGGGCGTGAGCCGCAGCTATCAGCGCGAACACTAGAGACGGGAATGAAATGGTAACACTGCTGCTGCAGGCACCAAGAAGCCTTTGTGCAAGCATAGGTCACTATCCACACCTCCCCTCCCAGGAGCATGTGCAGCCCACCACTGCCAGGGTCCTGTGATCCAGGAACAGCTTCCCCAGGGGAACACATGGCACGCCTCAGGCTGTTGCAACATTACCCCGGCCTCTGCCACCGCAGGCTTGCCCTGCATTCCATACCCTCCCTCCCCCTGGCCTGAGTGAGCCAGTGCCCCTTAAACAGCCACTCCTCTAACCCCATCCTGTCTGGGCGAAGAACAGATGCCAGAGGGCGACCTACACACAGAGGTGGGGCCAAATACAAAGCTGAACACCAGGAGCTGCGCGAACAAAGAAGAGAAAGGGAAATTTCTCCGTGTAGTCACAGGAGCAGCGGATTAAATCTCCAAAATCAACTTGATGAACCCTGCATCTGTGGAATACCTGAACAGACAACAAATCATCCCAAAATTGAGGCTGTGGAAATTGGGAGCAACTGTAGACTTGGGGTTTGCTGTATGTGACTGATAAGTTTCTGAAATTCATGTATATCTTAGTATAGTTTTTAGCACTTGTTATCATTGGTGGATTTGTTTATTGCTTTGGTTGCTCTCCTCTTTTTTATTACTTTTTTATGTTTTTATTTTAATAATATTGTTTTTATCTTTTACTTTAATAACTTATTTACTGTATTTTACTTTTCTTTTTTTCTTTTTTTTCTCCCTTATCTTCTGAACCATGTGGCTGACAGGGTCTTGGTGCTCCAGCTGGGTGTCAGTACTGAGCCTCTGAGGTGGGAAAGCCGAGTTCAGTACATTGGACCACTGGAGACCTCCTGGCTCCATGTAATATCAATCAGTGAGAGCTCTCCCAGAGATCTCAGTCTCAATGCTAAGACCCAGCTCCACTCAATGACCAGCAAGCTCCAGTGCTGGACGGCCCATGCCAAACAACTAACAAGACAGGAACACAACCCCACTCATTAGCAGAGAGGCTGCCTAAAATCATACTAACTCCACAGACACCCCAAAACACACAATCGGACACGATCCTGCCCTCCAGAAAGACAAGATCCAGCCTCATCCACCAGAACACAGGCACCAGTCCCCTCAACCAGGAAGCCTACACAACCCACTGAACCAACTTTACCCACTGGGGGCACACACAAAAAACAACGGGAACTGTGAACCTGCAGGCTGCGAAAAGGAGATGCCAAACACAGTAAGTTAAGCAAAATGAGAAGACAGAGAAATACGCAGCAGATGAAGGAGCAAAGTAAAATCCCACCAGACCAAAGAAATGGAAAGGAAATAGCTACATGAAAAAGAATTCAGGGCTTCCCTGGTAGCACAGTGCCCCAGTCCGGGAAGATCCCACATGCTGTGGAGCCGCTAGGCGCATGAACCATGGCCGCTGAGCCTGCGCATCCAGAGCCTGTGCTCTGCAACGGGAGAGGCCACAACAGTGAGAGGCCCGCGTACCACAAAAAAAACAAAAAAAAAGAATTCAGAGTAATGATAGTAAAGATGATCCAAAATTTTGGAAATAGAATGGAGAAAATACGTAAAACGTTTAACAAAGACCTAGAAGCATGAAAGAGCAAATAAACAATGATGAAGAACACAATAAATGAAATTAAAAATTCTCTACAAGGCATCAATAGCAGCATAACTGATAAGAGACCTGGAAGATAAAATAGTGGAAATAACTACTGCAGAGCAGGCTAAAGAAAAAAGAATGAGAAGAATGGAGGATAGTCCCAGAGACCTCTGGGACAACATTAAATGCATCAACATTCAAATTATAGGGTTCCAGGGCTTCCCTGGTGGCGCAGTGGTTGAGAGTCCGCCTGCCGATGCAGGGCACACGGGTTCGTGCCCCGGTCTGGGAAGATCCCACATGCCGCGGAGTGGCTGGGCCCGTGAGCCATGGCCGCTGAGCCTGCGTGTCCAGAGCCTGTGCTCCGCAACGGGAGAGGCCACAGCAGTGAGAGGCCTGTGTACCGCAAAAAGAAAAAAAAAAAAAAGACAAATTATAGGGTTCCAGGAAGAAGAAGAAATAAGAAAGGGACTGAGAAAATATTTGAAGAGATTATCCTTGAAAACTTCCCTAGTATGGAAAAGAATATAGTCAATAAAGTCCAGGAAGCGCAGAGAGTCCCATACAGGATAAATCCAAGGAGAAACATGCCAAGACACATATTAACCAAACCATCAAAAATTAAATACACAAAAAAATATTAAAAGCAGCAAGGGAAAAGCAACGAATAACATACAAGGGAACTGCCATAAGGTTAACACCTGATCTTTCAGCAGAAACTCTGCAAGCCAGAAGGGAGCAGCATGACACATCTAAAGAAAGGGAAAAACCTACAACCAAGATTACTATACTCAGCACAGATGTCATTCAGATTCGATGGAGAAATTAAAAGCTATACAAACAAGCAAAAGCTAAGAGAATTCAGCACCACCAAACCAGCTTTACAACAAATGCTAAAGGAACTTCTCTAGGCAGGAAAGAAAAGAGAAGGAAAACACCAACAATAACAAGCCCAAAACAATTAAGAATATGGTTATAGGAACATGCATATCGATAATTACTTTAAATGTAAATAGATGAAATGCTCCAACCAAAAGGAACAGACTGGATGAATGGATACAAAAAAAAGACCCGTATATATGCTGTCTACAAGAGATCCATTTCAGACCTAGGAACACATACAGACTGAAAGTGAGAGGATGGAAAAAGATATTCCATGCAAATGGAAATCAAATGAAAGCTGGAGGAGCAACTCTCATATCAGACAAAATAGACTTTAAAATAAAGACTATTACAAGAGACAAAGAAGGACACTATATAATGATCAAGGGTTCAATCCAAGATGTAACAAGTGTAAATATTTATTAACCGAAAATAGGAGCACCTCAATACATAAGGCAAATCCTAACAGCCATAAAAGGGGAAATGGACAGTAAGACAATGATAGTAGGGGACTTTAACACCCCACTTTCACCAATGGACAGATCATCCAAAATGAAAATAAATAAGGCAACACAAGCTTTAAATGATACATTAAACAAGATGGACTTAATTGATAATTATAGGACATTCCATACAAAACAACAAAATAATCTTTCTTCTCAAGTGCTCGTGGAACATTCTTTAGGATAGATCATATCTTGGGCAACAAATCAAGCCTTGGTAAATTTAAGAAAATTGAAATTGTATCAAGTATCTTTTCCAACCAAAATGCAAAGAGACTAGAAATCAATTACAGAAAAAAAATGTAAAACATACAAACACATAGAAGCTAAACAATATGCTATTAAATAACTAAGAGATCATTGAAGAAATCAAACAGGAAAGCAAAAAATACCCAGAAACAAATGACAATGAAAACACGACGACCTAAAACCTATGAGATGCAGCAAAAGCAGTTCTAAGAGGGAAGTTTATAGCAATACAATCCTACCTCAAGAAACAAGAAACATCTCAAATAAACAACCTAACTTTGCACCTAAAGCAATTAGAGAAAAAAGAACAAGAAAACCCTAAAGTTAGCAGAAGGAGAAAAATCATAGAAATCAGATCAGAAATAAATAAAAAAGAAATGAAGGAAATGATAGCAAAGATCAATAAAACTAAAAGCTGGTTCTTTGAGAAGATAAACAAAATTGATAAACCATTAGCCTGACTCATTAAGAAAAAAAGGGAGAAGACTGAAATCAACAGAATTAAAAATGAAAAAGGAGAAGTAACAACTGACACTGCAGAAATACAAAGGATCGTTAAGGGATTACTACAAGCAACAATATGCCAAAAAAATAGACAACCGGGAAGAAATGGATAAATTCTTAGAAAAGCACAACCTTCTGAGAATGAACCAGGAAGAAATAGAAAATATAAACTGACCAATCAAAAGCACTAAAATTGAGACTGTGATTAAAAATCTTCCAACAAACAAAAGCCCAGGACCAGATGGCTTCACAGGTGAAATCTATCAAACATTTAGAGAAGAGCTAACACTGATCCTTCTCAAAGTCTTCCAAAATATAGCAGAGGCAGGAACACTCCCAAACTCATTCTATGAGGCCACCATCACCCTGATACCAAAACCAGACAAAGATGTCACAAAAAAAAGAAAACACAGGCCAATATCACTGATGAGCATAGATGCAAAAATTCTCAACAAAATACTAGCGAACAGATTCCAACAGCACATTAAAAGGATCATACAATATGATCAAGTGGGGTTTGTCTCAGGAATGAAAGTATTACTCAATATACGCAAATCAATCAATGTGATACACCATGTTAACAAACTGAAGAACAAAAACCATATGAAACGCTCAATAGATGCTGAAAAAGCTTCAACTAAAGCTTAAACCTATTTATGATAAAAACCCTGCAGAAAGTAGGAATACAGGGGACTTACCTCAACCTAATACTAATACAGGTCATATATGACAAAACCCACAGCCAACATCGTTCTCAATGGTGAAAAACTGAAACCATATCCACTAAGATAAGGAACAATACGAGGTTTCCCACTCTCACCACTATTATTCAACATAGTTTTGGAAGTTTTAGCCACAGCAATCAGAGAAGAAAAAGAAATAAAAGGAATCCAAAAAGGAAAAGAAGAAGTAAAGCTGTCACTGTGTGCAGATGACATGGTAATAAGCATAGAGAATCCTAAAGATGCTACCAGAAAACTACTAGAGCTAATCAATGAATCTGGTAAAGTAGCAGGATACAAATTGATGCACAGAAATCTCTTGCATTCCTGTACACTAATGATGAAAAATCTGAACTAGAAATTAAGGAAACACTCCTTTTTACCACTGTAAAAAAAAGAATAAAATACCTAGGAATAAACCTACCTAAGGAGACAAAAGACCTGTATGCAGAAAATTATAAGGCACTGATGAAAGATATTAAAGATGATACAAACAGATGTAGAGATATACCATGTTCTTGGATTGGAAGAATCCATAATGTGAAAATGACTATACTACCCAAAGCAATCTACAGATTCAGTGCAATTCCTATCAAATTACCAATGGCATTTTTCACAGAACTAGAACAGAAAATTTCACAATTTATATGGAAACAGAAAAAACCCCAAATAGCCAAAGCAATCTTGAGAAAGAAAAATGGAGCTGGAGGAATCAGGCTTCCTAACTTCAGACTATACTACAAAGCTACAGTAATCAAGACAGTATGGTACTGGCACAAAAGCAGAAATATAGATCCATGGAATAGGATAGAAAGCCCAGAAATAAACCCATGCACATATGGCCACCTTATGTTTGAGAAAGGAGGCAAGAATACACAATGGAGGAAAGACAGTGCTTTCAGTAATGGTGCTGGAAAAACTGGACAGCTACATGTAAAAGAATGAAAATAGAACACTCCCTAACACCATACACAAAAATAAACTCTAAAGGGATTAAAGATGTAAGTGTAACGCTAAACACTATAAAACTCTTAGAGGAAAACATAGGCAGAACACACTTTGATATAAATCACAGCAACATCCGTTTTGACCCACCTCCTAAAGAAATGGAAATAAAAACAAAAATAAAGAAATGGGACCTTATGAGACTTAAAAGCTTTTGCACAGAAAAGGAAACCATAAACAAGATTGAAATACAACCCTCAGAATGGGAGAAAATATTTGCAAATGAAGCAACTGACAAAGGATTAGTCTCCAAAATTTACAAGCAGCTCATCCAGCTCAATATCAAAAAACAAACAACCCAATACAAAAATGGGCAGAAGACCTAAATAGACATTTCTCTGAAGAAGACATACAGATGGCCAAGAAGCACATGAAAAGCTGCTCAACATCACTAATTATTAGAGAAATGCAAATCAAAACTACAATGAGGTATCATCTCACACCAGTTAGAATAGGCATCATCAGAAAATCTACAAACAACAAATGCTGAAGAGGGTGTGGAGAAAAGGGAACCCTCTTGCATTGTTGGTAGGAATGTAAATTGAAATAGCCACTATGGAGAACAGTATGGAGGTTCCTTAAAAAACTAAAAATAGAAGTACCATACGACCCAGCAATCCCAGTACTGGGGATATACCCTGAGGAAACCATAATTCAAAAAGAGTCATATACCACGATGTTCATTGCAGCACTATTTACAATAGGCAAGACATGGAAGCAACCTAAGTGTCTACTGACAGATGAATGGATAAAGAAGATGTGGCACATATATACAATGGAATATTACTCAGCCATAAAAAGAAGCAAAATTGAGTTATTTGTAGTGAGGTGGATGGACCTAGAGCCTGTCATACAGAATGAAGTAAGTGAGAAAGAGAAAAACAAATATCGCATGCTAACACATATATACAGAATCTAAAAAAAAAATGGTTCTGAACAATCTAAGGGCAGGACAGGAATAAAGATGCAGACATAGAGAATGGACTTGAGGACATGGGGAGGGGGAAGGGTAAGCTAGGAAGAAGTGAGAGAGTGGCACTGACATATACACTCTACCAAATGTAAAATAGATAGCTAGTGGTAAGCAGCCGCACAGCACAGGGAGATCACCCTGATGCTTTGTTAGCACCTAGATGGGTGGGATATGGAGGGTGGGAGGGAGACACGAGAGGGAGCGCATATGGGGATATATGTATACATAGAGCTGATTTACTTTGTTATACAGCCGAAACTAACACAACATTGTATAGCAATTATACTCCAGTAAAGATGTTTAAAAAAATTTAAAAATTAAAAAAAATAAAAAAGAGAGGCAGCAAAACTCATGAAAGAAATTATAAAGTTTTCAATAAGGACTATACTGGAAGGAACACAGAAAAAATAAGTTCAATTTGTAACTCCTTCAGAAAAATAAAAGATGGAAAGGGAAACATTTAAATTAAAAAAATGAAAAGATGATAACAGTTTAAGAAAAAAGTAATACCAAATCTAACCAAAGGAGATTCACTATCAGTACTACAGAAGTCCCAAAATAAAATCAAAGCAATGCAACTGAATAAACTGCTTAAAAATTTTTAAAAAATGTTATTGAAATAAAAAGATTTGAAACCATACACTGAAAAGGCACATTGCATACTTGGGAAATAAACTCAGAACAGGAAAAACTGAGCCATACAGTAGTAAATATACAAATACCTAAAGAAAAAGAAAAAAATCTTTTAGGTATGTAGGCAACAGTTACAGAATATAAATTTTTTTCAGGATAGGTCATGCTGTGCCATAAATCAAGATTCAATGAAACAGACTACAACAGTTAAATTAGGAATCAATAAAAATAAGACATTTTAGAATCCTGCATATTTTATAATTTAAAAACATACTTCCAAAACTCATTTCAAAGAAAAAATCACAAACTGAATAGTAATAAAATACAACATATTAAAATTTGTGAGATATAACTGAAGTAGTACTTAATAAGAGAAATTTGTAGCTTTAATTGCTCATATAAGGAGGGAAACAGATATGAGTCAGTTATCTAAGTTTCCAGTTTAAGAAACTAGAAAAAGAAGAATTAAACCCAAAGAAGTCAGGGAAAGAATAACAATGAGATCAAAAAATAATAAATAAGAAGTTAGACAACAATAGGGAAGAAGCTGATTCTTTGAAAAGTTTTGAAAGTTAATAAACTTAGCAAGACTATACCTCAATAGTTTACTATAAAACAGCAACAAAAATCTTACCTTGGCCAATTCTTTAATTTTACCAAAACCAGGCTTCCAAGAGGGAGCTGTGAATAGACGATCTTAAATCCACTTTGATGAAGCTGAGACTCTTCAGGAAAGTCTTCTTCAGAAACAGAGCACTTATTGTACCTTAAATCAGTGTTCATGAAGCAGTACCATGATTCATTGTGATCAACTTTGGCTGCGTCCTCACTTGACAACAATCTCCATTTCAAACAACTTTCATTCTCACACTGAACCCACACTTTGTTTACATACATGTTGTTTTCCACTGAGGAATCCATTGCTCTATTACAATATTCTGCTATCATCTTACTATTCAATTTTCCTTTTTCCATAAATGCATTTAATCTGGAAAATAAATAACAGGAAAATAAAAGAATAAGATTTGAGGGTAAAAGGAGAGAAAGTTCAAGCCAAAATCCGAGAAGTAGCTCTTTTATATCTTTTTTGCCCACCTTCTCTATGTACATGCTGAACATGTTATGTTTCCACCTACCCAGAAACAAAGGAACAAAACAGAAGCATCAATCACTCTGGTCATAAAATCCTCCAAAATTAAAAATAAGAAAAGTATGATGGAGCAGAAGTGGAGTAGAGGTTTACTATAATATCTATTCTATTACCAGTCAGTACATATCTGATATATATCCAGTACTTTTGCCATAATAAGAGCTAAGCCTTATTCAGTGCTGACTATGAGCCAAATACTATTCTAAGTGCCTTATGCACACAGCTTATAAAGTCTTCCCAACAACCTCAGTATGAGCACTTTTAGAGAGAAAAGGAAAGCTTAGAAAAGTAAAGTAATTTATTTAAAGTCCCAGAGCTACTATGTGACAGAGTTGGGATTTAAATGCAGGCAGTTTTCTCCCTAATTGTGTGGTCTTATCCACTAGGCTGTACTGCCTCTTGGGTATATGGTGGACATAGTGTGACTTGATCCCCTTTTCTAATTCTGAGGAAAACCAAAGGTAGCAAAATATTTCACCATGCGAAAATTTGAAATTTATTTAAAAAAAATTAAAGGATTCTTTTGCTTATATAGCTTTGCCTTTTATCCATTATTAATTCATGTGATTTTAAAAAGATTTCTCAGAGGTTCCTTATTATGAAAATTTTAAACATATAAAACGTTAGAATTATATGAGTTAGCCCCTGACTTCTAGCATCAATAATAATAGTTACGTGTACACTAAAAAATAAGTAATATAGCTAAAATACAAGAAAAACTAGCAGCAACTTATTTTGTAATATAAAACCTACTTTTTAAAAAAAGACTTACATATATCATATTAATAAATGAGTATAACAACCACTATCCAATATAAGCACCATTTAAAGAAGCTCTTAATCCATGAGTTAATTGTATAATTAGAAACACATTTATAATCATATACCTTTCCATGATCACTACAAATTGCTTTAGAATAAAATCTGCCAATATATTTCAATAGCCATAGCCACAGTTTTTGACCTATTAATCCCACTCATTTGAATGTATACAAAGAAAATAAACTTAAAAGAGACTAACCTAATCAGGAAAACAACAGCAAAGATGAATAAAACTAAAAGCTGGTTCTTTGAGAAGTTAAACAAAACTGATAAACCTTTAGCCAGACTCATCAAGAAGGGAGAGGACTCAAATCAAAAAAATTAGAAATGAAAAAGGAGACGTTACAACTGACATCACAGAAATACAAGGTATTATAAGAGACTTCTACAAGCAACTATATGCCAGTAAAATGGACAACCTGGAAGAAATGGACAAATTCTTAGAAAAGTACAACCTTGAACACTGAATTAAGAAGAAACAGAAAATATGAACTGACCAATCAGAAGTAATGAAATTGAAACTGTAATTAAAAATCTTCCAACAAACTAAATCCAGGACCAGATGGCTTTCCAGGCGAATTCTATCAATCATTTAGAGAAGAGCTAATGCCTATCCTGCTCAAACTCTTCCAAACAATTGCAGAGGGTGCAACACTCCCAAACTCATTCTATGACGCCACCATCACCCTGATACCAAAATGAGACAAAGATATCACAAAAAGGAAAACTGCAGGCCAATATCACTGATGAACATAGACGCAAAAACCCTCAACAAAATACTAGCAAACAGAATCCAACAACACATTAAAAGGATTATACACCATGATCAAGTGGGATTTATCCCAGGGATGCAAGGATGCTTCAATATATGCAAATCAATCAATGTGATACACCATATTAACAAATTGAAGAATAAAAACCACATGATCATCTCAATAGATGCAGAAAAAGCTTTTAACAAAATTCAACACTGATATATGATAAAAACTCTCCAGAAAGTAGGCAGAGAGGGAACCTAGCTCAACATAATAAAGGCCACATATGGAAAACCCACAGCAAACGTTATTCTCAATGGTGAAAAACTGAAAGCATTTCCTCTAAGATCAGGAACAAGACAAGGGTGTCCACTTTCATGACTATTATTCAACAGTCTTGGAAGTGCTAGCCACGGCAATCAAAAAAGAAAAAGAAATAAAAGGAATCCAAATTGCAAAAGAAGAAGTACAACTGTCACTGTTTGCAGATGACATGATACTATACATAGAAAACCCTAAAGATGCTAACAGAAAACTATGAGAGCTAATCAATAAATTTAGTAAAGTTGCAGGATACCAAATTAATACACAAAAATCTATTGCAGGGCTTCCCTGGTGGCGCAGTGGTTGAGAGTCCGCCTGCCAATGCAGGGGACATGGGCTCGTGCCCCGGTCCGGGAAGATCCCACATGCTGCAGAGTGGCTGGGCCCGTGAGCCATGGCTGCTGGGCCAGAGCGTCCGGAGCCTGTGCTCCGCAGTGGGAGATGCCACAACAGTGAGAGGCCTGTGTACTGCAAAAAAAAAAAAAATTTGTTGCATTCCCACACACTAACAATGAAAGATCAGAAAGAGAAATTAAGAAAACAATCCTATTTACGACTGCAACAAAAAGGATAAAATACCTAGGAATAAACCTACCTGAGGAGGCAAAAGACCTGTTCTCAGAAAATTATAAGATACTGATGAAAGAAATCAAAGATGACAGAAACACATGGAGAGATATACCATGTTCTTGGATTGGAAGAATCAATATTGTGAAAATGACCATACTACCCAAAGCAATCTACAGATTCAATGCAATCCCTATCAAATTACCAACGGCATTTTCCACAGAACTAGAACAGAAAATTTTACGATATTTATGGAAATGCAAAAGACCCTGAATAGCCAAAGTAATCTTAAGAAAGAAATACAGAGCCGGAGGAATCAGGCTCCCTGACTTCAGACTATACTACAAAGCTACAGTAATCAAGGCAGCATGGTACTGGCACAAAAACAGAAATATAGATCCATGGAACAGGATAGAAAGCCCAGAGATAAACCCAGGCACCTATGGTCACCTAAGCTATGACAAAGGAGGCAAGAATATACAATGGAGAAAAAACAGCCTCTTCAATAAATGATGCTCAGAAAACTGGACAGCTACACGTTAAAGAATGAAATTACAACACTCCCTAACACCATATACAAAAATAAACTCAAAATGGATTAAAGACCTAAATGTAAGGCCAGACACTATAAAATTCTTAGAGGAAAACATAGGCACAACACTCTTTGACATAAATCGCAGTAAGATCTTCTTCGATCCACCTCCTGGAATAATGAAAACAAAACCAAAAATAAACAAATGGGACCTAATTAAAAGCTTTGCACAGCAAAGGAAACCATAAGCAAGACGAAAAGACTACCCTCAGAATGGGAGAAAATATTTGCAAATGAAGCAATTGACAAAGAATTATCTCCAAAATATACAAGCAGCTCAATCAAATAATGGGCGGAAGACCTTAATAGACATTTCTCCAAAGAAGACATACAGATGGCCAACAAATACATGAAAAAGTGCTCAAAATTACTGATTATTATAGAAATGAAAATCAAAACTACAACCAGGTATCACCTCGCACCAGTCAGAATGGACATCATTAAAAAGTCTATAAACAATAAATGCTGGAGAGGGTGTGGAGAAAAGAGAACCCTCCTATGCTGTTGGTGGGAATGTAAATTGATACAGCCACTATGGAACACAGTATGGAGGTTCCTTAAAAAACTAAAAATAGAGCTACCATACGACCCAGCAATCCCACTACTTGGTATATACCCAGAGAAAACCATAATTCAAAAAGTCATGTAGGGCTTCCCTGGTGGCACAGTGGTTGAGAGTCCACCTGCCGATGCAGGGGACATGGGTCCATGCCCCGGTCTGGGAGGATCCCATGTGCTGCGGAGCGGCTGGGCCCGTGAGCCATGGCTGCTGAGCCTGCGCGTCTGGAGCCTGTGCTCTGCAACGGGAGAGGCCACAACAGTAAGAGGTCCGTGTACCACAAAAAAAAAAAAAAAAAAAAAAAAGTCATGCACCACAGTGTTCACTGCAGCACTATTTACAGTAGCTAGGACATGGAAGCAACCTAAATGTCCATCAACAGAGGAATAGATAAAGAAGATGTGGTACATATATAAAATGGAATATTACTCAGCCACAAAAAGGAATGAAATTGGGTCATTTGTAGAGATGTGGATGGACCTAGAGAGTGTCATACAGAGTGAACTAAGTCAGAAAGAGAAAAACAATTATCGTATATTAACGCATATATGTGGAATCTAGAAAAATGGTATATATGATCTTATTTGCAGGACTGAAATAGAGACACAGACATAGAGAACAAACGTATGGGGGGAAGTGGGGGTGGAATGAATTGGGTGATTGGGATTGACATATACACACTATTGATACTATGTATAAAATAGATAACTGGTGAGAACACACTGTATAGCTCAGGGAACTCTACTCAGTGGTCTGTGGTGACCTAAACGGGAAGGAAATCCAAAAAAGAGGGGATATATGTATATGTATAGCTGATTCACTTTGCTACACAGTAGAAACTAATACAACATTGTAAAACATCTGTACTCCAATAAAAATTAATTATAAAATATAAAAACTGAAAAAAAAATTTTAAGTGACTAACTTATACATACAAAGACCAACAATATTCACTGTGCACTGTTTATCATATTGAAAGAATGGAAAAAATCTAAAAACAGGAAAAACAAAATCTAAAGGAAGATTATGAAATGTTGCTGATATATATATATATATATATATATATATACACACACACACACACACACACACATATATATTAATTTGGCTAATACTTTGGCAAGGAAATTTATGAGGAATAATACTGCATTTTATATTACAGTTGAAGTGGGTCACTGGACAGTAGATTAGAAGCTGTTGACTCCAGACTTTGGAACCAAATGAAATGTGAATTCCTGGCTCTGCTCCTCACCAGCTCTATATCCTTGGGCAAGGCATTGTTTTGCATTTCACTTCACATGTGGTGTACTTCCTCGTGTTTGTGTGTGTGTGTGTATGACAGCTTTCTTTTTCTTTCTCTATTTCCAATCCTTATGTCTTCTTTTATTACACTGGCTAGGACAGGTATAATATTGAATAGAAGCCATTATCCTGACTTTTTTTTCTAATTTTAAAGAGAATGATGCTACTATTTGACTATAAAGTCAAACATATATGCAATTTTTTGGTAGAGACCATTGAAAGGTAACAAAAAATTGTTTTCCTTCAGTTACCAGTTAATGAAGAGAATTTTTCTTGTTGTTGTTGTTAAACCTGAAGTGGTGTTGAATTTTATCAAAGGCTTTTCTGTATACTGAGGTGAACACAAGGTTTTTCTTTTTAAATATGTGAATTGAGTAGGTTGTATTAATGGATTTAATTAATGATAAACCATATTTGCATTCTGGGTTCACATCATAACATCTTTTTCTTTAACATATGTTGTTGCAATCAGTTTATTAATAATTAGTTAAGATTGGTTCATATATGTGTTTACAGATGAGATTACTCTACAACTTTCATTTCTAGTTTTGTCTTTGTTTTTGACATCAAGATTAAAACAGCCTCATAAAGCGAAATATAGAATGCGCTCCTTTTTTGGAAAGTTTGCTTAAGGGAGGATTTTCCAATTTTATCAAATATTTAAGAATTCTAAAGAGGCACAAACTACAATGTGTAAAGTAAATAAGCCACAAGGATATATTATACAGCACACGGAATATAGCTAATATTTTATAGTAATTTAAAAGGACTGTTATCTATAAAAATACTGAATCACTATGTTGTATACCTAAAACTAATAAAATGTTATAAATCAACTATAGTTCTTAAAAAAATTAAGCAACCAGAAGCAAATAGAATAAAATGTTAATGTCCACTAAGTCCAGGCAATGAGTATATAGGTATTTCATTTTTTCTCTAAATTGGAAATTTCTCATAATTAAAAAACAAAAATTGAAAATATTATTTAACAAAAACATAAATTAGTAAAATTGATAGAAAATTATGAATCATGTAGAAGCATTCTATATAAGTTTTTCACAAATACAAATTTGTAGCTTATTTTCTACAATTCATCATGAAACAAACTTAGAATGTTTCTTGTAATAAATTTCAAATTTGTAAATAAAAAAAGTGAGAATACAAAAAAAAAAGAATTCTAGTGCATCTACTATATTTCTCATTATGTTTCTTTCACTCTTTATTTGTTCATACCTTTTCCCCCTCATTTATCTTGTCAGGGCTTTTTAAACAACCAGAGCTTGAGTCTTCTCTTTTATTCTTTTGAATTCTGTATAATTGATAGCTGCACTTTAATCTTTCCTTTCTTCTACTTTCTTTGGGCATTCTTTGTTGAGCTAATCTTTCTCTTCTTGAGTTGATGCTTAGTTAATTCATTTTCAGTCTTTTTTTGGCTGCATTGGGTCTCCATTGCCGTGTGCAGGCTTTCTCTAGTTGCAGAGAGTGGAGGCTACTCTTTGTTGCAGTGTGCGAGCTTCTCATAATGGTGGCATCTCTTGTTGTGGAGCACAAGCTCTAGGCACGCGGGCTTCAGTAGTTGTGGCACACGGGCTCAGTAGTTGTGGCTCACAGGCCCTAGAGCACAGGCTCAGTAGTTGTGGTGCATGGGTTTAGTTGCTCCACAGCATGTGGGATCTTCCCGGACCAGGGCTTGAACCCATGTCCCCTGTGTTGGCAGGCGGATTCTTAACCATTGTGCCACCAGGGAAGTCCATTTTCAGTCTTTTTTTAAAAAAAAAACTTTATTTTTTTATATTGTGGTAAGAATACTTAACATGAGATCTACCCTCTTGACAATTTTTTAAAGTGCATAATAGAGTATTGTTGATTATAGGTATAATGTTGTAGAGCAGATCTCTATTATTTACTCATCTTTCTTCATTAAAACTTTATGCCAGCTAATTTATAACTCCCCACTTCACCATTTCCCTTGCCCCTGGAAACCATTCCATTCTTTGATGCTATGAATTTGACTACTGTAGATGCCACATATAAGTGGAATCACATAGTATTTGTCTTTCTGTGACTGGCTTCTTTCACTTAGCATAATGTCCCCCAGGTTCATCCATGTTGTTGCATACTGCAGAACTTCCTTCTTATTTAAGGCTGAATAGTATTCCATTATACATTTTATTTATCTATTCATCCATCAATGGACACATGTTGTTTCCATATCTTGGGTATTGTGAATAGTGCTGCTATAAACCTAGGAGTACTAATGTGTCTTTGAGATCCTGATTTCAGTTCTCTTGGATAAATACCCACAAGTGGGATGGCTGAATCATATGGTAGTTCTATTTTTATTTTTTGAAGAACCTCCATACTGTTTCCCATAGCAGCTGCATCATTTTGCATTCCCACCTACAGTGTACAAGTTTCCAGTGTATCTACATCCTCACCAACATCTATTATCTTTTGACTTTTTGATAAGAGCCATCCTAACAGGTGTGAAGTGATACATAGTTAACTGTGGTTTTGATTTACAATTTCCCTGATGATTAGTGAGGTGAAGGATCTTTTCATATATCCGATGGCCACACATTTTCTTTAGAAAAACTTCACATTTTTAACTTAAACCTTTTCTTTGGCTGTTACTTGTAAGAGTTCCTTACATATTTTGGACATTAACCCCTTATTGGATCTATGTTTACAAATATTTTCTCCCATTCTGTAGGCTGCCTTTCATTTTACTGATTGTCTCCCTTGTTATGCAGAAACAATTCAGTTTGATGTAGCCCTACTTCTTAATTTTTTACTTTTGTTGCCTCTGCTTTTGGTGTCAGATCCAAAAAAAATCATTGACAAGATCAGTCTTAAGGAAGTTTTCCTCTATGATTTCTTCCAGAAGTTTTAGTTTCAGGTCTTACATTTAAGTCTTTAATCCATTTTGAGTTGATTTTTGTGTATGGTGTGAGTTAAGGATCCAATTTCATTCTTTTGCATGTGGACATCTAGTTCTCCAAGACAATTTACTGAAGAGACTATCCTTTCCGCATTGTATATTCTTGATGCCTTGTTTAAGATTAGTTGACCCATATATATGTAGGTTCATTTCTGGTCTCCTTATTCTGTTCCATTGATCTGTGTCTGCTTTTATGTCAATACCATACCATTTTGATCACTATAGTTTTGTAAGATAGTTTGAAATCAGGAAGTAGAATGCCTCCAACTTTGCTCTTCTTGCTCAAGACTGCTTAGCTATTTGGGGTTTCATATGATTCCACACAAATTTTAGGATTATTTTTTCTATTTCTGTGAAAAATGCCATTGGAATTTTCATAGGGATTGCATTGAATCTACAGATTATTTTGGTTTGTATGGATATTTTAACAATATTAATTCTAATCCATGAACATGGAATATCTTTCCACTTACTTGTGTCTTCTTCAGTTCCTTTCATCAATGTTTTATAGTTTTAAGTTTACAGATCTTTCACCTCCTAGGTTAAATTTATTACATAGGATTTTATTCTTTTTTAACACAACTGTAAATTAGATTGTTTTCTTAATTTCTTTTCCAGAGAGTTTGTAGTCAATGTATAGAAATGCAACTCATTTCTGTTTGTTGATTTTGTATCTTGCAACTTTACTGAGTTCATTTATTAGTTTTAACAATTTTTTGATGGCATTCTCAGGGTTTTCTATATATGAGATCATGTATTCTGCAGAGACAATTTTACTTCTTCGTTTCTGATATGGATGCTTTTATTTATCTTCCTTGCCTAATTGCCCTGGTTAGAACTTCCAGTACTATGTTGAATAAAAGTGGTGATACCAGTCAGAATGGCCATCATCAAGAAATCTAGAAACAATAAATGCTGGAGAGGGTGTGGAGAAAAGGGAACACTCTTGCACTGCTGGTGGGAATGTGAATTGGTACAGCCACTATGGAGAAAAGTATGGAGGTTCCTTAAAAAACTAAAAATAGAACTACCATATGACCCAGCAATCCCACTACTAGGCACATACCCTGAGAAAACCATAATTCAAAAAGAGACATGTACCAAAATGTTCATTGCAGCTCTATTCACAATAGCCCGGAGCTGGAAACAACCTAAGTGTCCATCATCGGATGAATGGATAAAGAAGATGTGGCACATATATACAATGGAATATTACTCAGCCATAAAAAGAAACGAAACTGAGCTATTTGTAATGAGGTGGATAGACCTAGAGTCTGTCATACAGAGTGAAGTAAGTCAGAAAGAGAAAGACAAATACCATATGCTAACACATATATATGGCATTAAAAAAAAATGTCATGAAGAACCTAGGGGTAAAACAGGAATAAAGACACAGACCTACTTGAGAATGGACTTGAGGATATGGGGAGGGGGAAGGGTAAGCTGTGACAAAGCGAAAGAGAGGCATGGACATATATACACTACCAAACGTAAGGTAGATAGATAGTGGGAAGCAGCCGCAGAGCACAGGGAGATCAGCTCGGTGCTTTGTGACCGCCTGGAGGGGTGGGATAGGGAGGGTGGGAGGGAGGGAGACGCAAGAGGGAAGGGATGTGGGAACAGATGTATATGTATGACTGATTCACTTTGTTATAAAGCAGAAACTAATTAAAAAAAAACCAAAAAAAAAAAAAGTGGTGATAGCGGCTACCCTTGTCTTATTCCTGATCCTGGATGAAAAGCTTTCAGTTTTCACTAGTGAGCATGTTAACTGTGAGCTTGTTATACATGGCTATCATTTTGTTGACCTACATTCCTTCCATACCCAATTTGTCAAGAGCTTTTGTCCTCAAAGGGTATTGCCTTTTGTCAAATTCTTTCTCTTGCATCTATTGAGATGATATAACATGATTATTTCCCCCTTCATTATGGTGTATCATGTTTACTGATTTGACTATAAATGTCAAATCAATGGATGGTTTATGTTAAACTAGCCATGAATCTTGTGAATAAATTCCACTTGATCCTGGTATATGATCCTTTTTAATGTGCTGTTGATTTTGTTTGCTAGTATTTTTGTTGAGGATTTTTGCATATATGTTCATCAGGGATATTGGCCTGTACTTTTCTTTTCTAGTAATGTTCTTTTCTGATCTTGGTATCAGGTAATCCTGGGCTTGTAAAATGAGTTTGGAATTGTTCCCTCCTCTTCAGCTTTTTGAAAGAGTTTAAGAAGGAATTACCACTAATTATTCTTTAAATGCTTGGGAGAATTCATCAGTAAAGCCATCTGGTCCTAGACTTTTCTTTGTTGGGAGAATTTTTGATTACTGATTCAATCACCTTACTTGTTATTGGTCTGTTCAAATTTTCTATTTCTTCACAATTCAGTCTTGGAAGGTTGTATGTTTCTAGTAGCAATTTCTCCAACCTTCTATGTTATCCAATTTTTTGGCATATAATTGTTCACAGTAGTCTCTTATGATCCTTTGTATTTCTGAGGCATCAGTTTTAATCAGTTGTAAATTTTCCTCTTTCATTTCTGATTTTGAGTCTTCTTTTTTTCTGTTAAGTCTAGTTAAAGGTTTGTCAATTTTGTTTATCTTTTCAAAAAACCCAACTCTTAGTTTCACTGATCTTTTCTATTATCTTTCTAGTCTCTTATTTATTTCTGCTCTGATCTGTGCTATTTCCTTCTTCTACTAAATTTAGGCTTAGTAGTTCTCCTTTTTCTAGTTTTTTCTGGGGTAAAGTTAGTTTGTTTGAGATCTTTCTTCTTAATGTAGACATTTATCACTATAAACTTCCCTCTTAGAATCACTTTTGCTGTATCCCATAATTTTATTATGTTGCATTTCATTTTCATTTGTCTCAAAATATTTTTTGACTTCTCTTTTGATTTCTTCTTTGACCAACTGTTTGTTCAGGAGCATGCTGTTTAATCTCCACATATTGTGAATTTTCCAGTTTTTCTCCTGTAATTGATTTCCAGTTTCATACCATTACTGTCAGAAAAGATGCTTGATATGATTTCAATCTTCTTATATTTGTTAAGACTAGTTTTGTGGTCTAACATATGATCTATCCTGGAAGATGTTCCATGTACATTTGAGAAGAATGTGCACTCTGCTGCTGTTAGATGGATGTTCTGTATAGGTATGTGAGATTCTTTTCATCTAACGTATAATTTAAGTCCAGTGTTTCCTTATTTTCTGTCTGGATGATCTATTCATTGTTCAAAGTGGACTACCGAGATCCCTTATTATCATTGTATTGCTGTCTATTTCTCCCTTCAAATCTGTTAATATTTGCTTTATAAATTTAGATGCTCCAATATTGAGTGCATAAATATTTTCAACTGTTAAATTCTCTTGATGAACTGACCTCTTTCTCATGATATAACAACCTTGACTCTTTTTACAGTTTTTTTACTTCAATTCTATTTTGTCTGATACAAGAATAGCTATTGCTGCTCTCTTTTGCTTTCCACTTGTGTGGAATATCTTTTCCCATCCCTTCACTTTCAGTCTACAACTAAAGAATTAGTCCATTTACATCTAAAGTAATTTTTGACAAGTAAAGACTTACTATTGCCCTTCTGTTAATTCTTTTCTGGGTGTTTTATAGATCCTTTGTTCCTATTTTCTTCTCTTTCTCTCATCTTTTATGATTTGATGATTTTCTGTGGTACAATTTGCTTCTTTTTTCATATCTTTCTCAGTATCTTTTTACGATACATTTTTTCTTTGAGGCTTGCCTAAAACATCCTATAGTTATAACATTCCATTTTAAGCTGATAACTTCAATAACATACAAAATCTCCACACATTTACTCTGTTCCCACATTTTATGTTTTTGATGTCACAATTCCATCTTTTTCTATTATGTGTCCATTAAAAAAGTATTGGAGCTATAGAGATTTTTAATACTTTTTTCTTTTAACCTTTATACCAGATTTATATGTGACTTACACACCACCATTATTAGGTATTTTGAATACAACTTTATATTTACCTTTACCAGAGAGCTTTATACTTTTATGTTTTCATATTCCTAATTAGCATCCTTTCATTTCAGCTTAAGAACTCCTTTAGCATTTCTTGTAATGCAGGTTTACTGGGGATGAATTCCTTCAGCTTTTGTTTGTTTAAGAATATCTTTATTTCCCCTTCAATTCTGAAGGACAACTTTGCCAGAAAAGTATTCTTGGTTGGTAGTTTTCTTTCTTTCATAAGTTCTTTTAGAACTTTGAATGTATCATCCCACTCCATATTTTCACTCTTTTTTGTTCTTTTTGCTTTTTCCTCCTCTGATTGGATGACTTCCAGTGAGTTATCTTCAAGCTCACTGATCCTTTCTTCTGTTTGATCAAGTCTATTGTTGAACCGCTCTTTTGAGTTTTTCACTTCACTTATTCTTCAGCTCTACAATTTCTTTTTAGTATTTTTATATTTCCTCTTTCGGTTAAAATTCTCACTTTGCTCATGCATTGCTCTCTTGATCTCAGTGAGCATCTTGATGACAAGCATTTTGAATTACCTGACATGTAAATCACTTATCTCCTTTGGTTTTATCACTGGGGTAAGTCAGGAGAAGAAGGCACAGGAAGTTTCCACACGTCCATTCAGGGTCCCACAGAACTTTTAATTATGTGCTCCAAGAGCTCCCAGATGCAGGCTAATCAGAACCATTAGGCAGCAGCTAAAAAAGTATATATTTAAATCCCTTCCAGGTAGAAACTGAGACTTGTGTTTTTGCCTGCTCCCTCTGTGATAAGCCTGGGGAGACAATGGCAGGAAGTGCTCACACATCTGTTGGAAATTGCCTACTAGTTTTCTGTGGTGAATGGGGACTTGTGAGTGCCAAGCCCTTTTGGCTCTCTAAGCTAGGTGATTTGGGAGCCAGTCCTTTGAGTGGCAGTCATAAAAGTCGGGGTGCTAGATGCATGGACAAGCTCCTTCCAGGAAGAAGCTGGACACTCACTTTTATCATTGGAGTGAGTGAGGGCAGAGACAGGGAGGGAAGTGCCCACAGCACTTTCAGGCTCCTGGAGGAGCACAATCAGCTTCCAGACACAAGCTGATTAGAAACTCTCAATCCTTGGGCAGCAACTAGAAAAGTATGCAGTCAAACTCATACTGAGAGTATCAGGGAGAAACTAATAACCTTGTGCTTTATCCTGTTCCCTCTGTGTTGAGCCCAGAGGTATAGCCATGGTAAGTACTTACACTTCTGTTTAAAACCACCTGTTTGTTTAATGTGGTCCTGGGGGACTCACAAATGCTGATCCCCACTGGCTCTCAGAGCTAGGTAATATGGGAGTCAGTTCCTTAGGTAGCAGCCACAAAAGTTGAGGAGCTAGCCATGTGGTCCAAACCCTCTACTCCTCAGGGAGAAGCTGGTAGTTAGGGGTTCCCTCCTGATTGCAAGAAGGTTTACAGCATGAATGTACCTTAGCTTTCCTACTCGTTTCAATGCAGGTTATTTTCTCAGTCACCCAATGTGTAGAGTAACTCAATTAGTTTTTTTTTTTAATTTATTTTATTTATTTATTTTTGGCTGCATTGGGTCTTCATTGCTGCACACATGCTTTCTCTAGTTGCGTCAAGTGGGGGCTACTCTTTGTTGCAGTGTGCGGGTTTCTCACTGCGGTGGCTTCTCTTGTTGTGGAGCACAGGCTCTAGGCATGCAGGCTTCAGTAGTTGTGGCATGCGGGCTTGGTAGTTGTGGTTCGTGGGCTCTAGAGCACAGACTCAGTAGTGGTGGCGCGCGGGCTTAGTTGCTCCGCGAGTGGGATCTTCCCGGACCAGAGCTCAAATCTGTGTCCCCTGCATTGGCAGGCAGATTCTTAACCACTGTGCAACCAGGGATGTCCCTCAGTTAGTTTCTATATTTCTCTCCATAGGAATTGATTTGCGTGTAGCTGTTCATTCAGTGCATCTGTGGGAGGCAGAAAAGTCAGAGCCTCATATTCTGCTATCTTGCTGATGTCCTTTGTATTTTGTTTTCTTTACTTTTAATTAGCTCCAGGAAAATATTAAACAATAGTACTAATAGCAGACACCTTTATCTTCTGACTTTGACAAAACTGAAACATAGATCTGGTCACCAAAAATGGAAGAAATTAAAGTTATCTTTGTCAAGGCTTTCCTCTAGTTTTATGTTCCAGAACACTGTCACACCGTCATCCATCCTCCATGAGCCCCCACTGTGCGCTGCAAACAATGTAGTAGTAGGAGGAGATATGTTGACCACCGGCCAAACTCAAATATAAAGAGAGATGAGGGAGATTCTAAGTCCAAGGCAGGTAGTGGGGACAACTAAGCTGAGGGTAAGGAGTTGGGGTACAGTTCTACAAACAGTGAAATTATCCATTACATGTTCATTCAAGAACCTTCTATTTATATTTATTATTTAATAAGAAAAATAGGCCTTATTAGTATTTAATATCAAATGACACAAGAATCCTCACTCAGACCACATATAAGTAGGTCATATGTCCTAAACGGGACATGAGGCCTCCTGCTCAAAAGGTGGGAGGTACCACAATGCAGAGTGTTTCACAGAGGCGCCCTTCATTTATCCGTTTATTTTTACCATATTGAAGTTATATTTAACGAGTTAAACAAGTTTATGGATTATATTATATAGATTAACTATTCCCCACAAAATGAAGTCACTTTAAAATATTTCTACAAAGAAACATCATATTGAAGAGAATACTAATAATACAAATAATTAAAGTAGAAGAGATATAAAAGAAAGCAAAGCATTACTATCTGTTACTCAACTGCCTAGGATTCTGTCCATCTTGGAACCATCGGAGAAAGCACTCTAAGTTCACTGGCACCTGCATCAATGGAAAGCTTAGGAAAATCCATTATGATAGCCTATTATAAAATGTTAAGGGGATTAAAAGATTACTTTTAAATGGTAGATAAAGTTTTCAGATTTTCTTAGAAAGTTAGGTCTCACAGTGGATAATACTGAGAAGATAAATTAACACCAAGAAAATGTCATTATTACTTAAATAGTGATACTCATTTTCAATTGTATCGAACTTAAACCTCTTGGTATTTTAGATTTGACACAGTTTATCCAGGCTAATAGAATTTATAATACAGATTATAAAATACTTAGTCTTTTCAAACCAGATGCTCTTTTACCTTTTCTCCAACACTTGGTTGGTTTTCAAAATTACTGCCACATCCAAAAGGTGCAAATGAAGAGGAGAAAGAGAATGTGGTCAGGAGAGTGCTAGAATCTTTGAGGGGGGTCCCTATACAATCATGCCTAAGTAGTCCACACTTCAGTTGTGTTTTTTTTTTTTTTTTTTTTGCGGTAGGCAGGCCTCTCACTGCTGTGGCCTCTCCCATTGCGGAGCACAGGCTCTGGACGCGCAGGCTCAGCGGCCATGGCTCACGGGCCCAGCCGCTCCGCGGCATATGGGATCTTCCTGGACCGGGGCACGAACAAGTGTCCCCTGCATCGGCAGGCGGACTCTCAACCACTGCACCACCAAGGAAGCCCCACACTTCAGTTTATAAAGATATTGACAAAAGCAAAGCTGTGCTAAGTAAACTTGCTTTAATCAACATCTGTTCTTAATTTTTTATTTCATAACTTAGCTAACATATTAAGCTATAGAATTCAGAAGAAAATTTAAAAATTACATTTGGAAAATAGAAAACATTGAATGTTTATTCAAAATAATACAGCCAAAAGTTCAGGCTACACATTCAGACAGCACTACCATTTTTTACTTCACAAATTAGTTAACTGCTTCTCTGGGGATAATAAGAGTACTACCACTCTGGAACCTCTTTTATAAGGATACTAATCCCATTCATAAAGGCTCGGACTTTATGATTTAATCACCACCTAATGGCTCTACCTCCTAATGCCATCACACCGGGTGTTAGGTTTCAGTAAGAATTTGAGGGGACACAAATATTCAGTCTACAGCATTCCATCTCTGGCCCCCCACAATTCATGTTCCTCTCACATGAAAAATACATTTATTCCATTCCCAACAACTCCCAAAAGTCTTAACTCCTTCCAATATCAACTCAAAAATCTGAAGTCCAAAGTCTCATCTAAATATCACCTAAATCAGATATGAGAGAGACTGAAGGCAGGATTCATCCTGAGGCAAATTCCTCTCCTGCTGTGAACCTGTGAAATCAAATGTGTTCCGTGCTTCCAAAATACAATGGTGGGACAGGCACAGGATACTCATTCCCCTTCCAAAGGGAGAAATAAGAAAGAAAGGAGTGACAGGTCTTGAGCAAGTCTAAACATTAATGCTGGATAATAACCTTCTTTGGCTCTGTGCTCTGCCCTCTAGGCACAATGGGCTGTGGACCCCTTCCAGATCCACTGGGGCTTGGGTTCCACCCCCACAGTTTTGCCAGGTAGGGGTTGGGCCTCATAGGCTATAGGTGGCCTTACCCCTTGGCTTTGAGCAGCCCACACAGTAGCTCTCACAGGTTAGAGTCAGGTGCCTGTGGCTCAGCTGGGCTTTACTGGCCTGGGGTCATGAGGGCGGCTCCAACCCACAGCTCCACTGGGCAATGGAGATAAGTCAAGAAAACTTACTTTACTTAGTCAAGAGAGGCTAAGCTGTACCTTCAAAACTTTGCTTAGATATTTCCTCAGCCAAATATCCACTTTCATTACAAGTTCTACCTTCCACAAAACACTAAACATGAACACAAATCAGCCAAGTTTTTGTCACTTTATAACAAGGATCACCTTTTCTCCACTGTTCAATAACATGTTCCTCATTTCCATATGAGACCTTATCAGAATGCCCCCTTTGCATCCACATTTCTACCAAAATTCTGTTCAAGATTACTTAGGTATTCTCCAAGAAAACTGAAGCTTTTCTACAGTTCTCGCCTTTTCTTTCTGGCCTCTCATCAGAATTGCCCTTAATGGTCCATCCATTCGTGGCAATGTAGGCTTTTTCTAGCATGAAGCTCAAGACTCTTCCAGCCTCTACCCATCACCCAGTTCCAAAGCCACATCCACATTTTTAGGTGTTTATTACAGCAGAACCCTCACTTCCCAGTACCAATTTCTATCTTTGTCTGTTTGGGCTGCTATAACAAAAATACCAGACCAGGTGACATATAAACAAGGTGACTTATAAACAACAGAAATTTATTTCTCACAGGTCTGGAGGCTGGGAAGTCCAAGATCAAGGCACTGACATATTTGGTGTCTGGTAAGAATGCACGTGCTGGTTCATAGATGGCCGCCTTTTTGTGGTAACCTCACTCGGAGGAAGGGGCAAGGTACTTCCCGGGCTCTCTCTTATAAGTGTATTAATTCCATTCATGAGAGCTCTGCCCTCACTACATAATCATCTCCCAAAGGTTCCACCTCCTAATACCATCACATTTTAGGGGGACACAAACATTCAGTCTATAGCAATAATCAATCAAACACATGTTGGTTTTGAAAGGGGGGGGGTTCTTAGTGGTAAGGGGAGATGGTGGCAGATCAATTTTAGATTTCCATTCTGGGCAAATGAGTGAACAGTGGAGTTAATAACCAAGTAGGGGACATAACTACAGAGCAAGCTTGGGGTTTGGGGAACAGAAATAATATGTTCTTTTTAGTCTTGAGTTTAAAATACTTGTGAGTCTGCTAAATAGGCAATATGAAATATGGGTCTATTCCTCTAGAGAAAAATTTTAGAATCACACAAATAGAAAGTCAGAGTATAAACTGGGTACAAGAAACCCTAGGCATCTATTCAATTCTTAAATGCCTGACCATCTGGTTTTTACCAAATGTTTCTCTTAAAGGAGACCAAAGATTTTCTAATCACCTAATCCAAAGGCTTATTCTTAAACCTCTAACCACTACTGATTCCTTTACTGGTTGCTCTTTCTCTCCCTAGTCCCTGAATGTAGGCCTTTCCAAGGTTCTGTCTTCAAACTTCTCTTTTTACATTCTCTTCCTTGGGGACTTCACTCAAATAGCTGCGACCCTCTCTGCCATGCAAAAAGCTGCCATATCTCCATATCTCATCCTTGAACTCCATCTCAAGTCTCACAATCACCTACATTTCAAATAATTTTGACACCTGGATTTACTCAAGCACAGTGAACTTGGGCTAAATTGGGTTCTCTTTTCCTTCAAAACAGTTTCTCTTACCCAATACTGTTACCTAGACTCAAATTTCACCCAGGGTCAACTTTGACACTGCCTACTTCCTCAACCCCTCCATTTAAATGGTTGTCGTTTTGTTACAAGTTACAAAACGAAAAAGGTTTCTGTGTTGTGTTCCCACCTTTCCAATCTTATTGCTACCAACCCAGCTCAGTTCCTCATCAGTTCATTTAGACTGCTATAAACAGCCTACTAACCAGTCTGTCTACTTTCTCTCTCCCCATATTCTTTCAACTCATTGATAACAGATTAATCTTATAAACTCCCAATAATTGGTCCTCTTGCTAAAAAAAATATTGTTTGACATTGCTAACATAATTGGAAATAAGATCCCCACTTTGTTTTTGAATTCTCCACAATGTAACTCTATAGTGAAGTAGTTAAGAGTACAGATTTTATTATCAGTCAGACCTAGATTAAGATCTAAGAACATCAACTTAATAGCTGTATCATCTTGGGCAAATCATTTAATATCTTTTCATCTGAAAAGTAGGAATAATACTAGCACCATCTCAGAGTGTTCTGAAAGCTCAATAAAATAATGCATGCAGGGTATGTGGCAAGAAGCACAACATGTAGTAGGTGCTCATTAAATGGTTGCTAGCATTACTTTCTTCTCTTCATCTTCCAAACAGCATCAACTTACGTCATTTGATATTTCCCAAACTTATCCAATGTATTCTGTCTCTATACCTTTGCTCTTGTTACTCTCCTTACTCTGTCATAACCTATAAATTACCTACTTTCAAGACCCACTTCAGATACCATGTCTTTCAAGAAGTCTTCCTGGATATCCTCGACCAGCTGCAATTTCTCCCTGCTTGACGTTCATGTCCTCTCAACTTCTGGTATTTACAACATACTGTGACATAATATATAGAAGTTTACTGCCTAATTCCCACCACTAGACTGTAACCTCTCTGAGGACAGAGATACTTATTTTTGAATCTCCAGCAATAAATGAGTTGATAATGGAAACATGGTTCTCTGTCTGTTGATCCCCAAATGCCTAAATAGTACTTTACATGCAGGAATCATTCATATCACTTTCCTAATTTTCCTCAATTTCTTCTATGTGTCTGTGGAGCATCTGGAACTGGTTAAATACACTAACGGATGCAAAAGGGGCTAGTGAGCCATTTTTTATCTATAACAATACATTACAATGCATTACTAGTTAAATGGAATTTATTAAAGAGAACACCAAGGTCTGTAGAATCCCACTAAACAGTTCTAAATAACTTAATATAGTATAATTATTATAGATATTTGTAGCATTAAAGTGAAATTCATGAGCTAAAGAAAATATGGATTTAACATAAATTCTCCAAAGATTTCTGTATTTCATGAATGTTATTTTAGAATGTTATAGCAGAGTCTGAAAAAAATTAAAAAATAAGATCAATTCTTCTTGAACTGAAATATTACACAGTTCCATTGTTCAACAGAACAAAGGTCTTAAAGATGGAGTATAGCCAATGTGAATTCTTATGAAGCATCACTTATTACAATGTATATGTACTTTATGACTGATGTATCCCAGATGGTAAAATTACAACATATCCAAGGAGTTCTGAATAATCTCAGAATTTAATAAGACAGTGTGAATAAATAAATACAGAATAGGAATGAAGATAAATGGCTACTTATAATAGAAATTGTTTTTATTGTATGTGAATGAGAAAAATAATGACTGTTCCTTCAAACAAAAAAAAACTTGCCATTCTTTTTTTGTTCTCCAACATTGTTGTTACAGGAAGTGCATATATTTTTAACCACAGACTAACCCAGATGATGCAACTCTTTTTGGTTTGTGAAAAGTAATAGTATCTGTATCACTATCTTCAGAGTTGGGGTGTTTCAGCATTAAAATTTCAATTTTCATCATTCCCATTTCTAGAAAATATCTCACTTGTAACCAATAATTGAATGACTACAACACTGAACCTGCCTACTTCCAAAAAGAAGTTGAAGTGAAAATAAGATAATTTTAATATTATGGATTAAAATTTCATAATATTCAAGAGACAGCAGAAAAAGATCAGGAGTTAAGAGTCAAAAATGTAGTTTCTAATCTTGACTATGCAACTTCCTAGCTCTATAATTTCAAGGGGGCCTCAGTGTTCTTATCTGTAAGGTAAAGAGAGTAGGGCTAGATGACCTCCAAAAATTTGTCCTGCTTTCATATTTCTTGATTTTTCTATTCTGACTGTTCTTCGTTGAAAGTCCTCTACTCCTCTTTACTGGGTTATCAGCTCCTCTGCTATATTCTTTTTAGCCATGTATCAGAGTCCAAATTTCACCAGCCACACTTTCATCACATTTGTGTTACATCTTGTCAGCTCTGAAGATTTGTTAAACCTTATTAGCTTTGCAGTATGTGCTGGTTTTCAGTGTTTATTCTGTCTTCAGATCACATACAATCTCCCTTAACTTAGCAATCGTATTAGTCTAAAAGCTGTATTTCTTGTCCATCATTAACATCCAACACTCTTCATCACTTTCAATTCCCATCTGGAGTCTTCAGTCTGATACCTTCCATCATCTTTCATGAAAGATGCTTTGATCACTATCTTCAAGACAATTAAATATGGCAGATATGAATTCCCTTTGGCAAATGTGCATAGAGTGTTTCACTGTCCTTCCCACCTAAGCAGCCCAATATAATGTTATCAGCTCTGAAGTCAGGCAGTCTAAAAGGAGTCCAGAATCTACCAATTACTACTTGTATAACTTTGGGAAAGACATTTAATCTCTTATAATTTTATCTGTAAAATTATTATTTTATAGAGAGGTTACAAAGTTAAATTTTTTTAAATCAGTATATGTAATAAAGAACAGTGATAGTAACAAAAGTGCTTTTGTGCTAGGGACAGTCAAGTTTGGAAGTCCCCCCAGTACTTCCAGAGTTGTAAATTTTTTCTTTTTCATTCTTAGGAAGATTCCATGAAGAAAACCCAAAATACAGAGAAGGAAGTTAAGACCCATAATAGCAAAAAAAGATAGGAGTTCTACTGGGATGAATCTGAAGACACTATATATCAATCTAGCAAAGTTGAAAACTATTTAAGTCTACAATTTTAAGATGGTAAAGAATTATTTGAAATTCTCATATACTACTGACAAAAGTGTAAATTGGTAGAAACTTTGGGAGGGAAATTTTGAAATATGTAACAAGAGCCTTTAAAATGCATCCATATAGTAACAGTATTTCATCAAAGTAAATTGCTGATTTGGATAACTACATTATAGTCATGTAATAATAAAAATAATTCCTTGTTTTTGGAAACAGCATACTGAAATATCAACTGGTATACTGAACTATCAAGTGGTAGAGACAGATCGAGTCTGCAACTTACTCTTTGTAAAGATTGTATTCTTTGCTGTGTGTGGTCAGCCCCTCTGGCACCAACACACTACACATGCAAGCTGCCATTCCTATGGCACCTGTGATCTGGGAACGGGGGATAGTAGCTGGGTGTTAAAACTAACCATCGTTAGTTTTATGTGTCAGCTTGGCTGGGTCAGGGTACCTAGATATTTGGTCAAATATTATCCTGGATGTTGCTGTGAAGGAGTGTTTTTTAAATGAGATTAACATTTAAATTGATGGGCTTTGAGTAAAGCAGATTAACCTTCACAATGTGGATGAGTCTCATCTATCAAAGACCTTAATAGAAAAAAACTGACCTCCTCCCCGAGCAAGAAGGAATTTTGCCAGCAGAACTGCCTTTGGACTTGAAACGCAACTCTCCCCTGAGTCTCCAGCCTGCTGGCCTACCCCATCAGATTTTGGTCTTATTAAGATACCAAAATCATATGAGCCAGCTCCTTAAAATAAATCTCTCTTTCTCTCTCTCTCTGTACACACACACACACACACACACACACACACACACACACACATCCTGTTGGTTCTGTTCCTCCGGAATTACCCTAACACATGGGAAAGTAAAAACATCACATAACTCACTTACTGAAATTTAGCAGCTGCTTTCTTTAGTAAGCACTCTTCTGGGTGTTGTCAAGTTTTTATCAGACTCCAAAATTAGATTCCAGAGATCCAAAAAAGTTAATTCTAACAGTTTTTTCCAGTTTAATCACTGCTTTAGTGCCATTTTCAGTAATATCACCACAACTTACTCTTAAATGATTCGATATATATTTCGAAATATATATTGAATATATATTCCCAAATCATTATTTTCAAATGTTAACATTGAGAATATTTGGGAAATCTGGTGTAACGCAACTGGAAATTCTTTCTTATATTCTTGAAAATTTTCTATGAGGCTGAAATTAAATAAAAATAAAATGGTTTTTAAAATGTAGCTACCTTGGAGACTGGTTCAAGATGGAAGACTGAATACATGCCAGAGTTTTCTCATGCCACCCCAGGTGCCAGGAAATTTCAGAAGAGTATATATCCTAAAAGATGTAGTTTAAAAAAAAGCAAGCAGTACCCCCAGGTCTCCAGAAACTATGAGGAAGCCTTTCATGAAAGAAAATAGATGGGAATGAAGAGAAGGAAGCCACAACCCCAAACACCCACAGAAAAAAAACTCCCACAAAGATGGGAGCTGGTCCAAGGCTGTGCTAAGATAATGAATGCATGAGGGGTCTGGGAAAACTAAGAGAGTGACTGGCTGGAATACTAAAGTAGAGCATACAGGGTCACCTCTCTTTGGGCCAGGCTTTAAGCAATAGACACATCTATTGTCAGGGAGAGCGGAGATAGCTAATCCTGGGGTGAAGGGGTAAAACAGAAGCTTCAGGAGGCTAGCAACACCCAGGAAAAATAGAGAGTTCTCACTACCCAGAAGAAGCCACTGGCTCACCCCATCCAGGAGCTTTGTCTTAACCACTCTTCCTTCCATATTTGGAGAAAAGCTAAAGCAAACAGAATTCATAAACAATCTCAAGTACGCAGTTGAGCACTCAATCACAATAATCAAAGACAAAATCCAATAATGAGAGAGAGGAAACAAACCTAACAAAAGGAAAAATTCATTACCTATAAAACACAAGTTTAATAAATTAAATAGGATGGCATTTTAGAATATCCACTAACTTCAGAAAGATATGAAAGAATATTCATTTCTTAAAAGAATCAACAGAATATCATGGAAATTTAAATTTTGACCACTGAAATTTTAAAAAATCAATTGATACACTATCAAAATGGTCAAAATAAAAATAAATGAACTATAAGATTGAGCCAAGGGTTTTTCAAAGAATGCAACCCATTCTTTAAAAATGATGTGTAAGGGACTTCCCTGGTGGCACAACGGTTAAGAATCCGTCTGCCAGTGCAGGGGACACAGGTTCGAGCCCTGGTCTGGGATGATCCCACATGCTGCAGAGAACTAAGCCACAACTACTGAAGCCCACGCGTCTAAAGCCCATGCTCGGCAATGAGAGAAGCCACCACAATGAGAAGCCCACGCACCGCAACGAAGAGTAGCCCCCGCTTGCCGCAACTAGAGAAAGCCCGCGGGCAGCAATGAAGACCCAACACAGCCAAAAATAAAATAAATTAATTAATTAATTTAAAAAAATTATGTGTAAGAGAAACAAATAAGCTAGGAAACAAGCAAGTGAAAATCTAACACATAAATAAGTAATAGAGTTGATCATCATGGACTGCCATTAAAACAAACAACCGATAAACTGGGTGGCTTAAACAACAGTCTTAAAGAACAGAACAAAAATTTATTTTCTCTTGATTTTGGAGGTTGGAAGTCCAAGATAAAGGTTCTGGCTGACCTGGTGAGAGCCCTCTTTCTGGATTGTAGACGGTTACCTTCTCACTATGTTCCCTCTCACATAGCCTTTCCTTGGTGCATGAGCAGAGAGCTAGAGAGAGTGAGAGAAAGAGAAAGAGCTTTCTAGTGGCTCTTCTATAAAGTCACTAATCCTATCAGATCAGGCCCCTACTTTTATGACCTCATTTAACCTTAACTACTTCCTTAGAGACCCCATCTCCAAATACAGCCACACTGGAGACTGGGGCTTCAAGATATGAGTTTGGGGGGCACACAAACATTCACTCCGTAACAATCAATAAAACCAAAGCTGGGTCTTTAAAAGGAGAAAATTCAGAAATAAATCATATTAGAAACACAACTGTAGAACTATAGAAAAATTTACAAGTTCCTAGAGGATACCTTTATACATATTTAACATAAAAGGAAATTTTAAAGTCAGATAGGGGGAGTATAATAAAAGAAAAGTCTATCTTAATCTCATTTAGGAAAGTAGATTTTTAAAATCCTAGCTAAAGCAGATCAAATCTGTAAAGTAAATCAGATGTGCTGGAATATTAAGAGAAAAATGGATCATGGCCAAACAGGTAATGAGAAGTCAGAGTTAATTAGTCTAACACTGGTCCCCTCCAAGCTGGTGTCCCCAAAATGTGGCATCTTTCAAAGCTCCATGAAACTGGCAATGGCCCAGAGCCTAAGGCAATCAATACTGGTCAACCACAGTATGTGGACCCCAGTGCCACCTTTAACCCCCTTCATGCCAGGGAAGGGGATGGTGCTAACCCAGTTGTATATACTGGTGTGGCCCACTGTGAGTTAGGAATGGCAATCCTATGGCTAACTTGCAGCATCTTACAAATGTAACCACCAGTCTTAGATTTCCCTTCAACCTTGAATGCCATGCTGTCAGGACAGTGCTAGAATCAAAGTTCTGCCACATCTTATCACTACTATAGTCTAGTCCCTGATCATGCCAGGGGAAATCATGGTGCTTCTCCAATTATTCATTAAAAGCTCCATAGTTCAATGGTAAAGGGCCCTCTAATGGCATCTGCCCTATGGCCTGAATAGACTGTGCTATGCTCTGCTTCAGAGTGGAATGAGGCAATGGAGGTTCACCATTAAGTTACTGACTCTATCCACATGAGCGTTCTCTAGTAAACACTGCTCCGGCAAGTCTGATATGTGGACTGCTTGGCCACTTGCATTGTTTGCACATGTCACATTACAGATTAGAGAAGGAAAACCATTATGATCATCTTAATATTTAAGATGATCCCAAAAGCACGTGAGAAATTTAACAGTCACTCATGATTTTTACAATAAAAAAGTAAAGTTCAATCTCCACCCAGCAGCATTTATAAAAATAAATTCCAGACTGACTAAACACTAAGGTAAAAAGTATCAAACAACATATATAGCATTGAAGTAAAAATGCATTTGTATATTATATTTATATTTGTATATAAAATACAAAAAAGTCATAAAAGATTGATAATCTTGAACATGTTGAGATTAAATGTTCTGTGTAACTAAAAGTAAAAAAAAAAGTTAAAACCATAAAATAAGTTGAAAGGCAAGAAAAAAACAAGGATGAAATATTTTCAATACACAGACATAGGGATTAATATTCAGAATACATACAGTATGAAGTGAATGTACCTGGTAGAAGAGCTTCATGAAAACAGGGAAGCCTCAAGGGTGCTTTTCTGTTTATACTGTTTTTAAAATTTTGTAATAAGACTAAATGCATTTAATATCCTAGTAAAAGTCTAAGTATCAGTATCTAACAACATAAAAAGCACAAAACAGATTTGTGATTTCTAATATATGATTACAAATTGTATGACCATATATAGTACATTCCACAAGTCAAGAGAGGTAGAAAGGGGAAAAGAAGACCGTGGTTGGGTCTAGTAACAAATAAATACAGAAATAGAGATGATCCACATTAGAGTATATTCTACCAATACCAAGACCAGCCAAAATATACAAAATAAAACTCAAATATTACTCAGGAGAGAGAAGATAATGGATAAGATTCCTATACTATATCTCAAAGGTTACGGGAGCACCCACCCAACTTCACCTTGTAGTTTGTGTGTACTGTGACATGTAGTATGTAGGTTTTTTCAGAAGGATGAAGTATAAAATTTTAATTTTAGATTAATAATTATATAATTATAGTATACCCATAAAAATGGCTCACTGCTTGTTACTTGTACTAATTTTTAAATCTAGTTTTAAATTTAAGCACTGAGTCACATTTTTATAAGGTAGGCAAAATGTTCTTCCCTTATCAGAAGAAGTCTGGAGACCATTTTCCTTGAACTTTTAGAAAAGCTGAAATGAGAGGCTTTAAATGAAGATTTTAGAATTGAAGAGCTAGACTTTCAGGATTCACTAATTACCTAATTTCTAATCTCAATGTTTAGAAAGCCTCACTAAAAGAAGTCATCCCCAAACCAGCCCACTCAGGATTAATACATACCTCTTTTCTTCTAATAGAATTTCTTTAATATAAAATGAAAATAAAATCCTAATAGGTTAAAACAAGCCAAATGCCCACTCTGCATGGGTAAATACTTCACAAAGTCAACTGAATCCAGAGCTAAGCCTGAATTGTGGAGTTTCTCAGTTAAGTCATCAGTCATACAATACTAACAAAAGTCAACTATTTACATATTTAGTAAGCCCTCTAAGAAATGTACCCCAAGAAGCAGTAACCTGTATTTTGTGCCATCTTGAAGACATGCACATTTTATGTTTTCATATAGTGTAACATTTCAATAGAATTCATTAGCTACTGGGGGTTAAGGCTTTGGTACTATTCGTACAGGATCCCTTATCTTAAAAGATGTGAGTTTTCCCAAAGTTTTCTTCTTCCTGCTTTAGAAGTCTCATATAAATTAAACACCCTATCAAATAGTAACACAGAGGAAGGTGACACAGGATGCAAGTCACCTCTCTGTATATTTATTACATTCTCCTTCAAGGTATTTACACTAGAAAGCTTAGTGTGGCTTGATTAATATTTCAGTGGTAAAAGTCTGAGTGATCAGAACCTTGGCAAAACCTGAATTCAAAATTGTTAACAAATACTTCTAGTGACAAGCCTAAGGAATTATTACAAGTTTATTATTATGAAGGAAAACAATCATCTTTCAAAGATGCCTCAACCACTGCTTCTCAATATAGAAGGATAAAACTACATAATTAACCCTATCTCTGTCCCCTGATATTTCCCTAATTTCATTCATTAGAAGGGGGTTTAAAGACTTTTAAGAGCACTTTATAGCAGCATTCAGCTTCCTATGAAATACTCATTATCTTAAATATTATGTATACTTTTTTCTCTTTTAGTAAACTCGATACTGGCTTTAGAGCTTGTGGAAATGGAGAAAAGAAGAACCAATTCAATACCATCCTAGAAATTGTCTTTTGGCAGAATAGCAAATTATCCAAATCAAAAACAGGATAGGAACTGTTAGGGGCTAAATTGTCTCCCCCGACCCCCAATTTACATGTTGAAGTCCTAAACTCCAGTACCTCAGAATAAAACTGTATTTAGAGACAGGGTCTTTAACGAGGTAATTAAATTAAAATGAAGTCTTTAGGGTGGGTCTTCATCCAGTCTGAATGCTGTCCTTATCACAAGAGGAAGTTTGGACACAGACAAGCACAGAGGGAAGACAATGTGAAGACAGAGAGAGAAGACAAACATCTAGAAACCGAGGAACAGAACCTGACCTCCAGGATCTCAGAAGGAACCAACCCTGCCAACACCTTGATTTCAGACTTCTAGCTTCCAGAACTGTGAGAAAATAAGTTTCTGTTGTTTAAGGCACTTAGTCTGTAATACTTTGTTATGGCAGCTCCAGAAAACGAGCACAGCCACTTCTGTCTTTCCAAAATTTAAATAGATTTTTGTTCCCCTTCTCTATAAGCCTCAGTCATCACCCCTCAGTGGAAATGGGTGGAAGCTCTGGCCCCGCTCCTCCAGCTTCTCAGATGCTGCTTTCTTACTGTTGCAGTAAGGCTTAAACAGATGGGCGTTAAGGAAGACTTCCCCAAAATGCCTTTAGAGATAAACCCACAACATATTTTCTGCCTTTTCCCACACGTGAGATTGAAAGGGAAAGACAGTTGTCTTGTCAAAACCAGAAGCCATATCCATATCAGAGCTGTCGTCTTGAGTGGTAACCGCACGAAAAGGAAGGGCTGGAGAAGTGCTTGATGTGGGGCTGTGGGCATCAGAGTCGAGAGACTGAGGTTCTTCCTGCCGTTTACTGAGCTGGTGGCTTCTTTATCCCTTTCCAGATACAGTTTCCACTTTCTTTGGCTTCAAGATAGAGTCTAGACTGGGGACTGCCCTTTTACCTACCACGTGACTCTAGTTTGTTTTCTATCCTGCTGGCAGCTTTTCCTGTCTTTTCACAAGTAGCACTCAGCCACTGCAGAAGTGCTCTGAAGGAGTCTCCTGGAACTGCAAATAGCTCTAGAAGTCCTTCCAGCATTTACCGTCACTAAAGTGAGAACCGAAGAACCTAGCTCTGCAAATATGGCAGCCTTCTATACTTCAGTACATCTTTGGCTTGTAAAAGTCAACATCTTTTCTTCTAGAAACAGTCTTCCAAAAGCTGCCATTCCATCCTCAGTTAACATTCCTAAGGTGTGGCGTGTACACCAGGACATTCCCGACCGCACATCCAGGCCCTCCCTCCTCAACTGCCTTATCTAGGGAGACTGTCTTCTGCAGCTGGTTCTCCATGAGAGTTTTTGGTTTTGCTTCTAACAAAGAAGCAGCACACAGCAGAGCTTCAAAAGCAAGGAAGGGGCAGAATCCATGGTTGTGGAGGAGGTAACTGGCATTACAAGGTGCTGAAGAATGTTTAGTATCTAAATGCATTCTGGACACTTGGTGGGACATATAGGATAAGGAAATAAAGATTAAACATATGGCTTCATCTTCATCTAATAGTTTTTTACTGGATTCCTCAGGATTTTCTATTTACAAAATCATGTCATCTGCAAACAAGAGATAATTTTACTTTTCCATTTCCCATCTAAATACTTTCAATTTCACTTTCTTGCCTAATTGCCCTTGTTAGACCCTTCAGTACAATGTTGAATACAACTGGGAAGAGTGGACATTCTTGTTTTGTTTCTTATTTTAAAGGAAACACTCTCATTCTTTCATTATTAAGTATGGTATTATCTGTGAGCTTCGTGTAGGTGCCCTTTCAGACTGAGGAAGTTCCCTTCTATTCCTAGTTTGTTGAATTTCTTTTTAAATCAGGAAAATGTGTCGGATTTTGTCAAATGCTTTTTCTGGATCTATTGAAATGATCATGTGGTTTTCTTTATTGTATTGATATACTACTTTACTTAATTTTCAGATGTTTAACTTTAAATTCTTAGGACAAATTTCTTTAGTCATTATGTATAATGTCTTTTATATGCTGCTGGATTCAGTTTGCTAGTATTTTGTGGAGGATTTTTGTGTCTACATTTATAAAAGATAATGGTCTATTATTTTTTCTTTTTATGTCTGGTTTTGGTATCAAGGCAGACTGATTTGATTTTAAATTCTAGGATGACAAATCTCAAAAGGATACTCAACACTTCTCCATAATCCTACCACAATTCCCTTTAAGTTTACTTTCCCACTCACCCAGACAATTTCTGTCTTGAAAACACACTCTTCTGCCTCCCCACCTTAGCAAATGACCCCAGATAGGAAATATTTCCATGCATTCAATTATTGTTTTCATCTAGGATCAATCATAAGCACACAAACATACACACACACAAAGATTTGAGCTTAGCTCACAGGCTAGGTCAATGCTAAGATATACAAATTTAAGCCTCTTGTGGTGAAAACAGAACTGTTCATCTTCCTTTTATTATACTTCCTGTGCTGTATTTTCCAATATTCTGTATAATGCCATCACAATGACAAGCTATCAGACAGTCTTCTGCTCTTACATGCAAAATATACTTGAAATCTATTTATCATGTATATTATACAATTATCTGAACCTGGCATTAAAGATACAAATTTTAAAATAGTTTGATTAATAAAAAAATTACAGTAGACTAAACTTTACTAGTATTGTGGCTATTTAATGTTTGTGAGTCTTAACTTTAAATACTTAACATCATAGGTAATGTATTGTTAGAATATGTATCCTGTTAATATGTTCATAATATGGTAAGTTAACAGAAATAGGAAGATTAATATATAAAATAATAATACAATATGCAATTTTAAATACCTCTTTACAATTCTAGATATGATTTAACTGGCATTCTTATAATTACTAATGGCCATAATTAGTGTTATGTAAATTTAAAACTATTCTAAATATTGTTCTATAAGAACTGAATAGTCTCTATGTTCAAAACTATAACTTTTTCTTAAAACAAAACGAGCCAGGTGTTATTTCAAAGTCTACAGCAACAATAACCTACTACTGGATAATGAACTGCAACAATTGAGAACTAATTTTTTTAATATAAATTATTTCTGGTAAGTCGAAAGAAAATGTGACACACAAAAAAGGCTTGCAGCTTTTAACTTGACATGACTAAAGTAAAAGTTGAATTCTAGAAAAGGAAGCAGCACAAAAATGTCAACAAAAGCATTTACTTATAGTTTGAGTAGATACATTATTGAAGAAGAAAATTTTTGAAACATGTTTCTTGCATTTTCAAACATTGAACATTCTGATAGGCAAATGAACTCTCAAAAATGAAATGGAAAAGTTATAAAAAATTTTATATTGCAATAGGAATCTATAGGATCTAGAGGCTTATAATAATGAGAATATAAAGTTGATATTTATATTTTTTAAAACTGTAAATTATTGGTTTTGCTGCGCGGGAGGCCAGCGCGTTTGCAGCTCCTACGCATGCTCGCCAGTTTGCTGGCTGCCGCGCTGCTGTGAGGCAGCCCGAGTCCTGCCACCGCACCAGCGTGGACCCTCCTCCAGCCTCTCGGACCCTGGGCCAGCCGCCTCCCCTGAGGACTTCCAGTTCCAGCATCGGACACGGAGCTGACAGCCTTGCAGAGGGTGGTAGGCTTTGCCCAGGTGACATCATCCACCCGTCTGCCTTCAACTACCACTTGTATGCTGATAATTACCTCGTTCATACGTCAGTCCAAGATCTTACCTCTCAACTGCCTCCTGAAACTGTCCCTGTGGAACTAAGCCAGGTACATCAGAAATTCATCTACACGTGGAACAACTCCTACAGAACACCTACTGAACGCTGACAGAAGACCTCAGACCCCCCAAAAGGCAAGAAACTCCCCCCACATACCTGGGTAGGGCAAAAGAAAAAAGAATAAACAGAGACAAAAGGATAGGGACGGGACCTGCACCAGTGGGAGGGAGCCGTGAAGGAGGAAAGGTTTCCACACACTACAAGCCCCTTCGAGGGCGGAGACTGCGGGTGGCGGAGGGGGAAAGCTTCGGAGTAGCGGAGGAGAGCACAGCAATAGGGGTGTGGAGGGCAAAGCGGAGAGATTCCGGCACAGAGGATCGGTGACCTCAGGCACACACCAGCCCGAGAGGCTTGTCTGCTCGGCCGCTGGGGCGGGCGGGGCTGGGAGCTGAGGCTCGGGTATCGGGTTTCAGTCGGAGCGCAGGGAGAGGACTGGGGCTGGCGGCAGGAAGAGAGACTGAAGGGGTTAGTGCACCACGGCTAGCCCGGAGGGAGTCCGGGGAAAGGGTCTGGAGCTGCCGAAGAGGCAAGAGACTTTTTCTTCTCTTTTGTTTCCTGGTGCGCGAGAAGAGGGCATTAAGAGGGCTGCTTGGGGAAGCGCCGGAGCCGGGCGAGAGCCGCGGCTAAAGGCGCGGACCCCGGAGATGGGCGTGGGAAGCTGGGGCTGCTGCTGCCGCCGCCGCCACGGGGGCTGTGTGCGAGCGCGGGTCACTGTACGCCCCGCCTTCCGGGGGGCCTGTGCACCCCGCCACTGCCGGGGTCCCGGGACCCGGCGACGGCTTTCCCGGGAAAGTGCACGGAGCGCCTCGGTCTGGTGCAACGTCACGCCGGCCTCTGCCGCCGCAGGCCCGCCCCACACTGCGCGCCCCTCCCTCCCCTCTGCCTGAGTGAGCCAGAGCCCCCGAATCAGCGGCTACTTTAAACCCGTCCTGTCTGAGCGAAGAACGGACGCCCTCCAGCGACCTACGCGCAGAAGCGGGGCCAGATCCAAGGCTGAGACCCGGGAGCTGTGAGAGCAGAGACAGGGAAATCTCTCTGTGCAGCCTCGGAGGCAGCGGATTAAAGCTCCATGGTCCACTTGATGTGCCCTGCGTCTGTGGAGTGCATGAATGGACAGCGAATCATCCCAAATTGAGGAAGTGGACTTTGAGGACAAGATTTAAGACTTTCCCCCCCTTTTCCTCTTTTGACAACGAATTATCCCAAATTGAGGAGGTGGCCTTGGAGAGCCAAGATTTTTGATTTTTCCCCCGCTCTCTTTTTGTGAATGTGTATGTGTATTCTTCTGTGTAAGATTCTCTCTGTATAGCTTTGCTTTCACCATATGTCCCAGGGTTCTATCTGTCCGTTTTCTTTTTCAATAATTACTTTTTAATTTTAATAACGCTACTATATTTCATACTTTACTCTATTTTACTTTACATGCTCTTTTTTTCCTAGCTTCCCTTCCTCCCCTCCCTCCGCCCTTCCTTTCCTTCTTTCTTTCTTTCCTTCCTCCCTCCCTCCCTCCTGTCTGTCTTTCTTTCCTTCCTCCCTCCCTCTCACCCTTATTCCTTTCACTCTTTCTTTTTCTTTCCTTCCTCCCTCCCTTTCTTTCTTTCATTCTTTCCATCCTTCCTCCCTCCCTCCCTCCTTTCTTTCTTTCTTCCTTCCTTCCTTTCTTTCCTTCTTTCTTTCTCTCTCTCTTTCTTTCTTCTACTAATTCTTTCCTTCTACTTTTTCTCCCTCTTATTCTGAGCCGGGGAGATGAAAAGGCTCTTGGTGCTGCAGCCAGGAGTCAGTGCTGTGCCTCTGAAGTGGGAGAGCCAACTTCAGGACACGGGTCCACAAGAGACCTCCCAGCTCCACATAATATCAAGCGGCGAAGATCTCCCAGAGATCTCCATCTCAACACCAGCACCCAGCTTCAGTCAACGACCAGCAAGCTACAGTGCTGGTCACCCTATGCCAAGCAACTAGCAAGGCAGGAACACAACCCCACCCATTAGCAGAGAGGCTGCCTAAAAACATAATAAAGCCACAGACACCCCAAAACACACCACCAGACGTGGACCTGTCCACCAGAAAGACAAGATCGAGCCTCAAACACCAGAACACAGGCACTAGTCCCCCCCACCAGGAAGCCTACACAACCGACTGAAACAACCTTAGCCACTGGGGACAAACACCAAAAACAACGGGAACTACGAATCTGCAGCCTGCAAAAAGGAGACCACAAACACAGTAACAAAAGCAAAATGAGAAGACAGAAAAACACACAGCAGGAAAAGGAGCAAGATAAAAACCTACCAGACCTAACAAATGAAGAGGTAATAGGCAGTCTACCTGAAAAAGAATTCAGAATAATGATAGTAAAGATGATCCAAGATTCTATTTCCAAGATCCAAAATCTTGGAAATAGAATAGACAAAATGCAAGAAACAGTTAACAAGGACCTAGAAGAACTAAAGATGAATCAAGCATCGATTAAAAAGACAATAAATGAAATGAAAAATACTCTAGATGGGATCAATAGCAGAATAACTGAGGCAGAAGAATGGATAAGTGAGGTGGAAGATAAAATAGTGGAAATAACTGCTGCAGAGCAAGATAAAGAAAAAAGAATGAAAAGAACAGAGGACAGTCTCAGAGACCTCTGGGACAACATTAAACGCACCAACATTCGAATTATAGGGGTTCCAGAAGAAGAAGAGAAAAAGAAGGGGACTGAGAAAATATTTGAAGAGATTATAGTTGAAAACTTCCCTAATATGGGAAAGGAAATAGTTAATCAAGTCCAGGAGGCACAGAGAGTCCCATACAGAATAAATCCAAGGAGAAATATGCCAAGACACATATTAATCAAACTGTCAAAAATTAAACACAAAGAAATCATATTAAAAGCAGCAAGGGAAAAACAACAAATAACACACAAGGGAATCCCCATCAGGTTAACAGCTGATCTCTCAGCAGAAACTCTATAAGCCAGAAGGGAGTGGCAGGACATATTTAAAGTGATGAAGGAGAGAAACCTGCAACCAAGATGACTCTACCCAGCAAGGATCTCATTCAGATTTGATGGAGAAATTAAAACCTTTACAGACAAGCAAAAGCTGAGAGAGTTCAGCACAACCAAACCAGCTTTACAACAAAGGCTAAAGGAACTTCTCTAGGCAAGAAACACAACAGAAGGAATATACCTACAATAACGAACCCAAAGCAATTAAGGAAATGGGAATAGGAACATACATATCAATAATTACCTTAAAAGTAAATGGACTAAATGCTCCCACCAAAAGACACAGATTAGCTCAATGGATACAAAAACAAGACCCATATATATGCTGTCTACAAGAGACCCACTTCAGACCTAGAGACACATACAGATTGAAAGTAAGGGGATGGAAAAAGATATTCCATGCAAATGGAAATCAAAAGAAAGCTGGAGTAGCAATTCTTATATCAGACAAAATAGACTTTAAAATAAAGACTATTAGAAGAGACAAAGAAGGACACTACATAATGATCAAGGGATCGATCCAAGAAGGAGATATAACAATTGTAAATATTTATGCACCCAACATAGGAGCACCTCAATACATAAGGCAAATACTAACAGCCATAAAAGGGGAAATCGACAGTAACACAATCATAGTAGGGGACTTTAACACCCCACTTTCACCAATGGACAGATCATCCAAAATGAAAATAAATAAGGAAACACAAGCTTTAAATGATACATTAAACAAGATGGACTTAATTGATATTTATAGGACATTCCATCCAAAAACAACAGAATACACATTTTTCTCAAGTGCTCATGGAACATTCTCCAGGATAGATCATATCTTGGGTCACAAATCAAGCCTTGGTAAATTTAAGAAAATTGAAATTGTATCAAGTATCTTTTCCGACCACAATGCTATGAGACTAGACATCAATTACAGGAAAAGATCTGTAAAAAATACAAACACATGGAGGCTAAACAATACACTACCCAATAACGAAGTGATCACTGAAGAAATCAAAGAGGAAATTAAAAAATACCTAGAAACAAATGACAGTGGAGACACGACGACCCAAAACCTATGGGACGCAGCAAAAGCAGTTCTAAGGGGGAAGTTTATAGCAATACAATCCCACCTTAAGAAACAGGAAACATCTCGAGTAAACAACCTGACCCTGCACCTAAAGCAATTAGAGAAAGAACAACAAAAACCCCCCAAAGCTAGCAGAAGGAAAGAAATCATAAAGATTAGATCAGAAATAAATGAAAAAGAAATGAAGGAAACGATAGCAAAGATCAATAAAACTAAAAGCTGGTTCTCTGAGAAGATAAACAAATTTGACAAACCATCAGCCAGACTCATCAAGAAAAAAAGGGAGAAGACTCAAATCAATAGAATTAGAAATGGAAAAGAAGTAACAACTGACACTGCAGAAATACAAAAGATCATGAGAGATTACTACAAGCAACTCTATGTCAATAAAATGGACAACCTGGAAGAAATGGACAAATTCTTAGAAATGCACAACCTGCCAAGACTGAATCAGGAAGAAATAGAAAATATGAATAGACCAATCACAAGCACTGAAATTGAAACTGTGATTAAAAATCTTCCAACAAACAAAAGCCCAGGACCAGATGGATTCACAGGCGAATTCTATCAAACATTTAGAGAAGAGCTAACACCTGTCCTTCTCAAACTCTTCCAAAATATAGCAGAGGGAGCCCAAACTCATTCTACGAGGCCACCATCACCTTGATAGCAAAACCAGGCAAGGATGTCACAAAGAAAGAAAACTACAGACCAATCTCACTGATGAACATAGATGCAAAAATCCTCAAGAAAATACTAGCAAACAGAATCCAACAGCACATTAAAAGGATCATACACCATGATCAAGTGGGGTTTATTCCAGGAATGCAAGGATTCTTCAATATACGCAAATCAATCAATGTGATACACCATATTAACAAGTTGAAGGAGAAAAACCATATGATCATCTCAATAGATGCAGAGAAAGCTTTCGACAAAATTCAACACCCATTTATGATAAAAACCCTGCAGAAAGTAGGCATAGAGGGAACTTTCCTCAACATAATAAAGGCCATATATGACAAACCCACAGCCAACATTGTCCTCAATGGTGAAAAACTGAAACCATTTCCACTAAGATCAGGAACAAGACAAGGCTGCCCACTCTCACCACTCTTATTCAACTTAGTTTTGGAAGTTTTAGCCACAGCAATGAGAGAAGAAAAGGAAATAAAAGTAATCCAAATTGGAAAAGAAGAAGTAAAGCTGTCACTGTTTGCAGATGACATGATACTATACATAGAGAATCCTAAAGATGCTACCAGAAAACTACTAGAGCTAATCAATGAATTTGGTAAAGTAGCAGAATACAAAATTAATGCACAGAAATCTCTGGCATTCCTGTACACTAATGATGAAAAATCTGAAAGTGAAATCAAGAAAACACTCCCATTTACCATTGCAACAAAAAGAATAAAATATCTAGGAATAAACCTACCTAAGGAGACAAAAGACCTGTATGCAGAAAATTATAAGACACTGATGAAAGAAATTAAAGATGATACAAATAGATGGAGAGATATACCATGCTCCTGGATTGGAAGAATCAATATTGTGAAAATGACTCTACTACCCAAAGCAAAAGCAATCTACAGATTCAATGCAATCCTTATCAAACTACCACTGGCATTTTTCACAGAACTAGAACAAAAAATTTCAAAATTTGTTTGGAAAAACAAAAGACCCCGAATAGCCAAAGCAATCTTGAGAACGAAAAACGGAGCTGGAGGAATTAGGCTCCCTGACTTCAGACTATACTAGAAAGCTACAGTAATCAAGACAGTGTGGTACTGGCCCAAAAACAGAAAGATAGATCAATGGAACAGGATAGAAAGCCCAGAGATAAACCCACGCACATATGGTCAACTTATCTTTGATAAAGGAGGCAGGAATGTACAGTGGAGAAAGGACAGCCTCTTCAATAAGTGGTGCTGGGAAAACTGGACAGGGACATGTAAAAGTATGAGATTAGATCATTCCCTAACACCATACACAACAATAAGCTCAAAATGGATTAAAGACCTAAATGTAAGGCCAGAAACTATCAAATTCTTAGAGGAAAAGATAGGCAGAACACTCTATGACATAAATCACAGCAAGATCCTTTTGGACCCACCTCCTAGAGAAATGGAAATAAAAACAAAGATAAACAAATGGGACCTAATGAAACTTCAAAGCTTTTGCACAGCAAAGGATACCATAAACAAGACCAAAAGACAACCCTCAGAATGGGAGAAAATATTTGCAAATGAAGCAACTGACAAAGGATTAATCTCCAAAATTTATAAACAGCTCATGCAGCTCAATAGCAAAAAAACAAACAACCCAACCCAAAAATGGGCAGAAGACTTAAATAGGCATTTCTCCAAAGAAGATAAACAGACTGCCAACAAACACATGAAAGAATGCTCAACATCATTAATCATTAGAGAAATGCAAATCAAAACTACAATGAGATATCATCTCACACCAGTCAGAATGGCCATCATCAAGAAATCTAGAAACAATAAATGCTGGAGAGGGTGTGGAGAAAAGGGAACCCTCTTGCACTGCTGGTGGGAATGTGAATTGGTACAGCCACTATGGAGAACAGTATGCAGGTTCCTTAAAAAACTACCAATAGAACTACCATATGACCCAGCAATCCCACTACTAGGCATATACCCTGAGAAAACCATAATTCAAAAAGAGACATGTACCAAAATGTTCATTGCAGCTCTATTCACAATAGCCCGGAGATGGAAACAACCTAAGTGTCCATCATCGGATGAATGGATAAAGAAGATGTGGCACATATATACAATGGAATATTACTCAGCCATAAAAAGAAACGAAACTGAGCTATTTGTAATGAGGTGGATAGACCTAGAGTCTGTCATACAGAGTGAAGTAAGTCAGAAAGAGAAAGACAAATACCATATGCTAACACATATATATGGCATTAAAAAAAAATGTCATGAAGAACCTAGGGGTAAAACAGGAATAAAGACACAGACCTACTTGAGAATGGACTTGAGGATATGGGGAGGGGGAAGGGTAAGCTGTGACAAAGCGAAAGAGAGGCATGGACATATATACACTACCAAACGTAAGGTAGATAGATAGTGGGAAGCAGCCGCAGAGCACAGGGAGATCAGCTCGGTGCTTTGTGACCGCCTGGAGGGGTGGGATGGGGAAGGTGGGAGGGAGGGAGATGCATGAGGGAAGGGATGTGGGAACAGATGTATATGTATGAGTGATTCACTTTGTTATAAAGCAGAAACTAATTTAAAAAAAAGAAAAAGAAAATTGATGTGATAATTCAGTATATTTAATAAATAGTTCACTATATGCTATCCATCATCAGACATAATATGAAAAAAGCTCATGCATTATTACCATTTTTAAATAGTAGAGTACACTGCATTATAGAATAAGGTTTTAGTGATGTGCTGAAAATAAGCTCTTTGATGCTATATAAAATGAGACTTGTTAATGTATTCAGAATTGCTTTATCTTCAATCAGAGATTCAGCATTCTAAATTATTGCTCTCACTCCAGTCATTTGGTTGGAACTCTGTGGCAAGACATGTAAATGTGTCAAAAATTTAATAATTTATCTAATTTCATAAATGACTAAAAAATATTCTAAGATTATGGAATAAATTTTACATTTACCTGTTGGAAAAAAAACTGTAAATTATTAACAGACGTTAATTAAAAACTGTCAATCTTATATTTATATATCCAGATGAAATATTATGAGGGTGAAAGCAAGATCATAAATGCATATGATGCTATGACTGAAACTACATTGTATCAGCTAGGATTCATTTTGTTGCAACTGACAGCTTAAGCCAAAAAATTAAAAATTAAAAAGGAAAGAAAAAAACTATTGGCTCATATACCAAAAGTGATAAGTATGGCTGACATGAGGCAGAGCTAAATTCAGGACTAAATCAACACAGAAAAATAAGTAGCATTTCTTTACACCAACAACAACCTATCCAAAAAGGAAACCAAGGAAACGATTTCATTTACAATTGCATCAAAAATAATAAAATACTTAGAAATAAATTTAACCAAGTAAGTAAAAGACCTGTAAAATGAAAACTATAAAACACTGATGAAAGAAATGGAAGACGACACAAATAAATGGAAAGATATTCAGTGTTCATGGACTGGAAGAACACTGTTAAAATGTCCATATTATGCAAAGTGAGCTACAGATTCAATGCAATCACTATTAAACCCCTGTAACATTTTTTACAAAAATAGAAAAAAAAATTCTAAAATTCATAGAGAGCTACAAAAGACCCCAAATAGCCAAAGCAATCTTAAGAAGAACAAGTTAAAGGCCTCACATTTTCTGATTTCAGAAATACATTACAAAGCTACAGTAATCAAAACATTATGCTGCTTGAACAAAGAAAGATATACAGATCAACTGAACAGAACAGAGATAAATCCACACATAGATGGTCAACTATTCTTCAACAAGAGCATCAAGAATAGATCATGAGGAAAGGACAGTCCCTCCAATAAGTGGGGTTGGGAAACTGAATATCCACATGTAAAAGAATGGCATTGGGCCATTATCTTACACCATACACAAAAATTAACTCAAAATGGATTAAAGCCTTAAACATAACACCTGAAACTAGAACTTCTAGAAGACAATAGGGGAAAAGCTTCATGACATTGGTCTTGGCAATGATTTCACGGATATGATACCAAAAGCACAGGCAATAAAAGCAAAAATAGACAAGTAGGACTGTATCAAACTAAAAAACTTTTCACAGCAAAGGAAACAATAAAGTGAAAAGGCAACCTATGGAATGGCAGAAAATATCTACAAACCATACATCTGATAAGGGATTAATATCCAAAATATATAAGGAGTTCCTACAGCTCAATAGCAAAGAAACAAATAACCTGATCAAGAAATGGGCAAAGGACCGGAACAGACATTTTTCCAAAGAAGACATACAAATGGCCAGCAAGTATATGAAAAAATGCTCAATGTCATCAACCATCAGGGAAATGCAAATCAAAACCACAATGAGATATCATTTCACACCTGTTAGGATGGTTATTATCAAAAAGTTAAAGGATGACAAGTGTTGACAAGGATGTGGAGGAAAAGGATACCCTTGTACACTGTTGGTGGAATGTATATTGGTCCAGCCATTATGGAAAACAATATGAAGGTTCCTCAAAAAATTAAAAATAGAAGTACCATATAATCCAACAATCCCACTTCTGGATATATATCCAAAGGAAATAAAAGCCTTATCTCAGAGAGGTATCTGCACTCCCATGTCCACTGCAGCATTATCACAATAGCCAAGAAACAGAAACAACCACTGATGGATGAATGGATAAAGAAATACTAATATATATATTTACTGATATATATATATATATATATACTGATATATATATTTATATATAAAGAAATAGTGACATATATATAAAAGAATTACTGGACTTCCTTGGTGGCCCAGTGGTTAGGAATCTGCCTGCCAATGCAGAGGACATGGGTTCGAGCCCTGGTCTGGGAGATCCCACATGCCACAGAGCAACTAAGCCCGTGCACCACAACTACTGACCCTGCACTCTAGAGCCTGCAAGCCACAACTACTGAAGCCCCTGCGCCTAGAGCCCGTACTCTGCAACAAGAAGCTACCACGATGAGAAGCCTGCACACTGCAACAAAGAGTAGCTCCCACTTGCCACTAGAAAGCCCGTGCACAGCAATGAAGACGCAATGCAACCAAAATAAGATAAAGAAAGAAATGAATTTATTTAAAAAAAGAATTATTATTCAGCCTTAAAAAACGAGCAAATCCTGTCATTTGTGACAACATGGATGAACCTAGAAAGGCATTGTGCTGAATGAAATAAGTCAGGTGCAGAAAGAAAAATACCATATGATCTTGCTTAATTTGAAAAAAAGTCAGAATCATAGAAGCAGAGAGAATGGTGGTTACCAGAGGTGGGGTAGGGAGAGGAAAATGGGGATATTTTCGTCAAAGGGCACAAAGTTTCAGTTATGTGGGATGACTAAGTTCTAGAGACCTAATGTACACTGTGACTATAGTTAGTAATACTGTATTGTATACTTGAAATCTGCTGAGAGTGAATTTTTTTAAACAACGATAGAAACATTGTTTGCAATCTCCAAATATTAGATAGAAGGTAAATATTCTTTTTTAAAATTTACACAGAATTCTTTGTCTATTTAATCCTTCTATATTTAATTTTTATTTTATTAAATTATAGTTTATTTACAATATTATATTAGTTTCAGATGTATAACATAGTGACTCAGTATTTTTATAGCTTATACTCCTTTTAAAGTTATTATAAACTATTGGCTATATTCCCAGTGCTCTACAATATATCCTTAATTTTTTTTTTTTTTTGGCCACACTGTGCAGCATGTGGGCTCTTAGTTCCCTGACCAGGGATCAAACCCATGCCCCCTGCATTGAGAGTGAGGAGTCTTAACCACTGGACCGCCAGGGAAGTCCCATTATATCCTTATAGCTTACTTATTTTATACATAGTAGTTTGCTCCTCCTAATCACCTACCCCATCCTGCCCCTCCCCCATTCTTCTCCCCACTGGTAACCACTAATTTGTTCTCTATATCCGTGAGTTTGTTTCTGTTTTGTTATATTAATTCATTTGTTTTACTCTTTACATTCCACATAAGTGGTAACATACAGTATTTGTCTTTTAATATAGTAAATCTTAAGTGTTCTCAACACACACACACACACACAAGGCAACTATGCGAGGTGATGGATGTTGATAAGCTTGACTGTAGTAACCATTTAATAATGTATATGTACATCAAAACATCTTGTTATACATCTTAAATATAGACAATTCTTATAAAAATAAACTGATTAATTCAGGATTGATTTCATCAGGACTTGGTTTCCCTTAGTCTCTACTTTGCCTCCTTCTGCATTAGGTTCAGTCTTAGGTTCCATGTGAAAGATGGCAGTAAGTTCAAGTCCAGTGTGAAAGGAGTGTCTCTTCTCCAGGAGTCCACAAAAAACTCAAGGCATCACACTGGTTCTAAGTGGGCATATGTCTATCCCAGTGTCAGTGACTATAGCTGGTGAATATCATGTGCTAATTTTTAGGCACAGGTCACATACCCATGTCTGGAGCAAGATGTAGAGACTACCCCACCCAAAATACAGTGGAGGAGGAAGATTTTCCAGAGGTAAATTGGGGTGGAAGACAAAAAGAGTAGGTATCTATGCAATATTTGAAAATATATATATCAGAGACAAAAAGTGGAAGAAAATATAGAAAATAAAAATCTTATGGTGATAAGATTATGAATTGTTTTCTCTTCTATCTTCCAAAAATTTTAAATGGAAATTTAAAAATTGTATTATTTCATATTTCATATTCATATTTCATACAATCAATCCTCATTACTTGCAGATTCCATATTTGCAATTTTGCCTACTCACTATAAATTATTTGTAACCTCCAATATCAATATTTGCTGCATGTTTGTAAGGTAACACTCTGCCTTCTTGCTTCAGCTCTCATACTGTAAACAAGTGTTCATTTCGTGGTCTATTCAGGGATAATATAAATGTAAAATTACAAAATTAACATTTAAAAGTTATTTCTCAAAGATATTTTAGCAACATAACATTATCTATCTTTGAAATAAACATTTTGAAAAAAACATATTTAGTATCAGACCTACATATATCAAAATGGTGATGAACTGCAGAAAATTTTGCTGCAGAAAATTAATTTATCAGATTTAGTATTATTTTTCTATATATTTTGTTCATAATTACAGCTTATATATCAGACTTTCAATTAAAATCGGTTATTGAAAATTCTAGAGAACTTTTAAAATATGAAAACAGGTTTCCAAATAAACCACCAAACTATTAAATTTTCAATAAAAATGGTTTCAATCTCCATTGTTCTTTAAACACTTGTGTACCCAAAGTCTTAGTTTTTGATAAACTGTAACTTCTTGTTGCAAAAGTTAAATTGTAAAAATGTTTTATACACTTGTAAATTTTAGAATTGTAAAGCTGCATCAGGTAATATGCCAATAATGGCTAATTTTACAGTTACCTTGGAAAATGAAGATAATTAAGGGTTCAATAATCATAGTCTCTAGGAATGTAATTATAATGTATATCAGAAGGGTCAAGCAATATTCCTAGTTCAAGAAAGTTGACCTTAACCTACAAAAACATATACTCCTTTGGAAAAAAAACTGGTTTTCTTTAAATATAGCAATATGGACAATATCTCAAACTAGATATTAACTTATTCCTTCACTCATTCATTTTTTTAAACAGATAATTTACTGTGTACCTCTCACATGTTGCACATAAGTTCTAGGTGCTAGGGAAACACCAGTGAATAAAAACAGACACAGCAGGCATGAGTTAACATTCCAGTAAGAGGGGAAATAGACAGTATATATAAGCAAACCAATAAATAAGTAAATAATGTCAGATATTGATAAATACTGAAGGGAAATATAGGGTGATATGATAGGAAGGTACGTGTGTTGGAGGAGGTTTGGTCGAGGAAGGTTTATATGGATGTATGACATTTGGGCCGAGACTTGAATATTGAAGACACAGCCCATAAAGAGCCTTGAAAAGAGGAAATTTTTGGCCTATATGAAGGGCAAAAATGAAGCCAGTGTGACAGGTAATAAGTGCAGGGAAGATTTCCTGTCCAGATCTACTATCAATTAGGAAAAAATCACAGAACCAAATAGAAAAACAGCCAACAGACTTGAACAGGTACTTCACAAAAGAGGCAATCTAAATGACCAACAAATATGAAAAGGTCCTCAAACTTAAGAATTGTAAAGGAAATGCAAATTAAACCTACAATGAGATACCACAACACACCAGCAATGCCAGCGTTAGAAAGACTGACAATGCCAAGTGTTGGCAAAGATATAAACAGACTGGAACTCTCATACACAGTTGGTTGAGTTGCCAATTAGTATGATCATTGGCAAATTTGCTTTTCATTATCTACTAAAGTTGAACATACTTCTAAGTACATACATACCAAATATCTATATCTAATATCTATATCTATCTCAAGATATGTACAAGAACATTCATACCCAAAACATGTAAACAATTCAAATATTTATAACCTGTAGAACAAAAATGAAATGTGGTATACTCATACAGTGGAATACTACATAGCAAGAAGAATGAACAAACTCTTGAGACACAAAACTTGAGTGAATCTCAGAAACATACTGAATAAAAGAAGCCAGATATAATACACACTACATGATACCATGTATGTGTATATACACCTATACATACATATATTTAAAACAAGTGGAACTAATTCGTGGTGTTAAAAGTTAGAATGGCAGTTAGCTTTGGGTCAAGGGGGTGTAGTGATTGAGAGGGGCCATGAGGTAGCTTCTGTGGGGCTGGCAATGCTCTTCTAGGGTCCAGACAACTATGACAGGTAATATGTGAGGAGAAGAGATTCATCCTTCACCTGAATGTCGTTATACAAGTGTAATTACTTTCTAATAATTTTTGAGCTTTTCATCTATAATTTTTGTATATATGGTATAGTTCAACAAAGTATATATTTTAAAAATATATGACGGTATAAAGAATACATTTGAGTACGGAGACAATGTTTTGGCCCTGGGTAGAAATAAGGCTCTGAAGAAAAATGGACTTATTCCATGCATGTTTCAGAGGTAGAACAGGTAAGACTCATTGCTGTATTGCCTATAGTGAATAAGGGAAAGACAGGGATCAAGATTGACTACTAAGTTTTCAGCTTAAGTAACTAGATCAAAGTTAGTGACATTTATGTTTCCAGAAAGACAGAATGGTTGATTGCATTAGATGTTGTTTAGAATTTCAGTCATGAGGACAGAGAAGTTGCCACTGGATTTAAACATGGAAGTCATTGATGATCTGAGAGCAATGTTAGGTTAGTTAGTGCTGGGGATGAAGTCCTGATTGGAGCATGCCGAACTGTAACTATGATGTAAGGAAATGAAGAAAAAATTTTATATAACTCTTTGAGTAGTTGTTTTGCTTTCCTGTGAATGGGGATGAGAGATATGCAAACAGAAGAGAAAGCTTGAAAGCACTGGGGGATCAGAGCAAGTTATGACATGTATATTATGCAGGTGGTTGAGGAAATGGACCCTGGTATAAAGAAATGAACCCGACTTACCTAATAATTTTGGTGGAAGATTAGAATCCAATACAATTCACCTCATCCTCTACCCCAATACCAGAAAGCTACTTCCTAAGAATCTTCTTTACTGCAAATGGTCAAATTTTTCTATTTTTTAAGTTTTGCTATGTTTGGGGGCAGGGGAGAGTTCCCATTTTCTCTTCGTTTCTTTGCTTTAACAGCATTGAGATATAATTCACATACTACAGAATTCACCCATTTAAAGTATACTATCATTTCTTTTTATGTCCTGGGTTCCGTAATGAGGTTCAAGTGTTCATTTGTGTCAGTAACATTCAGCATAAAACAAAAAAACGTTTTGGAAACAACCGAGAGATATTTTCCTTCTAAACTTTTATTTCAACAATCAATTTTAATATAAAAAGCATTTATTGTGCAGAACAAGATTGCAGAAAACAAGAAAACCCATTTCCAATTGTTGATATTCGGGAAAGAACTCACAGTAACATTCTGGAACTGCTATTTTTGTTGTTGTTGCTGCAGTTTTTAACTTTAGGAATCTTACCCTCATTCTATATACCTGCTCTTCTGGATATGTGAGGAAATAAATCTTTACCTGTTTAATCCACTATTTGTTGTCTTCCCAATTAGTTAAGGCCAGAAGCATTCCTAGAGAATATAGGCCTAAGGATTAATCTCCAAAATATATAAACATCTCATGCAGCTCAATATGAAAAATAACAAAAAAAAACAATCAAAAAATGGGCAGAAGACCTAAATAGACATTTCTCCAAAGAAGACATACAGATGGCCAAAAGGCACATGAAAAGCTGCTCAACATCAATAGTTATTAGTGAAATGCAAATCAAAACTACAGTGAGGTATCACCTCACACCGGTTAGAATGGGCATCATCAGAAAATCTACAAACAACAAATGCTGGAGAGGGTGTGGAGAAAAGGGAACCCTCTTGCACTGTTGGTGGGAATGTAAACTGATACAGCCACTATGGAGAACAGTATGGAGGTTCCTTAAACTAAAAATAGAACTACCATATGACCCAGCAATCCCACTACTGGGCATATACCCAGAGAAAACCATAATTCAAGAAGACACATGTAGGGGACCTTCAAGATGGCATAGGAGGTGAGATCCCAGGGAGAGGACTGGGGTTGGCTGCATGAACACAGCCTGAAGGGGGCTAGTGCGCCACAGCTAGCCAGGAGGGAGTCCAGGAAAAACTCTGGACCTGCCTAAGGCAAGAGACCACTGTTTCGGGGTGCAAGAGGAGAGGGGATTCCTCCCCTGTCTGCCCACAGAAGCCAGAGCACTGCCTAAACAAGCTCCAGAGATGGGAGCGAGTGGCAGCTATCAGCTCAGACCCCAGAGACAGGCATGAAACATTAATGCTGTTGCTGCAGCCACCGAGAATCCTGTGTGCAAGCATAGGACACTATCCACAGGCCCCACCCCGGGAGCCTGTGCAACACGCCACTGTCAAGATCCCCTGATCCAGGGACAACTTCCCTGGGAGAACACATGGGGTGCCTCAGGCTGTTGCAACGTCAACAACGCCAGCCTCTGCTGCCACAGACTCGCCCGGCATTCCAATTATAACTACCGTAACCCTCCCTTTGCCCTGGCAGGAGTGACTCAGAGCCCCTAATCAGCCGCTGCTTTAAACCCGTCCTGTCCAGGCGGGAACAGAAGCCTGAGGGCAACCTATATGCAGAAGCAGGGCCAAAACCAAAGGTGTACCCCAGGAGCTGTGCGAACAAAGAGAAAGGGAAATTTCTCCGTGCAGCCTCAGGAGCAGCGGATTAAATCCCCACAATAAACCTGAGATATCCTGCATCTGTGGAATACCAGAATAGACAATGAATCAACCCAAAATTGAGATGGTGGATTTGGGGAGCAACTGTACATGCAGGGTTTCCTGTCTGTGACTGACTTGTTTCTGATTTTTATTTTTATCTTAGTATAGTTTTTACTGCTTGTTGTCACTGGTGAATTTGTTTATCAGTTTGGTTGCTCTCTTTTTTTATATATTTTTTAATTAAAAAAATTTTTTTCTCCCTTTTCTTCTGAGCTGTGTGACTTACAGAGTCCTGGTGCTCCGGCCTGCTGTCACACCCGAGCCTCTGAGGTGGGAGAGCCTAGTTCAGAACACTGGACCACCAGAGACCTCCCGGCCCCATGTAATATCAATCAACGAGAGCTCTGCCAGAGATCTCCATCTCAACGCTAAGACCCAGTTTCACACAAGTACCAGCAAGCTCCAGTACTGTACACCCCATGCCAAACAACTAGCAAGACAGGAACACAACTCTATCCATTAGCAGAGAGGCTACCTAAACTCATACTAAGTTCACAGACATCCCAGAATACACCACTGGATGCAGCCCTGTCCACCAGAAAGACAGGATCCAGCCCCACCCACTAGAACACAGGCACCAGTCCCCTCCTCCAGGAAGCCTACACAACCCACTGAACCAACATTACCCACGGTGGGCAGACACCAAAAACAAAGGGAACGATGAACCTGCAGGCTGCAAAAAGTAGACCCCCAAACACAGTAAGTTAAGCAAAATGGGAAGACAGAGAAATATGCAGCAGATGAAGGAGCAAGGTAAAAACCCACCAGACCGAACAAATGAGGAGGAAATAGGCAGTCTACCTGAAAAAGAATTCAGAGTAATGATAGTAAAGATGATACAAAATCTTGCAAATAGAGAAAATACAAGAAATGTTTAACAAGGACCTCGAAGAACTAAAGTGCAAACAAACAATGATGAACAACACAAAAAATGAAATTAAAAATTCTCTAAAAGAAAACAATAGCAGAATAACTGAGGCAGAAGAACGGATAAGTGACCTGGAAAATAAAATAGTGGAAATAACTGCCACAGAGCAGAATAAAGAAAAAAAATGAAAAGAATTGAAGACAGTCTCAGAGACTTCTGGGACAACATTAAACGCACCAACATTCGAATTAAGAGTTCCCAGAAGAAGAGTAAAAAAAGGGGTCTGAGAAAATATTTGAGGAGATTATAGTTGAAAACTTCCCTAACATGGGAAAGGAAGTCCAGGAAGCATATAGAGTCCCATACAGGATAAATCCAAGGAGAAACACACCAAGACATATATTAATAAAACTATCAAAAATTAAATATAAACCAAAAATATTAAAAGCAGCAAGGAAAAAACAACAAATAACATACAAGGGAATCCCCATAAGGTTGACAGCTGATCTCTCAGCAGAAACTCTGCAAGCCAGAAAGGAGTGGAAGGATATATTTAAAGAGATGAAAGGGAAAAACCTACAACCAAGATTACTCTACCCAGCAAGGATCTCATTCAGATTCGATGGAGAAATTAAAACCTTTACAGACAAGCAAAAGCTAAGAGAATTCAGCACCACCAAACCAGCTTTACAACAAATGCTAAAGGAAATTCTCTAGGCAGGAAACACAAGAGAAGGAAAAGACATACAAAAACAAACCCAAAACAATTAAGAAAATGGTAATATGAACAGACATAGTGATAATTACCTTAAACATAAATGCATTAAATGCTCCAACAAATACTGGCTAAATGGATATAAAAACAAGACCAACATATATGCTGTCTACAAGAGACCCACTTCAGACCTAGGGACAAATACAGACTGAAAGTGAGGGGATGGAAAAAGATATTCCATGCAAATGGAAACCAAAAGAAAGCTGGAGTAGCAATTCTCATATCAGACCAAATAGACTTTAAAATAAAGACTATTAGAAGAGACAAAGGACACTACATAATGATCAAGGGATCACTCCAAGAAGAAGATACAACAATTGTAAATATTTATGCACCCAACATAGGAGCACCTCAATACATAAGGCAAATGCTAATAGCCATAAAAAGGGAAATCAACAATAACACAATCATAGTAGGGGACTTTAACACCCCACTTTCACCAATGGACAGTTCATCCAAAATGAAAATAAGAAAACAGAAGTTTAAATGATACATTAAACAAGTTGGATTTAATTGATGTTTATAGGGCATTCCATCCAAAAACAACAGAATAATCTTTTTTCTCAAGTGCTCAAGGAACATTCTCCAGGATAGATCATATCTTGCGTCACAAATCAAGCCTTGGTAAATTTTAAAAAATTGAAATTGTATCAAGTTTCTTTTCTGACAGCGCTTTATGACTAGATATCAATTACAGGGAAAAAAATGTAAAAAATACAAACACATGGAAGCTAAATAATATGCTACTAAATAATCAAGAGATCGCTGAAGAAATCAAAGAGGAAATAAAAAATACCCAGAAACAAATGACAGTGAAAACATAATGACCCAAAACCTATGGGATGCAGCAAAAGCAGTTCTAAGAGGGAATTTTATAGTAATAAAATCCTACCTCAAGAAACAAACGAAATCTCAAATAAACAACCTAACCTAAAGCAATTAGAGAGAGAAGAACAAAAACCCCCCAAAGTTAGCAAAGGAAAGAAATCACAAAGATCAAATAAGAAATAAATGAAAAAGAAATGAAGGAAATGATAGCAAAGGTCAATAAAACTAAAAATAAAAGCTGGTTCTTTGAGAAGATAAACAAAATTGATAAACCACTAGCCAGACTCATCAAGAAAAAAAGGGAGAAGACTCAAATCAACAGAATTAGAAAGGAAAAAGGAGAAGTAACAACTGACACTGCAGAAACACAAAGATTCATGAGGGATTACTACAGGAAACTATATTCCAATAAAATGGACAACCTGGAAGAAAGGGACAAATTCTTAGAAAAGCACAACCTTCCAAGACTGAACCACGAAGAAATAGAAAATATAAAGAGAGTAATCCCAAGCACTGAAATTGAAACTGTGATTAAAAATCTTCCCAAAAACAAAAGCCCAGGACCAGAGGCTTCCCAGGTGAATTCTATCAAACTTTAGAGAAGAGCTAACACGTATACTTCTCAAACGCTTCCAAAATATAGCAGAGGGAGGAACACTCCTAATTTTATTCTACAAGGCCACCACACCTTAATACCAGAAGCAGACAAAGATGTCACAAAAAAAGAAAACTACAGGCCAATATCACTGGTGAACATAGATGCAAAAATACTTAACAAAATACTAGCAAACAGAATCCAATGGGACATTGAAAGGATAATTCACCATGATCAAGTAGGGCTTAGCCCAGAAATGCAAGGATTCTTCAGTATTTGCAAATCAATCAATGTGATAAACCATATTAACAAACTGAAGGATAAAGACCATATGATCATCTCAATAGATGCAGAAAAAGCTTCTGACAAAATTCAACAGCCATTTATGATAAAAACTCTCCAGAAAGTAGGCATAGAGGGAACTTACCTCAACACAATAAGGGCCATATATGACAAACCCACAGCCAACACTGTTCTCAATGGTGAAGAACTGAAACCATTTCCTCTAAAATCAGAAACAAAACAAGGATGCCCACTCTCACCACTGTTATTCAACCTAGTTTTGGAGGTTTTAGCCACAGCAATCAGAGAAGAAAAAGAAATAAAGGGAATCCAAATCGGAAAAGAAGAAGTAAAACTGTCACTGTTTGCAGATGCCATGATACTATACATAGAGAATCCTAAAGATGCTACCAGAAAACTACTACAGCTAATCAATGAATTTCATAAAGTAGCAGGATACAAAAATAATGCACAGAAATCTCTCACATTCCTATACACTAATGATGAAAAATCTGGAAGAGAAATTAAGGACACACTCCCATTTACCACTGCAACAAAAAGAGTAAACTACCGACGAATAAACCTACCTAGGGAGAGAAAAACCTGTATGCAGAAAACTATAAGACACTAATGAAAGAAATTAAAGATGATACAAACAGATGGAGAGATATACTATACCCTTAGATTGGAAAACCCAACATTGTGAAAATGACTATACTACCCAAAGCAATCTACAGGTTCAATGCAATCCCTATCAAACTACCAATGGCATTTTTCACAGAACTAGAACAAAAAAAATTCACAATCTGTATGGAAACACAAAAGACCCCGAATAGTCACAGCAATATTGAGAAAGGAAGACGGAGTTGGAGGAATCAGGCTTCCTGACTTCAGACTATACGACAAAGCTACAGTAATCAAGACAGCATGGTACTGGCACAAAAACAGAAACAGAGATCAGTGGAACAGGATAGAAAGCCCAGAGACAAACCCACACACATATGGTCATCTTATCTTTGATAAAGGAGGCAAGAATGTACAATGGAGAAAAGACAGCCTATTCAGTAACTGGTGCTGGGAAAACTGGACAGCTACATGTAAAAGAATGAAATTAGAACACTCCCTAACACATTGAACAAAAATAAACTCTAAATGGATAGAAAACCTAAATGTAAGGCCAGACACTATCGAAGTCTTTGAGGAAAACATATGAAGAACACTCTTTGACATAAATCACAGAAAGATCCTTTTTGACCCACCTCCTAGAGAAATGGAAATAAAAACAAAAAGCAAACAAAAACAATAAGCAAATGGGACCTAATGAAATTTAAAAGCTTTTGCACAGCAAAGGAAACCATAAACAAGACGAAAAGACAATGACATAAATCACAGAAAGATCCTTTTTGACCCACCTCCTAGAGAAATAGAAATAAAAACAAAACTAAACAAATGGGACAGAATGAAACTTAAAAGCTTTGCACAGCAAGGGAAACCATAAACAAGATGAAAAGACAACCCTCAGAATGGGAGAAAATATTTGCAAATGAAGCAACTGACAAAGGATTAATCGTCAAAATATACAAGCAGCTCATGCAGCTCAATATCAAAAAAACAAACAACCCAATCCAAAAATGGGCAGAAGACCTAAATAGACATTTCTCCAAGGAAGATATACAGATTGCCAACAAACACATGAAAGTATGTTCAACATCACTAATCATCAGAGAAATGCAAACCAAAACCACAATGAGGTATCACCCCACACCAGTCAGAATGGCCATCACCAAAAAATCTACAAACCATAAATGCTGGAGAGGATGCGGAGAAAAGGGAACCCTCCTGCACTGTTGGTGGGAATGTAAATTGATACAGCCACTGTGGACAATAGTATGGAGGCGCCTTAAAAAACTAAAAATAGAACTACCATACAACCCAGCAATCCCACTACTGGCCATATACCCTGAGAAAACCATAATTCAAAAAGAGTCAAGTACCACAATGTTCATTGCAGCACTGTTTATAACAGCCAGGACATGGAAGCAACCTAAGTATCCATTGACAGATGAAAGGATAAAGAAGATGTGGCACATATATACAATTGAATATTACTCAGCCATAAAAAGAAACAAAACTGAGTTATCTGTAGTGAGGTGGATGGACCTAGAGTCTGTCATACTGAGTGAAGTAAGTCAGAAAGAGAAAAACAAATACTGTATGCTAACACATATATATGGAATCTAAAAAAAAAATTTTTTTTTTCTGATGAACCTACGGGTAGGGCAGGAATAAAGACACAGACGTAGAGAATGGACTTGAGGACATGGAGCGGGGAAAGGTAAGCTGGGACAAAGTGAAAGAGTAGCACTGACACATATACACTACCAAATGTAAAATAGATAGCTAGTGGGAAGCAGCTGCATAGCACAGGGAGATCAGCTTGGTGCTTTGTGATCACCTGGAGGGGTGGGATAGGGAGGGAAGGAGGGAGACACAAGAGGGAAGGGATATGGGGATATATGTATTCGTATAGCTGATTCACTTTGTTATACAGCAGAAACTAACACAACATTGTAAAGCAATTATACTCCAAAAAATATATTAAAAAAAAATAAAGATAACCAAGAGAAAAAAAAAAAAAACACATGCACCCCAATTCATTGCAGCACTATTTACAATAACCAGGTCATGGAAGCAACCTAAATGCCCATCGACAGACAAATGGATAAAGAAGATGTGGTACATATATACAATGGAATATCAGCCATAAAAAGGAATGAAACTGGGACATTTGTAGAGACATGGATGGACCTAGAGACTGTCATACACAGTGAAGTAAGTCAGAAAGATTAAAACAAATATCATATATTAACACATATATGTGGAATTTAGAAAAATGGTACAGATGAACTGGTATGCAAGGCAGAAATAGAGACACAGGTGTAGGGAACCAACATGGACACCAAGGTGGGAAAGCAGGGGGTTGGTGGTGGGGGGGTGAATTGGGAGATTGGGATTGACATATAGACGCTAATATGTATAAAACAGATAACTAATAAGAACCTGCTATATAAAAAATAAATTAATTTAATTTAATTTAAAAACAAAGGAATAGAGTCTTGGTCGTCGAGGTCTTGAATCTGAGCTGCTGATTCTTGGAGGATATTATGTAGTCATGCCTATTGGTACCACTACAAATTCAGAGACTTCAACCTCAGATGAGCCCTCAGCACATCTTTAAGGCTATCCTTTTTATGTATTCTCTTTTTCCTCTTGCAATTCTTCAGTGATTATTCTAAACCTTTTTAAATCTCAGACCATTCTCCCCATTCTCAAAAGATAAACTTTCCTCCTACATTACAAGGATTATCTCTGTCACTTCCCACCTCAATACCTAAAAGCTTATCTAAAACTGTTCTCTCACTTGCTTGCTGCTGTTTCAGACCTCAATTCTATTTTCTTTGTTTGTTCTAAAATACTTCTTGAGGGTTTGCTATGAGCCAGACAATGCTAAAGGAAAGACAAAATTCCTCTCCTCAAGTAACATTAAGCGCTATTAAGAGACCAATGCAGAATGATTTGGAAGTGTATGGGGCACACCTGGGACTTCCAGGTAGGGGTTGTGTCAGGCTACTGAGAAGAGGTCTAAGCCCATCTGAAAAATTACTAAGAGTCAATGCCCCTACCGTGTGCCCCCAGCAATCTCTAACCCCCTCTCCACACCGTTCAACACACTGTATTGTAGTTTATTTAATGAGGTCCTCTACAAGACAAGGAAAATCCACTGGCAAATCAATCTATCTTGTTAACCACTGTATCCCTAGCACTTAAAAGAATACTTGCCAAAGAGAAGCACTGAGTGAATATTTATATTAAGAAATAATGAAAATAATATGAACTTCAGCATTAAGGCTTTCCTAGATAGCACCGATATTCAAATTATTTAAAAGCTAGTATGGCTGTTTGTGTATCAGTTGAATATCAATCGTAGCTCTGGATTTAAATTTTGGCTCCATTTCCTATGAGATTTTTAAATTAAGGCAAATCAGTTAAATAATCTATCATTTTATCATCTGTACATGTTGATGGTAATAATATTATAATTCATAGGATGGTTTTAATGATGAAATGAAAAAGCATATGAAAAAACCCATTTCAACGCTGGTACACTAAATACATATAATAAATATTTGACTTCCTTTATAGACTGCTTTTTTTTTTTTTTTTGCGGTACACGGGCCTCTCACTGTTGTGGCCTCTCCCGTTGCAGAGCACAGGCTCCAGATGCACAGGCTCAGCGGCCATGGCTCAGGGGCCCACCCGCTCTGTGGCATGTGGGATCTTCCCGGACCGGGGCATGAACGTGTGTCCCCTGCATCGGCAGGCGGACTCTCAACCACTGCGCCACCAGGGAAGCCCTAGACTGCTTTTAAATGAGCTATATTTATAGTTAGATAAGAAAATTAAAATATGCAGAAACCAATGCAGAATGAGAGCACTCTATTTTGTCTTTCCTTCATGATTTTTCTCAAGTGCTCAACTTAAATGGTTAGGTAGTTTGTTTCTAAACTTAAAATGCATTTATCCTTAATCTTCTCTATAATGTAAATTTAAAATTTGCTGTTCATTCATACCTAATTAACCAATTTGTGCCTGTATGTCAACCTTAGATTATATTTAACAATTCATCAGGAATTTAAGAGCCTATTAGCTGTGCAAAGTTGTAATTTATCTTTATCATTCAGGGACTACTTTATGCAGACACTGCTGGGTAGCTTCTAGCTCAATAAATGCTCCAAGATGCCTAATATTTTCTTTTTTTGTTTTAATAATGAGTATAACTGATGGATTTCATCCAAAATAAGAAATCAAAGTATTGATAAAATGGAAAGAAAGTTTACTGGCATATTTAAAGGATGGTATCTTTTGCAGCTTTAAATTGTTTCCAGGAAAAAGTTAACAAATAAGTAGAAATCTGATAAATTGTGCTAAATGCCAACTTTAAACCTTAGTAATCAGTTTATATGCTTTATGTCTATATTGGATGGCTGCAAGAATCCCAGTATTTTCTATTACTCACTATATTGAGACTTGTGAGAATAAAACAACAGATCGAACAAGAATAATTAAGTTCTTCAGGCTGGCTACCAAATGCAATACTGTTATAAAAAGATTAGAATTATATCAGTAGGTTGAACAAGGAGAGTATTAATTTCAGAGCAGCTTAGTTATTTCTCCCTACATGTGCCCATTCTCAATTGACCTTTATCTAAGTTATATTGTCATGTAAGTCACACAGCTGATTTGCTTAAAGGTAAAATTTCTTCCACTAATATTGCAGAAGAAGAGTCTTCAATTAAGTTGACCATGTCCTTTAAATCACAAGACATGGAAACAGAATCTCAAGCTAATTTAATTAGAGAATTTAAACTTGCCATTCAAAATAATTTATATATTATATTATTTATATATTGTCAGTTATTTTCCTCATTTCAGAAATGTGGCATAATTCTAATTAAAAAAGAGTGATAACTTTTTTACTCTGGATTCTAGTAACTATATAATTAATGTTTCAAAAGTCACTACACAAATGTTAAGAAAAGGAATCAATAAAAAGTTTTAAAATGAGAATGTGAAAATGGAATTAACTTAAATTGCATAATGCAAAACTAAGAGTATGCTTCTTCTACATCTAAAATTGCAAAGTAAGCATAACACACTGAGAACAGGAATAATTTGGAATTCCTACCCTGGAAAGAAACAAACTAAAGGCTTTTCCCACTTTGTCTAATTTTCTTTTCAATTCCTTTGGAGAGGGTTCTCTCCGCTTTTGTTCTGACAGGAGAGTCTGGACGGCTTGTCTTTGTGCATGAGATGGGGAAGACAAAAAAGCAAATTAGTTTCATGAAAGACTTCCAAAAATGTCATATCCATCCTCCATCTTTCATTTAGGGCCTTCAGGGCCTCATCATGATCTTTCTGGGAGGGTTGATTCCTATCTCCTCTGTGGACTCTTCTCCAGTATATTCTGTGCTAAAGCTTCCTGGGTTCCACTTCATTTCCTGAGAGGTTCATACCTGGTTTCTCTCAGAATATTTGTTGAAATCCTTTGTCCTCTGATGACTCCCCACCTCTTTCTTTTTCTGTTATGTGTATATGTATTTTACTCTTTAACTCCAATCTTAATGGAAGGAAAAGATGTAAATCAGTCTGTAATCTCAAACAGATCTCAACAATTTGCTTTCTTAACAACATATTGTGAACATTTCCTCATATCATTAAATGTCTACACTATTTAAGCATAGGCATTATTTTAGTTTTGAAGCTAAAATTATATTAAAAAAATTTTTTTTAATGTTTGTCTGTGTTGGGTCTTAGTTGTGGCATGCAGGATCTTTCATTGTGGCGTGTGGGCTCTCTAGTTGTGGCGTGCAGGCTCCAGAGCGTGCGGGCTCAGTAGTTGCAGCATGCGGGCTCTAGAGCACACAGGCTTAGTTGCCCTGAGGCATGTGGGATCTTAGTTCCCCGACCAGGGATCGAAGCCGTGTCCCCTGAATTGGGAGGCAGATTCTTAACCCCTGGATCACCAGGGAAGTCCCTAAAATTATATTCTTTATTTACTTTTGGAATTATGAATTTAGATAATTCTAATGAAATTCAGAGTAAAGATCACAGTATTTGTCCAATATTGGAGTCACTAGATAATGATTTTTTTAACATTTTATTAGTGATTGATTTAGAGACCTTTAGTTACCTATTTTTTTTGTTGCCTATGCTTTTGGTGTCACATCCAAGAAATTGCCAAATCTAATGTCATGAAGCCCTCCCGCTATTTTTCTTCTAAGTGTGTCATAGTTTTAGTTGTTACATTTAGGTCTTTGATCCATTTTGATTTAATTTTTCCAGTGTGAGGTAAGGGTCAAACTTCATTGTTTTGCATATGAATATTCAGTTTTCCCAACCACATTTCCCCATGGGATGGTCTTGGCACATCTGTTAAAAATCATATATGTGAGGATCTTTTTGTGCTCTCCATTCTATTCCATTGGTCTATATGTATGTCTTTACACCAGTACCATGTTTTGATTCTGCAGCTTTGTAATATGTTTTGAGGTCAGCAAATGGGAAGCCTCCAGCTTTGTTCTTCTTTCTCAAGATTGTTTTGACTATTTAAGTTCCTTTGAGATTCCATATTAATTTTAAGATGAATATTTTCCATTTTGGTTTTATTTCTGATAATAGCCATCCTAATGAGTGTGAGGCTAATAATTTTATTCAATCATCTATTTCCTTAATGTATTTTTTTAAATTCTATGAGTTAGTGAGGGAAACCTGTTAAAATCTTCCAGTATTGTGGGCATGTCTCCTAGTTCTGTCTAGTTTTGCTTCATATGTTCTGAAGCTGATATCCATTATCTGAAGATATAGAATCCTCTTTCAAATGTGATATAATTTTAGGACAAGTAAGAAGTAGAGCCATAATTCTCACACTAATGTTGAAAATTTTTTCTGGAGTTCCCCAATTCTCTGAGAATTTTTAAATTTAGAAAAGATGTCAAATGATAATCTAAGAAAGTAAATATTCTAAAATCATAAGCAGGGTTAACTGAATGAAAACTTATAAAGGAGTAAAGATATCCAATTTCAATGTCTGAGCTGGCAGTGTCTCTAGAAGCTGGTGGTAAAATAGGCTAGCCTAGATTAAGAATAGACTTTTAAAACAAGCTAAGGAGTCATTCCAGGAGTTTAAGAGGAGAAACGTAATGGTAAGATTTACATTTTTAAAAGACCATTTAGCTATCAATATAAAGAATGACTTGGAAACTAAAAAACAAAAAGTTAGAACTAATTAAAGGAAACTATTATAATAGATGGATAGGAAAATGTGGCATAGTAGAGACTATGAAAAAGATCCAAAAGATTAGCTAAACGGTAAAATCTACAAAATCAGGTGAACATACTGGCTATGGGATGAGAGGGAGGGGGTTATTAAAGCCAAAAGGGAATGATATAAAATGACTGTCAAGAGAAAATGATTAACAAAATATAAGTGAATTTAAAAAAAAACACACATCTTTTTGCTTTTGGAGTTTTAAGAATCAACTGACTATTCATAGACAACTGAAAAACCTACAGTTGGAAATTATGTCTGTAATTTTGCAACTGTTACAAAGTCAATGATTTCACTTTTATATCATGTGAGCTGTGAAATGGGTTTGGAAATTTTCCCTCTCTTTTGCTACATAGTCTACTTGAAAAATCTAATTTAATTTCTTTCTATAGATCTTACTGAAGTTTAATGTCATCCTTTCATTGTTGTTTATTTGGTAGCTTTATAAAAATGTCTTTCCTCTGAAAATCTGACTTTATCTTCTTGGTTTTTATAGTGTATATATGACAGTCACAAAATAGAATTATTTCTTCCTCTCTTCCCATTTTAAACAGAGGAAAACGTTTATTTTCTTCATAGGCATATATAGAAACTGTCATGAAAAAAAATTAATGGGAAGTAATTTCTCATCATGTTAAATTTCACATAGGTCTTGTCTATGTGACTGATTTCTCTGTGATAGATTTTACTTCTTTATACCTTAAAAAGCTGTTTTGCCTGTTTCATCTCAGTGCCTAAAACAATGACACATGGTAAGTTCTGAATGAATTTTGTTAAGTATTGAATAAACTAATTCATATCTCAGATAGTAAAAGTGTAAGTATCAAGCCTCAGAGAAGGGTTGCTCTTACTTCATTTAGTAAGAAGTGTAGAATTCCCCTTATTGGATCTTTTTTCCTTCTCTGTACAATCTTCCAACACCATCTTGGGGTCTCTGCTGCTGGTCTTCTGTTAGCTCTTTTCATAGTTCTTCTCCCACTCCTTACATCAAAGGCTTTCTAAGACTATTAAATTTTTCTTCACCTACATATGTTTCCAAAAGAAAGTCACTGCATTTAGTTTCTATGCATAAAGTTATGACATTCATGTTTATTTTTTTAAAAATGAAAGCTGTCAGGGGCTTCCCTGGTGGTGCAGTGGTTGAGAGTCCACCTGCCGATGCAGTGGACATGGGTTCGTGCCCCGGTCCGGGAAGATCCCACATGCCACGGAGCAGCTAGGCCCGTGAGCCACGGCCGCTGAGCCTGCGCGTCCGGAGCCTGTGCTCTGCAATGGGAGAGGCCACAACAGTGAGAGGCCCGTGTACAGCAAAAAAAAGAAGAAAGCTGTCAGAAGCTAATTCCTACTGACTGCAAACATTTCAAGTCAAAAAGTTATTATGAAGCACAGATTGCCTGTCCAGGACAAGGTTAGCTGCTAGAGACAGTAGGATATATCCCTTTTATAAATGGAATGTAAATGCCATAGTAATTTGATATCTGCTATCAACCCATCCATTTGAAAAGCACATGAACAAGATCTCTTTCCACAGTTAGGAAACTGATATTATTCCTTTTCTCCTTGAATTCATATTATCTCACTTCCCCCACACAAGCTTATCGCAACATAACTTTAGTGCTTGAAAATACTTTAAATTGATAATATTTCTCTACACAAGAGTATATTTTAAAATTCCTGAGAACATAAATTTTAAAAACTGTCATCAGTATTGTGTTATCATTAATTTACTAGAGCACTACTGATCAAATGAGAAACTCAGTACAGATTATGATCATTATAAAATATTGTAAGTCAGTTTTATTGGAAATGCATCTCATACAGAAATGGATAGCACCTTCTCCCCCCATTTAGGTCATGTGTCAGAATGAATATTATTTGCTGTTAGAAAGAAACAGGGTTCAAGCTGATCCTATTCTTATATTTTGTGTTCTTCCATTCCAAATATTTGGGAGCAGAAGGATTTCTGGTTATATCAATAATCATTCTTCTGAACTACTAAGCTATGTACCAAAAAACACATGGGGTATGTCATAAATTTTTTTTTTTTCCCGGTAGGCGGGCCTCTCAATGTTGTGGCCTCTCCCATTGCGGAGCACAGGCTCCGGATGTGCAGGCTCAGCGGCCATGGCTCACGGGCCCAGCCGCTCCGCGGCATGTGGGATTTTCCCGGACCGGGGCACGAACCCGTATCCCCTGCATCGGCAGGCGGACTCTCAACCACTGCGCCACCAGGGAAGCCCCCATAAAATTATTTTTAATGATCAGCTGACAACTCAATTGAGTTCTTCTGAAGCATTTTCAAAAGCCACTGGAAATTACTACTCTTGTGAAACAATTAGCTACCCAGTTATTAGAATCATTTACTTTCTAACAAGACTTAGGTCAGATTAAAGGTATTGCTTTAATTGTAGAGCGGGAGAGGGACAAGTACAAAAGAGGAAAGGGGAAAGCTGCCCTGGTTTAGGCACACTCTGAGGCAGATCAATTTTAGGAAAGAAACATGCAAGTAAACAGCATGAAAATTAATACCCTTAAACTATCATTTACATAACCCCCTGGAAAGCCTTCATGTACTTTCCAAGGTTAAGGGTTAGGGATCCATGACGTCCAGTTTGCCTGCTGCTTCAGGCATATTCACAGATTCAGATACACATAGTGTAACAGAAATCATGAACTTTGATTCTGCAATTCACGACATTCTGTGTGTGTATGTGTATGTGTTTTGGTTGGGGGGGTAGTGGTATGAGCAATGAGGTATGGGAGGAAAGAAGGAAAACAGACTATGTAGGCTCACATAGCAGATTTTTCATTATTGGTAGTATTTTTGAATCTGTTTTGTATCTCTGCCACTGAAACCATTCCCTTACCCTAAGGCTTTTAACCTGGACATGTGATAGGTGGGGCAGAAGAGAGGAAGAATGCTTTTAAGACATTAATGGATGAAATGACATTGAAGCTGATTTTAATATGAAAAGTGACATTGCTATTTCAACTTAAAGGTTTTGACATCTTAATTCTGTTCTGCTGACACTGCAGAGCCACACATACACCGTACTCACAGAACACAGGGCAGAGACACAGAAAACATGATCCCTAGGATGGTATGATTTAATCAAATTAAACTAATATAAAATTTAAATCACTAACCCAAAATTCGCTTTACAAATTTTCCTCAAAAGGTGTATTCTCTTTCCTCTAACAGTAAATATTCGTCACAACCTGGAAATATATAGCTCCCATTAAAAAAACAAAACACAACAGCACTTTTTTTCATTGTTTTAACATAGTGCCTAATTAAACAAAAAATAAGATTTGAAGCAGCTCTAAAGATGCACAGTTGCCTAAAAACAGGAGAAGGAGGCTGAGCCACAGTCAAGAGTTGTGCCAGGGCCATATTCTTTGTTCAGATATTGCTTGGAAATCCAACCTACCCCAGGGAAAAAGGGAACCTCACTGAAGCCAGTCCTCACTCTATCCTTCAGGAGCAGCTCCTGATGGAAAATATCAGGACCTTGGTGAGAGGATGGGAGAAGGTGGGACAAGGTGGGGGAAAATCTCTTTTGTTCCCTATTTTTTTGTTTACTACAACCTGTAAAACAGGACCTTTAAAAAAGTGCCTTGTGTCAAGTATATGTTTATAAAGACCTGAATCGTTTTGAAAATTTCAGACTGCATTTGTAGTTACAGAAGATGTAATAATGGTTTAAAAAAAACTGTCCCAAACCTGGCCGGTACAGATGTTTTTTTGGATGACTGTAATTCACAACTCCTCTCTTGCGGTGAAATGACCATTCCTGAAAAAAAAAGCCTAAGCAACCTTCCAAAAAACTTTAATAGAATTAAGATTTGCTCTGGAAAACCATCCACTCACCTAAGCAGTTGACTATTAGTTAAGAGTCTAATGACCCCCAAATTCCCTTCTTTCTGTTATCTACTTTAATGATAATTATCTAACCATTTTCTTTTCCCATAAAATGTCCCTACCAAGACTGCATCTTTTATTTGACTTATCGGAGGTCTTTTTCCTTACAGCAAGATTGTAATAAAACTTCAACTTCTGCTTATAACAAAGCATAAGTGTGGCAAGTTTTCTTTAATAATTTATTTGCTAAAATTAATTAAAGCGGATGCATAAGTGGATAGAAAGTGACCATTTCAGCTCAATTTAACAAATATCTGGATTACATTTTGTCATAACCTACCGGGGGTACCACTCTCCCCGCCCCCATTCCCTGGCAAAAAAAATTAGGATGTTTTACTTGACTAAATGGATAGGCTTACGCATTCTGAACAAGCAAATAGTATTGTTAATAAGACCCACTTTTTTCCATTATTATATAGGGAAGTGTGTATTTTAAAACAAAAACATACTGATCACATATAGTAAAATACTGAGCTAAGTCATCTTACTTACTCAGAGAGAAAAGATAAAATGAATTTCCCTTCTTTTTCAACAAGTCTCAAATTATTCTAAATTATTGAGTAAAGATTCAACATTTCTAGATCTACAAATCAGAAACCAGATTATCATTTTATTTTTGATGATTTGGGGGTGCCTCAACCGATTTTGTTAGCATTCTTCAAAAACTAGGCAAAATATACCTCTTGGTGGTTTGCTTTTATTCTGTAAAGCACATTACCGAGCCAATCGAAAAAGGATTCTTGTCCAAAATATTAAACACTGCTCTTATGTCCCAGCCTGATAAACTGAATGGATCTTTCTAAATGATTACATTAATACAGATTTTAAAATATTTTTAAATGTCATGTTAACTTTAAGTTGTGCTCTTTGCTCATAACAGCTGTGAATTTTCACTTAAATCTAAAGCAAAAAGAGAGGCTTAACAACAAAAAAATATATTTTAAAGTAAACCCTAGAGCCGAATCCATCCTTGATGAGCTGACTGTTGGTTGATGAATTAGAACTGCGATGCGGGGCTTCCCTGGTGGTACAGTGGTTAAGAATCCACCTGCCAATGCAGGGGACACGGGTTCAAGCCCTGGTCCGGGAAGATCCCATATGCCGCGGAGCAACTAAGCCTGGGGACCACAGCTACTGAGCCTGCACTCTAGAGCCCAAGAGCCACAGCTACTGAGCCTGAGTGCCACAACTACTGAAGCCCACGCACCTAGAGCCCATGCTCCGCAACAAGAGAAGCCACCGGAATGAGAAGCCCGCCCACCGCAACGAAGAGTTGCCCCAGAACACCGCAACTAGAGAAAGCCCGGATGCAACAACGAAGACACAACGCAGCCAAAAATAAATAAATAATTAAAAAAAAAAACCCGCGATGCAGAAACATCTTCCACAGAACACTGACTCCAACGATATTTAAGTCCTTAGTCGAAAGCGCTGGGGAGGAGTATCACTGCTGCTAACTGGCAGTCAGTAAGGATAAATGCCCTATAATTACCATTTTCTCCTTCATTCGTTTAATCAAAAATAGGCCTACAGCTGGAGGGGTTCCGTCTGCCTGAGACCTCCAAGGACGGCCCCCAACTCAACTACTCGTGACCCCACAGCTCAGACCTGTCCATCCTCTACCTGGCGCAGCCGAGTACACCCCCCGAAGTCAACAGCTTCCACAATGTTAACAAGAGCTGTGTGCCGAATAACTAGGGGACCCGGAGCAACGCCCCGAAACTAGTCGGGTTGTTAACGGCTCCCCGCAGGCGCGAATCGTCACGGGTCCCCAGTTCCCGGCCACGGCGAGCGCTACTAAGCGGAGCCAACACGCGCTACAACGTTCGGGGACCCCCAAGCGGACGCTGAGGGAAAAAGATGGCGCTGTAGGAGGCCAGCGACTCAACCTCCGCCAAGGTGGATAACGTCTTACCACACTGCGCCACCGCCTCCGCCGTTGCCGGGGCCCCGCCCGTCCAGTCGCGGGAGCTCACTATACACGTAGTACGCCGCGGCCCCGCCCACCCTGCTGCGTATGCTCACGACACTTAGCACGCCGCGGCCCCGCCCACTCGGCGGCGGAGGCTCACGGGGCGCGTAGTACGCCGCGCCCTCCTTTTCTGCGCACCTTTCCCCCACCCAGCCCCAGCACTGGCTTGGCGAACGCCCTCCCATCTCCCTCCGGCCTGACTTCCGGTTTGCTTTCGCGGCCCAGGCGCCGAGTCGCGGATTACTGGAGGCCCCGTTTCCGGTCGTGAGCCGGGTGCCCTCCTGGCCAGCCCCGTCGCTGCGCTCCCCCTGCGCGGCGCCGGGCTAGGGCGGGCGCTGACGGGGCCGGGTAACCGGCCTTCTCCGGCGGCGGCTCGGCCCTCGGCCTTGGCTCGGCCCTCCTTCCAGAGCCTCCCGGGCCGTAGCCAACTGGCTGGCCGCGCCGGCCCTGGCGCCACCGAGGCGGGAGAAATGGGAGTCCCTCCGCGGCGTTCCCGGAGCGGCTGCCTTTGCCGGGGAAGCGGAGCTGTCTTTGAGGAAACAGGAAGCCCGCGGTGACCCCTAGCGACCCGGTTTGTTTTCGGTCCGTTTCCAAACGCTGGGGAATAGAAACTCGGCGGCCCTTGGGGCGGCCCCACGGAGCCTGTGTTCGGGGTGAGTGACCCTCTTTGGCTGGCCCGGGGGCGGGGGCGGTGCCGGGACCACCCTCTGCTCCCGTCGCCGGTGCGGAGAGACGCGTCATTTCTCCAAACCTTGGACCAGGGAGCGGCCCGCCCGGCATCCTCGATCTCGTCTACTCCCGCAAGCCGGGTCGGGCCCCGCTTGGTCCTCGGTTCTCCCTAGTGCTTGTTTTCTTACCGTGCTCTGGTTTACCGGGGCGCCTGCAGTTTTATTTCATTCATTGGGGCTGCGTTTAAATCGGAAACCAAAGAGGGGCGTATGGTTAGGACGATCCTGCTTGGGGCGATGTAAATCGACCCCTGTACATCACCGAGGGCTAACAGTAATGTTAGGTTTTTTCAGGATGGTTTTCCATCATTGTTGAGTGGCTACTACATGCCAGGTAGGCTGAGTCCCTCGTCCCTACAAACAAGGAATTCAGATACTCAGAAGTGAGAGAAAATACAGAAACTGTAATACAGATGAAAACAAACTGCTCCAGGATATATTGGAGATATGCTGAGATGATCAAAGACAACCTACTAGGATTGAAATTGATCCTTGTCTCTTAAACATAGAAGACTCTTGCTTTTTTACTTTTAGAGCTTTAAATTTGATTGAACAAGATCTCAAGACATGGTTTACATTACAGTTATCTAAACTTACCGTGTCTAATTTACCAACCTGTTGTGATCACTCCTTACATCGTCTGTCAGTTAGGAATGGTACATCCTTCACAGGGTTGTTAAATTTTAATGCTATGTTTTTCTAAGATGGAAAGTTGTACACAAATGTAAGGTGTTTTTTTTTTTAATGTACTTGTCTTTTGGCACTGATTTTTATTCTTACATTTTTTGCCAGCCTTGGTGAGTTTACCAGGAAGTTGTTGTTTTTTTTTTTAGATGTTGGGGGTAGGAGTTTATTAATTAATTAGTTTATTTTTGCTATGTTGTGTCTTAGTTTCTGTGCGAGGGCTTTCTCTAGTTGTGGCAAGCCGGGGCCACTCTTCATCGCCGTGTGCGGGCCTCTCACTATCATGGCCTCTCTTGTTGTGGAGCACAGGCTCCAGACGCGCAGGCTCAGTAGTTGTGGCTCACGGGCCTAGTTGCTCCGCGGCATGTGGGATCCTCCCAGACCAGGGCTCGAACCCGTGTTCCCTGCATTAGCAGGCAGATTCTCAACCACTGCGCCACCAGGGAAGCCCCAAATGTAAGGTTTTAATGTTAAAGAGACATTGTAGTGAAATGGGAAATGCACTGGATTAAGTCAGAACATTAACTCAGAATCTGAGTGCTGAATTTACCACTCACTTGACGCTGGCTAAGAAACCAAAACTCTTCTTCATTTTCCCTATCTCTAAAATGGGAATAATCTTTCTCTCCAAGGCACCAAAGCATAGTTTCCAAGAGTTTGCAGCTATAGAGTCAGCTAGCCATTTTTTCATTACTGGCTCCCACTGTTTTAATTGCTCCATCTGTGATATAAGGAAATTCTTGCTCACCTCGTAGGTCTTATGTAGATTTAATGAATTGTTATGGAGAACAAATGAGCTGGTTCCCCTAAAAGTCAAAGCACACTACCTGACATGCCAACACAAAGCATTGTCATGATTATTAAATAAGATGATGTGATGAAGTACTTCATAATCCTTGAAGTAATGAAACCAGTGTAATTTAATTTTTTTCTTTCTTTTGGTACCTATATTTTGGATTAAAATACAGTTGTCATATCACTATTAGAGAATAATTAACACTAATACTAGTAACATTTAGTGTGTGAAGATGCTCAGTTGCATTGAGATGTATTATTTATGAAAGGAATGAAAAGAAGTAGACTGCTTTTCATACCTGTGCTAACCCAGAAAGAGTCTTATGATTCCGTGGCCATACAAACTGATTTCTGGACTAAGGCAGTTAGTGAGATAGCTCGATGAGGGTTATAAAAATGAAAATGGGGTTTTTCATACTGTATATCTGGTGCTGAGTACATTTTGGGGCACTCACTGAATTATAGGGCATTAGAGTGCTGAGGTACATAGTATCTTGAAAAAAGGCACTTGACGATCCCTTCTTTATAAACCAGTTAGCTCATTCCTGCCCTTAATTATTTCATTAAAAAAAGGGAAAGAGAAGTAGGTGTTGATTTCCCTCTGTAAGACTTAATCCTTATTCCATAGAAGTGGGTACAGGGATAGTCTGGCTTTTGAGGGGTAGAAAGATGATGAAAATTCTAGATAAGATTCAATTCAGGAGGCAATGTAAAGTCGAGGAAAGAGCCTATTAAATAGGCCTGATTCAGACCCTAGCTCTGTCACATACTGCCAGTGTGAGTATAGACAAATTTGCCTCACTTCCTTGAGCCTCTGTTTGCTCATCTGTGGTGACAGTACCTTTCTAGTCAAGTTTGGTGTTGACATAATATGTGTACTATATCTTTTACTCAGTTCCTGGTAAAAGTGAATTCCCTTCTATCTGTTGAGGTTGCCATACTGTATTCACATTGTTTGCCTTCACAATATAGGAAGGGCAGCATCTCAGTGATGTAGTTCAACCCTGGCGTTTTATTAGTGGGAACACTTAGATCTGGAGAGGTAAACTAATCAATAATAAAGGTGGCAGATCTTAGACTAGAGTCTGGGTTTCGGAATCTCAAGCCATTGTTCTTTCTACCACTGAGTTCTGCCTTGTCCAGATTCTTCTTGGGAAAATAAGAATCAATTTTGTGTTGCCTCTCAGAATGTGGTGTCAAAAGCATAAATTTGGAAGATGGCTTATCTGGGTTCACATTCTCACCTTTGCTGCTGATTCTTTATGTAGGTGTAGGTAAGGTCTTTTAATTTTTCTAAGATTTGTTTATAAATTAGGAAAATAATACCTACCTGAGAAGTAGGAAAATGCATGCTGTCCAGAAGAAATTTTTCTCTACCTTAATATTATCGGAGCCAACCTGAGGATTATAATCCAGGAGACAGTCTTTAAGAATGCTCTAAGGACTGTTCCGCCCCTTAGAGGTCAAAGCATAGTTATATATAAGTTTTTGAGACAAAGGATTATATGTCAAGTGACATATTTTGACAGTTTACACAATCCAGATCTAAATGTACAAAGTGAGTAATGAGTCATGGGTCATTGTGGCCTCTTACGAGATTAAGAAGGAGGTTATCTCCTAAGGAGGTCTGGTTAATGCAGATGCATAACACACACCAAAGGGAAGGGAGGAGGCCCAAAAGGGTAGAGAAAAATTTTATGTTTAAATTTTTCTTGTCTTCTATAAAATATGAATTTTATCTCATCAGTTCCCCCTTTTGATCTTTAATCTTTTGATAGCATTAGGTGATCAAATATTTGGTTGCCTTATGCCAGGGTGGTTGCTTACGTGCCCTGGGTCCATCATGTCCTTTGGTGTTGGGTCTTAATAGCTTGTTTTAGGGAGTGGTACTAGTGAGATGTCTGTCAAGGACTAATGGTCAATTCCAGTTGTCCAATAGGACTTATGCCAGTTCTACCTTGCAGGTGCATTGTACATGTTCATTAATTTATAGAGAGCTATATAGGATTGACAATAGGAGTAACAGTGTCAGTAGTAAACGTTTAAGCCAAGATCCTCCTAAATCAAAACATTTTCCTATTTTTTTTTCTAAACTGGGAAGAGGAGTATTCAGAGTGGAAATTTGACTCTTCATGTGTGTTATGAGTTAACAAATATCTCGGCCAAATGGTCACACTATTGGAAAAGTGATAGAAACCCAGCACACTAGCATTAAAGGCAAATTGGCAGTGGCTGTTTCCAAGGCTACCCATAGGTGACCTTTAGCCCAAGGGAAACCAGTTGCACATCTTTCTAACCATCCTGGAGAGAGCCAAGGCCATAAACTTGTTCCGTGAGTCCATTAGGTCCCATTAGGAGCTACCCAATATCTTTTCATCTAGTGAAAAGGAGTGTTTATGGGCACGTTCAGGACAGGTGTCATTAATTGGCCAGATAAGAGGGTCCCACTTAGTGATATTGAAGGTAGTGGGTAGCTTGCACAATACTAGAGTTTCTTCTAAAATAAAATAAGGGCCATCCAGTTAGAGCCTTGGAGAGGTGAAATCCTCCAAGGAAACCTAGGAGTACTGGACATAGGTCCACAAACCTATGGTTTGTTTGGATTGATTTTTTGAAACTCGCAAATGATTGAGCCCAGGGAAAAAATACATTGGATTTATAAGCAAAAGTGTGAGCAATTGTCAAAGTAATAGTGTGCAGGCCTGGGTCATCTTGCGTCAGCTGTCTACTTCAGATGTCATTGTCTTCTTGTTCTGGTCTGGTAGTGCTGGTCCTAGTTAGTCAAAGTCGGGTGTCAGAGATAGGAGTTACAGTTCATTCAGGAGAGGAAGCCTGATATGGCCCCGTCCAACATGGCTGTACAGGGTCTTTCATCTGATGTCTTTTCCAGTGTGCATAATCTCCTGGTTGCAGGTCACGGTGAATCTGATCTTCATCCAAAAATAGATTATTGTGGGCTTCCCTGGTGGCGCAGTGGTTGGGGGCCCGCCTGACGATGCAGGGGACGCGGGTTCGTGCCCTGGTCTGGGAAGATCCCACATGCTGCGGAGCGGGTGGGTCCGTGAGCCATGGCCGCTGAGCCTGCGCATCCGGAGCCTGTGCTCCGCAGCGGGAGAGGCCACAACAGTGAGAGGCCCGCATACAGCAAGTAAAAAAAAAAAAAAGAAAGAAAAGAAAAAATAGATTATTGTGATCAGCTTTAGAAACAAACTAGAGTGTTGTTTTAATAATTCAATTAAACTTTACAGTAATAAAGCATAACAACAAGGAGCCATCTAAGAAGCGAGTCTTAGGCGGTAAATATAAAAAAAAAGCCTCATTTAGCAAAACTAGAATTTAATATCCACTGAAGCATAATGTTTTTCTCTCTAAAATTACCCTTATTTCTACCAAATATAGCCATATTAATTTGTTTGCAAAATAAGTCTGTAATTGACCGCATAGACTCATAAATGGGCTGTGTTGGAACTTTTCATAAGGAATCTTAGATTAAACCTTTAAAAGACCTCTCAAGGCCAGATAAATTACACCAAAGACTTGCCACAGATTCTGCCTGCAATATCTGTAGATTTGGGTGAAGTTCTCTCTTTTTGAGATCCCCAAAATACCTTGAGATTCCTGTACCTATCAGGAGGTGGCCTTCCTTATTTACCTGATAAAGGTGCTGGGAACCTAAGAGTTTCCCATTTCTAGAGGGAACGGTTGGATAGAGAGAAAAGATAAATGTTTCAATTCTACTTACAAAGGTGTAATTTACCAAATTGCTATAAGTCATAATTAGATCCAGGGGAAGGGTTTCCTTGTATCTGGAAAGCACAGATTAAAAACCAGTGGTATTTTAGCCAAAAACCAAAGGGAGGTTTTGGGAGTGGTAAAAGGACTGGTGGACTTTAAATTGTTTGTGGAGCCACACCTCTGGTTCTGTAGAGACTGGATTTGTAATTTAAAAAAAAAAAAAAAAGACAGCTGTTTTTAATTACTCAAAGAATTGGATGGCCACAGCAATGATATCAAGACCTACCCATCCACCTATGTTGGAATGTTCTTTTCCTCACTGAGCTTAGAGGAGAACGCCAAAAAAAAAATTCCTATCAGGCTCTGAATATCAGCTCTGGTCAATTTAGTCAAACCAGTGGCCTCGCATCTTGGTAATCCATTTACAGAAACTTTTGAGGATCCTTCCTGGGTTTAAGAAATTCTTTAACTATGGCCCTCAGTTGGCCTCTGATCTGAACAGGCTCAGTTACAGCCTCGGGTGATTCCATTTCTAATGGTAACCACTTAATAGTGTCTTCAGAGTGGAAGGCAATTCCGACAGAGGATTACTAGAATGAGTGAGTACTTGAAGGAGGTTAGAGGAGAGCAGTAGTTATGTCAGTCTTTTTTTTTTTTTTGGCCATGCTGCACAAGCATGTGGGATCTTAGTTCCTGACCACGGATCATCAGTCTTAAAGGATTTTTTTGTTTATTTTAGGTACTTGTTATAACATTAATATTTCATTAGCCTTCTACAACAAGTCTTTCAATGAAGCTGTTTTGGCATTTTGAAGCCTTCTGGGGCTTCTGCATGCCAATTAAAATAGATAAAATAATTTAAGATGAGAGCTCTCTAAAACTTCAACAATTTACAAGTCTTCCTAATTCAAAGGAACTGAGGAGCTAGCCCTACAAATATTTTCTCATGCTAATCTAATTTTAGAAAAACTCTTAACACTCATTTCCAGTAGACCCTGTAGGCAGTGTTCCAGGAGACTGACTGACGGGGTAAGAACTTAGCTTCTGCTGGCTTTTTCTAACTGCATGCAAAAATCAGTTTTGGAAAGCCAAAAAAGAGCCCCATCTTGGCTGTTTCAGGGCAGGATATTCTTTAATTCTCAATTAAGTAAGCACTTGCAAGCATACATAAACCCAGCTGGCATCCCCGTAGGTGGCAGTATGTCTAGGAGCTGTTTGGCCTTTAAGGCACAGTTTCCCATTATGAATTTGGTAGTCTAATTCAGATATGAGATATGCTCTGAACAACTTTCTGAGGATAGAAAGGTGGATGGGATGTGTGCTGCTTCTCTCTCGCTCCCTGAAGAGTTACTCTTGGATTAGTTCTACTCTTCTATGTGTCTCGGTTTCTCCCTCCCCCAGTAAAGCCTCTGAGAGTGCTCATAGTGAAACTGAGCAAGACAGTGTGGGGCTTCTGGGCACGGAAGCCTTCCTGTACCCTGTTTCTTAACTCCAGCCTCCATGACTCTCCCTGAGTTCCAGAGGGCAGATTTGAACAGTTACTAATCCAGGAAGGGAGGGGATGCAGAGACAAGGGAGGAGCAGCCAAGAAACAATTGTGCAGCCTTGGGGAAGGGTCCTGGTGCCACCTCAAGGGATACACATAACAATGTCTTTAAGCTCTTTAAAATGTCAGCATTCTTCATACCAGAGAAAGACCACCTGAGACTACATTAAAGGAACCAGAGCAGCTCATTAAGCAGATTACCTGAGACCAGATTAGAGGAGGCACACCCTAATTCTATCAGCAACCTCACCCTTGAACCATTGCTATAAACTCCTCATCATATCCTCCCAGGTCAGGACACACAGTTTTTTGGGGCAGGAGCCTGCTTTGTCCCCCTTTGCCTGGCAAAGCAATAAAGCTATTCTCTTCTGCTTCACTCAGAACACTGTCTCCGAGATTCGATTTGGCACTGGTGCACAAGAGGCCGAGTTCTCAGCATCAAGAGCACAAGACAATCAGTCTTTCTAGTGTGCGCCTCTGGAAGAGCAGTATTTAATGGTTGTAGTGGGGTCCCCTGTAGGACTGCGACATCACGAGGGTTGATCCTCAGATACTTCCACTAGGTTCTCAGTCACTTGAGACTTCTTTGTGGCTGGAAGGAGCAGATGTCCCTTGTTCTTCAGACCTGAATTAATTCACTTTCTCATTTCACTAGCAGAAGTTTTGTTCAGACCATATATTGACTTGTTTTTTTAAATTTAACTCTAACAAAAACCCAGCCACCTATGTTTCCCTGGGCCTCCTGCCCAGCCCAGATCCCCTTAGGTCCCCTGCCTGGGAAATGCACCGGTTACCCTTAAGACTCCCAAGTCTTAAGTAAAAACAGCCTGAATAAAATTTTTAGGATCATCACTTAAACGTAATGAGATCTGAATATCAGAACTCATCAGAACATCTGAGCTGGTGGGGCTTAATGAGCCCATGCTGGTACTGAGCACTGGTTCACAGTAGATGCCAGGTGTCCTCTGGTGGTAAGACATGCATGTCAACAAAAAGATTAATCAATAGTCTATCTAAGAAAGAAATAGGAAATATTATTTGAGCCAACCTGGTGATTGTACTGGGAGACAGTCTTTTAGAATGCTCTGAGGGCTGCTCCACCCATTAGAGGTCAAAGCAGAGTTACATGTTTTTGAGACGAAGGGTTATACTCTAAATGATGTGTTACTGACAGTTTATACAATCCAGATCTGCCAGTACAAAGTGAGTAGTGGGTCATGGGGTCATCATGGCCCCTTAAAGATTAAGAAGGAAGTTATCTCCTAAGGAGGTCTGGTTAATGCGGATGCACAACACAACACTAAAGGGAAGGGAGGAGGTCCAAAGGGGCAGAGAAAACTTTTATGTTTAAATTTTTCTTGTCTTTCCATAAAATATGAAGTTTATCATATCACCTTCCAGGTTCCTTTGGCTGGTCTAAGAATTAAATTGACACGAGGGTAGGTTAACAGGAGAAAATGAAACAAAAGTTTACTAATACATATACATGGGAGAGACCCAGGAGAACTGAGTAACTTGCCAAAATGGTCAAAGCCCTCGCCTTAAATATTACCATTCTCAGCTAAAGACAAAAGGGGATGTTAAGGGTGGGGAAGAGTCAGTTATGGGAGGTTCCTAGAATAAGCACGGTAAACAAGGATAAGGTTGTTATAAGAGTTTCTAGACGTTTGGTCATCCTCCGCTTTCTGGAAGAGAGAGGGAAACAACCTCACAAATGGATATTTCCCTTATAAATGTGAATGTTTCTTACAAAACGGTAACTCCTACTTGGTCTTAACAGTTTTTCCTCACCTCTCTTGTTTCTTAGAACATAACCAAAGAGACATATTTTGGGGGGGTGGTGAATTCTCCCCTACTATGCAGAAGCAGTAGTACCTGTCACATGGTTAGTGAGCAATAAATAGGAAATATTAAGGTGATTAAATACAACAGGATAATCATTTTTTTCCTAGAAAAAAGACTAATCTGGTGTCAGAAAATAATTCTATGTTTTCTAGTCTCTCACACCCCAGTATGTATAGCATACCTCAACTGAGGGTCCTCTCAAAGTTGATTGTAGAAAAGACTGAAATTTATGGTCTCCTAAGATGAATTCTGATCAATAATGTTTGAATTTTTTTCTTCTTCTTTTTACATCTCTTCCCTAGCCTTCAGCAACTGCTATTCTCTTTTCTACCCACCTCATCTGTCAGATTGTGCCCATCTTTCTCCATTAATATTGTGATATTGTGATTTGTAAGAAAAACATATGTGGTCACTCAGCTGACCAAAATATATTTCTCATATACATTTGGTCTTCATCCATGGTTCCTTGGCCCACAGCTCCCCAAACGCTTGGAATTACCTGAGGGATAAGAGCCATGGGAGCATCTTTTGCCATAATATTTGGTCTCTTGTCCTCAGTTTCTGAAACCTTTTCAGAGACATCAAGGTGACATAAATGGATATCTTGTTACTTATAACAGGAGACTTTCCACCTTGACTGGATTTATGTTAATGAGGTGAACTTTTGGAAGGCACCACAGGATGAGGGCTGGTTGCCAGGGGAACTCACCAGGTGATTAGAGAATTAGAACTTTCAGTCCCATTGACCTGGGGGATGGAGGGTGGGAGGGTGAGATATGTTGAATCAGTTGCCAGTGATTTAATCAATCATGCCTATGTAATGAGGCCTCCATAAAAACCCAAAGAGGGGAGGGTTTAGAGAGCTTCCAGGTTGGTGAACCAGAACATTTCCACATGCCACCATGCTGGCCCCAAACTCCAGGAGGCCAGAAGCTCCTTTGTTAGCACCTGGCCCTGTGTATCTCTACACGTGGCTGTTGATTCATACCCTTTAATATCCTTCATAATAAACAGTAATCAAGTGAGTAAATGGGTTTCTTTGGTTCTCTAAGCTGCTCTAGCAAGTTAATCAAATTCAAGAACGTGTGGGCACCTCTGATTTACAGCCAGTTGATCAGAAGTACAGGTAACAACCTGGACTTGGTGATTGGCATCCTGAATTGGAGGGCATCATTGGAACCTCCAGTTTGCAGCTGGTCCCTCAGAAGTACAGGTAGCAACTTGGGCTTGCCGTTGGCTTCTTTAGTAGAGGGAAGTCTTGTGGGACTGAGCCCTTTATGTGTGGAATCCCATGCCATCTTTAGGTAGACTGTGTCAGAATTGAGTTGAATTGTAGGGCACCCAGCTGGTGTCCAGAGCATCGCTTGCTGATGGTGTGGAAATGCCTCCTCCCCCACACTGGAATTGGGTGATCACAACAACTTTTAATCGTTCTTGGGAATTTCATTGTTCTCAGCAATTGTCAACATCTTTCACCTCAGTCCTTTCTAATTCTCTCTTTTTTTTTTTTTTCGTTTTTTTGCGGTACGCGGGCCTCTCACTGTTGTGGCCTCGCCCGTTGCGGAGCACAGGCTCCGGACGCGCAGGCCCAGCGGCCATGGCTCACGGGCCCACCCGCTCCGCAGCATGTGGGATCTTCCCGGACCGGGGCACATCCCCTGCATTGGCAGGCGGACTCTCAACCACTGCGCCACCAGGGAAGCCCTCTAATTCTCTTTTAATTTGTACTTCTCTTACGTAAACCTGAAAAGAAACAAAATCTAATTGCCAAATATATAAAATGTTTTCATGATTATATATAAATTTATTTGTCTATAGATAAATATATCTCACTCTCCTTTATTATTGTGGTAAGATGAAATGATGAATATGAAGTAACTTTCTGTAATAAGAACAAAATCTCCATGCAAAAGTTAGGTGATGACACTGTTGTACAGCAATTATACTCCAATAAAGATGTTCAAAAAAAAAAAAGAAAAGTTAGGTGATGTTTACCAACTGATAACATAGAACTAACCGTGCCCACAAATGTTTAAGAGTACTAGTTATCATCGGGATTCTGTAAATCACGTAGTCTCCACTTAGCTCTGTTTCCACTACAGTAGCGGTCCTTAAATTGGAATGGGACTTAAAGTCACATGGACTGATTACTGACAGTTCAGTTTGATGATTTTCACCCCAACATTCTGATTTGCATAGATCTGCACTGGAGCCTAGCAATCAGTAGTTTTGAAGAGAAGGCTAAATGATTCTAAGGCAGTTGTCCATTCCTCACTTTGCAAACACTGCTCTAGGTCAGCTCCAGTTTCTTAGAATATTCTTGTAAAAGACCATTTTTTGTGTTGCATGTTCCTGTAGGATACATTTATCATTGACTTTCATGGTAGAGAGAGGCCCACTTAATCTTGGGATAATATTTTTGACATTTGTTAAGTTTTAAAAATTAATATTATCAATTCCTGCTAGGCTATTTAAAATACTGTCTAATCTTTTGATCATTCTAATCTTTGATAATAATATTCTGCTCATGGTACTCACTTTTTAAAGATTAAAGTAAACACAGGTTTGTTATTTTAAGATAGTTTAAGTTATGGTAAATAAGGTTAGATACAGTATAAATTTTCGCAAATGTTAAAGCTAGCTTCGTCTAGTTTAAGTATAATAATAGCCAATTAGGCTTTTACCATTTATGCAGAAAATCAAATTTTCCGGGCCAGATACTTTGGATACCCATGAAGAGGCATTTCATCACAAAGTATATAAAACTGAATCTTACTTTACTGTGAGGTAGGCTACTGCAGCTCCCTTTACTTCTCTGTAGAAATAAGGTTGAGGAAGGATGCTTGCATTAGCAATAAAGCCAAAGGTTACACATAACCTATTTTTTTACTTTGCTAGCAGTTTTCCTTTCAGTATAGCAATAAATACAGTGGGATATCTGCCTTCTATTATTTGTACCTTTCTGAGATCTCATTTTCCTGGCCCTGCAGCTTTTAATCTCCAGAAGTGGGGTGTGTATGGAGTAATATGATAAGCATTAATATTTCTGATACTTATGTGATTTTATATTTATTTTTGCAAGGATATAAATTAAATTTTTCATTCTCATTTCATAACAAATTTAAATGACAACTATTAAAATTTGATGCATATCTGTGATGCAAGTGGATTTTCTCTTTGGTGTGCTTGGCTATTTCTCATATACTTTTTAAGACAGATAAGCAATTTTTTAGGACAGTTTATTCCAAGTCATGTTTATAGTGTATAGAATAATGACATAAAACTTGAAAAAAGCTATTTTAGGCAAATAATGTTTTCTTGTATTTAGAGAGAGACCATATGCAACTTTGGGTGATTTATAAATAAAATAGGCAACAAATATAAGTATATAAAATAAGCAATCTGACTACACATTTTATCCTAAAAATGACCAGTTATCATACTTTATAAAATGTGACATTGTTAAATCATTACACTCCCTTCCATATAAGGTACTTAAAAACCTTCCAAAAGGTTCCTACTTTTGTAGTTCTTGATGAATTTAGTGTGTAAAAGATTCATTGGGTGGGCTTCCCTGGTGGCGCAGTGGTTGAGAGTCTGCCTGCCGATGCAGGGGACACGGGTTCGTGCCCCGGTCCAGGAAGATCCCACATGCCGCGGAGAGGCTGGGCCCGTGAGCCATGGCCACTGAGCCTGCGTGCCTGGGGCCTGTGCTCCGCAACGGGAGAGGCCACAACGGTGAGAGGCCCGCGTACCGCACACACAAAAAAAAAGATTCAGTGGGGAGGGAAAAGTACTAATAGTTCAGGCTCTGAAATCCAAGTTTTTGTGCTGATCTTGGTTAAACTTCATAACCTTTATGGGTCCCAGTTTTTCCATCTGTGAAATGGGTGTAATAAGATTTTCCTACCTCATAGGGTAATCATGAGAGTTAATGGGGATAACATTTGTAAAACACTTAGCATAATACTAAGTAGTTCATTTGATTACGAATATATTTTATAGTTGTTGTATAAGTATTTCTCACATTCTTGAATCATGTCCAGGTTTTTCTTAAATTCCACAGAATAGGGACCAAATCCTATAGTCTCTTTATCGTAAAGGACAACCTCCATTGGTCTCCATTCTGTTTTTCCAATCTCATCTCTTGTCATTCCCCTCCTCATTCTTTTTCCGCACTCTTTCAGGCCCTTGAACTTGTTACCCCTGCTGGAAGTTAGCAAACTGTTAGTGTTTAAGTACAGAAAGTACAATAAAAATAACCACACTCTTCACCTAAGAATGCAGGGTTAAGAGTCATTTGATCTTTCCCGGTACCTTCTTTAAAAATTCCTCCTCCTCCCCACCCCTCAATCCTCATAGCATTCTGTATTATCTCAAATATATTACTTCCCTTTATGGCATAACAATTATTTTACTGCACAGCCGTCTCCCACATTGGGTTTTCCTTGCTGAGTAAATGATTGTTTCATGATAAAAATGAATGAGTAGGAAGTCACACTGCTGACCTAGTTAGAACTTTGTGTAAAGCAAAAGCATACAGGCTTGGATCCTCAAAGTGCACAAACTGTGGGACACCACCTGTTTCAACTCTGTAGAGCAGTTTGTTTTTCAGCTGTCTTTAGGGAAAAAAAGAATGATTCCAGTTGAGTAAATCCTGTCCATTTGGTTGGATATTAAGACATTTTAAGTCAGATGTCTAAGATAGGCACACTTTTACTTCTCCTTAAGCTAGACTGCATCCACTAGCCATGTGCTCTTATTCTGCTTGTTCCTCTTTTAAGATATAATGTGTGTGTGAAAGAGTCTTAGATAGAGACACATATGCCTACTTGAGGTTTGCAGTATGGGAATAACCCATACTTTCCTTTTGGAAAGGAAATATGAGGATTTCAGCTACTAGCAATGTGATTCGAATTATGTTTACTGTTATTTTGGAACAGAGTTGAATCCAGAGAAGAAAAAGTAAACCCTTCAGAGGAAGAAAACTTTACTCTTTATCCATCATTAGGAGAAAGTGCAGTTTTGTACTGGAAGCAGCAGGAGTTAATTATGGTTATGAGGATCTGCCATTTTGGGGGGATATTGTAGGATATTGGGGTATTTTTCGACTTTCTTGATAAACTGGCAAAGAATCTAACTTAAGGAGTTGGCCTACATGGTTAGAAATTGTTAAATTGGTGTTGGTGAAGAATGACTGAATCATAGGTTTCAACTACTCAGATTTGTAGTAAACACATTTATTTTTGCCTAACTTTCCTATAATCCTAGATATAAACAAATCAGTGGACATGCCAAACTCTGACTTTAGTTGAGAGCAATTGGAAGCTTTCAGTTATAAAATCAGAAAAGCAAATAGACAATGATGGAAGACCAGACCCTGAAAACAACAAACAAAACCTTCCCTTAGTATTCATGTTGTCTGAAATAAAGCAAAACAAACATTACAGGCATGTGTGTGTGTGTGTGTGTGTGTGTGCATATTATATATACATAAACTGAATCACTGTGCTGTATACCTGAAGCTAACAGAACATTGTAAATCAACTATACTTAAGTAAAAAACAAAAAAATTTTTAACAATGGAGAAAAGACAGTCTCTTCAATAACTGTTGCTGGGAAAACTGGACAGTTAATATAAAAGAATGAAATTAGAACATTCTCTAACAAGATATACAAAAATAAACTCAAAATGGATTAAAGACTTAAATGTAAAACCTGAAACTATAAAGAAGAGAACAGTCGGAACACTCTTTGACATAATTCATAGCAGTATTTTTTTTTTGGATCTATCTCCTAAAGCAAAGGAAACAAAAGCAGAAATTCACAAATGGGACCTAAATAAATTTAAAAGCTTTTTCACAGCAAAGGAAATAATCCACAAAATGAAAAGACAACCTACTGAATGGGAGAAAATATTTCCAAGTGTTATGACCGATAAGGGGTTAATATCCAAAATATGTAAACACCTCATACAACTCAACATCAAAAAAACAAACAACCTGATTAAAAAATGGACAGAAGACCTGAATAGACATTTTTCCAAATACAGATGGCCAACAGCCACAGGAAAACATGCTCAACATCATTAATCGTCAGAGAAATGCAAATTCAGACTACAATGAGATATCATCTCACATCTGTCAGAATGGCTATCATCAAGAAGCCATTGGTGCAACTACTGTGGAAAGAGTATGAAGGTTTCTCAAAAAACTAAAAATAGAGTTACCATATAACCCAGCAAGTTCACTCCTGGGTATATATCCAAAAAAGTAAAAACACTAATTCAGAAAGATACATGCACCCCAGTGTTCATAGTACTATTTACAATAGTCAAGATGTGGAAGCAAGCAACCTAAGTGTCCATCGACAGATGAATGGAGAAAAAAAGATGTGGTATATATGTACAATGGAATGAGTACTACTCAGCCATAAAAAAGAATGAAATTTTGCCATTTGCAACAACATGGATGGATTTGGAGGGTATTATGCTTAGTGAAACAAGTCAGACAGAGAAAGACAAATACTGTATGGTATCACTTATATGTGAAATCTAAAAAATAAACTAGTGAATATAACAGAGAAACAGGTATAGAGAACAAAGTAGTGGTTACCAGTGAGGAGAGGGAATGGGGGAGGGGCAAGATAGGGGTAGGAAGTTAAGAGGTACAAACTACTATGTATAAAATGATCTATAAGGATATATTGTATAGCACAGGAAATATAGCTAATACTTTATAATAATTATAAATGGAATATAACCTTTAAAATTGTGAATCACTGTGTTGTACACCTGAAACTTACATAGTATTATACATCAACTGTATCTCAAAAAATGAAAAAGAAATAGGAGTTTTTAAACATTTCCCCAATATTCACATTATTCTAAATATACCTTCTTTTTTCTGCTCATTTATTCAATGAGACATTCTGTTTTATGTTTTTAAATAGCTGTCATGGATGCACTGGTAGAAGATGATATCTGCATTCTGAATCATGAAAAAGCCCATAGGAGAGATACAGTGACTCCAGTCTCACTATATTCAGGAGATGAATCTGTTGCTTCACATTTTGCCCTTGTCACTGCATATGAAGACATCAAAAAACGACTTAAGGATTCAGAGAAAGAGAACTCTTTCTTAAAAAAAAGAATAAGAGTTTTGGAAGAAAAGGTAATTTATCTATTTACTACCTTCATTATGTTTGTGACTTAATAATTCAAAGCATTTAAAACTTTAAATATTTTTCTGCTCTGTCTTCCATGAGTACCAAATTTCTAAGGATAACTCCCTGCTAATCTCAAAACCCTGGGTATTTTACTTAGCCTACTGTGTTTCACTTATCATAGTGCTTGGTGAATATTTGCAGAATAGGATTAACAACATGAAGGGATTAAAGTTCAAATATTTTTCTTACCTCTTTTTTTCAGATTGCCTTACCTTCATAGCTGTATGTATTTTATTCAGGATTTTTAAATATGTGCAAAAAATTATATACCAACAAAGGAAATGAAGTGTCAAAGGAAGAAGTTCCTGGAACATTGTTCTGATATGTTTAATAATGTTTTCATCAGTACTGAAATTTTACCAGGACTGACATCTTCTTTACCTCAACATTCTTCTTTGTTCTTGAACACACATAATAAGAATGCATTTAACTGATGAATTAATGTCTTCTGTTTACACCTTTTAATGCAGAAACTGTTATAGAATACATAAGCAAGGTAGCTGATTCAATTATAAATCATCAGATCTACTTAGCTTATTGGGAAATCTTCCTCACTCATCCATTTATTGGGAAATCTTCCTCACGCATCTATTTATTTTTAAAGTTTAACTTAGTTCATTTTTTTTCAGATCATAGTTTATGATCCTTAGATCTTCAGTGTAGTGGTATGTTACAGACAGCAGCTTGCACAAAGGGGGAAGGAAATGATCTAGTTATAAAAACTTAAGGATAGGGCTTGGTAGAGTTTCACTCATTTGGAGGAAGTAAGAAAAGACTCAGTTTTAAAAATAATCAATTCCTTTGTATTCGTATGAATTTTCTTAATGACTATTAAATAAAATTGTGACATACTGGATAGAGTGACAAAAGGTAACATTTTGGAGCTTGTAGTTAGGTTTATTCTAAAAGTCAATAGAAAAATGTGATTTGGTATAAGTAACATTGGAAATATTTCTGTACTTTGTGACCAACAATCCTAATAATTTCTCTTCTGGAATAATATAGGACTTGAACTAACACGTCTATTCCTTAAAATGTCAAGTACACACTAACTTGATACTTTTCTGATGATGGAAATTAAATACTGTGTGCTGGCTTGGAAAACACATAAGCACTATAAAAGAATGATGTACTGTGTTTAGTATGACGAATTAATATTATAAATAGTTACTACAAAGTATAAGATACTGATTAAGTAAAAGCCTGAAAGAAGAGTTTTTAAAATATCTGTTCTGTACTTTTTACTTTCTTAATCAGTAAAGCTTAATTGTGTGGAAGTGAAATGTTCACTTAATTGTAGTCCAGGCTTTATTCCCTGCATTAGAGTAATTAAGGTAAGTTGTGGAGCCATAGAAGACTGACTTATTTTCTTATGTAGAATATCCTCTTAAGCTTTGTCTTCTAATTTTATACCATTAGCTTATAGGAGCTCGAAAGGATGAAGAAACAAGTTCTGTGGGACGAGAACAAGTAAATAAGGCCTACCATGCGTATCGAGAGGTTTGCATTGACAGAGATAATTTGAAGAGCAAATTGGATAAAATGGTAAGTTGGTTTGAAAAGGATGGTATCTGTATATTGTAAATGAGTTTTCTCCTTCAAGAGGTTAAAGTTAGAAATGAGAGATATTTACACTTATTAGATAAAAAAAAACTGCATGCTCAAGGCAAAAATAGAAAATTTTGATAGGAATATTTGTAAGTTATTTCTGTACAAAATAAGTACTCAATATGTAATTATGTTTAGGTCTTTTTTTTTTTTTTTTGATGTTTAGGTCTTAAGTACATCTAACACCACTAACTTCTTTTGAAAAATCATGACTTAGTAGAGTTTATCACTGTGTTTTTTTAAAAAAGCCAGTGAATATGTCCTAAGTTAGAAAAAGAGATTAGTGAAAAACTGAGCTCATTTCCCACCTTGCTTTTCAAAGGCTAGAATCAGTTTTTTCAACATCTACCTGAAAATTAATTTATAGTATAATACCAACCTATAGATTTTATTGAATGTAATTTGGCATTTTCTCTACTTAACTAGAATAAAGACAACTCTGAATCTTTGAAAGTATTGAATGAACAGCTACAATCTAAAGAAGTAGAACTCCTCCAGCTGAGGACAGAGGTGGAAACTCAGCAGGGTAGGCCACTTAAACTTGTTATAATTATTCTAACGCAATTAATACATTTTTCCATTCCTGTGTTATATCCATGATCAGTTTTCTATATCTGTATCCTAAGGACTTACTTTTTAATTTTTAGGCTTATATTAATTGCTCTGCTTTTACAAAATATCAACTTTTAACTTTTCCTTGAATATAAATTGTACTTTTCCTAGAGAAAATTTGATGGTTTTTATTCAGGGCTAGTTTGCAGTGAAGTAGATGAAGAAAGGAGTAGAACCTCATCCTCTCCAAAGCCTCTTGCCCACTGCTAGATGCCCTGTCATTGAGTAGTTACAGTTGCTTCCCCCCCACCCCAATTTCTAAAGGTTGTTACAATGTGCAGATGAGATGCTATGTTGAGAAGTTAAGAGTGGGAGATGTGGGTATTAGCCTGCTCCCATGCACATTCACTCTGATGAGACAAGCTGACGAGTAGGCCTCTGAGAAACCTTTTGATGGGAGGTTGAGGTGAGATCTCTCATGGCAGCTGATTGGGGCTTTTTCTATGTACAGAGCCTAAGGAACCAAGTCAAGGGTTAGTCCATATCCAGTGGTATTGAGTTTGTACAGTGGAATGTTTATGAATAAAATTGTTTGGAAGTTATGTTCTAGGCCTGATGGTCAAACTTTATACTGTCTAAAGGGACTAGATGGAGTGATGAGCTGAGTGAGCATCAGTTTACTCACTTCATTTAATTCTTATCACTCTTAACCTTGATGTATATAGATTATTCATCCATCTATAATTTCAGCATATGCTTGATATGTGTTGTATATTTTAAAGTTTCAGGCTGACAAATTTGCTCTTTATCCTAAACCAAAAATCAGGGATGGGGTAATTAATACATTCTAAAATAAGATTGCTAGATTTCTTACTAGCATAGATACTTGAAAGTAATTGCTGTTTTTCAGAAACTTAGTAATTGTTCAAGTTTTATATTGGTTTTTCTTTTAACCTGCATTTTATTAGCATAATCTTTTTCGAATTGCAACCAATGTAGAAGTCAGAAATAACAATTTTAATGTCCGTCCTTTTTTTAGTGATAAGAAATTTAAATCCACCTTCATCCAACTGGGAGGTGGAAAAGTTGAGCTGTGACCTGAAGATCCATGGTCTGGAACAAGAACTGGAACTGATGAGGAAAGAATGTAGAGATCTCAAAATAGAGCTACAAAAAGCCAGACAAACGGTATTACAAATATTAAATTGAGAAATTCAGCATGCATATGTGTGCATCATATGTAGGATTTATAACTAAGTGTTAAATCATAGAGTTGACATAAATTATAACTACTTAGAGTCACATTATCTGAAAATACACCTTTATCTTCCCCTTTAATCATTTTTGCTAAAATGATAACTGTATACTTTTAGCATAATCCCAGAATTATGATTTTTTTGTTTAAAAGCTAATTTTTAAAAACCTTATTAGTTTATTAATTAAAGCTGTTCTTTCAGACTTCCTTTCCTTCAGTTTCCTTAAGTCATTTTTTTCTCTGTAAAGTTTAAAGAGAACTCAGTTTTTAAGTTTCCCACTTCATTTAACGAAATAATTGGATTAATTTAGACATGACAGGAGACTTGCTTTTAGAATTATTAAAACAAAACTTTACAGCATCCACTAATTCTCAGAGGTCTAATACTTTTGGAGCAACTTTAATTTTCAGCAAATAGCTGAGAATGCAAGAATTGGGGTTGGCGGAGCGGGGGGTGGGAGTGGGGAGCAAAACAAAAACCCTGCTGAGCTGCTAAAGTGTGGTTAGCCTGAAGTCATCCACTGAAACATAAGTTGCCTCTCAGGTCCTCACCCAGAGTCTGTCTACTAATACAGTGATCCCTGGACAATGGGATTGTGACCCGTGGAGGTCTGCTTATACAAGGATTGTTTTCAGTACGTATACAGTCGGTCTTTGGTATCTGTGGGTTCCACATCTGTGGATCGAGGCCACCACAGGTTGTAGACTACGCTATCCATTGTTGGTTGAATCCATGGATGCTGACCCGAGGATACAGAGGGACGACTGTGGGACTTGAACATACGCAGATTTTGGTACCCACTGCAGATCCTAGAACCAATGTCCCATGGATAGGATACTGAGGGACAACTTTACATTGGGTTCAGAAAAGCTTGGATAAATGTTTTCAATGTCATGACAATGCTGAGAATAAAAAGAAGGAATGGTAGAGAAGCAGAGCAGTGTGGGAGCAATACTCCAAACACAAAGTTTAAAATAGTTATTACAAGAAATTGAAAAGTTTAGTAGTCTGGAGTTCAATAGCCATTATATACATTCTATACACTTATGTATTTCAAACTAAGGTAGCCACTTAGATAATTATTTCTCAGGTCAACATTTTGCCCATCAGAGTATCCAGCACTACTAAGGAGCTATATCCCCACCCTAGGTTCTTCTGAGCAGCCACCACCTGAAAGAGGAGGTGGCTCACTGCCAGCCAGCACTCTGCCCTGAGTCCCAAGTATCCTTAGATGAGCCGACAGGTCTCTCGTCTCTAATGTGGTCTTTACTGAAGGTGACCACTGGTTAAGAATGAGACAGGCATTAAGAATAATACAGCACCCTGCCTTGGCCTTTACCCAGTGAATTCTTCTGAACTGGACATTAAGAACTTGATTTGGAGCCCCCAGACCTGATAAAGGGGAAACACCCACTATAAAAATTACTATCACCTCCCATTAGAGCAAAAAAAAAAATTGTTTTTCCTACTTGACATCTGAAGTTGATTTTCCAAGCTTTGCACCCGTGATTACACGCACAATTCCTTTAGTAGCTTCCCGCATCCTGTCTTGCAAGCCCAGTTGCCGTAGCCCTTGAGAGGCTTCTTTTAAAAAGATGTGCTTGCAGGAAAAGATCTGCATCTTGAAGCTCTGAATTACAATTGTCAGTATATACTTTCTACTTGAAATGATTTGATAGCTTTTATAAATAATGGATATCTCCTTATAGAGTAGGAAGCAGAACCATGGAATCATAAAAACTTGGTTCATGATTATGTTGCTTATTGTGACATTAGCAAACTCATTTAACTGAGCTTTTTTTCTATAAACTTGACATTAAATATCTAAGCAGCATGGTGCCTAGTACATAGGGTATTCAATAAGTGAATGTGTTTCAAAAAAATTAATTAGGGTAATCCAGAAAAGCAGCGCTTTAGGGGTGTATATGTGATATGTGTTAATACAGTTCAGTTCTTATTATTTGTTTTCCACTAGGTGGTGCTAGAGGATAAATTTGCTTTTAGTTTAATTCATCTTTCACAAATCAGAAGCAGACTTGAAGGTAGAAGAAACTTTAGAAATCACTTGTTTTATTGCTGATGAAATTGAATCTGAGAGACTAAGAAACTTTAAGAGTTGAAGGTGAGGTAAGGGAGGAATTTTTTTTTGAAAAGGGGATTTAAGACACGGTCCCTTCTTCATAGGAATTTATTTGGCTGGGGGAGGGGAGATTTAAAGTCAAAAATGCTCACAACTAATATAAAGATATGAACCAGGGAAAGATGGAGTGGAAATTTATCAATTTATCAAGGGTTCCAAGTTTAAATCTTGGTATTGTGGGATGTGTACATTTCAATCTTGTTTCAAAGGTGTTACTGGTCAGAGTCCTCTTGGATATGGGAGTCAAAGAGCAAGCTATGGAGAGAAAATTTATGTTCACATTAATAATCTTACCTATATCTACTGTAGCTATACTTACAAATATTTTTAAGATGGTACTTTCTGTGAAACATATATTTTATAACACCTTCTGAAGTGTGAAATAGCATCCTACATGGACAGAATAGTGGGGCTTTGGGGGCTTTGCTTTTTTTTTTTTAAAGTACTTAGTGAACTCAGTTGATTGAGTGTTTGGTATTAATGAGGTCAAGGTTCCAGGGTCAGTTCCACTATGGGCCTTCTTTACTTTCTGTATCCTCCAGTTTTCCAACCACTTATATTCAGAACAGTGGATCCTTTGAGAAAAACAGACACTAGGACCGAAGCATAGGAAACACTGGCTCAGTAAATGGAGTTGGTGTAGATGCCTAAGGTAGCCAATAACAGCCTCTTTAGAGATGCACAGTGTGCTGTGTGTACTAAAGGTTCTGAGCAGTCCTGAAGTACAGGAACCTATTGAACTTGAACAGTGTTTCCCAGGATTTTGTAGCTATGGGCCCATTTATGTGAAACTCCAACATCAGATGGCACAAGTTGGGAAACATCCATTACTGCCTTTAGAACATGGCAAACTGACGACTGGCCAGGGACAGGGTCTTTGAGTATTAGAGACAATTCCTTTGTGCTTTTTGCTAATTTACGTTAGATTTTCTGAATTGTTAGGTGGTAGCTGGAGAAATACTTCACCAAGCAAAACTGTTAGGTTTTTTGTTTTGTTTTGTTTACTATCATTGGCTTTAAAAACAAGGAAGGTTTCCATTGTGCATATATGTATAAGTATACACTAATTAAAATGTACATTTTAAATTAATTATACAGAGAAACGAAAAGTGACTTGATCTGATTCCTTCATTTCCTGTGAGGAACAGGAAAGGAAAATGTCCAAGGTTATGTGCTTTGTTAGTGGTCAGACTTCCTCTGACCTGTGGGCCAGTTCTATTTCCCCTGTCCGCAGGGCTCCCTGAGATGCAACTAAATCATTTACAGTATTTAGTTGGTATTTTCTGAACAATCAGATCCAAAGACACTTTAACTTCTGTAGTACATTTTGATATTTTACACTCCCAAACTCAGAGGACTCGTGAAGTCCTTTTCTGGCTTTTTAGTGTTCCACTTTAAAAAATATCATTTAGATTATATAAATAAGAAATGGTAAAGTTAAATTTTGTTCTCTTAGTTTATAGTGGCCATGTCTGCTAATAGAATTAGTGCCTGTGGTAGTCATTTTTATTTGTTATAGACCCTGAATTGAATGCATTGCAAACAAGTGTGTTACAGAGTTATCTTAAATGTATTAAGTCCACTTTTAAATATCTTTTATAGGTTCTTTTTGTCATCTATAACCTAAACTACTAAAACTTGGAAGTATATAAGGACTTTATGAAGTCCTTTCCCTGTCATTTTCTTGTGGAAAGAAGAAATTTATGTTAATCTTTTTAAACAATAACCTGTTAAATTTTGGTACTTCTTTGTAATAATACCAAAAAGTGAAATACCAATAAACTTCCATTTTCTGGTGCAATTCACTCAGCTATACCTGAAGAAACAGTAATTTGATAAATTTGTTACCCTTTTTTGAATATAGATTTCAGATTGGTATCATCAGAAATACATTTTGTAAGACTCCAAGGTCTTTTATGTGAGAGCAAGTGTATTTTTTAAAGAAAATTAAAGCATTACTGACTTTAAATAATTGGAAATGATTTAGAAATACCTGGTATAGATTTGGAGTTATTTCATTAAAATTGAATATAAGATACTAGTTTTATGCTGTACAGTTACAGATGTATTCTGTAAAAGGTGAAGCACGTTTAGGGTAATAAAGTACTGAGAATAAATAGAAGGTAACAATTACAACTTTTAAACTGTTTTTTAAACAATGACAGTATCCATCTCAGGAAGACAATCTGAAGAGCAGAGATCTCCAAAGACTAAGCATTTCAAGGTATGAACATCCTTCAGCATTGAATAATAATACATTATATAACAATAATAACTATTCTGTAGGCCACTTTGTATAGGTACATAGATTTCTGTTATGATTTGACCTTAAAAACAGATTGACACTATTTGGGTACTGCATGTAATTTCTGATCACAATGTATTTATAAAAAATATTTAACTGTTCCTTAACAACAGGCTTGAACTTGAGCAGTAGAAAGGTGCATATTGTGATGCCTTAGATAAAATTTTTGAACATTCAGTAATATTTTAGATAGGATTTTAGGGAGCTAGTTGTGCAGAAGTATTCTGTAATCCTGATTTTTACATGAAGAATTATGCATTTCCATACACAGCAATATCACTTTGTCTTAAGGGCAAACTTGGACAGCCTTTGTCTTTGATATGACAAGAATTTTAAGAGAACTATCCTCTTGGGGTAAGAATAAAATTAGCTATCATGGGCTTCCCTGGTGGCACAGTGGTTGAGAAGTCCGCCTGCCGATGCAGGGGACACGGGTTCGTGCCCCGGTCCGGGAAGATCCCACATGCCGCGGAGCGTCTGGGCCCGTGAGCCATGGCCGCTGGGCCTGCGCGTCCGGAGCCTGTGTTCCGCAACGGGAGAGGCCACAACAGTGAGAGGCCCGCGTACCGCAAAAAAAAAAAAAAAAAACAGTAGCTATCAGAGTTCATGTATGTTACTTTGGCCCTTTTTTTTCTCAAATATATATATCATTTTTATTTAAGTAACATAAGTGCATTGTTTTACCTGATAATTTTTGTTCTGCTATGTTAGCATCCCCTCTCTCCATGGATGCTTCCACCCAATGAAACAGACTCATTTGACTTCATTGTTTGCTCATTTGGCTTCCAAAATTTACTGAATTATCTCATACCTATTCCTCCTATCAAAAATCTAATGGAGAGAAACGCTCAGTTGGGGAAAACAGTATGAGCAAACACGGTGCAGCCCCTCTTCCTGTGTGAAGGGCCAGCAGTAAGTATTATAGGCGTCATGGGCCAGAGTCTATTGCAGCTACTCAGCCCTGCCATTCAAACAGTAGTTCACTTATGCCTTCAATTTTCATCTAAATATCCAGCAAGGAAGTTTTTCCTTTTTTTAAAACATGTGTCTAGTATAGCGTCCATGTGAATTATTTTTCCAAGGTGTCTTCTATGTCAGTTGCCTTCTTTCTTCCTGTCAACCTAGGTTTCCCCTTATTAATTTTGTTGTATTTGTCATTTTTATAAGCCTTCTTAAACCATTTTTGGAAAGAAGCATGTTAGAATCAGTAGGTCAAATAAAAGGGCTTATATAAATAGTTTATTAGAAGTACATGGTATAGAACAGGGCTTCTGCTTCCATTCATGGGCAGTGTTACATAATTTGGATCACTTCTTTTGAGAATAACTTGAAAAGTTGTCCGCCACCCACCAAAAAGATGTGTGTTTGAAGGCATCATATAACTAAAAGGATAGTGAAGGATCTCTAGGCCAGGATTTGGAGGAGGAGGAAGGCCCCACGAGATGAGTCTGGTTTCTGAGGCTGAGAACTATGTAATTTTGGCTTTGAAGTACAGTTTTGAATTCTCTAAAGCTCAGTATCAATTCAGGGTATCAACTGAGAGAAAAAGATTTTAGAATGAATTAAGTTCAGTCTAAGAGTTTCTGTATGTTAAAGAACTGTGTAATTAAAGCGGGTCCTAATGGCTCCCCAGTGCTCAAGCACATTTCTGTGTTTGCAAACCCATAGCAGTGTGGATTGCAGAACTGATTAGCTCTCCCTCTTCTGGTTAGCAACTAGAAAACTAATAACCAAACTTGTAGCTTACCCTTGGTAAACTTTATATCATGCATTTTTATGTTAGCCTCATTCCTGACTGCATTTTATCTTGTTTTTCCTTTACCTTATCATTTATACCTATTTACAGTTTATAGTCCTGTTTTATTAGTCTTTAAGTTATGTCATCCACTTCTAAATGGAACAATTCAGATGCTAAATTAAGTTTACTATATTAGGAGAAAAGTACATAGGAATGTTTCCATAAAACCATTAACTAAAAGTTTAGGTATTTTTAAGGATTATTTTCCAGTTATTTGGAAAACTCCCCTTTTTGGAACACCTCCTTCTTTGCATTTCCTCCATCATATTGCCAGGGGAACAAGGTATTGTTCCCCATATTGTTTCCTGAGTGAACATTTTAATTACTGGAGGCCTTTTATATGTTCCTCATTGTATACAATATCATTTAACAATAACAGCCCTGCCCATCAGAAACTTGGCCAGTGTCTTGCCAGTGTACTAGTTGGGGTTATCTTTATGTTGTTGCCTTCAGTTCTTAAGCCAGATCTAGGTATGGGGTAACTTCTTCAGATGCAAATTCTTGGTTTAGAAAATAGGGATTAGGTTAGTGTTTTTCACACTGTGCTGTGTTGCCTTAGTTGATCATGAAATTTTGTGAGTTAAGACAAGCATTTTAGAAATAAGAAATAAAACAGAATAAAACATAACAGAATATGGGTTGCAGTGTAAAATGATTGCCTGCTGTGCCTTACAATTAAAAATATTTGAAAGATGCTTGTTTGAAGAAATCACAGTTGTCAAGATATACATTTCTAAGTCTCTAGTTCTTGGCTAAGACTATCCTATACTTTCATTTTAATTCCTCTGGGGAATGTAATAGCTCAATAAATTTTGAAAAGCTAAAGAAAAATAGGGCTGAAGTAAAAAAAAAAAATCAAGTAGATTTTTCTTATACAAGGAACATTCAGTAGTAAAGAGTTGAACGTACAGTGTCAATTAAGAAAACTGAGCTTTTACAGTTTTTACCATGTAAGCTGGACATGTGCCCCCTTCTTGAGATGTGGATAAGCAGGTTTCATTACGTTTAAAATTTAGAGGTGTGGAATTTTATACTGGGACGAAGAAGGTTGTGTTGGAAGTCAGTAGTTGGTAAACATGTGATGAAGCTGAAGGTTATGATGATTTGAAAAATGTTACCCACAAAGGGCAGCAGTCAGTCACAGGACTGGATAGCTGAAAGGCAGCTTTGAACAGCAGCTTGTTAGTCAGGAAGTTCTTCTGCACCTGCTTCCTTGTGTGTGAAGTGAGCTCCCAGGTTGCCGCGTTTGTGTGAGAACGGGGTGAGGTGCCTGTCTAGCACATAGTACATGCTCAACCACCGTTATCTTTTTGTCTCATCTGTCTTATTTCTTAGGGTTCTCATTTGGGGTGCTTTGGTGTTGCATCTCAGTGTTCAAGTAGCTTTATGAGTTCTTTGTACACAACTATATATATCAGTAGGATTTTGCTTGTATGGTATTTAAAGCAAAATTTAACTAATTTATATTCCCAGCTGGTGGGAGGTAGAAGGGGAACAGTTTATAGGCTCAAAAATACCTGGATAAGTAAAGGTTAGCTGGAGCTCTGCTAAAGATCTGTGGATGACAACTGTCCAGTCTTACTTAAGCAATGATTTGTTCAAGTAGAATTTTAAAAATTTTAACACACTTTGAAGACTATAGCACTTTAATATAAATGGTGAAGTGTAAAGTAACTGCCATTACTTTGTTATCCACAAGAGGGAGAGCTTATACTTAGTAATAATTTTAGTTTTTTTATATCTGTAGTTTTCAATTCAGGTGACATTAAGGGCAAAAGAAAAAGATTAGACATATGTTAAACTAGGTGACCTAGTTTTTGGTGTCACCTAATTTATAAGCAGTCTTCATTAAATTGAATTGGAAAATGTGTATTAGTGCTGCATTAACACCTCTATTATAATTTTCTCTTATTTTATATGGGTAGCTATTTTGAATGATGAAATGTTTGATATTCCAGTATCCAAACACTGTCTTGAGTACCGTATTTGCTTTTCTCCAAGTCAGGTACTGATTTACCATCTCAAGCCACTGTTTTTAATCTGTATGATTCATATCATGACTGCATGAATTAGCACATGTACAGTGTTTACACTTAGCTGCTACGTAGTGTGAGTAACTGTTTTTGGGAAGCATGCTGAATGCCCAGAATTGCACCAAGGAACCACTGACTCTTCATACTTCAGACAGTTCCTATGTGAGACACTCACTGTAGCACACGGCTCAGATGTTGACTGCCGAAGTAGAGGTGGTTAACTAATTTTTGTGAAGAAATTATTTCACACCTATCAAAAACCTGCAAAAATCCGTGTTTTTTAATAGACTACTGGTTAACAAATGACGTTACAACAGATTAAAACAAGTAGATTTTTCTCAAAAGCAGTAGAAAGTTTATTCTCCTGCTCCTATTGAAAGAATTATAGTCTGAGTGGAATGGGAATATTTTGACAAAAAAGGAATGTCCTAATTAAAGATAACTGTTTTTGAATATATCTGTTTCCATAATTAGAATATTAGATTTAGATATGAAGAGTGTTATCCTTGTAGTTTGTTTAAAGGTTTTTGTTTATAGCTAGACAAAAATTGAAGCATGACGTGACATGTTTGTTTAATTTGATTTCATTATCACTAAAATTACACTAATATCTTTAAGAGGCAGTAGGGGTTGTTTGAACACTATGAGATCAGTTCTTACATATGTGTTGAAGATTTTGATTTATTTAGTTGGCAACTAAGAACCTAAAAAAAATCATGAAATATGCAAATAAGAATGCTTAATGGAAGATGAAACTCAATAAAATTAGGTTTAAAATAACTGATTTATAACTTCTCAGATAACTGAGGTAAAATGCTTTTACTTATGAGAGGTATTTGTGAAGTTTTTATTTCTGTTTCATATAACCCTCTCTCCAGCTCCTTTTCCCGTACCAGGCAATCAGCTGGCCCTTCATGTCTTGTGCTGCCATGTCACATTGGTTTAGAACCAACAATATGAGACAGCCCAGTCAAACATAAAAGACTGGGATGCATGAAACCTACATTTTATTTTAATGTGGGCTTCAGTGTACATTCAGAATTGATAACAGCATTTCAATTCACAACATCAGAACAGAATAATCAAAAGATAAATACAAATTTAAAATCCATCCACGAATGAATGTCACTTTATTCTTGATCAGATTTGCAAGTGAAGACCATATTCCTTACTATTAAATATATTAACGCCACTGCACATCGTAGGCTACCATAAAATCTCAGTCCTGAGAAGAGAACTATTAAACTCGTTGGTTAGAATACTTTTTATAATACCCTTCTGTTTAATATAGTTCAGTTAATTGATAAAAATTAGGTCAATGTTATTGTGAATAAGATTTTTTCACTTGTTATAATGCTCTATTTAAATATTTTAATTATTTAATGAGGAAGTTTTATTTAATTTGTATTATTTCACAAGAATTTGAGCAGAAATGCAGATAAGCTTATTTCTATTTTAAAGTTATTCCCTTCTCTCCACCGAGAATAATAACCATTAACTTTATTTTTTTTTTAAACCCTGTATTTCAGTGATAATATGCAAAGTGCATACTGGGAACTGAAGAGAGAAATGTCTAATTTACATCTGGTGACTCAAGTACAAGCTGAACTGCTAAGAAAGATGAAAACCCCAACTGCAATCAAGAAAGGCAAGTCAGGGTTTGCCGGAAACCACTGATTCCAGCCAAACTGCTCAAAGAGCAACTCGTTATTGTATCTTATTGAAATCTCATCAAATGAGTTTGATAAGCCAAAGTATATGTAGTCTATTCACAGCCACCCATTCTCTGCTCTGGCTTCAGCCTCATACTGGTCAACTTCACACATAAAGGTGTTGCTGATGTGTGTTTCTTCAGTACTGTATTCTTTTCCCCTTGTGGCTTTTTTCTCAGCCAAGTGTTGCTTATGTGTTCAAGGCTGAGGTGTTAAGTTTGCTCTAGTTGACCTTTTACCACAACTACTTCATATATTAAAAAAAAAAAAAAAAAAAAAAAAAAAAAGACACCAAAAGCTACTTTCATTCCAGTGCTACAGAATACACCAAAGACGTAGCTCTTTAAATTGTTTTTAAAGAGAGAACTCTGATTCATTATTTGGTTATTTTCATTTTTTGTACACTTAATTTTTCTTTCCTTAAAGGATAGATTGTTTTGAATAGAGAGTAGATGCTATTCACTTAGCCCTTTCAAGCAAAAATTTTCATTGCTTTTCATATTTAACTGCTTGGCTGATTAAACCTTTTCTTGAGTTTTGTGTTAACTAGTAGTGGCTACTTTGCCAAAGCTATTTCTATACTGAGAAAAATCAGTGCATTTGTACCTTTTATTACGTAATGGTTGTATTCCTGTAAAGTTGTGTAATGTAAATTTGAATGCCGTAAACTTTATTTTTAAAGGATGAGATGTGACTTTTTAAAAAAAAAAAATCATTAATTTAAAATTGTCATTTGCACCTCAAATTGTTCCTAAAGAGGGCACAAGAGATTTTATAAATAGTTCTCCTCAGAAATGTTTCCTGTGGGGCGGGGGACGTTGCACGTTGGGACAGAAAGCTAAATTCAGAATTGCCTTTCTGTTTCTAGGGTTAGGTACTTATGAACCAGGCAAAACAATAAGGTGCTTTGGCACACCCCAACTTAGTTGACGGTTCATTTTGTCCTCAGGTTTTCCAGTGGCCAGGGTTACGTATGAGAAAACTTTAAGTTGATGGTAGAAATAAGACCTCTCTTAAACGAGACTCATGGAGTAATTTTTCAGTGAGTTTTCAGTGTGCCTCTTATATACTAAATAGAACTTCCAAAAAATAATTAAGGAGAAATGCTGTCTTCTCATTTGGAAATGCTTATTGTCATGTCCCTTCTGAGCTGGTGAATGATCAGTCTTTGCCTGCTTTGAACCGTAAGTTTCTAGCACGTTTCCTACGACAGTGCCAGGCCCGGGGCCACCACTCTCCACAAAGAATTGAGTGCTTTGCGGAGTGGACAGAGATAAGCCCAGGTCACCTTTTCTCTAGACCCACATGTCACTCTGTCCAGAAGCTGAGCACTGTCACCTCCTCCCAAGAAAAGGGGCAATGAGCTTATTTTTTAATGTGGTTCAGTTTCTTTCTCCTTTAAAACTAGAGTCAGGCCTTGGTTGCACTTGGTATCTGTCTTGGGCTGAGGGTGAATTTGTCTTTGCTGCCTGGGGAAAGGGAATGCAGAGGGAGGGAAGCACACCCTTGCTTTGTGTTGTCTGTGGCTGAACAGCAGCTGGAGAGCGGTCTGTTTTCTAAGCCATTACATGTTACTAAACTCATTTTTTTGCTTTTTTTTTTTTTTTGACCTATATTGTGACCATAGCAGAATTTACATTTACCATTATATATATTGGACAAGAAATGAGATGATTTTATAGCTTTTTTTTTTTTTTTTTTTTTTTTTTTGCGGTACACGGGCCTCTCACTGTTGTGGCCTCTCCCGTTGTGGAGCACAGGCTCCGGACACGCAGGCTCAGTGGCCATGGCGCACGGGCCCAGCCACTCCGCGGCATGTGGGATCCTCCCGGACCGGGGCACGAACCCATGTGCCCTGCATTGGCAAGCAGATTTTTAACCACTGCGCCACCAGGGAAGCCCTATAGCTTTTAATTTAAATTGTTTTATCCATAAAAGCCTTTAATATATATCAAATTTCAGTTGGGTCTCACCAATTCACAATGTAATTATTTCTGGAAAAATTTACTTTTGGACCACCTATGGAAAACAGATTTGACTAAGCTAAGGAATATTATATCTAACAAAATATTTAAAACTTAAAAACAGCTTTCTTAGTCTCCACTGACACACAAACATTCTGCAAGCCTTCTCCAGCCATATTAAGAGCCAGGAACAGGGTCTTTGCTTGTATTTTAAGTGAATTGGTTTCCAGCTTTTTAAAATAGGAATTTCCTCATGTTCACTATGATAATGGGCGGGACAAGATTCCTGTGTCCATTTTGCAGACGAGAGAAGTGACACCTGGAGCAAGCAGTCAAGTGTCACCCTGTCAGTAAATAGCGGGTCCAGGATTAGAACTGAGATCATCTGTCAACTTCAAGTCACACTGCCACAGTGATCGCACTAACTTGGGAATGTCCATTTCCAGTTCTAGAATCAACCAAGTTAACAAAGTGTTTGTTTACTGTTTTATGATCATAAGTACCAGGACAGCTGATGCTTAGCCTGTGCTTTCTTTTCAGCTTGCGCCCCAGCAGGATGCATGGAAGACCTTGGGAAAGACAGCACAAAACTGCACTTGGCGAATTTTACTGCAACGTACAAAAGACAGGCCCCTCTCTCACCAAACGGCAAAACTCTTTGTCATACCACGTCTTCCCCTTTACCAGGAGATGCAAAGGTTTTATCAGAGAAAGCAGCTCTCCAGTCATGGACAGATCATGAGCGATCCATTCCTCACGATGGCACAAACTTTCAGGAACACAATTCTTATGGCAGAAATTCTCTGGAAGATAATTCTTGGGTATTCCCAAGCCCTCCTAAATCAAGTGAGACAACGTTTGGGGAAACTAAAAATAAACCTTTGCCTTTACCCAACCTGCCACTACTGCATTACTTGGATCAACATAATCAAAACTGCCATTATAAAAATTAATTATGAAGAGATTTATGATGTTCTCACGAGGTTGCTGTATCTCCCTCAGTGATTTTCTTGGGAAATCATTAACAAACTGAAAGCAGATTTTGATTAAACTTTTGCAGAGTTCTTCAGTATTTACATTTGCACATAATGTACCATATTATGTAGTTGATTTTTCAGTATGAAAGAACACCCTCCAGCTCCATATTCTGGCTAAGAATCAGATATGTGTTACTAATGAATAAACCTAAGGTGTTTCACAATGACAATACCTTTGATGATAATTGTACATTTCTGTCCCTCACGTGAAGAATGGAATTGAAAGTTTTCAGACACGGTTTTACAAAGCATGTGAAATGCCTAACTCATAAAAATAAAGGAGACCATTGTATCAGAGAAAAAGCATGTTAAGTTGCTTTAAGTTGCATAAAGGAGTAAAGTGGCAACGTGACTTAGGTTATATTTCTGCTGACCTTATAATGCGTAAGGATAAGGAAATTACAGTGGAACAATATTATCTGGGTTACTGCATCTATATGTGCTGTTGTGTCTCAAAGTATAAGATTTAAAGTCATTTTTTAATCACGATGTTGATAAAATTTAAAGTACAATTTGGATTTTAAGACTTGAAGTGATCTGCTTGTTGAAGCCAACTCTGTCCTGGTACATCCCTCAAGTCTTAATTGAAAAAAAGTGATGAAATAGTTGAAAAACCATGTGGTGTGTGAATAAACTATTACAGTCATATACATTATCCAGTTAGAAGTAGGAATAGTATCACAAAGGCTTCAGTGTAATCTGTCCTTCAGTGCTATAGTGAAAATCCCAATGGGTGTTTAACTATATAAAGCCGTTTCCTTCAAAGGGTCTACACCTGCTTGTTCCGTAGAGCAGCTTATTAACTGGTTAAACTTTGTTTTGAAATGTAATGATTTTACTTATTGAGAAAGTGGTTTTTAATTAATTAGAAATTATAATCCTAGAAACCAAATTCTGTGCTGTATTGATATATGATATAGTATAATCATGAAATGTCCCCCAGCGCTTTGATTCTAAGAGCCTATCATTTATAAACAAGTAACAAGGATGGCTTTATACGGAAATTTCTCTGTATTCTTTCAGGGTGGTGGTATTAAGAATATTAGTAATATATGTCTCCGTTCCTACATCTTTTGCCTGAGATAAAGCATTTCATGTAGAAGGCCTTTATCCTTTTTGATAGATGGTTGCAAACACCTTGGACTCAAAAGAATATTTCAAATCTCTTCTACATTAACTGAATAGCATACATATATAAACAGTGTTCACCATTCACCAGATATTTGTCTATTATCTTACTCACTTATTCAAGCTTGTCTGTGATTAATGGAGTTGGTGTCAGATGCTGGAATTTATTCTGACCAATGAACACAGCTGACTCGAGGGAGTACGATCTCCTGCCAAGTAATAGAACAAAACCCAATATGCATAAAACAAATATAAGACTCCCGGCTTTAGCTGAAGGAAGCAACTACCTGTGTAATAACAAAGCAGCAGAAACTATTTGTCATGTGGCTGCATAGGCTGTACATTATATCTAATCTCTAATGTAGCTTACTGGTTTGCCTTTTTTAAAACCAAGATTGAGCATTTTCCTTTGTAAAGAAAGTAAGTCGTATGACATAATGGCTTGATTAGTGTTTTGAACAATGCCAAGACATTACTTAAAATAAATTATTTTTGTTTGAAATTGAAGTGGAAATATTGTCCTTGCCTAAATATTCCAGGGTCATGTACTAATTATAGGTTGTTAATCTGATTCATGTAACAGACATTTGTCTTGTTAAACCAACTTCTGAATGGAGACAGTGCTTTTGCATCTAAACAATAGGGTAGCTATCAAACAGGTATGCTAGAAAATCAGTGGTTGATGTTCTTGACAGTTTAAAGTGCTAAACAAATGATGTAAAACTATTCAGGAAAGAGTAACCAAAAGAAATTTTCCCAGTCATAAATTTTTAAATGTATTTTATGATCATTTCTGTTATTGGTAAGATTCAAAGAGAAGTGAGAGAATGGCCCATCTGTAGCTTATTTAAAATGGAAAAATTTATTGACTTGTTTCATACTAGTTGAAGCTTGCTCCAAAGGACTTCCCTTGAAAATTTCTTTAACCTCCAGATTTTCATAAGGATAACCCAATTCAGCACATCCATAACAGTGAAAAGAACATGGATAACAACAAAAACCTCTCAATCCTCCCCATTAGCTAAAATAGAAGTTACATCTTCTCTAAAAGGAAACTGAGGTTCTGCTAAAATGGAACCTAGTTCATAACTAGAGCAGGGATGTACCTCTGTGGAACACAAGAACCAAAGTAGAGGGGAGAGTTCAGACTTCAAGCACTAAAGGACTGAATCCTGCGAAAACAGGATTGTCTCATGCAGAAGCGCTGTCTGGAGAAGGCAGATCGTATGGGTAGAAGATCTGTGGCCTGTAACTGAACAGGAGAGTGTCAGCAGAGGTGCAGGGTTGCCAGCCAGAGGAAGAGCCGAGTGGACGGGGACGGATTCCCCAGAGTACCATGCATGCAGTGGACATTTTTATATGCTATAACCTAGTCTGTCTAGCACCTGTGGGGAAGCAACATCTACATAGATGAATTTTCCACATAAAAATGAAGCTGGCCCCTCTAATTAAAATAATTAAAATAACCACAAGTTGTATATTTTTAGTAGCTTTTTAAAGTAACCATTTTGCCCTTTCTTCACTTGAGTCATTAAAAACAAACTAATTCCTGTGCTCTAGGAAATGCACCAATATCCAAAGGCCCCCAGAGGAGCGTGGGCTTGTTTACCCCATGCCGTGTGGTCTCCGTGGCTGTATCTGCTTTGCTTGTCTGCTCCTGTTGTCTCCCTCCTTTTGATCTGTATACCTGGAAGATGTGGTCTGGGTTTCAAGTAAGAGTCAAGTAGTTCCTTTGAGTGGTCTACTCAAGAGCAAAGTGTGGAACTTGAACATCACATGGTTCTTTAGGGTCCTATTTACTTTTAACTCGATCTCAGATCTATTTCATGGAATTGGGGCCTAAGTTAAATCTTGTCCTAGTAGGCAGGAATTTCTATTTGTCATTTTAATAAAAACTATGTAAGTACATATAAATTTTACTTACCTGGAAACTAGTTACAATGGCTATCGTGAAGAGTTAACAGCTCATAGGAAAAAAAAGAGCAACTTTTAATATAAAAGCTCAACCTGGGATCAAATTATTACACTGGGACAGAAATTTTTTACACTAGTTCCTGAAACCACTACCATGTTACAAAATGGTCATTCATCCTTATAAAGAAGACTTCTAAAAAGATTAAAATATTTTCAGTAGCAGAATTAACAGGCCAAGGAATGCCACTACATTTTAGGAAATTTTCTATTAAAGATGTAAGTAAAACTAATTCATGTACAAGCACTTATCTCCTCATCTATGTTTCCAAATAAGCCTTTACTTCTACTAATAACCATTAAAGCGCATTTACCACGTCCAAGACTCCGTCCTACATACTCTACTTACCTACTCAGTTAATCCTCAGTGGTGGAGCCAGGTTCATGACCATCCTGCTATACTGCCAAGTTATTAACTCCTTTGAAGGCTGTCCATTCCTGCTTTCCTTTAGTTACTTCTGGCCCCATGATTAGTCTATAGATTGATGAGTAAGATTCACGTGGACACCTAAAAATTGGTATCACTGTTAGAGAACTATAGCTGTTCTCTACATGAAAAACCCCATTACAACCCAGGCAAACCATGTCCCATTTCCCTACTTATTCCTATGCCATTCAATAAACTCAACTTTGAAGTTTTAAAAAAAAAATCTTTATTTCAGAAAAAATTATTTCCATAATTAAGGATAAAGCAAACACTTCTTTGAGTCCATCATTTCAGGTGACTGTGATTTCCATGGACATTGGCGTTACTGAGTATCATTTGAATATTTGCCTACATGCTTGTGGGAAGCTTCTGCAGCCTTTTCTTGGTAGGAATTCCAGTTTTTCTGAATTCTTCCCTTTCCTTCAGGTATTCCATTTTGCATTCTTCATAAAAGGCTGGATCATTATAGCTACGAGAAAGAATGAAAATCTTTTAAAGTGAATCACTTTACAAGCATATAAGCTTACTTTAACAATAAATCCAGACATCCGGTTCATCAGGCACAATCTTTAGAAGCAGATTTTTAGTAATGGTCATAAATTCATTGTAAACATTAGGCTACCAAATTAGTTAAAGAAAAAAAAAGACCTAATGGTTCTTTTTTGAATAGCAATGTCCCAGGATAGGACAATGGGAAGTCAGGGCACCCATCCTCAGGGACCCATGAGAGCAGACAAGACTGCATCACAATTATGTACACAAAGTACTACGGCAGTTGTGGCCCGAAACATGGGGCAGAGTGGAGAAAGGGGAGCTGTTGGGGAGACGTCTGAGTTGCATTTTGAAGGACCAACAGAAACCCACATAGAAGGCACATGTGGAAAATCCCACAGATGAGAAAAAACTGTGATGCATGAAGAAGTACAAGTAGATTAGTACCACCATAGCAGATCATGTGCAGGAGAAAGGGCCTGAGATGCTGGAATGGGGAGGGCCAAATCATGGCGATCCATTCATGCCCCACTGAGAAGTCAAATCTACCCTGAACGGGCACTATTCACAAAGCAACTGTAAGATCAGTTCTGTGCCTTAGATTGGGGGCCCCCAACCCCTGGGCCACGGACCGGTACTGGTCCACGGCCTGTTAGGAACTGGGCTGCACAGCAGGAGGTGAGCGACGGGCAAGGAGCAAAGCTTCATCTGCCGCTCCCCATTGCTCGTGTTACCGCCTGAACCATCCCCTCCCCGCCCCCACCGTGGAAAAACTCTTCCACGAAATGGTCCCTCGTGCCAAAAAGGTTGGGGACCACTGCCTTAGATGAACCTGACAGTGTGTGGCAGATAGGCTAAAGGTGGGCAGCAAGACTGTCCAATAAATAAGCTATTACAATAATCCAGACAAGAAATGAGGAGGACCTAAGCCAAAGGAAGCACAGTTCTGATGAAAAGGATGAAGTGGATCTGGGGGAGATTGAGGAGACGAAATCAACAGTTAGGAGACCAGGAAGATTCTAGGTCCGAGACAACTATAATTCACAAAGGCACGAGGCAGGAGTCAAAGGAGCTCAGTTCGGTTTCGGACCGGCAGAGGGAAGTGGAGAAGTGCCATGACCCATAGGAAGCAGCTGAATTCCACGGGTGCAAACTGAGCTTTCTCAGATTTAAAACGGAGAAGAGAACCTGGGGAACCAGCTTTCAGGAAGAGGTTAAGGAAGAAAAGGTGGAGAAGAAATAGGTAGAGATGCTGAGGAGACAGGAAAGAGCGTAAAGAGGGAAGCCAGATGGAAGGAACTTCCAGGGGTTTCCAGAGAGGGGTCAAGTATCAGAGAAAAGATGGAAAAGACACTCACTGGAACCTCCAGGAAGAGCAGTTCCAGCGTCACGAGGGCAGAAGCCAGACTGCAGTTTACTGAGGGATGAGTGAGAAGAGACGGGGAGAAATAACAGAACACAAAACTGTTTCAGGGTGTCACCAGGCGGAGATGAGAAAGGGTAGTGGTTCCACCCATGGAAGGTTGACAGGAAGTAAAGCAGGGCCCCCACTTAAGCAAAGACAAAAAAGCAGTATTTCTTAGAGTATGTTGAGACTTGAGGTCAAGTAGAATTCTTCCTAATAGCTCTCATTTCTTTCCCACAAATGTCCTCTTGGTTTGCTCCCCTCTCTTCTAAGCAGTTACAGCCTCCCCCTGCCCCCCAGGATGGACTGGGACCTGTTATCTTCTCCATCTCTAGGGGGCGAGAGATGGCAGGATATGTCAATGATTAATATCCAGATAACAAAAGCTAACAAATAACACAGACAAACTTTTAAAAAGAGCTAACAGTGACTGAGTACACAGTATCTCCTATGTGCCAGCGCTGGGGTGACGCGTTTCCACGTGAGGAATAATCACCCCACCTGACAGTGAGGACCCTGCATGGGTTGCAGGGGGAGCTACGCCCGGGGGACCCAGGAGACACCAGCCTGCTGCCTTCCCCACGGTCCCTGCTCCTGGCTCCAGTGCTGCCCTGTCCCAACTAAGAATAATGAGTCCCTATGATATGATGACTGAAACCGAGGTGTCAAAATCCTTTAATCAATGTACAAAAGGGAATTTAACAAATTCAGTCACACAAATGTGAAAGAGGTTCCTCTATTCATTCAACATCTCTTGGGAGCTCTAGGGACCAGAACTCTTACTTTTCCACAGTTAAACACTTAGTGCAGGTCTGGGCTCATAAAAAAGAGCAGCTATTAGAATTGTTTATTGACTTGAGAAAAGACATGCGGACTTGGAGTATGTTTCCTCATCTATAAATGTAGAGATTCAGTATTCTAAAAGAGTCTATAAACTCATGTGTACATTTTTTGTTATCAGAAAACAATTTAAGATTCAGATAATCACCACTTTTTATGTAATTGCCTAAGAAGTATCAAACCATCCTGACATAGATGCTTCACAGGCTAGGGGAGCAGAATACAGAAGGAAGGAAGTGTTCGCCAAAACTAAGATCTCACAGACAACTACCAACTCCCTACTCACTAAAGTACTGTATCCACAACGCTGCCTGTCAATAATGCGGGTGATAAAACATGTGGGGAGATGAGCAGAAAGCAGCTGCATTCAAAGACCTCTGCATATTTTTACTTTAAGATTCAAGGAACTACAACAGAATATCAGTGAACATGATATTTAAGAATTATTTTTCAAAGTAATTTAACTTCAAAAATCTAAATTTACCTTTGTAGCCTTCATTTGATTTATTGCAACTCTCCTAGAAGTTAAATTACGTTAGTCCAAAAGATCCCAAGGCTGGCAAAAGTACCTTTTCACGAGAAGAGATAAACATAAACCCATCTATAATATATTCTATTTTCTGTTCATGAAAAGGAATTTATTAAATCATATGAAGAATCATGTATTTTAATCAGATAAAATGCTGACAAACACAAAACTTGAAAAGACCCTTCATAAATATGTTGTATCATTTTTCTCAGAAGAATCTTTAACAAATTAAAATTTTAGACTCAGCCAACTATATGACAAATTTGGTGGGGAGAAGTAGAGAATATATTACATGTAATGAGTTAAATAACATACTCTTATCTACTACACATACTACACACACACATATACACAGGAGCACAAACGCTGAGGTAACTACTTACTAAGCAGTTAGACATTCTTTCAATGCAGAATTTTCTTTGCGGCATTTTACTACCATAAGGATACCAGAGTCCTTGCAACATTTAGTGAAATCTGAAATAAAAAATTTGGAAGAAAAAAAATGACTTGTAATTCCATCACTGTAATTGTTAACAGCTCTAAAATATTCACTCATTTAACATCTATTACCTAGACTGTGCTTGGCTCACAGGACATGCTCCACAAAAGACGTGTACATGGATAAAAGGCAGAATAAAAGTCCTTTACTCTGTAGATTTGAAAGGGGGAGAGGAGACCTCTGAGGTGAAGAGTGAAGTGGCTTCACAGAGGCAGAATGTAGAGAGTATGTAGGATTTCTAATTCAGACAGACTTCATTGTACTGCATTTTACTACTGTGCAGACACTGCATTTTTTTACAGATTGAAGTTTGTGGCAACACTCCTTCGAGCAAGTCTATTGGCACCATTTTTCCAACAGCATTTGCTCACTTCATGTCTCTGTGTCATATTTTGATAATTCTTGAAATATTTCAAACTTTTTCAGTATTAATATAATTGTTACGGTGACCTGTGATCAGTGATCTTTGATGTTACTATTGTAACTGCCAACACAGAGAAGATAGCGAGAGAACTGGAATTGGAAGTGGAGCCTGAAGATGGGACTGAATTGCTGCATCTCCTGATAAGACTTGAACAGAGGGGAAGTCACTTCTTGTGGATGAGCAAAGACAGTGGTCTTGAGATGGAATCTACTCCTGGTGAAGATGCTATAAAACTTGTTGAAGTGACAACAAAGGACTTAGAATATTATATAAACTTAGTTGATAAGGCAGCGGCAGGGTTTGAGTGGACTAACTCCAGTTTTGAAAGCAGTTCTACTGTGGGCAAAATGCTATCACACAGCACTGCAGGCTACAGAGCAATCATTCATGAAAGGAAGAGTCTGATGCGACAAACTTCATTGTTGTCTTATTTTAAGAAATTCACCCCAACCTTCAGCAACTGCACCCTGATCAGTCAGCAGCCACCAACATCAAAGCCAGATCCTCCATCAGCAAAAAAGCCTCGTTGAAGGCTCAAATGATGGTTAGCATTTTTTTAGCAATAAACTGTTGTTTAGTTAAGGCATGTACATTCTTTTTTTGGACATAAGGCACACTTTAATATAGTGTGAGCATAACTTTTAAATGCACCAGGAGACCAAAGAATTTGTGTGACTCGCTCTATTGTGATATTTACTGTATTGTAGTGGTCTGGAACCAAACCTGCAGCATCTCCAAGGTCTCCCTACAGAGAAAAAGAGTATATTCTATGGATGAACAACAATATTCTACTGTATAACACAGAGAACTATATTCAAAATCCTGTGATAAACCATAATGGAAAAGAATATTTTAAAAAGAATGAATATATATATGTATAACTGAATCACTTTGCTGTACAGCAGAAATTAACACATTGTAAATCAACTATACTTCAATTTTTTTAAAAAAAGAGTATATTCTAGAAGAAATGAACAGGAAGAGTAAAAGGGGAGTTGTGTCCAGACACGGGCCTCTGGGGGCCACTTTCTGTGTGTCTTCTGATGGCATCAAGTTACCCTCTTTCTTTCACACAACCTGCCATAGTCCTTCCCTTCTGATAATAGGGCTCCCATCCCATTCCTGAGTCAACTCTGAAATGCCCCAGAAAATCCAAGTGGCTTTCTATCACATTTCCATTCTGGTAATTTCCCTTTTAAATTGTACTGGCCCCTTGGCATCCTGCCTTCTCAGGACCACCAACCCAGAAAACCCAGGTGCCAGAGGCCAGCCACAGCGGGGCCCCCTGCTTCTCTACTGGGTCTGCTTTGGGTCAGACCAGGTCCCTCCTCAGCCCTTCCTCAGGACAGTGCGCGGGGTTCCCCTGCTTGGGCAGCGACTCTCCTGAACTCTTCTGGTCCTTCTCCTACCCACTGGGGGCTCTAGTCCCAGCCCCGGCCGCCTCCAGTCTGTAACCAACCATGTCCATCTCAGACCTTAAAATATGACATCATCCTCACAGAGAAGCTGGAGAACAGCTTTTATAACTCTTTTAGTACAAAATTATCAGGATTCCTCTCTTTTCTTGAGCTCGGTATTACCCTTTCAACTACTAAGAAATAAAATTTATAATCATCTTAAAGCAAGCAGGTAATTTCAGGAGTCTCCATGAAGACACAAAATGTGTAACAAACGTGGTTTTAAACCACAAGCAAACTGAAAATGATTGAGATTTGTAAATGCACAAGAAACTCCTTTGAGGGGGCTGTGCCAGACCTAGAGGCCTATGGCATGGACGTCCAAGTCCACTGCACAGTCTGCAGGATGAGGGGTGATGTGAGCGAGGACAGCTGATGTGGGAGAGGACCTGACTTCAAACGGTGTGCGTGTCTGGTCACACACAGCGGGGCAGGGATGCTCCAGCTCAGAGCGTGGGGCTCCTTCAGCTTGCTGTTCACCAGTCTCAGAACTGCCACTGTTTACTGAGTCCTGAACCGAATCAGGCATCTTTTTCACTCAGCTACAAATGTTCTTGTCGTCTCTTCACTGATGAGCTGGGCATGTGGGCCAAATCAGAGCAAGGGGAATTCCTGTGTCCTTTGACGAGGATCCCCTATGACTCAAAAAGGCAGAGCAGGGCTTCCCTGGTGGCGCAGTGGTTGAGAGTCTGCCTGCCGATGCAGGGGACACGGGTTCGTGCCCCGGTCCGGGAAGATCCCACATGCCGTGGAGCGGCTAGGCCCGTGAGCCATGGCCGCTGAGCCCGCACGTCCGGAGCTTGTGCTCCGCAACAGGAGAGGCCGCAACAGTGAGAGGCCTGTGTACTGCAAAAAAAAAAAAAAAAAAAAAAAAAAAAAGGCAGAGCAGACTTACAATCAGCTCGTTCTCATCAAAGGTCCTGAATGGGGGGCCATGAGGTTATTGAAAAGTCCACTAACTTCCACTCTGGAAAGCCATTAGCATCCCTACATGTTAACTGCTCTTCATACAGCCTGATGTTAAGATCTGCCTTTCCAGAGGCAAGGGTTATGATCCTAAATAAGAATTAAGACAGGAGCAACCCTCAAAGGGAATGTGAACATAAAGTTAATCCAGAAGTGACTAAATGTTAGACGGTGGTGACACACCGTGGGCTGACTCTTCGCAGACTCACCATCACTCAGAGGCCTGGATCAACCAGTGCTCTCAAATATCATCTACAGAAAGGTCATGAGCATCATGAACTTTACCTCATGAACATGTGCTAGTTGACCAAACCCCAGTCCCTTGCAGGAAAACATGAATACAAGGGCTATTACCAAAAGTACACTTTCTGAATTTAACACACCCAATACTTTTACACTTGACAAATTCACAACAGAAGGCTTAGGCATTGAATTATGTTAAGATTTGTTTTCCCTAATATGACTAAAAATGTCCTCAAGTAGGGAATTGACTCCAGATAGCATTTATGTGTTCTGATTACAATAAAGGCACAGTCTCTGAATTTTCACACTTGTCCAGATCTCTTCAGGAGTAACTGTGACTGGCCTGAAGCCTCAAGCTGTTTGTAAGGTTTCTGTCACTTGTTTAGCAACAAGATTTTAATGAGGATCCTTCTTTCAAACCACATTAGCAAACATTCATATATCAGTGATGTTGCCAGATTCCTAGGATGGTATTCTGAAACAAGCCCAATTTAAATCTCTTCTGTCTCTCAATATTAAGTGTTAAAGAGCTCTTATACCTGTATATAAATAAATTATTCACCATTAAAGACTATGAAAATGAACTTTCATTAACTTACGTATATCTTAAGGTAATGCAAATAAATATCAATAAACAGTGAGAGAGATGATTAAAAGTTATTCCAAACTTTAAAGAAATGTGCTTAAAGATAGCACTCAAGACTTTTTTCTTCAAAATATCAAGAACATGAAATTCTATCCTTCTTCTGTAAACACTCATTTCTCTGAAAGAAACCACTTAATAAATAAACTATGGGTAAAAATATTCTGCGGGCATGCTAAAATTTGGATCAAGTGAAGCTAGGGAAAACAGAAAGAGATAAAGTCTTCTCCTATTAGTCTGGGATAATGGGCAAAATAATCATACTGTGATTAAGTACAAGAAGTCCATATAATTTCCAGTTTATATAAGAAAAAACTTGGGGAACCTCCATATAAAAGCAGTAAGAGAAAGAAATGGTTTGGAATTCATTGCTTTTCACACATTTAATTTATGGAACTTCTGAACATATTTTAATATTTAAATAACCGCCAATAATAAGGTTTCCTGATTAAGCCAACGATGAAGGGCAAGGCTGTGTGTGGGAGCAGAAACACTTACCTTCCACACTTTTCATTTAGTCAGTTTCAAGCAACGTATTATTTTGCAAATGCAGTCATACAGGTAGAACTAAAGCATTCAATGAGAAATGACAATTTAAAAACATACAATATTAAAAGAAGTAATTCCAATGTTTCATCTCTCTGACCAGAACCACTCCTTTTGTGATTCCACTAACTTATATTTTCTAAAAAATCCTGAGCTTATGAATTTTTACACAACCATCTTTAGACATAGCACTTACCTCTAACTTTCTAGTACTTTTATTTCCTCAATCAGTAAAGTACTTATAGAGTACCTATTTTGTTTCCAGCATTACAAAAAGCAGAGCTCTATTTGGGTACCAACGTAATTTAGAATTTTAACATAAAAGCTCTGTGTAATATTTCCATGACTGGTGATCTTGAAGGTTTCACTTTTAAATCTGGAACTTCAATTTAATCTAAAGGAAAGACATTTAGGAGGTCTTGCTTATTAAAGAAATGTAGTAGGCAGATTTTTAAATCACCCTAAGTTCAAAACATATAATCAACTCTACAACTGGAAATCTTATGCATAAAATGGCTTCCTTATAGTGAGCTAGATAATAAAAACAGAGATGTACTTGATACAATGTATAAATGATCTGTTGACCAGTTACTGAATCAGAAGAGGTTTTTAAATGATACAATTTGGGGACAGCCTAGGTAGGTGTCAACTTTTCTTAAGATTTCACTTCAGACAAAGGTGTCTGTGAGTTTTAGATTTATAATAGAAATTGAAATCTAAAGCTAATTTTCCCAGGAGAAGCTATCTTCTAAGTGAAGGCCTGTGTGCAGAACCTCCTCAAGCTGTGGGGGCAGAGGGCCCTGGGTGCTGAGCTCACCAGCGTCTAGTGCAGGGGTGAAGACCTGAACCAAGGTATGTGTCCTCTCCCTCCTAATGGCTGCTCAGAGAGGGCAGCCATGCCCATAGGCCACAAAGCACATTATCTATATAATCAACAGTATTTCATGAAGTTCATGGGAAATAGTTTGTAAACAGCTCTGACTTTATGAATACATTTGTTTATAAAATTTAGTAATGAAACTGTAAGATCTCTTCACAACCTTTGAGTCCATGATACCAGTAGTATGGCTTCTGGAAAGAATTCAATCCAATCCAACCTACAAAAAAGCCAAATATTATACATAATTCTAGACTGGGTGAGAAGCTACTTAGGACAAGCTCAATTTAGTTGCAAAAAGTGTATTAGTGAGTATCTGCCAGCAAACACTGTAACAACAACAACAAAATTCCATAGACAATTTTTCAAGAGATCCATAAAACTAACCCTTCAGTGGAAAACATAACACGCAGAAGCCACCTCATCTTTTATGAGACACATTCACTGAAATACTGGTTTCTTCACTGCACTCACACCTTCAAAATGTTTCCGTTTCCAAAGGTAAATCAAAAATACTGCAGACGGGGGCTTCCCTGGTGGCGCAGTGGTTGAGAGTCCGCTTGCCGATGCAGGGGACACGGGTTTGTGCCCCAGTCCGGGAAGATCCCACATGCCGCGGAGTGGCTGGGCCCGTGAGCCATGGCTGCTGAGCCTGTGCGTCCGGAGCCTGTGCTCCGCAACGGGAGAGACCACAATAGTGAGAGGCCCGTGTACCGCAAAAAAAAAAAAAAAAAAAAAAAAAAACTGCAGATGGGAAATCACCAAATCATGCCATCACCTTAATGTTTAAGAAGAGATCCAACTGCAAATATTTATTTATTTTTCTTCTTTTTTTATTTTTTATTTTATATTGGAATATAGTTGATTTACAATGTTGTGTTAGTTTCAGGGGTACAGCAAAGTGACTCAGTTATACATATACACGTATCTATTCCTTTTCAGATTCTTTTCCCATACAGGTTATTACAGAGTACTGAGTAGAGCTCCCTGTGCTATACAGTAGCTATGCAGGTCCTTGTTGGTTACCTACCTTAAATATAGTAGTGTATATATGTTAATCCCAAATCATTTATTTTTTTCTTAAATTATCAGAGTAGAATGAAACAGAAGAAAGTCACTTACATTCCTGCCTCATAATGGTAACAACAGCAATAATAGCTAACGTTGTACTTATTGCATCCCAGGCACTATCCAATGAGTTAATTCAGGCTTTCATAGTTATTAACTGATTCAATAAATTAAAAGTTTAAATGTTTTCAAAAATTCTTTCATTACTTATCCCATAGGTTCATAAAGTATCAGTCATTCACTCGTTCAACGAACATTTTCCAAGTACTTACTACACGCCCAACACTATGCTAGGTTCTGTGGTTTCCATGCTGAAAAAGACAGAGGGAACCAACAGTCCCTGAGGAAGACAGACAATTAAAAAGTGCTACCGGGCGAATGTGGTACCCACTCAGACAGGGGAAGGCAGGGAGGGTGCTATGGAAGCACAGAATTGGGACTCCAAACCCATCCAAGAGGGGCTTACCATCCTTGTAAGCTATGATCTACACTGAGTCAGCTGGTGGATGGGAGGTAGAGGAGGACAGGCATGTACCACTATGACCAGCAGGCAGTGCTCAATGTTTAGGCTTTGCCCTGAGGGGAATGGAAATCCTTAGAAGGGTTTTACACAGTGGAATGGCACCATCAGATTTTCTTCTGCAGAGAACTAGAAGAGCTGGCAGGGAGGCAGGAGTGGGAATAAGAGGGAAACTGGTTAAGATGTGAGTACAATAATCCGAGCAACAGATGGCAAAGGGGGGCTTCCCTGGTGGCGCAGTGGTTGAGAGTCCGTCTGCCGATGCAGGGGACACGGGTTCGTGCCCTGGTCCGGAAAGATCCCACATGCCGCGGAGCAGCTGGGCCCATGAGCCATGGCCGCTGAGCCTGCACGTCCGGAGCCTGTGCTCCGCAACGGGAGAGGCCACAATAGTGAGAGGTCCGCGTACCGCAAAAAAAAAAAAAGTAATAATTAAAAAAAGAGAGATGGCAAGGGGGTAAAAGGCAGAGGAGTAGAAGCATCAGTTCAGGGGGTAACAGACAAGGAGTCAGGAATAATGCCTACACCAGGGGTCCCCAACCCCCGGGCCGTGCCTGTTAGAAACCGGGCCTCACAGCAGGAGGTGAGCAGTGGGCGAGCAGCGGGCGGGCGAGCGAAGCTTCATCTGCTCCTCTCCATCACTCGCATCACCGCCTGAACCATCACATCCCCACCTCCACCCCCGCACCGCCCCCCAGCCCATGGAAAAATTGTCTTACACGAAACTGGTCCCTGGTGCCAAAAAAGGTTGGGGACCGCTGGCCTGCACTTCTCACTGGGAGCAGACGGCGCAGTGTGATGACAAAAACACCAGAAAAGAAACACATATGACATTGTTCTGTTTTGGCTGTAGCCCGTGGAGGGAGATGGGGAACAGATGAGGATGAGTTTCAGACACATCCAGCTGGGGGACCTTTGAAGTGTCCAAGTAGACTCTCCAGAAAGCACTCAGCTCTATGGCGCTGAGGCAAGTTGGAAGATACTGTTTTGACAGTAGTAACTTATTAAAAATAATGAAAAGAGGTCCTGGGTAACCACTGGGCTGCCAATAGGTAAGGGTCCAGCAGAGAAAGAGAGGAGACTGGAAGACAGAAGGACCTCAGGGCATCACAGAAGGCAAGGGAACCAAGACACTGACCCTCTGTATAGAGATCAGGGTCCACTGGACCCAATTTTAATTTCTGAGTCTCTTTCATGAGTAGCGTTAACCAATATTTTAAAGATATTTCATGATTTTCAGTTTTTCTTAGAGGCCTTCCAAAAAACCACAGAAAACAGACATATTTTGCAATACAATAAAACTCATTTCTATCTTGCAATTATCATATAGGTTCATTGCATCTTTGTATAAGGCTAAGACACAACATAGACTCTTAATGATCTTAATGAAACATTTTTACTATTTATTATCCTAGAACTTAATTCATCATGACTCAGCATTTATTCCCAACTATGCTAAAAAAAAAGGCTAAAATAATATGAAAACAAAATGATGGAATCACCTAGAAAAATGATGCCACAGTGAAATAAACCTTCATTATTTTATCAGTTTTCTTATTGTACTGCTTGATGTATTACATCATCATTCATGAATACATAAAAGTAGTCTTTTGGTTTTTGCTTTCCTTGAACACAGTTGAGATTTGAGATTTTTTTTTTCACTTTCTGATTATGTTAGATAGAATAGCCCCCCAAAATGTCCAAATCCTAATCCCTGGAACCCGTGAATATGTTAGGTTACATAGCAAAGGGGAATTAAGGTTACTAAGCAGCTGACCTTCAAATAAGGAGATTATCCCGGATTATCTGGGTGGGGCCCAAGTAATCACAAGTGTCCTGGAAAGTTGAAGAGGGAGACACAGATAAAGAGAAAGAGATGTGAAGATGGAGGCAGGGTCAGAGGGAGGTTATCCTGTTGGCTGTAATGATGGAAAAAGAGGAACACCAGTCAAAAAACTGGGTGCCTTGTAACAGACTGAATGTTGGTGTCCCCACAAAATCCATGTGTTGAAACCCCACTGCACCCCCACTACCCTGCCACGTGATGATATTAGGAGGTGGGGTCTTTGGGAGGTAGTTAGGATGAGATACGGTCAGGAGGGTGGTGTCCTCATAAATGGGGTTAACATCCTGATAAGAGTCAAGGGAGAGAGCTGGCTTGCTCTCTGCTCTCCACCATGTGAGGACACAAAGGTCTGCAGCCCGGAAGAGGAACCCAACTGTGCTGACACTCTAATCTAGGACTTCCAGCCTCTAAACCTGTGAGAAATGAAGTTTTGTTGTTCATGAGTCACCCATTTATGTTATTTTTGTTAGAGCAGCTCGAGCTAAGACAGGCCTCTAGAAACTGAAAAAGGCAAAGAAATGGATGTTCCCATAGAGCCTCCAGAAGGGAATGCAGCTCTGCCAACATCTTTTTTTTTTTAATATTTATTTATTTATTTATTTATTTTTAAAGCTGTGGTTTTCTTTTTTTTTTTGAATATGTTGAGGGGGTAGGAGTTTATTAATTAATTAATTTATTTTTGCTGTGTTGGGTCTTCGTTTCTGTGTGAGGGCTTTCTCTAGTTGTGGCAAGCGGGGACCACTCTTCATCACGGTGCGCGGGCCTCTCACTATCGCGGCCTCTCTTGTTGCGGAGCACAGGCTTCAGACACGCAGGCTCAGTAGTTGTGGTTCACGGGCCTAGTTGCTGCGCGGCATGTGGGATCCTCCCGGACCAGGGCTCGAACCCATGTCCCCTGCATTAGCAAGCAGATTCTCAACCACTGCGCCACCAGGGAAGGCCTATTTATTTAATTTTACTTTTTATTTTTTTTTGTTTTTTTGGCTGCTTCGGGTCTTAGCTGCAGCATGCGGGCTCTTCATCATGGCACTCGGGCTTCTCTCTAGTTGTGGGGTGTGGGTTTTCTCTTCTCTAGTTGTGGTATGCAGGCTCCAGGGCGCATGAGCTCTGTAGTTTGCAGCACTTGGGCTCTCTAGTTGAGGCGCATGAGCTCAGTAGTTGTGTGGCGTGGGCTTAGTTGCACCGCGGCACATGGGATCTTAGCTCCCCGACTAGGGATTGAAACTGTGTCCCCTGCATTGGAAGGCGGATTCTTCACCACTGGACAACCAGGGAAGTCCCTCTGCCAACATCTTGATGTTAACCCAGGAAGACCTGTGTCACACTTCTGAACTACAGACTGTAATGTAACAAATCTGTGCTGTTTTAGGTTACTAAATGTTTATAATTTGTTACAGCAGTGATAGTAAACTAATACACTGCCTATAGTAGAAGAAAGAAAACTGACAAAAAGATGATTCCCACGTATTAGATGAATCAGAAGATGAATGTGAAGAACTGAAAGCAGCACTCCAGACTCTGATGATGATGGTGGTGAAATGGATCTATAAACACAACCACAGACTAGTACCTTCAGATGACAGTATCCCAGGTGAACTTTCTCAAAATCAGGTAAATAACATACTTTGAAGGACAAAAAGGAAATATGGCATACTCACCCCATCAGTCATCTGACAAGAGTGACATCTCATGCACGTGGTGTCCTGTAACAAGAACCTGTACATCCCAGGTGCTAGGGACACACGGCAGTGTTCTCCTTCATCTTTTATGCTGAAGTGTATGTGACCCAAATGCCTAAGGCTGGCTTATAAACAAAGATGACTAGAAGGAAATAGTATTTATGGGATGTATAAGTCAAAAAACTAAAAAATTTTGAAATTATGGGCAAAAAGCACGACTATCCTCTCGTCAAAACAAATGAGCAGCCAAAAAATCAAAGTTTTCAAAAATGTCATATTTTATGGATGCAAGTATAAGAACCAGGATTGCTGGTGCAGGGGGACTGACTGGAGGTGTGTTGGAATCTGGAGCAATACTGACAAGATAGGTGTGTTCCAGGTCCACAATGAATTAGTTTCATTCAAACACATTGTAAACTTCGAGTTTTATGAATATGAATTTCAAGTATAAAACTTTCATAACAGGGAAACACAGAATAAAAATTGGGACTTGCTATGTTTAATTATTATTAAAATTTCTAAGGTCACTCTCCTTTTGTTCTTCCGTAAATTTTTTTGAATATGATTTTTAAATATAAAAATAAATAAATAAAAGGTATCCACAAATGACTATCTTTCCTGGGACAGTTTGGGTTAAAGAAGGCATGGTCATTATTGTTGAATGCTAAGATGAGGAGTGACAATCACCTATTGTTTTTTTTTGTTTGTTTTTTTGTTTTTTTGCAGTACGCAGGCCTCTCACTGTTGTGGCCTCTCCCGTTGCGGAGCACAGGCTCCGGACGCGCAGGCTCAGCGGCCATGGCTCACCGGCCCACCTGCTCCACGGCATGTGGGATCTTCCCGGACCGGGGCACGAACCCATGTCCCCTGCATCGGCAGGCGGACTCTCAACTACTGCGCCACCAGGGAAGTCCCACCTATTGGTTTTTATGTTAACATTTTATGAAATTCTGCTGTCCAGAAATATCTTTGATTCACATAAGGTCAGAGAGAGGATTAGAACAAAAATCATTGCTCCTTATCACTGATGCATTAAACATAGCTTTTATTTCCAACTTTTACTTCCAGGACAGTTATTTCTTTAATCAAGTGTTCATTAAGTACAAAACAGGGTCCCTAACTTCAATGTGTTTATAATACAGTGGTAGATGCACAAAGCAATTCAATAATACCAAACAGTTGTGTCTTCACTGGGTAAACTTGGGTTTGTAACCCTCTAAACCCTGCACACATGGCTACCAAGCAAGATTTTTTTTTGTTTGTTTGTTTAATAAAATCACATATTTTATTTAATAAAGTAGAGAATAATTAAAAAGAGAGTCATAAAAAATGAGAGACTTTTGGTTGTATTTTATCCCATTAACATTTACTGAGTACCTTTTAAGTGCCAGAAAATGGAGAAATCAAGAAGAAAATGACACCATCTCTTCCATCAAGAAATTCAGTCTAGCAAAGGAGACAGACAAGAAATACTTGACTAAGATGACCATGAAATGAGTACTAATCATATATTCATATTAATTGAATATCTACTATATGCCAGGCCCTGTTCTAGGCAGTGAGGTTCTGTGTTCAGGGAGCTTCTATTACAGAGTTACAAGTGAGGGGTATCCAAAGAGGTAAGAAGCATGCAAGAGGAAGAAGGGACTTCTATGAGGAGGTGACATTTTTGGTAATCTGAGTGGAGCAAATGCAGTACTAACTTTTAAGGATGAAGGGATGCTTATTTAGTTATGCGATATCTAACGCACGATAGATGTGGCTGTAGGAGCAGGGTTCCTGGCACAAAGTGGTTGCTTGATAAGCATGCCATTCTGGATAAGTAAGCCAAATCCAAAAATGAGTAAAAAGTGGTCCTTTCCCTCAAGATCATGCATTCTAGTGGAAAAGAGGGTGAGGTACATGGTGGTGAATGAGAGGAGAAGCCGAGAGAAGAGTTGGAGCTCTGAAGCTCACACATTCCTCTCCTCCCACCACCCTCCCTGGTGCCAAGCAAGATTTGACATGTGCCTACTCCTAATTTTGGCGTTCTGTTGGTGTAAAAGACATACTGGATTGTGGGAGCTTAGGATGGAAAAAGTAACATAAACTATCTAGTTCATAGTTTTTATATTGGTTGCATGTTAAGTAGATAATATTTATTTACTATATAGATTAAATAAAATATTAAAATTACTTTTATCTTTTAAAATTAATGTCACATTTAAAAAATGTGTCTACTATAAGTTTAAAATTATAAATATAGTTCATGTTATATCTCTATGGTCCAGTAAAACTTCCTGCAATGATGCAAATGTTCTCTGAACTTTCCAATAGCGTAGCCACTAGCCACATGGGACTACTGAGCACTTGAAATGTGGCTGATGCAACTGAGGAACTTAATTTTTCTTTTTAATTAAGTTAATTAAAGTGACATGTGCATAGTGGCTGCCATTTTGAACAAGGCAGCCCTGGACATGTTTAGTTCCCTGTACTTCAGGTGAGTCGCAGACAGGCAGCTGGTGATGAGCTGCTCAGATTCTTTATCTCCATTTACTGGAATGGAAGTTCAATGGGAATAAAATGTGATCCCGACCAGGAGCCCTTAGTATGTAGCACTTGGAACGAGATGATCTCTGTTTATGGAGAACAAAGGGCAATAATACATTAATGCTGAGCCGGGTCCATATCTCCATTAGAATAAACAGTCTTATTTCAGGTGGCCTTTTTTTGTTTTTCCATTTTCCTATGTGATTTCATGATTTTTTCTTGCAAGGTATTTAAAGATGTTAATAGTAATAGCAATAAAATCAAAATAATAATGGCCACTGATATATACTGAGTATTTATTATACACCAGACACGAGTCCTTTATGTTTATAAGCTCACGTGAATTTTTACAAATAACAGATAAGCACTATTATTATTTTCATTTACCAGACAAGGAAACCTGAGCTTTGAGTAGGTGATGTCACACATTTCTGAAACACACAGTGTGGCAAGGACTGGCCTGGAGCCAGGCCTCTTTAATTCCTGAAAAATACTTGTAACGACTATGGAATCCCACTTACTCCTTTCCACAATCAGAACACAGGAAAATCCTCCACACCCAGCAGAAATCCCCAGGGTCACAGGAGAGCTGTAAGCCCCACCAGTCACCTCACATGAGGTCACGACTGGGACCGGGAAGTGAGTGGGGATGGCTCAGCCCCTCCAGTCACCACCACAGGGAAAAAAAAAAAAGCTACAGGCCTTCCCTGGTGGCGCAGTGGTTGAGAGTCCACCTGTCGATGCAGGGGACATGGGTTCGTGCCCCAGTCCGGGAAGATCCCACATGCCACGGAGCAGCTGGGCCCGTCAGCCATGGCCGCTGAGCCTGTGCGTCCGGAACCTGTGCGTCCGGAGCCTGTGCTCCACAACAGGAGAGGCCACAACAGTGAGAAGCCCGCGTACGGAAAAAAAAAAAAAAAAAAAAAAAAAGTTACAGCTTATGGCTCTGATCTCTTGCTCCTGAGCAATCACCCAAAATAAAATAACACCGGATACCTCACCCTCTGGCTCCACACCTTTTCCAGAATGCCTATAAAACATATTTAAATATTTCAAATAAAACATTTAAATATTTCAAATAAGGATTTTACACATTAGAAAGTGGCTTCTCCAAACAGTAGACAATGAAATGCTAAATTCTGTGCTTGGGATTCTAAGTGCTATCAGAATTGGAAAGGTAGACTTTAGCACAGCCTAGTGTGCCCAAGGAAAGCACCAAATCACCCCATCTCCTAAAAAAACTGCACGTGAGAAAGGCTTTCAGTCTCCCCAGATAGGAAAATCCATGCGTATTATTAACAATGACAGAGGGGGAGGATTTAGAAAGTGACAAAGCAAGAGAAATTAAGTGAATGAGTCTGGTTTACACCACACATTTTTGGTACATGTTCCCTCTGTGTCCACCCCCCAGCCTCCAAAGTTAAAAGACCTATTCATGAATACACACCCATCAGAGCAACCAACAAGGAAGCCAGCCCCTTTCTGAACACGGAGGCTTCCAGGCTTCCTTGCCATCCCCTAATAAGAAGCAGGATTACACAGAAGCAGTACCAATGCTCTAAGTAACGCAAGTAATGCAAGCAATAAACCAGCCTGTTGTACCTTCCCATTCTAGGAGATGGCTTTACAGACTATTCTGGGGATAAGCATAGGTCAGTGGGGACCATTCACCACCACTCATGGAGGGTCCAGGAAAGGACCTTGTTCTAGACTTCTGGGGTGGAACTGGCCAGAGGAGGAAGGACTTACAAACCGTAAACCCTTCCTCAGTTCAGACAGTCCTTTCTAATCATCTGTGTAAACACTGTGGGGACAGAAAACTCCTTATCTCACAAGGTAGCCAGTTTCAGTGGGGTGTGTGTGTGCATGGATTTATAGCCTGGAAAACTAGAGTTAAGTCTCCTGCTGCTGCCTTCCCATCAAATACTACAGACAATAGCATTCCTATCTCTTCCTTTTCCTGGCTCAGAGCCAATGTGAACACTGCTCCCTCCTTGTTGGATGTAGTTCCCAGACTATTGACAAAACCTGCTCACCCTCTTCCTAGTCTGATGGCTTGTCAAATTTACTGATGTATCTAACATCTTTGTTTTGCTCCAAAAAAGGATTTGAAACAGCTTGGCATTTCCCTTAAGACACAGCATTTGAAAAGACAGTAAGTTCTTCATATCCAAACACAGGAGACAACTAAAATATAAAAATTACTATGGCTATGCCTTTCTTTTTTTTTTCTTTTTGAATTTTTTGAATTTTATTTATTTTTTTTATACAGCAGATTCTTATTAGTTATCCATTTTATACATGTAAGTGTAGATATGTCAGTCCCAATCTCCCAATTCATCACACCAGGCTATGTCTTTCTTAATGAAAATAAATACATAAATAAATACATAACAAAAATCATTTGCAGAGAATCATTAAAAGAATGGCACATCACTAGCCATTCCTCATCCTGTGTTCTTTTAGCTGAGGCAAAAAATACCTTCACATAAGTAAAAAATAGCATTTGGCACCATTCAAAGCCACTTATCAGCTTTCTTTTAATCTAAGTCACACCAACAGCCAGAGTAGAAATACTAAACCACAAAGCACTATCTGGCCGCTAAAGAAAGTGCACTGACCGGGGGTGATTTCCAAGACTCAAAGTGAAAATAGCAAGGACACACACACACACACACACATATGTGTACATATGTGCATCTATACAGACAGATGCTTGTGTAACAGAGAACGGCTGGGCGGGTTGGGGGGAGGATATGAAAGAGACTGGTGGTGGTGGTGGTCTTAGGAGGAAACCTGGGGTCTGGGGGGAGAACTGCAGAAACACGTTCCTACTGTATTTTGGTAGTTTGTCCATATGTCAACCTTACAAAATGTAATTTAAAAAAAAAGAAAGAGAAGAAAGTAATACCTTTGGGTAGAGGAGAGGGGAGAAAGGAGCTTTAACTCTGATGCGCAGAGTGAAAGGTCATCTCTTGATTTTTTTCTTAAACAACCCTTTCCCCTTTTCCCGGAATTGCTGCTTAGCAACAACAGGGTGGGGACCCCTCTTTCTCTCACCAAGAACACCCCGTTCATCACACTCGACGGATACTTCTGCCTGGATGGCTTAATTTCATTAGATGCTAACTGTTCTCAAATACAAATGTGGTCATTCCTTTTTGCAAAATATCGAGCTGCAGAGGTCCGACTATTTCCATCCTACGAACGCCAAGTGAAGCAGTCGTCCAAGGTAAAATGACACCATCAAAAGTCACACTCCTGGTTTTATTTTAATTTAACAGAGTCACACCAACCGCCAAAATGGAAGAAATCTGACACTGATAACACGTGCTCCCTTGCTAATAAATCGGTCCCAATTCTCAGTTTTAAAGAGGAAAAAAAGAATAGAAGACATGTGATGCTAAATTTAATTAGGCATTTAATAAGTGTAGTATCCCTAGTTAACAAGGTAAATCCATCCTTTCCGTTCTGGCTGCAGTTTATTTAAAGACTTTACAATTTTACTACTTAAGGGCGAGTTCCTATGGAGGTGTTATCTCACCATTTATATTTTCACAACACTTATGATATTGCTATCACACTCTTAAAATAAATAAAAAGCCCATGCCATGTCGTAGACCAATATAATGTTACATACTCTATTTTTATTTCTGGAAATAAATATTAAAATTTTTCTGTATTGCTCACTTGGTTCTTGCAATGTTGAATATTAAAAAAAAAAGAGTAAAGCTAAGATTTTTTTTTTTTAAGTCCCAGGTATTACTTGAAAAGCAGAGGTTTTATCACTTGGTTTTTTAAATTAGGTACTAGAAAATATATCATTAGAAAATTCTGACAACAATAATAGCATTTTATGACAAAATTATTATGCTTTTAATTTTCTATTAAATTGTGATTTATTAGCTTGCTACTTTAAACATTAGACTGGCTACAGAATGAATTTAGTGGTGCATTTAATGAGACAAGCAGGTAGAGGATGAACATGGAAAGATAATTTAACGTGGTGGTGCATGAGCTATTTGATAATTCTAACATAGTACAAAAGAAAGCTTCTCTCTAGATTGACCATGGTTCACTTAACATCACTGAATATCTAATACCTCCAACTCAATTAATTCTCACCTGATTAAGATCAGACTGATATTCAAACTAAATCATCTCTCCAGTCAAGTAGAAATCAATATTTCTGATTTTACTTTTAAATTACAATAGAAATAAAATGTGCACGTCTTCAATATGCCAAGAGTAGCTTTTCTATTCTAGTCTACCATGGCATGGATGACACAGTTGATTAAAGAATTATTCTAATTTGAGCACCAATATGTAGTCAGAATCTGATTAATTTGAACACAGAGATGGAATAAAGTAATTAAATATATCTTATACAGGGCAAATAGAAAATTGACATAAAGTAAACCTGACTTCTTTAAAACAAACTTCACTATTTAACATCTTAAATAGTTAGGAATGTGCTTTTATTACAGACTGATTGCTCTCGGAGGGGAGTCTTGTTTCGGGCACAGATATTTACAAGGTGCGCAAAGAAAAGAAACAGTTCTTTTCAGGTCATCCTCTTTCCATGACAGCCACCTCTAAAAAGCATGCACACACCTAAAAACAACCAGATTACTTTTATGACTTTTCTAGAAAAAGCAGGATGTACTGAGCAGGGTAAAAATGAGTGAATCCTAAAATGACAAAAGGCTGACACATCTGTAACTTACACAACTAAAGAGAACATGAGATAGATCCTCCTCCCCTTTCACTCTTGAACACTCTTCAAATCCAAGACGGGAGAAGAGGAAAGCCCATTTGTTGGGTTAACTGAACAGGAAGTTTTGTTTTGTTTGTTAGCAAACTCAAAAATACAGATGAAAATGACAGAAAAATTGCAAATTTTAAACAATACATTTAAGAAAGCAAAATCACAGCTAAATGTACTATTTATTAGAACTGAAAACAATATGATTTAGAGTACGTAAGGCATGTCAAACACTGCTCATTATATATATTATGTTATATATAATATGTAAAATATTAGAAAGATTTTATATAAAATATACAAAGTATATATTTATTATCTATTATATTTAAACCTCACAAAGTAGGTTATTACTACGTACTAAATAATTCATAGGTATTACCTTAGGTGTAACTTTTCTCGTGTCTTAGATACCATGTCATAGGACAGAATTTGAGGAACCAAAGAACTATGTAAATTAACCTGGAAATTTATATTTCCAAAATTCATATCCCATGAGAAACAGCCAAACAACTTACTTATAGACCCTAACTAGGGGCATGTAAACCAAAATTTGTTAAGATATGACACTCTCCAAAGACTTGCAGAATTTGAGGATGGGGCTGCCTGTGCAGCATGGAAGGTGGACCATCTGCATGTCAGACACAAAAGAATATTCTTGACTTTCATGAAAGACTCTGTCTTATTTTTCTTGAACCACACAGACATCACATTGGATTTTCTTACAACTGAAGCGTATTTTCAGAGAAATATTTTTCTAATATAAACATTATATACATATAATGTATTATATATGTATAATATCAAACAGTATATTTATAATATAAAATATTTCATATGTATATAAAATCACAGTGCAAGCACAAAGACTACTAAACCAGTGTACATGCCCCATGTTTAAAGGGGCAGCTGTTGCTTTATTCCAGATACTGTCTGCCTTGCAGGAATGGCAACAGAATCCCAGATCTGAGGATTCATGTTTTTTTAAAGCTAGAATTTCTGTTTTATGTAAAATCTCACAATTTTAAGTAGCTCGGTTAACTCTGTTTTCTAAGACACCATGCACAGGAAATACAAAATACAAAACACGTATGTCTGCATAGTGGCTCCTGGTGAAGGTTGATGGTCTGTGTCACCAGCTTGAAAGACTCTCATGAACACTTCAACTCCAGAGTAAATACGCACACGTGGTAATCCCCTCAAATCCTACCATCACTCATTCAACAACCACTAAAGCAGAAGTCTCCTAATAATGCTAAATAGCATCGCAGCCCTAGAAACAGAGGAATTAACTAACTCCCACACCTCCTATTCTACAGACCTCAGCCTTTCTATGGTCCCGCAAGGCCATGATGGATGGAGAACATTCCTTTTGGGAACCAACAACAGGGCACTGAAATGGGCCCTTCACTGAAAGTCTACATTCCCTCCAAGCCCGGGCTGGAGGGATTCCGTGTGGGTTGCTGAACCTCTCTGACTGTGAGCTCCAAGAAGCACCTGAGCTAAGAAGGGTGCTTCATTTGGATGGACACTACTTTATAAAATAAATATGGGGATTCTTTTCATTCTCTATTATATTACCAGACATTTAGTAAGCTAACAAGTAGTTTTTTTTTTTGTTTTTTTTTGCGGTACGCGGGCCTCTCACTGTTGTGGCCTCTCCCGTTGTGGAGCACAGGCTCCGGACGCGCAGGCTCAGCAGCCATGGCTCACGGGCCCAGCCGCTCTGCGGCATGTGGGATCTTCCCGGACCGGGGCACGACCCCACGTCCCCTGCATCGGCAGGCAGACTCTCAACCACTGCGCCACCAGGGAAGCCCTAACAAGTAGTTTGTTTGCTATCCTCCAGAAGTTTCCAATGGAGCAGCAGAGCAATGACATGTAAAACTAAACAGCAATTATGGAAAAATACAACAAACATCACACGGCACTGGTGATCGCCCAGGAGGGCAAGTGCACTGACTATAATAAGAGTCTGAAGGGCAGGGGGAGCCCTCACCATGACTACAGAGAGGAAGCAGGCAATTTAAAGGGCTGTCCCCATGTTTGCAAAGATGGATGGAAGAGTCCCAAGAAATGCAAAACTACAATCTTTACCTTTCTTCTCCTACTAAAAAGTCTATTAAACAGTCTGTGAGTACAAATGATGAAATGAATAATTATCTTAAATATTTCTAATAATTTTACATTGTCAGAATCCAATATAATAGCTGTTCATTATATTCACGCATTATGGCGAAATCTAACAGGTCAAATACATGGGGCTTGGTGTTAAGAAGCTACTTCACATAAGATACTGCTAAATAAGACTTTTACCTTTGGTCTATATCTTATTAGTAACTTTCATTAAAATAATAAAAATAAACAGTAAAAATTAAAATATAAAATATTCGAAGTATAAAAATAAAAAAGGATTTGGTAATTTTCTGTCATAGGAACAGAAGAAAGTAGAGAAAGTGGCTGTCACAGAGTTGTATTCGTTAAATTCCACAAAGAATATTTTTAATTTTAAAATAGACTGTCAACAGGGTTGATTGAAATAAAGAGAAATAAATTAATGCTAAATAATTACTAAGGAAGTTTTGTTTATGGAAATGAATAATTCAGTGTTTTGCAAAGTAAATTCAAACAGCAGCTGTTTTGCTGACATTAAGCTAAAAAGAGCTTTCGCAAAATGTACAAACTTTAAAACTAGAGAATCATCATATTTTTTAATGTCAAATAGAAAGAGTTATTTCCTGGGTCTTCTGGTTTTAGTGTAAAATATTACACGGTTACAATGGTCATTGACCAACCATTTAAGGAGTCTCCCCATTACATTTTTCATGGGGCATATCTGTCACATTCTAGTTAACTGAATATATGCATTATTCCTGGCCTGTTGAGTCTTGGGACAGCTGGCGGAGATAGGAATTCAGATTTCTAACAGTCTGTTCCTAACCCACTTGGTCCTGGATTCTATTCAGATCTCAAAATGAATCTATCGTTGCTTTTCACTCCACTGAAGTTTCATTTCTGTCTCTGAACTACTGGCTCCGTTTATGGGGAAGGAACTCTTCCTCCTTCAAAAAGAAATGAACCCAAACGTAAAAAAACAAACACACTTGAGAGGAACTGCACATATTACAAATTAAGTTTTTACTAAATAATTTATCCATCGTTTTTTAAGAATCAGTTTCTCAAAACAGCAGGTAATATAGAAACATGAAAAATACTCTTAAGGACCAATTTGAAATGAAAACAAAACACTTCCAAACAGTCACGTAAGACAAAGGGAAAACCAGGTTCTACTTACATGAAAATTTTTTAGGTTTACCTATTGCCTAATGCAAACTGAAGTCTGTACCCCTTTAGTGGATCATGAAAATTTAGCAGATTGAAAAAACATTTGTTTTTAAAAATGAAAGAGAAGAGGAAATAATGTACACCGTGCATTTCATCTGTATAAACACATACATAAACACAAAATTGCATACGTATGTATACACTGGGTTGTAATTTAAAATGTATTTCTTACCATCAGCTGGGTGAAAAAATATTTTGAAAGCCACTGGCCTAGTCCACGCTAATTCTTATCCTCTACAACAGTAGAAAAAGAACTCAGACAACATATTCTGACTTCATTCTTTTGTGAAATATTTACCATTTCTATATGTACCTATTCTAGGTACTTGGAATAAATGAGTAAAACAAACCAGACTCTCTGTCCTTGTGAAGCTTACTCAACAGAACAAGACAGGCAAGAAATACAATATTGTACAGCAGGCTAGAATGTAGACAAAGCTATAGGAAAAAAAGGAGAGGGAGGATCCATTTTATGTAAGATCGTTGAAGTAGGACCCTCTGACAATTTCGGGGGGAAAACTTAAAGTGAGTAAAGGAATCAATAACATTTGTATGCCCAATGATAGCATAATACAAATACTGTAGTTTCTAATTCCACATGAGAGCTCAAAAAATATTTATAATGAAAATGGACATGAGGAAAGAATAACTGTAGATAAGACTAAATTTCCAGAGCTGGATTACTAAACACAAGGCAGGTGCCCCTTCCACCAGCCACCAAAGAGAAAGCATAGCTGCTAATGCCAACTACATGGCTCTTGTGGAAATCAGGCAGGGCTTAATTTTAAGATGTCACGAAAATGAAAGTAAAGACTCAAAACAAAAGAAATACATAAAAACTGATTTAAAATCTTAAAGCAAACTGAGCTCAGATTAAAACACATCTATTGAAGAAACATTCAGTAACGGTATTTCTAGGGCAGCAAAGTGTGAAAACGGCATTCTCTATGCCTTCCAGAGTTACAGATTCTTTATCTTTGTTCTTCTAAAAAATCAGTAACATACAGTAAACATCTCTGCAACTTCAACCACGGTAACAAAACAACGAAGAAATAAGTTTGGCTAGTTAACCCAAGGCTGATTTCTAATATAACTAGTGTCCTGAATAACAGGGAATGTGAGTACTGGCTGATGTTTTGGAATGATAAATCTAGACATTACCCTACTAGCATCCACTAAGAACTTAAGTCCTCTATTTTGTGTAAGTCAATGAACACAGACAGATTTCCTAAAGAGAAGATGGGAAAAGTAAGATGAAAAGATGTCAGGTTAAAATGAGTTTTCAACTTGTAAATACAGAGTTTTCTTTCTTTTTATTTATGAAATACAAGCAGTTTAGTAGTTAACTTCTGCTATTCACTACTGTCCATGTAGCCACACAAGTTCTTTATCTTACTTACTTTGCAAAAGCCTATGAAAAACTCTCCTAAATCCATCTGACATCTGAAATGGTTAATAAAAGTTTACCTGTCCTAATATTGTAGATGGAAGAAATTTATTTCATATAAGAAAAAGAAAATACTGGGACTTCCCTGGTGGTCCAGTGGCTACGACTGTGCACTCCCAATGCAGGGGGCCTGGGCCTGATCCCTGGTCAGGGAACTAGATCCCACGTGCCACACCTAAGAGTTTGCATGCCACAACTAAAGATTCTGCATGCCACAACTAAAGGTCCAGCATGCCACAACTATAAGATCCTGCATGCCACAACTAAAACCCGGCACGGCCAAACAAATAAATGAATATTTTTTTAATGCTAAAAAAAAAAAAGAAAGAAAATACTTTCTCCCAATTTTGCTATATAACTCCATATGTGCAACACTAGAAAGCTGTTCAGTAAGAAAATAAAGCAATTACAGAAATTTTTGTATATCAGTGGGAAACAAGCATGTCTCTTTCTGCAATCCTAACACTCGAGTAAGGCTCTCAAAACTGTAATGCTCGTTCTATCTGTAATTTTTTGTTGGAATTCATTTATGTCACTGCCTCACAGCCAGCACTGGCGGAATCACTAACGGGCATACGTCGTGCTATGGTAAACAGAAGACCCTGGGGCAGCCCTTTCTACATAACTGGGCATTACTATCGTAAAGACCTTTTTTAAAAAAAAAAATCACTAACTTTACATTTATTTTACCCAATTTTTTTAAAGATGTGGACAATATTTTATTTCAGCTTATAAATATGTAGAATTATTTTACCCAATCAAAATAAGTTCTTAAAAAAATTATTCTCTTCCCTTAGTTGAAATCCACACAGTTCAAATTTAATCATACATACAAAATATAAAAGGTCTTAGGGAAAAAATGAACACAGATTTTCCAGGACTCAAAACAGGGTTTTGAGTTAAGAAAAAGAATACTTTGAAACGGTGTATGTTTTGCTTTAAAACCTTATTGTAATGCCTTACATTAGAAACCTAAGACTAAAGCAAATTTCTGCTAAAAGCTGGGTATCTTGCTGGATATGTCACAACCATCTACCTCAGACCTAAGGCGTCCAAGTTCACTGCTTCTGGCGAATCATTTGAAACCAAACTTTCATAAGTGTCATCAGACTTCTCTTCAGGGGCCTCTTCAATCACCAATTCCTGCTAATGTCTCCTCTGATTAAAGGTGAAATTTCTGGGCTTCCCTGGTGGCGCAGTGGTTGAGAATCTGCCTGCCAATGCAGGGGACACAGGTTCGAGCCCTGGTCTGGGAAGATCCCACATGCCGCGGAGCAACCAGGCCCGTGAGCCACAACTACTGAGCCTGCGCGTCTGGAGCCTGTGCTCCGCAACAAGAGAGGCCGCGATAGTGAGAGGCCTGCGCACTGCGATGAAGAGTGGCCCCCACTTGCCGCAACTAGAGAAAGCCCTCGCACAGAAACCAAGACCCAACACAGCCATAAATCAATCAATCAATCAATCAATCAATCTACAGTTAAGGAAATCCTGTAAAAAAAAAAAAAAAGGTGAAATTTCTCAGGAATAAATACAAATTCCTGCATTTACATTTTAAAACAACATTCAAATTTTAGAAGAGAATGACAGATAAAGTCAATGTGACCCCATGATATGAAAAACGACAGGACACCTGGACCACTCATATTAATATCAGTGTCACAATCGCAGTGGCAGCTCACAGCCTCTCTGTGCTCTTCTCTGGGGACCACACACTGAGATGGATCTAGACAAATGAGCATGTTCCTAGAGAAAGGGATCAGAAGACTGGGAGGTCTAAAAACCACGGGGGTACACATGCCATGTTATGGACTGGCCACATCTTGGAAACCGACCCAGGGTATGTATGGGAAACTGGAAATACTTAAATTTAGTCAGAGCCGAAGCTCAAGAAAAAAAGCAAGACGGTGACTAGTAGAGCAGGCTTAAGTAACATCCTGGAAGACCTTAAATGTAAGAGTTTAGACTGGACTCTACAGGCAGTGGAGAATGACATGGACCAAACCGTACACTTCAGCAGCTCTACTCAGCAGCAACACTTACTTAGAGTAAAGTTGGGGAAGGAAAGGAAATTTTCTAGATAGAGAAATCTAGTCTATATGCTAAGAAAACAATTCAGGCAACAGATACTGAGGATAGTTCTGGCTACAAATTGCAGGATATTTCAAGCTCATAAACCCTTCCTCAAAAAAAGTAAACAAAAGTAGTTTAAAAAAAGGAAACATTGGCTAGCTTCCACAATAAAGAAAAAAGGTATAGCTATGGTCTTATACCATAATTTAAAAAGGAATAGTTGAGAAAGAAAGAAAAGACTCTGGCAAGGCTCAGCCCAGCTTCCACCCCACTCTACCCCCAGAACACACTGGGCAGAGAAAATAAGCTAAGGAGGTCCTGAGGATGAACACTACTAACACCCCTCATCCTTGAGAAGCAGACTAAGGGCATAAACGGGAATCCTAGAGAAGAGGAAAAAAACAAAACAAAACCTCTAGAATAAAAGCCTTCAGCCCCTCAGAGGACCCAGCAGGGGAAGAAGAGCCCCCAGGGCTGCCATTCCCCAGGCTCCCCACTTGACAGAGATGGGCACCCAGAGGCAACCCCATAGGAAATAGGACACAGCCCCAAGGGCTACTTAACAGAAACACTGCACTGGCCTGCAAGCTCCTTCTCCCCTCCCTCCAGGCTCCCACGAGGGACGAGAAACATCAGAAAAAGGTGGCAGGAGTGTTAGAGAGAATTAACCCACAACTTTTCAGAGAAACAGCAGGGCAACTCTGCAAACACACCCTAAGGAAAAGAAGATTCATCTCAGATGTCACACTACATAACAACTTCATAAAACATAAATTCAAGAAAGCTAAAGTTCAAGGAATGGCTGATAAAATAGAGTGAGATGAAAGAAGAGATAAAAATATAAACTGAAGACCAAAACAAACCCATAATAGTGGTAATAAATAATAGGGAATAGACACAGCTAAAATTCAAGTGAGAGATTTTACAAGAATGACTTAGGATAATCACCATAAATACAGAGGAAAATTTAAAAAGGTCATGCAAAGGTAGAGAAAACCAAGGTGTGGTAGGCAATTACTGTAGGCAGCTTCTAAGGTGGCCTGGAAAGACCCCAGCCTCCTGGCACCCCCACCCTGTTTGAGTCCTGACCCACAGAAACTGAGAGATGATAAATGTGTGCTGTTTGGGGCCACTGAGTTTGGTGTAATTTGTGATGCAGCAAATAACATCAAGTGTTAATCCCATGTCAAAGTTCCAAGGACGACTGGCATCTTAGAGGTAGAGAATTCAAAAAAGGAAAAGAAAAAAAGATATTTTAAATGACAATTTAAGAAAAGTTCTCTGACATGAAGAATTGAATCTACAAAGCAGAAGGACACAGTATATTCCAAAAGGAACTGATACAGAGCAATAAATACCCGAGATGCCCAACTCAGGGGTAAAGAAAGAATTTTTCTACTATCCAAACGCAAAAAGTCAAATCATCTATGGCAAGATGGTTGCAAGGTGGGGCGGGGACCAAAGTCAGGCTGGCCTCTGACTTCCCAGAGCAACATCCAATGTCATAAAACATGAATGCAATATGTACAAAGTTCTGAGGGGAAAAACATGACCCGACAATTTTACACCCATCCTACATATCACACACGTATAAGGCAACAAGTAGTCATTTCCAAACATGACAGTAAGGATTCTAGAACCCAAAGATTCTTCTTAAATAAACTATGTGACAATGAAATCCAGCCCATCAAGCAATGGATCAAAACAAAGAAATACAACTAGGAGAAGATGTGGTGAGTACTGAATTCATAGTTATAGAGAAGAAGTATTATAAATTGAGACCATGTAAAAATACAACTTACAAAAACCAGGACCCTAAAAGTCAGGATGTGGAGGGAGTATAATAATATTTTCAATACTGTTCATAATTAGAATATGAAATTTAAAAAACACAATGACTCAAGTTTATTAATGGTTTTTATATAATCTTTTCTTAAGATCTGAGGCAAATTTGGAAGTAATACATTTTTTAACCCAGAAAATTTTACCTGAACTTCAGCAAATCTTTCAGTTTAGTTTTGCTAAATTCAACTTTTAAAAATCATGTATTTTATGTAATCCCTTCCATATATGTTCACAGAGAGATACCTGTATTTGTGAATGTTGACATTTAGGGTAATTTTGTGGAGGGGGTTTCATACTTTCTATATTCCTTACATTATATAAATTGAGAATTTATAATTTTTATTAAAAGAATGATGTTTTCTAAAAAACTAACAATCAGATGCAGGAGGAGGTAAATAATAAAAGTCTGAATTGGGGCAGAGCTATTGAAAACGATAAGTCTCATATATTGTTGGAAAGATTCCTGAACTGGGACTAGTTAACCTCAAAAGCTCCATCTAATGCTAAGTTTCTAAGATCACAGAATTTCCCTAAATAAAAAGCTTTGCTACATGGAAATCCCTGTTTTCTATTATATTAGGTCTAGACTTTTTTGCTAGGCTTTCAAGGAGCACCAAAACAGGGTCCTAAGCTAGTCTTATAATTAGGTTAATCTCTGGTCACTGTCCCAAAAAATGTTGCATTGTATTCAGCTTTCATGTTTTAACTCCTATTCGGGATACCTTCTAAATAGGTTATTTAGATGTTACCGGTTTATAGGCTATTTCTTCCCTAATAGTTAATAAGATAAACAAACGGAGTTTAGAAAGAAAAAAAAAAAAGCTATCTAAATCTAACCTAGCTTAAAAGTCTATTTGTTGCATAAAATTCTTCCTAAATTCTTGGAATTTAACTAAAATTTTCTTTCAGAATTCCTAGAGCATTCATACTTTCCCATATAAAAACTTAACTCTAAATTAATGTTGCTTTGTAAATTATATTAGTTAGCTAAAAAAAAAACACTTAAGCTAGAAGAATATAAAAATTAAGAATATTAGGTTAAATATAATCTGTTAAAATTTTTTTAAGAAATATTTTTAACTATTTAATTTAAAAATTTTTAAATAAATCTGATTCAAATAAATCTGATTTAAAAGTATGTTCTTAAACCTTTGATATTTCATATTAGGGTTTAAAAAGATAATTTTATGCATTTATATGGAATGCTATATTTACAAATTGTTTTAATGCTCATTTTAAAATTTACTTCCAAAAATAATTTTACAATGATAATTATCCACAAAACCGCTGAGTACATTCAAAAACTAGAAACTTTAAAAATCAGAAGTATTTTAAAAAAAACTATGTGGCAGTAAGAAACAATTCATGAAACTTCATAGATTTATCACAGAAACATATTTACCATAATCCTCTTTAACAACAAAAAACTACATCTGCACATAAGCAGCTAAAGCTCTCATATTTGTTTTTCTCTCAACCATGACTAAAATGTTTGTATTCTTTGTTTTAATGTTCCAACATATTCGAATGGCAGCTGTAGTTCTGGATTTCCCCCTTAATAGTAATTATAAAATCTAAAATTATTTTTAACTGGCTCCTTGAATAAGACCTAAAACTTTGTTAATAAACACTTAATTCATTTACAGTAATGAGAAAGAGCAGGGTAAGTCAGTGTAAAGATGTATACAGTTTAACTATATTCTTAAGAACAGGATTTCCATATATTTCTACCACAAGATGGAGATAAAGTAGATATATTTACATATTTCAAAAATATATAATTTTTATTACATCATTTGATATCACTCAGCTTGTAATAAAGGCTGATCTTTAAGATAAATAGAAAGGTAAAAGTATTTCATGTGTGATCCGTTTCTATTACAGTTATTTCCAAAATAGTCTTTTGATTAAAGAGAAGAAAATATAAAGGCATATAATGTTTATACGTTTCAGTTCATTTTACACAGGGAACTACCAGTATTAAGATGTTTTAAAAAATACACTGAAGGGCTTCCCTGGTGGCACAGTGGTTGAGAGTCCGCCTGCTGATGCAGGGGACACAGGTTCGTGCCCCAGACCGGGAAGGTCCCATATGCCGCGGAGTGGCTAGGCCCGTGAGCCATGGCCGCTGAGCCTGCGCGTCCGGAGCCTGTGCTCCGCAACGGGAGAGGCCACAACAGTGAGAGGCCCGCGTACCAACAACAACAACAACAACAACAACAACAACAACAAAATACACTGAAGAAGATGAGTCATATATCTATACCGCTGTTCCATAAAACTTTCTGCAGTGGTGGTGATGATTAGTGTCTGGATTATACAATATGGCAGCCACAGTCCACATGTGGCTAGTGAGCATGTGACGCGTGGGTAGTGTCACTAAGAAAACTGAAGTAGCTCCTGTGACTAGTGACTACTAAACTGGACAGCACAAATCTACACCACAGCCAATTTAATATTTTAATATATATCAAAATCCAATGAGTTTTCAGGTATTAAAATAATTAACAGATAAAACCCGAACTTTAAAAATAATTACAAATTAATGATTAAAAAATAGGTTCTGACAGTAATCAAGGTTTTTCCATAACCATGAGAAAAAGAATGGAAAATCTCAATATAAGTACAGAGGTGAAAAATATATATTTAAAGGAGTAAAGTTTTATAGCACCTGTCAAAGGGAATCAAAGAGCATTATTAAAACATACATGCACACAAACACACAATACACACTAACGTTTTAAAAATATATCAATAACCATGTGAATTTTTATATTTGATATACAAATGTCCTGAAATATACAAAACATTTAAATATCTACACACAAAATAAACTTCATATTTACCATTTACTCAAGTCCAAGTTCAGTTAACATTTTCAATAATGGAAAAAAAATTGCTCCCTCTTTCTAAACAGTAAAGAGCCTAACTCTACAATTACACAGTAGAGCACTTTGTGCCAGAGACAGAGTCCGAAGAGAACTGGACCTCAAGCAATATAAAGCTGGGCACCATTTAGGCTGGACACCCAGTCCACAAAGATGCCACTCAAATCTCATTATCACATCCTGAGAGAATAAAGATTCACAGTTAAACCACTTCACTAGGGTCTGCACTGGGTCTGGGCAGAAGAGGGAAGGCAGCTGACCTAAAAGTGCTTAAGAGGTGACACTGAGGAGGCAAAGGAGCATCAGAAAAGAATTCGTGGATCAATCACCAAATAATTCTTGAAAATACTTTGATGATTGGATTAGTCTGGCACACATGCTGACTTTAAAAGCAAACCAAAAAATCCCAAAAAGGATGTTTGATTAAACTGCCTGTAGGTTACAATACCGGGACATTCTCATTTTCACTAGTGAAGTCAGCTTGCTCTGACTAGTCACAGGACACAGAAAATGAACAGACTCCCCATTCAGCAGATGGACCCCTCCCCCAAAGATCTCATTACATATTTCAAAATGTGTTGTGTTAAAACTGAACCCCTAGAGGGCAACTCAGCTTCAATTTTTACTCCATAGTATACGTCAGTTCCTAACCAGCTTATAGATGCCATGACCTTGGAACTTTTCCTTTAAAACGAAAAGAAAATAGAAGAAAACTGAGATATTCCATCCACTACTGAAAAATATCATTACGGAATGCATTCTTTAACAGTGATAATTTGAAGATGAAGAATATGGTATATTTTTATTAGGCATATTCCCGAATAACCCCCATCATAAATGAATATTTGAATATTAACACTCTCAGTAGGAACCATGTAGCAGATAGGAAAGTCATACTTAACAAGTCTATTTAATATGAATGCTTTGCATAACTTTACATTCATTAAATGGCACGTTAAAATGTGTAGGGAAAAAGGTGAAGAATCCAATCTCAATAACAATTAACCCTATAAATTACCCAGTATAAACCACTATGTATAGGAAAACCAACGTTCCTTCAAGGTCAAAAACATGAAGAGGTTTGCTGGCTGCCCATCTAAACTGACTCTGCATTGTGAGGAAGAAGTGTTTATATTCAAATAGGCCCACTCAAAACACTGACGGAGCAAAAAAAGAGTCATTGTATCAATGGGAAAAGAATATTACCTACCAAGGACTCTAACTAACCTATACAACTCAACAATGATATTTTGGACTCGGCCTCTTTTTAGTGAAACTCAGAAACTGGGCATATACAAGTCTAATATACATATATGACCAGAGTTAACAGAATGAGCTGAGAGTTTCCCTGGACAATATACAGGATTACAATAATAACGTAATAACTTGATAAGTCATATATGTGTGTTTTTTAATACAAATAAGATTTTTAAAGGACCAACTCTCATGCTTGTATATATACTCTATAATACATACTCGCTAACTAGAACAAAATTTTAACTCAATTTGTAGACAGTTTTTTTTTTAACATTTTTATTGGACTATAATTGCTTCACAATGGTGTGTTAATTTCTGCTTTGTAACAAAGTGAATCAGTTATACATATACATATATCCACATATCTCCTTCCTCTTTCGTCTCCCTCCCACCCTCCCTATCCCACCCTTCTACCTGGTCACAAAGCACCAAGCTCATCTCCCTGTGCTATGTAACTGCTTCCCACTAGCTATCTATTTTACATTTGGTAGTGTATATATGTCCATATATACACTACCACTCTCCTTGTCCCAGCTTACCCTTCCCCCTACCTGTGACCTCAAGTCCATTCTCTAGTAGGTCTGCATCTTTATTCCCGCCTTGCCCGTGGGTTCTTCATGACCTTTTTATTTTTAGATTCCATATATAGGTGTTGGCATACGTTGTGTGTTTTTCTCTTTCTGACTTACTTCACTCTGTATGACAGACTCTAGGTCCATCCACCGCACTACAAATAACTCAATTTCGTTTCTTTTTATGGCTGAGTAATATCCCATTGTATATATGTGCCACATCTTCTTTATCCATTCATCTGTTGATGGACACTTAGGTTGCTTCCATGTCCTAGCTATTGTAAAGAGCTGCAATGAACATTGTGGTACGTGACTCTTTTTGAATTATGGTTTTCTCAGGGTATATGCCCAGTAGTGGGATTGCTGGGTCGTATGGTAGTTCAATTTTTAGTTTTTTAAGGAACCTCCATACTGTTCTCCATACTGGCTGTATCAATTTACATTCCCACCAACAGTGCAAGAGGGTTCCCTTATTTCCACACCCTCTCCAGCATTTATTGTTTGTAGATTTTTTGATGATGCCCATTCTAACAGGTGTGAGGTGATACCGCATTCTACTTTTAATTTGCATTTCTCTAATGATTAATGACGTTCAGCATTGTTTCATGTGTTTGTTAGCAATCTGTATATATTCTTTGGAGAAATATCTATTTAGATCTTCTGCCCATTTTTTTATCGTGTTGCTTGTTTTTTTGATATTGAGCTGCATGAGCTGCTTGTAAATTTTGGAGATTAATCCTCTGTCAGTTGCTTCATTTGCAAATATTTCCTCTCACACTGAGGGTTGTCTTTTTGTCTTCTTTATGGTTGCCTTTGCTGTGCAAAAGCTTTTAAGTTTCATTAGGTCCCATTTGTTTGTTTTTATTTCCATTTCTCTAGGAGCTGGGTCAAAAAGGATTTTGCTGTGATTTATGTCGTAAGAGTGTTTTGCCTATATTTTCCTCAAAGGGTTTGATAGTGTCTGGCCTCACATTTAGGTCTTTAACCCATTTTGAGTTTATTTTTGTGTATGGTGTTAGGGAGTATTCTATTTTCATTCTTTTACATATAGCTGTACAGTTTTCCCAGCACCACTTATTGAAGAGGCTGTCTTTTCTCCATTGCATATTTTTGCCTCTTTTATCAAAGATAAGGTGACCATATGTGTGTGGGTTTATCTCTGGGCTTTCTATCCTGTTCCATTGATCTATCTTTCTGTTTTTGTGCCAGTACCATACTATCTTGATTACTGTAGCTTTGTAGTATAGTCTGAAGGCAGGGAGCCTGAATCCTCCAGCTCCACTTTTCTTTCTCAAGATTGCTTTGGCTATTCAGGGTCTTTTGTGTTTCCATACAAATAGTGAAATTTTTTGTTCTAGTTCTGTGAAAAATGCCAGTGGTAGTTTGATAGGGATTGCATTGAATCTGTAGATTGCTTTGGGTAGTAGAGTAATTTTCACAATGTTGATTCTTCCAATCCAAGAACATGGTATATCTCTCCATCTACCTGTTATCATCTTTAATTTCTTTCATCAGTGTCTTATAATTTTCTGCATACAGGTCTTCTGTCTCCTTAGGTAGGTTTATTCCTAGGTATTTTATTCTTTTTGTTGCAATGGTAAATGGCAGTGATTTCTTAATTTCACTTTCAAACTTTTCATCATTAGTGTATAGGAATGCCACAGATCTCTGTGTGTTCATTTTGTATCATGCTACTTTACCAAATTCATCGATTAGCTCTAGCAGTCTTCTGGTAGCATCTTTAGGATTCTCTATGTATACTATCATATCATCTGCAAACAGTGACAGCTTTACTTCTTCTTTTCCAATTTGGATTCCTTTTATTTCTTTTTCTTCTCTGATTGCTGTGGCTAAAACCTCCAAAAAACTATGTTGAATAATAGTGGTGAGAGTGGACAACCTTGTCTTGTTCCTGATCTTAGTGGAAATGGTTTCATTTTTTCACCACTGAGGATGAGGCTGGCTGTGGGTTTGGCACATATGGCCTTTATTAGGTTGAAGTAAGTCCCCTCTATGCCTACATGCTGGAGAGTTTTTTATCATATATGGGTGCTGAATTTTGTCGAAAGCTTTCTCTGCATCTATTGAGATGATCATATGGTTTTTCTCCTTCAATTTGTTAATATGGTGTATCAAATTGATTGTTTTGCATATACTGAAAAATCCTTGCATTCCTGGGATAAACCCCACCTGATCATATTGTATCATCCTTTTAATGTGCTGTTGGATTCTGTTTGCTAGTATTTTGTTGAGGACTTTTGCATCTATATTCATCAGTGATATTGGCCTGTAGTTTTCTTTTTTTGTGACATCTTTGGTTTTGGTATCAGGGTGATGGTGGCCTCGTAGAATGAGTTTGGGAGTGTTCCTCCCTCTGCTATATTTTGGAAGAGTTTGAGAAGGATAGGTATTAGCTCTTCTCTAAGTGTTTGATTGAATTCGCCTGTGAAGCCATCTGGTCCTGGGCTTTTGTTTGTTGGAAGATTTTTAATCACAGTTTCAATTTCAGTGCTTGTGATTGGCCTGCTCATATTTTCTATTTCTTCCTGGTTCAGTCTTGGAAGGTTGTGCTTTTCTAAGAATTTGTCCATTTCTCCCAGGTTGTCCATTTTATTGACATAGAGTTGCTTGTAGTAATCTCTCATGATCCTTGGTATTTCTGCAGTGTCAGTTGTTACTTCTCATTTTTCATTACTAATTCTATTGGTTTGTCTTCTCCCTTTTTTCCTTGATGAGTCTGGCTAATGGTTTATCAACTTTGTTTATCTTCTCAAAGAACCAGCTTTTAGTTTTATTGATCTTTGCTGTCATTTCCTTCATTTCTTTTTATTTCTGATCTGGTCTTGATTTCTTTCCTCCTGCTAACTTTGGGGTTTTTTTTCTTCTTTCTCTAATTTCTTTAGGTATAAGGTTAGGTTGTTTATTTGAGATGTTTCTTATTTCTTAAGGTAGGATTGTATTGCTATAAACTTCCCTCTTAGAACTGCTTTTGCTGCATCCCATAGGTTTTGGGTCATTGAGATTTCATTGTCATTTTTTTTTAGGTATTTTTTGATTTCCTCTTTGATTTCTTCAGAGATATCTTGGTTATTAAGTAGTGTACTGTTTAGCCTCCATGTGTTTGCATTTTTTACAGAGTTTTTCCTGTAATTGTTATCTAGTCTCATAGCGTTGTGGTCAGAAAAGATCCTTGATATGATTTCAATCTTCTTAAATTTACCAAGGCTTAATTTGTGAACCAAGATATGATCTATCCTGGAGAATGTTCCATGAGAACTTGAGAATAAAGTGTATTCTGTTGTTTTTGGATGGTGTGTCCTATAAATATTAATTAAGTTCATCTTGTTTAATGTATCATTTAAAGCTTGTGTTTCCTTATTTATCTTCATTTTGGATGATCTGTCCATTGGTGAAAGTGGGGTGTTAAAGTCCCGTACTATGAGTGTGATACTGTCGATTTCTCCTTTTATGGCTATTAGAATTTGCCTTATGTATTGAGGTGCTCTTATGTTGGGTGCATAAATATTTACAACTGTTATATCTTTTTCTTGGATTGATCCCTTGATCATTATGTAGTGTCCTTCTTTGTCTCTTGTAATAGTCTTTGTTTTAAAGTCTATTTTGTCTGATATGAGAATTGCTACTACAGCTTTCTTTTGATTTCCATTTGCACGGAGTATCTTTTTCCTTCCCCTCACTTTCAGTCTGTACGTGTTCCTAGGTCTGAAGTTGGTCTCTTGTAGACAGAATACATATGGCTCTTGTCTTTCTATCCGTTCAGCCAGTCTGTGTCTTTTGGTTGGAGCATGTAATCCATTTACATTTAAACTAATTATTGATATGTATGTTCCTATTATCATTTTCTTAATTGTTTTGGGTTTGTTATTATAGATCTTTACCATCTCTTTTGTTTCCTGCCTAGAGAAGCTCCTTTAGCATTTGCTGTAAAGCTAGTTTGGTTGTGCTGAATTCTCTTAGCTTTTGCTTGTCTGTAAAGGTTTTAATTTCTCCATCAAATCTGAATGAGATCCTTGCTGGGTAGAGTTATCTTCGTTGTAGGTTTTTCTACTTCATCACTTTAAATATGTCCTGCCACTCCCTTCTGGCTTGTAGAGTTTCTGCTGAAAGATCAGCTGTTAACCTTATGGGGATTCCCTTGTATGTTATTTGTTGTTTTCCCCTTGCTGCTTTTAATATTTTTTCTTTGTATTTTATTTTTGATAGTTTGATTAATATGTGTCTTGGTGTGTTTCTCCTTGGATTTATCCTGTATGGGACTCTCTGTGCTTCCTGGACTTGATTAAGTATTTCCTTTCCCGTATTAGGGAAGTTTTCAACTATAAGCTCTTCAATATTTTCTCAGTCCCTTTTTCTCTTCTTCTTCTGGGACCCTTATAATTCAAATGTTGGTACGTTTAATATTGTCCCAGAGGTCTCTGAGACTGTCCTCAATTCTTTTCATTCTTTTTTCTTCTTTCTTCTGGTCATTTCTGTTTCTTGACCTCAATAGTGGTTACACAGATACGTTTACTCTGTCATAATTCATCAAGTTATGTACTTATAATTTGCACATACAGGACATATAAAAAGCTTATTTCAAGAAAGTAATGTTTTCATTTTGAAGAATATGAAAAAAAAACTACATGTAGGAAAAGAAATAACCTATGATCCACCTTTTTCCTTCCCACATTTCCAGGTATTATTGTTAATTTTTTTTTTTTTTTTTTGGCGGTACGTGGGCCTCTCACTGTTGTGGCCTCTCCCATTGCGGAGCACAGGCTCCGGACGTGCAGGCTCAGCGGCCATGGCTCACAGGCCTAGCCACTTCATGGCATGTGGGATCCTCCCAGACTGGGGCATGAACCCGTGTCCCCTGCATCGGCAGGCGGACTCTCAACCATTGCGCCACCAGGGAAGCCCCTTATTATTAAATTTTGAATGTATTTTTTTCTATATGAATCGATCATTTTGTTATAATTAGGATAATACTCGGTATACAATTTTATATCATGCTTTTTTAAACTCAGCATTATGAACGTGTTCAGATTTGTTAATGATCCTTCATAAAATCAACCAGTAATTACCACATAATAGTTTGAGTGTATTTTTTTTTTTTTTTCAGTACGCAGGCCTCTCACTGTTGTGGCCTCTCCCGTTGTGGAGCACAGGCTCTGGACGTGCAGGCTCAGCAGCCATGGCTCACGGGTCCAGCCGCTCCACGGCATGTGGGATCTTCCCGGACCGGGGCACGAACCCGTGTCCCCTGCATCGGCAGGCGGACTCTCAACCACTGTGCCACCAGGGAAGCCCTGAGTGTATTTTTCATATGATTAACAAGGTAATAAAAATTGAGAAGGCTTTCAATTTCACTAAAAACTAAACATCAGAAAGTATTGGTTTGTTTTTAATTGGGGTATAGCTGTTTCACAATGTTGTGTTAGTTTCTACCGTACAGTGAAGTGAATCAGCTATATGTATACATATATCCCCTCTTTTTCAGATTTCCTTCCCATTTAGGTCACCACAGAGCACTGAGTAGAGTTCCCTGTGTTATACAGCAGGTTCTTACTAGTTATCTATTTTATACATATTAGTGTACATATGTCAATCCCAATCTCCCAATTCATCCTGCCCCCCCTTACCCGCTTGGTGTCCGTATGTTTGTTCTCTACATCTGCCTCGCAAACAGGTTCATCCGTACCATTTTTCTAGATTCCACATGTATGCGTTAATATACGATATTTGTTTTTCTCTCTCTGACTTACTTCACTCTATATGACAGTCTCTAGGTCCATCCACATCTCTACACCTGACCCAACTTCATTCCTTTTTATGGCTGAGTAATATTCCATTGTATATATGTACCACATCTTTATCCATTTATCTGTCGATGGGCATTTAGGTTGCTTCCATGACCTGGCTATATCATAAATAGTGCTGCGTGAACGCTGGGGTGCATGTCTCTTTTTGAATTATGGTTTTCTCTGGGTATGTAACCAGTAGTGGGATTGCTGGGTCATATGGTAATTCTATTTTTAGTTTTTTTAGGAACCTCCATACTGTTCTCCATAGTGGCTGTATCAATTTACATTCCCACCAACAGTGCAAGAGGACTCCTTTTCTCCACACCCTCTCCAGCATTTATTGTTTGTAGATTTTTTGATAATGGCCATTCTGACCGGTGTGAGGTGATACCTCATTGTCATTTTGTAAATTATAAAAATAAACATTTAAGTTCAACATGTACCTCAAATTATTATGCTATGTGAGTATGACCACATTTTTAATGAGTGAATGGTCTACAGTGTATATATGTTAGGGCTACAGCCCCAAAAAGAGTGTTACAGAAAACAGCATTAGAGGTGTTCCCAGAAAATGAAGTGAATAATAAAAACTGCTTAAGCTATTGGAAGAAAGTAACTTTTCAATCTAGGTGAAGGCAGGGATAAATAATACACAGCAAACAAGATCAGTAACTAAAAAGCAGTTAACTACAAATAAACTAGCACATAGGCCAAAAGGACAAGTACTAGACAAAGCATATCATCACCTACCAAATCCACCACTCATGTCTGACACAGCACCAGTGTGCTGGGCAGCCACTTCCAACTCATCAGAGTCGGCACAGAGAAACGGTATTTGCTGCCTTTGACCACACGTCATTTGATACAAATGGCTAATTTAGCCTCTTCACTGTGGTGTGAGACCAGGTACCCAGCACCAGATACTGCAGCCAGCAGTACTGAAGGACAGTTTGATGAATTAACAAATCAGTATAATCATGATTTAATTCTGGAATGTAAGTGGACCAGGTAGAACCTTAAAACCAAGGAACAGGGGCTTCCCTGATGGCGCAGTGGTTGAGAGCCCGCCTGCCGATGCAGGGGACACAGGTTCGTGCCCCAGTCCAGGAAGATCCACATGCCGCAGAGCGGCTAGGCCCGTGAGCCATGGCCACTGAGCCTGCATGTCCGGAGCCTGTGCTCCGCAACGGGAGAGGCCACAACAGTGAGAGGCCCGCATACCACAAAAAACAAACAAACAAACAAAAAAACCAAGGAACAAAAATGTCAGTCTTTATCACTGTCCAAATCAACATGTATCAAACGCACACCAAGAAAATTGACACTTACACAAAAATATTAGAAAAATACCAGAACCACCACAATTGGATAAACACTCGCCTCCTCTGTTTCCCTTGAAAAGAGTAACGAATTTTTACTACCGTCCAATACAGTGGCTTCAAACTTAGCCGTCTACCTGACACCTCAAAGTTCACGTCCAGAACTAGACTCCTGATCTATCGATCGTGAAAAACTAAAATAAAATAATAAAATTTCTCCACACACAGGCTTCCCCATCTCTGTTAACCACAACTCCATCCATTACTTGCTCAGGACAAGTAACAGGGAGTCGTCTTTTTCTCTCTTCACTCTGTCTTCAAAATACACCCTGGGTGCGCTCATTCTTACCATCTCCCCCATTACCACCCTTCCACTTCACCACCCTCTATCAGCTGGACCATCACAGTCACATCCCTAAACTGGCGTCCCTGGTCTGCCCTTGCCCCATCCCATCTACTCTTAATGCAGCGGCAAGTGATGCTAGCACATTGCAGATCAGACCCCGTCTCCTTCCACTGCTCTAAGCCATCACTAGCTTTCATTTGGCTCCTCAGTGCCCACAAGACCCTGATTCTATCCACTGTCACCCTCCTGAATGCTCAATTCCAGCTCTCCTCCTCACTCATCCCACCCTAACCACAGGGACCTTCCTGGTGCTCCTCAAACATGCCAGCTACATCCAGTGCCTCAGCATCTTTTCACATGCTACTCCTGTTCACATCACTCCTCCCAGAGATGCCACACATCTCACTCCTTCACCTCCTACAAGAATTCTGTTCAAATGTCACCGTCTTAGTGAGACCCATGCTGACCACCTACTAAAAACCGCAGCCCCTTCTAACACCACCACCCTCCCCACTGCCTTACCCAACTTTATTATTCTCCAGGTCACTTATATTTACTTATAATAACTTACAATATTTATCTCCCTCCTTCACTGAAATCTAAGGGCTATCATGGCAAATGTCTTTGTTTTATTTACTGTTCATATAATGGTGACTACTAAGTGGGAAATACTCAGTAAATGTTTTTGAATGACCACGTTCCATATAACCCTAAGGGTCCATTCAAGTACCTAAGAGAATCTGAAAATTCCGTTCCGGCTTTGTAAAAATATATTTTTAGTCATGTAATAATTGACCAACACTAAAACATATGCAAATAGTATTATCAAATGCTGACACTTTGGAGACAGCCAATGTAATAAAATATGATGCCAGAAAAACTTGTTTATGGGCCTCAGAACAAAATTTTTCTATTATATCTATTTAATTGAACAATACTGTGAAAATCTGAGTAAATCATAAGAAATCATTACTATTTAGAACTACTTCCTTATGTGATTTAGGATTTACTCTATATTTTGCATCCCTCAAAAAACTGAACCTCAAAAATTAACTGGGAGATACATACTAGGCAACAACTGTTATAACCTCTGAGTTCAAATTTGCTTCCTGAAAATAATTGTTTTCATGTACTGACTCTGTAAATGTAACAAAATCAGTAATTTGTAATACACAAAAAAATAGTGCTTTTATCTGTTTTAGACATTACAGTTTGAAACAAATTCTAGCCCCATCCCAAAAAGAACTGATTATTTTTTAAACAGTTCTAAACCTACCAATCTAGTGCATTCCAGGGTTCTGTACAAACCAAACTTCCCCTTTATTTTCCACAGACATACAAGATTTCTATAAGAATGTATTTAGTAAAAATATAACTATTTGTGTGTATTTTCAAGAAGTTTACCAGTCACAGGCTCTGATTAGAATCCCAATCACAACTCAAGGATCATCAGATAGCTTAAATGAAGTGTGATCTCGTACTCAGGTTTTACATACAAGGACATGATACTGTTTAAAGATGACACTTAGTTTTGGATTAATTGCTCATAAGATGAAAGGATTTAAGTCTATTACAGAAAAATAACTGAAAGTCGAATAGCTAGGAAACTAGGAAAATAATACAAACTTGTTAATACTGATAGAAGTTATAACTCACATTTTTATTAATAATATTTACTCATTTTAACAATATTTCTAAGTTTCAAGCCATGTAATTTTTTGGTTTTGTGTTCAAATGTAGACTTTTCACTCTTATACCTTCAGAGACGAGTTGCATAAATCAGTTGTTAAAAACACTAGATTCATCTGCTCTGACAATATTCCCTGTTAATTTAGTCAATTAAAAATTTAGATGAAAGTGGGGGGGTGGGTGATGAACTGGGAAATTGGGATTGACATATATACACTAATATGTATAAAATGGATAACTAATAAGAACCTGCTGTATAAAATAAATAAATAAAATTCAAAAAAAATTTTAACTTAACTTCTAAAACTAAAACATACTGAACCTTTCTTTGTGAAAGAAGAACTAGCCATTTTATTCAAGAGGAGTACTAATGTCCAATTACAGATAATTTTATTACAAAATTGGCATTATTCAGAAACAAGACCAGTAAGTCAAGACAATCATTTAGTCCTACAACAGAAGTGTGAATTAATAAATGTAAGTGAGAACTACTAAGCCAATGGGCAATGACCATATCATATACTTTGCTCAGTTGTTTTAAAAATCATTCAGCTCTACTTGTGACTGACAGAGGTCTATTATTCATGATGCCACTGGCATGACATCAGGCCCAACAGACATACATAATAACTTTGATTGAACACATAATTATTTAATTAAGTATTATAAAGTTATTAAATACATAATAACTTTTACTGTGTCCATGTGCAGAAAAGAGTTACCATGGCAGGCCTGACACCACTCTCCTTCGAAAGGCCTGCTTACAAGGCTGGACCTTAGCTGGTGTCAGAACCTGGATTTGGGGAGCATTCCCACCATTCCCTAATTGATGAGAGCTACTCACTGTGCCTAAACTGGGTAAACCATGTGGTTTGTGTTCAACACCTGCTTTCCTTCTGGGAGTCTGGAATTTTGGTACATACTATGCAGAGGCTGCCACGTGACCGACTCCCAGTTAAGTCTGAGGACCGAGTCTCTAACGAGTTCCCCCGGAGACATTTCACACGTTGTCACAATTCAACCATGGTGGAATTAAGCTCACGCTGACTGACTCTACCAGGAGAGAACTCTAGGAAGCTTGCACCTGGTTTCCTCTGGACTTCATCCCATGTGCCTCTTCCCTTTGCTGGTTTTGCTCTAATAAATCTTAGCCATCAGTATGACTATATGCTTAGTACTATGAGTCTTTGTAGGAAATCACCAAACTCAGGAGTGGTCTTGGGGACCCTGACACAGTCCAGTGTAGGTCCAAAGAAGAGGACTTGTGCCTTAAATCTCTTTATATTTCTTAGAATATATAACATACTCTTATACATAAAAGATGCTCATATTTTGTGATTTTATATATTATCCTCCTAACATATACAAACCAGTCTAAAGATGTGTTGAATCTCTACTTCAATGTGACTTAACATTGGTGAACCAGTTAAATGGCAAAAATACATGTGATAATACACATACAATTCAAACAACAAATGAAAAGTTTTGGGCAGGTTCAAGTAACAGAGTTGGATAGAAGATTGATTACTTTGACCATTTACAGTCTGCAGCCCTCTAATTTGTTTTAATGATGTCTTGATAGTTCTCTGCCTGCAAATATCCTAAAGAAAATCCTGGGGCTTCCCTGGCGGCGCAGTGGTTGAGAGTCCACCTGCCGATGCAGGGGACATGGGTTCGTGCCCCGGTCTGGGAAGATCCCACATGCCGCGGAGCGGCTGGGCCTGTGAGCCATGGCCGCTGAGCCTGTGCTCCACAACGGGAGAGGCCACAACAGTGAGAGGCCTGCGTACTGCCAAAAAAAAAAAAAAAAAAAAGAATATCCTAAGCATTCTTAATTTGAATTTCTTTTTTTGTTAATTCATCCATCTTTGGAATTTAGCAAAATATAACATATTTCAGTTGTGAGTGACTGATAAAGACGGCAGGCATTTTATCAAGCTTCTGTGTTATTTAACAACAGTTCTGTGATGTGTCAAACAATCCATGCTTCCTTATACTTTATACAATTCCTTTAGAACCAATCCTACCTATTGGCCAGCAGATCAAAAAGACTGTCACAGAAAACAGTGATACAAAAGAAACATTGAAATATGATAAAAGAAGGCCCAAGGGATGAAAGGAGTGAGTTGGAGAATATATCCAGGTTAAAGAAAGTTTCAGGCCACCCCTGATGTCAAAGTACTTTTCTGGTCTTGATCTGTCATAACAAAAAGAAAAAAAGGTTCTTACTATTTTTAAGGCAAACTTCTTTACTCAGCATAGAGATGTTATATCAAATGCCAATTATGCATTTCAAAAAAGCAAAGAAATACAATGAATTTTTATAAAACACAGCAATTCAGTGACTCTTTTTCTTATAAAGCCTCTATTTCCAGAAAAAAAAACTTTATAGCACTAGAATGCATACTTTATCATTATGTATGACCAACAATATTTTTTAAAATATTACTAACATAGAAAATATAAATCATTAAATTAGTGAAGAGTCAAACGCATGGGAAAAGTCAGAGTGGGAAGTAGCCTCCAGAGGTCATCAAACCATCCTCCTAAAACACCACGCATTGGTAAGTCCCTGATTCAAGAAAAAGCAATGATTCCACCATCACACTTGATGGAAGGGGACTTCTGTTTTGGCTTTTGGGAGGTGGGGAGACTGAGGGGAGTAAGGCAGAGACTGGCTATTCTAGAATTTTTCTTCCGTTCCATTCCCAGTGTATTCAGCATTCATTGTGTTACTTCGGTCATTTATTTTAGTGGCTCTACTCACTGCCACTAATACCACTGGCAAAAGAAGAACATTATGAAGTTTTCTATTTAAATCCATTGTTCAATTGCCTTTCCTTTGATGTATGCTTTACCAACAGAGTTTATAATCTTGTGAAAGTTTATGTAGTAGTGAGATCCACATTCTCAATTCTGTATCTAATCCCCAAGTCAAGCCATCTTTACTCATCAAATCAAAACTAAGTTATAAAGGAAAAAGTGATGAGCATTATTTTTCTCTTCAAAAGGAAACAAAAAAATCTATTTTATAAAGACAAAGATAAGTTGACACCAGTTTAATACAAACACTGCTTAACTGTCACCCAAAAGCTGAGATTTTCTTGTTTCAGGTTATAATTTTCATTAGATGGAAATGGCAAAGTTACCAAGACTTCATAAAAATTAACTGTAGAATTAGAATCATGTAATTATAGATAAAAGTTAAATTTTAGAAGTATCAGGGGCTATAACAATGAAACATTCTAAACATTATCCACTACTTAAGACAAATTTTAAGTGTGTTTAAACAGAAGGTGAAATGTGCAATGCAGACTAAATCAGTGTAGAGTAAAACCCAATAGTGTACATATAGATAATGAAGGGATCAGAGAAGCTGGTTAAAACTTATAATGAAGAGAGAACTAGTAAGAATATAGCAACCTGGCTGAAATTGATATTCATTAGGGTACTCTTCACATCAATAGGGAGCATTTGGATGCTGTGGTCTTTTATCAGTGTCCCAGCTGGTAATGGTTGAAGGTTAATGCCTTACCCCATTCTGTTCAATTTTCTATCCTAATTAGCCCTCCAAATCTATAGCTGTGAGCACCAAGTGTCTGTGCTCAAAAGAAACTAATTAATGCTAGCAAATTAGATCAAGTCCAAAGATCCAACAGCCAAACTCTTAGTTAAATGCTCCTTGTTAATAGGAAGTGTAGCTGTCAATAACTGCTGTTGGTGACTATAATGAGGCATCTTTTTTTTCATTGAAAGTGATTTCATTTCTCTTTGTCACTGGAAAAGCTGTTCCATTCCCTTCACAAACCTAAGTTGCTGGCAGCCTGACCCAATTCTTATGATCAGCCAGGTTGAAATGACATGGGAAAAAAAAAAAAACAACAGAAAAGCTTTCCTACATAATCATGTTTCAGGCATTTAGCAGAAAATCAGATCACTTATTAGAATTCCTGTATCTTTACTCAAGAACTGCACAATTAGGATGCATAATGCTTTTATGTAAAATCCTGTAATTATTTAATAAAACAAAGGCTATAAATAATAAATAAACCACAATGGAAGTGTTCTGATTCTAAATTCCGTCTTATTGTTCAGTTTAAATGTAGCTGTTCTGCTCCCACTTGAGCAATGCCAGTTTATGTTCTCTCCTAGTTCACATGGTTAAACGGGAAGATAATACTTTTATAAAATAATCAATTTTAGGGCTTCCCTGGTGGCGCAGTGGTTGGGAGTCCGCCTGCCGATGCAGGGGACGCGGGTTCGTGCCCCGATCCCGGAGGATCCCGCGTGCCGCGGAGCGGCTGGGCCCGCGAGCCGTGGCCGCGGAGCCTGTGTGTCCGGGGCCTGTGCTCCGCGGCGGGAGAGGCCACAGCAGTGAGAGGCCCGCGTACAGCAAAAAAAAAAAAAAAAAAAAAAAAAAAAAAAAAAAAAAAAAAAAAAAAAAAAAAATAATCAATTTTAGATTCTAAAACACTGTTTTGGACCATATGGCCTGACAAAAAATCAATATATGATTATCTATAAAAATTCAAATACTCAAAGATCATTTGTTATAACGTGTTCTAGTAGGGACAAATGCATTGAAATAACTCAAATGGATCTCAAATTTTAAGATGCTTTCAGTCTTCAGAAGATTTTAAGTATGGTATAAAAAAAAAGTCAACATCCTAAATAACTTAAGTTTTGATAAAGAAGCAAAAACTAAACATTTTCTTTTCTGTACCATTACAAAGTAACAGGTGTGTAACACAAATATTTTAAAGTTATACTATATTTCTTTCATTTCAAAGACCAAAAACAAAGTTTCATTGTCTAAGAGCAAAGCAAGGGTAGTTCTGAAACCCAAACTCGACCATTTCACATTTTCATCTGAATCATGTAAGAAGTCTATAATTGAGTTATCTAGCTTTCTTTCACTCTAGATATCAGAATAACGTGTTACAAAACCCTATAATTTTGTTATCCATTTTTAAGTTTTATCCTCCCTCACTTGAATCAGGATATTTTTTTAAAGTCCTATGAGGCAGGTGGAGGGTTACCTCTTGAGACCATCAGCATGACACCCGCTGACGCCAGGTGTGCAGTGAACCCTACCCGCAGGTGCCAATGGAGTAACTTCTGACATCTGGGGGTGGGGGAAAGGAAGGTGCTCTGATTATACAACTAATTCATAATGAAAGCAAGACCATCAAATGATACTAATAAATTACTGATAACTTGTTAATAATTTACAGATGGATTTAATTCAAACCTAATTTATAGGTGGATCTAAAATGGGAATAGCTCATAATAAATCATTTAAGAAATGACCATCACACAATGTCAGTTCTGAGGAACTATTCTTTTATTGCCTTTGTCCATCAGTCCCAGAGGTCATTCTCTAAGGAGATAGGATCTAAGGGACAGAAATGTGCCTAGCACCTAAATGTTATTGACACAGTCCCCAAACTACAGCTGACACAGCCTGGCTTCCTGCAGAGAAACTTGCAAGGCACTGCAGCCCATCAGCCCCACTAAGCATTACTGTGGTCCCTCAACGAAGGCTACAGGGCTGCCAGGAAAACAGTCCATGTCAGCACAATTTTACCACTGTTTCTTTGCCGTGGACATTCCAAGAGGAAGATTTTTATTAAAAGACATTTCTACTATAATACTGCTATCTGCTTTTCTAATTACCCATCATTTATGGCCTCATTTTTCATCTTCTATGCCTTTGTTTATATTTTTCACTATAATATTACATATTAATCAACATATCTCTAGATTTATAGAATACAGGCATATTTCATATTAAAAAACATTTTTCAAAGAATATGTGCATATGTGGGTGTCTAGTGCATGCATTTACATAAATATCTGCTGCTCAGAAATGTAGAATATAGAGAAATTTTAAAAAAGACTTGTAAGTACTACTGGGATTCCATTAACAATTCAGTAATAGACAACACCACCAAAGAAAATCATCTTAGACTATATTCCTATATGAATATGTTGATAGAGGAAAAACAGGCACACATTACATTTGATGCTTCTTCTTTCCCTATCAGAATCACCAGAATAACTTGTTTCTCCAAAATATGAATACAAGTTTTTCTCTATATATAACTGTACATCTGGGAAAAAATGCTTTTTACTAGGAATCTGGGAGAATATTTTTAAATTGTAAATGAATTGAACACTGCCTGGAAGTTCTGAAAGCTGAAATACTGGTATCTGAGTGAAAGGGTAAGAAGCAATTCATACATATTAATTCACTGACTACTTGATTCCAAGGCTAAGGATTAAATTCAGATCATGTTATAAAAAACGTATTTGATCTTCATATGAATATTTGAATCTTACCTTGAACTTGTTCAAAACATCTCTCTCGGGCCTTTTCTCTCATTATTTTGGGGATCAAAACATCTTTTTCGACATGTCTGAGATGCTGCTCTGAAAAAAAAAAGATCTTCCTTTAATATAGTAAAGTCTCAGGTAAATCACCAGTTTAGGGGAAAAATAAGCACTCTGGTCTACTTAAAATAAAAGCCTATGCAAATATATTAAAAAGTGACTCTTCTATGACCTCATGAAATTGTGATTCTTTAGTCGCTGAAAATCATTCTAAATATTGTTTTATATACAAAAGAAAAAAATGTGAGAGTGTAGGCAACATCTTTCTAAAACACTCTGCAAACTACGTTGCAACACTTTTATTTGATAACACATTCCATGTAGTCTTGGCAAAATTAAAGTCATAAAGTGTTATAATTTTTTAATTCATATAATCCACAAAAAGAGGATTTTTAGCAATACAGTACTGAGATCCAAGGATAGATGAAGAGATCCAAGATTAAGAGACATGTGAGTAGTTTCTCTACCCAGTAACAAGAGTAGCTTAAGAAAGAGCTGGCAGAAGAAGAAAAAGTGGAACTCGTGTGCATAGAAAAACAAACTACAGGAGGTTTCTGTGCACTTTAAATAGAACTACCTCAGTTAGACTAAAACAGCAGCCAGAGCACCTGCTCCAAACTCCCACCTGCTCCTCAAATTCCTAGAGAACCCTGAAATCCAAAGGGGTAAGTATCCTCCAAATGATCAAGAATTCTGAAAGGCAAAAGGCAGATGAGATCAGATTAAAGGAGGCAATCTTATCCCCAGAGTTTTTTCCCAGGAAAAAACTGATACCAAAAGTAGGAAGCATGCTCCACACTCTGAAGCAGCAGAAACGGGGAGAAGGAGACATCCCTAGAGGAAACCAAAGCATTAGTGGTCGAAATACCGCAGCAGGAGCCAAAGGAGGTCACTCTTCTGCTGCCTTCAGACCACAGGTAAAATAAGTAAATACAGGCACTTATCTCCAAAACATCAGAAAGTCTCTCAGTATCTACCTAGTGACACTTAAGACCAGGAACCCCTAAACTTTTTCTGGTTCCCAACATCCTCTGGATGCAGCTATGAAGTGATACAGTATTTGTAGAGAGGGTAAGAGGGCATCTCAAAAAGCAAACAAAATCAGCAACAACCAAACAGCCAAGAATCACCTAAATTTGTTGAAGGACAACACAGTGAAAAGGAGAACCCAACTGTAATTAAGCAAGAAGTAAACAACTCCTAAGAGGGTGAAAAGAGTAAAGAAAATAAGATTTTCAAATAAATATAATATACTGAAGCAAATAAAAGACATGAGTCCTCAGAAAGAAACAAATCATAGGTCACCTAAATGCACTTTGATGAAATATCTGAAGTTCAAAAATCCTAAAAGCTTCAAAAGGGAAAAAAAAATCACCACACAGAGGAACAAGGACCAGATTTACATCATGTTTCACGGGCAAGATGTGGATGCAAGAAGATAATGATGAAATAACATCAAAGTTCTGAGAAAGAATTACTTTATATCCAAGAATTCCAGAGCCAATTAAGAGTGAAATTAAAGATATTTTCAGATATGTAGGAACTGAAAAGTTTATCTCTTTCAACCCCACTGAAAAAGAAGTGATCTTTATCACAGTGCGACAAACCAAGCCACTAATCCAATGTGGTGATGGAAAACAAGAACTCTTCTGTATGCACAGGGAGCCCATGGGCAGGAGTTCAGGCAGGTAGAGCAGAAGTGACTCTTCTCTGCTTCTGTGTCTGGGGCCCATCTGGGAAGACTCCAGCCACAGGCTCTGACTTCAATAGCTGCAAAAGCTGGGGCTGGAGGATTTACTGTCAAGAAGACTTCTTTCTTCACATATTTATCTGATATGCGGACTGGAAAGGCCAAATCACCTACACAGGGTTCAGCGGGTAGGTGGCCTTTTCTGAGCCTGTTGTGGAAGCCATGCAGCCTTGTTCCTGCTACCTTACATTGATTTCAAGTCACTGGGCTCAGCCTACACTCCAGTGGAGGGAGAGGGCCACATCACACGGAGCCTGAGGGAGGGAAGATACTGTTGTAACCTTCTTTGTAAAATAAAATCTGCCACAAGAAGTAATAGAGAATATATTCTGATCAAATAAAATTAATCCATGATAAATATATAAGGCATATTAGAAAACATACATTTAAATTTACATGTTAAAACCGTAGAGTACTTGAACAACATCATCAACTAACTTGACCTAATGTCCACTCAATAACAGCTGAATATTTACCAAGATAAACTATAGTCTGGGCTATGAAACAAATCTTAATAAGTGTAAAAGAATTCAAATTCTACAAAGTATGTTCCCTGACACCAGTGTATTTAAAGTAGAAATCAGTAAAAAAAGGATCTCTTGATAACCTTCAAACATTTGGACACTAAATAACACACTTTAAAATAACCCATGGGTCTAGGAAGAAATGAAAAGGGAAATTAGAAAGTATTTTGAAATGAAAGAAAATATAGCATATCAAAATTTGTGTGATGCAGCTAAAACAGTACTGATAGAAAAATTTATAGCACTATAAGTTTACATTGGAAAAAAAGGATGGTCTTAAATCAATGACTTAATCTTCCACCTTGAGAAATTAGAAAAAGAATAAAGAAACACAAAGCAAAGAAAAGAAATAATGAAGACCTAAGCATAAATCAATGAAATAGAAACCAAAACAAACAAACAAAATGATAGAGAAAAGCAATGAAACCACAACTGGTTCTTTGAAAACATTATTAAAACTGATAAACCACTTTGCCAGTAAAAACAGGAGGTCACAAAGATCAGAAATGATACACATTTTTATATAATAATAATGTATTTAAGTGATCTTTAAATGTAGGTCAATAAATTTGACAATGAAGATGAAGTGGACAAATTCCTTGAAAAACACAAATAACCAAACCTAACTCAAAAGGACATATAACCAGTAGAGCCCTATATCTATTAAGAAAATTGAATCTGTAGTTAAAAGCTTTCTCACAAAAAAATTCGAGACCCAGAGAGCCTCACTGGTGAATGTGTCCAAACATTTAAGAAAGAAATAATATCAATTTCATATGAACTCTTTCAGAAAACTGCTCTGAAGCCAGCATTACCCTGATACCAAAACCAGATAAAGACATTACAAGAAAAGAAAACTACAGTCCAATATCCCATCATGAATACAGATGTAAAACTCCTTACAAAAGATGAGCAAATTGAATTCAGCAATACAAAAAAGGATAATACTTCATGACTAGGTGGTGTCTATCCCAGGATTGCAGCTTCATTTAATATTCAAAAGTCAAGAAATGTAATTCATCATATTAAAAAACTAAAGAAGGAAAGACACATGGTTATGACAACAAACCACAGAAAATATATTTGACAAAAACCTAATATCCATTCCTAATTAAAACCCTCAGTACAGTAGGAACAGAAGGAAACTTCCTCAACAGGATAAACGGCATCTAAAGAAAAACCCACTGCTGATATCATGTTTAATGGTGAAACACTGAATGTTTTCCTCCTAAAACAGGGAACAAAAGATAAAGAAGTCTGCTCTTACCATTTCTATTCAGCATTATACTGGATGTTCTAGCCAGTGCAATAAGGCAAGAAAAATAAAAGGCTTCCAGATTGAAAAGGAAAAAATAAAACCATAGTTACTCAAAGATCATATAATCATCTATATAGAAAATCCAATAGAATCCACAAAAAGTTACTAGAACTAGTACATGAGTTTAGCAAGGCTTCCCGATACAAGATTAATATACAAAAATCAAATGGAAATGACATAATAAAAAGTCAGAGGGCTAGAAAATAATTCAATAATAATCTTCCAATCTATAAAATAGAAAATGGCTTTTTAAAAAATGAAGTGGGGCTCAGGAACCTGCAAGACAAGAAGAAAAGATCTAACACTGATTTTACCACAGTCTCAGAAAAAGAGGTAAAAAGAATGCACGGCTGAAAAAATATTTGAAGAAATGACTGACACCTTTACAAACTAGTCAAAAGACAAAAACCAATCCATTCAAGAAAACAGTTAAAAACCTAAAGAAATACACACCCAGACAAATCATAATCATACTTCGGAAAATGAGAAAGAAAAATCTTCAAGGTGCAGGACAGAAGCTGAGACACAGATGTAGAGAACAAAGGTATGGACACCTAGGGAGGAAAGCCACGGTGGGGAGGGGATGGTGGTGTGCTGAATTGGGCGATTGGGACTGACATGTATACACTGATGTGTATAAAACTGATGACTAATAAGAAACTGCTGTATAAAAAAATAAAATTCAAAAATTCAAAAAAAAATCTTCAAGGCGTCAGAGAGAAATATAGCAGAACAAAAATTCAAAAGTCAAAGCCTTTCTCTTCAGAAACCAGAGGCCAGAAGGAATTGTCACAGTATTTTCAAGTACTAAAAGAAAAGACCTGTCAATCAAAAATTCTATAACCAGAAAAAATGTTTTTCAGGATTGAAGATAAAATAAAGATAACTCAGAGGAAAGGAAGCTAAGGTAATTTCTTGCCAGCAGACCTGTTGTAAAAGAATGGCTAGAGGAAGTTATTCAGACAGGAAGGAAATATTAACAAAAGGAAACTCAGAAAAACAGGAATGAAGAAAGGGCAACACAAAGAATAAATGTAATAAACTATTCTTTTCTTGAATTTTAAAAATTATTTTTGACAGAAGCAAAAATTATAGCATTCTCAATGTATATAGATAATATTAAAGATGACTTCATGATAAAGGAAAGAGGATAAAGCAACTTTGGTGGTAGTAAGATATCTACATTCTATTTGAAAGATAAAATGTTGATGCTAGTAGACTGTGATAAACTATGTATGCATAATGTAATCTTTAGAACAACCACTTAAAAAAACTAAGAAATAAATTCAGAAACCCTACAAGTCAAATGGAATGGAGTTAACAAGACGGTAGTAACATAAAGATAGCAGGAAAACCTCCTGACACCTGGAAATTAAATGACATACTTCTAAATAATTCATAAGTTGAAAGAGGAAGTAAAAGAATACACTGACCTGAATAAAAATGAAAGCATAACATATCAAAATTTGTAAGACAAAGCTGAAGCAGTGCTTATAGGGAAATTTATAGCAATAAATGTTCATTATTTAAAGTCTCAAACCAATACAGTTGACCCTTGAACAACACGGGTTTGAACTGTGAGGGTCCACTTATACACAGACTTTTTCTAATACATGGGTACTACAGTATTACACAATGGCAGTTGGTTGAATCTACCACATTTTATTAGGACAGCATTACTCAGATACCAAAAGCAAAGCAATATTAAAAAAAAAAACCTAACATCCTTCATGAATACAGATGCAAAAATCCTCAACAAAATATTAGCAAATCAAATCTGGCAATATATAAAAAGAAAAATACACCACACCAAGTGAGCTTTATTCCAAGGATGCAAGGTTGGTTCACTATTTGAAAAACAATCAATATGATCTATCATATTAACAGTGTAAAAAAGGAAAGCCGTAAGATCACATCAATTGACACAGAAAAAACATAAAATTCAACACTATTCATTAAAAATGAACAAACAAAACTCAGTAAACTAGGACTAGAAAGGAACTTCTTCAATCTAACAAAGAATCTGCAAATAATTTATAGCTAACATCATACTTAATGGTAAAAGACTGAATGCTTTCCCTTTAAGAACAGGAACATGGGGCTCCCCTGGTGGCGCAGTGGTTGAGTCTGCCTGCCAATGCAGGGGACACGGGTTCGTGCCCCAGTCCGGGAAGATCCCACATGCTGCGGAGCGGCTGGGCCCGTGAGCCATGGCCGCTGAGCCTGCGTGTCTGGAGCCTGCGCTCCGCAACGGGAGAGGCCACAACAGTGAGAGGCCTGCATACCGCAAAAAAAAAAAAAGAACAGGAACATGTAGTAAAACTGCATAGAACCATACACACAAACATATGCATGTATATAAAAACTGGTGAAAACCGAAAAGGTCTACTGTCTAGTTAACAGTATTGTACCAACATCAAGTTTCCTGCTTTTGATATTTGTACTACAGTTACATAAGATTTCACTGTTGGAGGAAGCAAGGTGAAGGGCACAAGAGACTCTACACATTAGTATTTTTTATAACTTCTGTGAGTCTGTAATTATTTCAAAATAAAAAGTTAAGGAAAAAAAACTTCTAGAAGAAATCATAGGAGAAGATCTTTATGTATTTGCAGAATATTTAGACTTGCTTACCCTCGACCATAAGAAAACAATCCAATTAGAAACGGGCAAAATATACGTACCTAACAAAGGACTTGACTCTAGAATATATTTAAAAACTCCTAATTATCAATAACAAAAATACAAACAACCCAATAAAAAAGAGGCAAAAGGCTACAGTGGACATTTCAAAAAGAAGATACACAAAACTGTAAATATATACATGAAAAGATGCTCAAAATCATTAGTAATTAAGAAAATGCAAATGAAACCTATGATGTCATGTCACACCCACCAGAATGACTAAAATGAAAAACACTAATGACACCAAATGTAAGGAAGAAACATGGAGCAACTGGAACTTTCATACATGCAGGCGGGAGTGTGAGATGATAAACTTCTTTGGAAACCTGCTTGTTAAGTTATAAAGTTAAATATACACTCAGCCTATTTTTCACTCCCTAGGTATTCATTTACCTAAGATAAACGAAAATATATGTCCAGAAAACAACGTGTACAAGTCAGTTTATAGAAGCATTATTCATGACAGCCCCAAACTGGAAACAACCTAAATGTCCACTGAATACTATTTAGCACTACAAAAGGATGAACTACTGGTTTACTCAACTTGGGTGAATCTCAAAAATTATGTTGAGAAAAAGAAGCCAGACACAAGAGTACATACCATAGGATTCAAGAACATGCAAAACTAATCTACAATGATAAAAATCAGAACACTAGTTATCCATGGGCATTGAGACGGATATTCTCTGAGGGATGTCCTGTTTGGGGTGTATGCATTTATCAAAACTCACAATCTGGGCTTCCCTGCTGGCGCAGTGGTTAAGAATCTGCCTGCTAACGCAGGGGACTCAGGTTCGAGCCCTGGTCCGGGAAGATCCCACATGCCGCGCAGCAACTAAGCCCACGTGCGCAACTACTGAAGCCCACACGCCTAGAGCCCGTGCTCCACCGCAGCGAGAAGCCTGCTCACCGCAATGAAGAGTAGCCCCACTCACCACAATTAGAGAAAGCCCTCATGCAGCAATGAAGACCCAAAGCAGCCATAAATAAATAAATTTAAAAAAACCTCACAATCTGTAAATTTCACTGTATTATATATTTTACTTCAATTGATAATATGTTAACTTTAAAACATGATACAAATCTATACTCACAGTGGGTGATTTTAACACGTTAACTATCAGAAATTAAATAATTAAGTAGACAAGTTTTATAACCTTCTCCTTCAAGATACTATTCATCTTTTATTAGATTTATTTCTATCAGGAAAGGTATCTTTTCATAAATAATATGTAATTATTTATTGCTGGTATGTAGGTCCAACTAAATTTTTTATATTGTCCTTGTAACCAATACAACCTTACTTAATTCTCATTAATTCTAATACTCTGCCAATAGATTCTCTTCTAATTTCTTTTTTTATATAAATTTATTCATTTATTAATTTTTGGCTGTGTTGGGTCTTCATCGCTGCACACAGGCTTTATCTAGTTGTGGCAAGCAGGGGCTACTCTTCGTTGTGGTGGTCTCCAGGCACACGGGCATCAGTAATTGTGGCACACAGGCTCAGCAGTTGTGGTGCATGGGCTTAGTTGCTCTGCAGCATGTGGGATCTTCCCGGACCAGGGCTCAAACCCGTTTCCCCTGCATTGGCAGGCGGATTCTTAACCACTGCGCCACCAGGGAAGTCCTCCAATTTCTATATAGACAATCATCAGGAAAGCTCTGTACCTTTTTTTTTCAATTCTGTCTATGTGTTTTAGAAGAACAGTGAGTAGTAACCAGCAGCACCTGTCTTGAGTGCTCAAATTTTGCTTAGAATTTTTGAAGTTATCCTCATGTTGAGAGATCTGCCCGTGACTTTACTCTCCTATCTTTGTGTTGCTTTGGTATCAAAGTCACATTATTTAAACAATACATTAGGGACTTCTTTTTGTATTCTCTGGACCCCTTTGTATAAAAATCAAGATTATTACCAGTCCTTTGAAAGTTTGGTAGAAACCACCTGTGATGGTTAGCTTTATGGGTCAATTTGGTGAGGTGCTAGTCCCCAGGTATTCACACAAACACTAATCCAGCTGTTGCTGGGAAGGTATTTTGCAGATGTGATTAACATCTTTAATCAGTTGACTTTAGGAAGATCATCCTAGAAAATCTGAGTGGGCCTGATTCAATCAGTTGAAAAGCCTTCAGAGCGCACCTGAGATTTTCCTAAAGAATTCCACCTGCAGACCACAGCTTTGGCTCATGACCAAGAGTTCCAGAGCTGCCCTTCCTGACACCCTGCCCTACACATTTCAGACCTGCCCAACAGTCAATCACATAAGCCAATATCCTGCCATGTATATGTGTGCGTGTACCTGGTTTAATCAGGGTTTGGGAGTATGTATGTGTGTGGGAGATAGACACAAAGAGAGTTTTAACTACTGATCCAACTTTCTAAGGGCTTTCTATCTATTCTTGAGTCAGTTGCAGTTTTCAGTAAGTTTGTATTTCTCAAGGAAACTATCCATTTCATCTAAAATTTCAAAATAATGATATGAAGACATTCACATGACTTTTTCCTCTTTACTACACCTATAACTGTATCCCAATTTTCACTACCTGTACCAGGGGGTCAACAAACTTTTTCTGTTAAGGACCAGAGTGTAAATACTTCAAGCTTTGTAGGCTACAAACCATCTCAGTCATGTATACTCCTTTTATTTATTTATTTATTTATTTATTTTTAACACCCCTTTGAAAATGTTACTAACTATTCACAGCCTACAGGCCTTACCAGATTCTGCCCAGGGTATAGATTGCTGAACTCTGGCCTACACTATTGATTTATGCCTTCTCTTTTTCCTTAGCTTTGCCAGAGCTGCTATAAGATGAGAAAAAGAACACTAGCATACAGAAGGAACTGCAAGTATGGGTGGAGAGAAAAGGACAGATTGAGAGGGAGGCTCTGGAGGAGTGGTGGGGACTGAGGGGACTAAGGAACCAGGATGAGTCAAGGTGAGCTTCCCAGTTTTCTGGCTCCAACTGAAATGATGTGACCACTCATTGAGACAGGGAGACAAAAGAAACCCCAGGTGGGAGGGTGATTCAGGGTAGACAAGCTGAATTTGAAGTGCCTGTGACACATCCTGTGAGTGGAAAGCTGGTATCTATTTGGAGGGAAGACAATAAAACTGAGGCAGTCTCCACACACTTCTTTTCTCCTTGTCTATAGTGCAAACCATATTTAGGCATCAGTAATTAACAGTATTATTACTGAACAGATTAGAAGAAATACTGTGATATGCTGATCTACTTTATATAATCAATTTCAGAATGTGATCTCTTCCTTTCACTCATACAGTTTTAATCTATACAACTCACCTATAATGCATCCTGATGAACCCACTCTTTCTCTACACATCTTGCAGTGGTCTTAGATAAAGCACTAATTTTTTAAATTAGTTCCCTGAATAAAGACATAGCTTTGTGATACTGAACCATTTTTTCTATAAGTAAATTATAATATTGATTACCTAAATTTACCTACATTATAAATTCTAGGTTATAACATTCCTCCGGAAACATTTTTTTTTTTTTTTTTTTTTCTTTTTGCGGTATGCGGGCCTCTCACTGTTGTGGCCTCTCCCGCTGCGGAGCACAGGCTCCGGATGCGCAGGCCCAGCGGCCATGGCTCACGGGCCCAGCCGCTCCGCGGCATATGGGATCCTCCCAGACCGGGGCACGAACCCGCATCCCCTGCATCGGCAGGCGGACTCTCAACCACTGCGCCACCAGGGAGGCCCCGGAAACATTTTTTAAATGGCTTGCAAGAACTCCTTCTGATCGTTCTTCTAAAACCTCCTATGGCAAAGAAAATTCTAGAATCATATAAATATTGCTTTAGATTTTCTACACTCTTGGTGTTAAATCAGAAATAACAGACTTGAGAACTCCCTGGAGGTCCAGCGGTTAGGACTCTACGCTTCCACTGCAGGGGGCACAGGTTCTATCCCTGATCAAAGAACTAAGATCCTGCATGCCATGCAGTACCCCCCCAAAAAAGAAAAAACAAACCAGACTTAAAAATATATAATTAATTCTGATAGCACTTGGTAGCACACCGATCATTAAATGTCAATTTTTAATTAATTATGATTTTATACATATTTCAAAGTTTCCTTCAACACTACAAATATTATAGATATGGCACTTTTTATTCACAAAATTACAGGGTGACTCCCTCAATGTCAATATGATGCATATGTTATACATTTGCACCAAAGCCTACAAAAAAAATCAAATTTTGAGAATTTGCTACTCTATAGTCACATGAATTTATACTGAGATGAAGAATCAGGATAACACGACCAGGGAAAATTTCCAAAGCTCTAACTTCTCAACATTCTATCATCACCTGAAAGTCAATTTTCACCTTTTTCACTAGCTGACTTTGTTAGTTCAGACTTTGCTCTGGGGCTCACGTGTTCCTGCAACATGCCCTCCTCAATCACAAGGCAAATGACAGCAGCACTTGCCATGGATCCACAAAGATAACAGTGACGCAACTAAGAGCATCACAGAATCTTCCACTGGAAAGAAGTGACACCATCGGAAGGGCAAGGAATGCCTTTTCAACACTGAAAATGTTCTAATTTAATTAATTTAACTGTTATTTAGATAATGCCACTTTTTTGTCTTTTTTGGAACCTCCTAGTTGCACTTACTTGTTCCCGCAGACATTTCCATGCTACTGTTTACTCTGGAGGAAAAATAAGAAAAATGCTTGTAGTAAATATGCAAAACTGTTCTTATTAGCAACGGTTTCTACTTTAAGTCCCTCTTCTATACCAGCTACCAAGAGTCTTCAAATGAAGGGCCCAGGCAGATACCATTGTGTACAATACAGCAGGACCAGAGCTCTCCACTGGTACCTTTGCACTGCGTGCTTCACACCAGGAGCCCAGGAGGACTCCGGTCTCAGTGCTCAAAGACACTGATGCCCCAACCAGACTTCCCTGTGTCTGCCAGCTCAGTCATACCCACTTCTACAGCGACAGTGTAATATGAAAAAGGGGTGGGCGGGCAGGGGTACGGAGACCGGGAAAACAAACACAGGGAAGATCAGTGTCCCTTTCCCACCATCTTCCCTTCAAGCCACACTTGAATCGACAAAACAAAGAAAATCCATAGCAGGAAAGACTTTCCCCCCAACAGTCCAGCAGCCTCTGGCTATGAAACCTCAAGATGAAGGCCAGGAACACCCTTTAGTCTTCTTACAGCCCCCTCAGGTTAAGTATTTGGATTCCATTTTGCACATAAAAACATGGAGACTCATAGAGGGGATACAACCCAGGCCTCTGATAAAAGGGCAGGCCCCAAATCTTCTTCCACAACCCGACCCCTCACCTGGGGCAGTGGTCTATTTCAGGGGACTTCACCAAACAAGGTCCCGTGAGCTTCCAAAGTCACGGTGAAGCCTGAAAGAATCCTTGGACAAGAAGATTGTTGGTTTCAGAAGCATAGTTTTGAACAAGCAAAATTCAAAACTTCACATTTCTTGATCAGAAAGTAAAGCTAAATGATTCTGACCATGGAGAAAATTATTAAAAAAAAAAAAAAAGGCAAAAGGACTGATTTGTCAGTTGGCTGAAAAGTACCTTCACAGAGAATAAACACCAAATATCAGGTCAGTCAGTGACAACAGAATCTTTTTATAAGCTCAAACTTACAAAACCCAGAAAGCACATCAATGAAGCAGATGTGCCTATTTCTGCCCTGCTTCTGGGTCACACACCACGGACTTCCCACAATCATTGTGCTACATTTGTACTCCTCTGTCCTATCAGCTTCCACTGGTAGTAACCACCTCGTTCACACCACATGTGCCCATTTCCCCAAAGCACCTATTTCTTGGACCTCAGATTCTACAGATTGCTAGGTGTGAAAACTTCCTCTTCCACCCACATTGCTTTAACCAAGATGAGGCCAGAAAGGAACAAGACTAAAAGTATACCAAAGCAGGAAATCGACTTATGCAAGAAGACATGCCAATTTTAGAAAAGCACTGCAATCTCCATTGTGGCCATAATGTCTTAAATGAAAAGGCTTCACATTTACTTTATTTGGTAAAAATTCAAGACTGTCTTTTGCTACAGGCACAATTTCCCATTGATAACTAATAGAAAATCAGCCGTGTTATTACAGGAAACAGAAGGAATAAATGACAGCCTGCCTGGGCCTCCCAGCAACACACCCCTGATTTATTTTCCCTCTGGTGTCCGTCTGGAACACAGTGGGCTACTTGCATCCTTGCGAATGCTCCTCAATGCCTCTGGCCACACTAGCTCTACCAGTTCTTCCCCTCCACCTTGTAAGAGTTCATAAAATTTAACAAAACACATGGACCACTTTGATAACACAGCAAGGGAATGATTTTTATATTGAGATCTTATTCACTTATTTCAAAGATTCAACCCTTGCTCAAATCACTCACATCTTTCTCAGGATGGCCTTCAGAGCCAGTCTGAGTTCTGAGTTAAAACCAGTTCCACAATACAACTTTCTTCCTACCATCTTCACCAGACTGCCTCTGGCTAACCTTGGCTGAAATTCAAGTTCACCTTCAGAACAAAAATTTACCAAAATGAGGATATTAAGATAAATAATTAAGATATTAAGATATGTGTACTGTAGAGGCTGAAGGCAAATTCTAAAGGAGTCTCAAAAATATTCTGAACTACGGTAACACTGAAAAAAGTACAAACGCTCCCTAGGTAAACTCTGCTCCTATTTCTCCCGCGGCAATCCCACAAGGCTCCACCTTAAAAATGGTACTTTTTATCCTGTGTTCTCAGCGCTTGTCTACATCTCCAAATCTACTCGGTCCACATTTTCAAGTATCTGTTAGTAATTCCCAAGTCCCACCAGCATCAGAATTTCAACTTAAAATTTCTATAGTTTAAATCTTTATTCTGCCACCCCAGTGGTTATATTCTCCTTCTTAGCTTAAAAAAAAAAAAAAGTCAGCTTAGATTTATATAGTACACAGAAAAAGCACAATAAATATTTTCAGAAGGAAGGAAAAAGTGGGGGCAGAAGGGATCATTTTACAAACACCATCACAGGCAGGAGCAGGCGTTATGAACCCGAGGCTTACAAAGCTCAAAGCAATCTTGCATCACCACCCAGCAAATCACTAGTCAAGTCAAACTCAAGCTCAATCTTGTCTTTATTTTCCATCTCCTACCTCTTATTTCCTTATCAAAAGCTTACTTATTTTACATCACACTCAACTCTTGTTCTACCCAAAGTGCTCCCTGATCCCAGTACCTAAAGCGAATTCTCCATCCTCTAACCCCACGGTGTTTCATGCACAAACGCTATGGCTCTAATCACACGTGGACTTAGAACACAGCACAGCACACTACCTACGAAATCTTCTCCTGCTAGATCAATGGTTGCTACGGACTGAACTGTGTCCCCACCACCACCATTTTCACGTCGAAACCCTAAACCCAAAATGACTGTAGCTGGAGAGGTGATTAAAGTTAAATGAGCTCATATGGGTAGGGCCCTAATTTGATAGGTGGCCTCGTAAAGAAGGGGAAGAACCAGTAGCCAAATCGGTCCGCACCTTGACTTCAAACTCCCAGCCTCCCAAACTGCAAGAAAATAAAATATTCACTGTTTAAGCCACCGAGTCTATGGAATGTTATTATGGCAGCCCAAGCAGACTAAGACAGGGTTTGGTACCAGAAGTTTTCAATACTGGCTGCATCTAACAACCACACCTGAGAGGGCTTTTAAAAATTGTGATGTCTGCGTCCCACCCTAGACCAGTTAAAACAGAGATGCTGGGGTAACACCCAGGCATTGGTATTTTTAAAAGCTCCCCAAATAATTTGAATATCAGATTCTAGACTAAGAACCACTGCACGGGGCTTCCCTGGTGCCACAGTGGTTGGGAATCCACCTGCCAATTCAGGGGACATGGGTTCAAGCCCTGGTCCGGGAAGATCCCACATGCCGCGGAGCAACTAAGCCCGTGCGCCATAACTACTGAGCCTGTGCTCTAAAGCCTGCAAGCCACCACTACTGAGCCCTTGCACCTAGAACCCGTGCTCTGCAACGAGAAGCCACCGCACCGCAACAAAGAGTAGCCCCTGCTCACCACAACTAGCGAAGGCCCGCGCACAGCAACGAAGACCCAACACAGCCAAAAATTTTAAAAATAAATAAATAAAATAAATAAATTTAAAAAAAGAAAGAAAACGGGCATATCATGCCAGACACCCAAGGGTTAAGGGGCATAGCCCAAGACCCCTTCTCTCACCTGGCTGCCCAGCCTAAGTGACTGGAAAATACAAAAAAATAAAAAAAAAACACTGCACGAAACTTAAGTATATAATGAGGTCAGAGACCATGTCTCATTAACCTCCATAACTCCCTCTAACTCCTAGCATATAGTAAACATGCAATAAAACTATTTAATGAATGACACATGTATTTAAATTTTCTATATTTGACAATCATTATACTAACAAATAGTTGAAAAAATATATTCATTCATTTGATATTCATTCTGTTAAATACTTATCAGGCACCTACTATGTACCAAGCAACATGCTAAGGACTGTTTATACACTGATGTACCTTATTCTGCAGCATAAACATTTAAAACTCTGTCTTTCAATTAATCATATTTAGTTAATTAACAAATCCTTTAATCTGGTAAACCTCCCAGTAACAGTTCTTTAGCAAAAACACAATGCAGGATAGTAAACACCACGTTCTTAAAAACGTTTTCCCTCAATCTCTTTACTTACAAATGTAAAAGTATAATGGGGGCTGGTGGGGGGAGAAGGTTAATTTGGGAATCAACGTTCTTATTTGGGCACATTTTGTGTGGCCCACTTCTATCGAGTCTAAGGTACTTGCGTTTTTGACATCTACACACCTAGAGATTCCTACAAATATAGCATTAACACCCCTAGAGATAAATAACCACACTAATCGAGTCAATGAAACATGAACTTTCTGTGCTGAGTCAAGAACCCCTTGAGACCAGCTGGAAGTATTTAAAAACATACAAGTTTAAGGCTTGAAGCAGCCTCAGCTTCTGATACATCTTACTCTCCCTGCCTCTCATCCTCAAATCTCAGATTATGCCATTCAGAATTCTTAAAGGACCTGAGGTTACTGGCAAAGTCTGAAACAAGTCAGTCCTACTCATTCCCAAATTCAATTCGGTGCTAACTGAATAACAGTACAGTGCCTCCTGGGGCTGGTGGAGAATGTCTTGCAGTCTAGGTGTGATTAACTGGCCTATCCTTTCTAATCATCCTTTCGCTAATATAGTTAAAGACATGGAACCATATGAAAGACATTTACTGGTCACCACGCAAGGAAATATTCCCATTTTCACATCAGATTTTTCTTCATCTCTCAAGTTATATGATACATACATATAGACATACCCCGTGTGTAGGTTTCACTCCATTTCTCAAGGAAAAAACTCTAGATTAGAACGAAAGAAACTCCATACTCAGGTTATTTGACATTTTGGTGGTTTTTAAAATTCCAAATATTAAAAAAAAAAATTGCAAAACACTGGAGGGTGGTGACCATCAGGGAAAGCATCCTCTGAAATTGATTTTTTTTAAAAATGAACACGACTTAGACAGGTGTGGGGGTGGGGCAGAAAGGGAAAAATTCCAAAAAGAAGGAAAAGCATGTCAAATGGCCTAGAGGAAAAACAAAAACAAAAACAATTTGGCATATGTTAGGTATATTTAAACTTTTTTACCACAACCCCGAGATACTTTACACCTGGACGCAGTACACACATCTATGTGTATTTACGTATGTGTGCAAGGGTACCCCTTCCTACCTGACCTGCCTACCTGATCCAAGCTCTCACTACCCAAACTAAGGTTCCTAACAGATTCACATAAGTTATTTTTAGGATGGAGCTGGTGTCCCTCCCGTGGCGGGGAACACAGGTGCCTCCTGGAGGAGAGAACCTGAAGCATCACACCTGCAACCTTCCCAGCACCGCCCTGGGGCGTGGGAGCATTTGGCTCGAGGTCCCCTCTCCCTACCCCTGCAGCAGGCTTGGGCTGACAGGCATCACAAAGCCCAGCTCCCTTGCCTCCAAAGCAGGACAAGCCCTGCAGCACACCCTCACTCAGCCTCCTCCCCTCCTGCTCCTGTTCCCCTCCCTCCCTGGCAGGTTTCTCCTAAGAACACCCCATGAATAAATCACCTGCACATAAAACACCCAAGTGGTGCCCAGGTGCCCGAATCTCGTTCTTCAATACCGTGCCCAAGTAAAGGAACCAGGGCTTGTCTGAGAAATGAGTAATTCTATGGCTGGGTCAGGGGAGGTCCTACAGGAGCCAGAGATATCTTGTGTGAGAAAAAAAGGAAATGCTCAAAAAATGATGGGAGCATGTCCCAAGGACCCAGAAGCTGGTTTGAACGAACTCTCACTGGCCATATCTGAGAAAATGTGAGTACCAAAATAATTACACACAGTAACAAATGATGAACCATGGAGAAGATAGAAATTCATGAGTCCACACCAATAACAAATCTATAAATCAATAAGAAACAAAATGGTTTCTTGTCTACAGCAAAATGTCAACAACCATCTAATAAACGTGGAGAGAGCACTGGAGGTAGAAAACCATCATTCTGTAACCATCATAGGAAAGACTGAATCGGGCAAAAATCATCAATGGAGGCTCAATCAAAGGGGGGTTTTTGATGAGGAATGAACATCTGCATGGTCTTCAACGGTCTCCCCACAGATTACCTATTAATTACAACAGAGGAAAAAACATAGCAAAGAAATGGGACAAGACCTTGGCCAGGTGGTCAAAATTACAACCACCCATGAGGGACAGACCTCCCATGCCTCCAGGTGTGATGCCCCGATGCAGATGGTTCAACTGAGATCTCGCTTGGGATCTGATCAAAAGTCAGATCAACACACAATGAAGGAAAGTTCTACCTGTCACTCTCTTACACTTGCAGTATCTTCCTGTTATTCTTGGATAAAATTCAAACTCCACCAACGGGTTTAGGAGACATTTCATGATCACAGTCCAAACCCCACAGGGCCTCCAAACACATCCCTCTTTGACTTCAATGCTTCTCTCTTTCCTGTGCTCTCTGCTAATGCCAGCATTTTTAAATTTCGGAGAACAGAGGACTTCCCTGTCAGTCCAGTGGTTAAGAATCCACCTTCCAATGCAGGGGACTCGGGTTAGATCCCTGGTCAGGCAACTAAGCTCGTGGGCCACAACTACTGAGCCCCTGTGCTCTAGAGCCCGCTCGCCACAATGAAAGATCCCGCATGCCGCAACGAAGATCCCACATGCTGAAATAAATAAATTTTTAAAATAAATAAATAAATTTCAGAGAACAATTTCAGGTTATTAATCTAATGAGACAAAAGCAACATATTTTCTAGTGCAAACATGATTTGAGCTTAGCAATACATAAAACGTGGGAAGTCAGATTTTTAGCTCTCAACTTGAATATAATTTGTGTGTAACCAGATACTGTGAAAACAGAAGCAATAACAAAATAAAAAATTTTCTAATCAACTACATTATAGTATTTTTCCATATTAATCACACAATGCTCAGAAAAAAAAAAAAAAAAAAAGATTCTCCCAACCGTTTAGATGTCTAACTTGAAAAGCAGAATCTTCCAGTGACTGAGGGTGCTGGTATACCTAAAGCTCATCTACCTCCATCTCCACGGGAACCCCCAAAAGAACCCATGCAACCTAAGTATTCCAAGAGCTGCCATAATGCCATCCTCCCAAGATACACACATCTTACTCATGGAATGTCATGGAATTCTTGAGCCCACTTCCCACCCCTGAGCCCGCTCACTACCACGTTCTTCCCCTTATTAGACTTCTGGAAGAAAACACCCATAAAGGGAGACACACACACACACACACACTTAAGGGAACTTCTCTCCTGCTGCCCCCACTGTGAATCCACCCTAATAGACGGGGCAGGGAAACTACCTACCCTGCTCAAAGAGGAAAAGGTAGAAGAAAAACAGAGGAGAAGGGAATCTCTTCCAGTTGTTAGAAAAAGTAAGAAATCAAACTTCTCAGACCCAGGTTCCTGTGAGTTGTCATCTGGGAATATAATCATGTCAGATGATTTCTCTGGACTCTGGAAGCAGCAAAGGCTTAATTGGGTGTCCTTTCAGGACAGCACTGGGCTGGACTTCCCATGACTGGGCTATTTTACAACTTGTTAGGGGCAGAGGTTAAATTCTAAAACTCTGTCCAACAGAGATAGAAGTAATATCTGACCAGTGGCAAAGATAACCCCCAAAATGACAGTTTATGGCCCTATTTAAATTAACCAGCTTTTATCTAAGCCAACAATCTATGACATAGTCTAGTATCTACCGTCTCAATGTTTTTTGGAGTGTTTTTTACATTTTACTGGTTCCCTTACTAATTACCGAGTTGAAGAAAATCTTCAACACATATTCACTTTGTATTAGCATAAGTAATCATTTTACCTTTCTGGAAATTCTACTTCAACAAGCACCACTTGTAACAACCTTTCTATAGGTGATCAATAAACAACCTCTAAAATTTCAATCCCCTAAATTTGACTGGATTTTAAAAATAAATACAATAGTTGCAGAAAGAGTTATAAATTGGTAAAGTTATAACTTGGAGTAAGACTAACTGCTTAAGTTCTTTTATAGGAGAATGAACTATACTGTATATTTCTTGAACCATTACTGTGTGATCAAAGGTCCTGTTTACAGCTACAGATGTAGGGAGAACTTCTCTAGAAGCAGGGAGATTAGGCTGATAAGAAAACAAAGCTGAAGATCAAGTCAATAAACCTGGGAGACTTCAGAGCCCTGTTTCTCCTCTGCATGTTAGAACTGCCCGTGGACTATTTTAAACCGCCAGAGGCTTGGGCAAAGTAATTCTGAACATCTGCAAGTGCAAACAGCAACTAGTGTTATTTAAAAATTTCTCTCTCCCTCACACTTTCCCTGGGTGTTTTGGACTCTCCAGCTTTTTCTCTTTGCACTCAAATAGTAAGAGAAAATAGTGACCGTAATTATGGCTGATAAGCTTCCAAAGAGTGCTGGTATAACCTCTACATTCACAGAAAGGAAAATTGCTTAAATAAAACTACATATAAGTATTCAACCTGCATTTCATTGTTGGGTTCAGAATTTCCTGATAAAAATGGACAGTTAGTTAAAATGGCAGCTAGTTAAAAGCCGCTGCCAAACGAAAATCAAACTTGTATAAAGATTTTTTAAAACCTAACGTAAACCAATGAGAAAACAGATTTTGCTATATAAGCTTCATGTGGCATATCTACTCATCTACTCAGAAACATATCACTGTGTACTGTAAGAAGAGGAATATCAAAATATGAACCTATGTTTCAACCTATGAACCAAACAAAAATTAAGTTTAAAAAGAAAAAAGCTGACTTCAATACATTTGTATCCTGATATTTAAACAAAGAAATATTTTAAAAATTGTCCTACTTGCTGAGTCCACTTTCTTACTTTCCATTCCAATCTTGTTTCCATGTCTGCTTTCATCTGAATGTCCAATGAGCATCATGTTGTTAGACTGGACCATCAACAGCCACCCAGCTGAAGTCAAGAGCCTAGGAATTACTCTTCATGCCTCCCTTTCGCTCACCACTCTTATTCAATGCAACAGCAAGTCCTGTCAATTTCTCCTCCAAAACATCTTCCGAAGCTTTGTCTTTCTTTCCATTTCTTCCTAATACCAGCCCAGGCCAATACATACCAACATCTCTGGCCTGGACTGCTGCTACCATCTTAACCTTCCTCTCAGGGCCCCTCTACAATGCTACCACTGCTACCAGGGTAGTAAAGGCATAACGTATCATATTATGTCACTGCCCTCTTTAAAACCCTCCACACGTTTTTGATAACATCAGGAAAAGTCCAAATGCTTACCTATCACCACTCAAGCCCTGCAGCATCTAGGTTCTGCCTACCTTCCCAGCATCTTTCCTGACAGATCTCCTCCACACTCTGGCCCTCACTCCAATCAAATCATTAAAGCACTTGCTCCTTGGAGCGCCTTAGCATACTGGTTCCTTACCTCTTTACAGGACTGCTTTCTCTGGTCCTTCAGATGCCAACTCACATGACACTTCCTCCTAGTGCTCTTCACTGACCCTTCCACCTAAAGTGGTCCTCGCTTTACCATCTACCTCTGTCACCGCTTATTTTCTTCATGTTTACCACAATCTGTAAAAGTGTGTACGGGGAGAGGGGTGCTGCCTTCCTTCTTCCACCACTAGAACACAAGATCTAGACAGAGCAGGGACTTTCTGTCCTATACACTAGTTTCCTAGGGCCTAGAACAAGACACGACACACAGTGAGGTGGCAACAAGTATCTGTTTACTCCATAAGGACTCAAACGGCAGCACGGCCTGCAGCACGGCCTGCAGCCCGGGCTGGACGTGGGATTCTGAGTCCCACCCGGACTCGGCTCCCCCAGCCCCAAGACTTGTCAGCTACACGTCTATTTCCTTCTCCCTGAGTCTCCTAAGGAGCTGTTTCACTGCTGGCTCTCCAAAGGTTGGAAGCCATTCCTCCTCCCACCGCCTTGAGTTTTCACAACCATAAAACGAAGGGAATGTCCTAAAGCCAATCAGCACTCCCCCCAGACCCGCAACTCTGCGAGCATCCTCCGCGCCCGGTACCGCAGGGGACCCCTGAGGACGGCGTCGGAGGCGGGCACTGACGCCGCGCAGCACCAGGAGGGCGCGCCTAAGTCAAGGGGACGGGACCGGGAGTCCGGAGACACTTTCCAGAGAAACGGGCCTTCCCCCTGACCGGTGTGTTCAAGTCGGACCACAGATATTTAAAGGAGCCTGTGCCCCAAACTGTGCAAAGAGCATGATGACAAGGAGGCAGGCGCTAGGGTGGGAAAACGTCCGCAAGCCACAGTCGGACGGCCATCCCCGAACCCTCGCGCCGAGGGCCGGCGGGCCGGGCGCCGGGGACGCTGGGGGGCGGGGCGGCCTCAGCGCCGCGCCACCTCCAGCCCGCCCCCTGCCCCACGCCCGCCGCACGCCCCCGAGGCTCCGCAACCCCCGCCTCCCGCCCCGTACCTGTGGGGTCGAGGGCCATGTCCGCGCGCGGGCGGTTGCAGCCGCGTGGCTGCCCGCACAGTGGGGCGGGGCTGGGCCCCACGTGAGATGGGGTGGGCGGCACGCGGGAGCAGGAGGAGGAGCGCGGGGCCCTACGCAAAGCGGGGCGGCCCCTGCCCCTCTGACTTCCTGGTCGCGACTTCCGCCGCCCACTGCGCCTGCGCACTCCTAGCCCCGCGCTCAACCCCGTGACCCGAGTGGGAGGACTTGTTGGAGGGAAGGACCGGGGAGGGGGTGTCCCTGCGCACCCGGGGTGGGGTGGGGGCCGCCTGGACCGCGCAGGCGCGCCGGGGGCCAAAGGGAGCGCCTGCTGGCCCATCCTGTAAGTGGCGTGCCCGGGGGATGCGCGTCCCCGGGCGATTCGGTTCAAGTCCAAGCCTCTCCCTGCACTCCCGCCTTCGAACCAAAGGAAACAGACTGCTCCTTTGTTTTTTCTTGGTTAACGTTAATTCATTCATAAGTGTCTATTTCATGCCTGCCGGGTTCCAGCCACGGTTCTGAATACTAGGGTGAAATAACTGGATAAAAATAAGGTCCTTAAGTCCCGAGGCGCACAGTGTTGGCAGGGAACCCGGGGATGGGCAGCACGCTGCTAAATGCGGCGAGCGGCACTTAAAGGCGGTGCAGCATCCTTGTACTGTGTGTACCATCCTGATTCCACTCCCCCACCCCGGATCGGAAGCCTGTGCCTCCCCCTGAGGTTACAATTAGGAAGTGGGCGTTAGGGGTACCTCTGTCTCGTGAAATGATACCCTCAGGGCGCACAGTCCGACTTGGGTGATGCTACAAATCCCCACTCTGGCAATTAAAGCTGCATGTTTGTGAGAAAAAAATGAAGGAAGGTGATAGCCATCGTCCTCAAGAACCCCAACTGTCCCCTTCTCAGTAGAAGAAACTTTCTGAGTAGCAATGATGCTCATACCCACTCACCAACCAGCCTTCAGAAAGGCTCCCTTGTCGTATCTACGTGTAGCTAGCTCCAGCCCCCGAAGGGTGAGGTGAAGGGTGAGGTGCGGATGGGGACAGATGGGACAGATGTTAGAAAAACAAGGAGCAGCTGCTTCTTCCCTGTGAGGGATTTAAGGCTTTCAAAACGATCCCCTCCCCACCTACATGCAGGCCCTCCTCCCCTGCTGCTGCTTCCGCCTGGTCAGTTGGCAGAGAAGCTGATGAGGTGGAGCAGGGCTGGGAAAGTGGGTCTCTGCTCAGCAGGTCTTCCGTTTAAGGGCCTATTTGGGCATAACGGCCCTTATTACAGCTGTAGGATGAGGTGCCAAGCTGGAGAATTAATGTTTCACTCAGCCAGGCAAGAAACTGGGTATGTTTATAAATGTGTTTAGAAGCACACCAAATTCATTCTGGAGGTGAAGAATTTAATGTAGAAAGTAACTCTTTTTGAGGAGATGAGGTGAGGTATAAAAACACAAGTCAGACACACTTAAGTAGTTAAACGAAATCTTCCTTATACAAACGGGTGTCATGGTAAAGGCGAATCCTTGGAGAGCATCAGAGACCTAAATGCCTCCACCTGAATCCTGCTTCATGACCCGTTAGCTTTCTAGATTGGCTAAGTCCCAACGTTTCTCTTGACTTTAGTTTCTAATTTGCAAGGTTGTTGTGAGAAATAAATGTAATACCATCTAATACTCTTTCAGTCATTCAAGGACCACTTCCACAGTTTTTGCCATCACCGAGTATCACTTGAACCATTATTATTTAATGTTTTTTTATTTAAATCAACTCACTTAAAAAAAAAAAAAAAACGTAAATGAATACTCTCTACTTTAGCCTTATCCTAAGCAAGAATATCTGTAAAATCACGGGTTTTGTGTGCCCCATAAATCAGTGTATGGTCAGGCCACTCAGAATGGCTGTTCTCTTGCTCTCTGTACATCCCCTGCCCAGCCAGTGCCTGCCTCACCTACACGCTACTCACATGACTGACCTTCCTATGTACTTGCCCCAGGCCCCAGATAGTGACTTATCAAAGGGGTGGTGTGGGATGTGCCCCTCTGCTACTTTCCATGATAATCGATAAGCCAACTTGACATCTCCACCTGCCCCCGGGAGCAAAGACTGCCACCATGTCCTGCCCGCCGTCTGCCACACACGGTGGGATGTTGGTCCCGGACCTTGCTTCAGACACGTAAGCTCTCTCATCCATTAAACCATTGATGTCTCTGTTGCTGACTCCAGGCAGACTCCTTTCTTGGGTCTTGAAGCTCTTCCTGCAACAGACTGCTAGACCATCACACTAGGAGCACTGGCAAAAGCAGCACATCACTGCCTGGTACACGATAGTGCATTCCTCTCCTCCCTCATATGAAACTAGGTCGTGTGGGGGCAGTCTTTACAATCTGCATGGGAAAGAGAAGTCATTTTTTTAAAGTTAAATCATAAAAAGGCAATTGGCAATTCAAAACAGAAGAAATTTCCTAAGGGATCACACTATGAATAGACAACTTGGGGGCGCTCACCGCCATAGGAGCAGAAGAGGGAGGAGGGTCCGTAGTCCTCGGAATGAGCAGCGATTGTTATCCAGCCACAATCCTGGGATTCAGGCATCCAGACCCTAACGGCCTCACAGTTGCTGTCACAGAAGATTGAGTGCCAGGACGGTTAGAAAAGACGTCAAAGATGAGGAGAAATTAAGGGTGGCCTTGAAAGATGGGTGGCACGGGTAGGCAGAGAAGGCTTGTCATGCTAGGAGAAGAATGAGCAAAAGTGTCCGGGGTTCGAGCTGTTCTTGAAAGGGCATGGAAAAGGAGGGAGGGAAGAGAGGGAAGGACACACACGAGCAGGAGTGCAGGGGGAGCTCAAGGCTGCACTGTGGCTCGGGGGTGGGCGATGCCCGAAACCATATTGATGAACGTGGGGAAGCGAGGATAGTTATAAATAAGACTGAAAATATTAGAAAACCCAGATTCCCAAAGCCTTAAACATTAGGTTGCAGAGGATTTGAATGTGTTGCTATAAGCAGCTGAACGCTAACAAGTAGAAAAATGGCATTGTGGTCAAAGTGATGTTTTTCAAAGATTTTTCTGTAGGACAGATTTCGGGGGTGCAGAGAGAGCTAGGAGTTGAGCACAACAGTAAGGAGGCTATTGCAGTCGTTGAGGCAGAATCAGATGATAACCTGAACTGAGGTGTGTGAAATGTACAAAGAAAGGGTGAGTGTGAGAGTAATTGCAAAGGGAGAATCTATACTTCCTAACTGTACTTAGTAGAAAAGGAGTCAAGAAGGATTTCCAGGTGATTCCATTCCTTGACAAATGTGTACAGACCAATGAGAAAGTCATGGTGATTTATTCCTGAGGGTCAATCTGCCCTTGACCCTCATTACTGGGGAGCAATGCTGAGACCAAGGGGAAGTCAGGGAGAAGATGCAGGACACAAGGGAGCGAGGACAGCGGCTGAACCATGGCATGCTCTGTGAGGTGTGTAGACTAAACGTCTGTGTATGTGCATATATATATGTATACATATATATTTATTTTTTAGTCTAATAGCCAAGGAATGTGCAAGTACAAACAAATATCTTGTTTATCAAGTCAATTCTGACTGGATCTAGCACTCCTTTTTGCTCTAAGTTGAAATCCAGTTATTTTTTTGAAATTGAAATGGTTAGTCAGCCCTGGCTTGCTTCTGAATCAGATGATACCTTTTTGTGTGTGTGGTTTTTTCTTTAATTGAAGTACAGTTGATTTACAACATTGTTTTAATTTCTGCTGTACAGCAAAGTGATTCAGTTATACATTCTTTTTTAATATTCTTCTCCATTATGGTTTATCACAGGATACTGAATACAGTTCTCTGTGCTATCAGTAGGACCTTGTTGTTTATCCATTCCATATATAGTAGCATACATCTGCTAACCCCAAACTCCTACTCCATCCCTCCCCCAACACACTCCCCCCTTGGCAACCACCAGTCTGTTCTCTATGTCCGTGATTCTGTTTCTGTTTTGCAGATAGGTTCATTTGTGTCATATTTTAGATCCTACATATAAGTGGTATCATACGGTATTTGTCTTTCTCTTTCTGACTTACTTCATTTAGTATGACAATCTCTAGTTTCATCTATGTTGCTGCAAATGGCATTATTTCCTTCTTTTTTATGGCTGAGTGGTATTCCATTGTATATATGTACCACATCTTCATTATCTATTCATCTGTTGATGGACACTTAGGTTGTTTCCATGAAAGACCATACTTTTTAATCCACCCATAGCTCTGCTCTGCCCGATCTTGGAGCCATTGAGAATTAAATTTGGAAGAATATTAGAAGCCCTGTTCCTACCAGTAGACAGACTTTGGAACTAGTTCTTGGTTAGAAGATCTCTATCCGAGGGTCGCTGGTGGCCCTGTCCGCTTTCTGAGCTGTGATTTAGCTCCCAGAACACCACGGCCTGTGCCCTCTCCGATTTGAATGGCCTGAAGTCCAGGTTGGCACTTGTACTAGTTCACTAGGGCTGTCATTACAAAGTACCACAGGCTGGGTGGCTTAAACAGCTGGAGGCTAGAAGCCCAATATCAAGGTGCTGGCAGGGCTGGCATCTGCTGAGGCCTCTCTTCCTGGCTGTAGATGCCGTCATCTCCCTGTGTCTTCACATGGTCTTCCCTCAATGTAAGTCTGTGTCCAGATTTCCTTTTCTCATCAGGAGACCGGTCGTATTGGATTAGGGCCCAACCTAATGAACTTACTTTAACTTAATTACCTCTTGAAAGACCATATCTCCAAGTAAAGTCACATTCTGAGGTACTGGGGCTCAGGAATTCAACATATTAATTTGGTGGGGACACAATTCAGCCCATAACAGCTCTTCTCTGAATCCCAAATTACTTGGCTGCAGCCCTGACAACCTGCCTAGTGTTAGCCTCTCCCCAGAGGAATATACTTTGTTCCTGTTTCCCTGGTGGTTAAACAGGACCCCTTTCACTCGGGATCAGCCCTCTGAGCCACTTCAGAGCTCCTGTCCGCCCCTCATTGCCCACATCCAACTGATCACAACTTCCACTCAACCGATCTGTATTTCTTCTACAACCACACTGTCATCACTCTTAGTCCAAGATCACATTTGCAGAGATGATGACAACAGCCTTCTACCTCGCTTTCTGTTCCCAGGCCTTTCCTCCACCCACCCATCCATCCTCTCTAATCCATTTCACCCTCAAAATCAAATATGATCATAAAACTTGTCATATCAAATCCTTCAGTGGTTCCCTGTACAAATAAAACCATTTCCTTTAACGAGCTCACAAAACTCTTTATAAACTAGTCCCTGCTACTATATCATCCTTTCATAATCATTCCTGTACTCTGCAACTTCTGCTATATAAACTTATTTGTAATTGTTTATTAAAGTATCTGTGAGACTATTCTGTGAACTATCCCAGGAAAATGGGTCAGATTCTGTGTTGAACATAAACATTTGAAACATTGCAGAAAGAGTATGTAGTGGAAGGAGAGGGCCTTTGGAACTAAACAGAGCTGAATTCTAATTCCATTTCCCCTTCTTTTTAACTTTTTAATTGAGATATAACTTATATACGGAAAAGGGCACAAATATTTGTGCAGCTGAATGAGTTTTTAACATATGTCCATACTTTTGAACCACCATCCATGTCAAGATATAAAACATTTCTCATCATCTAGAAGGCTCCCTGATACCCCATCGTATCCAAACCCCACCCCACAAAAGTAACTACTCTCTTGACTTCTATGAGGATTTATTAGTTTTGCCTGCTTTTGAACTTTAATAAATGTAATAATACAGTGTGTTGTCTTTCATCTCTGGCTTTTGTTCAACTTGAAAGCTGAGAGACTCATTCACATGTTGAATGGACCTACCCATCTCCTCTCCTACGTCTAATTTCCATTTGATACGTCATTCTCCACCTGAGCCTCAGTTTTCTCAATAAGACTATCCCTGCATGACTGATGTGAGCGTTAGATGACCTATATCAAACCTTACTGGTGCTTTCTGCCACAAAGCAGGCTGTTCCTGAATTCTAGCTATTGTTACTGTGATGAGTATCTTCTACTTTTAGAAAATGGATCTTTTGAACTATTATTGCACTATATTCAGTTTTTTTTGTTTTGTTCTTATTTTTTTGATAGAGTAGTTCAGAGCTACTTTGCCTTCAGGACTGAAATCTAGGTAACAATATGTTTAAATCAAGATTACGAGAAACACCCTTCAAAGGAGATTTAACAGTGTGCCCTATCACTTATCAGGTGAGAAAAGAAAAGTGTGAAAAAATCACCTCTCACCTCTGCAGAAGGCTTTCTGTATTTTACGTTTTATTTTTACTGTGTATCATTTTTGGGGTGGCCTCCTATGAGAGAGACCACAATTTTCTCTGGGGTCAGAGACGCTTATTCCTAAAAAATACGATAATAATAAAGATCATGATAATATACAACATGACTTACACTGGAGATCTCTTACGTTGGTCTCCTGCAGATGCCATGATCTTTGGAAACTTTTTTACAGGAGCTGACAAACTTGACAAACAAACAACAGTAGTGCTTTTTGTTGTACACTGAGTCTGAAATATCAGTGACATCCTAGTTAGCTGCACTGAAAACATCTCAAGGATCTTTTGCTTATTTAGAGGGAATAAGCAGTGAGAACTTCAGTGATGTACACCAAATAGCTCTGCATTGTTAACCTGACAAGGACAAACTTGCTGAATTCATTACCTATTTCTCCCCCAAACTGGAGAACCTACTATGTACCATGCACCATGCTAGTCCTGGGGAAACAAAGAGAAAAAAGATGAAGCCCCTATCCTCAAGGAACTCAGAGTCTAGAGGGAGAGAGACAAACACATCAACAAATAATTACAGCCCAACATGAGAGAAGGTGATGGGGTAGCCTGGAGGAGGGAGAAATTAATTTGAATACCGAGGACTTTATATAAATGCTTATACTTGAATACCAGTGTCCTCATGTCCTGACATGACACCTCTCTTTAAGATGCCTGACCTTAAATAAGTCAATGAAGCTTTGCCTTGGGACATATTAGATACGGGTCTAATTACATCAGTTTATTTCCTAAGGATGAAATTGTAAGATGCAAAATGTAGAAGCCATTAAGAGACAAGTTTTCTATCATGTAGAGAAAAGGTGATGCCTCTTTTCAGCCAAAGAGATACAGACATTTGAGACTGAGAAAATCCAGATGAACTGGAACCTCTGGTTATTTTCACTGAGGTTCAGCTCTATTCCTGCCTTTCTGGGTCTTCGCTCTTCTTTGAGACACAAAGACTTGTGTATGGGACACGTCTCGTACACCCTCTCAGCCCCAGCTCCTGCTGTGGCCACCAGCGCTTTGTAGGTTTCAACCATCGTCAGGCGCAACCTGGTGGCACCTCGTGTGTCTCACTCGCTCCCCTGACACCTTGGAGTGGAGCATCCATGGGCTCTCTCAGCTGTCACACACACAACAACTTGCAGAGGGAGTTAGTGCCCAGGGGCCCACCTTGATCAAGGGTGGGTGGGATCCAGGGGATAAATATGTCCTGCTTTCTATTCCCTGGGCAGACAGTTCTGAAGCACACCTTATACGACACCTGACACCTCGAAGGCCCCGTGGTATCCAGCCCCAGTGACCTGTCACATGGGTCCACATATTATCCTTCCCTCCTCCCCTGCTTCATTCTTCCCTCTCACTCCTGCTCCTGGGATTGTACTCCAAGACAATCCACTTGTACATGATCTAGGCTACAAGAGCACTTGCTGATTGCTTACCACTTTTTGTTTAAGCTAATTCAAGTTGGTTGTCCTAATAAATACAAACACCTGCAATGGTTCCCTCACTGCCCACAGAATAAGATCATAAAGCAGCAGAACTGAATGGGAACCCATGGAAATCCGACCCAGAGTTTACATTCTTAACCTCTCTGCTGCTGTGTGAATGTCTGCCACCCTTTCCACAACCATCAAATTCTCTCTAACTGGGCTTCCCTGGTGGCGCAGTGCTTGAGAGTCCGCCTGCCGATGCAGGGGACACGGGTTTGTGCCCCGGTCTGGGAAGATCCCACATGCCGCGGAGCGGCTGGGCCCGTGAGCCATGGCTGCTGAGCCTGTGCGTCCGGAGCCTGTGCTCCGCAATGGGAGAGGCCACAACAGTGAGAGGCCTGCGTACCGAAAAAAAAAAAAAAAAAAAAAAACTCTCTAACTATGCAAAACGCCATTGGAAATACATAAAAATCCAAGCACAAAAGAACAGACTACTGTCCCCAGCCCACCATTTGCCTGCTCTTTTCCTATTGTGACCTGAGTCTACATACCACACTTTATTTCACTGTTTAGTGTTGAAGTTTTAGGTTGTTTCTCATTTTTCGTTTAAAATTAACACTGAGATAAATATTCTAAAAATAAAGTTTTCATCTCTAGCTCTGTTTATCTCTGAAGGATAATTCCTAGAAGTGGAATTACTGTGCCAATTACTGTGGATAAATTGTCAACAATAGGTAAAGTCATTTAAATATATTGGCTAAATTGATACAAACAGGCATGTTGTTAAAGCTTATTGAGTCTCATTAGCAGTGATAAATATTTTGCATGCTTTCATTGTCCTCCTATGAATTGTGCATATTCTTTCCCATTTAAAATTAGGCTGTCACTATTTTCCTTACTGATTTATATATTATCTTTCTATATAAAGCCTTTTTCTATCCTGTTTGTGGCATTTATTTATTGTAATTGTTGTTTTCCTTTTACTTAAAGTAATTTGACAGACTTACATATGGAGTATTTTTCTGTGTTGTTTATCCCATTATTTAATTCTTAGCGAGAGATAACTCATTCTCTCCTCTATGTTTCTTCTGTTTTCTGTTGGTTAAAAAATAGATTTCTATTTTACATCTATTTCTTTTCTTCCTCTTTATTTCTTCTTATTACAGTAGGAATTGAGTATCTAACTTGACTGCTTTTTCCAAATAACAAACCCACTTTCCTAACACTATTTTCCCAGAAGTAGTTACTGAATAACCTCTCTTTTCCTTTTCAGCTCTACCTTATCTAGGATTTATTTCTAGGCTATTCATCCTGTCCATCTCTCTGCCCATTTCTGTGACTGCTGTTACTGTCATAGTCTTTTCATTTTTCAACTGACTCAACCTCTGGATAGGTAACGCAAAAAGGGCTACCTGTGAAATATTGCTAATGACAGCCTCTTCAATTTACCATTAAGAGGGCAACATAAGCTGGATTTTCAGAAGGTATGAATAACCCAACTCTTAGTTAATTATACTGGAAGTATATAGTATCCCAATTATAAAAAGTATTAACCATGAAAAATTGCATGCCCTGTTTACTTTCAGGGTGAAAAACACCTTCCTGAATTTGTAGATTGGTTTTGCTTTGTAGGTTGGGTTTAAGTATAAATGATAGTATATTTCTCCCATAAACTGAATAGGTTAAAAACAAAGAAGAAACTGTCAACTTCTCTAAACCAGATACAAGAGATAACAGCTAAGCCACTATGTCAAATTTAAAATGAAAAGTTTTAACTGGGACAAAGAAATTGACAGCAAAAAATTCTTTACTCACAGAAATTATGGTATTATATAAGAAGCTCAATTTTATCACAACTAGATGAAATTCCCTATAATTTGTAATTTCAAATTATTATTGGTAACAAACAAGAACAATGGGCGATGTATGGCCTGATAAGCATTATTCTCTAGTGCTGACGCTTTTCTGATTTTGATTCTTTGATCTCTTGGTCCAAGAGGGGCCCATTTTCTCAGTTTCGAAAGTATAGAGAAATTCCCTTCCACTACAAGGCAAATAAAACCACCTTGGGAGGCCACTCCAAAAAATTGGGAACAATAATTCCCAATAATATCCAGTGTGCAATATTGTCAATATTAAATAAAGAAACAATGTTGGAAATGCTAGCCAATGTATGACATGCAATTGGTAGTCAATAAATGTTAGATGTCCTATAGTAGTACTTTTGCAATCTGTGAATCCCAGAAATACCTTAGGAATCAATGAGCTTACCCTTAGGAAATAGAAATGGCCATAAGCGATCACATTTTCTGGTCAAGAGAGCGAGTTGCTCTTGTATTGGTCCTGAGAAGACTTGAAACACATGAGTACCCAATCAGACACCTGGTGTTCTAGAAAGGCTATCGGAGGGGAGAAGGAGTAGCTCTGCCCCTTGGGGGAGGTACATTTTCCACTACGCAGAATAGAATCACATTCCCTAAGAGGACGTTTACTGTCAAGGGATGAGAGAAGTAGGAAATCATTAAAGGTGCTGCTTCCATAAATGGGTGCAGAAGCATTCTCAGCTCCTCTGAGACATCCAGTGCTGTTGCCTACCCCCATCTGTCCTTTTAGAAAACCTTTTATCTCAATAAGATTGATACTATACCCACCTACTTCTCCCATGAATTCTGCTCTTTTTTTTTGTTCTTTGACTAACCCTCTTCCATTTTAAAATTTTTGGCTTTCCCATTACGTTCAATTTTGAGAGCTCCGGCCTTCTCTGTGGCCTTTCTCTTAGAAAAGTGATCCATTCTCAGGGATGCAACTGTTGCATTCTATGTGGAGGGTTCCCAAATGTTACTTGAGTTCTAATTTCTCAAGTTACAGGCTTGCATCCCCAGCTCTCTACTGAATAGTTCTGATGTCTTACTGATAACCTCAAACTCAGCACATTAGAAAAGACTTACCTTCTGTCATCCCTATTTCAATCAATGTTGTCAGAGCTCAGCCAGTACTTAACATATGAATAATCTTTGAATGGGAAATTCTGTATTTCACTCCCTAAATCCAAACTATGTTGTGTAACTTCCTGTAAAACCATGCATCTTTCTTTCCTCACAGTCAGTGTATCTGTGCAGACCCATACCCCTTCCTAGCCAGACTATTTCTGTAGCCTCCCAACTGCTTCAGACCTGCAGGTTTTCTTCTCTCCCATTCATTCTGTGCACCTCAACTACTTGATGCCTTGTAAAACCATTTTCTATCTCATCATGTCATTGTTTCCTGCAAGCCCTTTAATGACCCCAGATTTTCCACAGGCTAATTTCCAAATTACCAGGCCTACCTCTGGCCTGATCTGAGTTTATAATCCCACTCCTTCCCCCTTATCTCCATCCCTCTGGAGCCCCAGTTCATTCCATTTATAGGAAGTTTCAGAAAGGCAGTTACTCTTTAAAGAAAGGGTGCAACAGAGCCCTAAAACCTTTCTGAGATACTTCGTATTCTGTCCAGGACACCTCCTTATGATTATAAACCCCTTCTTTAGAGACCCACTTTGATTCCACAAATTCAAAGTAGCACTAGTGTTCTACCCAATAAGCACCTTTTGACACTCCCCTTATAATCCGAACATTGAGAACACGTAATTTTCCCAAGTTTTTTCTTCATTCATACAAAGATCATAAAAAGAAATAGAGGCTTCAATGTTTGTATTTTCATCACTTTAGGTTTATTTTTATTATAAAATATTTTAAGTAAAAAGTATAATAGGTAGTCCAGTACCATCACCAGATTTATTAGATGGGAAAGGTCAAAAGACATATTTACTGCAGGTCACTTTAGAAAATGTTTTTTACTTTGGTACATTCTACTAGTGAATGTTTGCTCATTGACAACTATTAATGATTGGATATTATAATTTTAATCTGTTTAATCAACAGAAGCAAATAAACTTGCAGTGATTTCTTGGGCAGTGTCTCAGGGATCACAAGATATAATGAGTCCTGTGACACAAACTTCTAATTCACCTGAAGCTCTATAACTTAATACTGTGGCAATGACCCAGAAGATACAAAATATAGTGAAATTTGTGTAATGTTTTTGTTAAATGTTGTCTATGCCTTGATGGGAATGGAAAAAGAGTCTGTCTAGGAAAGAACAAATCTGTAGGTATTCTTTTATTAGACTCAGAACTAAGTTATCCAGTGAGTTTCCCATCATGTCTTAGCTACCAGGAAACTTGCAGTATTTTAATTGCTAAGTTTCATAAATTAACTCATCCCAGGTCCCTGATACATCTGTTATTCTCCTCTCTTTTAACAGGTTTTTGTACTTTTAATTCTTAATTGTCTTATTTACATGCTTTAAAAAATGAATTTAATCATTTATTGAACATGTGGGTATTTTTAAAAAACACAGAAACATACTAATGTGACATACGGATGAAAATCAGAGAATTCCAAGATACAATTTTTCACCTCATATTTAATCAAGTTTCTTATAGATATGACATTGATAGTTACTTGTTTTAAAAGAGAATAACATAGCCTAATTTTCATGAAATCCACAGTAATCTAAAAGCTTTAGTTTCATTTTACCATCCACTTTCTCTTAAACACCAAACTTTTTACCCCAACTAGTAGCAAAAGAATTGATAAGATGTATCAACTTTTCTTGCCATTTTGATAACATAGTCAAGGACTCAAATTGAAATTTTTAAAAATGGAAAGAGAAATAAGATCACTGAATTATTTACAAATGGAGAACTATGTTGCCCACTGAAGTCCCTCATTGTAAAAGTGAGGCATCTCAGTCTCTGTTCATGGTCCACAGATCAATCTGGCCACTGTATTCATTGAAGCAAAGCAATGGAAAGAAGCTATAGAACTTCAAGGAGAAGGATCAGTAGATCTTAAATGATTGCCCAATGGAAAAAAGTCCAGTCTAGAACCCAGCTTTCCTGACAGGCATACCTGGGATCATTAAACCTGGTTTGTGTAATGTTTTATGTTGAGGCATTCCTGTTTTCAGCAACAGTACTATAAGCCTATGTTGGCTAAAGTAACCAGTGTTAAAGGTCAGGATTTATTTGACTGTGTAAATTCTCTCATGTCTGTTGAATAGCTATGTCCACTGTTGAATCTCTCATTAATATGCTGGGCATTGACATAGGTGTTGATTCAGTGGTGAATAAAACAGTGCTTGTGGCCCTCAAGAGGCTTACGTCTACAAGTAAGTTTTTAATGATCATCATGATCTCGAGAAGTAGTGAGGCCTTATGGGGACTGGGCTGTATGTGCACAGGAAGGCTGCCTTATTCAGCCCTGCTTGTCTCATCATTTACTGTTTAGCACTGATTCTGTAGAAAAGGATGTATACTGAGTATAAAGCGCTGGGCTAATTTGGGGTGGGGTAATGAATCAGCTATGTAGCTGGATTTCAAGGCATTACAGGAGGGTTAACACGTCTTTCAAATACCACACTATGAGGCAACAAATCACATATTTGTGATAGTGTCACAAATATGCACTTTGGCTTTAAAATATAAATATAGATAAATATTTTTATCTGAAGAGTTTACTACAATGAACATGGAATACTGGTCTTAAACCTCCAATTATTAGATCTACATTCCTCCTAAAGTATCACTGCCTTTTCCCAATCATTATTTCTTAAAGAGAACACACAGATACGCTTAGAAAATTAACAAAACAATGAAGACGAAGCTTATCTCTCAATTTGGTTTTTATGCATCTATCAAAAAAGGACTTGCTGTGATAGACTAGATGTTTAATTGCCTATTCAGATTAGTCTGCATTTTAAATGGAAATGACAAAGTCCAGAGGAAAAAAATAACTGACTATTCACTCAAATATGATTCTCTTTTCTTGACTCTTCCCTGTTTATGATCCTGAACTATACCTCTTTCCCTTTTTAACCTCATGTATTTAAAAATGCTTATGGTAGCTCTACTTTTAATTTTTTGAGGATCCTCCATACTGTTTTCCAAATTGGCTGTACCAATTTACATTCCCACCAACAGTGCACTAGGTTTTCTCCACGTTCACATCAGCATTTGTTATCACTTGTCTTTTTGATGATGGCCATTCTTATAGGTATGAGGTAATATCTCATTATGGTTTTAATTTGTTTTTCTCTAATGACTAGTGATGTAAAACATCTTTTCATGTACCTGATGACCTTCTGTGTATCTTCTTTGGAGAAATAGCTGTTCAGGTTCTTTGCCCATATTTTAAACTGGGTCATTTGGTTTTTTTGCTATTGAGTTGTATGCATCTTTATATATTTTGGATATCAACCCTTTATCAGATACATGGTTTGCAAATATTTTTTCCCATTCCATAGGTTGTCTTTTCACTTTATTGATAGTTTCTTTTGCTGTACAGAAGCTTTTTACTTTGATGTAGTCGCACTTCTTTTTGATTTTGTTGATTGTGCTTTAGGTGTCATATCCAAAAATTATAGCTAAGACCTATGTCAAGGGGCTTTATTCTTATGTTTTCTTCTAGGAATTTTATGGTTTCAGGTCTTACATTCAAGTCTTTAATCCATTTCGAGCTAATTTTTGTGAGTGGTGTAAGATATGGATCTAGTTTTATTCTTTTACATGGACTTTTCAATTATCCCCAGTATCATTCACTGAAAAGATTATCTTTTCTCCTTTGAGTATTCTTGGGTCCCTTGTCAAATATTAGTTGACTGTATATGCTCCGGTTTATTTCTGAACTCTCGATTCTGTCCCATTGGTCTATTTGTCTGTTTTTATGCCAGTACCATACTGTTTCAAAGACTATTAACTTCATAGGACAGCTTGAAATCAGCAAGTGTGATGCCTCCTGCTCTGCTCTTCTTTCTCAGGATTTCTTTGTCTATTTGGGGTCTTTTGTGGTTGCATATAAATTTTAGGAGTGTTTTTTCTACTTCTTTAAAAAATTGCCTTTGGAATCTTGATAGGGATTGGACTGAATCTATAGATGGCTTTTGGTAGTGTTGACATTTTAACAATATTAATTCTTCCAATCCATGAACACAGGATACCTTTCCATTTATTTGTGTCTTCAATTTCTCTCATCAATGTCTTGTAGTTTTCAGAGTAGAGATCTTTCACTTCCTTGGTTGAGTTTATTCCTAAGTTTTTTATTGCTTTTGATGCTGTTGTAAATGGGATTGATGTCTTTATTTCGCTTTCAGAAAATTTGTTGTTAGTGTATAAAAATGCTACTGATTTTTGCATGTTAATTTTGTATACAGCAACTTTACTAAATTCATTGATCTGATCTAACAGTTTTTTGGTTGAGTTGTTAGAATTTCTATATATAATATCATGTCATCTGCAAATAAAGACAACTTCACTTCTTCCTTTCCAATTCTGATACCTTTTATTTCTCTTTCTTGCCTGACTGCTCTAGCTAGGACTTCTACTACTATGTTGAATAGGAGTGGGGAGAGTGAGCACCCTTGTCTTGTTCCTGATTTTAGAGGAAGAGGTTTCAACGTTTCACCATTGAGTATGATATCAGTTGTGGGCCTGTCATATACGGCCTTTATGATGTTGAGATATGTTCCTTCTATGTCTAATTTCTTAACAGTTTTTTATCTTGAATGGATGTTGAATTTTGTCAAATGCTTTTCCTGCATCTATTGAGATGATTATAGGATTCTTTTCTTTCATTCTGTTAATGTGATGTATCCCAGTGATTGATTTGTATATGTTGAATAATCCATGCATTGCAAGGATAAATCCCACTTGATCATGGTAAATGAACTTTTTAATGTGCTGCTGAATTTTGTTTGCTAGCATTTTACTGAGAATTTTTGTGTCTTTGCTAATCAGGAACATTGTCCTGTAGCTTTCTTTTCTAGTAGTATTTGTTTCTAGTTTTGGTATCAGAATAATGTTAGTCTTGTAAAATGAGTTTGGGAGTGTTCCCTCCTCTTTCATTTTTTCAGTCCTTGAAAAGGATTGGTATTAATTCTTCTTTAGATGTTTGGTAAAATTCACCAGTGAAGCCATCTGGTCCTGGGCTTTTCTTTGTTGGGAGATTTTTGATTACCAGTTCAATCTCCTAGTAATTGGTCTATTCAGATTTTCTATTTCTTCCAGATTCAGTCTTGGTAAGTTGTATGTTTCTAAGAATTTTTCATTTCTTTTAGGTTGTCTTGTTTGTTAGCATACAGTTGATCATAATAGCCTCTTATGATCCTTTGAATTTCTATGGTATCCATTGTAATGTCTCCTTTTTCCTTTATAATTTGACTGATTTGGGTTCTTTCTCTTTTTCCCTTGGTTAGTCTAGCTAAGTTAATTGTCAATTTTGTCCATCTTTTCAAAGAACCAACTCTTAGTTTGGTTAACCTTTTCTATTGTTTTTCTGTTCTCTATTTCATTTATTTCTGCTCTAATCTTTATCATTTCCTTTCTTATGCTAACTTTGGACTCTTCTTTTTTTTAGCTCCTTAAGGCACAGTGTTAGGTTGTTTGTCAGGGATATTTCTTGCTTCTTAATGTAAGTGTTTATTGCTGTGGACTTCCCTCTTAGAACTTCTTTTGCTGCATCCTACAAGTTCTGGTATGTTGTGTTTCCATTTTCATTTATGTCAGAGATTTTTAATTTCTCCTTTAATTCTTCTTTGATCCATTGGTTGTTAAAAATTAAAAATAGAACTACCATATGATCCAGCAATTCCACTTTGGGAATATAACCAAAAGAAAAGAAAGCACTAAATCAAAAAGATATCCGCATCCCCATGTTCATAGCAGCATTATTTACAATAGCCAAGACATGGAAGCAACCCAAGTGTTCATCGATGGATGAACAGATAAAGAAGTTGTGGCATACAATGGAATATTACTCAGCCATAAAAAGAAACGAAATTGAGATATTTGTAGTGAGGTGGATGGACCTAGAGTCTGTCATACAGAGTGAAGTAAGTCAGAAAGAGAAAAACAAATACTGTATGCTAGCACTTATATATGGAATCTAAGGGGAAAAAAAAAGGTCATGAAGAACCTAGGGGTAAGATGGGAATAAAGACACAGGCCTACTAGAGAATGGACTTGAGGATATGGGGAGGGGAAAGGGTAAGCTGTGACAAAGTGAGAGAGTGACATGGTCATATAAATGCTACCAAACGTAAAATAGATAGACAGTGGGAAGCAGCCGCATAGCACAGGGAGATCAGCTTGGTGGTTTGTGACCACCTAAAGGGGTGGGATAGGGAGGGTGGGAGGGAGGGAGATGCAAGACAGAAGAGATATGGGAACATATGTATACGTATAACTGATTCACTTTGTTTTAAAGCAGAAACTAACACACCATTGTAAAGCAATTATACTCCAATAAAGATGTTAAAAAAATAAAAGAAAGATACAAACTCCACTGATAACTATATAATGATATGTCTTAAGTTTAAACATCTCTGGGACATATTTTGTATCTTATCCGCCCCTCTAGGCTGTAAAATGACAGTAGACAGGGATCAACTTTGTGTTTGCCACACGCTGCACATTGGTCTTAATAAACATTTTTTTCTTCAAAAAAAAAGAAGTTGTGGCATATGCTTGCAATGTAATATTATTCAGCCATAAAAAATGAAGAAATCTTACCATTCACAACAACATGGATGGACCCTGAAGGCATCATGCTAAGTGAAATAACTCAGAGAAAGACAAGTACTGTATGATCTCACTTATATGAGGAATCTAAAAAAAACCAAGACCACAAAATTATAGAAAAAGGAATAAGACTTGTGGTTATCATAGGTGGAGGGTGAGAGGAAAGAGAATTGGAGGAAGGTAGTCAAAAGGAGCAAACCTCCAGTTACAATATGAATAAGTACTAGGGATGTAATGTATAACACGATGACTATAGCTACACAGCTGTATGACATATAGGAAAACTGTTTAGAGAGTAAATCCTAAGAATTCACATCACAAGGAGAATTTTTTTTCCTTTCTTTTCTTTTATTGTATCTATATGGATGGATGCTAAATGAGCCTATTGTGGTAATCACAATATATGTAAATCAAACCATTCTGCTGTATGCCTTGAACTTATACAGTGATATATGTCAATTATTTATTCATAAAACTGGAAAAAATGATTAATTAGGGAAGGATCTGACATTTTCTTCTTTTTTGAGGAGTTATGCAATTAAAAAGTTGAGAATCTGCTTAGATGTTTGAGGAGCACAGATTATACTGAACAGTCTACCCTTAAAAATGAAATAGAATGTTGTAATCATAAAAATAGCTCTGCCTTGCAGTCATTTCTGTAATTTTGTCTGACATTCATATTGTCATTTGATTAATCATCCATTTTCAAAGGTGTGAATGTGTTTTCACACTTCTGCTAAGACAGTGTTAACTATGAAACTATAGATAACAATAGAGATTAATTATCTATTGCACAAGTTCCCACACCTTGTGCTTACCAGATAGAGGAAGAGAGTGCACGTCAATACAGGTGTGATTTCAAAAAACAGAAAAAAAATACTTGGTCAAATGAGTTCAAGGCATAATTTCAATTGCCATATCTTTAAAATGTTAACCGCATTTACACTTTTAATTTTATTTCATAAAACAATTGATTTCCCATGTGTAACAAGATTTGTTTCCTGAGTAGATTGATGCATCTCTTCCTTTACAAAGGAGTGAATGAAGTAGAGGCTTTTTATACATGAATTAGTCTTTCATGGAATTAGAAAAGGGAACAGAACTCTTTATCAGATTTAACAATGGTTGTAACTTCAGTAAGACAAAACCAGAAAGTTTAAACGTGTCCTCTGAAATTGAGCCTTCTAAGCCCTCTGGTAACTCAAAACAATAACAATAACTATGATTATAATTATAATAGTCGATTTTGCCACTGCTCTCTGACCCTAATGATGAGATCTGTTAATTTAGAGTCTAGTTCCCCATCTCTTTGGGGTCTTGATTTTTCTATCTCTGTGACTCATTAGTTTTGATGTGTAAATATCATGACTGAGAAGAGGGACTAAGGGACAGAAGTTTATCTGTAACTCCCTTCTTTTTGGAAGTAAATATATGTTCAAATTTTAACCCATTATGAGAGATAATACACCCTCAGTACTAGAGCAATATTAGCTTTTGCCCTACACTTAAGTGGTACAATTGATCATTAATATCCTAATAGCCTTCTTTAGGCTGGAACCCAAGTACTGAAAATGAACACACATTTACTTTCCTCATTCAGAAGATGTCTCTTCCATCTCATATGCTGTCTTCTTTCTTCCAAAGTGTGGGTGAAACCAGCTCCCAGGCCTGTTCTATGTGGACATTCAGACAAAACTGCAGACCTCAGAGCAGCAACCTTGTTCTTTAAGTGCCTCCAGTTTTAAATACACAGCTCCAAATTGCTTCTTCTTTCTTGGTTTGTTTGTAACAGCAAGCAAGGAAATGTCAAACCATTAGGGTCTTGGGTAGCAGGAAAATGAGTTAAAAAGCAAATAACACTGGTTTGTTTTGGACAAAGTAGCATAATATTCCAATATTTCTAACCAGTCGAATAGTATCATACCATGTTGCATCACTGCAAGTGGGATGGTCAATTCATATTTAGTTCCTCTTCCTTAATAAAGTCCCAGCTCTATACTAATGTACTTTCCACTGAGTGAATCAGAATGGCCATCATTTATCACCATGGCCCCATTTAGATTTAGAACACTTTTGTTCTCAGACTTATTTTGACCTTCTGGAAGGCCTGAGTTAACCTGAGACAACACCTGAGAAAGCTTAGCCCTGGCAGCATCACTGATGATTTGGCAACCTTCCAACAGTAACATTTGGGAGAAAATTGGTAGAAAAGAAGAAAGTGAGATGTGACCAAGGCCGGAGACTTGTTTTTGTAAATGAGATTCCAGAAAAGTAAGCTTCATCTTCTTTGGGCATGCCTTCCAAAGAAGGAGAGTGCTATGCCCTCAGGGGCATATTCCAACCTTACTGCTTGCCCATCTGCAGACCTAACAGAGAGGAAACACAAGTGGGTTGAAAGAGAGGGGAGTTTGGGATGTGGGAAACCTCAGATCTTAAGGTTTAAGATTTTGAATGTTTTGACCAGCTCCACATGTGCTCATTAGAGCCATACATTGGCCAGCCTTATTGTCTATATGCCCTCTAATTTGGGGCAAAAAATAAAATAACTGAAGTTTCTCTTGAATTCAGAGTTGGTTCTGAAACAGAATGATTCCCTGGGATGTGAAGCAGGTGACCTCCCCCATTCTTTGGAGTAGTCTAAGCCAGAGAGGGTCTTGTGGATGACAATAATCTCCTCATCATTCCTGGCTTTGGGGACATGCTCCAGAATCATCTTGAGACATACCAGAGCCACAAAGAGATTTAGGAGTATGTCAGTATTGACATGTGTGAATGCCCTTCCAAGTTTTCTGCTTGGCATTTAGAAGTAAGTTTTATAGATATCTAAGGTCAACAATAAAATAAAATCATTTCAGTTAACAGATCATAGTACTTTCTCTGTGTGTGTTTGTTTTTTTCTTTATTAGTTGTTACAAATAATTCCTTTGCAATAGGATTATTATAGGAACAGGGACTAAAAATATTAAATATTTATATTATTATGCCTAATATTTACTATGAGCTAGACCCTCAGCTAAGCACTTTATGATCTCAATTAAATCATCACAACAAATTTACAAAGTATAACAAATAAGGCAAATAAAATACAGAAATGTTAAACAATGTACTTAAGACTACACAGAGAAGATTCATAATAGCTAAAAAGTAGAGCATGCTTATTTGCTAGTTGGATAAGGAACAGTGGCATTACAATGATTCTTCTTAGTCTTCAAGTGACATCCTACTTTTGTTCCATATATGCTATCAAGTCTCCAAAGATGATCCTGCAGTGAACCACACCTCTTGGCTCCCTCCCAGGACCTGTGACTTACTCAGAGCTATTAGAATGTGGTAGAAGTGGCATATTGTGTGACTTCCAAGATTAGGTCAGTATCTTCTGCTTTGGTCCCATGGAACACACTCTCTGGGACTGCTGATGTGCTTTCTCAGAGTTTGATATCCTGAGACCATCATGCTAGAGAAGCCATGTGTGGGCACTGCAGTTAAGCCCAGACTTCCAGCCATCCCACCAGAGTGCTTCAGACATGCAGCGAGGTTGTCTTGGACCCTCCAAACCAACCCACATGCCACAGCTGAATACCACTAAGTGACCTCAGTCAGTGTCACAGGGAGCAGAAGAATCACTCTGGAGATCCCTGCCTGATGCCTAACCCACAAAACAATGAGTATAATTACATGGCTATTGTTGAAGCCATTACATTTTGGTGTAAATGGTACCTGGAAAGAGGGTGCTCCATAACCCAAATCTTAAATATGTGACAGTGGCTTTGGCACGGGCAGTGGGTGGATGCTGGTAGCGCTTCAAGAATATTGTAAATTCAAACGCCTCAAGAGGCCATTGATGAGGACTCATATGACAGTGAGGGAAGTGTTATTTGAAGATGGGGAAGCAGGAATCCTTGTTATGTAGCCGCACACAGTTTGGCAATTTTGTTGCCTGTGGAGACTTGGAAAATAGAATGGGTACTTGAAATACTCATGGGCTTGACTGTGGAGATTTCCAGGCAGAATGCAGAAAGTGCCAACTGGCTTCTTCTACTGATTTCAATAACTTACAAGAAGAAAGGGGGATGAAATAAGGAAGGAACTGTTAACTTTTTCAGTCAAATTTAGAGGAATTACAATATATTCAGGATTCATTGGGCTTAAAAATAAAACTGTTTTCCATCCCCAGTGTCTCCCAGTAAAAGATTTTCAAAATAATAAATGGCAAGACCAAACCCAGAGCTATTACTGGAACATGGCTTTAAGGTAAATATCTCAAATATGCAGTTGTAAGATACTTTGTTAGGATCTCAGAAAGATTTACAGGCAGACTTTTATAAACTCTCTCAGTAACAATAAGGCTTTTAAGAATTTTAAGGGTTTTGTCCCATAGCATCCATACATGTGGCCCAGATATGGAAGGACTTGTCTATGAAAGAAATGTGGGTGCGGCTTTGTTTATTGAGGATATTATAAATTGATACAAGAAAACCACAAAATTGGCAAGGGAATCAAAACAGCTTGGAATGAAAAGGACAGAGATAGTATAAAAAATTAATTTCTATGTGCAGGAAGCAGGCTAAGAAAGCTACCTTGCTGCAAACACAGACTTTTTTTATGGAAGAGAAATCATGATTCAGAAGGAGGAGCCAAGAGACCAAAGGTCAAAGCCAAGAGCCAAGAATAACCCAGTTGCAGGGTGAGAATTGGGCCTCAATCAAGGGGAGGTGGCATGAGCCTGGTGGATTTCAGACTTGCTACAGACCTATGACTGCTCTGTACCTTCTGTTCCTTCTCTTTTTGGAGGGGACCGTCTGTTATGGTAATCCAATCTCTGTCTCACCATTTTAGTTTGAGAAACACTTCTGTTTAATTCACAGGTCTTATGATCAACAGGAACTTGATGACATATAAAACATATGAAAATATATGGACCCTTCTAAAGAATGCTCGCAGTAGCTTCAATCATTATGATCTCAAAATTGAAACAATGCAAATATCATTCAACAATGAAAGAAGCCAGACACAAAAGACTACATATTGTATGACTGTTTATATTAAGCTCAAGAACATATGAATTAAGCTATGATGATAGGAGTTGCAGGAGAGGCTGGCTACCTCTAGGGGAAGAGGAACTGACTGGAAAATGTCATAAGGAAATCTTCTAAGGTGACCGAATATTGCAAAGCTTGGTCTGGGTGATGGCTACATGGCTGGATACATATGTGAAATTAATTGTGCTATACAATTAAGGTTTGTGCATTTTTACTGTGTCAATTATATCACAATTAAAACTAAGTAAATTGGCATTGTCCTGGGAGATCCAGATGTAGTAAACACACACGCACCAAGAGAATTTTCTTAGCGCTGCACTGCTCTCTGGGTCAGTCATTAGTAGGGTTTAATAGGGCATCCCTTTCTTCCTTTTCTCCAAATATTAGCTAAGAAGGAACTTCATTTTAGTATCAGTGAATCCTTATACCAATTATGATTTAATCAGTGCTATTGTACTTCTTGTTTTCTGTTAGAATATTCTTTCATTTTGAATCATTCTCTTTGGAGGTTCTTGCATTAATTTTGCCCTTGGTATTTCACTTTTGACTTATCCCGATATTGGAATCCATCACTTTTCATCATCACTTTAATTTAATGTCTTTCAATGTCAGTAGTTACTAAATCAGTCTTCAAATCACAGGCTAACAATTCATAAGCCATTAGAGCCATATTTGTTCATAACTCTCACTGGTATTGTGCAAATCACCTCCCCGATAGTTTTTATCACTAGGAGAAGGAACATTACTTTGCATATTAAATTATATTTTGTTTTTTGATGGGTAATCCGGTTTTGTTCTTCCCTTTTTTCTTCCTTCGCTTGAGATAAATTCACTGCTTCTTGCGTGTTCCAAATTTAAACCTGACATCTAGATAGAAAACTGACAAACAGGAAATGACTGAAGGAAGAGGCTCTTCCTACCATGTTTGATACCATCAAACAGACACTGTTTGTAAAATCTTTTTCTTTTCTTTTGTTTGGGCACAAAGGAGTGCGACAGTAATAGCATCAGTTTATACACTTATCCCTTTGTGCCTATGTTAATAATAAAAAAGTGATTGTACAATTAGTACAGTCTCTTCCAGTTTTCGCTATGTAATTTGGTATGGATCAACAAATTCTTGCCTAAGATTTGGTCTAGATTATTTAGCTCAACACCCTTTGCCTGAAGAGTTACAAACCAATAATGATAATAAAATGCAATGTGTCCCTTTTGGGGCATTTTCCCTAATGCTTACAGAAGAGTAATTGTGTGTTCCTATTTCCTTCATTCCTCATGAATGGAAGCTGTCCTCTGCTGACTCAGTGCATGAACTTCATGCCAATCTCTTAGATAAAAAAGGCTTCCATCTTCTAAATAAAAGTGATACTGGAAATAGGCCATGGTTTAGGTGTGAAATTCAGGATGTTTCATCACCAACCATGTAGGCCAACCTTGGATTAACTTTTTAAATTAGGCTTTCAATCATAAGGTTAGTACGGGTTCATTATGACCATTGAAACTGTGCAGAAGCATATTTTCTAAAAAAGTAAAAGTCTCCCCTGTCCTCTGCCTTCCACCTTCATTCCCTTCCCCACAAAGTAACCATCATCACCAGCCTGCAGGGATCTTTCCCTTTCCATGCATTTCCACTTAAATACCTCATGTATCTATATAACTGTTTTTTTCTCTCTCTTTACCTAAGTGAAGTTGTACTGGACAGAATGACCCAAAATTTAGTTTGTTCACTTAAAAATATAATGTGGATATCTCATCTTATTACTAAGAGTAATTTATCTCTTCAAACATTTTGAAATAAAAAGTTTTGTGGTTAATTTTTAAAATTATTCTTACTTTTTACAAATAATATATTGTCTTGATAGAAATTAAAATATTACAGATGGGGCTGAAGTTCCTTTGAATCCCTGTTTTGATTTCTGTCCCACCCTCAACACTCTCTGGGTCGCCACTGTGAGCAGTTTTGTAAATGTCCTTCCAGACCTTATTCTTCGCATTTACATACCATTATTTACAAATTCATAACAATTTATAGTAGTGTTTTGTATATGTGTTTAACATTAAATAGTTTTCCACTGTATGTAATGTTCTACCTTGTTTTTTTTTTACTCAGCAACTTGTTCTGGAGACCAGTTCATGTGAATACACACAAATCTACCCCCATTCTTTTAACTATAGTATATTTTGCTTAGCACCTCCATTATTAATGATTATTTTAGTTGTCTCTATTTTTTTCATGCTTATAAAGAATGCTATATAACTCTTGTAACTTTAAATGTAGTTCCTTATATCATAATTATACAAAACATATACATTTATTAATGCATTAAAAGCAATACCCGCCTACCAAAATTTGTAGTTTATGACTAGAATTTTATTTAACTGATAATAAATTTTATTTAACTGATAATGAAAAATGCAGTAAAATATGTGACTTTGTCAATAATTTTGACAATATCAAAATGCTTCCTTTTGCACAGGAACAAAGGAAGTTAGTGTGAAGTGGAATTACTGGGACACAGAGGTATGTATTTTTGTTTGTTTGTTTCAATAAATACCACTGAATTGGCCTCAGAACTGTCTGTACCAATTTCAGTTCCCCTTCCTTCACACCATCACTAACACTTGATATTGTCAGGTTTTAAAATTTTTATCAATCTGATAGGTAAAAAATGGATTGTAATTTGCAGTGCCCTGATTACTAGTGAGGTTTAGCATCTTTTCCTAGTCATTTGTGTTTTTATTTCTGTAAATGACTTGTTTATGTCCCTTATCTATTTTGCTCTCATGTGTTTTATCTTTATTGATTTGTAGAAATACTTTGTATAATTTGGATATTGATCCATGTTGTATTTACATATGATATAAATATCTTTTTCCAAATTTGTCACTTCTCTTTGAACTTTGTTCATGGTATTTTGTAATAGAGATTTATTTAAATTTTGATATTGTCAAATTTATTGGCAAGGTTGTGGGCATATTCTTCTAAATTTTCTTTACTAGCACTTAAATGAAGTATCAGGGTTACTAGCTTTGATGGGTAATTTTATTTGTGAACTTGACTGGGCCATGACATGCCCGGAGAGCTGGTTAAACATTATCTCTGGGTGTGTCTGTGAGGGTGTTTTTGGAAGAGATTAGCAGTTGAATTGGTGAACTGAGTAAAGCAGAAAGCCCTTCCCAATATGGGTGGGCATCATCCAATCCACTGTGAGCCTGAATAGCATAAAAATGTGGAAGAAGATTCAGTTAACTGGGCTTGACTGCTTGGGCTGCAACATCAATCTCTCTTGCCGTTGGTGCTCCTGTTTCCAGGCCTTCAGACCCAGATTGGAGTCTACACCATTAGCACTCTGACTCTCAAGTCTTTGAGCTACATCACCAGCTTTCCTGGGCCTCCAGTTTGCAGACAGCAGATAGTGAGGCTTCTCAGCATCCATAATTGCATGAGCCAATATACTGTAATTAACCCCCCCCATATATATATGATATACTCACACAGACACACACAAAAAACAGAAAATTAAAATATATAAAACACAATTTTAATATATATAATTTTATGTTATATATATAACAACAGTATATATAAATATAACATATAATCTATATAATTTATATATATATATATATAAATATCTGAAGATTTATCAGGGAAGAGATCCATTCTTTGGAGAATAAATGAAGAGGTTTACATATATAAATTATGTATTTTGTGGATAGACTTTTTTAACATACTGATAAAATTAACATATTTTGGGATAACCATTCTATACCAAGACTGTGCTAAAGGTCACATGGTTTACGTACAGGGGCAAGGTGTAGTGTCATGGGAGTTTAAGAGGGAGATCTGATCTCTCTGCTGTTGGTGGTGGCAATGGTGTATTTGGGGGAGAGCAGGATTACAGAGGGTCTAGTGGTATTTAAGATATTTCTTGATTTTATGCAAGATTACAAGTGGCCACAAATTATTTGACACTGTTCCCATTGAATGTGGACTGGCCTGTGACTGCTTTCATAAGCAGAGATTGCCACTAGTGACACCCGGCCACATTTGGACCTACCTTTTCAGAGGACTACTGGTAGCTTCTGCTTTGGTTTCTGGGCACCCTCAGTTGCCGTGATGACCTTGGGTTAGCAAGGGAGGGACCAAGGTGAGCCTAGCCCTCCCGCTGCTCCTGCTAAGGCACTAGGACATAAGTAAAGCCATCTTGGAGCTTCCAGATATGTTTAGCAACCTGGAACATCACCCAGCATCCCTTTTGATCCCACGTGCCTGAATTCCTGATCCAGGAAATTGTGACGCGTAGTAAACCAGCTTATGTTTTCAATCACTGGGTTTTGCGGTGATTTGTTATGCAGCAATAATTGGAACAAAAGCCAATATAAGAGCATGATCTAAAAAGAAAGAAAATGCTGCAGTTATAGTTTAAGTCTCAAGATGACAGAGCTTGCAACATGAATTCCTTGCAATATAAATCTTTCACTTATTTTACAATAACAGAGTGTCATTCTTTCATACATATTTTTGTGGTATAACCACAGACTTCTCACAGAGCAAACACAAACCCTAACAGAATCATCTAGAAATAAATTCCAATGTCTGCCCTTGAAACAATTAGGTGTTTTTGGTACTGTCAGTCTAGCGCAAAGTATGAGCACTGTGGCTTGATTCAGTGTGGGATCTGCATTGTAAGTATCAGGACAGGAGAGGATTAGGGATCAGCAGGCACCATTTTCTTATTTTACACTTGACAAACTGTGCCTGAGAGAGACTGAGTGACCTGGCTAAGGACTCATAGGGATTAGTGGCAGAACCTAGAACAGACTTTGGATTCCTGACCCTTCTGGAGCCTTTTGCTGTACTGCATTGCCAGCCCCAAGCACGTGGGTGGGCATGTGTGCACAGACCCACTGGGCGCCAAAAGATTATTTGGTCTTAAAATTGTACAACACATTAATTTAAAAACTATGTTACAATCTGATTTCTAGGACCAAACAATCATTTTAACCACCAGTGTATACAGTAGTGTGCTAGTAAGTGTTTAACAACTGCTTCTCTGAAAACAAAAGAAGTCCTAATTAGTAGCATTTGCTAAATGCTATGGTGTAGGTGATCCCACTGTGGCCAAATTCAAGCTACCATTGCAAGATTACCTGACATGAACTTGGGAGTTGGGTAGAGAAGTACAGGGGCGAGCTGGCCCAGCATGCCAAGGAGGACACAACTTCAGGAAAAGTCAACATAAACACGCCTGTCTTAAATTTGAAAGAGACACATCTGAAGTGATTACTCACAAAAGACTCTTTAAAAAATGAGTCACTCTATTGCTTCTTTGAAGAGCTGGAACTTTTAAGTACATTTAAATATAATTGGGGGAACAACATTTCAATTTACTTATAGCATACAAGTAGTGAATCATTGCCAAAAACATTGATAGCCCTTGTGGACAACACTCACCAAATAGTCCCCATGCTCCTCACGTTTCCCAGACTCCCTTGCCATTGGGTCAGACCCACGTGACAAGTTTAGACCAATGGCTTATGAATTGAGGTGATGTGTGTAACCTTTGGACCAAGGTAGTCAAGGGCTGTGACTTCTTTGTCCTGCACAAAGCCTGGAGGCCAGAGGCTGAAATGGCGGCATCACAGAATGAAGGGAGCCTGAATTCTTGAATCAATCAATGGAAGACAACACTGCTGACCCTCTTCAGACTTTGCAAGAACAAGAAAAAATTTTATGTATCTAAAGCCATTGAGATTTGGGGGTTTGTTACTACAGCACAGCAAGGATTATCTTGACTAATAAAGTTATAAAATCAACTTGAAAGCCAACTTCCTTTTCAAGGTACTTTTCATATATTTGAACTGGTGGAAACAAGAAAAAGACATGACTTAGAAACAGAAGAATGAAAATGAGCCCCCAATTTCCTGTTAACCAGCAACTGTTTCTGATGCTTTTTAATATGGGAATAAGGCTCACAGACTATTAAGAAGCCTTTTATATATAACAGTAATTTTTTAATAGAATTTTTATTTTTTAGTAAATTATTTAATTTATTTATATTTGGCTGTGTTGGGCCTTTGTTGCTGCACACGGGCATTCTCTAGTTGCAGCGAGCGGGGGCTTCTCATTGCGGTGGCTTCTCTTGTTGCAGAGCACAGGCACTAGGCATGCAGGTTTCAGTAGTTGTGGCACACAGGCTTAGTTGCTCCATGGCATGTGGGGTCTTCCTGGACCAGGGATCAAACCCATGTCCCAGGCATTGGCAGGCAGATTCTTAACCACTGCGCCAATGGTGAAGTCCCTATAGCACTAATTTTTACTTGGAGGCCTAACCAATTAAAATTATAACAATAATGTTTATATGTCTCTTTTAGAGTTATCAAATCATTTTCATATCCTATATGAATTAGTTACTTCATTCACTTATTTATTCATTAAACAACTATTTATTGAATGTTTGTGATATTCTGGTGTGAGATGTTGGGAATATAATGGTGAGAAAAAAACAGCATAGACTCTGCCCTCACAGAAGTTGGAATCTGGGGGGTTACTCAGAAGTTAATCAAATAATCTAACAGTTTTAAGAGCTTTGAAGGAAAAGCATGGGATGCTGTGAAAATATAACAGGGGCATTTCTTTGATGAGTTAGTGGTTGAAGTGGTAAGACAAATGACATTCCTTTCCCTGAGGAAGTGATATTTGAATGGAAATTTGAAGGATCAATAAGAATGAAAATAAAGAGAGGAGTAAGTGGGAAGAAAGTAGTAGTTTCTCATGGCTGCTGTAACAAATTACCACAAACAGTGACATACACGAACACAATTTATTATCTTACTGTTCTGGGGTTCAGAAGTCTAAAATGGGGTCAGCAAGGCTTCATTCCTCCTGGAGGCTTCAGGTCAGAACCTGTTTAAGGGAAGGATTGCCTTTTCCAGATTCTAGTGCCCACCACGTGCCTTGGCTCCTGGCCCTCTACTGACAACAGCATTGCTCTGCTTTTGTGGGGTTGACTCAGAACCTCCTGCCTTCCTCTTATAACGACTCTGTGATCACACTGGGCCATCTGGATAATCCAGATAATCTTCTCATCTCAGGATCCTTAACTTAGTTACACTTATAAAGTCCCCTTTGTCATATCAAGTAACATATCGACAGGTTTAGGGGATTATGACATGGACATCTTTGGGGGCCATTATTTTGTCTACCAGCGTGTGCGAGACAGAGGGAACAGCATTTATGAAAACCCAGAAGTATTGTCTCATTGCAGAAACAGAATAAAGTACTGTGACCAGAGTGTCACAGTGAGGGGGGGACACTGATCTGAGATTGGCCTGGAAAGAGATGCCAGGCTGGGTCCTGCAGAAACTTGGCACCTTAGCCAGCTCAGGCTGCTGTAACAAAATGCCATAGGCTAGGTGGCTTAAACCACAGACAGTTTTTTCTCATAGTCCTCGAGGTGGGGAGTCAAGATCAAGGTGTTGGCCTATTTGGTTTGTGGTGAGGCCTCTTCCTGGCTTTCCCAGATGACTATCTTCTTTCTGTGTCCTCATGTGGTGGAGGGAACAAGAGCAAGCTCTCTGGTCTCTTCCCATAGGGACACTAATCCCACCATGAGGGTCCCACCCTCACGAGCTCACCTAAACCTAATCACCTCTAAATACCATCACACCAGGGGTTAGGGCTTCAACATATGAATTCTGGGAGGGACCCAATTCCCTTCATAGCATCTGTAAACTACTTCAAAGTTTTGGGTCTATGATTATCCTAGAACACTTGGAAACATCTCTGTTTACCAAGAAGAGATCACCTAAATGAACTTTCAAGACTGTTTCTAGCCCTGAAGTGCTGTGGAATCCAAAATGTACCAATTAAAATTCATAATAATTCAGTCTTGTAAAATGCAGATAATATTAGTATCTGCAACACAGAGTTGATGTGAAGACAGAAAAAGAACCTCATGTAAAGCATTTATAACTGTGTCGGGCACATAAGCAGCACTATATAAATATTAGCAATTATTCCCTAACTATGCAAAATGAAGTCTTATGGATCTATACGGATCTATATTATAGTTACCTGTCTCTGTGGGATTTTTAAATGAAAGATGAGTGAGTTGGGGTGGGTGGAGGATGAGGAAGCAACACAATTCAGACTGAAAAAGAAATGGCAAGCTAGGGAGTATGAAACAACAACAAAAAAACCCCAAATAAAGTGGCTATCTAATTGTGTCCCTGGTGAATCCAGTTCAAAGGGACAAGACAGACTGAGTGCATAACAGAACAAATGAAGCACAGTTTGAAAATCTCTGGGAATTCTGAGACGTCTTAGGCTTCCCCTGATGGAGCTGAAAATTGTAGTGAGCAGAATGCTGGACCCACGGTGTATTATCAAAGGACAGGGACCACTTATTCAAGCTAGACACTTAGTGCTGTCACACTGATGTGACAGAGAGTGGCACTCAAGCACAGACACGGGGCCATTTTAGTCAAGATAAATATTCCTCTGTGTTGCAGTATATTCTGGGTTGAAATCTGCTAAGGCATACAGACATTGTTTTTAAGTTAGTCCAGAATGACAAATTTTCTACACAACTTGTAAGAAGTACTGTACTGCTGACTAGTAGGTAGGGCTTAATGTTGTTTGACTTTATACTGTCTTGGGTTGGGTTTCCCCAGAACAGACATTGGGACAAGGATTTGAATGTAAGTAGCTTATTTGGAAGGAGATCCCAGGAACTGAAGTGAGGCAGGGAAGGGAAATCAGCTAGTACGGGGTTGGGGGTGGGGGGGTGGGTTGGGGGAGCTAAAGAGCAGATTTCTGCTGTGGGCACTGGGACTCAGCCCCCTGGAGCTCTCAGGATGGCACAGAAACCTCCTTAGGGCTGCCTTCTCCCCAGGGTACGTACACTCCCATCTGTCGTTGGCTGAGGACTGCTTGGGGGAGGGGAGGCCAACATTTGGGGGCCAAACCTTCTCTTCCAGTCCGAGAAAGGCCTCCTGCTGTGCTTGAGATAGAAGCTGTAAGCATCTACCTACAGGACAGAAAGTGCCAAGAGGATACGGCCCCTGCTGTGTGGATCTCAAACTTAACATTCTTGGCATCTATGAAATATATTGAAATGTACCCAGCATGACTCAGACCTCTCTTGCCTACCCATGGATATCACTCTAACAATTTTCTCCTTTCTCCTCTGCATCATCAAAATTTCCCTCTCAGCTGGATATGGTTTTGCATAATTATAAAAACATGCCCTGCCATTTTTCCATCATGATTCCACTTCTCCCTCTAGTTGGTGCCAGATTCCTCTCTTTCCATTTGCAGAAATCTCATTGAAAAAAAATTTTTACTCTATGTCTATAATTATTTTCCTTTACTTCTGGAATCAATTAGAAACATTTTTGCCCCAAAAACAGATTTTTAAAAGATCACCTGTGAAAATCAACAAAAAATAAGTAACACTGTATTTGGTTTGTTTAGTTTTGGTTGTTTTAACAGAGAAAGTAATGGTGCTGGTAATACACATAAGACCAGTCTCTTACTGTTAAGTTTATACTGTATTTAGCAACTTATATATAGATAAGTCAAGGTCATCAGTACCTTTCATGACAGCAAACCAAACTATCAATTCTCAATCCTATTTTACTAGGTTTGTTTGACACAGTTTTATATTCTCGCTTTTTTTGATAAAATTTTTTTTCCACTTGGACATCACATTCTCTTGGTTCCTCCCACCTGACTTATTTGTTTCTTTTGCTGAAACTTTGCTGGTTCCTCCTTATCTCTCTGACTTCAAAATACTGGTGCATCCCCACCCTTAATCTCAGCCCTTTGACATCTTCTCTTTTCCATCTACTCTTTGGTGATATTTATTGGTTTAATGACTTCAAATACCATCTTTATGCTAATGACTCCCAAATTTATCAGCTCAGGATTGTCTTCATAACTCATTTCCATTCAAGTGGTTCTTACCTCAGGATGGTTATGCCCCCCACTCCCACTTTGAAAGATATTTAGCAATGACTGCAGACTTTTTTGGTTGTCACCACTGGGGGGATGGGTGCTACTTGCACCCAGTGGGTAGAGGACAAGGATGCTGCTAAACATCTAACAATGCACAGGATGCCCCACAACAAAGAGTAATCCAGACTCAGAGATCCACAGTGCTGATGGGGAGGACCTGCTCCATTCTCATTCATACGACAGCCATTTAAGGTGTCCATGGGATGTCTAACCAACATCTCAAACTTAACATCTCCAAGACTCAGGTCTGACCAATGCATCCTTCCCCAGTTCAATTAAAGGCATCTCTACCTTTAGAATTGCTCAAGCAGAAAAAGTTGGAGTCATCTTTCGCAACTCTCCCAGCCCACAGCCAGTCCATCAGCAAGCTCTATGGCTCAGTCTTGAAATCTCCTTACCTTTATGCTATTACCCAGGTTCAGACCAACACCATCTGCTACCTGAACTATTGCCTGCATTTCCAAGTATTCCACCCCCTTCTCAGGTCTCCTGTAGTCTATCTGCAACCTGAAAGACAGTGGTCCACTTAAAATACATGTGGAGTCAGGTCACACTTCTGCTCAACATCTTCCAATAACCTCTGGTGTCACTTAGAGTAAAAGTCAACATCCTGTCAAATTAATTAAAGGTACATTAGGCTCATCGGCAAAACATGGAGCAGAAGAAGACTGGCACACAGTTTCTAAGAGCATCAAATGGCAGAGCCACTTTGGAAAATCACAGACATTATCTGGTGAAGGTGTAAATTAACACATCCTACAGTCCAGCAATTTCATTCCTAGGTATACACCTGGAGTTGAGAAATTCCTGCTCCTGTGTACAGCAAGTTGCTCATAACAAAAACTGAAGACAAGCTAAATATACATAGATAGGAGAGTGGATAACCAAGTTCAAGTACAATAAAACATGAATGAATTCCAGCTATATCTGCAACATTGATGAATCCAAAATAATACTGAGAAACAAAAGCAAGTTGCAGATGAATTTATATATATACACACACCAACATATATACATGAAGTATATATGAGTGAAGTGCAAAGGCACTTAAAAACGAAACGATATATATATATATATATCTCAACAGATATGGTTGATAACTGATAACAAAAGGTAAGAGAGTGAACAACACAGAATACTGGATACTGGTTACCTGGTTGGGGAGGCAAGAAAATAGGCTTTTAGATGAACACCCAGGGAGTTAACATCAAAGGTTTTTGTAATATTCAGTTTTTTGAGCTGGGTGGCAGATCCTCATGATACTATAATTTGTTAAACTATACACATATTGTATATTGTGCCACATGCAAATATTTTGTGTACATTGTACTAGTATCAATTTCTATGGAATTAAAAGCAAAGGAGTCTTGCATGTATAACCCTTATATATTGGGTTAGCCAAAAAGTTCATTCGGGTTTTTCTGTAACATCTTCCGTAACATTAATACTGTATCCTTCTAACCCAGAGAAAAGTCAACTGGTGAGTTTTAAACAACAAAAACCCAATATCACTACACACTTCTGCACGTATTAGTTGTTACTTCCTTTGTAGCTATCATGGGACTTGGAAATGAATACAGGGAAGGTGTTTAATAACGGGACAGCAGTGGTAAAAAAAATTTTTTTTATAGTTAGTGTGTAGATGGTTTATGAGTCAGGGTTTTGGGAGGAAAATGGCACTGTTTTAGTTACCTATTACTGTGTAACAAGTTACCAAACACTTAGCAGCTTAAGATAACATGCCTGTATTATTTGTTTCTATGGATCAGGAATCTTGCCAAACCTTAGATCCTCTGCTTAGGGTTTCACAGGGCTGGAATCAAGGTGTGGACTGGGCTCTGTTTTCATTTGGGGACTCAACTGGTGAGAATCCCTTTGAAGCTCAGAGTTCATTTCTCCATGGCTGTAGGGTTGGGGTTTAGCTTTTTCTGGTTGTTAGCTGGAGGCTGTGTGCACACCCAGAGGCTGCTTGCAGTCCTGGTCACATGGTCACTTCTCCTATGTGGCCACTTCCTTCATCAAGGACAGGCTCTAGAATGCACCTGTTTTAGCGAGAAGAGTCTTACACAACATAATGCAACCATAGGAGTGACATCCCAACACTTTTGCCACATTCTTAAGGGTAGAAGATTGCACACAGGCAAGAATACCAGGAGGGGGGATCGTTGGGGGCCACCTTAGAGTCTGCCCACTGCACGCACACATGAAAAAAGATGACTGATTAGAGTTTAATGAAGGGTCTATTTACCAAGAAAGGTAGGGGTAAGATTAAGAGTTGCCAACAGAGGATCTGAAGCACTCCAGGGCTACCAACACCAGGTAGACTTTATCACTCCCAGGCTCAGGGGAGGGCTAGGGGCTGGGAATACAATGGACAGAGAGGGCTGGATGCCCAACAGCGGGTGCAGCTCTGACCAGGGGGCACAACCACTGACAACTTGTAGCCTAGAAAGGAGAGGGCAGGGGCATATATAGTCCAACCAGCAGTTTTCAAAGTGTGGTGTGGGGATTCATTGGTGTCCCCAAGCCCTTTCATAGCTATTTTCAAAAGTATTTTCATAATAATACTGAGATATTTGTGTTGTTTTCTCTGATTTTCTCTTAAGTATACAGTAGAATTTTTCAGGGACTACATGATGCGATATGGCAACAGACTGCAGAAGCAGATATGAGAATCCAGTTGCCCTCTATTAAGCCAGATATTAAGGAGATTTGCAAAAATGTAAACCTGTCAGTTTTATCACTAATTATTGTTTGTTTGGAAAAATATATTTTTCATAAAACATTTTAATTACTTTAATTTACTATGGAATTATTGTTATTTTTCACTACATTAATAAGTTAACGTAAAAATTTCCAATAGATGTAATTTTTCTCTATATCATTTTCTATAGCAATCTATTTTATCATATACCTATGTCAACAGATACAAGTTTCTCAGTTTTAATATCTAATATGGTAAAATCAATAGATACAATTTTTGTGTTAATTTCTAATACCAATAGATATAATTTTTATCTTTTAAGAGTTTAAATGAGTCCTAAGACCAAAATGTTTGAGGCCCGTTGCCAAAATCCCATCCTTCCTCCACTTTCTGCTGTCCTGAGGGTGGTTCCCATTGGATGAATGAAAGTGGAAGCCAGGAGAGAAGCTGTCAGCTTGGTGGATGTAGCCACAAAAGTCAGACTTCCTTTTGACTCTTTGGGTCTTGAGTAACTCCCATCCTTATCTCCCTCCTCACTTCATACAGCTTGGCTCTGGGTCAGCTCTGATCCACTCCAGTGCTTGTTCTGAGTCAGAACCGCAGGTCCTGGAAAAAATATCTTATTCAGACCCCACAGCTCCATCTGCCCAGCATGAACACTTGGATGACATGGAATAAAGTCAGATCACCAGGCTTTGCCCCTGTCTGTATTAAAAACCTTTCAAGACTCTTCCACTTCGGTTAATTTTTTTTCATTTTTTGAGTTGAAGTATGGTTGATTTACAATGTTGTGTTAATTTCTACTTACAGCAAAGTGATTCAGTTATATATGTGTGTGTGTATATATATATATATATATATGTTTTAATATTCTTTTCCATTATGGTTTATCATAGGATACTGAGTATAGTTCTCAGTTAGTTTTAGTCCATGGTCTTCAAGAAAATTCCTGATAGCTTTTATAAGTCCCTTGAGATTGGGAAAGGTTAGAGGGATTTTGACCACACATAAATAATTGACCTACTGATACATATTTCTGTCTCCTCTTAGATAGTTGATTTAAGTCAGTGTACAGGGCCTGATTTGTTCTGAGAAAAATGATGAGGCAGAATTTCTGAATCTACACCACTGATCAGAGTTTTCCCTTTAGGTCCCAGGGCTCTCAGTATTGGCCTGCCAACTTCCTCCCTCTCCCATGAAGGTTTGCACACATATGGTGGCTTATCTTAGTTTGTACCTTGCTGTCTTAAGTCTCTCTTTTTTCTAACTTATTGACTTTGATGACGTGATGTTCTGTTCTCTGCATCTTAGAAGAGAAGGATGTTCAGGTGGCATAAGTGACTGCTCTGTCATGAACCAAAGATGGTGCACCACAGGTGATGTGCCAGAATGAATCCAAATCTTGCCTCTTATGATACAATGTTGGACTTCTGCTTTCAGAATTAGAGAGCAACTGGAACTTGGTGGAAAAGAAATATAAAGCAGAGATTGTAGAGGGACTGACTGGCTCTCTGTGATGAAGTGATGAAGACTCAGATGGTTGAAAATAGTGCTTTGTAGGTCTAGAGGATCTACTGGGACCGAAGAATGGGGCTCAAGCCTTTCAACACAGCTCTCTGTCAATGAGAACTTGCTGATACCAACCAAGCACTGACTAGACGGTGCTTTCCTTTTATTTGTAAACTTCTGTGGGTATCAGTCTCACAGATTTTCTCATGGTCTTCACACTCTCTCTTGATTATTTTTATCTTGTATATTTCATTCTATGAATCTTTGTATCTGAATCTGACCTTGCTCCTGTTCTTCTGTTTTTTGACTTTTTTTTGCCATCTCATATTGATTTATTATTTGGATCTTGGTATTAATAACTCACGGTTAACTATAAGGCAACAGTAGAAAAGTAGTTTCTACAGAGACTTATAGCAACAAATCTAGCTTCTAGCTCAAGATTCTAGCATCTAGCTTGTCATAGGCATTCCACAAATATTTGTTGAATGAATGAATAAATAAATGAATCAAAAATAGCCTTTAAGCTTCCATAACATGCACAAAACCACACATTTTTAGCAATACTCATACTTTTTTATAACATAATTATCAGCCATATTAGCTTGAAAAGAGAGCATAAATGTGTATGTGTGAATATTTTTGATATGTTTGAAAATAATATACAAAGAAGAATATATACAAAGCAGAACAATAGTGGGTGACACAGACATCTGCAGGTCAGTGCAAAAAAAATGTGTTACCAGATTAAATGTACAAATGATAAACATTTTAAGTAAAACATGTTAATAATAAAGCATAATGTACATTTAAATCGTATAAGTAATACTGTACGTTATACTTAAGAGATGTTTGGGTCAATTTATAGCTTGGCACTCAGAAATGGGTACCTGCCATCTTCAAGATTCAGTTTTTATGGCATGAATTCCAAGAGAAACAAGTATAGTTTTATATTTTGTCTCTGTTCTCCTTTTAGTTATAAAATAATTTCTTCCAAAGGGGTAGCGAGACATCAAGATTTCCCTTCTTCCAAGTTTTCCTGGCTATAGCAAATGGGTATCTGAGTGGCTAACATCCTTTCCGTGCCTCGGAAGACATCACAGTACTTTTTCCCCTACTGAGCATGGACTTATCAATACAGATTTCCAGGTAGCTCTTTGGCTGAGCTTACCTGACACCTTCAACTTAGGTCATTTCTTACTTGAGAAAAAATCTCATTTGCCAAATAGCAGCCTCCATCTCATTGCCATATATATATATTTTTTAATAAAAGTGACTTTTGTCTTCTAGAGGGCCATTTTACCAAACATTGCCCAGTTCAGAGGGTTCCAGTGAGGTCTTCGGAAGAGTTTTCTTTATTTGGGGTTAGTTTAGTTACTGACACTGCCTGATATCAGGAGTCATTCCTGGCTCCGCTGAGGCCCAGAGTCGAGATGTCCACCTATCAGGGGAGAGAGCAGCAGAAAGAGCACCCAGCTGCGGCGACACAGTTTTATCTGGGCCCATACATGGGTCCACCTTCCTGCTTCTTGCTCTGAAATGCACTCCTGGGCTTCAACTTGCTAGTGATTCTCTTGGGTGCAAGCTTCCCAAAGGCTATGGCCATGTCAGTCCTGCTCACCACTGAATGCTCATTTCCTAGAAGTGCCTGGAATAGAGTGTGTGCTCATGAATGACAGAGGAAGGAAGGATGGGAGGGAGAGAGAGAGGGAGGGAGAGAGAGAGGAAGGAAGGAAAGAAGAAAGGTTGGTTAGTTGATTATCCACTCTTGGTGCCCTGTTTCTCTGGTTTGGACATTCTGGATTCCTTTGCCATTATTATTCAGTGAACATAATTCCACCCCCTGTCCACTTCCCCTTGCTTGTCCTGATGTCTGTTTGTCCCCTTCTGGCTCTTGATTCCTGCTCTAGTGGCCATACACTGTCTCTTGACACTCTAAGGATTGTGAGGTTTTTTTCTCTAGACATAAAAATGTATTAATTAGATGCTTTTTGCCTGGAGTAACAAAAAACCCTGGCTCAATTGCTTTAAACAACAAGAATTCCAGAGGCAGAGCAGCTCCGGGTGTGATCTGATTAGGGCTCTGCCTCTGCTCTTGCGGGTCTCATGGTTCTGCCTCCTCCATGTTGGCTCTGCCCTCCCAGTGTCTTCACTGGTCATAACGGAGCCACCTGCTCACGTAGAAGAACCCGAACCCTGTGCTGGGCCTAGACCAATCAGCACCCCTTTCCTGGGGTGGGGGAGAGACAGCCTCCCTTGAAGCCCATGAAGTTGAACTTGAAGCTGGGAACTCCAAGAAAATTGAAGTCATGTTAACAAGGAAGAAAGGAATAAGTATTGGGAGAGAAGCATCTTAGTTTTGGTTACCCCAGAAGCAGATCCTAAAACAATGTGTAACTAGTCTACTTAGGAGATGAAACCAGGAAACACCAGGGAAGAAGGGAAGTGAGAGAAAGAAGGGAGGGCACACTGTAGATCAAGTTACAAGAATGGTCAGTGAAATTCATCAGGCTGGGGTCAGTGTGGCTATTTCTCAGAGTTACCCCACCAGGTTGTCCTGGGGTTTCCTCCAGGGGTACTTACACCCAGCACTTCCAGTCTGTGCCCCATGAGGCCTAAAGAAAGCCCTCTGGCAGGGCGTTGTAGGTGCTTCCGGGAGAAAAAGTGCCTACAGGATGTGGGAGGAGCACTGACAGCATCTGCTCCAGCAAACAGCAGGGTTTGCCACCGACACCAACTGTTTAAATTTGTAATTTCATCCTTAGACTTTTAGAACAACAGGGCCAGCCCCCAGACTAATCTAAAATAAATGCAATCTTCATCAAACCATGTGCCTTATAAACACGAACAGTTGTTCCAACTGAGCCGCAGAGATTTTTGGAATGAATTCTGTGTTCCTGATTACCCCTGAGACTCAGATGTCAACTTCGAGAACAAGTGGTGGCAGGGGTGGGCCTGTGGGGAGGCCTGCATCAGATGCTTTTTCATTTTTAATTCTTTTTTATAATGCTGTATATTTTTTAACAAGGCATAACGTTTTCAAAGGAAATATCTTTTTAAACAGGAATGACAAGTAGCTCTAAGAACTTTTTAAAAGAATCACTTTTTAAAAATTAAGATGATATTGTTAGGGCAGTTTAAGGTTCACAGCAAAATTTAGGGGAAGGTAGAGATTTCCCACATACCTCTGACCCCACGCATACATAGCCTCTCCCATTAAGAAGCCCCCCACACCGAGTGGTACATTTGTCACAATTGATGACTTACACTGACACATCATATTCACCCCAAGTCCATAGTTCACATTACCACTCACTCTTGGTGTTATACATTCTATGGGTTTGGACAATGATGTATCCATCATTATAGTACTCAGAGTATTTTTACTGCTCTGTTCACATCCTTACCCCTAGCTAACCCCTGGCAACCACTGATCTTTTGACTATTTCCATAGCTTTGCCTTTTCCACAATGCCATACAGTTGGAATCATACAATATATATCCTTTTCAAATTTCTTTCACTTAGTAATATGCATTTATGGTTCCTCTATGGCCTTTTCATGGCTTGGTAGCTCATTACTTTTTACTCCTAAATAATGTTCCATTGTATGGATGAACCACAGTTTATTTATCCATTCACCTCCTGAAGGACATCTTGGTTGCTTCCCATTTTTAACAATTATGAATTAAGCTACTATAAATATCCACTACAGGTTTTTACTTCAGCTCCTTTGGGTAAATACCAAGAAGGATTATTGCTTAATTCTTTCAGAGTATACTTATTCTTGTAAGAAACTGTCCAAGTGTCTTCTAAAGTGGCTGTTCCATTTTTCATGCCACCAGCTGTGAATGAGAGTTCCTGTTGCTCCACGTCTTCACCAGCATTTGGTGTTGTCAGTGGTCTGGATTTTGCTATTCTAATGGCTGTATAGTGGTAGCTCATAGTTTTAACTAGCATTTCCCTGACAACATATTATATAGAGCATCTTCTCATATGCTAATTTGTCATCTATATATCTTCTTTGGTGAGGGGTCTGTTAAGGTCTATGGGTCCATTTTTAAAATCACTTTGTTTGTTTCTTATTGTTGAGGTTTAAGGGTTGTTTGTATATTTTGGATAACAGTCCTTTATCAGATGTGCCTTTTGTAAATATATTCTCCCAGTCTGTGGCTTGTTTTCTTATTCTCTTGACATTCACAGAGCAAAAGTTTTTAATTTTAATGAAGTCTAACTTATCAATTCTTCCTTTCTGGATTGTACCTTTGCTGTTATATCTAAAAAGTCATTTTCATACCCAAGGTCATCTAGGTTTTCTCTTCTGTTATCTTCTAGAGTTTTACAGTTTTGCACTTTACATTTAGGTCTACAATTGGTTTTGAATTAATTTTTGTGAAGGGTGTAAGGTCTGTGTCTAGATCCCTTTTTTTTTTTTTGTATATCCTGTTGTTCCACCACCATTTGTTGAAAGACTATCAACTGTATTGCCATTGTATTGCCTGTGCTCCTTTGTCAAAGATCAGTTGACTATATTTATGTGGGTGTATTTCTGGGCTCTCTATTCTGTTCCATTGATCTAGTTGTCTACTCTTTCCTCAATACCACACTGTTTTTACCACTGTAGCTTTAAAGTAAGACTTGAAGTTGGGTGGGTTTGATATTTCAACTTTGCTCTCTTTCAATATTATGTTGGTTATTCTGGATCTTTTGCCTCTCAATATAAACTTTAGAACCAATTTGTCAACATCCACAAAAAAACGTGCTGGGATTTTGACCAGGATTGCACTGAATGTATAGATCAAGTTGGAAAGAAGTGACATCTTGACAATATTGAATCTTCTTACCCATGAACATGGAATATCTCTCCATTTATTTAGTTTTTCTTTGATTTTGTTCAGAGTTTTATAGTTTTTCTCATATAGCTCGTGTACATATTTTGTTAGATTTATACCAAAGTATTTCATTTTGGGGGGTGCTAGTGTAATGCTGTTGTGTTTTTAATTTCAAATTCCACTTGTTTATTGCTGGAAATATTTATTTCCTTATATAGGAAAGTGATTGGCTTTTGTATATTAATCTTGTATCCTTCAACCTTGCTATTATCACTTATTAGTTCCAATAGGTTTTTGTTGATTCTTTTGGATTTTTTACACTGACAATCATATCATCTGCAAACAGTTTTATTTTTTCCTTCTCTCTATATATGTATATACATATATATATATATATATATATTTCCTTTTATTGTCTTATTGCATTGGTTAGAACATCTAGTATAATGTTGAAAAGGAGTGGTGAGAGGAAACATCCTTGTCTTGTACCAGATCTTAGTGGGAAAACTTACAGTTTTTCACCATGAAATATAGTTATGGATTAAGTATTAGCTATAGATTGTTTATAGATATTCTTTATCGAGTTGAGGAAGCTATCCTTTTGCATTTTTTTTAAACTAGAAAAGTTCAAATGGAATCTCTCTGTGGGGAAGGCATAAATAAATGTGAAATAAAGAGGATTCATTTCAGTATTGTGATGGATTGAATTGTGTTCACCCCAAATTCATGTTGGTGTCCTAACCCTAGTACCTCAGAGTATACCCTTATTTGGAAATAGGGTTATTGCAGGTGTGATTTGGTAGGGTAAAATGAGGTCATTCTGGAATGGGTGAGCTCCTACTCCAGTATGACTAGTGACCTTATAAAAAGAATAAATGTCCTTATAAAATGAATATATGTGTGAAGGGACAGACACACACAGCGAGAAAGCCATGTAAACATGAAGACAAGATGCAGGAGTTAAGCCTGCATCTATAAGCCAAGAAATGCCAGCAAACTGCAAGGAGCCAGGAGAAAGGCAGGGAGCAAATTCTCCCTCAGAACCTTCAGAAAGAACCAACCTGCCCATACCTTGATCTTGAACTTCTAGCCTCCGAACTGTGAGACAATACACTTCTGTTATTTATAGCACTTTGTTATGGCAGGCCTAGAAAACTAATACAATAACTGAGAAATATTTACGATGGCTTCCTTTTAGAGCTAGTGTAATTGCTACTCAAGATTTCTGAGAAAGGTTGTTCTGTTAGATGTGAATGAATGTTTGTGGTCCTGGTCTCTTAGCACCAGTGGTAAATCACAAAGATTTGGGTCACCTCATCCTAGTTGCAAGCATGAAGGAGACCATGTAAATGTATATTTCAGGAATTAGTCAGACTTATCCAGATTTTTCAGGACAAAAATCACTACAGGAAAAAATTGCTGTAGTGATTGCTGGAGACTTTCGATAATTTTCTTCAATAATTTTCTATTGTAAAGCCGTATAACCCTTTCCTTTGTGTGTCTGATTGTCACTTATAACCTGTTTAGTGAGGTCAGTTAGACTAGGGTTAGAGAAGGGGTGTGAGCGACAGAGGGGAAAGACTTAGTCACCTTGCTGGGAGAATTGGGATACTGAATGGGGAGTGGGGTAGATGGAATTACAACTCTGTGATTCAGCTCAGTTTCTGTTTTAAAAGGAGCCCTTCAACAGTTTTTGCAAACATTATTCCAAGCTGCCATTCAATAAATGTTTTTGCAGAATTTCATGTGCATATCAAGTGCGTTACTCTGGGGAGAGAATGCATTGTTTTCAGCAGAGGTTCAAAGCAAACTATAAAAAGTGATGTCGACAATAATTTGAAAAATCACTTTGTCAGGTAGGATTGGCTTTTTGAGATGACATTAAAGAATCTTTATTGTTTATTTTATTTTTATAATATTGAAATACTCTGCACCAGCCAGTGCTTTACATAGCTTATTTTTAATACTTTAAAGGCACCCAGGTGGTTATTATTGTTTCTGTTTTGCAGGTGGCAAATCAAAGGCTTAGAGAGGTTAAGTAATTTGCCTGAGGTCACAAAGCTCATACAGGGTCAGGACTCATATCTGGCTCTGTCTTGCTCCAAAGACTCTGTTTTTATTCTAAGTCTCCTGCCTCTTTATTTGATGGTAGTCTTTTATTTGAGTTTCATTAAAGCCAGTTGTAAGCACCAATTATGGTAGGAGGCATTCTTACATGGTGTAGGACTATAAACAAAGTAAGCTCTAGATTCTTTCCAAATTCCAAGATTCTGCAGTACTGTGAGAAACCCAAGAAATTCTTTGGGTATCAGGGGCTTAAACAGGATGAATGGAAGTCCTTCCCCTTACAGAACGTCTGCCAATTGCAGCCAGAGCAACTTTTCTAAGGCATGAATCCAAGGATCATGTGGCTCCCTTGCTTAAAAGTCCCCAATGGCTTTCACCTGAACTGCAAAATCTAGTCTCCTTGCCCTATTCCATGAGCCTTAGAGAAGGAGGGAGGGCGTTATTAATAATTAAATTGGGCTAAAGAGTGGTAACTGGGGTTACTTGGGGCCAACCTGAACGTCTGGTCATTTTCCCTCAAGTTTCTACCTGATCTGTCCTCACCTCTCCCACTTCGTGGCCCTTAAACCTCCCTTCATCCCCCCTCTTGGCTGCACGGGCCCAATTTCTGGGTGGTGAACACAAGACTGCTTGTTTCTGTCTCAAGGAGTTGGCTGTCCTTCTGCTTGGAATGCTTTCCCCAGACACTCACAGGCCTCCTCCTATCTCACTGTTGAGACCTCAATTCAAATATTTCCTCCACAAGAGTGGTCACCGTGCGCGACCAAGGTTCCATGTCCCTGCCCCCCACTCATCCTCTCCTATCGCAGCCTCTTTCATCTACTTCCTAGCACTCGGCACGTGTATTCTTCTGCAGATTCATTGTCTGAATCCCTCCACCAATAGACAAGCTTCTCCAGGGCGGAGACTTCATCTTGTTCACTGCACAGCATGTAGCAGTTTCTCAAAATACACATGTTGGTTATCTGGCTGCCTTTAAAAGAATGGCAGCTATTAAGACATCTTTCCTGTCTGTAAGAGTAGAGATGCTTTTGTATAGAGCATAAGGATCTGGGCCTGTCCACCTCTCCATCCTCGCTAACCACCCAGCTCCTGCCAGCTCTGGCCTTCTTACAGTCCCGCCTGGTGGGACTTTCCTCCCTCTTTCATTATTTCTTCTTCTTGTCCTGGGCCTGCACCTCCGCTGGAATTTCTTCTTCTCTAGACCATGCCCTCATGGTATCCTACATTTCTATTATCCCAACAGCCATTGCACTTTATAATCTTTATCTGGTTAATTGTTTCTTCTCTGTTAGATTATCAGCTCCACCCAGAAGGGGTCATTTTCTGTATTCTGAAATCTGGGGTGTTGTCCATGGCATTGTACTTGCTTAGTGAATGAATGAATACAAAAACATGCAGATCTCTCAACATATCTGCTTCACTCTGGCACTCTCTTAGACTTTTACATCTTTGCCTTTATCCTAAAAATATAACAGTTCCACACTCCAGGCATCAGCATCGGATTTATCACCACCTCCTGATTCATCCTCAATTTCTAGATGTTAGGAGATCCTGCTGCCCACAGCATCAGTGCTAAGCTAAAAATCTTCAGCCTCTTATTAGCTCTCAACATCTAATGAGTCACCACATGTGGTACTTGTTTAAAACTGCCTTGCTTTTTTCCATTGCCGGGTGCCAGATATCTGCTCTCTTGTCCCTTTAACAGAAAGTCTCCTATTGCCATCATTATGGTCAAAATTGGTGAGTACACCTGCTGTCAGATTTTAGTAGATCTCATGGTGTGCAATCAGCTGTTGTTTGAGCTGTCTAATTTCAGCATTAGAATATTGGTAGATCACATTCTGCTTGGCACAGGGCAGCAGATATGTGGTTCCAGAAGCAAGTTAGATGCCCCAACTACCTCTGAATTAGTATGATGCTGAAATCAAGATTATGGGCATAAATGTACCCTTAAACTCAGCTAGTTGTACACCAAATGATAGTGGGGGATGCGTGTGAAATAGTGAAAACTTTGTCATCACTCTTTCTTATTTGTATTAAGGATAGGTCTCCTAATTCTTTAAGGATGTTTGTATGTGCACAGAGACCATCCATCATCGTTCCTGTGGAGACGCCGTATAATAGGAGCCCTGGACCAGGACTTCATGAGGTCAGATCTCAGTCCCCACATGCTTGTTATGTGGCCCAGGGTAAGTGTCAGTTTCCTCGATTGCAAAGTGCAGATTATAGGAGTAAACAATTTATAGGGTTGCTGTATATGTGATGTGCTTCCCCTGTACTATGGCTTATATCATCCGACTCCTCCTCTTCATCATCATCATTACATTCTAGTTTCTACCCAGTCAACAAAAGCAGAGAAACATCCATCTGGTAGATCTTTTTTGTAGCAAAACAAATTAAATTTTAATTACTACCAACATCACACTTGTATTTGGCCTAGGACAAATTACATTCGGTGGAGGAAGAAATGATGAAAGTATCTCTTCACATTTTAAAGCTGTTTAAAAAGTCATTACAATAAATTGTCCTGCTATAATTCACGTCCCTGTTCTATTTTTGCTTACCTGTCACCCTTCCTCCACACACTGTTTTGGCAGATCATCATCAACTCGTGGTTTATTGCAACTGCTTATAGGTCTGTGCAAAAGGAGGTCTGAACTAAGGGAGGTTTCTGAATACTTTTTCTTTTTAAGAAAACTATGGAAGTAACCCATACTAGTTGTAACAAATTTAAAGAATATAACAGAATAAAAATTATAGCCTAAACAAAACAACAATTAGAAAAAAATCCTCTTCCATTACAATCCTAATTCCCAGAAATTACCATGGATAACATTTTGAAGTATACTGGAGTATATCCTTTTATATCTCTCTGTCTCTGTCTCTCTGTGTGCTCACCCCTAAAAATCAACACGTCACATTTTATCTGTGATTCAGGGCCCCGTTCAAATGGCATCTTAATTTCCTTTACTTACTTCTGTAAGTAAGCCTAGGCTCCCTGAAGTCTTTGTATCTATCTTTTAAAAATGCTATTTCTAACTTTATATTTTGTGTTTTGTTTACACACCAATCTTCCCTGCTACACACAAACTTCTTGAGGATAATATATGAGTCAAGATTCATCCTGTTGTAAGAGATAAAACCACAGCTTAAGCAAAACAAGATAATGTATTAAACTAAGGACACTGAGTCCAACAGGCTTCAGGTGTGGCTGGTCCAGAGCCTCCATCTCGCTCTCTCCTGAACTTTGCTTTTCTCAACTTGGCCTCATCCTTCTCACAGGCTTTTTTTAACATCATTTCACTGAACAATTCCTTTTTAAAGAGCACCTCTTTGTTCATAAATCTGGCAAACCAGTTCCAAACAAGACTCTTGCTCATAATTCTGGCAAAACAGTTCCAAACAAGACTCATGCTCATAAATCTGGCAAAACAGTTCCAAACAAGACTCTTTTCTTCTTTTTAATTAATTATTTATTTTTGGCTGCGTTGGGTCTTCATTGCTGCATGGGGGCTTTCTCTAGTTGTGGTGAGTGGGGGCTACTCTTGGTTGCAGTGTGCATGTTTCTCCTTGTGGTGGCTTCTCTTGTTGTGGACGGAGCATGGGATCTAGGCACATGGGCTTCAGTAGTTGTGGCACGTGGGCTCAGTAGTTGTGGCTCACGGGCTCTAGAACGCAGGCTCAGTAATTGTGGCACATGGGCTTAGTTGCTCCACGGCATGTGGGATCTTCCCGGATCAGGGCTCGAACCCAAGTCCCCTTCATTGCCAGGTGGATTCTTAACCACTGAGCCACCAGGGAAGCCCACAAACAAGACTCTTATTGGTCTATCTTAGGTAACTGATCTGTCCTGAGCCTGTCACACCAGGTAGAAGACAGGAATGTGTTGATTGACCGGCCTGGGTTGTGAGCACTGTCTTGTGCCTGAGTACGTGCAGAAGAAAACAGAAATGGATGCTGGGAATCCAGAGACATGCTGGTGACCAGGTCCTCATCTGACTTACCCTTGGGTCCTCCGTGGTTCTTAGATGGTGCCTTGGTGTGCACTTGCTCAGTACTCAAATATTTGCTGAGTGAAATGACCACATCCTTTAATTACTCTCCACCCAGTAGCAGGTGAAGAGGGGGCAGTAACCTTTCCTCAGGTATTTTGAGCTCTTTGAGGTCTGTTAACAGAATTAAGAGGACCAAGTTTTGCTGTTTAGAATTGTTTCCTTAAAAGAGTTCCATGAAACTGATTTTATGTAAAGGGAAAAGAAAGCTTAAGGGAAAGAGATGCCTGTATCTTGTAGCAAAAAGTGGGGAGAGAAAGAGGTATTTATCTGGGTCTCTAAAACTTCAGATTGATTCCCTGTGCCCCTCCTGCTTCCTTGTCCCCTTGTGCCAGGATGGCACCAACAGCTTCCTTTGCCCTTTGGTTCCCAGCTGGCTTAGCTAACAAGAAATCAAGGGCAGGAAGTGAGCAGGGTGGGGTGTGTGTTCCTCTAACTTCTGCATTGCCGGTCATTGCGGGTTGGCTGCAAGAAACCAGAGTTTGTTTCATAGATTTTGATAATGGTTCCTTCCTTTTGCCACTTCAGGCCTGTGGATGACAGGGGCTACCAACACTGCATGTTGATGGTTTTCCTAAACCCCTTTCACACCTTTACAAACACAGTTAACCCTTGAATAACACATAACATAGTTTGAACTGCATGGGCCCACTTATACACAGATTGTTTTCAATAGTAAATACTACAGTGTTAGGGGTCTGCAGTGGGTTGACTCCGAGGATTTGGAACTGCAGATACCGAGGAACCACAAAGAGTGAGTTATACTCCGATTCTGACCATGTGGTGGGTCAGCACCCCAACCCCTGTGTTGGAGGGTCAACTGTAGTCTGTTTGCTGAACTCTCCTTAAATTGCCAGGTGGAGTGTTCTCTGCATTTCCTGTTGGGTCATTGATACTTGCCCAATCAAAACAACAAACAACAACAAACAACAAACAAAGCCTATATTCTGATAAACTTAAAATGTTTATTTCAGGGGGTAGAGTGGGGAGAAAGACAAGTTGGTTTTTGGCAGCTCTATCTTTGGAAACCTGAGTCTTCATACTTTGTAACATTTGCCCATTAAAACTGCCTTTGATGGTCATTCTCATGAAATGTATTGGTACAAAAACTTTTTTTTTTTAAGAAATAACATTACTCCAGGCCCAACAGCCAGTCGGTATTTATGAATTTTAATATTTTGAAAGCTAGAGTTTTATTTCTAGAGACAAGGAAAGCATAAATCCATTGGTCCTCTTAACTAATGAAATAAGAGGCAGAAAAAAACATTTCATTAATCACCACTGCATCGAAGCTGTTTTAATGAACCGATTTTAAAGGAAATAGCTGAACAATTCCATTTTCGTGTGGCTCAAATGAGAAAAAATGCTTAGAGTTTTAAAAAAGAAAAGTGTTTCTCTCCTTCCAATTAAAGAAAATTAATATTAAGGTATTTCCAATGACTATCTAAAAGCATTGTGACCAGGTATGCAGTTTCATCATGTTCTTTGGTTTTAAAGTGAGTTACTTTTGCAATGAAGGCAAGATGTATTATTCTCCTTTGCTGTGACATTTACTCCCAGCCTGTTTATACCAATGCAGCTACTGTGAAAGTCAGTGCTTTTTCTTTTTCTTTCTTTTTTCATTCTCTTTTCATTTTAAAGGCATATATGAGAGTCATCTGACCCAGGTTGCACACAAGCTATACAGCGTATGGTTGGGGTAAAGAACATCGTCTTTTGTTCAACAGTTTTTGTATTTCTTTCCAATCTTTTGCTTCTCTGGTCCTCAAATAAGGCTAATTACAAAGAAAAAAAAAAGGTGGGACTGGTGGAAAGGGAGGCTTTAAAACCATTCCTTTTGCAGCAAGGAACAAAAGAGAGTACCAAGGGCATGGCTAGGCCTCAACAAAAAAGAAAAGAGAAAAATCACCTAATGAGGATGTCGAGATAAGTGCTTGTGAAGAAAACTGACAAAAAAAGAGCTTTTAGTCTAAAATCCATAAATAAGTGTGCATCAGATGGGTACTAGAACAGTTTTAACAAGACAGGCCATGAAAACTCTATCCCTCTATGCAAGAGCTACACGCCTTACAGAAATCTCCTTTCTTTACAAGATATTTTTCTTTCAAATATTAATTTAAAAAGAAATACTTGAAAATTAAGATGTTTTATTCATGTCTCTGAATCCATTATAGAGTGGGTACCACATAAAGGGTTGTTTTTGAGATATAATTATCAATGCTGCTGGCTTCTTAGAGGTCAAAGGTTTTGCATGAACATATGAAGTTGTTCATGAAGAAAAACTGAAAAGAGGAGATTCTGACCTTGGAGACTACTGTGGCATTTTCACTTTTCAAATGGAAGAAGTAGCAGATATATTTGAAGTTTGTTAACTCTATATAGCTCTTCTTTCTGTCTTTCCTGATACGTTTGAGCCTTGCCTCCTGTTCTGAAATTAGGAGACTGGTATTGCTGTACTGGAAGCAATGATGGTTCAGACATAGAATTACAACCTGCCTGCTTTTGGTTGTTCCCTCAGCTGGTGCAGCAATCTTTTCTAGACTGGTGGTTTAACTGAGCAGGTAAACACCCTAGCTCTGAGGTCAAGCAGATTTGGATTCAAATGATGCTCTATTACAGTCCTCCCTCTGTATCTGCAGGGGAGTGGTTCCAGGACCCCTGTGAAAACCAAAATCTGCGGCTGCTCAAGTCCCTTATATAAAATGGCTTAGTGAAGTTGGCTCTCCATATCCATGGATTCTGCACTCCCGGATTCTGCATTCGTGGGTATGGAGTGCCAACTACACTTACTAACTGTATTGGCCAAACTTGTCTTACTTGTAAAGATGGAGATAAGAAAATATGCCTATCTGAAAGATTTATTGTGAGAATCAAATGAGAAGATATTTGTAAAGTGATTATCGCACTGCTTTGGTGCATGGAAAACAATCAGTAAATGGTAACTATCATTATAATTATGATCTCATTGCTATGCTGAGATCCTGCACTGTCCTAAACAATGTGGTCCACAACCCTTCCAGACTCAGTGCCATAAAGATGAATATCAGCCTCCAGATATTCATAGGCTACAACCCCCGCCACAAAAAAAGCAACCAAAAAACCCTACCTATAAATAAAAGAGAGAGAAAAAGAAAGTAGTATAATGAAAGAGTCACACGTTTACCTAAATTAGAATCCCCACCAGTTGGAAAGCTACGAAGCTGACTGTCTGGTATTGAAATAACAGAACCAACACTGCAGTTAGGAGCATGATATTTCAATATAGTAAACATCTCTTAGTAAAATTCTGAACAAAACAAAGGACAATCTTCCATGGATTTACATGATAGTTACATTTCTGGAAAAGTCGGTGAATCTAAAAATTGTGCTAAATATACTTGGTGTTAATATGAAAAACAAAGTTATTTTTTCATCATTTTAGCTTTCATCATTATAGCTGACAAGTAACATAACTGAGTGAGTGTAATGCAACCTAGGACAGGACATCCAAGAAATAACTACATGCTTGTGTTACCGAGAGTGGGTCCGGCTCCTCACCGCTCAAAAGCCAATAAAGAGGCAAAGTTAGTGGAAAGGAAAGTTTGCTTTATTTCAGAGGTCAGCAACTGGGGGAGGCGAGGGCATATTCCTGTCCAAAGGCCAACTCCCTCGACTGACAATCAGTGGGTAAGAGCTTTTATAGACGGAGGGAGGGGGCTACATGCAGAAACAGCACAGTCAGCTCTGACATGTACTTCAAGCCAGCAGTGATACACCTCATAAGTAGTTATACTCTGTGACAACTTCATTAGACAATTCTTTTTCATAAGGAACACTGGAGCCAAAAGTATGGTTAGAAGTAAAATAATAGCTTTCCATTAGATTTAAAAATTTATTTTTTTTACTAATATTTCTCTCTGAGATGTCTCAGGGGTGCTCTGGATAACTCAAAGTTAGCTAGAGAAAGAAACTTACAATCTGTTATCAAAATCAGCTCAATATTCCAGGAGAACTTTGTTCTCTTAACAGAGAGAAAACCAAATTCAGTCTTGCATCAGTTTACTGTTAATAACAAAATTCATTTACCTAATTAAACTCAATCTAATTTTAATCCTGACAATGTACAAAATTCTTTTCTCAAAGTTCCTTTTTCACAAACCTTTTAGCACTTTCTGGATCCAGATTAATTTGTTCCTTGTTTTCCCATACAGAAGCAACCAGCCCCAGGACAAAATTATTCTCCTTGTTTTCCCAACAAAAATATCTCACCTTTATACTTTCTCTTGCTGACAACACATATCGTACTTGCTTTACATACTGAAATGCTTCCCTTACCATTTTTACATATTACAGTTTTTAACCTTGAAAACCTTAACAAAACCAAGATACAAGTAATTTAACTGTTATATCAGCATTTTTTGATTGGCAAACTTAAGAACATATTTCATCACCTTTAAAAACATACATTTTTTTCATAGCACAATTTCTCTTTAATGGTACAAGATGTTAGTTTAATAAACCTAAGCCCTCTTTCCTCTCTCTCTTTTTTCTTTTTTCTTGGCTTGAAGTTTTACTAATTTACCCAAGGCTGAAGTCTCAGGCAAAGTGGGCTGTGTTTGTATTTTAAAGACACGATAAAAGTTAACTTCAAGCTTTATCCTAGGCATATATTTGTTCTCTCAGGGTCAGAATTCTGAAAACAGTATTTTATCAAGCAAGCTTTCTCTAACTGCATATGCAAAAAGAACCAGTTTTGGAGTTTCAAAAGAGTTTCATCTTAACCAATTTTCTCCAGAGTCTAAAGAGTACCGTTGCCATACATTGGTTAAAAAAAAAAAAAAATCATCTTTTTCTTTAGTCATAGTTTTATAGCTAAAATTTTTCTTAATGAATTGAACCTGAATTTTACAAAAGGCAACAAGAATACCAATAATACCAAGAATACCAATCACACAAATGCAATACACACTCACACACCCGAAGACAGAACTGTCACAAACCCTCCAGAGGATGACTGATACGGAGTCCCAGACAAACACTTCCCAACACAAATGGGCCTTGACGTCAGACACAAGTCAGCACCAATTAGGAATACACCCAAATGACGCTTAGTGCTCGCAAAGGATCCTCAACGTCAGAAACACATCAGACCAATTGGCAAAATGCCCAAATAGCACCTCATGCTCAAAAGAGAAGTTTTCCGGACACACACCGGTGTACTTACTCACCCTTGAAGCTCGTCAGCTCGTCCAGAGGCATCTTTCCGTTCCACCAAGGAAAAGCGTACGTTGGCAGCCAGTGTCGAGCAGGGGAGAAACAGGGAGGAACCCTGAAACAAATGGTTTCAGCAGCTGCTAGGAATGTCGCCACCAAACCCCTCTCAGGGCACGGCCAGTGAGCCACGAGCAGAGGACTGCTCACAGCCTTTCTAACACATCATCATGGCGGCCGCTCTGCTTGGGAAAACCTGGGAGCCAGATATCGCGAGATCCCAGCCTCACGTTGGGCGCCAAAATCTGTTAGTGAAAGTGGGTCCAGCTGCTCCCACTTAAAAGCCAGTAAAGAGGCAAGGTTGGTGGAAAGGAAAGTTTGCTTTATAGTGAAAGTGGGTCCAGCTGCTCCCACTTAAAAGTTAGTAAAGAGGCAAGGTTGGTGGAAAGGAAAGTTTGCTTTATAGTGAAAGTGGGTCCAGCTGCTCCCACTTAAAAGTCAGTAAAGAGGCAAGGTTGGTGGAAAGGAAAGTTTGCTTTATTTTGGAGGTCGGCAAATGGGGGTGGCGGGGCAGACTCCTGTCCAAAGGCCGACTCCCCCCACTGACAATCAGTGTGCAAGAGCTTTTATAGGCGGAGGGAGGGGGGCTACATGAAGAAACAGCACAGTCAGCTCTGATGCTCATCTTGAAATTGGTCATCCACCAATGGTCTGACCACCATCACCTTGATTGTTTTAAGTACAGTTAGTCTTTAATTCCAGGGTTGGTTTGTTCCGGTTTCTTTGAGGCCAGCTCTTGGAATTGTGGCAGCTTATGTCATGGTCATGATGTAGTTAACTTCTTCCACCTGGTTTTAGTCTCTGTAAGACAGCTCACAGGATATGGCTCAGAAAATTATCTATAGCCCTTGAAAAGGAACTAAAGTCCTTCACTTTGCTTAATGACTAAACTATTATTATTTAGTCTTGTTGGACTGTTTTTCTTTGTTTCTGCATTTCTCACTTCTCTGATTAAACTTATTCTCTGGCTAAAGTTTTTCCACAGACAAAAGGCAGGTGGAGGACATGGGGGGGGGGAAGACCATAGGATCCTGCTCCATTTCAATCCCACTCCTGGGTGTACATCTGGAAAATATGAAAAACTCTAATTTGAAAAGATACATGCACCCCAATGTTTATAGCAGCACTATTTACAATAGCCAAGACATGGAAACAACCTAAAAGCCCATCAACAGATGATTGGCTTAAGAAGATGTGGTACATATGTACAATGGTATACTATTCAGCCATAAAAAAAAGAATGAAATACTGCCATTTGCAGCAACATGAATGTACCTAAGAGTATTATACTTAGTGAAGTAAGTCAGACACAGAAAGACAAATATTATATATCACTTTTGGTGGAATCTAAAAAAAAAAAAAAAAAAGAATCTATATTCAAAACAAACAGAGGGCTTCCCTGGTGGTGCAGTGGTTGAGAGTCTGCCTGCCAATGCAAGGGACGCGGGTTTGTACCCCGGTCCAGGAAGATCCCACATGCTCCGTGGCCGCTGAGCCTGCACGTCCGGAGCCTGTGCTCTGCAACGGGAGAGGCCACAACAGTGAGAGACCCTCATACCGCAAAAAAAAAAAAAAAAAAAAAAAAAAAAACAGAAACAGACTCACAGACATACAGAACAGACTTACAGTTACCAAAGAGGAAAGGGAGGGGTGGAGGATAAATTAGGAATTTGGGATTCACAGATACACACTAGTATACATGCAATAGATAAGCAATAAGGATTTACTGTAGAGCACAGGAACTGTATTCAATATCTTGTAATAACCTATATGGAAAATAATCTGAAATATATATATATATATATATCTGAACCACTTGCTGTACACCTGAAACTAACTATTGTAAATCAACTATACTTCAATTTTAAAAAGTTATGCTGCTGAAAATCAAAATGAAAACCTAAAAAACCTGAATCTGGTGACTTTTAACAGCAGAGGCGTATTCCTTGCTCATCCTTTATGTCATCACAGTTCAGCCGGGGACTGTGCTTCTTACCTCCTTCCTCTGGATCCTTGATAGACGGTACACCCATCATTCCAAAAATGGCTGGGCTCACAGCAGAGGGAATGGAGCTCTGGAGGCCTTGAACTAGCAATTTAATGCTCTAGCCTAGAAGTGACACAAGTTACTTCACTCATTGGTGACATCCCCTGCCCAATCAAAGGAAGTCAGGCCGTTGTCCAGAAGATTACAGATTGGAATTATTTGATGAATAACAACAAAGACTACTGTAGTAGGCTGAATAATGGCCCCCAAAATATAAGGTCCTACTACCTAGAACCTGTGAATGTTACCATACTGGTAAAGGCCTTTGCAGACGTGATTAAGCTGAGGATCTTGTGGTAGATCCTAAATGACACAACAGGTGTTCATGTAAGATAGAGAGGTTGTGATATTGTAATTTATTAAAGGAAATATATATTTCACTTTAGTCCCCTCCCTGGCATAGAACTCCTAAATAAAATTCTTGGAATTTCCTGTGATGAGAGCTTTAAAGGTGTCTTTTGCTATGTTAACGAGTGACTTTTGGAAAGCCCTCCCACCTAAGGATGGGAGATGGTTGCTGGTGGAGCCAACGCAGTGATGAGAGGTTTGGAGATTTCAGTCCCACCCCCTGACCTCTGGGGAGGGGAGAGGAGCTGGAGGTGATTTAATCACAGATGAATCATTACCTGTGGCCAATAATTTAATCAGTTGTACCTGTATATTGAGGCCTCCATAAAAAAACCAAGAGAGCTTCCCTGTTGGTGAACATGTGGGGGTCTGGGGAGGGTGGTGCACTCGCAGAGGGCAGGGAAGCTCCGAGCTCCTTCCCACAGACTTTTCCTGTGTGTCTCTTCCATTTGGCTGTTCCTGAGTTCTATCTTTTCACAATAAACGGGTGACCTAGTAAGTAAAATGTTTCTCTGAGTTTTCTGAGCTGCTCTAAAAAATTAATCAGACCTAAGGACGGGGCCAGTCAGAAGCACCTGGACTTGCAGTTAGTGTCTGATGTTGGGGGAAGGGTGACGATGGCCGTCCTGCAGGAC